>NW_024040485.1:8769600-10085898 GCF_014851395.1 Micropterus salmoides | reverse complement strand
GACTGAGTTTGTCCCTCTTTGCTTCCAGAGGCATCTCCCTCCTTATTTTGCTCTTCTTCAGTTCTTTTTCTTCAGAGCCACCTAGTAAACCCAAACATGTCCGCTGATTACCTGTCAGAGCTATGCAGAATGACAGCGGCACAGTTATGGTCAGTATACATCGTCAGTAATTCTCTAGTACTGATGTTACCGTTAAGCGCAGTGGATTTGCAGTCAGCCTCAGCCATTCTGTCTCCTTTGTCCTGCGTCGACCCGAGGTACAACCTTTGAGTGTCACACACAAAAGCAATATTTAGGTTGTTTTATTCACAAGGGTTCAAATATAGGAACAGACACCTTGTACAATAAGTGAGCCGAGACGATCGCTTGCAGTCGCTGAACTGTACTCCACTGGTTAAATTACCTGTTAGCTCCGTAGCTTCCAAACTAACAGCCTGGCTAATTTACTAATTATCTACCGCTGCCTGTAGCGAGATAAACAAACTAACTTGATTGCTAGCTGGCTCACAGGCCTTACTAATGCTCGATTTTGCTTTGTGATGTTTTACAGTGCATTGTCCTCTGCGGTGCTCGACAACCCGACACTTTTATTAACGTGAGCTAATGCTAACTGTGAAGCTAACAAATATCGAAACTAAAACACTACTGTTAGCCCTAACTTAACAACCGAGCAGCTGGTTGTCAAAAAGCGAGCACGCAGCTAGCGTTTCGTGTAGTGGCTAACTAGCATAGCTTAGGTTATTACCTCTACTCGAAGGCCCGACGAGGCGTACTTCTTAGTTTAGTCCTAATCTTTATTGCAGATTTATTTTCTCCACCTCACTGCTTAGCAAGTGAGCTAAGTGCCTTGACTAGGAATTCTCTGGCGGTTAATACACGACATTAGGAATGCGTACATAAAGGGTCTTTGTAAAAGAGAGACTATTTAAAGCAAGCTTGCTGCGTCCACACAAGGTTGACTGCTCTGTTTATGTTTTGACGGTTCAGCTTCTTTTTTTTTTCTGTGTTTCCATTTCCGGTGTCGTGCTCGCTTCGTTTTTTTTTCTCCGGAAGTTTACAGAGGAGAAACGCGAGGCCAAATAACAACAACAAGAACTACAGTACAATAGTAATAATAATAATGTTAAGACGCATATTCTGAAATGTATCACCTATTTGCATAGACTGTATATAAAAAGCCTATTTGTTATTGTAGGCATGCCTTATTTTAAATAATTTAACAAAGTCCCATTAATCCATCTTAGAATTTCATTTATTTGCTGGGCCCCTCCTCCCATTCTCTCAGCAACATGTACAGTGGGAATATGCATATATTAGCACAAAACTGAATAATGAAGGGCTTAAAACTACATTTTTACAGAGACTTTCTCACCTGCTCAAAGTCAGGATCACATTATCAGGCCGGGTCTGCCTTAAAACCTGCATTAACAGTTTTTTTGGTCACTTGGGGGCAGCAACAAGCTGTAAACAAAACACTGACATCACCTTATAAAATTGTGTCAACAGAACAGAAAATTCATCCAGACCCGAAGAAGAAGTTCAAGGTGAGAAATGTGCAGGTTGATTTTTAGCATTTAAACTGCTTACGCAATTCTTATCAGTTCTTGTTAAGTTGGTGTTCATTTAATAACCCAGGCTAAATCATTTACCAAAGTATAATGTTCTTGCTAACTATTTGACCCTGAGTAGCAGCTCTCACAGTAATGTTAGCTTGTTACTTTAAGTTTTTGTCGGTTTGCACAGAAAGTGATTCAGAGTTTTTGTACAACATTACTTTGTAATGCCATGACATGGTGTAACTTATTAAATACACATGCACCTTATTGTCATTAACAACATTGCGCTGCAACGCCATTAAAAACAGCAGGTTGTCAGCCCATCCACCGCTCCAGTTTGTTGTAGCACAGATGATGCACAGTAGGCCCTTCATTCTCAAACACATTCTCAACTCCTGAGGTTAATGGTCTCTGTGGTTTTTTAGCTACAAAATGCGCCACTATGTTTACCAGCTAGCTGCTAACTCTGTCTGTCATTTACGCTGGACTTGTGGCATACAGTGGATTTGTAAGAGCTCTTTTTTTTCTTTCTGAAAATGGTTGCCTGCCGCAGGTGGAAATGGAGTTGATGCTGGTGGGACTGAACAAAACAGTAGCATTGCAGATCTGAAAACCAAAACTGTGAAAGTTGCTAAAGCACACAGCTGAGAAACCTATGAACGCTATGAGCTGGGAACTGTAGAGTCAGGTGACAATCCTCTGTGGGGTTTTCATTACAAGTAACCACTTTCACATTACACATACTAAGTTGGTGCATTCTTAATATAAAAATTGTTTAGTACAGCTTTAAAAAACATTTCACATGAATTTTTCTTTGTGTCACTTTGAGCAGATGCCCACCTTGCCCAGTTGATATCCTTCCTTGATTTCATTCAGTTATTATCTTCTACCTCTAGAGTCTTACCTTGTTGCTAAAAGTAAATTTCCTACTATAAGCTCTATTAATAACATCCAATTAACCAGTTCTTGTATAACCTCAGCTAAGGGACACTTCACAAAATGTCTCATTTTAGCTAATGCTAATTTTAGCTAATGCTTATGAGTTGTTGTCCTCAATATATTTTCAGGGAAATTATATGATATTGTACACAGTATTGGATTTGTGCTATCGTGCATGCATTTGCATTGTATTATAGTGATTTATTTTTGTATTTAAGAAATCCATAGAGCAAGTTTTCCTGCTTACTCACTCTTGAAGTTGGAATGAATGAGTCTGCTCAATTTCAAAGGAAACATCTGGCTCCCTCAGAGAGGGTGAAACAAGATGGGATCCCCCAGCTTCCTTCCTGTGTTTATGTCGTAGGTTTAGATCCTCTCTGTCCTTTTCGCTGAAACTGTTATATCTCTTGATTCTTTCCTATCTGGTTTAACTTATGACTATTGTGAAACAGATCCCAGCTTCCCAACATACATGCCACAAAGAGCTCTGATTATAGTTACTTGTCCAAGCTGCTGATAATCCACATGGAATGTCAGCTGAGATGGGAGACTGGGACGACTAAACAGAGCTACACTGTATATGAATGACAAAATAAGTGCTTTCGACTTTCTACTTCTACTCCACTACATCTCAGAGGGAGATATTGTACTTTTTACTTCACTACATTTATCTAGCAGCTTCAGTTACTAGTTACTTTACAAAGTAGCCTAAGATTTTTTACGCACAAAGAGTTTATATGTACAGCTAGTATTTTGTTGATTGACAGAAATTTAATTGGCAACTATTTTGATATTGTTTAAGTAATTTCCTGGTTCCAGTTTCACAAATGTGAAGATTTGCTGTTTTTCCTTTTGATTATTTTAATGTTTTTTAAAGTCATTTTGAAATTTAGACTGACAAAACAAGCACTGTGAAGGTGTCACTCTGGGCAACTGTGACGTTTCTTTTTTTTTTTTTATAATCAATTTAAAATAATCAGCGGATTAATCTATAACGAAAATAGTCACTAATTGCTGTCTGAACAGTTCAACCTCAACAGTTAAAACCATTTACATTAATGAATAAATACATTTAAATAATAATATATAACTGTCACAGGGGATGTTTTTCTTTCTGCTTTGAGTATTTTACTTTTAATACTTTAATTAGCCTACATGTTCCTGATTATACTTACATACTTTTACTTTTACTTAGGCTACTAAACTCATATGTCATCCACTACTGCAATGAATACATCACCTAAGTCATTTATCAACCAAATTGACATATATTTGCTGGTTACAACTTATCTTACCTTATTATAAATTTAGGCCTAATATTTTTAGGTTTTGGATGGTTGGTCAGAGAAGTCATTTGAAGATGGGCTCTGGAACATGTGATATGCTTTTTTTCTTTACTATTTTCTGAGTTTATAGCCAATCATTCAGAACAAATTTATATAATTATTAAAGATTAGTTGCATGCCTAAAGGTAAAATGAAACCCACATCCATATAGGTATGAAATGATAGTTTTACTTGCTGAAGTTGGAGCTTGGTAGGCCTATATAACGTCAAAACTGGTAACCTTGGCATCAGGTTACTTAACCAGCGTTGATTCTTCTGACATGTCAAAAAGAGGCTTCACAAAGATTGGGTTTTGCCTGGCTTGTTTCATTAGATTCTGCAGGCGCATAAACTGGCAATTGATTGCAGAAGTAAAAGGGAAATGTAGTTTTAAAAAAATCAGTGAGAGTTGCGACCACCTGTGGAAATATGACAGAAGAAGGAAGAGGAAGTTGACAGACAGAGGGGGTTTCACGGCAGCTAACCCCAGCTGTGCAGAGCTCATAAGCTGCAGCAGCTGTCTCTGTCCTCCAGAGGAAGAGCTGGAGTTTGGAGAGACGTGCGGACTGCGCTGAGAGCCGCCACCATGCCGCGCACAGGCTTAAATTAGGGACAAAGTTTTCTGGCATTATTCAGTTGTTATCACCGCTCTCTGACAACATGGAGTACTGGAGGCAGTGTGCTATGTGGCTGATCAGCTGCAACGTGCTGCCCCCGAACCACCGGGTGACTGCGGACATGGCGCAGGTGTTCGACCTGGCGCAAACCCTGCGGGACGGGGTGCTGCTGTGCCAGCTGCTCAACAACTTGAAACCTCACACCATCAACCTGAAGGAGATCAATCTCAGGCCACAGATGTCGCAGGTATTGACCAGTACTTTTTGCGCTGCTTTCAAAGCAACTTGTGGTTGTAACGTGTGCGGAAGAACCGCAAAACTGCTTCAAATGAATAGGCTATTTCAGTAATAACAGTAATACTGTAGTGTAGTGTGAGATTGAACGATTGTCGGTCAATTACTTATTAACAAGGTAAATCGGTTGAAGAAACAAAATCATTGCCACTTGTGCTTATGAGTAGTGACTTTACAATGTGTTGTACATAGCCTATACATAGGCCAAGTCTAGGTAGACTAACAGCCACAAGCTGGCAGCTGCTTTTCAAGAAATAACTGTGGGAGATAAACACACCACCACAAAAATTAATCTAGGGTCTAAGTTAGCATATCTTAATTTTTTGTTTTGTTAAAACGCCTGAAGGCAACAACACACATTATGATTCATGAGCCAGTTGTTCCAGAGTTCTTAAAAGTTGGATGCAGATGTCTGAGAGTCATTTAGGTTTAGGTCCCTTTAGGTTATTTCATGATTTCATTATAGATCAGTAAATTGCCAAGAATTGCCCATAAGGCATCCTTTTGATCATTTCCCATATGTCACACATGTCCATAATTTGGGAACACATAGGCCGACTTTCTCATCCAGTACTGTGTCAAACTGATAAGTGTTACTGTAAACATTTTAGAAAATAAGGCACAGAGTGACTCATTTGGAGATTATCATCTGATGTGAACACATCATTAGTTTACTTCTTCTAAATATGATAATTAATCCAAACACATTAATCCAAACATATGAGTTACTGCTCATTTCTACATGTCTATTTAAAAAAATAAAATAAAAAAATCATACTTCAAGCAATTAAATCTCTTTTTGATTAACTGCTAAATGTCCCTCAGCCTGTGAAACCCAAAGGAATGGTTCCAAGGCTTGGCCTCTCTTTACCCAAAGTTTTTCTCTGTACCACTAGAGAGAACTGATAAAATCCTGGCTTTGATCCACCCATTAGTCAGGGAACTTTTACTATGTGAGCAGCAGCTTGTTTGCTTGCCACTGAGTATGAAACCTTATAACGTGTAGTTAGTCATTATGAGACTTTGCGAATCTCCTTAGATCTCCTTAAATAAACTCATCTAAAAAAGATGTGGTTAGCAAAATTCTTATTAATAATGTTCATACTTTTTTGTAATATGTCACCATAAGAACAAGACTTCCTGTTCAACTAGTACCTACTTAATTTAGAGAGCATTGCATGCCATTAGATCTTTATCAGGCGTTCTTACAAGTGTGACAGATGTGTCAGCTAGTTAGACTCTGACTGTGTTTGATTCCAAGTAATCTTCAACATACTTTCTTGAATCTTAACCTATTGTGGTCAAATTACCCATTCATTTAAAAAAAGGCCATGATATTAAGCACACACAAAAAGTTTTAACATAGATTTAAAGATTTGTTACTGGGCTTCACACGGTTAGTTTTTGAGTGATGAGATTAAACTTTTTTTTTTGTTGTCACAAAAGTATGATTGAAATTATGCGTCACCACAGATTCCTTCATTTTGTTTTTCATCAAAGAATCAATTTTAATTTTACCGTCCACTAGCTACCATAATATATAATATATATATAATATAATATACCATAATAAACTAATGTTTCCTTTAAAAGATCTTTGCTTCTGTAATAAATAGAAGCCATTCTCCTAGCAGGGCATTAGAAATTTCGCTCTGTATTAAAAACTGCAGTGTTGTGTATGTTCTCTGTCAGTGCACGTCCACTCGTCTTTTATATTCTTGATAGACAGTGAAAGCAAACCCAGGGCATAACTTGCTGAACAATGGCTAGCCATAGCCCACAGCTGTAGGCCATCTGAATATGGTCGAGAAAGGCATGTGTGTCAGTGGCCTTCAGATTTTAAAAATCCCTTTCATTGTGCCCCGCTGACCTACGATCTTAGAAATGGAATCAACAGCATGAAGGTAATGGACTGGAGGGCGAGTGTGCAGTGTACTGTGATGAAAATGCACCCAGAAGTGCTCTTTCTATCAGACTGTATGCTAGGCCATGGTGCTAATACAAACCATGGAGTGTGACAAATTCTTATGTATGGATCACAAATAAATAGAACCTCAATATCATTTCTGCTTTTTTTTAAAGTTATTTATTTTGTAGCGAAAATGAGAAAACAACTGAAACTCAAAGAAGATCTTTCAAGAGAGACTACAGCCTCAGACAAATCACTGCTGTCAAACATCAATATACATGCATATGTGCACAAATAAGATAATAAATAATGTCAGTAGTTAGTTCAAGATAAAATGAACAGGAACAAAATCCCAACAAAACACAGCATCAAGCAACCTTTTATTAGCCCTCCTGGGGATCCTTAATAGTCATTTTAAACATACTGTACCAAGAAAGCTGCACCTTTACTTTATACTGTTTCATCTGCGAAGCCAAAGGTGCAGTGTATATTGCACCAGGGTTGTGACTGTAATCTGGAGTATGTGGCTGGTGGTGGTGCAAAGCCATCATGTTCGTGCACTTCCTCCACAGACAAACAGGGCCCCAGGGGGCGGTGGAGTGATTACAGGCGTCTCCACGATGAGCTGACGTGATAAAAGGCAGCCTATCTATTCTCAAGAATCTTGTCACAGCTCTGTAAATAATCACAAATGCCTAGATTCTAGTTTAGTCATCACTTAATAATGTGCAAATTATGCCGGTACATTTGTTAACTGCTTGTTTCCTGGGTGTTTTTTAGTGGAAGTGGCCCAAGTTTGACTCAGACCCTAACCCATACCCATAAGCTGTTGTTCGACTGCACTCTTCCCACTGAGACGCAGATCCTAATAGGAAGTGACACTAAAAGAGCACACGCACAGTGGTTTCATTTCGCACAGTGAAACTTTCAGTTTTCATTTTCAGTTTGCTGTATGTGTGTGTGCATGTGAGAGTGGATCACCTTCACTTTATTTGGTCCCCCCCCCCCTCACACACACACACGTTTCAGCTTGCTTTGGTGGAATCTAGCCAAGCAGAATCAGACTGATATCTGTCTGAAATTTCTGCAATGGAGGCACATTATAGTGCTCTAACATTCGAAGGCAGTATCTCTTTTTTTGAAAAAAACATCACTGTTACTCAACAGAGGCAGTCAACAGATCAACATATCATAGGGACGGTTTCTTTAGTAAAAAGTAATTTCAATGAATATTTGTAATTTAACTGACATATGTAGCCCTCAAAATCTGGGCAGTTGTAATTTAGGTACTTTTGGCACCATTTCACTTTGCATGGTCCAGGTGGTGGTATTCAAACAATGCTATTTTAGGGTAGATAAAGTAGAAGTGCATCACATTGTCATTGACAGCAAAAAAGCCTTTTCTTTTGCTGCTTTTTATATATTTTTTCTTTTGCTGTAATTTGGGGTAACGGACACATTAACGTTATTCCTAGAATTCTGGAAAAATTAAATGACCATTTTGCCAATTTGTCCCTAAAATGACTCTAGAAAATGGGGGGGAAGAAATGCCACAGTAGACAAAGGATACCAAATTGATTTGTCTTTTTTTGCCCTTTGCAGTTCCTGTGCTTGAAGAACATTCGCACATTCTTAACGTCTTGCTGTGTGGTGTTTGGAATGAAAAAAAGTGACTTATTTGAAGCCTTCGATCTCTTCGATGTTCGAGATTTTGGAAAGGTAACACCCACATCCGTCATTGTTTTTCTGTCACAACACATGATATTGTGTTTTCGTGTATGATGCTACGCTCCAACAATGGTCAGATTACTCTGTCCTGCTCTTTTCTGTTCTCCTTCCTTCTTTCAGCTGCCTTCTTATCTAGTTGCAGCAATATGAAAGTCTTGATCTAGCACCTTTTCAAACTGTTACAATGAAATCAGTTTGAGTGAGCACATTATTAGATTCATGTGCCAGCTATTACAGCTGAGCGATGATCATGATTGTGCTACTGTCTGTCTAATCAGTAGTGCATGTTACAGTCTTTTTCCATGGCTCAGACTTTGTAGTTAGAAACAACAGGGGTGACATAAACATCAAATATGTGTTCCAGTTTGCAAAATGGCAAATTAGTGTTGTATTGCCAAAACTCTTCTTCCATCAAGAAAATCTCATAACATGGACACATCAACTCCTTGGTTTGCAGCAGCGATTATTCAGATGCAATGAAAACAGTTAAATGAACCAAATCTTAGGTAAAGTCTATTTTTTGAGAACATTGTGTGAAATCTTCACTCAGTACATGCACTTGCGTTAAAGGTTTTTGCAAACTGTTCTCTATAGTGTATGTGATGTGCAAAAAGTTCATAAACAGAACTAGAAATCATTAAACATTAACTGAATGGACATCACTGCATTTGCAATCTGCATCTGTACACTGTAGAAAAATGGTAGTACATCGGACTGTGTGTACATCCAGTCACACATTCAGATGCATGTAACATAATAAGACCCACATGACATAGAGCTAGTCAGAGGTGTGATGTCTTTTCCTCTGATTGAGGCTGCCCGTTGCCTGGTCTTGCATTTTTCCGGTGCACTTCTTAAGGGCTTGGTTGACTTCTATTGTTACTGTGTGAGCTGATTTCACTGTGTGTACACAGTGTTACCAGGTCAGTGGGTTTGTAGTGCACTCCTCCTAGCCAGACTCGCAGGAGCCTGATTGAACCCCGCTGAGGAAAGCACACTCACTCTGACCAGCCTTATTCCCATATTCCCTTAGTTCAATGCATAACTTTGCCTTGGAGCATTAGGAGCTGTCTGAGTATCTCTGTGGTATCCACAGGGAAATACATTAATTTTGTCTCTAACCATTTAACTATTAGAATATGTTTTCTATGTATTAATCTGTACTGAATATATGTATTTTTTAATTCATCTAAAATACTGAAGATTAAGTCTTCTGAAGGGTTATCATCATTTCAAAATGGTTTAAATTGGGTACACTACTATACCTCATGTGCAATAATTTCTTTTTATAAATCCAATTAGTTTGTCAGAGTAGATATGGTATCTGTTTTAAATAATGTATACAGTATTGCAGGCGGTTTGAGAACTCCAGGTATATTTTGTTTATGTGCGAGCAAATTTTAATTGAAAGAAATGTTCTTCAAACAAAAGGTATATCAAAAGTCAGGGATATTTTACATGACTAAAATGTTCAAGTCACTTCCCCAGAGTAAATAGACGGTGGTTACTGGTTCTCTGTAACTGTGACGGACTGTATTTTGAGTTTGCGTGCAGTTTCCCACAGAGACTCTCTTTTCTTTCAGTTCAGTGTGTTGTGTTCTAAAGAAGCTTCCAGTTAATCTGGCTGCTGATAATCCCACAGGGGAGGTGCTGCCTGCAAATATGTACAGTACATCCAAGCTGGGCTGCATAATCTCAAATCGTGTTCAAGGGTTGTCCATCAAACAAACAAGCTTCCGGAGCAGGAAGATTGCTCTGTTAGTTAAAAATACGGGTGTCTGAAGGTTCAGCGATTGGGTTGGATTGGCTCCAGGAGGCGTTGTACAGCTGAACATGAAATACTCAATCTCTTCCTTATTTTCCAGAAAACATTGAAAAGAGAACATCTCAAATCTCAGCCAGTCTAATCCACTTGGGCATGAGTTGTGCCAACTCTGCCCGTAGACTGAGCATTAGTCCACTGAATATCTAATGAGAGCTCTCTAACCTACATTCCTCTGCTGAATTACTACAGGCTTCTCCCTGGGCAGCCACGCTGACTGCATGAAGCTGCCTGGTGGCCGGAGAGAATATAGGGAGGAGGCAAAACATTTTTAAATTTCTTCTCTGAATATAAAATTACTTCAGCCTTGACTGTAAAAGCAAAGGTTGTCTTACTAAAAGTGAAAAGAGAAGGGCATTTTACAATTGAAAAAATGGCTACTGTTTTTTCTTCTGCTTAAAGAAATAATTAATTGTTGCTCTTATTTGCTTTCTTGCCAAGAGTTAGGTGAGAATAGATACCACTCGTGTGTGTGTGCGGTAAATATGAAGCTATAGCTACAGGCGACTTCCTGAGCTTAGCATAAAGACTGGAAACAGGAGGAAACAGCTAGCCTGGCTCTGTCCGAAGGTAACAAATCCACCTCATCCTCTGAAGCTCACTAACGGTATATCTAGTTTGTTTGATCTCCTGGAGTCAACATCGGTTGCCTGCCCGGAAATTACTTTGCCCGGTCAAGAAACAGTTCGGCACATAACCCCCTCCTCATAGAGCCAAAATGTGCTGTTTTTATGCTTCGGTTTTTGTACAGATCAAACAAAAGAGATACCTAAGTTAACTTGCTGTGTGTCTGAAGTTGTTTAAAGTGAAACCCTATAGGATTTAACTAGTTTGTTGTTAATATGTGTAAATGCTACTGTACAATTCTAGTTAACAAAATAACAGAGAGTCAAACATGCACATATGATTTATGACATTATGTTACAACATCTCTACCATTTGCTTTCTTTTTTTAATGGCACTCTGGGGATTTTTGATATACTGTGTGAAGGGGCCACACTCACCATGGCGGTTGGACTTCAGCTCAGCTTGTGGCTTTACTTGTCACGTGTGGCTTAAACTAAGTGTCAGATCATCAGACTAGTCAGGTCTGAGCTGGTTTTTAAGACAAGTAGAAGGATTTACAATTCATTACACAAAGTAAACAAATATTAGATTTGTTTCAGCGTATTTATACAGGTTCTTCCTTCTCTTTTGAACTACTTATATTCTATTCAACTGAACCTCTGCATCACATTTCTTGAATCAGGTGACATGTGACCTTTAGGACCGGAGTGTGTGTGTTGGGTGTCTAGTTGTGGAATAATGACACACAGCAAAATATTACATTTCAAATGAAAAAGTCATGTCACTTCAAAGGCAGATTTTTTTGTTTTGTTTCAGAAAAGACATAATTTCAACTGCTCTAAATAACTTGAAGAAGTTTTAAAGCTGGTATCTCACACTACAAACAGGACTCTTTCAAGTCACAAGCACACCTGGGTTCAGCCAAAGCCACAGCACTCATTCACACAGGAAGAGGAGACAGGCTGTTCACATATCTAACCCCATCAACTATCGTTTTTAACCATGCCTGCATATCCAAATCCTGAGAACAGAGTCATTTGTAGTGTTGTTACTTAAAGCTTCTTCATACCAAGCAGATAAATGAGAAAGTGAGAGGGTTAATAATTCAATAGATGCAATAATGAAATTATTAAATTTTCTGTGTTGTAATGACACAAAAGACATGGCGCGCAGTCTTCTTAATGCATGCATCATGATTTTTATATTTTTTACTTCAGCCGACATCATATCATCCCCATCTGACATGCATAACATTTCCTTTCACTATTTCTCCCATAGAATCTACAGACTGCACTGTATGCACTGTCAATACTGTATGTCCGAACCATCGACCAGGATTGATTGATTACAACATCCTGTGGTTCATCTGTTTGGTCAGTAATGATCTCGTATCTGAGGATTATTATAGCACAGTTTTAGTTTGCTGGAATTCAAATCCACTTTCATTCATGTTAGCAGAATTCAGACACATAATTGTACAGCTAGACTAATTCATGACTGCACACAGGGAAAAATCACACTTGTTCATTGCTTGAATGCAAGTATGAACATTCATGCATTAGCTGTGTATTTTTTTCCCACATGTAAAACTATGTATTTTCTTTACTTAAAATGTGACTGAAAAAAGTGACTTTCAATTTACAAAAGTCAGGACATTTTCATTTTGAAATATTTTAAATTGGCAAAGAAAGGTAGAGGTGTTTCGTATATTAGTTGTCGTTTAGATCTGTTGTCTATCTCATACACCCCCACCACCACACACAGACACAAACACACACACACAAACACACAAAGTTGTTAGAGTCTGAGGTAAAGTGACCATTTCCTGCAGACCATGTCTTTGTTTGTCTGAGTTTTATTTATTGGCATGATCCTAAGGGAGTACGTTTTTGCCAAACAGGTTGTACAACATTTATGTTTTAAGCATAATATTGTGCAATGTAAGAAATAAAGGACAACAAATGGTTGGCACATAAGTACAGAACATCGCTATTTAACAGAGAGGAGTCTGATTTTGAAGGAGCATACGGTGTTCTGCTGGTTTTAACTCAGGGTATACTTTGCGCTGATATATTTTGTCGCTACCTTTGCAAATACTGATTTTTGTATGGCCTGAAAGTGAATCAAATTCTTGGTACTTGAGTCTTAGTTTGCTAAAATAATCTGTTGTGGCTACCATTTTTATGCCTTTTATTAGATTGTGATGAGATGACAGGAAATGAAGAAGAGAGACAAGCAGCAAAGTTTCCCAGCTGGATTTGTACAGGCAACATTCTGGTTCATGGCTGGTATCTTAACTCCTAAGCCACAGGGACACCCCAACTTTGCAATTTCATAGTGGTTTCATGTGTTGAATAAATAAATGTTGAGACATTTGTTAGTGTTAAGTGTCCAGCCGATCAACAGTTCAATAGTTGTTGCTAAGGTTACACATGTTTCATATAGGGATGTTAAGTCATCGTTAGTGTGTTTATTGGTGGCTGCTACATGGTTTCTGTGGCCTTTGGAATTATTACGAGGATGTGGTTGGTACACGGTTGCCTAGTGTTACGTTGTTACTTTGTGGTAAATATAGTATTCAAGTTATTTGTCAGGGCGATTGCAGTGGTTGCTGCTGCATTGTTCAGGTTACTGGACAACTCAAATACAAATACTGTGCATTAACTATACCCATTAAATATGAGTTTAATCAGATTCATTCATTGACTAGGTGGTATCCATATTTGTTTGGTTTTCAGGCACTGTGGTATTACAGTATTAAGCAGCTTTTTATGTAATGCTACTGATATTTTTGTATGACTGAAACACGGTTAAAAGCAGAGGAATACAGTGCGACAGTGAGATAATTTCTTCTATAGTATTCATCCTGTGGGGAGTTTTCCACTTCGAAACCGTAATATTATGTATTGACAAGCATCAGCTTACTTTGTTTCTCATAGTTTATCGTTCTACTAAACCTAATAGCATTGTTATCTCAGAATTCTCATGCCTGCTCTCTCTGCTTCTATCTAATTTTGACCGGGTCCGTATTATTGGTGATTTGATATTCACATATGTTGTCCTAGTGATGCACTTTCTGGGGAATTTCTAAAGCTCCTACAGTCTTTTAATTTTGTCTTACACCCAACAGGGCCAATACAGGCCCGCTCGCATCATTAACTCAACAACAGCTTGTAAATTTTCGAATGTATATTTGGCCCTGTCATCAGAACTGTCTCTGCCACTGACTTCCTGGTGAACTCCTTTAACAACCTCTGTCTGACAATAATGAACTCGGTTCAGTTAATTTCAAAATTCTCACCATGGTTCAATGATCACACTCACTCCCTAAAGATTGAGGTACGGAAAGCTCAGAGCGCAAACTTTATGATTACTATGAGTACATGAAGACCTTAAAATAAAAAAAAATACACTTCAGTCAATGATGCACCAGCAACTAACTATTCCACCTTGATTGATAAAAATGCCCCAAACCCAGAAATATTGTTTAAAGCAACGAGATTTTTGGTTCCCCTCCTAACACTAACTTGCTTGCATCATTTGACCTCTGCGAGCATATTAAAATATTTTTACTGAAAAAATTCTAAAAATCTATACTGCTAGCAGCTGGCCCCACAATTGATCTGTTTCAGAGGCTTTAACCCACAGACCATGTGTTGTTGTTTCCTTCAGTTCCTTTTGAATCAATGTCTCTTTCCGCCCTCAATGACATGTTGACCTGTTCATCTTGGCTATTGTAAATAGCTTCTTGACATCCAGCTCTGTCCCCACTTGTTTTAAAACTGATCTGATCGAACCTCTCCTGAAAAAAAATAAATTGAGATCCCTCCATCTTGAATAATTACAGACCTGTTTCAAAATTGGCAAATGTCCTTGAGAAAGCTATATTCAAACAATCAGTGGCACATCATATAAAATTCTTCGAATTACTTCTAAGGCCAGGCATGGGCTGGTACCTTCCTATAGCTCTGAGATTTTATCCCCCTGTGAGCCAGGATGCAGGCTACACTCATAGAGTATGTCTCTGGTTTTATCTTACTTATTAAGACACATTTCTATGAAGTAACTTTCACTGTTTGATTTCTAATGTATTTTTCCTATATTTGCTGACTTGTTTATTAGTCAGTAGTTACTACTGTACTGCTACTATATGTAAAACAATTTATATTTGACTTGTTTGTATTTTACACTGATTGTTGTAAAGCAGTTTGTTAACTGTATTAAAAAGTGCTATGCAAATAAAGCTGCTATTATTATTATTATTATTATTGTAAGGTTCTGGATGTTGACGTGAATGCTATTTACAAGTCAGAAACTGGTAATTACAAAAGCTCTGATATGATATGAATGCGGCATTATCAAAGCAGGTCTCTTTCTTCAGTCTCTCACATGTCTGTCCCTTTCCTCTCCCGCTCTCTTAACTTTATGCCTGAGCCATTCTAAAACATGAATTAACGCACCTTTTTTCACCAGGTTATGGACACGCTATCGAAGCTGTCTAACACAGCAATTGCACAGCAAGGAGGATTTAAGTAAGTCTCCCAATATTAAAAACAAACAAACAGACTTATAAGGTATATTAGTTTTTATGATATAATATGTAAATAAACCAGAGAAAAAAATAACTTCATTGAGAGACAGAAAGGGAATACATCAGGATGTTCAGCCTGTAACTTTCTTAGGAGTAAACCATTTTAAGAATTTTTTTTTACCATGATGCGGAATTTTCTTTCTTTTTATTTTAATATGTTCCATATTTATTTTTTTATTTTTGCGCCCCTAATCATTTTCTGGCATCCACTGATTGTGATAATGGTAGGGTCTCCATCTCAATAAAATGAGGCTTGTGACCCCAATTTCTGATATTCAAGGTGCCCAATTTCTGTCCTTTTTTGCTACATGAAAGCATATCAAGCTATTGGATGGGCTTTTGGATATGCATGCTGGATATTTGAATACATTTTAATGCATCAGAAATTCCTTTCCTGCCCTAAGTCACTCAAGTATAGAGTGATTTTTCTGTTAAACACTGAGCCTCACGCTTATTTTTCTGTCATATCCAGGCCATTCCCAACCGAGGAAAGCCTAAAAGACGAGGACATTTACAATAATCTGGAAGACTTGATTGAGTATGTATGAGACTCCTCTCTCTGCGTGCCCATTACTGGTGTTGATAGAACATGATTATTTTACTCAGTAGCAGAACCAGCTCTACTCATCATCTATGCTCTCCAGGGGTCTGGACACCCACATGTTTTGGTAAAAGGCTTGGCTCTGTTTCTCTGTTACTGTCAGAGGGAACAAATGAGTAATTCATGTTGGTGTTAAGTGCTTGCATACACCCACATAAAGGCGTGATGGGTGGTTGCTGTAGACAGATTGATAGATGAAGACGAACAAGGGTAACCAAATATAACAGATACAATATTTATATTATTTGTTTGTCAACACGTTTTGTTTGAATGATGCATTATACCCTTCTGAAGTATTTCATTCACTAATTCATGCAGTAATGAGTAGTTAATAAAGAGTTTATAAATATGAGAAAAAGAGCAACAAAGAGCATATATTGATTATTCATACATTATTGCATTAACCCATTGTTTTAAATTATTCTTGAAGACAATTTTTTAATCACTGTACTGAAAGGAAGTAATTGGTTACTGATAATCCACATGTTTTAGAGATGTTAATATGCGTCTGTGCTCATGGTTGTGTGTATGTGATAGTGAGAATGCCCCAGAGGATGAGGACGACTTGTATGCGGCGGTCTATGGGCTGGAAGAAGACTATGCAGGTGGAGAAATCTATGAAGATCTCATGAGGACTGAACAGCAACCCCCATTGGTACTGCGATGAGTCACAATCTCACACACACACACACACACACACACACACACACACACACACACACACACACACAGTCAGTGTTGTGCAGAATACCTTCAAATAGCATATTGAATATTTCAATGTCAGTTTCAGCTTCTCACCTGGTACAATTAAGTGGATGAGATCGACTTCTGTTACTCAACACCATATCTTTAAGCTGAGACTATTTACTTCAATAATAGTACCAATACATTACATAATGTAAAAATACTAATTACAAGTAAAAATAGAGCATTCAAAATTATACTTGTAAATGTATAGATGATCCTCAAATGTACTTTGAACATATCAAAATTACCCCTCGCAGGGTGGTATATTATTATTTATCATATTGCTCCCTCTTAGTAACATCAGAGACATTATATATAGGAGACATGCCACTTTAAGAATCTTCAGTAACGCCAAAGATAGCGGTTGTCCTGCCCCTCCTGCTAGAAAGCCAATCGTCTTCTTTTAACAGCAGAGGCGGGAAACATATTTCAGCCAATTGTGTACTGCGCATGCATCACTACTACTACGCAGTAGAAGTATAACTGGCCGGGAAAAATCCTTTTTAAACCTTATTTTGAAGCAAAGTCGTCAACCTTTTTCAGCAATTTTTTATCAGATTTTATTGCTGATTCCAGTCATGTAGTTTTTATGTCTCGTTGACCAGTAAAAGTGCAGTTCTGGCTCTCTCCCCATTCATTCAGATAGGAGCCTGGTCTTGTTAGTCTGAAATAGCTGCCCGGAGGCATTGCGAAGATGTCTGCAGAGATGCATGACTTGCCCATAAGGACTGGTAATATCACCTGCAAATGCAATGTACAGTTACACACAGCTCTATATCCCAATCAGACTCTGCAGTCAGTCTAACACTGCAACCCTTCACAATTGCCTTGCTGAAATAAAATCCTGGATGTCACACAACTTAACCTCTACAACTAAACCTTACAAAATCTGATGTCACTGTACACGGTCCCCCTGCTATCAGAATTCAAATCATGTCAAACCCAAGCAAACTAGCAACTTATAATAATTCCTCTGAACTCTTAGGGGAGTTTTTGACTAGGACGTGAGTGTTTTGAATCCCATCTAAAGAAAGTTGTCAAGTTATGTTTTTAAAAATACAGTCACGGTTAAGTTTTTTATTTCAACCACAGATCTGGAGAAACTTATGCATTTTGTTATGCATCATCTTTTTATCTTCCCCTGCCTCAACGATTGTGACTCAGTATATGCCTGTACTCAGTCAGAAATCAGTTCATTGCAGCTATTCTTTTAGGATTGATTTTGAAATAATACCTTATATATGTATATATGTACCTTATTATATGTTATATCTACCAGAGTAGATTAGGCTTGCAGAATCTGTTCTCATTTTAATCTCACTTCTTAAGACACATTTTTCAAGAAAAGCTTTGACTGTGTTGCATATTTAGTTTTTCCTTTTATTTATATATTGACTTGTTTAGGTATTATATACTGATTGTTGAAAAGCACCTTGTTACCTGTAGTGAAAAGTGCTATCCAAATAATGCTGTGACCAGCATTTAAGTACGGTAGCTAGTTCAGGTGGAGCTAACTGTTTTATATTCTGTTGGGTAGCTTAATCTATAACATGTAACATATAGCTCATCATATGTTTGTAGGTAGAAATTGAAATCTGGAAAAGTAACTAGTAACTATAGATGTTAGATAAAGAGTGTGGATATAAAACAATATTTATACAATATCATTCAATATTGAGGTGTACTAATTAAGAAGATAAAATAGAACTCAAGTAAAGTACAAGTAGAGCTGCAACAAGTTATCCATGAGGTGTCAACTTTTAAATTAATCGCCAACCAAAATCGATTAATCGGTTTGAGTCATTCTTTTAAATAAAAAATATCTGATTTCAACTTCTTAAATGCAAATATTTTCTGGTTTTATTCCTCCTGTATGACAGTAAAGTAAATATCTTTGGGTTATGGACACAACAAGAGATTTTAAGACGTCTTTTGGGGCTTTGGGAAACACTGATTGACATTTCTGACAATTTTCTGACACTTTATTGACCAAACAACTAATCGATTAATGGAGAAAATAATCAAGAGAAAACAATAGTTAGTTGCTTAAGAGCGGCAGTTGAGCATAAGTACTGTTATCATAATTAGTTGTTACTAATTAAAATATTAGAGTAATTTTCCTGTTGATCCTCATGAGCTCACAGCTACGGACTGGACAAGTATGAAAGACCAAATCACTGAAAATTGACAAATATCTCATTTTGTTCCTTAGTTACCAATGATTGATTAACCAAAATCAAATCAAATAATTCTAGATGCAAAACTTGGATGATAATACTTCAAAATACTAATTACTCAACCAATACACTGCTACACCTACTAATGTTTACAAAAGTAAATTTAAGATAATTTGAGACAAAAAATATAGACGCTATAGGAAATTCTTCCCATTCCGTGATTGATGTTTGAAATATTTTTGTTGATCTTTCCTGGAGCTGCAGAGCTGTGTGGACCCCCACGCACTTATTGTTGTGTGTGATGCACACAGGAGGCAGGGTGCACATGCTGCTTGGAAAATACTGTAGCTCGTAAATAGTTTGTTTTAAAAAATGAACAACAAAGAAAACTTATCTGAGATTCAAAATTTTCTGATGTGATCTGAATACAGACATTTCATTTCTGAATTATAAGGACATATTCTGAATAGACTGACTCAAAAAGAAAATCACATTTTTCTCCACCGAATAGTTATATTTAAGCATCACATTCCAAGGCATGTGTCTTTTTAGAAGCAGGTGGAGGTAGATGTCCGGAGCTGCTGCCTTACAGAGATTAAACAGACGGAGGAGAAATACACAGAGACCCTGGAGTCCATCGAGAAGGTACTAAACATCCTCTGATAGTCTGCTCTGCACTGAGATCACATATTGCTACATGAAAAACTTTAAATGGTAGATTTTTTTGATGTCAAATTATTAAATCATAGTCTCACCTAAGTGATTAATTATGTACTTTTTTCAAACATTGATGTTGATTATTGATTTGGGTTCAGTGGGCTACGTTGAACGATGTCGCCATTTTATGGTTATTTCAGGGAAAGTCCAAGTTATCAATTCCCTAATTTGACACGCTATGGTCATCTTATTTGATAGTGTGATGTCTGTTAATAGTTTCAGCATGCGTGCATTCCAGCTGTTGCAGTCATGTCACTGGTTGTTATGAATAACCATTCAGATTGTTTCTAGTTAAATAATCAGGTTGTGAGGGAATCTAAAGAGAAGAGCTGAAATGTTTCATTCAGGTTTTCAATTGTCTCTTTCTCCAGTATTTTCTAAATCCTCTGAAGAAATTCTTCTCTACGGCTGAAATTGAAAAAGTTTTTGTCAACATACCAGTAAGTCCCACAAGTTTCCCTTCGTGTCGCATGACATGAAAATAAAAAGTTTATGGCCACATGCTGGTGTCTTCTTTCTCTAATGCAGGACCTGGTTAAACTTCACAAGAGCCTGATGGTTGAAGTGCAGGACTCCATCCTAAACAAAAATGCCTTAAATCTCTACCAGATTTTTATCAGCTACAAAGAGAGGTATTCATGCAACAACATGTTTTTACATTTATTGTTAGGTGGCAGGGAAAGCATGTTATTTGACTTTTGATGTTGCTTTCCTTCACTTTCTCTTAAGTGAGTTTCTTGAGGTGCATTTATATTGTAAAAGACTGTAAGTTGAAAAAACTGAACTGGAGTGTTCCACAATGTCCTTGCCTTTTGTGCAGTTATGTGTCAGTAATCAACTTCACGTGTACAGAAGGTTTCATTTTAGGTTATCTAGACCTCTGCATTTCCCCTTGCAATTTGGTATCAATACATTGGCAGAAACATTTCAGTACGTTGTCTTTCAATACTGAGGCAGACATGTATACTTAATTAATGTCAGACATTTTGAACTGTGGATCTGTTCTGCACACAGGCAGTTTTACATTTGAATTATATGACAATCATCTGTGTGTGTGTGTGTGTGGCTTAGATTTTATGCGGTTTGTTCTATTTCAGTTCTCTATAAAAAGCAGGGTCAAACTGAAAGTACTACAAAATCTAGTAGAATAGATGTAGAATTTCATTGACACCTGCTTTTTGAGAACTAAGCCTATTGCCTAGAGGATGTCATGAGGATTGTCATTCATATCATGATGTAGTGTGGATGGCTGTCTTGCAATAGATTCACGATCAGAGAATCACATTATACCATAGTTATCACGAGCAACATGATTGCCACATATTATGAGTTACACTGTGAACTTTCTAAATTTCTGTAAGCACTGTATCACTGTTATGTTCAATCTTAAAGAATTTCCCCTCAGGGATCAATAAAGTATTTCTGATTTCTACACACACTTCACTCTTTCCTCTTTCCTCTGAATTGTAGACTGCTCATTTATGGGATATACTGCAGTCAGGTGGAGATCGCCATCGCTGTTTTAGACCTCATTTGCAAAGAGAAAGAGGATGTTCGTCTAAAACTGGAGGTAAAACATACCACCATACCTGTGGGCTCGGTGCATGCTAGAATATGAATATAATAGGAAACAAAAATATTTCATGCTCAATTTCACGTGGCAATTTGGTTTGTGACAAACTTGGACCCAAAGACAAATGAGGACAGATACATATAAGCTATAGCTAACAAATGTTTTCTGTCTTGGTTGACCCATCCTTGTGAAAAAGTCTCAGTGACATCAAAGAATGACTGTCATAAGTCACAAGTCATCTGCGTAATGCTCCTGCTCTGTAGCTCATGTTGCTATGAATATGTGTATTGTATTTGTTCCAGGAGTGCTCAAAGAGAGCCAACAATGGGAAGTTTACACTGAGGGACCTGCTGGTTGTCCCAATGCAGAGAGTCCTCAAGTACCATCTACTTCTTCAGGTAGGGTAGGCTTGGCACCATTTATTTAAAGCGTGAGTGTTAAACCACATGTCATGGAAAAGTGAGAGTCTGCTGGGTTTTTAAAAGAAAGCAGTTTATTTTAGATCAGCCCCCTAAGTATATAAGTGTGAAATCACCTGAATCTCGGTCTTGACACTTGTTTTGACAGCCCTGATTTAAATATGAGTGGGGAAAGTGAAAAGCAGCCCCTCCTTCATCACCACCAGTGAGGTGCCCTTGAGCAAGGCCCCTACTCCAACTGCATAGCTGCTCGATGGCCAGCAGATCATACTGTGGTTGCACTTCACAGCTTCCAGGTGTGAGTGTGTAAATGTGATCACGGTGTTCCTGAAATAAATAAAGGTTAAAAAAAGAAATATTTAGTCATTTTTCAATGCATTTGCTGAATGTCAGTGCTACTTTTCAGCAAGCCACTTAAAAAAAACCCAACTTTATTCATCTAATGGTTTTAATTAGTAGCTCCACTAGAACATTTGGGACTTATTGCCTTACTCGAGGCCAACAGTAGTTGTTGTAGCAGGAATAAGTATTAACATCCATGCCTTTTTTATTTTATTACTTTATAACAATTATATAATAATTTTTATTCATGTGAGACTGAGCACCAGGCGGATTTGTCAAAGTTATTTTTACTGGTACAACTTAATCGTGTTGTTCTTTGAGTATAAAAATTGCCACTTGAGGGCGACATTCTCCACATTTTTACTTAATGTTTACTTTCCTTCCCAGCATCATAGCAGAGTGGAGCTGCAAAAACACCATCTGTTTTGACAGATCTTACTTTTAGTCTTCATATCTCACTCCTCTCAAAGAAAGTACAGTGAATAAATGAAGTAACATAATTTCAATCTGTATCAATACCTTTCAGTGTACAGAATTTCCAGAACTCAAACAAGACATTTTAAGGGGAAGATGTTCTGGATTGAACTTAGTCCCGGGGTGTCTGTGACTTGACTGCAAAATAGATTTACAAGTGAAGTTATGATTACATTACTTATTGATTTTATACATGACAACAGTTCTTAAACTTAGACATGTCTTGCAATGTAGCTTCCTTAAAAAACAGACATGCCCCCCAATTTCACTGGCTACTGACAGCCTAAATGTGTGACACCGTCTCCCCTTGGTTAGTATGAATCAGAGGTCAGACTATAGCTGGCGGGGCAGATGAGGACAATGACTAGAGAGCTATTTTAAATTGTTAAGGAGGATAAAGACCTCCATGGTAAATGGTTGTGATCCTGGGTGTTCTTGGCCACCTCCCTGAAGAGATACATTGGAAAGAGGGTAAAAAGGAAAGAAGGAGAAGAAGAAGAAGAAAGGAAATGGTCAAGCAGAAATGAAGTGAGAGTGGATACAGCTTGGCAAGGAAGCAGCACTGTACAGTAGCTCTGTGGAGAAATAGTTAATCTCTTCTCTCTCTTTTGTAATGCAATTAGAGAGCTTAATGAAGGGTAAACAGGCCTAAAGTGATTCTACCCACCTTTTATATGAGATATTAGATGTAATGTACATATCGCTGTAATTATGATAAAGTCTTGATGGTATCATTATCTACTATACACAGCACATGTTACACAGCAAATACAGTATCGGCAGCATCTCATTAACAAGCAGCATCTGTTGAGAATTAAACAAAAATCAAATGTAAGCTACAACAAAACATAAGCATGATGCTTCGATATGCACTTTTCCATGAAATGGGGAAAATGATCTTTTAACTAGCACAGAATGATGTTATATCCATCCATCATCAACCACTTATTCTACGTACAGGGTCGCAGGGGGCTAGAGCCACTCACAGCTGACATCGGGCGAAATGATGTTACAATATGTAATTATATTTGCTATGGAAATTACTCAGTCTGGTCCCCAAAATAACTTCCATGTGTTGATTAATCAAACAACAACAATTCCACACTCAAGTAAAAGCACTGAAAACAAAAAAACAATCTAAAAGTATTATTACAAATTACATTATTATTACATCAAAGTGTTTTACTATTGCATATTATTTGATCATCATTACTGATCAATTAATGAGTAAGCACTATTTTCACGTTGGAGCTAGTTGAGGTGGAGCCAATTTTAACTACCTTCTATATTATCGGGTTTATTCAATTTGATTTTATTTGTATAGTGCCAATTCATAACAGAGGTTACATCATTGCACTTTTCAGAGAGAACAGGTCTAGACCATACTGGTAATAATACGAATATAAATAAAATAATAGTAATAATAATGATAGCAATAATAATACTCATAATATGACTAATAAATTTAATTGCGGCAGCCGGTGTCGAGCAGGAACATGGGGGCAGTAGGTGGCTTGCAATCATAAATTCCGACTCTACAGCTCCGGAGGCTGAAGCACCCGCAGAAAGCGACAGAAAGAGAGAAGGGCCAGACAAGAAAGCACAAAACTACAGGAGAGGGAAGATGTTGAGTTTAATACTAACATGCATTAATTGGGTAAAAATGTGTACTGATGGAGAGGGAGAGGAGCTCAGTGCACCAAGGAAAGTCTCTCATAAGTCTACGCCTATAGCAGCAGAACTAAGAGGTGGTTCAGGGCTCACCTGAGCCAGCCCTAACTATAAGCTTTATCAAAAAGGAACTTCTTATTAAGCTTAATCTTAAATGTGGAGATGGTGTCTGCCTCCTGACCCCAAACTAGGTTCCACAGGAGAGGAGCTTGATAGCTGAACGCTCTGGCTCCCATTCTACTTTAGGAACCGCAAGTAACCCTGCTTTCTTGAAGCGGAGTGCTCTGGTAGGGTAGTAAAGTACTATGAGCTTTTTAAGATATGATGGTGCCTCACCATTAAGGGCTTTGTAGGTGGGCAGAAGGATTTTGAATTCTTCTCTGGACTTTACGGGGAGCCAGTGCAGAGAAGCTAATACAGGAGAAATATGGTATTTTTTCCTTGTTCTTGTCAAAACACATGCTACAGCATTCTGGATCACTTAAGGGACTTATTTGTTCAGCTCGATAATAACGAATCGTGAAAATCCAGCATAAAAGCACAAATGAGTCGACTAATTTTTCTGCATCATTTTGAGACAGGATGATTTTTTCAATGCTAATTAGGTGAAAAAAGCAGTCCTTGAAAGTTTGTTATATGTGGGAGTTAAAGGACATATCATGATCAAAGATAATTTCATGATTCCTTACAGTGGTGCTGTAGGCCAGGGCGATGCCATGTAGAGTATCTATATCATTACATAATGTCTTTCAGAGGTGTTTGGGGCCATGTACAATAACTTCAGTTTTGTTTAGTTTAACATCATATAAATCGCAGGTCATCCAGGTTTTTATGGGGCATGCTTGAAGTCTGACAAACTGTTTTTATCTGGCTTGATATATAGATATAATTGGATACTATCCGCATAACAATGAAAGTTTATGGAGTGTTTCCTGATAATACTGTATAAAGGAAGTATATATAAGGTGAATAAAATTGGTCCAGGCACAGAACGTTGTGAACTTTGGCGTGCATACATCATATTTTACTAACCAATAATAAGTGTTGCAAGTTATGTCTTAAACTGCAAAGTAACTAGGAGGTATAGCTGTCAAATAATCTAGTAAGGTAAAAAAGTATAATGTAGCATAAAATGGACATAGTAAAATTACTTCAAAACTTTAAATATAGTAATTGAGTACATTTACTTTGTTGCAGTCCATCACTGCTTTTAGTTCTACAACTTCATGAAATATATTATTACTATATTCCTTACGAATTAAAACAAATCAGAAGAAAACTTTCTCTGTGTCTGTTTCTATTTAGCTTTATTTCAAGTGTAAATATGTGATTTGTATGGTATCAACTCAAGCACATTTGCCAAACATGATCTCAAAATTCCCTATTTTACCGTCACATAAGATTGAATAAGGTAAATAGCCTGTCTTCTGATTACAAGTTTTTTTTTGTTATGAAAACTACATGGTGGCAAAGTAATCTTTATTATGAAATCGATAATCCTGCTACTCATGTTAAATGTGTTTGCTTGAGTTTTGTGTGTGAATGTAGTCCATCCTGTCTTTTCTGTACTCCTATTACAGGAGCTAGTCAAACACACTCACGATGCTGCTGACAAGAGCAACTTGAAGATCGCTCTTGATGCCATGAAAGTAAGTGCAGTGCTTACGGTAAATGGTCTGTAATCATTGTGATTTCAGCTTGTTACCAATAGCAGGCTGATTTTAGCGGAAGATTCCAAACAGACTCTGCCACTTAACTATCATCCGTTATTAGATGAAAAAAAAGAAGTCATAACTTGTTCATGTTTCTTTTCTACAAATTGGTGTGAATTGATAAAACTTTACATTTACATCACATTAGTGAGTGCTGAGTGCCCCCTTTGCTTTTCCAGTCCTGAAGGGAGCCAGCACTTGATAGGCAGCTGATTTGAGGACTTAGCAACAAAAATGCAGGAAATGCATAACTTCAGACTACTTCAAAGCTTCATACTCATTACAGTATTTACATGGCATGCAAGCTTGGCTCACAGAAGCAGAAAAGACATCCTACAACATAAAATACGTGTATAAAATTCAAATAGAAAAGAAATATGTACTATTTGCTTTCTTACCAAGCGGTAGATGGGTTTGATCGATAAGATCTCGATCGATAAGACTCTGATTTCTGTATGTTAAATATGAAGCTACAGCCAGCAGCCAATTAGCTTAGCTTAGCATAAAGCTAAAGACTAGAAACAGGGTGAATTGGCTAGTATGGCTCTTCCCAGAGGTAAGAAAATCTGTAGCCTCTAAAGCTCACTAATTAATTGACACTTTATAGCTTGCTTATTTAATCTGTACCAAAAACTTTGGTTTCATTTGGAGTTCTGTGCTCACATATCCCCTGTGCAACATCAACTTGTCATTTTTACACTTTGGTTTTAAGAGGTTAGCTGTTTCACCCTGCTTTCAGACTTTATGCTGAGCTGAGATAAGCTAGCCTGTCTCTTTAAAAAGAAATCCGTCCTGAATTTTCTGACATATTTCACTACCTCCAGACTAAACTAACCCAACAAAATGTGTGTTTGTGTGTCTGTGTTGCCCAGGACCTGGCTCAGTATGTCAACGAGGTGAAGAGAGATAATGAGACTCTAAGGGAGATCGACCAGTACCAGAGGTCTATTGAAAACCTGGTAAACCAAAAATATTTTTCTACAACTATCAGCAGCTGTTCGAAGACACTTTATAAGAGTACAAAATATCAGGAAGAAATGTTGTTTCCTTTTTGTAGACAGTCGGCTTTGAAAGTCAAGTTTCAGCCATCCTCCAAATTTGGTATAGTCTGAGGGAATCAGTACGTAACAACAACTTAGACACCTGCTCCTCACTGTCTTTACTGACTTAAAGTGTTAATGCAGGTAAAAGGCACAACATACTTTACTGATTTCACCTGGATAGTTATCAACTACTCACTTCAGGGATGAATCATTACATATTTTCTTTTTTTTTCTCTCCTTTGTCAGAAATCATTTGTTAAGAATAATAACGATAAAGTCCATTCAACCCTTCTAACATATTATACAAATTTAGAGCTTAAATGATTAGTTGATCAATGACATTGAGCGTTTCCCAAACCTCTCCTGAAGTACCCCTTGTCCTGATTGTTTTAGATCGCTCCCTGCTCCAACACAGCTGATTCAAATGATCCTTTATATGCCAATGCGCATACAAAGCAGATCCCGCCAGAAGCATATCATATGGAAGGCAAAATATATGCAATACACATCATACATATGGAAATAGATGCCCTCACCAAGTGGTAATAAGAAAGCAGAACAGGATGAGACAAGGTGGAGAAGGAAGAAATCAGTTGAGAGAACCAGTTGTAGGTTGGAAAACAAGTGTAACCAGCTGCAGAGCTGCTTGTCTTGATTAGACAAAGTTGGTGATTTGAGTGAAAATCAATGGTGATAACAAGAGTCAGGTGATACTTACCAGCTGATGGTGCCAGAACTTATTATATTTTACTGTGACTATGTTAATATGCACTGGTTTAGAGGAAAGAAGTAAACTAGTAATGTGAGGGTAGAGGGGTCTGTTGGATCCCTCTGCTGAAATAAGGGTTTTTGATCTGGGTCACATTTTAAGCAGCTCAGAGATCTTCTGCGACAAATCTAATGGAATGGCGTGTCACAGGAACTGTGAATTAAAAAGTGTTGATTATTTTCAAAAGCTCTGTTTAATGTTCATGAAATACCCAGATCTTCTTTTAAACAAGATTAATAGAGTAGAGGATCTGGTGGATCCCAGTTCTGCATCAAAGTGTTGAAAAATATGATGTGTATGCGTTTTCAAAGCTTGAGACAAACGAGAAATTGATTGTGCAAAATGTGTTCATGCTAAAAACTTAACATTAACTAATTTGAACTGTGCCTTGACTACAGTGGGTTACCAATTGATGCATTTATTTCATATATAATTCATACACAGTTCATGTTCATTTTAACCCTCTCTTATTTTACTTTCAGAATCAGCCTCTAATCAGCTATGGTCGACCAAAAGGTGACGGAGAAGTGCGCATAGTCTCCAGTGTTGACAAGAGGAAACAAGACAGGTTGTTCTATTTCATTGTTGTGAAAAATACATCAGGATTGCAGACAGGAAAAGCACACATGAAATGTTTGATGAAGGTCGCTTTACTGAAAAATACCTATTCAATACATTTACCACAAGTGTTGACAGCAAGACCTGCTTTTTCGTTACTTGGATTTTCCCACACACCTGTCTGAATACAGGTGTGCAAAGATCAGTTTTTCTGTTGAACACAGTAAATACGGTGAATACAGCTTAAAAGCCAAAAAAGTACATAAGACCTGTGATCAAATAGCAGTGGTGTGTATTCTCATATAGAGCAAATAAGGAGAATACTTGCTCAGACACACCGACGCCACATTTACTGTGTAATTTACAACAACTCTAAACAACAATGAATATACAATATTATAATAGTAGAACAGCATAACATTCTGCCTTCTTAATTTACAGACACATCTTTTTATTTGATGTGGCTGCCATTGTTTGCAAGCGAAGAGGAGACAACTATGAGATGAAGGACATACTCGACCTCAACTTCTTCAAGATCACAAACAACCCAACCTCGGACAGAGAGAGTAAAAAGGTCAGTTGGCTGGTAGAACACAATATTCTATTAGACACATACAAAAGCAGATGCTGCACTTGTATATAAGTATTTGCTCACTTTGCATTGCATTGAAGATTGGCTTTCACTATCTGTATCGACCTCACATTTTGATTAGTTTTACAGCACCAGTAAACTACTGTACTGTATGAAATGTTGCTATTCAACATCTTTTTGGCTGCAGATTTACTTGCCAAACTAAATGTGCGATGCCTGATATGAGTAATCTAGATATATGATATATTCTCCTTTTCTGACATATGGTCAGTTGTGTTTTCTCCGTTCTGAAAAATCTTGATTTAGAAACCTGCAAGGCTCCCTTTCGTCACCCCATACAGTTTATACAGTATGCTCTTTCTCGCCTTGTGGGAATGTTCGCAAGCCATATTGTAGTGGAGCGGACTTGTTGATGTCTTGCTGATGTATGCCCACAGATGGTGTCTTCTCACTCCGCTGCTGATTGCTAATGTGAAACTGACAAAGTGCCAGAATGGGATGGTTGTGTGGTTTTTATGAAAGGGACTCCATTATCATCCTCATTTACTCTATTGTGCAATCATGATGTTTGATTGATCATGATGATGTGTGTATGTGTGTTTATTCCAGTGTTGTGTGGGACATGTGTATGACAGTGATTGGTATATGGTCTTGATGTGTTTTTTGGGGATTATGGGTGTGTTTTGGTATTATTCAGGGTTGTCTCTAACACTATCTCTAAACGAACAAGCTTGTACTAAACATGTGATAACGATACATCATTACTGTTGTGGAAATAAAGTGAGCCTGTGATGAAGTTCTCTGAGACTCATGACGACTTACACAGCATTGTTTATTGAGCCCAGCTGGGGAGACTGGTAACAGCATACAGTGTGCGAACACAGCATAATAGTAAACCAAATCAAACCAAATACAAGGTTATCTTTAACTCGCCTAAATCTGACCAGCCAATCTACTGGTATTTAGACTCCAATGCATTAGTTACGTGACATTGAAAATTAATGGTCCCACGTATTTGCACTCCAATCTGCAGCTACAGTGAGTTCTACATAAATCTCCATGAGAACTATAGCGTCTTCATCCCAAGTGCAGACAGCATTACACTTTTGGGGTCTGCTAGTGACCCTGAGTGTGATAGCGGTACATGAGCCGTATCTTAACTTTTACTTGAATGACGCCTACTAAGAAAATTCCCTCACAATAACCCTTGATTGTTATCCCGTCCACCACATTTTGCTGCACAAAAATACAGAGGCACTAGTACAAGAATTAGTTTGTAGCGAGACGCAGACAAGACAAATATTCACAGACATGCACAGACACTGTCTACCTATATCCACCCCAGTACACACCCACAAAACACCACACCGCAGGACAGACATGCTAATATTAGGTGATGAATGTGCACAGTCCTCCAAGGCTGCTTATAGCCATATATCATTTTCTGCTAAATGAAACTTCAGAGTGTGAATGTGGTGCCATGGAGCACTCACAGAGTCATCAATGATTTAACACTCAGCAGAGCTCTAAAACACTCAGGACATTGCAGGGCTGGCCAATCACTGGCGGGTAAACCCTACAACTTTTCCTGTTATTAGATATGACACAGCAAACTGGCAAAGATTAGGCTAGCGGAAGCGGAGAGGTTGGGGAACTGATTGAAAATCGTTCCAAATATGCCCACGGGCAAGGCATTTAACCCATAAGTGCTGCAATGGTTGTAGATATTTGGCGGCCAGCTGTGTCATACATCCTGCATGTACAGTATAATTAATTTTCCATTCTATACATAAATATGCAAATGTCCATATGCATTCATGAGAAAACACATTCAGTTTGATGTCTTCTTCCTGACCTCCACAGTGGTGCTACGGGTTCTACGTGACTCATCAGCAGGGGCACACAGGCTTTGAACTCTTTTTTAAGACCAGAGAGCTGAAGAAGAAGTGGTTGGATCAGTTTGAAATGGCCATGTAAGTACCAAGAGACATGGACACCACAGTCATGACAATTTGTTATCAATGCAGAAGACCAGTGTGTATCATAGGAAAAACAAATTGTGTACGTGTGCGTGTGTGTGTGTATTCTGTTTATTTGTCTTTGTTTTTGTGCATGTTATTCCAAGGCCGAGAGAGGTGTTGACTCTTTCATGTGCACTGTTTGATCAGGTCTTTGCTGTAATCAAATTCACACTGCTGAAAACAGTACAATAACGCGCGCGCGCACACACACACACACACGCACACTAAACATAAACTGTTACAAAGAGCTGCAAAACTACAAAGAAGTCACTCAGTCAAATCAGTGCTTTATGGAGGTATATCTTTTGTATTATTTTGTAACAGTGGGAGGTTTTCTCTGGCAGATATCCTTTCCGCATCCTTTGTTATGTTGATTCAGGAGAATAGAGTCTTGTTTTGACATTACACTTGGATTGACTGAACAAATGCTTTTGTGTTTGGGGTGGATATGTATGAAAACTTCCCTGATATGCATGCTGGCTACCTGCTATGGTCTTCCTGAATACAATTTCACTTCTCATAGTGGGCTGGATTATATTTGATACAGGCACTGTAGCAAAACAATGTAGTGTGTGGGGATGTACATTTAACAGTGTGCAAGTTAAGTGCTTTTCTTTCTCTAACTTGAACTGTAAGTAGTCACGTATATATGAGTTCATAAACAAACATGACCACCGGGCCCCCTGCTCAAAACCTCGTGTAGAATTTAAAGAAGAAATAACCATTTTCACATCCTTCTTGAAAGAGTTATTTTTTCCCACAGATACAGGGTTTGTGTCTGAAAACAGCTTTGTGTGCCTCTGTGCATTGGGTAATGACACCAAAAGGGGCCCATTCAGAAAGTGAAAATTGTACCTGTAGAGAGGATGTGGGCTCCCGATGAAGGGCTCACTTATGGGAGCACTCAGTTTAAGTGGCTTCTGGATGGTGTGTTCAATGCAAAAAGATGTTTTTTGTGTCAGTTGTGTTTGTTCCTGTTCTAGAAAGGCTGCTTGTTTCTGCTATGCATGTTTTCCCTCTCACATTTGAACACATGCAGCTCAAAATTGTATTTGGCCGATTCAAGTCCTCTTCATTTACACATATACGTGCACTGGGAGTGAAATAACTTTCATTTCAGTCAGTTTAAGGAATGAATTGCAGCTTGTTTTTGCCACAACAGAGTTGTTTTATTCATTTATTCAGATAAAGAAATCATTGAGAATGGTTTGTATATTGAGTAAATTGAAAGAAGATTGCACCCCTGTTCTACACACACAAACATAATTAGCACATATCTTTTAGCCATGCTAGAAGCATGGCTCTAACACCATGAATAGGTATCCCTCAGGATAAATTGTATTAGCTTTCGTAATCTTTTCATCTAGTGACATCATCAGGGCAATTTTTTAAAGCTAATTTCCATTAGCCTCAGCTGTACTTTGTGTTCCGTGCTAATTAGCACATGGTATCATTCTGCAGGAACCCAAAACCAAGATTGTGAACATGGTAAACATTAAACCATCAGCATGTTAGTATGTCATCATTAGCATTTAGCTCAAAACACATCTGTGCCAAAGTACTACTTCACAGAGCCACTAGTGTGGCTGTAGAATCTTGTTTTCATTTTTGTGTCAGTAATCTTATTTCCTGTTTTCAGGTCAAATATCCGACCAGAGAAAGCCAACCACAACTCCCATCAGTTCAAGATGCACACCTTTGAAAGGATCACTTCCTGTAGTTTTTGTCATCTCTTGCTCAGGTAATATTCAGGCATTATGAACAGACTGTTCTGTTTTGGATAATTATGTGTCCCGATGAAGTAGAGTAAACATGTTTCTACGTGAGACTTAATCCCACGTCTGAGACAGGGTGAAAATGAACTACACACATTGTTCTAGGAAGGCAAATCATCCTGTGTTATTGCACTGTTTTTCTGTTCTTAGGAAAGTACACTTTCAAATCTTTTACATATTGAAAGTATGAAAGGAACACCATGACATTTTACATTGCAGTCTTCAGTCAGTTTACCTCAGGCACTTTAGGGAAAAGGACATTTTTTAAATTTAGCCTCTCACTTAACTGGAAATGGCTTATTAGCACTGAAATGAATAGGGACTACAGACTGTAAGCTGTCTCACTTTTCAGCAGACAGTATCAGTTTTATGGTTTCGGAAAGCTGAAGGACATTTCTTGTGTAATTTTTCTTATCATGGGACTGTGACAGAAGCCTGAAAATTCAAAATGTCAAGGTATTTCTCTTAAGGAGGCTGTTATACATGAAATATATCCTATGGTTTATCGTGTCCAGGGGCATCTTTAACCAGGGTTATCTCTGTCAAAAATGCGGGCTGGGGGCTCATAAGGAGTGTCTGGGTCGACTGGGAGTCTGTGGGAGAACAGGTGAGATGCAGCCCTCCTAAACTGATTGTGTTTCACCTTTTTGAGGACTTTGGACTGTAACAAGAGATCCCTCAGAGAATATATCCACATTTTTTGGTGACCTTTCCTCTAGCGCCACCATCAAGCCCCAATTTCCACTTATACACACAAAATATCAAAATCTAAAAGGCAGATTGCCATGAAATTTACTGAGCACATTCATGCTCCCTAGATGGGGACCCCTTTACATTTTGGCACACCCAATGAGCTTTCCTCTAGCACCACACAGTCATGCCAGAGTGCCAACCTTATACATAAGATATCTTACTGCTGGTATAAATGTGTTGTAAATTTTATAGTATCCAAGAAAAGAATCTCTCTGAATGTGGTAACCCTTAGACCTTCCCTTACTTTGTCGCCCTCAGGCTCAAATTTCCACTTGATGTTTTGACTTTGACTGTAACCTTTTAGTAGTTGTTTAATTGAAAGCTAAACTACGCCTTATATGTATTTAGCAGTTGTTGTGTTGCAGCCTATGTCAAGCTTTATCTCTTTGTCACCAGTCTGAGGCTGTAGCTAAAGGAAGCTCAGGCCTTTGACAAGCCTTCTTAGCAGAAGTGCTGTGGTCTTTATGCATTCTGAAGCGTGATGAGGGCCAGCAGAGGTTGACAGTTGAGGTTGTATGTCAGGAAGCCACCACACACTGATATCGTATTCATCCCACTGTGTTTGTCTCTCATCTGACTGCAGATTCTGCCAAGCCGAAGCCCAAGGTAAAACCTGGACTGTTTCTCTTCTTTGACCTAGACACCAAAGCTAACATGATTAGTGAAGCATAACATAGCAGATATCACAGAGTTCACATATACTCATTCGACTATTGACAAGGGGACAAAGACATCAACAATTAGTTCAACAATCGGTAATGCTGGTGAATAGTTTGTACTTGTAAAGTTGCAAAGTTGAAGGAGCTGCTGGTATTGTTGACACTGTATATTCATGTTTAAAAGTTTATTTTAATAGTATCCTCAATGTTCCTAATCATATGAACACAGCACTAACATGTGTGCCGCCAGACTAATACTAGACTAAGACTGTGTTAAGTTATAATCTGTAAATACATGGATATTCAATGATATAAGCTCTCTGCCTATAATTTTTAATATGGTAAGACCACAGATCTAGTACACAGATGATTGTAATCATTCTTCAGGTCATGCTGATCCTGCACTAGGTGTAAGAATGAACTCTTCATATTTATCAATCTTTTCCTCTTTAACTAATTCTTTCTCTCTTTCTTGCCTTTTCTCTGTCTTACTTACTTTCTCTCTACTTTCTACAGGAAAGCACAACACCACCAGACCCAGGTCAGTATGGCTTGACCACTTTCCCACTTTTGTGAACCTGCTAAGGGCTTTATGTGGTACATCTTAAGCTGCTTTCATCTCTGTTCTGTAACAAAACAGATACACAGACAGGATGAAAAGGAGATGGTTAGTCAGAGGCCAGAGTGAGACCTGGAGGAGCTAGATGGTGGTTTAAAACTAACCCTCAGATGTTATCATACCCCCCTCTCATTTTTGATTAAATATTACTCAACTCTGTCTTTTTTTATGCCCAAAAAAACCCTCAAGATGTTTTCTTAGAAATGCACTGACATGAATCTCTCCTGTTCACACAAAGAGTTCAAAGGAGGAAATGAGCAACAACAGTTTCCTCTTGACAAATATATTTTAGTGAAAATATCCAATGAATAATAGGATGCAGAAGGAATCCTTAACCAATACACAAAAAAAACCCCTTTTCTCATGCTGTGATGCCTAAACCCAAGACGACATTGAGATGAATTGGAGTGGGTGGAATCATTATGAGGACCACGGCAGGAGAAATGCTGGCAGAAAAGCACTTCCAGCAGTCTATATGCCTCAGCCTCAAACGCTGAGCTATGCCTTTGTGATAAATCAATTTCCATAAGGGGCTTTATGAGAGAGACATCCATGCTTATTGTTCTTATTAAAAACATGAATATGAGATATCCATTCATCTTAGGTCACCGTCAGCAAATAGTTTCCTCAGGCTCTGGTTTGCAGGGGAGCCATGGCTAGAAGGGAGATGTGTCTGAGAGGGAGGGGAAGTCTGGGGAGAGTAAGTGGCTGTGTCTTTTAAGTTGGCAGGGGTGTTAAGTCTTAGCCTTAGCCGGATGCTTGTGGCTGTATTTGTCTGCCACGCTGAGGAAGGATTGGAGCTGCATCGTATAGGAATCAAAGAGATGAATTTCCTGCGAGAGTAAAGGGCGCCTTTTTAGGATGGAGCCATTGTTGCGGTTTAGACCTCAATCAAAAAGACCGTCAGGGCGTAAACATTTATGTACATGTTAGCAATCAACGGTAGAAATCTTTAGGCCAATGACAGTAAGAGAATTTTGCTTAGTGCAAGTAATATGAATAATTATTGAAATAAAATAAAAACTTCCCACCCACCTCTAGTGATACAGTACAGTGCATTTGTGATGGGGAATTAGTTTTTTCGTGCTCAGAACATTGAAAAAAAGCAGCAGACAATAATCTTGTTTTTGGAACCACCAGTAGTTTATCTTTTCACCTTGCTGCAGTGATACAGAGGGTCCAGGGTCTTTCAGTACACCATGACATTGCTGTTGGCTGTGGTTATAGGTGAAACAGGGCAAACTTCTGACCACACCCATCAAATGATGCTGGTTGTGCAACACATTTTAATTCAGAGATTTCACTGATTAAATGTATCAACATCCAGTGTAACCCTACACTTCTAGCAGAGTACTTCAAGTATCTGAGCTTTCCATTTTAGTCATGAGCAACACAGCACTCTGTGCAATGCCTTCTATTTTTTCTGACAGTAGATCTCATCATTAGTGCCCCCTTCGCCATGTAATTTTCAAAAAAGTCTCTGTCATGCCGGTGTAACGTAAACTAATGATGAATCTATCAGGCTGTACAAGGTCTCACTGCTGTATGTTCCTCTAAATATGTGAGAATAAATGTATTTGTATTCCCTGTCTGCTAGGTTTACCCAGGATGATTGTCATCAAAGACTACAGTGGCATTCCCTGTCCCCAGTGTGGGCCCCCGCTAAGCATTCATGCGGGGGATGTCATTGAACTGATATTTGCCGACCTGCACAGCTCCTGGTGGCAGGTGTGTGTCACTCAGCTCATCCTCGTTTCATCTCAACATCTGTGACTCTCTGAAAAACGTACATGTTACGGCTCACTGGGTTGGCTCTATGCACGCAATGTCTTTGCAGTGTCATGGGTTTGAATCAGCGCTGCGCCTCATCTCTTCTCTCTCTCCTGCTGGATGTCCCAAAATCTGACAAAGAACAAAGGGGTGACAATTAGTCTCCCTTTGGCAATTAATCACATATGATATTGCAGTTGTTTATCACATTCTGCATCCTTTTAGGTGAGCCATAAATATGGCATCATGATGAGGTCAGCGTGAATTAGAAATATCAGTCGAAGATCTCTATGAACTCCACAGATCCCTAGTTACATTACAAACGGGTTATCTGTCTGTTCTTTCACTCCTCAGATTGAATCACAGCCTACATCAGATGATCTAACCAATTAGTGCCTTCAGTTGATTAATTGAGTGCCACAGTAAGACTATAACACAGCAGACACTTCAGCCTCTGGAGGATGTTTTAATGGTGGTGCACAACCTCATGTATAGGCACATTTAGCAACCATCTCACGAGGTCAACAAACTGTTGACAGCGCTTGACCTTATCTATTTTTGAAAGGATGGCGATTTATCTGGGGTCTTCCGGCAGCCTCCCTAGATGTTTCTCCCTCTGATTCACGGCGGCATTAAAGCCTCATCCTCCTTCTGGTGCTGCTCCAATCAGACTGCAGTCTTTGCCAACGGCACAGCTGGGAGTTGGCTGTTAGCTTGATTTCCTGTGCTCCATGTTTCTCTCTGTTGTGACAGAGCACAAGGTGGAGGCTGAGGGCATGAATGCCAGGAGACTTCTTGTAAGCCGAAAGAACGGCTAGCAGAATGTCATGCCGCAGACCTGATGGCACTGCATTGTTTGCTACCGTGGCAACTATGTATGCTGGGAGGGGACAATAAAATTAATTTAATGATAATACACATTTGTGTGTATTCCTGTTCTGTATATATGATGATACTATAATAAGGCCACAATGTTTTGATGAGCAAATTCCCATTATTCATATAACGCTGCTTTATCAGTGCACATTAAGAAGACGTGTATGCATGGCACGAGCATGGGTTGACAAAAGCAGATTTCTGAAGTGTCTAATAAAGGGAGAGAGCAATAACAACAGATCCAAATGAAGTTGAGTAAAAGGGAATGTGAAGAGAAAATTCAGTCTACAAACAAAATGTGTTCTTTCAACTTTCATTTTCATTTTAACTAATTTATTGAAGTGAATTAAATTTATTTTGATTATTTCAGTCTATAGTTCAAATGAAATATGTCTTTCTATTTACTATTCAATATACAAACTCAATATAATGAATCTGTATACAATTTAATACATTTAAATATGTTATATATATTTTAGCAGGACTAGTTTAGCTCTACTTTTCTCCCTCATTATTGGATTTAGCTACTGCCTCATTTAGTTATGTGAAATAATAAACTGAACATAAGATGTTGGTTCATCAAAATGGAAATTTTTCATTAAGAAATAACTGCTAATAAAGAAAATTTAGTTTTATCTATAGCTGCTCTGCTAGCCTTGGCTAATTCACCAGCTAGCTAAGCTGTCTAGCTGACCATCTATTTGTGGCAAATCACTTAATGCAGTTTGGTTTGATATTTAGCTCTGTTTTTTTTTTAATGCAGATTTTACATGCTGTTTTCACAGAAATTTAAAATTTCTGTAATAATTTTTATCTGGTAAATCAGACACAAAAATTCAAATTCCAGTTTTCTATGTGTGCGCCTATGTTTTAGCTACTGGACAACAGAATTGAAGAAAAAGTAACAACTTTGACTCCAAACCATACATCATGATCAAAATGTTGTCCTTTTAAATATATTTATGGTTTGGCGTCTGTGTTTATGTGTTTTCAAAGATTCACATATATCTGCAAAGATTCTGCAGATGGTGGTAATCGATATCAACAGTTGGTAGCAGTAATGAGGTACAAAATGTAGGACGGATGCAGTGTGACAAAAGAAAAGAAGATAAAGAAGACCACAATCTGATATAAACAATACAGATTATACAAAATAAGGCTGTGCAAGTGTTTTCGGTCACAAGCAATGTGTTTTGGTGAGAAACACTGAATCTAAACAAAAACGCGTTTATTTACAATGAAAGCTCCACAGGGTATCTTTAATCTTCAGGGTCCCTAGTGGCGCCAGAGGATAGAATTACAGAACATTGAGAATTCATATCCCCTGTTACCCAGGAGGCAATTATCCCCCGTCCCACTGGCAGAACAATACAATCAATCACTGTAATTTCATTTGATCCTTTGGCGGCTGCCTGTTTATGCCAACAGAGTAATAAGTTTAATCTTTATCATACGCTTATCGAAGGCATAACAAATAGAGAGGGGCTCTCAAAATACCTTTGATGAAATGTTATTACACAGAATGAATCATAGAGATGGGTAAAGATTCGCTTTCCAATCTAGTTACTGCCGGGGCTTGCACGGTCCCAAAAAGCATTTCATACTCTAATAAAGAGGAGTGAGGAGGAAAGGATAAACAGGGCAGGAAGCTGAATGAAGAGCTCCACATGCCCTCAACACTCACTGTCTTCTCAGATTGACTCAATGGACTTCAAATTGACCTCAAACTCAGAACTGGAAACTCAAATTATCTTGCGCTTAATGTTGATATATGTGCTTATTACTGTCTACAAGATAATGTACATGACATAAAATTTAAGTTATGAAACTGAACATCTAAACAGGAGCAAATCTGTGTAAGTGTGTTGTTTAACCAATTAGTTTTTTTTAGCTGGAGAAGAATGTTTGTCTACACTGTGTTTGTTGAAGGAATTAATGATTTTCATATCAAGCTTGTATTTGCTTGAGGCGGGTTAGCTAAAATGCATTTGTTAGTCTTTAGTGCAAGCCAGAGAGCTCATGCTGTTTGGATATTCAAAGACCAGAATAAGATCCATTATTTAGTGTTAAACGAGGCTCTTGTTTTGATGCAGTACAAATCTAACTGCCGGCAGAGTTTGAACCATAATTAACTTGGGCTGCAAATTAGAGGCACTGCTTGTTGTGTGCTAATTGCTGAGGATTTATTGAAGCAAGTGTGGGAGGGGAAGAGAGAGAGAGAGAGAGAGAGAGAGAGAGAGTTAGCGGTGTAGTTGCTCCCAGACATATATAATATGATTAACAGCCAGTTACCATTGCAGGGCAAAATTCTGGCGACAAGCAAGATTGGCTTCTTTCCAAGTGACGCTGTGAGGCCTTGCCCATGTGTAAGTGTGCATATTTTTCACTATCAATAAGACACGTTTAGTTTGATTTTAATGCATTCATTGGATAATGGCTAGTGTAAAGGTATGGAATGCTTTTCAATTGCACTTTTTCGCTGTGGAAGACAGATTTTTGCCATTAGATGTGGCTTGAATATCACATTACCACAAATGACCTCCACCCCTCTGTATTGACTCCATTAAGAAACAAAATAACCACAGTTCTTTTCTATTCCAGGTTCCAAAACCTGTCGATTACTCTGCCCAGCTCTGGTAAGCGATGAAAATAGATTATTGTAGATTGCTAACAATAACCACAAGTCATTCTTACTCTATTTTATTTATTGTATTGACTGTTCTCATCCTCATGTTCAGAATGATTGATTGCAGTGTAAGTGCAGTAGTTGTTCACGGGTGGTTCAGGTTTGCAGGGCCAATGGAGAGATATCAGGCTGAGGTGGAGCTCTTGGACCGAGGAAACAGCACCTATCTGGTTCGACACAGGAGTAAAGAGTGCACTGAATACGCCATCAGTATAAAGTAAGTGACTGATGGCTTGTTTTCCATTTATTTCCAAACTAAATCTCCTACAATTTTCACTCACTACAATGAATGGTGAAACAAACAAAGTGCATGCAGTCAGCAGCAGGCAAAAACACCTTTATTGTGAGAGGCGAGACGCAAGAGTCATTCAAGCAAACAAAATATCCACGTTCAAGTAACAGCTCTGTACAACAATTGTGCAGTATCTGAAAACCAACACCTCATCAAATGTTCAAGTGGATTGCCCGCAGAAGAAGAGATCATGCTGTGTTCCACTCATGTCAAAACAACACAAGAAGTTATAGTGACTATGTAATCAGCAACAGCCACAACTGAAGAATGAAAAAAGTTTGCTTGGTGTGTGATCACAGTTGATACTGAAATTCAGATAGTGGGGGACAGAATTAAGTTCAAAGGGTCGTTTCACCCAAATTGCATTTTCTCACTCACTCCCTAGTAGTGCCAAGCAAATTGTTTTGCCCAGATTTTGAGATATCAGAGCTACTCATGAAGTTAGCATATCAGTTCATACGTGAGCTGAATAGAGTCAGTAAAGTACTAAAAGTATACTACTAATAAAGTATGATTGTGCTAAAGTACATCTGACCAATGTCTGCAGCAGGATGTTGTAAAATAGATGAGATTTGTTGTGTGGGATAAATATCGATACAATATAGCCAAGAGGTGCTTTTTTGTTTGTTGTGGATTATACACCTGTTCGCTGACATTATACCGCAGCTGTCGCTAAAGCTGAGGTTGCATGTGAATACAATGCTGCTATTTTTAGATATGCAAACACCTGAAAAGGGACAGTATAAACGTTTCAATTATTGTACCACTGTATGTGAGCCAAGTTGTCAAAAGGTAAAAAACCACCCTCATTTTATAATGAATCAGCCATTGATGTTTAGGGACACACTTGGCTTTCACCTTTCAGTTTGGCCCTTAAAAAACGATTTCCAGTTACTATTTTGAAATAGTCCTGCTGAAAACTGTTGGCAGTGAGCTGTTGATTTTCTCAATTGTCATCAAACAAGATTTTGTCTCAATTACATTGAGGTAGAGGTGGAAAGAATAACCTGGGCAAAAGAAACCCAAAACTTTCTGAATGGCTATTTGAATATCTGCCCTTCCTGGGTCAATGGCACAGGCTTCATTTGTACCTTACATCATACCTAAACATTGTTGTTGTTCATTTGAGATTTTTTCTCATGGCTGGAGACTAAAAACATCTCAACTGAATACAGTATGGGGAAGAGGTGGAATTAGATGATCTATTAAACCATCTATTGTCTGTCTCGTCAGACATGTGTTCAAGGAGAGCCAGATAGCTTTGCATCATATTATTTGCTGCTCTTTGGCTATCAGTCTTAGAAATGTATTTCAAAGGCTAGCAATGCACTTGAATTGTAGATAAAACATCCATTCCTTTAGAAAATAAATAAATAAATGGTTGCTTTATCTGCAAGTTGAGTTCCTCGGTATCTCTCTTTTGAAGTACAACACTGTCCATTTCACTAGTGAATATCTTTCAGGCTACATCAAAGCTTGTCTTTAAAAAAAAGAAAGGACTATCGAGTCCTCCCGACCTGGCATGACGGCTCCAGAGATTATAACGATTGAGGGTGCACTCTGAAATAGTGTTTGGATGTTAAGACTATTTAGCCAGTGACACACCATTCCAGCCCATTTGGTTTGGTGGACTCATACCGTCCCTCATTCAAAGCTTTGATGTACAGGGTCAGTTTCTGAACACTCCAATCCTAATTGCCTGTCTCACTGCTTAAGATCATTATCAGGATGGCCGTTTGAGATAATGGAGCTTTATACAGAGAGCTGCTACTAATCAACTGGAACTGTCTAATGTCAAACACTATGAGTCGTCAGTTTGTGTGTGTGTGTGTGTGTGTGTGTGTGTGTATGTTGAATGATGTTTGTGTGTATGTGTAGCCTACAGAGAAGGAGGAAAGAAAGACTCAGCCTTCACCAAACAGGATTCATCTGTCTCCATGTATTATGCACCATATAACTCAACACACATCAATAATGTAGTACTCACCATATATTCAATATGTATCAGTGAATGACCATATTCTTCTCATCCGTTATGCACTCCATTGGGAGATTTAGAATGCAGATCTACCTCCAGTGTAACTTGCACATCACCATATGGGAGACATTCAATATATAGCACTGTGCTTGCAATCGGCTTGACAGCACATCCCCACTCGTGCAAACACTATGTGTGTACTGAACAGTGTGTATGTATTTTCAAGGTTTGCCCATATTATTTTTCAACAATATATACTGAGCTAGGATTCTCACAGGACTACACTCTCTAGTACTGTACAATATGTTTCACAGTCAGCTGTGATAAATGTTTCTATCTCAGGTTATGTGACCGCACTAAATGGCATCTACCAGGATAAGGATTAAAAAACGGGTTCTCCAGCCTTTCTCTAATTTCTGGTTAAATACTGTAAACTTTTAGCTCTTAATGCCTCTAAAGATATTTCAAATAATACAGTCTAAGACAGAAAACCATTGTTTGGTACAATATGCTCACAACTCATTCACTTGAAGGCATTACCTGCGTAATAATGATGAAGCGTGGTGAAGTAGACACTGCTGAATAATCCCATGATGCGTCTATTATTATCTGATATGAGTGAATTGGATCTCATTTCCACAGGAGGGAAACCTAGTGGTGTTCTTGTCAAACAAAGTTGCTTGGCTCAGCTCAGCATGGTAACTCAGCTCAGGCAGGCCTTCGTAATGATTCATTATAGAGCCTGGGTTGGTGTGGAAGCATGTATAGTTGATTAGCAGCCAATGTCTTATTCATCATCCACAGGTTCAACGACAAAGTCAAGCACATTAAGATTCTGACCAAGGATTGCTGTTTTTACATCGCTGAGAGCCGCCTGTTCAAGACTGTGCTGGTAAATGTTTTGACTTTGTATAGATTTGTGTGCTGCTTAAACTGCTGTAACATTAATGAGTATAATAATTTTTGACATTACACTATTTTTGCCGCACTTCCTTGAGATAAATCCCAGCATGCAAGTGAAAATGTTACCTTTGTTTCGTACAATGATTAAAATATGTCTACTAATTATTGCTACATTGTAACAACTGCCTGTGGTATTGTATGACAGTAACTAATATTAGTAGGCTATGTTTCTGGTACTTACAATTGAAACGGGCAGATATTAAGATCTATTGTGGTTAGTTACCCTGCTCAGAAACAATTTGTCAGTACGGGCTGCTGTTGTAGTGTCAAGATCAAACAAGTCGCTTCTCCCTAACCAACCATTTCTATACATTTCTACGCAATACCATGTCCTGTACACCCTGGTTTGTTATTGTTAAGAGTGTGTTTTGTTGTATTGTGCCTGTTTTACACAGGACTTGGTGGAATACTACAAGCAGCACTCTCTGAAGGAGGGTTTCAGCAGTCTTGACACCACTCTGCAGGTTCCCTATAGGGAACTGTCCAATGGAAACATACCCAGGGCCATTACCAAGGCTGGCAATGGTGAGTCTGCTTCCCAAACATCCTTCCCTGAGACTATCTGTCTGACAGGTGGAAATCCTACCAGTTCAGATCAGATCTTGATCCAGTTATAGTTGAAAGTAAGTCTGAGTATTTGTTTTGACCTGTTTGGAGTACCGGAGGGGGTGGATTTTGCTACAATAGTTCAGTTCAGATAAAGTAAGGTGAGTTGTTTTTCCCTGGGTAAGGTTAGACCTGCTTGTAAAGCCTCTCTAGGTGACCAAAACAGTCAATAGAAACTTATATTTCTCAAATAGACACAACAGATCAAGCTGAAGGCAGAAACAGTTTGCTGGAATTAGTATCTCAGTTGCTATAATGGTTGTTACCCTCACCTGAAGAACTGTATAAAATGTCTTAGATTGCAAATCATGCTGAGCATTTGTTCGTTTTTTACACACTCAAGTTAAAACTGTGTCTTAATATCTTCGACATGTGAGACATGCTAGAAATATTTAGCACAGCATAATGAGCTAACATGATGCCCTGTGGAACAGAGCTTCAGTTTTGCTTGTCATTATCATAATGAAGTCAAACACAACATTTCAAGCACATGTATAATGTCATTTATATTTGACCATATACACAAGACCCTATCTCCTTGTGATGAATGGGATCTAGGCCTTGGTCAGACTGCAGAATAGATCAAAGACCTAAGATGTCAAAGATTAAAAACAAAAGTCAAAATACTTTGATTGGCTGTAAAACAGTTCCACGATAGTAAATTTTATAATTTTCTGTCCTATATTCCAATTTAAATTTTTTTTAAATGTTATTGATGGTAATCTATCATGGTTCTATTTATTCAAGAAATATTATATGATCAATCAGTGTTGAAAGTCACACCGTCAAATTATGCATTACTGTCAGTGTGCATTCTACCTAAAAATAAACCTAAGTTGCAATGTTTTTCTGGAGTTGTTCTGGAGCTATCGATAAAATCGCATGGTCTTCATCAGCAGATGGATTTTGTCAATTCCAGTTGTCATGGAATTGTAGATGTTATATTTTCCACTTTTGTTATTTTTGAATGAGAAAACAAAATGAAAATGATGAGAAAATAAAACTGAATGTACATTGTTAAAAAAGAATGGTACCTGTTCAGTAGAGATGGTGTGCTTGTATAGAATACTGATAAAGAAAATTACAGGCAAGACTGTAATTTTTACACTAAACAGGAGTGATTAACTAGTGAGTGATTAAAGTCAAATGTACATTGTACGTTATATGGAAATACTGTTGTGGGAGATGCTTTCACATAGTTAGAATGAAACACACAGTTACCGTCACCCTGTGATAAAGAGGTAATTCTTGTCTGTGAGAGGTAAAGCAGCATGTTTGAGTTCAACCTGCCGACATGAATAAATCCATTCTTGTGCTTAAATTCAACAAGTCCAGTCATTGCATTATTACTGGCCCTCAGAGACAGAAGCAGATGCTCGTTCACCATGAGGAAGAGAGATAGAAAGTATGGAGAGTCGAGGCAGAGATAGGTGGGAGCGGCAAAAAAGGTGTAGGGAGAGAAGAGGAGAGAAGGAAAGGGAGAGAGAAATTTGGGACACACTGAGAAAGACAGTGATGGGAGGTCGGGAGAGGGTAAGGAAAGAGGTAGAGATGGAGCTAAAAGCTAGCCCGATTCAGTATTTTCAAATCTTAATGTGGGATACCACAGACATAATGATAGATTTTTTATGTTTTAATTAAAAAGAAATAACGTTTTCGTATGTTATTTTTAATTTTACTCCACATAACTCCTTGTCTTCCAGTTGTTATGCTATGAAATACGTATATTTTCCAAATGTTTAATTATTCCTTTTAAAAATGAGGCCAAACTGTACTGATTAAATTACACCCAGATGAGATCCATTTCAAGCCAGACCACCTTCATATGAAACTGTTCCAGTCCTATTCCGATTGCAATGAATTGACAGTGCATGTTTTTCCTTACCCAGAAAAGATCCAAATCCAGATGGCATGTTATTACCAGGTGTAAAAGGCATAAAAGAGACACACAGGATACAAAGGCAAGGTATGGGGTAAGAGAGAGAGCAAAAGACAAAAGAGGGAGTGAGAGAGACAGTGAGTGAAAGAAATAAAAAGGAGCCCTGGCAGCTCACCAGGCTTGGCAGAGAGGTCCCAGTTAGGGCCCAATGCCCCAGGCAAGCACCAGGAGCCTGCTATTCCAAACGTCACACTCTGCACGCTGCTCAGCTCTGAGATGGCTTCACAATTTTCCTGACAGGACATGACATTTCACTTGGGCTGGCAGCGGGGAAAACTGTGTGACAGCCGCCTGCTGACACACACCTGGGGGACACCCCTGGTCCAACCGAGGGACTGTGCACGTTTCCACAAAACTGGGAAAAGTTTGCAAATGTGATCTGATGTAAAAGAGCAGAAAGCAGCTGGAGGTAAACTGTCTTAACTTAAAGAGAGAGAGGTGTACGTGTAAACAACAACAGCCGCTGCATCAGCAGCCGAGGCAAGCAGACGAACGCTGGAACAAAGTCAAAGTTAGCCCTTTGTGTCTGTTTGGATATAAAATTCTGCTACATCCTTGTCCCTCTGCCTCCTTTGGCAGCGCCGGTCTCCCAGCGCATCAGGCTTCAAAGCAGCTCTGCAAGAGGTGTGTTTGTGCATCACTGCCATTCACCGCGCTTCCTTCTGTGAGAAAGCCTTGACAGACCCGTCGTTGCTTCAGTGCATTCTGGGATAGATTATTATTGCCTTAAGTCGTCCACCCCCATAGACAGACTTAGTGTGGGCACTACATTCTCTGTCTGGTAAACAGCCTCCGTGGAAAGACAGATGTCATGCCAAAACAAACATGCACAAAAAATGGTTTGAATCTCAAAACAGACACCTCATAGCAGAGAAATCAGAATGCAAGGCTGAGAAAACAATCACAAGATGCCGAACTGCTGAAAAACCATCAAAACTCTGGAGTAATTTGTTTGGAAAAACTGCCAGCATCTTTAATTAAGTCTAACTGAGTGCTTTTTGTCTGTGTATGTGTGTGAATGTTAGCGCTGGGAAATCATTTAAAATGTCCTCTATTTTCTGTAGGTCAGATCATTTTGTAGCTACATATCCATGTTGGGATATACATTTCTGTTGTCTTAAATTAATGATTATTGGTCAATACTATTTAAAATCTCTGTTAAAATTAGATCTTAAAATATTAAAGAAAAACTGAAACTATTACAGGATATTTAGTTTGATTATACTAAACTGTACAGTAAATTCTAGTGCCAACTTTTTAAGTACAGTACATACACTTATATATGTACACACATACAGTATGTGTTTTGTTTATGCTATATATTCTTCCTTCTGCAGGTATGTGTAGTTGTTTGTGTGCACTCTGGTCAGACAAAGAGTTGACACATATTGTCCTGCATTTACTCATCCCTGTGGGGGAGAGGAAGAAGGCATGGGACCATATTGTTGTGATGACAGGAGGTGGTTGTCTCAGTGTGAGGGTCTGCTGGCTCAGATAGAATTTCATATGGAAGCAGAAGTCGTTGCCTCTGCGGCATGGATTCCCAGTCGTTGCCTTGTCATGGCGCCATGCTGTGCCCAGATGTATACTTACCCCCATGCTGCTGCTTTGGCTTACCTGGTCTGAAGCTCAAAAGGTTGTTATTGCTGATTATTATGCAGTATGAGCTGGGAAAGGTTATAGAAGCAACACTACATGGCCAAAATTATGTAGTTGAACACCTGGGGTCTCATTTATAAAACTGTGCGTAGAAACCTCACTAAAAGTATACGTGCGCCCAAAAGCCAAAAATGGTGTACAGCAAAAAAATATTCAGACTTATAAAACCGTACATATGCACACTTGTAAGCAAGTTCCCTATATAAATCACAATCAACTTGAAATATGGCGCATGTGAGTGAGCTCCATGTCCGACCCTTCAAACGCCCATAGTTGCCTATAAATAGTCAGTGAAACGCCCCTTATTAATATTAATACGTTCTGACTGCAGGAAAAAAAGGAGGAAAATTCTGACAGACAAGCTACAAAACGAGATTTACCTCAGTGTGAAGCTGATGTTCCTTTTGGTGAAGCTGAAGCATGTTGTTTGGTGGGTAAAAAACGCACTTTCGCGCAACGCTTGTGCACCGGAGGAAAGGGGGCACCGGAGCTCCACCCCTTTATAACCTATCTGCAGGAACAGATATCCCTCTTGAGTAGTGACGTTGCGGACTGGAGGGGGAAACACACACACGCAAGACGGGATGACCCAGGTACTAATTTGGATTCCCCTGCTTGAAAAAAGAGTAAACAAAATGCATTCCACTGGTGTTTGAACATTTATTTAGACTACACAAACACTCCACTCACTTAATGAGGCTGCCAATAAGTTAAAAGAAATAGCCTGTGACTTCTTGTAAATGGCAATAAAATAGAGTTATTTTTCCATAACATGTCTTTACAAGCAGCAAATCACATCCACACGCTGGCGCAGAGCGTTTGGCTCGATAAGACAATGCTATGGAATAACAATGTGATAACAATACATGAAACTATGCACTCATATTTGCTCAACTGACGCACTAAAAACTGCATCAATTTCATTGTAATTTGTCCTCCTGTTCACCTTATTTATGAGAATAAATTTCAATGCATGCAAATATTAATTAATATGATTCCGGATTAAACTGTCTAACATATTTGAGGTGTTCTTTTGCAGAAACAGATATCTCTGTTTGTGTTTATTATCCTCAAGCATGGTTCTTTTTGTGCGCTGCAAATTATCTTACATTATGTTTTTTGATTGCGCACTTCAGGGAAAAATCAATCAAAGGAGTGTCTGATTATTCAGAAAGGCTTTAAGCCTATACTACTCAGAGGTAATGTTTCGATTTATTTTACACAATAGTAGGCCTATCCATTTCAAACCGTTTCATCCTTCTGCAATGTGAGTCACCGTTTCTCATTTCTCCTCTTCATGTGCGTAGGCATGGTTCAGAGTTTACTTAGGGGATGCACATTTTCCCGTCAAGTTTGTTTTTTATAGATCACAACCTTTGCTTGGGAAGTGGCGTACACACGTTTCCAGCCCTGTTTTGTATGTACGCACACTTTATAAATGAGACCCCTGATCTTTACACCCATGTGTGATTGTTGAGCATCTCTTTCAAAAGCTATAGGCATCAGTAAGCTCCAATAGTCTCCACTCTTCTGGGAAGGCTCTGAACAGGACTCTGAACTGCAACTCAATGTGGTCAGCTACTGTTGTTGGGCAATAAGCGGGCGTTCAGACTGAAAACAGCCATACGTTAACGCAACACAAAGGGGCTGTGTTGGTCGGGGCATACTAGTACCGGTGGGATTATGGGGATTGGCTTCCTGCAAAAGTCGTTCCTTTTTGGACCTGGCTTTGTGCAGGGGAGGCATTGTCACGTTGAAACATGAAAGGGCCCTCTCCAAATGGTTCGCAAAACGTTTTAAGCATGCTATTAATAAAGTTTTTATTATTATTTATAAATTATTTTTCATGAAATATCATTGTAAATTGTAGCATTAAGAAGCAGGGGGAAAAAATTAAAAACAGTCCCAGATCGAAATATGTGAACATGGGTGCATACTTTTGGACATTTATGTATGTTTAATATGTATGTTAATTACTCAATACTCATCTTCTATTGATCAGTATTATATAAAATGGTCTGATGCCTTCACTGTTTTTCCCTCCTCTCTCACTCTTCTCTACTTGCTTTTTGCTTGTTCTTTGACTTTGCCAACTTTTCCTTTCTCTCTCTCTCCGTTACCCTCTCTCACACTCTTTTTCTATCAAACTTGTATTTTCTTTGCTTATGTTCTCTCTTTGCTCCCTCTACGGCCTGAACACCCCATCACTCGCTTCGTTTCTCTGTAGTTCCTCCTGGCGGCTGCAGCTTTGTTCCTCCCTCCTCCTCGCCTTTCTGGTCAGGTACAGGTACAGCTTTTCTACTCTATTTGTCTCTCCCTTGCTGTATACCCACATTTCCAGGTTTCCAAAGACAAATGTCTTGTGTTCCTGTCTCTATTAAATAATATAATCTAGCGGTGCTGCTTTTATGTCATATTGCAAGGACCGTACAAGTTGCCATGTGGGGAAAAACAGCCTCCTGTAATTCCAAAGCGGAAATATTGTGAACCTCTGACAGCTATGATATCTACCACTTGGTGAAAATAACTGTAGAATTGTCAACAAACCACTGGCAAAGAGCTACAAAGCCGCCACTGCAGGCATTTACATGTTACTAAAATTATCAATCCAGGTAATTAAATAGGGGACATACTCTTTTGTTTGTATGGTTTCACTTATTAATGAACTGCAACAAAAAATATAAAATTTTGACTTAATTTAATTTTTTATTTTCTTGGCATGTGTGACGCAAGCCAGTGAGGCTGTGCAGTGAGTAAACCTCACTTCCCGACACCTTAAGAGACGCACTGGCGACCGACGCTAGTGCCCAGGGGTTTTAGCTTCCTCTTCAGCGTGTCCGCCTCCCATACCCGAGGTCGCCAATATGTGTCAGTACCGTGCAATACGTTCTTGGGAGCACCCGGTTACACATGAGCCTACACCTACATGCATGTCTGGGCTCAAGCGTCTGTGTTGGCATGATGTGCCTGTGTGTGCATCAGGGAGTAGATGTATTCCTTTCATCCAGCATCATCTTCCAAATAGTGTCACCTGTATTTCCACAGATAAGGAAAACAAAACTATGCACACCTGTGTTCACATGTGATATGAGCCCTGACATGTCTGTGTAGGAATAGCCTGAAGTGCTGATGCAATCTGAAGTCTAGGCTTATAGCAGCACAACTAAGGGACCCAAGAGTCAAGGATCTTTGCTGCCTGATCATCCTTACAATGTAGCCATAGTCATTTTAATGTTGATAATACTTTTGGGAAATGTTTCATACCATTGTAAACCTTGTAGAAACTACAAAAGCTCAATGAAATGTAATTAAGATATACCACTGTATATTAAAGGTAAAAAAAGTGGCTGTAGTCAAGCAGAGTTTGCCCTCTCATTGTCCTTGTAGTCCCAAAAAGCTTGCTAGTACTTACAGTACTGTATCCTACTGTTCCTAATGGAAGGTCCAAACTTGTGTTTGATTAAAGTGGGCCTTGAGTTAACATTTTTCTTGTCAAAAGTTTAGTAAAATTTTAAAATGAGATCAGTTCGGGGTACAGTTAAAAATTGGTCACCAATCATCTTTGTACTTTCAAGTGCTCTCGACGTGACAAACCTAAGAGTTAAGAGGATAGATAACATTTAGAAAGCCTAGGATTTCTGATTGCAGAGGAAAATGTGGCTTCAAGAGGCTGACACGGGTGAGTAGTTCTTCAAACACTGAATGGCAGGGTCCAACAGATTAGAATGAGAATGGGATTTTTCACTTCAAAGTTAGTGTTAGTTAGTATTCGAGTTTTAAAAATAGGTTGCAGGTGAGTGTGATATAGCTCTTTGTGGACCAATGACAGCAGTTCCTGAGATAATAGTTCTTGTCTAATTTTGTAGCTCAAAGAACTGTACTAAATCACTCTCAATCTCAGAGAGGAATACTGGTGAAATTTAGTGGAGATGGCTCCCAATAATAAGACAAGATCTCTTTGTCTCAGTGTTTTCTCCCAGGGTGGTGGGTATTGCAGTAGCACGCTATGACTTCTGCTCCAGAGACACACGAGAGCTCTCCCTGCTTCAGGGAGACATTATCACGATCTACTCGAAGATGTCCAATGGGTGGTGGAAGGGAGAGATCGACGGCAGGGTAGGTCTACTGTAGGTCTCCTGTCATTATAGCACATTTCTGGATACTTTCATTTCATCTTATGTCATATGTGCTCTTATAATATGCCGTGGTAACTAAATATTGTATTTTTTGGACGTTTTTTTCTTTATACGTCATCCAATAAAAACTGCTCAGCTTGCACAGAAACCTTGCGCACTGAGCCTGATTTATTATTATATTTGTTGCTAACATTTACAATATGAAACAAAATGGAGTTGTCGAGCAGTGAGGATGATTTTGTGGACACGTCATCTGTCTGCAGCTCCTGCAGGTCCTGACTCTGCTGTCCTCCTGCTAAATTTCATCCTCCTCCCCGTCATCATCATCATCATCCACCTGAATATCACTATCTGACCTGCTTAAAGTAGCTATCTGAGTTATGAAATTATACTGTGCTTGGGAAGGATTTGAAAAATGTAGAACAATTTCTTTTCTGAAAACTTTAACGACGGACGAAAGTTTTGGAGTCTGTGTGTTAAAGTGACACAACGTGAGGTTGTGTTCATCTTTAAATGTGCAACAATTTCAGACAATAAATACGGACTTTGTGTGCAAAGGCCTTTAACGCCAATGTAGACAAGGACAGCAGTGTGAGGACAATTCACCATTCAGAATTTGGAGAAAGAGTGGAAAATACAAAACATATATATCATGTGTAATATTTGTGCATTTGAGTGCTTCTGCCTGAATTGTATCCTGTTTTGCCGCTTTTCAGGTGGGCTGGTTTCCCTCTACTTACGTGGAAGAGGAGGAGTGACTTTTCCGGATGAATGACATCTATTCGGCATCCATTCAAAGTTGACCACCTCCAGTGAGAGCCATGCTGCTTAGCTGCTCTCTGTGCCCTGCAAGCCAGATCTCTTAGATAAAACCCAGAGACTCTGACTTAAGAGGAAGCGGCAGTGCCCCCAAAAACCTTCTTCTGCCCTCTGACAGACTCTCACACAGAGCAGATGTCAAATCACAGATTCCAGGAGCGCCACTCCATATCTCGCCTTTCTGCGGCCTGTCTGCCCCTGCGGCCCTATGGGAAGTGCATGTGCTGTGCCCAGATAACCCTCCCTCCTCCCTTCCTGCTCACCTCGTCTTATTATTGATGACTCCATTGGCTGGTGTGAGACTTGCCTTAACTGTCATCATGTTTCAATACCAGGAAGGCTCAGTCACCCAACTGGAACATAGATCCCGCTGACAGCGCACACCCAGGTACTCGTACCAAATTTAAATGCAGATGCTGAGGAGCTTTGACTGTTGGAACACTATTGCCCTCTTGGCTGTTCTGACGTTTGTGTTCAACTTTCTTTCTAAAACCCATTTTATTTTTGAAATTTTAAATTACTGGACTGATATAAAATATGTGATATTTAAATGCAATTGCTGAAACGGGATTTGATGCCGTTTTAAAAAAGGATGGAGTGATTTCAGCACCACAGCGTGGAGGATTGATCTGTCATTTACATGTGATGTGTTTGCACTTTTATGACTATTAGTCTTGCAAAGTCAGAAGTAATTTCATCATATCATGACAGGTAAACACATCTGGAGACAAAGCAGTTGATAATGTGGTTGTGGAAGGCGCTGTTTTCCAGTCTGTATGCTAAGCTAAACTAACAGTTTGCTGGCTGTAGCTTCATATGTTGTGGACAGACATGAAAGTGGTACGAAGTCCTCTCATCTAACTCTTGTCATGAAAGCGAATAAACCTATTTCGCAATAGATTGAAGTATTCATTTAAGCCAAAACTGACCACAATTACGGCTGGCCCCGTGAGTGAATATGGTGAATCATCAAAAGGAAGAAGCAACTCATACTTTCATGATGTTTCACAATGTTCCCATTTAATGGCACTGAAGGGGGAAAAAATATGCCCAGTTCTCATGTTTGGATTCAGACATGTGAAGTCATCAAAGAGACAAAATATGCACAAAAGGATTTACAAAGCCAATATAAGTTTTAAAAGTGCATGTGTTGTCTATACTTCACAGAGAGCTCCTTCATCTTTTGATCAGTCACTGTGAGCCCCTTTACAATCCACACATTTTGTGTTTACCTCAACTCTTTCTGGTTTCAGAATGAATGATTCAAGGATGATGTAACAGCTGTTCACTGTAGAGCAAGGTGGCACAAGGGCGTTAAATGATGCTGTTTTCCTTCAAACGTTAACATCCCGCTAACCATGTGTGTGACATCAATATTTAATAAAAGCATACTCTTTGAATGGTACTTTTGAAATTTGATTTCTCCCTCTTCAGACAAATGCAACATTGCAGGAACAAAGTCTTTGCAGTTGCATCATAAATCACAGCCATGTCTGACACGGTTGTGGAGGTGCAGTGGAGAAGTGGCAGTGCTCCAATAATGGCTTAACAAACAGAACAGAAAAGAGAGACACCTGAAAGCAGTTGTCTTATAGGAACATGTAAGCTCGTTGAAGGTACTAGTTTTCTTTCAAAATTTGCGCCACTAAAATAAAATCTATCTTGGGCCCCTTTCACCTAAGCTGCAACATGCAAGATACTATTTGAAGATGAAAAAAATCCTATTTGTTAATTTTGACACCAACACCATACCTGCTACACATGCATGAGCATGCGGTAGCCAAAGTCCCAAATTTATCTCCCATGTGCAGGCGACAATCATTTGTGAAATGTGATTCACCATTTGCAGTTTACATGTAAGCACAGCTCGCAAATCACTTTTTGTGAAACAAGACCCTTGTCTTTAGCAATTACTGGCTGATCCTCTTCTCGAAACCATCAAATGTATCTTATAAGAATATTTTTGGACATTTTCTGAATAAGAGAGGTTTTTTTTAAATGTCTTTGCTGCATGCATTGTTCTCTCCAAAAACTCTCGTATCTCATGCAGAAATGAAGAATAATGGCTAGAGGTGTGGGGTGAGGGGACATTTGAACTTCTTCAATAGTGATGTGTCCTGTACTTTATGGAAGGGATCTTCATAGCTGTTAAGGAGTAAAACGATTTTTGTGTCTTTGGTCATGGACAAAAGGAAATATTACAGAAAGCAAGCTGGAATTTGTTGATTTACATACACAATCCATGGGTCTTTTGTGTCATGCCAATAATAATGATGATAATAGTGATGGTGACAGCTTCATACAAAATGTTTAGAATGAAAAAAATGTATTGTCATTATCCATGATGATATTTTAAGCAACAGATGCAGCAGATGCAATTCATTCAATGTCATTAAGCCCTTTGAACTGTTACAATGCAGCTAGTTATTGTCAATTTATGTCTATGACAACCATATTCACACTGGTTTCTGGCATTTTCTCCTGCAATGTTCTGATGCTCTTACTGATCAACTTATTTTCTTTCTGCCTTTTGACAACTGACAACCGATGATGTACTCTTTCTACTGTTTTGTTTTACACTTATATTAATGTATTGCCTTTTGTATTTCATTGTTTTTTTAAATATAAGCTTCAACCGGAAATACAAATAATATAATAATAATAATGTCAAATATAAGAATGCATTTATACACCAGAGTCTCAAAATATCAGTATTCTTGTAATGTAAACACTCCCTAAGGCTTACTTTCCCCCCACCGCTCCGTAGCCTCCCTCTAATGACCAAACCCAACAGAGGGAGGGCTCCGCTGCGCTAACAGTAACCCTCCCGTCACAAAGAGGCAGAAAGAATGGCTCCCCTAATACTCTTCCTCTCCTTAATCTGCCTGTTCCTGTCTTAGCCAAAGAGATGAAAGGCGACGACTGAGAAGTTGGACAGAAGCCAGAGAGAGAGAAACGGGTGTACAAGGTTGCTACAGAGTAGATAAAGTACAGGGGGCAAGAAGATGGTGTGCGTGGGTATGTGTGCGCATCTGAGAGAGAGACAAAAGGCAGAGAGAAGGAAGCCATGCATCATCTTTATCTGTCTGAATGATCTCCTTAACCCCTGGTCTTTGCCCGTCAGCCCCTCTGTATCGCTATATGGGGTTAAACAGGGATTTAGCAAAAGCTGAAACTGCCTTCAAATACGGTGAGCTCTCAGTTCCTTTCAAAAGGGCTCGACTCTCCGAAAGACTTTATCTGTAAGATTTATATTCAACTGCTGACTTGTGACCACCAACCCCCCTTACAAAATCATAAAACTACAACTACTGAGTTTTTCTCTATTGAGACAAGGTACGTAAAAAGCTGCCTTGCAAGAGAAAAGAGGAATGTAGAAAAATTATATCCAGTCCTATTACAAAACCCATATAAGCTGTTGGAACTGACATTTACTATTTAATGGCCTGATGCCATAATAAACGAAGATTTGATGAAGGCTGACTCAACCAAATACTGAGCCAATAAATAAAAGTAATCTTGGTGGCTGGACCATCATGAGCAAGACAAAAACGATTTTAAAACCACATGTTTACAGCTGTCTACTCCTGAAAAACCATAATCATTTGTTTATAAACAACGTATTTACATTCAGCAACAAAGGCAGTGGCAGGATGTTGTCACGTCACTGCAAAAAGGGCTAGGAGGATGGGTGGATTGATGTACGAGTCTGACTTTGACAGTGGATGTTTGCATCCTGCTCCTCAACAGTTTTGGTTTCTTTTATCGATGATGGTGATCTTGTTCTGATACTGTTTTGATTCTGTTTAGGAGAACTCCACGGTGCTTAATTAAGCATTTTTTCAATGAGGAGAGATCATGAGTTGTTTCTGGAGAAGTCTTATTGTGTTTAGGTACAGGGGCTTTCATCCAGTGAAATCAGCTTATCTAATGTATTACATATCTATATATGCTCGATAGATAGGCAGAATATTTTTCCTTTACCATCATTATCAGGTCAAAATGTCACTTTGTCCAATACTTGGGTGTACAGCATGACCAAATACCTGCAAAACTATGTTGGGATCACAGGGACCTCACATGTGAAGTTGTTTAATTGTGATCATAATCAAACTTTTATCATGTGAGTCATTGAACTCAGTTTTCCAGGAATCCTGAGGTAGAAACTCAGCCCAGAGACCCAGCTGCAGCTATGATTGGCCTCTGACATATGACTTCACCTCACTGATAAAAACCGCAACGCAACATCACTCTCTTTCCTTGTCTCTTTCTTCACTCTTTTTGCTGGACACTGGCCCGACCCGGCGGCTGCAGCAGTCCTCCAGCATGGCCTGCTTGGAACAGTGACTAACTGACGCGAACAGACCCTGTCATCTTTAACACTACAAATGAAAGACTGGCTGGCTGGCTCCACAACGGACCTGCCAGCTAACAGTGCAACCAGTTCTCAGCCACCGCTAAATTGTTGTTCAAAATGTTATGCTTCACACAGACAAGATGTCTTTACATCAGGGGCGTAACAAGTTGGCTTGTGGCCCCCCCCGATGCAAAACGGTCATAGCGGGCCCTCCCATCACAATCAAAGTAGCATAATGTCATTAGCAAATTAAAGAAGTGAAAGCTTGCGGCTTTAAAACAACCAGCCACAGCGAAATGCACTGCACAGTTGACATCCAAACTAAATGAAACCAGACAGCATTCTATAAGGAAGATGAGTCATAATAGCAAAGCATATAGACTAGCCTGTGTGACCAAAGTGGTGTTGGAGCACCATAAGAGATTAAAACATAGCCTAACCGATGACAGCGCACCATCACACATATGAACACATGACCGGTGACAGCACACCTTAACGCATGTGAAAATATTATCCTGTTTTGCTGTGTAAAGTCGTTTATTAAACCCTTTAAATCCAGCTGGCAGGCAGGGCCTTCTCTGTTGACAGTGTGACAACTCCAGATTAACAGGTCTGTCTCAGTGAGCTCTTCAGGTAAGATTTGATAAGTTTGAGTTTGGAAAAAGATCGTTCTGGAGAGGCCACAGTCACTGGAATTGTTAAGAAAAGCAGTAAAAGGGTGCACACTACCTCAAAGCTTGCAGCGATGCAGTTGCCCACAATCAACATCTTGGTTAGTTCTTGTGCTGTGTTCACTTGTCAGATGCTGTCTCTTAGGGTGCTTTCACACCTGTAGTTCAGTTCATTTGGTCCGGACCAAGTGAAAAAAATGATAAAATGATACACAGTTGCATTTTAGTTCTGGCCCGGTTCAAGGTCACACTGTAGTTTTACAAACGAACCAAGAGAAGTTACTATGACGGTACACAGACTTACAGGTAACTTGTTGATTGGACAGCTTTGGCGATTGTCATCTCAATCAAACTCCAGTGACTGACAGAAGTTTATGCAGCACTTTAATGCTTCTGATCTGTATCGCAAATAGCTCATGAAGTAATAATTTATTTTTAGCATGATTAGTAGCCAAATGTTAAACAGGACATGTACACCCGAGTGCAACTGTTGCATTCACACCTGCCCAAATGAACCGCACCAAGGGGGAAAACGAACTCTAGTCCGATTCAACAACAAAATGAGGCAGGTGTAAAAGCACCCTTAAACATGTCATGTCGTTATGTCATTTTTTAAAATATGGCATAACTTGCTTGCTCAAAAGAATTTGTCTGTTGCAGCGTGCGGTGTTTCAGGCTGTAGTTTGAAAGTGTCCGGGGGCACGTCCTTGTCCTCACCACCACGGTGGATGGCGCAATGCGGTTGCTAGCAGCGAGTGTCCCCTTCAGCTCTTCTTGCCCACATTTCGTGCTTGCTACTATCCAATCTTTATTTTGAAGGAAAATTTATATTTTTGCTTTTTCTTGCTCGGCTGCTTCTTTCAATTTTAGCTTCTGAAATCCACTTTTGTGTTTGTACTTCATATCATGTTAATTTCCCAGTTTCTGTCACTTCACTACCTAGTTACTCTTCTACGTGGATTTTGCTATGCAGCAATGTGCAAGTTAATCAGTATTACCCAATCCTGTGCGGGCCCAAGTTGCACATGTTTAGCATAAAATTGCCCATGAATTCATTCTTATTTAAAATTAATGTAGATGTACCTACCATAGAGTTGTGTGGCAATAGAGTGTTTGTATGTAAAAAGTATTTAATGTTATTGGAGTAAGAGACCTAACTCACTGAGTACTATACAGCAACTCAAAAAAGATCAGTTGTTTGTATCAATTCACATTGTCAGGTTACTTTACTTAAATTAAAATTGTACTAACATGAGAGGTAAATTACAGGCCCTGCAACGACTTTGGGTGCCTATGCAACTGCATTGCCTGCGTATATGGTAATTACACTGCTACTTTACATGCTAACATGGCACTGTTACACAGATCACATAAACTAAACCTCTGATTTGCCCTGAAACACAACCACACATGTGGACAGAAGCTCAAAGTTTCTGACTTCATTGTGCTTCCTTGTTGTGTTCAGAACAAAGAGACAAAGACTCACACACACCTCTCTTTGTTCTCTAGTTTAGTATCCCTTTTGTAAGATTCATCTTGTGTGTTTTGCATAGTAAATCTTTTTTAAATAAATGCTTGTGTATATACTTGCTGGTTTCCATAATATTGCATAAGAGTGAATATGTTGCCAACCTCTTCTATGCAGAACTACACTGTCTGTTTATGGTAATTTTGTTGTAGTTATCAAATTTCTATTTTTTAAGAGCGGTGACCAAAGGAGAATTTATCTTTCATTTATATTCTACTATTAATTATTAAATAATAGTAATAATTATTTTTACATTATTTAATATGTCTTGATGCCACGTAAACCCTCATCTTCAACAATTAATAATATTCCCGCACCAAACTAAGACGCTAAACATTAACTGGTAAATATCAGCACTAACTCAAAGCACTGCTGTGCCAAAGCATAGCCTCCACGTGCTTCCAGTGTGGTTGTAAACACTAGTTCTTTGTAATCATTAATAGATACTAGTGCAGTGCCCCTTCACAGGGGCCGATGTGACACTTCCCTGTGCTTTTTGTTCAAAATGTGCTTCTCACATTGGTTTCACTCACAGCAGTGGTCGGAAACGTCTCCTCATAGTTTATTTGTTGAAGAGGTGGGAAAAAAGTGTTGGCATAAGGGGGGACCAAACACACAGCTCTCTGACTAAGCTAACCAGGTACCCCACAATTTATTTCCATCTTATGGCTTTAAAAGAAACATCCCTTTGCCAAACTTATTTGCTGCCCCTGACCCACAGCATTAATAACACTGAAACAACACAATGGCAGAGATACTTCTAGATATTTAGCACTTCCTTATAACTTAACATAAAACATAAAACTCTTACAACTCCGTTTCATCAAAGCTGCGTGATGACAATAAATCTGTTTCAACAATTCACTACCACATCAGAGCATATAAGCCCCATCCCATGACCACACTACCTCCTCGCCTGGATGGTGTTGCTAAGTCTCTGTGAGGACTCTATCAGTGCTACTCAGCAATTAAGATCTCACAGATCAAAGCAGTCTAAATGAGTTAATCCTCAGAGAACTGCTGCTCTCTCCTCCTCTGTCTGCCGGTCTCTCTCTTTCCTTCTTTATCTCTTCTTCACCCTAGTTACTTCCTCTTGACTCATCGCTCCAATGTGCTGACAGCGTTTTGATGCTTGACAGCGGTGGGTCTCCTAAATGTAAAATGGTGAATAAATGTGCATTAATGGATAACACTTTCATATCCTTAATGCCAATTTGCAGAGGCTGGGGAACATGTTTTCAAAGGTCTTAAGACATAATTGGTGATCATGAATCTGTAGTTACTCTATCTGATGCCCGCATGCAGTGAGGCTGAGCGCAGAAGCCTCACACAAACTTATGTAGAACATATAAGCACACAGGCATTTGAACAATGTTTAATAACAAATACAAATACATATAGGCCCGTATTAAAACTTATTTGTGCAACAAGCCCCTTATGAGTGTGGCGATTTGGAAATGGAACTGGCGTGAAACCAAGCAACAGTTCTGAGGTCAATTGTTATTCAAAGGAGTGTGACGTCGCTAGCTGCTTAACAGGTCGGCCATTATCATAGAAAAAGCAGAGCATCTGCCTGTGACTCCTGCGGACAGGTTTAACGAGGTAGTGCTGCTCGTCATGGGGGCCGCTTTGGCAGGGCCTGTCTGTCTCTCACCCCTCCTGCTGCTTCTCTACCCCCCCTTCTGTCTCTCTCTTTTTCTTCAATTCCTTCCTCTAGATCTGCCAAACAGGGGTGTTTGTGTTTACTGCTGCCTCTTTCCATCAGGGAACTATTGTTTCATGGCGGGCTTTTGTGATGAAAGCGTCTGTCTTTCCTCCTTTATTTCTTCCCACTGTAACTTGAATCTCTATGTTTTTGTGTGCCCGTTGTTTGCCACTAAACTACCTCTTCGTGTCCCTGTCAATGTGTCTCTCTGACTATCTTTCTGTGTCTGTTTCTACTCTAACTGCTTCTTTATACCAGCTCTTTGTTTTGTGATTTTCTGCCACCACCGCCACCTGTGCCTCTATGTCCTCTAATACATAAGACAACAGTCTTTGGATTAACAAATGTAACAAATTGTCAACACAGGTTTGTAACAAATGCGGAACAAATACTTTTTGTTAAAATAATATGCTTGTTATATAACAAAACAAAACATGATCTGATGTTAAAGGTTTGGTTCGCCCCAAATTACAAAAGAAAAAAAGAAAGACTAACCAACAAAAAGGCACCTTTTATCACTTAACCTGAGTGATATTCAGCTATGCACATAGCTGTGGTTTTATTTTGCGATATGCACTTTTGCTGCCACCTTAAGTCCCCATGGAAAATGACAGAAAGGAAATTATCCAGATGAGCTGGTCATTGTCCTTGGAAAATATTTTTTGCTTTTGAATTTGTAAGTGTAAGGGCCAACATACACTATGACATGCATCAAAACATCTGTTCCCATTGTTATCTAACTATGTAAGCCTGCATGGTGGCGGCTTATTGACCCCTGTCACTTGCGTTGTATTTCCTTGCTTTGTGCATGTGGACAATATGTGTTGGCTTAATCTTTTTATGTTGTGAGTACCACTACTGAAATCTTTTTCACCTCCACTGTAGGGTGGATGCAGAAATCTCATCGATCTTATAAATGTCTCAAAATCTGGACGAATAAAACCAAAAATATATGCATGTTTATATACATCTAGATAAGTGAGAAAATGTGGCCCACTTGTTTGTACCTAAACTCAAATACTCAATCAGTATCCTCTCTGGTGTCTGGTGGCTACGTAAAATATTAACTTTAAAGTAAGATTTTTCGGATATATCTACATTCTGTAGAGAAATTGTGTGTGCAATGTGTTTTGGAATGGGTGGTCTTTTATACATTCTACAGGTGTGTATTTAGATTTGTTTTGTTTTCCCAGTCCAAGGAAAAAAGAGAATAAACCGTTTTCTTTCGAGCTCCAGGAACTCTGGAACAGACTGTGAATGGTATCTTTTATTTATGGACGGATTTGGTCTGATACATAAATAATTTCTTCAACAGGGTGTAAGGGACTTGAGGTGCCAATCCCAGCCGGGGCTGATTTGCAATTTAGGTGTGGCACTGAAGGCCAGAAGAGCTAGATTTGGCACTGAGAAAAAATAGACAAGAGCTGTGATCGTGTGTGACACTGAATAGGATTACCATCTGTAGCCGAAAAGCCGATTGCTGCTCTAGATTGTATTGAAATGAGGGGACATCAGATTGGTTTGTGGTCGTGACAAGAAAGCAGAAATTATTTTATAGCTCTTGCTTAGTGCCAGAACCTAAACATCCTACTTAAATATGCTTATGCATATCAACTAAAGCATTTTAATTTCATAACTTTTTGCAATAATTATTATTTTTTGACACCAACATTGACTCCATCCCATCCCACGTAAAGTTTATTGTATGTCCTCAGCAATACAAGGATAGTTTCAAATGAAAGAGGCGACCTATATCATATGATTTCAAAAACAGTATTTTTATATATCTTTCTTGAACTAATGGATGGTGGCAGAGTGGAAACATTGCTTCTTGTTTAGTCTGTTCCAAGAACTCTGAAAGAGCAGTATGAAGAAAGGTATTTCCATTATGTTCCAGTGGAGGTAGCTTAACTTCCTCTTTGTCCTGTCTATTGATTCCAGTGTACTCTGGCTCTGTGTGCCAAGCCAGCACCTACCAGCTGTCCCCGCGATGTCATGGTTGTGAATACGAGTTTGATAAAGCCACATGGCATGCTGCTCCAACCCCTCCATAAGTGCCAATCCTGATGTGTTGCCACGTAAATGGAGTCAATACAACTTCTACCGCTGGAGCTGAAAAATTGGTTTAGGATACGGAGGGTCCTATTGATGTTGGTGAGTCAGTGTGCTGGCTGCGTAAATTCCCGGTGTAATGTAAAAATCCTATGTATTAGAATGACATTTTCCTGCAACCTTCAGTTTGCAATAGCAGCGCCCCCTGTTGTCCGAATTGCATCGCATGTTGCACATGTGTCAGGGGCCCGTGGTGAATAAAGAGACCGTTCTCATCTCAGGGCGTCCAATACCAACGCTTTCAGAAAAAGTGACAAAGCGTATTCATTTGACACTAAAGGTACCGATTAGCGTCTATGGGAGACGCTCTGGGTGCATCTCTATGAGACTGTCCTGGATGCATCTGTTTGAGATGCTCTGGGAAGCTAGCACTTCCGGTTTGCTAGCTAGCTAGCTATGTTTGTGTTAAAGGTGTTGACAGCCCCCCGAAGCCCCCTAGCCTTACCATAACCATCAGAAATGTTAGTGCCTAAACCTAAGTCACTGACTTTATGCATGTCGACTGGCGAACCCTACAGCTGTGTACATCGGCCGTGAGGCTAATAGCAGGTAGGGTTAGCCTCCTTTGTGTTGCTGCGACGTAGCAAACGGTGGCGTTTCATAGGGACACTGAAGGGTACCTTTAACGTAAAATAATTACACTTTGTCATGCTGTCTGAAAGCAACGCCAATGACGCACTGAGGTGAGAATGCGTTGGAATAAATGACCAGAGACTTGTGGTTTTGGAGATATAAAATGAATATATGTTTATGGGAGTGTCATTTGATATATATATCAATTAACAGCACCACCTTGGGAAGGAGTGCCACAATAAGTTTGGTGTACATCGGACAACCCTAACGTAAGACACAACATCACTTCCGGTTTTTTGTGTTCAGCGTAGAAAATTTCTATTTAAATAGGTTTTTCAGTTGTGGTAGTTTTGAAATAAAACCCCCATCATCGCCCAGAGGCATGCCTATCATATACGATTCGTCGGCACCACCCAAACATGTAGATGAAAGGTTTATGAATGTGCGATGTACCATAGTTATGAAGCAAGATGTCCTGTGGTTGGAAATGCCATTCAAATTAATAGGATTATCCCACACTATTTGAGCTTCGATTATAGCGCCACCTAAAGACCGAACTGTTCCAAGTTTTTCAGGTGTCATCAGGGGCCAATGTGGAAGAAATGGCACAAATTTGTTGGTTAGAGAAGAACAGATATTTCTTGTTAAATAGCGCCACTTAGGGGCTAATTGCACCAAATTTCACTCAGCAACATTGGTTAGCTTAGAATTGATCTGGGGACCACTAACTTTTATCAGCGTTGTCCAGAGATGGTCCGTGCCAAGTTTGGTGCCAGTGGGACTTGCCGGTTGGGAGTAGTTATTTAAATTAGGATTTTCAGATTTTGCAATTTCAAAAAAGTCTGGGTGGAAATGGGTGTGGCCTATATCATGAGATTCAGCTCGATCTCCTGAATGCATGTATATTAGGTTTTTGATAGGTATCTTCATATGCTGAAGTTCCATGCAGCACACCCTAGAGGTTGAAGTATGCAAATTTTTGCACCTGAGGTACTCTTGGGGTCTATACCTACCTACCCTATGAGTGTCGCGTCTATAGCACTTACCGTCTAGGTCGCAGTATGACTTTTATGTACGGAAGAATAATAATAAAAATCCTTATGATTACAATAGGGTTCCCAGCCCTGCTGGGCCCGGGAAATGCGATGCCCTTCTCGGGCTTGGACCTCTAATAATCCATTCTCTAATTCTATATATGGATGATTGCCTACCCAGCCCTGAACACCACACACTTTTTCCTCTTTCTTTCTTTTCGACATATTTACCTGCTCTGTTGTGCTTGTCACACAAGCCTGGGCTGAGTGCAGCCCCGACAAAACGTACTGAGATTGAACTCCCAGCTGGAAAGTAAACTCCTTTGATCGGCACGGTTGAGCCAATTAGATTTCAGCAAAAATGAGAAACTGAACGTGTTCTGTCAGGAACTGTACTAACAAGCTTGCTAAACTGACAGTTAATGCTAGTTCACTGACAGTTAGCAAGCTTGCTAACGCAGAGAGCTTTCTCCCCCTCTACAATAATTCTTAATTGCCCGAAATGTGGTGTAGTTGTGAGAACGAAATGCCAGGGGAGAATAAACAGTCCACCATAGAAAAAACAGAAAGATCTATTGTGACTAGCTATAGCATATTCCTGGCTGGCTAGCGTGCTTGAGTTTAGCTCGATTGCCACAGCTCTGTGTTTTTGTACCTATGCAAGTCCTTTAAAGGTGAAGGACTTTGTGTTGCATAAGCATATAGAGACTATATTAATAATAAAATAAAAAGGCAAAAAAATCTGTCCAACTTCTCTAAATGTATTCAGATGTGCCATTATTTCCCAACTGTATGTATGTATGTACTGTACAGTAAGTAGTTTTAATTTGCTGCTTGCAATCATTTTACAAGACTAGGTGTAACTTTTCTTCAAATGGTATCTCTTGCAACGAACAACAAACAAACAAACAAACAAACAAAAAACCCAGACAAGCAAATAAATAAATAAATTTACTTACACTGTCAGGGAGCAGGCAGCTTTTGCTCTATGAGAATAGTGCTGTTGCTCAAAGGAAGAGAAAGTCTTTGTGGAAACTACAACTCTCCATATAGAGCCACACTTTCATTCCTTTTGTTACAGTGACGTTTGAGCCAGCAGCTAAAGCTTGCTCAGCGATCAAGGACAATTTCTTGTTACAAATGAAGAACTAACTTTATGATAAGTACAGGGACCTGCAACCTCAAACTCATATTCTGAGTAAATATGTTCACAACATTAAATAGAATAGAAGCTGTAATTTTGTAATAAACGTTGTGGGGATGAAATATGGATATGAACCAGGCTTAGTATAATCATTAATATTATTTAAATGGTTTGGGGAAAAAATGTGAACCTGGGGACTATTATAGCGCCCCACATCATATATGCATGCTGCAATATTACTCACAATGTTGACAGACATAAAAGTTTAACTTTCTGTCCCTGAACAGCACCAATGTTTGGGTTGTACTGCTGGGCATTTCAAAGAGTGTCACTGATGAGCTTAATATGGATTTTAAAGCTGAGTGCTCCAACCACTTTTGCTGAGCCTCTTCTTTCCTAGATACTGAATACCCCTTGTCTTATGTTATGTTACTTTCTGTAGGTGCCACCAGTGCTGACAGTGGCAGAACACAAGGACTGCTCATGTCTAAAAATGTCCTCCTAATACCCCCTCCTGAGTCTTAGAAGTGAAAGGAGGAAGGACAAGGTGTTGCTGTGGCACGGAACAGTGGGGAACATAACTAGTGAACAAAATCCTCAGGTCTTTTCATTGTGCACAAAATTCTGACCCATGAAAAAAAAGCCTCACACTGCTCTCCAAAATTGTACCAAAAAGTCTTTATCATAAAACATTTCACTGCGGCCCTATGAAGATTTAAATGTCAGCTATTTATGATAGTATTAGAAAATATATTCACACGTATGTTCAATAATAATGTGGATGTTGCAGTTGCTGCTACTTTTTTTCTCTAAATCTGCTAAAAAAGAAAGTTGCTTTAAATAGTCCCAGGACCATACTCCAACAGAATGCAGGCCATGTAGAAGAATTATTTCCTCCGTGGCTGAGAATGTCGATGTTGGCAGCATTTTGCACTTTGTAGAGGCAGAGCAACGGTCTCAATCCAGTTGTTCATCAACCTTTTGTGCCATAATATGCATTTAAGTGCAAGAGACTTGGATATAACCTTAAAGCTTTTTTTGCTAATAGCTAAATACAGCCCAAAGCCAGGAGCAAGTGTCATAAAACACCAAGTTTATTGCACTAACATGTCGTAAAGGTAATTGTCTTTCACACACACACACTCTGGCCCTTAAACACTGCTCTAAAGCTTCTCCCCGAACTGTCACGATAAAGGGTCTCAAGTGTGCCACTTCACGTTCAGCAGAGCCAGTTCAGAGAGAGTTACCTTGAACATAACTACTGTAAAAATATAAACTTGATGGCTACATACATGATAAAGGTTAAAGCTGGTGTCCCAGTCAAAAGGTCAGCATCTTCATCGGTTTATGATCCAGGTGGAAGACAAGAAAATTAAGAAACAGCGTTGTTCTTGTATTGCAGTGTAACTAGTTAATCCTAGTATCACTTATGTGTGATGAACTTTTTGGCTGTTTAGTTTATAATACTTTGACAAGCATGCTTTGTTTTTTGTATTTTCAAACAGTATGTTTGACTTTAAATGTTACAAGAGAAAAGGCCTTTTGGATAAGGACTAACCAATGTGTGTGGCGAACGTAACATTATCTAGAATAAAAAGTTTGGCTAAAACTTCCCAAATCCAATAAAGAACAGGACAGAGGAATAGTAGCCTATACTCTGATATGGTAACATTTAGGACCTTCCACACACACCTTCCACATAGTGGGTAAAGACTACACAGTGGATGTGTTGTCTCAAACAAATATTTTTCTTTTAACCTGTAACTAGTTAGGGTTGTTAATCTATGATAGGACAATTGCTGATTTGGGGAGGAGTTTAGAAAATGGTCAATTCTTCAAGGACTTCCTGATGTTGCTAATTTATTTTCTAAGTGAAACGAATTAACATTAACATAGTTGCATGTTTTAGCTCCAGATTTACGCTGACCATGACTTATTGTTTTTTTCTTCGAAAAACGTATAATTTGCTCTGCTATAATATATAACATTCAATCCTCTCGATTTATTTCACAGTGAATAATTCATTTCAAACACCTCATTTTAGTTTTCCAAAACTTGCTTTCCAAGACAACAGTCTTGAAAAAAAGGAATTCGCTACTCTTTTCATCGACAGTGTCATTTAATGAGAGGCACTTACAGTAGACTCTAACACAATTAGGTGTCATGACAACCTCGGGAAGAAAATTAATCTCTCAAATGAAATTGGTCTCAGTGCTCAATATGTCACCCAGTGGGATGCAACTTAATTTCTATTCATTGACCCTCCATGAATTAAAGCTCATTTCCTGAACGTGTCGCTTCTCAGAGGCTCCCGCAGCAGGATGCAGGCTTTCAACTGTACCAGCTCAGAAAACCTTCCCTTCTTCCCATTTGATTCAAGGATTAGATCTGATTAAAGATTTGAGCTGGACAACCTCTGCCGACAGCCTTGCAATCTCCTTTTTTCCCCAAGACGTCTTGTCAAATTTACATAAAGCTGATGGCATTTTGGCTACTGATTCTCCCACATTTCATGGGCTCGAAAAGGATGGGTTACAGCACATTTGAAAAAAACACTTTAGTCATAGAACTAGGAAGTCATTTGTTGACTGATGTATTGTTACCAGCAACTGTTGCTTCAGTGAATAGGTCAACGGCATTGTTAGCTTTAAAATAACATTCTCCTATTGTCATTGGCTTGTACCTATCTACAAACACTTCTACACTCTACACATCTTGTCTCAAAGGTCATGTTACTACTTAATAAAATTATTACTGTTCAACAACAAGACAAAGACATGTTTTTCTTTTTCCCTTTGGTGGAAGTGTATTGTGTAAGTGTGTATGTAAACATAGTTTTGACAGCAGGTCCCAAATGAAGAGAACCATGTGCCACACAAGCAAAGAAAGAATACAACCAAACGCCTTATGCTCTCATAGTCCACATCTAGGACAGGTCGGCAGCAATAGAAAACAAGTAATACATCTTTTTGTTTTGCGTAGTCATGAAAATATCTGTTTTATACAAAAATTAAATACAGTTACAGTATGTTACAACTTTTTTTTCTCCATACAGCTGAGCTCAAGCATGACTACAAAGCCTCTGAAAAAGAAAATAAAAAAGTACTAGATTGGTACTAGTCAAGGGGCTTGATAATAATACATGTGCAGCATTTGGCAAAACAACAGACACCCTTCAGCAAAGTAAAATCACCAGAGTCACCAAAGCACAGGGAGGACAAAGTGGGGGCAAAGGGAAGAGTAAGGGAAAGAAGGGAAGAAGAGGGTGAAAAGTAAGGAAGGAGTCAGTGAGGCAAGATATTTTAAGATGTCCCCGTCCACATTATTTTTTAATAACTTCAGATGATCCTTAGAAATCGTGTGTCTAGTTTTGTACAGTTTGCTCTCAGAATGTGGGTAGCTCTATCCGTGTCTCCAGTCTGCCTTTAATGAAGTATCAGCCAATGACAATCACACAGTGAGGGCTCCAACTGCTTCCTCTGTGACATTATAAGACAGCAGTGACTTCACCAAGCCTTTCATAAATCCGTCTAGCATTCACTGATAGCAGATCAGTGCACAACCTGTTGCACTTGTAACACTGTCGCCCACAACTGTGGCCTTGGATATACAAAAGAGTTGCTTATATTGTATGCTGAGCACATTGGCTATCCTTTGTCCTTCATGTCCTTAAAGTTGACAGTTAAGTCTCAACATATGTGGTCTTAGGGTTTTGGTTGAGGATGGGAGGCCATTCAGGTCTCTCAGCAAAGGGAAACAATCAATAGTGGGAGCACTACGAGGGTAAGAGTGAGCTGGCGGCTGATGGGGGGATGATGGAAGGAGGCCTGTCCAGATAACTGGTCATCACACTCCCCGGGGCCCTGGCAGTGAGCTCTCTCGCACAGGACGCCCGTGAAGCCGGGGGAACAATGGCATCGCTGATGGTGGTGGCACGTGCCACCGTTCTGACAGCGCAGCATAGCGTTGTCACACACCCGAGCTGTGGAGACAAAGCAAAAAGGGCAGGGGGGACAGGAAGGGGTGATTAATAGATCATGCAGTAATAGGGCGGCAGCGAACATCAACAGGCAAGTTCACAGGCCACAAGCTGCCTCTTCATGTCCTGTCTGCATCGCTCTGTTTCCTTAGAGCACAGTTGACACATTAGGGAGGACAAAGCCAAGGACTTTTGTGTAGGAGTGCGCAGAGGATGAGGAGACAGATAATCAGGGCACATACTGTATGACCATTAGAGCCCGTGAAAACCCTTTCCATAAATGATTGTTTGTGACAAAATAACACAGACAGGCATTTTGTGGATTTATGGATATTGTAAGGAGCACCAAAGGTACTTTAGAGCAAATAATCCTGGCAAAACAAAAGAGCAAACAAACCATGGCAGTGATGACATGAAATGAATGATTAGTGAATCAAGGGATGCCAGATTATTGTGAAAAAGCCCCTCTGTGCAGGACAGGAGAATAACATTGTGCTTCCCTCTGGCACAATGACAGAAGAAAGAGGAGAAGACATGGGATGAAAATCTGGCTTCACCTACAACACCACTACCTTTAAGATGCAAATAAACATTTCCAGGTAATTCACGAATTGCTGTTATTTTCTTCTTTGACCTTACAACAAATAATACAACCCTCGTAAAAGAAAAGGACCTAATATCCACAACTGCGTGGCACTGTGTGGTTTTAGTGGCCACCAAATATTCTTTGTTTTGATATAGATAGACTGATTAGGACTACATAAGCTAATATTCACATTTCCAGACAAAAACTCACGACTCAATTATCCCAGGAAGCCCCTCTGCTGGCAGAGGTGAAATCCTGGAAGAGGTAATATTTGCCAAGAGATTTCAGTGTAATTGGATATCTCTCCTTGCATAAATAGTAATCACATTTTTGGTTTTCAGTAATTTCTCTTATGCATCAGAATAAACTCAACAAATAATCATTGCGCCTGCCAAAAGTAATTAAAAAGGCATTGGTCTTGCATTTAACTTATATATATTATATAATATTCCCATTCCCTTCATACAGACACCACTGTTTTTATGAGGCTTAAATGGAAAATCCACCTGTGAATATATATATGGTTTTATATGTTGTTAATATGACATGTGTATTTACAGTGTAAATCACTCTTGGTGAGATTTGGTGTGACAGCCTTCTTGTGTTTAACTGTTTATGTATTTATAGAAAGACTGATAATGATAGCAGTATAGGAGCAAATATAGCAGTTCTTCCAGTCAGTCAAACTCCTTAGTTAAAATGCCACATGTCTTTGGGCTGCGTTGCATGATAGATTTCTCCCTTTATGATTGTTGAACAGTGGTGCAAAATAATGAGTCTGGCAAGAAGCCACTGCTCTTTGATTCAGAGGCACCAAAAACCTGACATTTTGATGTTTTAGATAATTTTTTTCAACTATGAAGTTTCTATGAATTGATGCTGAATAAAATTGGCCAGATATCTAGCATGCCAAATATCTGGAGGAGTTGGCCGACTCGACATCCACATCCAGCCAATGAGAACAGGCAGCTTGCAGAGCAGGCAGCTACTTTTTATCTGCAAAACACTTTTTACTCACCTCCAGCTCTCTCTGTAACTCAGACAATCCCTGCTACCTGTGCTAATCCATTCTTTCACCCAAATTCTTTGTCTTTATAATTGCTATCTTTACAGACAACAGCTGTTTTGTGTGTAGTGTGGCGACATTTCCCATTTCACGTGTGTTTTCTTGAAAAAACGCAGTTTGGAGACCAGCATGGGGTGACAGAGCCGCTGTCAGCTCGTGTAGCGTGTGAGCCACTGTCTAATATCAGTCACATTGTGTAAACACTACAACCACTTCAAGACTCCCGTCACAAGACGGCAAGTTGTGTAGTCTGAACAGCACATTGATCTGCCAACACTGAAAGTCGTGTAATCTGCACGAGCATTTAGCAGCACACAAGTGTTGTCAAATTAGGCTTTGTCACTTTAAAAGGGTAACCTCTGACCCTGAGCTGTAACGGACTGTGATGTTTATTTTAAAAGAGGCCTCCAATATGTAGATGCCTATCACGTTTCTAAAATTGTAATTGGTTAAGGGGTGGGCCTAACAGGCAGAGCAGATAGGAGTTATGGGTCAGCCTGCTGATTTCAGTGTGTTTTTCTCTGGAGGTAACTTAGCGACAAGCTGCAGAAGACAGAAAGTGTAATTCAATTCATATACAGTGGGTCAGTAGCCTGGCTAGTTTATAATAAGTTTGTCACACTGCTACACAGTTTTGTGTCGTGTACTGTGTGTAAGAGCTACACTAGTAGCAGATAGCAACAGCAAGCTAACCTCAGACAAACACTGCCTCACTAACAGTGCCATGATGTCACCTGATAAGCACCTCTGGCTTTGAGAGAGACCATCCTGTTACTGTTTTCATCTTCATCTTTCTGAGAGGATTGCAAAACATGAGAATAGCAGGAGTGACCTGGACGAGTCTGTGAAACTAGGCTTAACGTTACTTTAAAGGGTAACCCTCACAGCCCAACACGGGCGATCCATTGAGCTGCATAACAAACAGGTGGAGGAAAGCCTGCTAGGAGCTATGTGACAGTTGGATCGTAACATTTATTAAACTCCGTGGAAAACGTTAAACAACACTGCAGGGCTCCAACCAACTCTGAAAAACTTCAGTCATCCAGATGTTTGCCCAGAGGATAAACCACCATGCCGCCTTTCTCCTCACGTGAGCCCTCAGCTGTGGTAAGTGAAATCATCTTTTATCATCCTGACTTTGTGCGGCTGCTACGTGCATGGGACAAATTGTTGTGCTGAATCGATTGATACTAGGCTATGGATTGGGGTTGTTGTCATGATGTTGTTGTCATATAGCCGCTTTCATGCTGCTTTATTATCCAACATTATTATGCAAATATCCTGGCTTGTTGCGTTGTATGAAAGGTATGGAGCCGGGTAGGGGATATATCTTGGTGGACATTCTTTCCGTTTTAATTGCAGGATCTCTGTGGAAAGTGGTTATAGAAAGGGTGTGAATCTCTAAAACGTAATCTGTGTGCCTTGTTGTTGACCTCAGTTGTGTTGAGCTCACTGCTGTTTGCTTATAGCCCTGTAGTCTCATTTGTTCTGAGCTTGGTTTTGTCGGCTTAAATATTGCATTCTAATATTGCATTGGATTTTTATGGAACTCAAAATGTTAACTGAACTGGTTTTAGTCTATGGACATTAGACAATTAGTAACATTAACTATAAAATAAGAAACAAAAGTATATCGGTCTGTGATTCCATAACTCATACTTTAACGTAGTTTTCAACTAGTCTATATACTGCATAATAGAATTCCTGAAATTCAGTTATGGCTTTTGGTTTTAGTGTGTCACCCCAGGTTTTTCAGTGGCCCCATCTGGCCACCCCTAGGAAAGGGAACTCCAAACATCGTCTCATTATACAACCCTGTTGCAAAATGACAAATGAATGTACCTTTAATTTTGTACCTTGTCAGGTGGAAAGAAACACAATTCCAAATAAATGGTACTTGTGTTGGTTGGACTGTTTACTAACAAGTTCACCAACTTCAAATCTTATAATACGTCAAGGTTTTGTTCATAGTTTGTTTCTACTGGCCGCCCAAAAATCAGTGTTTGCTGGTTTAATTTTACTTTAATTGAAATGTTTATAATCAAGCCTAACCCTAAACCAAACCTGCCTGCAAAACACTGTGTGTAATCTAGCCCAGCCCAACTATGTCTCAGGCCCAGACAGTGTTGGTCCAAGTCTGACAGGATCAAGACCTCTAGTCAGTCCACTCATGCCCAACAAAATGAAGACATTACTAGAGCAATAGTGTCTGTACTTGAACTCTGCATGCATGAAAATGGACTCCTGAATCACAGAGTGCTGCTGCACTGTCCTCAGTGGTTTCAAACAGTAATGGCCCTCTGGTTACATCCCAATCAGTCATGTCAAAGCAGCTTTCACATTTTATAGCTAATGGAAAACACATGCTCTGTGTGTTTTGGTCTAGTCTCCATTGTCTAGTCTACCCATTAACTTTGTTGCCTATTGCTGAAGGATAATCTGTGCGTCCTACAGCAGACCCTCAGGACCATTGTCTTACTAAAAGCATCTTTAGCCCAATTAGTTTGCTTATCCAGAAGCTTAAGCCTGTGGTGTCTTTGTGGAGCCACAGGGCCCTGCTGCCATGACAAAATAAAGTGTAAAATAATTCAATTATTCTGTATCACTCAGGAAAAAGCTCACATAGTTACTGGGTATGTGTGAAATAATAGAAACGTTGTAGTTTTGTCTATTATAGATAAGCTGTCAGTGACACTTTATGTTAATACAACACAGGGAGGTCAATTTGTGATTTAGGGGTATTTTACTTAACACAGTATGGTGTCTAATAAGTTGCATTTGTGCATGCATAGTAATCATCATTTAAACTTTTAAAATTTTTTAAATGTGACTATAATCTCACATGAAATAGCCAAAACTGTACCTGGAAATAGAACTAATGTTTAAAAGGCCACTTCAGAGATTTTGTAATTGCACTTAAAATTAGGAGACAAAATCAAAGCAGCAGAGCCTGAAAAATCATTAGGTTTAGTCTCAAGCAGACTTCGAAATACAGAGAAGAAGTTAATGGTGCCACTGCTTTTTTTCTTTAACCATTTATATTTTCCTGTATTTAGGTTTATGAAATAAATACTAGGATTACAGTAAAGCATTTGTCAATGTGCATTTTTATTTGTGCATAACAAGCATCCATGCGTGGGAACAAATGTTCGTAATTCTCATAGGATCCTACGGGGTCCTATACCACTTAATGGCTTCACCGCCCCCTTACCATGACGTCACAATGGGGTATAATCGCCAAAGACTATTCACATTTTTACATATTCAGTGAACACATGTTAGCAAATGATTTGTTCACTCAGATGAATCCCCTCCTGATTAAACTGTTTCACAGACTGAGTAATACTCTCTGTGACGAGTACACTGAACTTGTGTGACGTTTCCCTTTAATAATAGATAATAAAATACAATATCATGCTTTTTGAATGATTTTCTACATACAACTATATTTTACATAGGGGAGTCGACAAATTTGCCCTGTGTGACATCACTCAGTCTTGGACTTGTGCTGGCAGCAAGTGAGAAGACAGCCATTCGAATCCTGGCTAGGCACCAGTGTACTCTCTTTGAAACATATGTGCACCTAACACCTCTGTCAGATGTGTGATATTTTAGCAGTATAACTGTTATGACAGATCCATCCATGGGTCTTGGTGTCGCACGAAGCAACATGGAGAAAATTCATCAACAGTAACAGCAACAGTACAACAGAGATAGATAGGAAAGACAAACAGTATTGCTGCTTGTGGGATTGGAAGCATGATGCAATTGAAAGATTTCTTAAATTGTAATTTTGTATTGTCATACTGTATAACATTCTACAACACACTACTAATATAAAAATATTCTCAAATATTAGACATATTGTTACTTCTATTGTGACTTTTTTAGAGGATCTGGCAGTCTGTTTATGTCAAACATACTCGGACACTGTTGTCGGACACTGTGCGACTAAAGTCTCTGAGATACAGCAAAACACAGCATGATATCAGGTTAAAAGTCACAAATCGATGCTCTGGACTGTAGCTCCTGTCACTCCTTTTTGTAGAAGATCTAGATCTTATGTGGTATAAATATGTTCTATGGATTACCCAACCTTTTAAAATGCATCAAATATTAACAGACCTGATATTACATAAGTTTGAAGCCTGAAAGGGAGTAATAGTATTAAAGATCCCCTTTTTTTACAAGAAAGACCCCGGAGAGACATCAGCACCTCCATTTAATTACATACAGGGGAAAAAGCTTATTCATAGTGATTAATTTAATAGTTTTGAAATGCCTTTATAACTATAGAATCACCAGTGCAATTAACTATAACTGGAGACAGTTTTCAGATACAGGATCTGCTAATTATATTCTCTGAGACAGAATAGTGTTGCTTCAATTACATTGGATCAATATCTTTTGCCATGATGTCAGGGTAAGGTGAAACCAGCGTTCAGCTATGTCTCCTGTCATCATATTAACATTAGTTGAGACTCGAGGCTCTGAAGTTCAGTATGTACTGCAGGCTGCACAGTACCACTTGACAGTGGCAGGAATAAAAAATACTGCATCTGAAGACAGAAAGTACCAGATTGTCCTTTTACTCAAGTACAAGTCCTGTGTTATTAAATGCTCACAGCTGGAATTGGAATTAGAAAGTTACATTAAAGGAATAAATCAATTGATTTATTTTTTTTGAAATATTTTTTTTCTTGCTGAAAGTTAGATGAGAACATTGGTACCACAATCATATATACTAAGTTACAGCTAGCAGAAGGAAGAATTAAGCTCACTAATTAACATTGGATTGTGTTGGTTTAATCTGTAGACAAGGAAATGTTAAAACTGACAAGTTGTGGTTTTATGGGGAGTTACTTGGTGTAACATTCTTGGAAAACAGTAGCCAGATGCAGTGACTTCCTATGGGGTTTTACAGCATGTAATAAGATACACTGTGTAAGCTTTAGAGGTTCTGGTATGCATATTTCTGAACAGGGTCAGGCTAACTGTTCCCAGTATTAATGCTAAGCTAAGCTAAGCATGAAAACAAACAAATTCTTACTTTAAAATATAGCTACTTTTTAAGATAATTTAAAAAATACTTACAGAATATCCATTATTGTCCATGCTGCTTTACTGTAAATATTATGTATTAACACAAGAAGCAATGCATATAGTCATTAGTTTTATTTCATGGTTTCAAATTCAAGATGTCACAAAGGTATTTCTGTTTTGCCCTTCCCACCAATAACATTTTCAATTTAACCATGTTTAGGTTAGATTTAAACAGGAGCTGCCTTTTGTAAAGGCAGTCTCCCCTACACAGGGACGTTGACAGAAGGTCCGGCTACATAATGATATTCATGTTTTTTGTCCAGGATAACTTTTATATGGTAGTAGGGCTGGACAATAAAACAATAACAATAATTATTGCGATATAATTTATTTTCAATAACAATATAACAAATGTTCAATAAAAACTCAATAAATGTTGAAAAACTTGAATCATACATGAATAATAATTTTTTATGGAGATATTTATTTTGCTGAGGGAAAAAGGACTGAAAAAAGCATTTACTTAATTTTACTCATGCATTTGTTGACAAAAATTTGATAATAATTGTTTTGAATGTTCTACCTCAAATTTGTGAAGTGATCCACTGTTTGGCATCAAGTGTTGCCCATAAAGAAGAGTTTAAACCACAGTTAACTATCTGGTTTCTTCAAATTTCACTGAGGAGCAAAAATCAGCCTTTAAACTCGAAAGAACTAATAATTTGATATTTATCATGATAATTATCGATATCGAAAGATGAAACTTTTTAGCGCACTTTTTAACATTTTTTGCCATACAGTCCAGCCTTATCTAATAGTTATTAACAAAAATTGTTTTACACTACAGCAGACAGTTAACTTGAACACCAACTGTATGTCAAAGCAGCCACAGCAGCTACACAGTCAGCCAGAGGAACTAATGCATGAGAAGGAGATGAAGAGAGAGAGACAGCGCCTGGACAAGTGTGACCCGTGACCAGTTCATCACAGGTTATAATAATGCAGCGCAGTCAGGATACAGACATTTCATAGAGGAGACGACAAGGATTTGTCTGTCTGTCACTTTTAAGAGACGGCAGTCTACAGTGGCGTTTGGACACTGCACCACAGAACTGTAGAGGCTTCATTGTCAAAGTACATTTTATATCATCTGTCCATATTCGCACGTTTCCTCTCTGAATACAAATAAGTCAGGGCCCTTTGGAGGAGGGGCCTGTTTCAGTTGACACCGGAGAAACATAGCTAAGCCCTTCTCTGGATTTAAGAGTGTTCTAATTCAGCCATAGTACTAAACCTGAAACAGATCCAAACAGTCCATTAATTGTAGTTTATCAACCCTCCTACACAAAGTAATCTCAGTCCCGGCTGTTCTCATCTGTAACACCACAATGGTGGAACAAGCTACAACATGCCATCAGAGCAAGGGTGTTCCTCTCTTCACAAACTTCAAAAAGCTCTTCATCTCTCTCTCTCTTCCGGGAACCCTTCCTCTTCTGACACCTCTAACCTCTAAAATGCACTTCCTGTACTATTCTTCTTCTATTCCAATCAATTGTATTGATTTCACTATTTTGTTAACTCTTACTTCTTTCCTTAGATATTTACCCCATTGAGGCTGTACGTGCTATTACTAGTGTTTATTACTGTTCTTACTAGTATATGTTGTCACTTGTAGATCTCTTACTGTATTGATGGTTTATTGATGCTTGTATGTTGTTCCTCAAACGTTGGGCGCTTTGGATAAAAGCTTCTGCCAAATGAGAAAATGTAAATATAAATGTATCAGAAAATGCAACTACTTTGATAACTGATTTTAAAGTAAAATCTTCAAGCAAAAACTCAAAACGTTCTCTGCCTCCAGCTCCACAAAATAAGGATTTGACATTTAACAATGTCACCTTTGATATTTTGACATGTTTGATATGCCAAACTATTGATAGATTAACCAATATGATTTGTAGATGAATTAATAGTGCAAAAAATCATCAATCACAGCTTGTTTGTTTCAAAGATACAGCTGATGGAGCATACAATGTTTCTTCTCCTTTTAAAGGATTTTGCCTGTGAAAACGCTGACATGTACTACTGATATTAGGTGTTTAGAAGTGCTTACTAAAGTGCAGCCAACACAGTGCAACTACAAGTAAAACTAGACATGATTTATATGGAAATGATGCAGATTACACAGGAGCAGAACTGGTCGTAATCTACTCCAGTGCAGTAACTGGTTTCTTTTCACCTCTGACTGCAGCGAACACTGGATTATTTTCCTAGGTGCATTTTGTTCCCAGCTTTGTGAGTCCAGAAAAAAGAAGGAGATGCCCTCCTTTAATCGTGGAAATCCTGAATGTCTTCTATTTTTTTTTTTTTTTTTTTTAAATCTTCTGGCTGTGAGAGCAGTGGTGCAGATGCAAGTACATAGGATATCTGGGCTTGAGGATTAGCTGGAGATAGCTGGAGATCAATCTACATAAACCCCCCTGGAGCCTCCTCTCTCCTTCGCTCTCCTTCTCCTCTTTCCTTTTTTCCCTTGTGAACATGGCAGAAAGGGTGCATCCCCAGAGAGCATTCTGGGTATTTAAAAAGAGGGCATGATCAAAGGGGTTAGGAGGCTGGGGACTCTGATCATGAGGCAAGTGGTCCATTCCCTACAGTGTTCTTACAACAAAAGGCCTGCCTTGTAAAGACCAGCATGTGTTTGTGTGCATGCAGGATGAAAGAATCTGGGCTTTGGGCAAGCAACCTACTGCGTAATGCTATTTGCATATTTTACGTGACACTTTAAAAAAAGAATTGCCAATTAATAAGCAATCAAATCTTTCTATGTATTGTTAATGTCATGCTGAAGTTACAAAAGCCTATAAGCCTACCTTGGTTACGATTTGCAACACCAAGAGATGAAGCATTTGCTCGATCTGTGTAAAAATGGGAAAGGTTATATGTTACACTGAGTTATCATATAATTCATGCTGTTATGTAGTTAAAGCACAGGGACAGCATGCATAGATTTTGTTTTATTTTCTTCAATAATCTGTTTGTTACCTAGGCTGATTTGCCTCAGAATTATTGGAAAATGTCTGCCATGTGTTTGGAGTAGTAAATGGACTAATGTAGAATAGTGTGCATGCAGCTTAAATGACTGAATCTTCCACAAGACAAAGGCAGAGACATGTACATACAGTATATGTTAGCTGCCCTTGTTATCCAGTATGAGGAGTCACCTTCAGGCATCAACATGCGTAGAGATGCATGGTGGGAACCACGCCTTCATAAAAAATGCAAAAATGCAAATATCTGTCTGTGCACTAAGAGCAAATATTCTAGTGTGGTAGGGAGAAAATGATTCTCAGCAGTGCCTGCTGATACATTGGCCCAAACATGCAGGTCTCCTACAGTATTTTGTGAACTAGAAAGTAATTTAATCTTAAGCTATACTAGTGTTTTTGCAAGTTCTAGGTCTACTTTTTAAGAGTTTTAAGGTATTTTGTGCTTTAAAACAATGGATGCCTGGAGGGTAGGTCACCCTTAAGGCAACCATTGTTTTCCATTGGTCAGTTTTCATTAATTTCTGTACAATATAAAAAAACCTCTTGTGTGTAATTCAACACAAAGTTTATAAATGATCCATGGTCATTACATTTCTAAAGTATGACACAGGACAGCATGGTTTGCAAAACTGAATATGAACTGGCGACAACAAGAAAGATCAAGTGAAGTCCTTTAAAATGTTTTTTAAACATTTTGTCAATGGAATGAGAAAATCCCATTTGCTTCAAATGGGATGTTTAATATTAATTTCAAGATTTTTGAGACTGTCACTATTAAAACAGAGTTCGATTCATAAAAGCAGGATATTAAGATTTAAGTCTACATTAATGCCTTCTAAGGATGGATTTTGGAAAATATACTGGTGAATGATAATGGTAATGCACGGCACAATGTCTCACACCAACATCATCAGTCAAACAAGAGTTAGTCATCACTGAGGGAGGAAGCCATTAGTCAGCATGCCAATTTAAAAAGCTTGATCAACTTACGCACTGGTCCATGATTACTGGGAATACCTGCAGAAAGAACAAAGAAACGCATGTCATTTTACTAAAGTCACGAAACTGCAAGGCAAAACATTTTGGTTTGTGTTGTGCCTTGAATAATTCAAAGCCCACCAACACTTCTCCAATTGGTCCACTGTGTCCACTGATTAACAGCATCCACTGCACTGCAGAAAACCTGACCACTGTGCGGTCCAACACCCATCATCTTCTGATGATAATAACAGGTCTGCCAGGGATGAAATGTCAACAGAATCAAAATTTTAATACAAAAAAATGTTTCATTACCGTTTTCATTTATGTTTCAACTGTTTGTTGTCCTCATTTGCTACTGGCTTGTCTTAAAAGGTAGATACCGGTCGTTTTTCTGTGTCATCTTTGAATCAACAAATCTCTGAATCAAACCAGTCAAACACCATTGGCAAATAATTCAATCCAATCAAAGAAACTGAAGAATAACAAAAACACTTTCAAACATTTACCTATGATTGTCAAAAATTCTGACACACATTGTGTTGTGCCACAAGGAAAAACATCATGCTTTTTGAAGCACTGCGAGCTGGAGTTGAGTTTGGCAACCCTGATGCAGCCTTTGTCTAAAACATATGTGTTATGTGTGGCTGTGGATTCACCATCTTTGTGTTACTTTAATGTAATCAGCAGGTAAATCCTACCCCACAATTAGGGCAATTTTTGGTCCTTTTTTCAAGCTTTATCACTTTGTCCTTCTGTGACTATGTTTTGGTGGGGTTTTCATATAGCTTGCACCCCATTCATCACTTCATTACCAGTTTGGGGCTGTCACAACAACCGTTGCACAACACTGCAGCAGCAGTAAAAGCACAGATTTTAAGCTCCAATTTGCCAAAAAAGCAAGCAAGCTGTGATTCCTTACTAATAGTTGTTCTTTTAGAGAAATGGAGGGCAAACAATATTGCCCTTTAAAGCCAAAACACATTCTACAGTCTGATCAAACTCTCAGCGTTGGCCCCTCTTAACCTGTGAACCTGCTTTGGAACACAAGATGAGTTGACGCTCCCTGTAAAGTGGACTGTCAACATAATTCTCGAAGTGATTCCTCTTCTGCTCTGCCGGCAACTTACAGATTTTTACCTCCTTCTTTTAGGGAAGCCTTGGATTTGAATCACTCTCAGTCATTCTCTGCTGCTGACTGCTATGGCCCATAGCAATGCCGGGCTCCGTTTTTAGCTCTAATTTATTATCTGAAGGCTCACGTATGTTCATATATCTGCATGTGCAGGGATTAGAATATGTAATAGACCTACCTGTGAGATAAATGACTTCTATGATTAAAGAGGAAGACCTGATGACAGATGAAAGCTATTAAACCATAATTACATTTTGCACGTTCAGCATATTTGTCTTGGTATGAGAGCTGTATGTTTAATATCCTCATAGGAAATATGAGCTTCATATAATGAATAAAGGCATGTTGAGGGACCTGGGCCTCACTTATGCGAGAAATAGGAATAATTCAAGACAAAAGTGTGTTCATTCAACACCTGGGGGACCAATATTTTTACGTCACTTCCATGTGCTACATTATTGCATTTTATGCCATTGCCAAACAAGTGTTAATATTGCTTTTGATATGGCTAGACCTTGTTTTCATCAGTTCAGTGCAGATGCGGCCAAGTGTTGGATTTTTTAATAACGGCCTGTCAATCTGACAGTGAGCACCACAGTGCAGGGAGACTCATAACACAGAAGAGTTTCAGGGGTAAATCCAGCAATATCTCCTTAGAGTTCACAAACGTTCCCATAAACAAACTCAACACATGCATGGCATGCATGCACACGCGCACACACACACACACACACACACACACATCATTTTGTGCAGATACATGCATACACAATCACAGTTTTATAAGACACGTGGTCATACAAATGACTATGTGATCCTCCAATTCATCATCAACAAGTAGCCCAAAGACGAGCAAGAAAAAGCACCGTTACAGCTCAAACTCAGCGGATCAATAGCAATATAATATCTCTGTACAAATCTAATCAGAGCACCATGTCCGAGAATTCAAGTCAGACAATCAAACTGAGCATCTGAAAAACCTGCTGTCAATCCCAGCAGACTGCTGCCATGAAAATATCTGACTGTAAGGCTGAATCAGTGTGAACGGAGGACCAGAGGGCTAGATCTTCCACCATCTGGCCTCGCCTGGCCGTCCACCACCACATCCCTGAGTGGCTCTATTAGATTTATTGAGGCAATGAGCCCCCTGCCTCAGGCATGGGATTTGATAAATGTGACTCAACTCCTATCCAAGATTATAATGGGGATAATGCAAAAGAGCACCTTCTGCCTCAGAGATACCATGTGAACAGGCAGAAAAATAACCAGCATTAGTTCGCACTTGTCATGGAGCTGAGGTAGGAATAATACATTCAATGTTAATGGACTGGAAGGACTGCTATTTATGTTTACTTAATACTGAATGAATGAAACATAACTTGATATGTCAATTATTAAGTCCCTACTAAAGAAGCAGGCATGAAGTGGATCTCTAAATAACAAAATTGGTAATTTGTCGCCACTGCCTTACGAAATGACCCATATAACAAAATATTTCTCAGGGTTGTCAGGGTTTTCTGAATCTGCTTCATAAACGTACATAGACGAGAGGAAATAACAGAAAGAACTGGAGTTTCTGTGGAGTTCTGAGTTCATTCAGAGGATATTCAGCATCCAACTGACACAATCGGTGCATCTGTTGCTAGCGATAGCTATAACATAACATAGTCTGTACAGTTAGTAAAATGTGTTGTGGTCCGGCAGTATCTCTCTCTCATCCCTTGTATTTTCCTGCCATTTCCCCTCCTTCCTGTGTTTCCTGACAGTTTCCCAGTTTGTTTCTCTGTCTGGGTGTGGCACTCCGTTCCTGCTCCGACTGCCAGTCACCTTCTGCACACCTGTTACGCATCCACTAATCAAGACATTGCATTCTACCTACCCCGGCTCTTCACCTCATTTACCTTCAAATCGTTCAGCCAATGTGGTACTAGCGCTACGGCCTACTCTTCTAGTTATTCCTTGAGTTTTCTCCATGTGATCGCCTGATTAACCTTGTGCCTCCGTGTGTTCAGGTTTAATATCTGCCTTTCTGCCTCGCTCTGCACCATGGCAGCCGGATCCTCAGCCAGTACTGCTCACTCTGCTTGCCTGGATTCTCCGTGATCTGCCATACTGCTCATCCACCAATGCTTTGATCCGGACCATCTCCTTTGACAAATATATTTTTTGTGACGACCCTGTTTGAGTGACCATCCTGTTTTTTATTCGTGCTTTTGGGTCCAGAATTCTCTGTGTTTCGGTACATAAACACAAGTTGAATTCATGCAAATGTCAAAAGGCACTTAGCTCTTTGTATGAATACACCTTCAGAGATTTTGAGAGTGGACGAATGTCCTTCCATCTTTGATTCTGAGTACAGCCATTATTCACACAATAAAAGAGTAAAATGTATTCACAAATAAAAATTATGACAAAAGGGAGTTTATCCTTGGACTGTCACCAAGTGCTTGCTCATGGTCTCTGTAAACTATATAAGAAAGAGCAGTCTAGACTTGCTCTATAAAAAAGAATGCAATGAAATAACTTCTGTTATGAATAGGCGCTATTTAATTAAAATACATTGAAATTTCATTAAGTTTCATTATTCCAGCCTCCATGAGACACCAGTATCTGCTGTAGCTAGACTGGAAACGGAAACAGTATCACCAGAAAAGTAGCTGCATTGCAAGTGTATTTTTACCGAACATTAGAAATGTTAAAACTGATATACTCACATATATTTGCCGTTCCTTTGGGTATAGGGAGGTAGGAGCCCACACTCCAGGCTCTTCCGTGATAGTGCCTCTTACAGCGGCTGCAGTCTGGCCCTGTGGTGTTGTGTTCACACTCACAGCCCAGCTTCCCCTTGTCAAACACACAGCTGTTGGCATGCAGGTTGCACTTGCACCTGAGACAGAAAGATAACAACAAAAGACGAACACATGAATAGGCATCATTCTGCACCCATTGAATCAATACCCTCTGGAGGGAATACGCAAAGTCTGGCCTTGCTGCAGCATTTATTTGTGCTTTCAAATTTTTTGACAGGGGTAAATTGAAATCCTAGTGGGTTATCTGACTTGGATCGTGCCTCCACAAAGCTTCATTATGCTCTCCTTTAAAAAAACAAGGCCTCATTTGTCGCTGCCCCTGCGGAGAGAACAGCGATGCGAATAAGGTCACTTTTGCCACTTTGAGAGCTAAATGAAAGGCACTCTGTAAGATTTGCTAATTGAGCACAAAACAGGGATCTGATAGAGAGATGACAGCATGAAGAGAAGCAGCGTTGCCTGAAAATTATCTTTTTTTCTTTCATTTCAAAGTTACTGTGTTATTTGGCAAAGGAGCCTTCAGGCTGGAAACCCTTCCGGTCGGCGGAGCTGGTTTATTAGACAGAACTGTGGCAGAGCTGACAGATGCTCCTGACAGGAGAGGAGAGAAAGGCAGAAAGGCTCAACACTCAACCAAATCCACCCCCGTTCTGACCACATGGAACAAGCAAGCTTGTATTTCCAAGTGTGTGGGAAAAGTTGTTTGCAGTTTGACTCTCACTTGTGTGGTTCTAACAAACAGAATGAGCAGTGAGTAAATTGCATTTTCTCAGAAAAGAACCTTTGTTATTTTCGTTAGAGTTGTGTTTACTCCCAGTGAGGTACGCTATTGGAGGCAGAATAGGCTGTGTTTGTTGTTACATGATATATTACAGTTTCATATACCATGGGTATTCCAAATATAATTCTCTGTATTTGATTTTACTCCTAAGAGGATAAAAGGTTCCAACTAGTGACCTCAGCTTCTTGGGAGGTTGTGGAGCGATACAGAAACAGTTGGGAAAGGAGAACATGGAGTGGATCTGCCACACTACCCGTCCACAGGGGTTTTGGGCAGCTCACGGTTTCACATCATGCCTATGTTTGTTTTTACAAAGTGCTTCAGAGGAAAGATTCATTCCATTTGAGACACAGGAGCTAGGTATCTGTTGCCTACAATTGCCAGTGAACATGAGACAGAGAAATGACAGTGGTTGTCAGGAATACATCCATTCTAATTGACTTCCTGGCCGTACTGTGACATCTCACATTAATGATAGATAAGTGCGGGAAACCAGGGAAACTATAGCCTGTTCAACATAGCTGATAAGCAGCAGTAAAAGTTACTGAATAAAGTCTACTTTTAAACCCAATATTTAGCTTTTAATACACTACTGTATTGTAAAAATTATTTAAAAAATGAAAGTTCCTATATTAGGGTTTGAATTGCTCACAAATATTACATATATTACAAATATCAGCTTATAAACATGTTAAAGTGTGTTATAAATGATAATTATTACACGTTTGTGTATTAACTATTTCTAAATGTATTTAAAACCACTGACATAATAATATATGATTCTAATTATGTTACAATGTGTCATCAATCATTCATTAACTGTTAATATGCATTAGTTAAGTGTCGGGTATAAATTGTTAATAAAAACATTCATATACAAAAACGTTCCTCATATCAGTTTACGACTATGCAACAGTGTGTTACAGAGTGTTATAAACATTTTTTTACAGCCGATTTATTATTGAGAATTACTACCTCGTGATGGAGTGTTTCTTTTTTACCCCACGCAGCTTTTGTTGCATTTACTGTACTGGTTTAGTGGCCCAGGAAAGTCACAGACCAATCACATGTGCTCCAGTCGTCTCATGTGACACTGCTCAGCCAATCAAATCTGTGCATTCCGATGCTTGCAAGTCGGGTCCGCGAGATTCACCAGAGACGTTTTGGAAACACACATGAATTGAGGAGACGAAAGGGGAAAGAGATTTCACATGTTTTTAATCAAGAATGTACAGATTTCTACATGTACATTCCTCCCACGGGCAGTTCAACACCAGAATATCTCATAGATCTCCAATGCTAGCTGGCAGGAGAAGCTAGAGCTCACGTTTCTCACTGAACAAGAGAAAGTAGGAAAGAGGTTTATAAGAGGGAATGAAAGAGAAGAGGAGGCATTACAGCTGTTCATTTGATATGTTGAGTGTTTATTATAAAATTGGTTAAGACTACACTTCATCACTTAAAGCTACACTTTTTATTTAATTTTTTCTAAAAATTAGGCACTTTATTTTAGTTTACTTAAATTTAGAATTTATTATTAGAGTAGTTATTATTGTTTTATTACCGTTGTTGACTAAAAACATATGTTGATACAACTATACGTTATGGTACTGAATGATAACGCAAGTTAGTAGTTTTGATGTTCCAGAACTTTGCTTCGGGAAATTTTCTCTAACTGGACCTCTTTGAATTCTAATTGAACACCCCTGAGCTAAATGAATAAATGTAAATGTAAATGTAATACCAGAATCAGTGTTTGAAAGTCTCACTGCAATTTTAGAAATTTTACATTTGATACATGACTGACAAGTATTTATGACTTTAAGTACCAAAATCTAGTCATGTGTTCATGCAGGAATTCACATACATCTTGGAAGATCATGCAAACCTTTCAGTTCAAACCAGAACAAAGAAACCATAATTTGCATTACATGGACATCCACAGCTACAGCAACATCCTCAACAACTTCTTAAGTCTTTTTGAAAAAGAATATCATCCTCATTCCTTAGAGAGTGCTATCTCACAGCATCAACTAAATGCTTGTGCCTCTTACCATGCAGTCCCCAAAGTCCTTAACTTTTTAATCAATTAAAGTCTCGGCTCCCTAAAATTAATGACTCGGTGTAACTCTTCTGCCATGTAGACAGCATCAGCTCCCTGAAGTAAAGAGTGATGAGATTTGACCTTCCACTTAATTAAAAAACAGCAAAATTTGGATCATTTGGTCCTACTTGTGTGGGTAGAGTAGAGGATGTGGACTCAGGGGAGCTCTGAGATGTGGTGCTTTTGCCGCTGGCATTGTCATATTGTAATCAGATAGTTTTTCTGTCCCTGGTCTGGGTCACAAGAGGTAAGATATTCCCTCTATGTCCAGGCTTTTGAACCAGCACCATTACAGAGATACATTTTATAAAGTTTTAATGACCTTTTATCCCATGTACAGCCTAATAGCCATGGGTATTATCCATTATCCAAACAAGTGACCCTCCCTTAGGAGACCCTGGAGATCATTTAACGTCTATGTCCTTTCCATCAATTTCATTTCTTCAGCTGGGGGTGAAAATGTTCTTAAAGGATGAAATGAACACTGGTATAGATGCTGTGTGTGCTATTGTTCAGGTTTATGTGTGCGTTTTGTGTGCAAGAAAAGGTCAGTTCATCAAAATCACAAAAAATAATATTTTCTCCCCTCTAGTGGTTTCTAATCATGAGCTAGTCTTGTTAATTTGTTAGTTTTGAGATATCTGTGTCTGGGATTCCTGCTTCCACTTCAATGAAGGTGAATGGAATTTAGTTTGCACAGCACTGAGAATATAATTTAAAAGAAAACCAGCAACATCTTTGTCCAGAAAAAATTTCCCAATTATTATTATGTTGTAACATTTTTTATTGGGAATGTTAAGTAGTTTCAATGAAAACTGTTTACAGCGAGGTCTGGGAATTGTCTGGAGTAACTAGGACATCCCCTCTGCTGAAGTTTATAAATTAAATTTTTGAATGCTGTGAACACCACAAAAGTGATCCCCCTTACTTGTGTGTAGAAAGAGATTTCAGAGATTTAGATCTCAAAACCTGGGCCAGTGGTGGGTAGAGTATTGAAAATCTTTACTCAAAATACAAAAAATACAATTCAAAGTAAAAATTGCCCTTTGACAAGCCTACTCAAGTAAAAGTATAAAAGTATGTACATGGTCAATATACAACTCAAAGTACAAGTTACTTTGTTAATATTGTCTAATGTATGCAGAGAGAGATCTTTCCAAGTCATTTTATGCATGTCCAAGCATGTCTCAACTCTCTTTTTGGAATAATAGGTGTAAATAACAGCACAGGCACCCAATACAAAATGACTGTTCCTGAATACATGAACATAATCTTGTATCAATCAATGTAGATCTTTACAACAAGAATTATTGTGGCAATAACATGGGAGCAGCCCACTGTTGAATGAAGTAGGGTAAGTACATATAGAGTTTCATTGGGGACATTCTATTTAATGAATTCTCTGATGGGCATCGGTATAAAACAAACAGTAAACAATGCGAATTAGAGAAAATAAATAATTTCCATCAAAAGAAAGTCATGCTCTGAGGATTAACAAGAGGATTCTATTAACGTATCAGAATTAATCCTTTGGTCATCTGACTTAGATGTTATAGTGTGTAGGCTACGTTTGTTCTGCATAGACTAAATGTGCTTTTAATATAACGCTTTCCAACACAGTTACCAATGGCATCGTGTGCACGTTGAGTTACATTAGTAGAATAACCAAACCTTAAATTGAAAAGGTATCTTCCTGATTTTCTAAATGTTTGCATCTGCCCAGCTCAGTCATATCTGGCACAAGGGCACCAGTTCAACACATGCCCTTACTCGTCACATATGGACGCATACTCAAGACCCATCAGTGTCAGTTTGTAACACACTGGTGATCCCTATAGCGTGATAGTTCAACGCAGTGGGGGAAGCCCTGTAGTGTTAGTTTTTGACAGTAAAGGAAAGTTTATGATATTTAACAGAAAAAGCTGAATAAGGAGGTGGTTGGTGTGGATGGAGGGCCAGAAGCCAGATTTTGAACCAGGAGAGAGGTGTTCGTGTCCAGAGTGAAACAAAAAGTCAACATAAAATATTTTTATTTGAGTTAGGCAAGTTACTTACTTACTTAAGTTCCACAAGTAACGTCAGTCACTTATGGGTTAACTGATGTATGTAATTATTTTAACTCAAACCATGATCTTTACCTAATCTTAAACAAGTAGTTTTGTTGCCTAAACCTAACCAAATTGCAACGTTTCACAACTTTAATAACGTGCCATTTTAAGATGCCGATGTTTCAAATCGCTAGCGTTTTATTTTGAAAGTCCAATCAGATGTTGCGTATTTGTTGTTGCTAGGCGTTGCTAACTTGACCGTGGAGCCCTAAACTTGACGCCAAAGGGGTAGACAGGGCAATAAAAGCGACACCAAAGTGCCTTGATCAATCCTCCATATGTGACAAGTCGGGAGTGAGAATGTGTTGTGTCTAGGTAAGTAAGAAAACATATGTACCTTTTTTTGTAATTTGAACAGACCAAGATTTTATATTCTGCAGAGTAGGCTTGAATTTTCATCATTATGAGTGTTGTCATGACCTTTTCAATCCTTGCACAGAAAAAAACAGACACTGATTATAATATTCTGCATATGTGTTATGTCATACAGATCCTGGTCTTTATTCTGACTAAATTGTGGCCTGTGAATGTGCACACTAAATGTAACAAAGAATAAATCTCTGCAGTGAAGTACCTGAGGCGAGGGTCTAGTTTATGTTGAAATTCTGGACTAGACAGCAGCAGTGCCCTGTGTCTTCTCCTCTGGCTTCTGCCTAACCTTGGTTTCTCCTGCTTCTTTGGCACTGTGTTGACAAGCATTTCTTCCTTGTGACAGCTTCTAGCATCTCTGATTCAAGACGAGAGGAGCACAGCACTCATTTAATAAGAACCTCAAAGTAGAAGAGCCTGAACTGAATTAAGTTAACTTAACTTACTTAACTGTTAAGGAAACTTTAATTTTTAGCTAATTTTCAAGTTTAACCTTATAGTGACTTTGAAGAAAAATCTCATTAAAGTCAATGATTTCATAGTTTTAGTGAAATTCTTAGTTTTGTCAAAATGTAATCACCTTTTCCACTGGAAACCATATATCTTTTATTTAACCAGGCAAGTCCTATTTCCCCATCCTTTAAAATGTAATTATCCCATATTAATCTGCTGTGATAAGTTAGGTCACTCAGAACATTATTCCAGGAAGAAGGGGTAGCATATTTATAAGCTTGTACTGTAAAAGTTACGTGACTTACACGTCACTCACATAATAAACTTTTTTTATATTTAGACAAGCTGTTTTTTTGCCTAAACCAACCAAACTGGGCCATTTCACAATGTTAACCATGTGTTAAAAAAGCGTCTCATGCTACAGTAGGCTACCTTGGGGCATCTGCATGAGACACCGAGGGGCTTGAGAGAGCAGCATCGGTATTTGACAACCTGGGATGAGTGGATGGGCTGGAGTAGTTGTTCTGAGTGTCTAATATTGCCGTGATTGGGTGCCTTGTGCGTCTATATGAAATGCCAAGGGGCATTGACGAGGTGTCTGTATTTGACGATCTGGGAATGAGAACGGGTTACATAAAGAGCAGATCACCATAATCCAATAAAGGTAAAAAAGTTGTGTTTCCTTGCCTGGAGGGACAAACAAGATTTATTCCTAAAAAATAAACTTAATTTAAGCTTCAGCTTGGAAACAAGGTTTTCAATGTGTGATGTGAATGACAAACTCTGATCAATAATAATACCTAAATACTTACTCAATTCTAACCCCTTGAGCAGTTGAGATCTTATGAAGATTGGATGTTAACTGTTGCCATTTGAAAAAAACATGAATTTGGATTTGTCTGCATTTAATGCCAACTTAAGTTGAGTTAAGTGGGACTGAACAACATCAAAGGCAGAATGCCGTAATTCAAGGATTTGTACTACTGAAGGCGGTGAGCAATAGATGCTGTATCATCTTCACAAAATGAAATCCACAAGATTTTGTACATAAATTTTACCTGACACATAAATCATGACTGAAATGGCTGGAATACTGTTGAGTGGTTCGTTCCGAGCCTTTGTTTGTTTCCTATTTACAGTGCCAGGGCTGTGTACCAACACTGGATTATTTTTCTGCACACACAGAACTGACAGCTAGTGGACTGTGAGGAGAGATTTGCTGAATCTGACAAAAGACGTGTATTGGATTAGTATCGCTTACCCCACCTTCAAGGCTCTATAGACCCGTATTACATGAAGAATAAAATTGAATGGTTGAACCATAGAATTATTTGGGGATGGTGAAGAGTGAGCCCTCTGCTCATTTGGCTGTTTTGGATCTGGATGTAAAGACTCAGTTAAGGAACATGACGAATTTAATTAAAAGAACTAAAGCAGTTAAGAATGACTAATTTATCAATTTACAGTATATGATTACAGTCCCAAATTAGGATTTTATGACTTTTCAAATTTTTTTAGGATCATTTAATTTACTAGTAGTTTAGGAAGGCAGAACTCTGATTTAGCCTTCTTGATGAGAGGTAAAATGATTTGGGAGCTGTCTAAAAACCAGTCAGCTTGGGATTTGGATTTTCTGGCCTTAGCCCAGGCAACATCTCTCTCTTTTAGTAGACTGGACCGGGGAAAACTGATTGTTTGGGTCTTTCACTCTAAATTTGTGGAAGGGAGTGTGCTCATGAATAATTTTAGAAAAAACATTATTAAATTATTTCCAAGTCAGTTTTACATGATTAACGAGAGAGATCCTGTTCCAGTCAAAGTCCCACAAATCATGATGAAAAGCTTGCTTACAGAAATTCTTAAAATCTCATTTCAGAACAACCTGCACAAGCTTGACTTTGGGAGCTTAGCTTGTCTGACTGGAGCTATAACACAATGGTCGCTCATATCATTTGCAAAAATACTAGTATTGGAATATCAATGAGGAGCTATTGTTGAGTGGCACAATGGATGCATAGATCTTGTTATCTTCTGCAATGTTTTAATGGCACTCGACTGGAGGATTAGCGCCAACTGAGGATTGTTAATATTATTACTAACACCTTTGTATTCCTTAGGATGACATGTAAAAATGACTGCTATAAAAATGTCTCTTGGATTGAGTTTGGTGACTTTTTTTTCACAGTTCCTAGCATAACTCTGCCAACTTCGAAGCTGAGGTCCAATCGTACCGTATCGTATCAGCAGCATATTTATAAGCTTCTACTTATTAAAAGTTATGTGACTTACATGTCACTCACATAATAAACTCATTGTAACCCAAACCACGATCATTTCCTAACAATTTAGTTAGGAAATTAGTATTTAGTCCAGTCGGCTTCATGGCTTCCTTGCTACTATTACTACTAAATCTCACATTATTTTACATGGACATTTTCTAATGCTGACTAAAAGACAATACTGTGCCTGGTGTTTTATGTTGGTCCCTATGGTTTAACTTAGTGTTCTCTTTCTTTTTGTGGAGGCAATGATGTGGTTAACTTAAATGATTGTTTGTACCCGTGATAGGGTATAAATCCTGAGGCTCACAAGGCCGGGTCATACACTGATGAAGAGCTGGTAGCTAAAATGCGTTGCACCCCACAATGAAGATAAGAAAAATAAATAGCATATTGTCTACCTTTGGAAAAATAATGGCAGTAACTATAAATGTTATGCAGACATCACTTGTAAAATGGCTATACAGGATTTTAGAAGCCCCCTTTTTTTCTTTTTTCCATAACAGATTTAACTCATGACCACCATTCTGACTGAGAAGACAAACCAGTCTCCCTCAGCTCTAAATCTCCCCTGTTCCCTCACACAAGTCGCCCATGGTCAGAACCTGTAATGCGCCTCCATGCTGTATAAATTCATACTGAGGTTTCCTGAAACCTTCCTCGACAAGACACATGTAGAGCCTCACATATCCTGACCAGTGATAGCTCTGACAGATATGGAGAGATCAAGGCTGTTGAGGGAAACTTTGGCCTTGCTGAAAGTTTTTGATGAATATCAATGTGTTACCTGCGCAAACCAGGATAACCTGCCAATACCTTACAGGGAGAGGCTGTTTGATGTCTTTCACATGAAAAGATGGAAGGCTGTGATAGATGTGAGCTATACAAGGAGCACAATCTGAGAATTTCATTTAGTTTCCATTATGTTAACTAGTTGTGGGATCCTGTCTCTTACTGTTCTGTCCTTCACTGAAACAGAATATCAAACATTATGATTTGCTTTGTTGAGAGAATGATGTATTCAATAATCTTTCATTCTGTTTTCCATTAATTGGTTAATGAGAGTGCTAACATTATACAAAAGTGACACATGCAATATGTCCAAAGTGTCCAAAATGTGACAAAGATGAAACAGAAATGATTGTTTTTGGAGCCAAAGAAGAATGATTAAGATCAGTGGCCATCTTGAATCCCTTATGATAAAGACCACAAACCAAGCTAGAATTCTTTGTATAATTATAGACTTGAATTGTCAAGAATTAAAGGACAGTATGTCTCAGGATTTTATCTTTCCTACTACTATAAAGGTGTCTTTACAGGTTTTTCTAAAATAAGACAGCTGCTGCAGATTCAGAACTCTTCTCCTGGAGTCCTTATAACACCAAAAAAGTGGACCATCTTTCTCCAGTTCTGAGATATTTGCACTGACTTCCTGTGTATCAAAGAATTGAATAATTAAAATATATAAATAATAACAATTTAAGTACTGCTATTGCTTTATAAAGCACTGAATTCATGTTATATCTGCTGCTCTGTGAAGCATCCAGACCTCTCAGATTGTCTGGGAAAGGAGGACAAAAACCTTTCTGTTAATAATGTAATAAAACTATTTTTTTATTAAATTAAATTCACTCATGCTGTATCTTGCTCCACTGTAATTGTTATTTTCCTGTTTGATCTGTTTATTCAATTTCAGTTCAACTTATTGTTTATCTTCTATTTTCTTTTGCTCTTTTTAAATCTTGTCTCAATGCCATGGTTATGTTTCATGTAAAGCACTTTGAATTGCCTTGCGAATCTATAATTTTAGAAAAAACAAAAACATTTTGTTTATTTAAAGGCTGTTCCCAGTGTTCCCAGTGTTTTTTGTCACAATATATTTAAATTTAACTAGGTTTAGGCACACAAATAAAGTATTATTATAAAGTAAATATTTTCCCACTCGACTTTTCTTGTGTGGTTAAGGTTTAAGTGTGGATAAGGTTTTGAAATAGCATTCATACCTTAATGTTGGGAATAACCATCCAATAACATTTACAGAAAATATAACAGTTAACTGAATTAATGAATTATTAAATATGGGGACTTGGACTCATGACATTAAACTGTATTTTGGAATAAATGAAATTAATGTATATTCAAATACATTTTATAACTTACATTATATTTGCTTTAATGTGCAATGTAACTTCATATGAAGTTTAAGGCTCATAACAGTGAATTAAAAACAGAACCTATTCAGTTTCATAAACTACCATAAGGCAAAAGCTAAAATGATTGCATCCAGGCTGCCTTTAGAAATCTCCAGGGATAGGGAAAGAAAAGACAAAAGTCTCCATCTTCAATAACAGTAATTTGAGCAGGAACAAGGAAAATCCAGCTAACATAATGAGTTTGACAGTGTTACTTTACACTGACTCCTTTTACATTTCGGATGGTATTGAACTCTTTCATAAGGAGAGGAGGGGAGTCACAGCGTCACCTCATTACACCAGGCTGTGTCACCGTGAAATTGAAGAGTCCGATTAGGCTTGTTTTCGTCGCTCTGCGCTGTGGCCAATTTTGTCATTCTTCGGGGTGTAATGTAATACATATCAAGCAAATTGTTTGCGTCCCCTATCGAAATATAAAGTAGCCCCGCCAGGGCTCCCCAAATTGTTGGAGAAATATTAGGAATGGATCACAAGTTAATTCCCCATGCTTCAATTTTCTGCTGAGGCGAAATGAAATTTGAATTTGTGTGGCTTGGGCCGCTGCCACTGAAAGCCTGTGATTTGTTTCAATGACAGGGCCTATTATTGAAGTTGTGCATTGATGTAGGCATATAGTATGGTAATGTCTACCTCCTCAGCCCACCTCAGCCCTCATGGTGGAGGGCTGTCTCATTCATGTGATGTAAGCCGCTGAGACATGGAGGCAGCTGTGAAGAAATCGGCAATGGGAAGACATTAAAATGGAAATCGGTGGACGGCTGCATGCTCTGTGCACTGTAAGTGTGTGTGTACAGAGAAGCGTGCAAGCATTGCTTGCTGCATGCGCTCACCTACTACGCAATGAAGTACAAATAAAAAGAATCTGATTACAGAGCAGTGTTAATACTTTAATTTAACAAGAAATAAACACGCCATTCCACTGCATTAGTCAAGTGAGGACACACACACATAAACCTATACACACGTATACCATGTCTGTTACAGTTCAAGTAAAGCTATATCATACAATAAGTGTAGCAAAAGGACATGTTGATGATTTTACTATTCATGGATGCTGGCCCTCCAGTGACAGCTTATGTTGATGTACTTTCTCTCCATATATTATTTACAAAGAAAGCCTGGGCCTTAATGAGCACTAATTAAACGCCGGAGACTGGGAGTTGACTGGCAGAAAACATCACAGCATGTGACAGGCATCTGGTGGAACATAAGTGAGCAGTCGTTGCCAGAGCCGGTGAGAACCTTACAGTGGTAGCGAAGTAACGCTGAGGGCCGTGTGAACCTGCACTTGAACCTGACTTTCAAACTCTGTCAATCAAGCTGGCTACAGCTGTCATGGTTCACAGGGCACAGGCTTGGAGGATTTGGAGCGCATGTGTGTGTGTGCATATACTGTATGTGAGAGACTGGATAAGAGCCAGTCAGTTTGGGTATGTGTGCAGCTTTGTGTTGGCTCATGTGGCTGTGTGGAGGGCAAGACTGCAATTTAGCCATTTAAAGGGGCAACGAGGAAGATTCCTGTCCAGTACTACATTACTGTGTCTTGTGTTAAGCTTGACACAGTGTTTACTTTGGCTTTCACCCATATAATGTATCTCTTCTCAACTAGTCACATTTTCAACTGCTAAATATTGGACAATGCAACATAGCCTGTTCAGTAAACAATTCTGTTCGATCTTTGCTTGCTTAATTGCTTAATTCTTAATTCACTCCCCATTAAGAGATTTTTGACAACCCACAAAATGTTTTAAATTTGTATTATCTTATTTAAAATTATTTCACATTTTCTTCAGTCATTTATGCAATTACATTGCATAGTAATCTTATCTGACTAAATGATGGTATGGAAACAAAGGCCATACTTTTTGTAGAGAAATACTAAATCCTTTTTAAATTAGAGAATTAGATTTAAAATGAAATCAGAGCAGCCTTAGAAATCACCATGTATATTTGTAGAAAATAAACTCCTCAGGTCATTAAAAGCCCATATTTCCATAAACTATGCCTTGTGTCCTTGATAGTGTAGTGGACAACAGTGTGGATTTGTGCATTTTATATTAAATAAATTTGAAATTCAATAAATTCAACAGACGGCTGAAGAGACCCCAACAAAAGAAAGGGGGTGGAGAGGTCACTTTCTCTAAGTGCTATTCCTGAGCAGTTGATCGTAAAACTGGCACCTTTGATTCTACAGCCTGATAACGCGGTGCCTGACTGTTAAACTGACAAAAGGGACACTAACCAGTGATTAGCATTTCTCTGAACAGCCTATCAGAACTTCCCTTTAGAGGGGGGCAGGAAACCCTAAACTGCCCCCCCACATACATGTAACCGTGGCAATTGACATTGCTCTGTGTTCCATTACCCCATCAAAGGGATACCCGTTCACGCCTAAGTGACAAAATCCAGGACAGCCCTGAACTTTATGTAAACAAAGACTGCAGTCTCCAAAGACTCAAAGCATTAACTGTTTAGTTAAATAATAATTTAGTTACTTGATTGTTTGCCTCTATTTGAGTAGTTATGTTACCATGTTGTTGCTACCTGTTGTTGATATTATTGCTGAAAAGAATCTAAATAAGTTACTTTGCAGTGTTTTATTTTCAGCAAGATTAAGGACACTCCTTCATCTTATGTGTAACCAATGGTTGTTCACAATACTTTCTCACACAATTCCTTTAGAAATGATGATAAAGAAATGTCATACTATACTCTATTAATTGCCAGCTTGAATTTAATGCTAAATAACTAAATTCCCCAGTTCCTAAGGAAAGATTGTTCTGGATTAATCTAAGCTTTCCTCATGTAACCTGAGCTCCCCCAAGTGGACGAAATAAGTGTTACACTGCACTTTGGGGAACCACGGCCCAGACCACAAAAGAGTGACACATGACGTCACCCTCTCTCTTCTCTTCGCATCTCTTCCGCTCTGCTCTCTGGACGTTTCGGCACGCGTCCGGCATGCCTCTCCCGGCAACCCCCTAAGAATTCCAACCAGCGCAACGAAGTCTTTGTTTCGCTTGAAGCTACACACGCGAAGTGCCGCGACATCGATTTTTACCTCAGTTCCAGCAACTTTACTTGTTTTATTTTCTTTCTTTCTTTTGTTTTGTTAAAGTTATCAGTCTGTTAAGTTACACTGGTCTAATTCAGGAACGACCAAGTTCCCCTTTAAAGCTTTTTCGTCGAGCCAACTTCACCGAGGTCAGACCAAGCCACGTGGTCTCACCAGCGGCAACAAAGGAAACCTGAAAACAGCCGAATTGCCAGACGGAGGACGGCCAACCCTTGAGGTTTTTTTTCAATCAGACACAGAGAAGCCCGGAGAATCCCTAGCAAAAAGCCAGGATCAGGCAGCTAGCGTGGGACCCGTGCAACAGGCCAAAGCAGGCCGTCGACAAGCAGTAAGACCCAACAAACATTCTGTGGTCAGGGATGTCCCATAATGTTAATATTGTCTTTTTAACTCCTAAACTCATAGCTTACTTTCATTAGTTCTCCTCTGCTGTATGAGTCAAATGCTTCCCACAATCGAACCTCCATTCTCATTGTTTAGCCATTGCTTATTTTCACTGATGTATTTATATCACCTTAGTTAGTTAATAAATTCACTGTAACCAAGGGATTGTGTGTGTTGACTATTTCTACGTCCCTGCCAAGAGAATTGACCCTTTAGATATCAGACTGACTGATTGATTTAAGATAATTGAGCGATTATTAACTAACTGATCACTGGTGAATAATTGTATAATTATTAAAAGCTACCTAGAGTACCGGAGACTCTAGGATAATAACAACTCCGGTGGTGCCCTTTTTAAATGAGAGCTTTTTATATTTATATATTTTTATATATTTTATATTTTATATTTTATATTTTATATTTTATATTTATATATTTATATATATTTATTTTTATATATTTTTGAATATTAAAATTCATAATTGGGTATTAATTCTCATAAATTTATTAAATTTCATTGCTAGTTTAGACATGCTACAATAGCTACCACCTTGCTAATTAGCTTTTTGCAGATCTCTCTGAATTCTGGTGTAAGAAGGACAAGATGCGATATCTTTTTGTCACTTATAGAGGTTGTTAAGTTAAAGATACTTTATGTGTCTGGTCAACAACTGACTGGAGAACGTAGCATGTTGTTGGGGGAAACCAGAGCACCCGGAGGAAACTCACACAGACACAGGGAGAACATGCAAACTCCTCACAGAAAGGCCGGGGCAACCAGGGTTTGAACCCGCAACCTTCTTGCTGTGAGGCCACAGTGCTATCCACTGGACCACTGTGGCACCCGTTGAGTGCCTTACTGTGCTTCACTACTTACCCATGTATATCCTTGGATCTGGGCATGATATAAGACCAGGCGTGTCCCTCTCTAACTTCAAGAAGCTCTTGAAAACTCATCTCTCCCGAGAACACTTGTGAGTGACACCATGGAATGACGTATAAATAGCATGCCACTTTTAAGGACATTTCGGCGTGCCATGTCAATGCATTGTAAGGTTTTCATGTGTCATTTCATTTCATGCATATTTAATTCATGATGGTTAAGGATAGCAGTAAAGAACATCGGGGGGGGGGGGGGGGGATGTCAATGCTAGCATCGTTAGCTAGCACGTTACTTAAACTTTAACGTAGCTAGCGCTATGTCGCTAACTTACCAACAAAGTAGCATTATAACTAACGTAATGTAGTAGCTAACGTTTGCCATGATGTACAGTGCTAACTTATGTTATGTAACATAACGTACATAAAAACTAAACACTAATGTTGTGTAATTATTGTTTCACTCGGGAACCGAACCAACTTACTATCCACCCGACCACCCCTCCACCACCTTAATGTCGTACTTTCATGGCTATTTGTATCCCATTCATGCTGATTTTATTTTCAGTAGACGTAAAATGGCATGCCGTTTCGGCATAATAGAATTCAATGCAGTGTAAACGGCATGGAATGACACACGAAATGCAAAAAATGCGTTGGAATACCACGCCAAATGACTTAAAAAATCGGCGTGTTATTCATCCACCTTTGGATGATATCAGGCTGAATATGCACTTCCTGCGCTCTTCTTCTTCTATCCCCTAACAATTCTCTTGTATTGATTGCACTTTTTGTTAACTCTTACTTCTTTCCCTAGATATTTACCCCATTGTTGTGTTATGAGCTAGCTCTTACTAGTAATTATTGCTGCTCTTACTAGTATATATTGTCAGTTAGATCTCGTGCTGTAGTTGATACTTTGTTGATGCTTGTATGTTGTTCCTCAAATATAAGTCGCTTTGGATAAAATTGTCTGCCAAATGAGAACATGTAAATGTAAATAGTGGATCAACAATTGAACTCTGGCAATGGCTTCAAATAAACAGCAGGCTTTGACACAGCCTTCACCATACATAAAAAGAAAAAGTATTCATCTGAGGCAACAAATGTCCCAAAAGGGAGAGAAACAGAAATTGCTCAAAGATTAGGGTGAATATAGGTTAAAAAAAACATGTGAAAAGCAGTACTGAAGGAGTAAAAAAGTATAAAAACATGGGCTGCATTAAAAACGTAGCTACAAAGCTGTTTACACTGCGCGACTGGATGCTCTGCAGTCTTTTAGAAGCTCAGACATCATCCAGTTACATCTTACCCTTTAAGAATGTCCTATTTCAGTCCTCAAGATGGTGATATCACCATCTTGAGGACTGATGACTGAGGCCTGATGTAAGACAGAAGTAAGCTAGCTTACAATGTTAACTGTCCTGTCAGATACAGTTATGTTACCAAGTTTATACCCTAGCCCACTGTAAGTAACCAATAATGTTAGCAGTGGCAGCAACCTGGATGTAATGTAGTCAAAATATGTGAAAAATAACGAAACGTGTCGGCATCAGTGTTGTTTACACTGGGGTTGAATAGTATAAAAAAACCAACGACCTAACTGTATCTTCACATCCCAAATCTGAGTCCTTATGTCCCCACTAATTTTCAACACAAATGCCCTTGCGTGTTGGTATCTTTCTCTTGTTGCAGTAGACAAATGCACGTTATCTATACAACATGTAAGCTTAAAACAGACCCCTCTTATACTGTCTCTGTGTGTTTCTCTGCTTGTGTATGCTTCCCACCTTTTTTACCCCTAACCAATTTGCATGCCCGAATTAAGTTTGTGACTACCTTCTGCTATTAAGACAATTTACAGTGATACAAAATTAATCATAAAATTGGAAACAGAAATAAACCATTTTCAATGTGGCAGCAGAAAACTTCTTTCCTGAAAAAAACTCATTCCTGATGGCAGGAGGGTGAACAGGCTGGAGCTGGGGTGGGTACTATCCTTTCATATCATCATCATCTTAATAATAAACAAACATAGCTAAGCGGCACTTGAGTCTAAAATTACAGCTGCAGATATCTTAACATGTTTGTTGAAAAGCACATAGTCTACTTTGAATTATAACTATTCTAATTAGCACTGGGGCTTAATGATGTTTACTGTTTTAAAGTTTCATTCCCATGCCATGTGTGTGCCTGTGATGAGCTTTTGTTTTGTCTGGCTGCGATCACTTCTGCCATGATCACTACAAAGTCTCGGTGTGACATCCCCTATAAAAATTGTGTGTGGATATTAGTGCTGGAGTTTGTGGATTGGACTTTTTTGCAGTGACACTCATTTGCATAGAAAGGGTCCAGTTTTGCTCTAAATGTATGTATATTACTGATTTAAATATATATTAAATATTATTTAAATACGTGCAACTAGGTTCCAGAGCATCGAGACGCTATTTGCTTGGAAGCGCCGTTAGGGGTGCATTTCACCATTTGTGGTTTCTTTTTGTTTTATTTGTGCAGGTTTAGCAGCCACAAAAGCTAAGCAGTTCTTTGCCCATCTGTTTTTATAGTTGAATATTTTAACTATGACAATATTGATGAGGATGAAAGAGTGTCAGTTTCGGGGTTTATTTAATACATTTGGCTAATGCATTAAGAAAGAAAATTCTTTAATGAAAGTTTCAGGTAAGAAAATAATAAGAATTTACGGAATAGTGCATAAAACGTTAATTTGCACGGTTTAAGCACAGATATGTTTGTTTGTGAATGAGACTCCTCAGTTTTTCAAACAGTCTAGGTGTGCACATTTTATCTGAGTAATGATCATAAACTTGGTTTTGAACAGTATACTTTGCTACAGTCAAAAATGACTAAATATTTTCCACCCACTGAACTAAAAACTAAAAACAACAAATTCTATCAGGCTACTCAACAAAGTCCTTTACTCAAACACACAGAGGAATATTGATTTATTTCCTCCTGCTGCATTCTGTCCTACCTTATGAACTTACAAGCTAGAAAGAACGAGGGAGAGATACAAAAAGGTTGTGAGAAGGCTTCTTCTTCAGGATAGAAGGATGTGCAAATGTCATTAGTTTAAATGATGAATTGTCTTGTCACACTATACAGTGGATGAAATGGTGTAAAATCAACACGCTGCCTTTTCTTGAAGTTCCATATGCGACCATAGTAAAGCGCATACTGCAGATATCCTCCAGGTTTGGATCTTATATGGTTCAGCGGGGTGTGATGCACGTTATGCACTGTGGAGGAGTTACAAATGTAGACTCTTTTTAAGTGCAAGATACAGTTGAAGTGTGTGATATGGTACTTTTATGAGCTCAGAATTCCCACCGGGAAAGGGAGATACAGAGTTTGTCTATGGCTTGAGGGGAACATTGGGGAGCATATAATAACAGTAAAATGTGTCATACCTTATCTAAAACTATTATTCTTTTGTATCCAAATTGCCTTTGAATAACTCTCATGTATACCTCAGAGGGGAAGTTTAGGATAATTTTTTTTTGTTGTTTTTGAAAATTGCTTTTGTTTTCCATTTGTAAGCATTGAAAGTCAGTGGGGAATAAAACAATTCTCTCTTTTAAATTTCTACAAGCCTGCAGTTAACATGAGATATTCTAACTTCCTTATGTGTTACAAAGCAGAGTTTTCTGTGCTTTTTAGCAAATTCTTTGCGTCGATGCAAGTTGTTTGCAATGATGCATATAATTATATAGCACACTGTTTCGCACATCGCGCTTATGCTGTGTGCATACGACGTGATTATAATGGCACTGTTTGCAAAGTAGAGGAAGAGAGAGAAAGTAGCGAGGGACAAAGAAGAAAGTGTCCAAAGTATGGGATTATTTCAAGCTAAAAGAAAACAACAACTCTGTAATGTTGGAGAACGTGAGTTTGGGTTGTAACGTCACAGTCATGAGTAAACTTAAGCAGTTGATCCCATTATTACCCCAAAAGCTAAACTTGCTAAAAAAGTCTACTGGACAGGAATTAGTATTAGATCTGAAAAAAAGTAATTTCATTAGTTTTGATGCTCTCCACAATGATTTAACATTAATGGCACAGCACCAAGCCGTTTTGAGCCTCACCACCTAAGTTAAATCTTATAATGGCAGGGGAAATCCTGTTAATATGACCTCAGAATCATTACAGATAGGATTGTTCATTTTTGACTTTTGTGTCTTAATTTACAGATTTTTACATTTGTAGAAATTAACACAAAAAATAGGCAACCTGAGAGCCATCTCCCTTCTGTATCTCATGTATTTCATTTGTACATTAAAATCCAAAAGAATAATCTCCTCATTAGCTTAAAAGGACTAATTTGCATCTCTAATTTGCTTTACAAACCTCAGCTCCTCCACAGTCAGCACTATATTTTCTTTGTAATGTAATTTAACTATCAAGGTGTGTGAAACATGTATGTGGACAGGACAGAGCTGTAACCTGACAATTTAATGATAATCTTTTCCTCCGCTAAGAAGAATGAGGAGAGAAAATTAGCAATGCATTGAGTGTTACCGTACTGATTAACGATTGTGTGAAATTTTAGCAGCGAATTAAGTGTGACTCGAGTCCGAGTCTCAAACTCAAGTCCCCACCTCTGTCAGAATGTCATGCTGATTGTCATTATTGTAGTTCGGTATAAAATGATATCACGCATTTAGATATACTCATAAGTGAATTCATACAGCGGGACTGCTAAATAGTTAAGAGTGTCCATAATGTAAAGTCTGAGGTTTGTCAAAGTATCCTTGAGCATGACTCAGGACTGGATGTATCCAACAAATGCTACAGTTAAAAACAAAACACATGCATTCACAAGGCAGTGGAGTTTTTGGACCTTAAATAAGCATAATCTATGCATCTTTGAAGATAACCAAGTCTGAAATTAGGATGTGATACCTATTTGATAAGACCTGTGGCCCTGTTTTTATGGTTACTTTGACACGATGATTCAATAGATACTAGGTAAAAAAGAAAAAGATAGACAAACATTGAGGTAGGAAAAACAAGAGACATTGTAAGGGGAAAATAGAGAATGACATGGGGGATGAGAGAAATAACACATTAGCACTTATGGATTAGCTGCCTCTCATTCCCAGGCCCCGCTGCAGCCCTGTGGATGTGCAGCTCTGACCGCACAGCCAGCCAGTAGCGGTCATGTCTTAATTAACGAGCAGACATCTGATCAATAAGTGAGGAACGATGGAGAAAGAGACGTGAAAGGTGGGACAGCCTGCATGGTTCAAGGTTTTTGTTTTCTGTTGATGTGGAATAACATTAGAAATCAATATCATGGCTAGCCCCGCCACACACTCTGACTCTACTCAGGAGAGGTGAAAAAAAATCCCCCTTCTACCTTTTCCTCGTGGCATATTTCACAATCAATTTTCTGTCATACAAGATCATAGTACAGTAAAAATATTTTCAGTGCAATGTAATTCTGAGCCTTGTAAAGCCAGTTTTATAAACTTGTGCTCTGAGAAACTGGCTACTCTGGTTTTCTGGTTATGTTGTTATTTGTGGCATCTGAAGCTTCCCAGGATTCATTTCTGAATAAAATGTTGGGCACTTAAGTTAGGGATTTCTTACATTTGTCACAATGACCCTACAGATAATCAGCCTTAATCATTAAGGATTGATACACAGAACCAAACCCACAAATGAACCATGATATTGTGAAAAGGTTTGAACCATGATGTGTCTTAAAATCTTGTATTCATTGTCTGGGGTGAGGGTGTAAGCTGCTTAGCAACTCAATTGTTTTGAGTATTTATTCTGTGTATTTGTTTTCTCTGCATTTTTAATTTTTTAATTTAATTTTTTATTGTTGTATGTATGTATAGATGTGTGTTTTTTTGACCCTCTTGAAAACGAGATGCTGCATCTGAAGGGGCTATCCGCTAATAAATTGAATTAAATTGCATACATATAATATATAATGTTGTTTTATTTACTTCCACATAAATACATAATAATATTAATAATAGCCCTACAATATCTGTACTGTGTGTGTACACTATGGTTATGATAGGACAAGATTGTGATTTGTGATTATGGCAAATAAAATATGCAAAAGGTATGGTAAGGGTTCATTTTATTTTATTATTGATTAAAGGGGTTAATCGGAGTTCCGCTGTCAATATCTACAGTATTAGCTCAGGATCAGATTTCTCCCGTTGATAGCACTATTGCAGCACTAGATGGATATATCACGTGATCAATCACCACATTTACGTTGCTTCATTCACTGTGACAGAGAGCGAGGGGTCGCAGTGACCAGAAGGTACATATGTTACTTAAAAGGAGAATGAGCCTTTTTTCATGGTGTTCATGTTTTCTTCACTTGGATCTATCCCCTCTGATCTTCTCTGTTTGAGAGAATATAAGTAGCACAAGCTGACCAATCACAGCTCTTGCCCATGTGGTACCTCCTTAACTGCTTTCCCTCTCAACATGTAGTTACATTATTGAGGAGGTGCACATTATTTATGGCATAGCCTACAGATGCACTTAGCTGTAGGTACAGCATTACGGCAAATGAAACATCAGGCAAGATGTCTGTGAAGGTTCTCAGTCATCTAGTTATCCAATGAAGGTTAAAATCAAGGGCAATTGGACTTTCGTCCCTCACCCAAGAGATTTCTTCAGAGACAGTGCCAAAGTCTCTTGGAAAACTTTAGGCAACTAATACACTTGGTTAAAATTAGGGAAAGACTGTGGTTACATTTAGTAAAAAGGTAAATATAACTGCCAGGTCTGTGACAAACTCTGGTGTCCTCCATGAAAATCAGAGTTGCTACATGCCCATCCAGTGCCCTGACCTCCAAACCCTGGCTTTCCGCCTGACTGCATAAAGGGCTCAGTATTGGTACTGAACGCTGGCATTGGACATAAATCGGGACATGCAGAATCCTCCAATATGAATGGAATTCCTTTGATACTGGTGGACAAACTGGTATATCTTCTACTGCTGATGTTTTAAAAAGCTTACGTTTTCTGCTGTGCCACTCTATTGTGTCTGCAATTTTCCCCAAGAGAAATGACTTATCCATTTGTGACAAACTTTTATATTATCTTTTAATCTTTGCAAAGCACTTCTCATGAACCCTCGACAAATACAAAAAGTTTATATAACTTTATTTCTGAAATATAATTGTAAAATACGACAAAACAATTTACAGATGACTGTGGAGGAATAAATTAAGGTTTCTAAAGCATGCCAGTATCCATTAATTCCGAGCACTGACATTCATGAACATATCCGCAGGTTACCTGACACTGCACATATTCAGCTGGGTATGAGAGAAAGTTTATCAGCGTTTGTGGAGATTTCTGGGAATTCTCAGACAGGATGGCCATTCTGTGATAAGGCTTTCACATTTGGTTGTAGCCAGAAGGCTGCTGAGGCTGGTGGCAACTCTAATCAGTCTCTCCCCACCCGCCTCCATCACCCTCTTTCAAGTGAGTTACTGATCCACCTCTGGACAGAAATTGTATGTTTATTTTCTTTTCTTTCTCACTGCAAACTTTTGGTGGAAAATTGAATTTGATACCCAGGGGCAGGATGGAAAATTGGGCAAAATAGCTTATTTCCCCCCCAATCCAACCTTTTGCTACTCTTTGTAATGAATGGCAAAATAAGATATCTGTGGGAGATGCTATTCTGTGCTGGGTAGCAGGCCTTGCAATTTAGAACTCATCAATTCATGTTTACAGTACGAGTCTGAATACCAGAAGAGTGTATCTGACTGCATAACATTTATATCTCTCTAGTCGAGCTGAATTGGGAGTATCACATGCCACCATTATGAAAAACTTGTTGTGGCATGTGATCAAAGACAAGAAACATCATGAAGTGTTGTCATATTTTTGTCTTTTTTTTGCCAGTTATGACAGCCCATGTTCAGTGACTGATTTGTTCTGGTTTTGCTGCCAGAAGTCAAAGATCATTAAAAAATACTGAGATCTCTGAAAGTGTGCTATTTAAAGCAAAAACTGCAGCTTGCTCAGAGAGGAAACCCCATAGATTAAACCATAAATTTACTCATTATTAAACAGGGCATGGCTAAATTTGGAAGCACAGCCTGGCAGTTCTGAATGTCTCCATGTTTCACTGATGTGTCTCTGATGATTACCATTTAATCAGCTGCAAATGCTCTTAATTACAAGATTAGTCTCCTACCAATTAGCCAACGTGCTAATGGTTATAATCTGCCACTGAAGTTGACTGAATTCTAATTAGGGACTAACTGATTCAATTCACAGAGGGCCCATCTGATGGGTCATTACCAACCTAGTTACCCTCATATAAACCAACTGCAGCAAGCAACACAGGTCCCATTTTGGAAAGCAGCTGTAGAGGCTTTACGACCATCATGTGGGCCATTTCCATGCGTCATGAAACAACAATGTTTTCATTCTCTGAAAATCACAGTGGTGGCATTCTGATGACTCACTGATAAAAATATTATACACTGCAACACTGCAAGCTGTGTTAATGACATATGCAGCAAAAGTCCTTTTTATTTTACTGAAAGTGTAGGTTTTAAAATTGAAAATCAGTAATCCATAAACTTTTACCTTAAGTGGAGAACGAATAGTGTCTAAATTCAAACAGCAAAAATAGATGAGTGGCTCTCTTTAAAGCTGTGCTAATCAATATTTTAAATATTAATAATGGATCAAATGAGTTTTCATAATGGGAAGGAGGTTGCTTGTAGTGATGAACCCACCAAGAATTATCACCCAACTCTGCAGTCCCCCTCAACTCTACAAACCTTTTTTATGTAGTTTTGGATTGTTGTTTTGTTTTTTTGGCCAAAACAACACAAATGCATGCATTCATAATACTCTTTTCCAGCAATAAAATCTGATAAACCCACTGTACACTACCTGCTCAGCACCAAGTGGCACGCAAAGTTAGTGACTAGCTGGTGAAAATAGTGTCTACCTACCTACCTACCTACCTGACAATAATGCTTTAAAGAGGTCATATTATGCTCATTTTTAAAAAAAATCTTATTTAGGGCTTGCACCAGAACAGGTTTATATGGTTTCACTTTCAAAAAACACCATATTTTTTGTCATACTGCAAATTGCTGCAGCTCCTCTTTTCACCCTGCCTGTTGAATGCTTTGTTTTTAGCTATGGAGTATTACATCTCACCTCTACAGGATCTTTGTTGGGAGTTGCACATACGCAATTCCTATTTAAGGACTACTAGCCATTCAGAAGCAAAGTAGGGCACGTTGTATATGTTCCATTACCAGATTAGCAACATGGACTGGAGCAAGAGTTTCAGAGTGGTGAGTTATTAATTTGTAATAAAAGTTTTTCAACCATAAAGTTTTAACTGAGCTCTGTCTCTACATCACCGGAACAACTTTATGTCCATTAACTGCCTGGAGGGTAGCTAGTGTTTGGAAGGGAGAGGAGAGGCAGCAGGCAGACGTCTTGTTACTGTGTGCTGCAGCTCAGTGTGTTTTTCCACCGGTGATTTCTAGGGCGTGTCGGACTAGCTGCTAGGCGAGTATTATGACGCACATTTTGCTGTGACGTCACAGGGATCAATTGGGAAAAGGCTGGACTACAAACCAGCTGTTTCCAGGCAGTTCAGAGCAGTGTTTTCGGTGGGAGATGGGAACTCCCTTTGGCCTGGACTTTGGGCTTTTTCACTTTGTAAACCTCTTACATGCACAAAAAAGAGATATAACTCAATAAAGAAGAGGGGAAAAGCCAAAAAGCATAATATGACCCTTTTAAAGCAAAATATTTAACCAAAGTAAGTTCAAATGTTCAGACTTTATGTGCTGCCTGACCCAATAATGGTATTATCATATTATGGGATTATGAGATATATGTGGAACCTTGATATGTGTCAGCAATAAAAAAATGCAGCGAGACAGGCATTAAATTATTGTCTTCACAGGAGGCAATCTCAGCCCTTTGTCCTTGTCAAGTTAGGGTTTTAACAACTAATTTAGGAGACTAGAGTTCAATATCTGCTCAGGCTGCTACTTTTTTCTTGATCTAGACTCATTTTAGAAACAGAAATTTGGGCTGAGTTAAACTTATTCTAGGTCAACTAAACGCTTTGAACTTGTAAATACTGAGCAGCCATATTGTCCAAGACTAAGCCTATAGGAAGGAGGCACTGAAACTTCTTTCCTTTTTAGTTGTAATGTCAGTAAAATGCACTTAAAGCTAGGGTTATTATAGAAGTCGCAGGACTGTAATAAACATACACAATCATTTAATTCAGTGGGTAAATATTAAATTCTGTCAAAATGAAATGATTGTACTCATTACACATGAAAATGGGTTTTGGGGGAGTAGCTTTGGGGGTATATAGGCCTGAAGGGAGGGGGTAGGATTTCCTCCGGTTGGATACTTAATCTAGCTGTCTCTTGTTAGTTTCTCAAACGTTGCCTACCTGAGTTTTTATTAGGAATCCTCATCATCAAAATGATTTCATAGCCATTTATGTTTGGTCAATTCGTGTTTTCTAAAATCTTAATCAGCGACATTTTTGATGTCCTCTTATTGAAATGGGATAACGGATATGTTGAAAGTTTATTGTGTCAAAGCTGGGTGACAGTGACAGTTGATGGTGGTAACATTCAAAGAAGTACAGTGATGCACCAACAAATGCCGTGAATAAGACCGCTGACAAGTAAACGTGGTAAATTCACAATTTAAAATATTGACAGCTCTGTAAATGTTTCATGAGGAAGAATTTGAACTCGATATGTTTCTTTAGACACAATGGTGAAAAACAATGAATGTAACCACAACTTTTGTTTGTTTACCAGAAAACTCAACCAGGTACATTGTGAACTTCAAACCAGCAGCATGCTAGTTTTCACTTAAACTTAAAAAAGTACCCAAACGTCATGTCTTGATTTTATTTCAGAAATATAAATGAGTTTTACCTGCCCTGCACCTTGATGTCAGAGATGGCGTAGAAGTATCTGGACAGGTTATTTTCATCCACCATGGTGGCTCCAGTGGCTGGTTTCAGCAGCCTAATCCTCAGATCAGTGATGGTGAAGAAGTCTCTCAGGTTCTTGGTGGTATCCAGCTGGCCATACAGTGAAGCCATGTTGTGTAGCCGAGGACCAGCAAAGAGGGCAAAGCGGTCCTTTATCTCAAAACGTACTGTCTTGTCGTTCTTCCACACATAGCCTCGAGAGTAGTCCTCAGTACAGATGATGTCCAGCAGGGTGCGCTGGGTGAGGTCGCTGACTGTCTTGGGTTCCATGGTGAAGGCATCCAGGCAATCGGTGGCATAGAACTGGTATGGGGTCCAGGTCCGGCCGTAATCGAGTGACTTTTCCAGGACCATCTGCTCCGGTCGTCCTGACTCAAAGGTGAGTACAATGTCATCAGTCAGCTCGATGGTTTTGTTCCATGACAGTGTGATGTTAACCTGGAGGGGCTTTGGGTATTTCTTCCATGAGGTGGACTGCCAAAAGGTTGTGGGGTTGCGACCCTCAAAGTCAAACATCAACTCTGGAGGATGAGCCAGCTCCTCCGTGGTGGCGTCACATTCATTGTTGCACATGTAAGGATTCTCCTATAACAAAACAAATAGACACAAATGTGTAAGTGCACACTGCAATCAGGGTACGGTGCAACTCATAGATATTGTATTGTTACAATTTGTAATGACTTATTTGAGTGAGCTGTTAAGTCTAAGTGCAATGCCCTATGTCAAATATTAATATTTTAAATGTGGGGATACATACGGGGACACTAGCCTATGTAAAAAGAAGAAGAATCTGCAGTGAGGTATTACATAATCAAAAAAACTATCATAGTTCATAACATTGCAATGCAATTTTTACTTGTTGAACTTTGTTATTGGTGCATTTTTATATAATATATATACATACTGTATAAGCAGTACTAAATCATACCACCAATGACAAATGACATTGCTCAATTTTAACATTTGTTAATAACAATATTAATCAAATAGCAATGAGCAAAAACTTTAAAAAGTAAATAGTCAATTGTGGATTTATTTATTTATTAACATTCAAATATGTGGAATGTATGTGTACACTTTACATACACACAATAATACTGACAAATGGTGATAAAACTAAGAATAAGCTATTTTTAGTTTTGAAGATAACATTCAGAGGAAAAATTCCTGTAACACACATGTCAGTTATAAATCAGCTCACTGTAATGGTCCCACCCTCACGATGACAAAATTTTAAGCATCTCCAAGGTCAACTCTTGGTCCGCTTTGCCTCGAAATGTTATTTGCTTATCCAGGGACATGTTGGCTTGCCATCCTATGTTGTTTCCACCACTGTACTCAATAGCATTGAGGCCAATGTGTATTTTATAATCTGTACAAGTAATGTTGGCCCTAGGGCTGCAGGAGACAGTGACCCTATCATTAAAACGACACTGTGGATCCCATATTCTTGTTCAGCGCCATTCCTGCCTACACTGCCACCCAAATTGCCGATGTAATTGATATTCCTGTGTGGTATTTCAGCTGAGATGGGAATGGAATTCCGATGAGTGTTTCTTATGAAACACGCAAAGGGACATGCATTTTTCATGGGCCTGTGTCTGCTCTGTACCATAGACATCCACACAGTCTGGATGTTTGTGTGAGTGTGTTAGTGGGGAGAAAGAGGACCTCTTGATGTGTTTGTGTATGTTTGTGAGAGGAATAGAGAACTCTGAATGTGTTTGCTTGTGTGTGTGTACACAGGCAGTTTGCATCCTTCTGTGTGTGTGTGTGTGTGTGTGTGTGTGTGTGTGTGTGCGTGTGTGTGAATGGCAAAGAGAGAGAGCTGAAACAGAGCCAGAGAGCACAAGACACACTCCAATTGACATTCCTCTCACCTCTGCTCCAGGAACAATGAGGTTAAGTGCAGATGAGATTCAGATCAACTGTAAAGCAGTTCGATAATCAGCAATCATCCGACACTCTACACGCAAAATTATCTAAAGGTGAGAACAGTGCTATCTGCAACATTACTCACTTATCTCTCCAGTATTGCAGTGCGTTCAACACAGACTGCCACTTTGTCGAGTGAAGATCACTGGCAGGAATACTGATAAGCAAGGAGCATTATATTTTATTTGAAAAGACCAATAGCTGCTTTTTGTCTTTGAGTAAGGACTCTAAATTCCTCCCGCCGAAAGAAAAAAAATGATTTGATGCTTTATCTTCTTCACAGGAAGATCTATGTACGACTTCCCGGTTTCTAGATACAGATCTTCTCAGTCCATTTTATTTCCTGTGGGACTGTGATATGCTATCTGCGCCATGCTCCTCAGCTAGTAGTGATAACTATGCAATGAGGTAGAACAAGACTGAGGGATTGTGGGTCACTAGGCCTGCTCAGCTGACTCAAAGGAGCGTTGCGTGATCCAATTAGGAGGGTAATAAGGGTTATGCTGCTAAGACAGAGAGTGAGAGAATATAAGAGAGAGTGGGAGGGAGAGAGAATGTAAGAGTAGACCTTTCTTGCAATGTGTGTTTTTAAAAAAAAGAAAGATCTCAAGACCTCAGTTGCTAAAAGTATTCTTCTCTCATGCCCACACACTAATGCAGAGCCAACACAAAGCTTGAAAGGCCACTGTAGTCTCAAAACAGAAACACAGAGGAAGAGAGATCTGAAAGAGAGAGTTAAGGGGAAATAAGGAAGACGTTTGGCCACAGGGACAGTAAATTGTACTAGTGTCAACTGTTTGCCAATGATGTGTGCTGAGGCTCGTTATATTCCCTACTTGTGCTTGGACAGCCTTGGAGGTCTGCTCAGGGCTCAGACCTTGACCGTAAAAGGAGAGAGAGAGAGACACAGACAGTGTTAGGGAGAGTGATTTCCCTGTTGTCATTCAAGAGCCAGAATTTTCGGTTATGCTTGTTTCATTTGCTGTCACGGTAAAGTCTGGGGGAGCAGCGGGGTGGCTGCTTTTGCATCTTCTGAAATGAGAGCCTTATTCACAGAAGAAATAAAGAACTCAGACCGCAGCGTCCGTGGTTAACGAGAAAAACTATTTCCGAACAGTGAGAAGCAGAGTAAACAGAAGCTCTAAACAGAGAGGAATTTGCTTCATCACGCCAGCAGAAGAAGTGTTCAGAGACCAGTGGAAAGTCATAAATTCAATCCATAATCATTCTCTCGCTGCCTGCCTCAACTTCAGGCCTTCAGGGAAGTGATCATTCTAACCAAGGAGCCAGTTCACATATGGGAACTGGCTGGGGAAAAACCTTTCATAAAAGCCTCTTCTGTCATTAATAACACTCAATAATGTGAAGGCATTTTTCCAATCTAATATTAAGTGACATGTACAGTATTTACTGCCCAGTGAATCTGGGATGGTAAAGATTTAGAGAAAGGTCAGGACCTTTCATTGGAATTCCTGTGGTGGTTATTTAACAACAAAAACAGTGCATTATGAAGATCAATACCTTCTGTGGTCACTTAAGACCCAGGGCTTTAGTTCTATGCTGGGGGGGGGGTGCAGCTATTGAAAAACAATAAGCCCTCTCAGCTTGATCCTTTACCTGTGATCACGGCTGTGGGAGAGGGAAATAGTCAGCAGAGAATTAAAAAGAAACAGGAGTTCTGTACCAAAATGAGATATCGACCAATTGAAAAATTTGACCTGCCCTTACAAAAGAATTGTTGCCATGAAAGTATAATTTAGCCTGGATTATTATTGAGGTTAAAGGTTATCGTGGTGTCACTTTTAACTAAATGTACCAGGCTGATGTAATTATATTATTGAGAAATGCATTTATTTGTGTTTGAAATACTGTGAATCTGTATTTTGATATTTTGATGAAAGCAGCTTGCTGATTTGATTACACTTATTGATGTTTTTCATTATTGTTATACTAGTTGGATATCATATCACAGAATTACTAGTCATCCAACTATATGACAATATATATGTCTAATAATTTTACTCTATGATACCTATGCCATTATTCCATGCTACTTTATGCAGTTATATTGTGTTATATCATAATTGCATGACAGGCACTCCTAACATAAAGACCTGTTTACTTGTTACGAGGAGTCCCACTCAGCTTGCAAAAGCAGTTGTTAAATATGTTGTGTGGCTCTGGAGCAGCTTTCTGAAGTCGAAGAAAATAACCCAAATGATGTAATGGTGGTGTCATCAGGGTTATCTCAACTTGGACTGGGAGACTAAAATTTTATGAGAGGAAGTCTATGTTAGAAACTGGCAGCATATAAATGATCTATCTTTCCCTGTTTTAGTGTCACCTCTCTAATAACATTTTATTCAAAACCACATAAGATGCTTTTATCCTACATATTCTGCTTATTGTTATAATTATTTTATTCTATGTGTATGTTGAAAGGGTCCCCATTAGCATGTTACAACAGACAGATAGTCTTCCTATTTCCACACCTATTGACATTACATACAGCGCTGCAAGGGCTTCTAATGGCCCACCTTTTATTGGTATTGCTGACATATCTATTGCCACCATAGTTGCTGTGTAACTGAGCCCAGCTGGTTTCTATCAATGCTATATGATCCATCCGGGGGCAGTGGCTTAATGCTGGTTGCGGCTAATAATGTCCTGATCTCTGCAGCCTATAAGGTCAATCCAATATCAGGGTGTCACACAGTAGGAGAGCAAGAGAACAAGGAAGAGAGAGAGAGAGAGAGAGAGAGACCGATACTTGCAGCTGGGAGTGTGCATTCAAATGTCATTCACTGGAATACAAAGCGGGACATTCATCTCTTCAGACTGTCATGAAGGCTCAGTGGATATTTAAATGTAATTTCATGGTTGTGTTCAATAGTTTATTGAGGTTTCTATTATGGGAATCAACGGACCGTGACAGAACAAACAACATGGCACAGAATAAATGTTGTACACCAATTATATCAATAAAATCTTTGATATAATATTATCAAATATTGACACAATAATCAATCAAAAGTACAGCAATGAATGTTTTCTCTCTTAAATGGGCTGCAATGACAACACCCACAAAGTAACCATAAAAAAATTTGGAAATACCCACATCATACAAGAATCCATGCAAACACTAAACACACTGACATGCGCACAAACATGAGGATGTGATGTGAGGCAGATGTTTAAAAAAGGGACATATGGCCAATGACACTGAAAAATCGCAACCTGTTGATGTGCCTTTTGACACAAGATATGGCTCGGGAGATAAATTCCCTGGTCAATGACAGCTCCTGTTGAAGAATGGGTGCAGGCAATCCAACCAATCAGTTTAGCTGACAGATTTCTGGACTTAAAGCGCTGACCACAGATTTAACTTACCATAGTTTTCTAGTCAAGCCATCTCCCTTAAAGGGTAACTTTGGTAGTTTTCAAGCTGCTATTTTCCCTTTTTCTTGCGCCTATGTGACAAATTGGGACAACATTTTTTGAAACTGGTCTAGTATTGAGCGAGCTGCAGATGGCCGCAGCAAAACAGGGCTGCAAACAATCCTTGCAGGCAATTGTGCCCTCTGGTCCACCACTGCCTCGATCGGTTAGTTTGTGTTATTATGTGACTTTGGTGTTTTTAACCCTTTTAAACATCAAAGTCACACAATAACACAAACAAACTATCCGACCGAGCCAGATGTAGACCAGCAACTCCTGTGTTTAGCGAGGTAAAATTACTGTTTTATCAATGGAGTCTGGTGGCTTTGCAAGCGATACAGTGACTGTTCCTGGTTAATCAAAAAAGGATCTAATGCTTTAAAAAAGGTGTATCTGTAGGGATGTTCCACAATATTGTCAGACACTTCTAATAACAATCTGAGCCTGTCAGTGGTAAAAACAAGCACTTCAGTGGACATACTTTGATGGGGTGAATTGCCCGCAAGGATTATGTTACAGCCCTGTTTTGCTGCTGCCCACTGCAGCGCACTTGCTCATTACTGAAACAGTTTAAAAATATTTTATCTCATTTAGTCACATAGACACAAAACACGGGAAAATAAGGATAAGGAATAAGTTACCCTTTAAGGAAAGCTTGTCTTTTCACCTCTGTGACATTTTAACTTAATGTTTGAGATATGCTCACTGCATTGTTTCTATGTAAATCACTCTGGGACAAACTATTTTGCTTAGTACTGAATTTTGGCCTGACTTTATTTGACTGATGTACCGTTATCAGGAAAACAGAAGAAATATTGTGCTATCAGTTACCAAACAGCCCTGGGGGAAATTTATTTTGAGTATAAACAGAGGCCCAGAGCATATAAAGAGATCATTCTGTATATAAATTGCACAGAAATCCAGTCAGAAACTCTGGAAGGGTGTAATAATTATAAAACACAGTTTGTTAGTTGCAGCAATTAAAGCCTAACTAATCAAAGAGAGTCAATCAAAGAATCATTAAATTTTTTATTAGTTCTTATGCTAGAGTTTCCACCAAATTTCCCTCCTCATTTCCAAAAAATAAATACTGTATGGCTGGAGGAGATGTTTGTTTAAGATTATGGCAATGCACAGGTGTTTTTTGGGAATCTGAAGTTGATGACGATAATAATTAAGATGCTGGACTGTACAAGCCACATGCAGCTCTGTACCCTTGCAGGGATTATTTAAGTTAATGGTAGCTACCTGCTATTTCCTCCTATTTCTAGGAAAAACGCCTAAAATAATACCCAAAATGAATCTGGAATAACTCCTCAACCTTTTGGCCTAGATAAATAATTCTGGAGATGCAATCAAGGACAAAATAATATTTTCATCCTCGCCTGGTATAAAATGTGTATTTTCATAGCAATATCATCATCAAAACCATCATCCAACTCACTATAATGCAACAGAATATCTTCTAATACACCTGAAATACAGCTGTAACTGTAAATTTAATGAAAAGAAACAGTTACAAAATATACCAGGCGAATGTCCATGTTTTGGTCATATTTACTGTTTATATGTTCACTGGAGTTTTCTTCAAAACACTATTTCTGTCCATACAACCACATTCCAAATAACATAATGCTTCCAAAACATTGAAATATTGATAAAAACAGTGAATATTCATCAACATGTCTGTGAGCAAAAGCACTACCATACTTTACAGGCCCGTAACTTGAGAACGGATCATGCTACAGGGCTGGTAGTGGGCTCTATCTCTTTGTCTTGAGCAGATGAATTGTTTGGTATATTGGATGCAGCTACTAGAGGTCGGTCGTTAGACGATGATAAAGACCGTTTGTTCCAAAGCATCACTTCTCCTCTCCTGCAGTTTTAGGCGAACCAAAACTCAGAAAGAGCTTGTAGGGGTCTGCAAATAAGTCTGGCGTTGGGCCAAGTCAGGCAAAGTCAAATTATTTCAAATCCCTAGGCTACTCGTGTGCATTTTTAGCACAGTCGGTACTTTGTGGGACTCCTGTTAGGAAGTTTGTAAGATCGATACTAAATGACAGCGGATATTTTTTTCCTCCCATGTTAAACAAATTGAATTGAACACTTTTGCACATGCTCACAATAAAGCATGCACTGCAATGTGTTCGAGTCCTGGCGTTTGACCTACATTCATAAACCTATGGATGCTTATTTTCATTTCCCTGAGAAAATTCAGGGGAATCCAATCACATGTTTACTGATGGCTTTTTCAGAGGTGTGTCAAGCAGGCTAGAGTCTCTTTTGAATTTCCTTCAGATCTCTTCAAAGTAAAAGCTCTCAATAAACTCGACATAAAGCATTGCTGAAAAAAAGTTCTTGCACTTTTATTTTGGAGGCACAATCATTTTAGAAGAAGTGATTGTGTGAGTAACTGTTGCTGTCATGAGTGAGATCTATTTCAGCACCAGCCACTATCAATTTATTTATTTTTTATTTTTCTGCTATCAAAGCAGTCTGGCCGCGGACCAGATATTATTGCTGGCGGGCTAGTTCTGGCTAAGAGGGATTGCGCAATATCCAAAATGGTGGCCGGAATTATTTTTGTCAGCATTTATGTTTGTTGTTATTGTTATCCAGCTAATAACTCTGTGAGTTTGGTGATTTGAGTGATATGAGTTACACAGCTGATCACAGCTGGAGCTGAGCTTTCAGCTTTCTTTAGAGTGGTTAGACTGAGATGTTGGAGGAGATGAGAGATATCTGGATGGCAATAACTGCAGTCATGTACAGTGATTGCAAAGCAATTTATGTTGTGATATAAGCTCATTAAGATGCTTGGTGTTTGATGTGTCTTTGGTATGGATAAAAATGGTTGGTTTGAGATTCTAGATGAGCCTCCTAGCTTCACGGAGGTGTGTGGCATGCATAGGATAACATAATACTAGGATCTGACACGGATTTCTCTTCTGTGTTTTGCGTGAAAATGGATCTATCCACACTGTACAGGGCAGGTCAGGGCTTAACAGGTGCAGTAGACACAGTTCTGTAAACCTTTTAAAATGATAAGTAGGATTTAAATTACTAAAGACCCTAGACATCCCACAACTTATTTTGGGTTTTCATTTCAACACGGTTTCCACACCCAACAGTTTATGTAGATAATAACAATCCCTTAAAGCCCAGGAACTGTGTTTCACAGGTCAAAGATAAAACTGAGGAAGTCTAACTGTGATCACTGTTTACAATGTTCAGATTGGGTAATTAGTTTACCATTCACTTAATTTTCTCTTCCAAATAAGTTAAGCTAACCTTTGTTAAGCTAACCTTTAACCTACTGTATATGATCATCTGACTGCTTGGTCTTTTGGATTTTGTTGTTGACATTGTCACTGCATTCCCCAATCTCCACAATTAAAATCTTGTTATTACCAACAATGACGATGGCCAAAACAACTATGAAAATGAGACAAACATTGGTTTTTTTTACCAGAATTTCCCTTTACATATGGCATTTGAGGTAGCGCTGCAATGTGAACCATGCAGTAATGCAACATTAATGTATCTGTGACCTGTGTGTACTTTCATAGTTTGTGCTGAGCCCTCAGTAACTTCCTCGCTACAGAGCCTCTGTGACTGTGAGAGAAGTCTCTCCCTTTGGACCTGAGGTGTTGCTGGATTAATCAGCCCATTATCCTGCTCGGCCTTACACCTCCTAACCTGCCGCATGACACCTGCAGACCTGTCGCTGGCCCAAACCCCCTCTATCACACCTCCGGATGCCCATCCTCATTCATGGAGCGCACCAGAGGAAGAGAATTTGACAAATGACAGCTTGGTGATATCACTGGCATGTGATTCAGTGTTCAGGGAGTTGATCCGGGATCACAAAAATGATGATGATTCGCGCTGAAGCACCACTTCACAAGATGCCCATCAGAGACCACAATAAATTCTCAACTTTCAATCAGTGCAAAAAGGCAAGCTCTCTTTGCCCTGTACATGGTTCACATGGTTCCTCTATATAACCGAGGATGATACGTTTGTTGTGATACACAGAGTACTGGCCAAAAAGAATGATATCATGGTAGATCTAGGTCGGCTTTTTAGAAGAGGTAATGCTCAAGTGCATAGTGAACACAGAGACTAGGTGTTGATCCTTTCAGGACTTCCTATAAGCCCTGACGGCTGAGATGAGCCATGGTGAGATATTGGGAGAGTCAGAGCTTTGGCAGAAACTCAATAGAGCTTTAATGACCTGCAGTCAGGGCCAGCAGTGGCTCACAACAGAGCCAGGCTTTTCTCTTCTTCTGACCTTCAGAGGAATGAAGGGTAGGAGGATTGCTCATCTGACCTGTGAGTACTCCATCATATCATATCTGAGGTTTGAGGGTTATGAACGTCTCTCACCTGATAACTGATAATGGCAATTTAATATCAGGCACGTTAAAGAAACACTATCTTTCATGATAGTTTGATAACCTAAACGGTCAGAACATGTAAACCATTGCCTAAAAATCAACCCTGACATTCGGGCGTGTTAACGTTTGCCAGTGGTTTTGTATGTTTTAACTAGGGCTGGACTTGTTTACACGTTAATTAATGCCAACAATTATTTTCTCTCATGTTAACAGTTTTTTATTATTATTATCATTATTTTGAAAGTCCCTTGCTCACTGGCTCTGAATACACATAAAGTCAAACCATGGGTCACAGGAGGGGTGGGATGTTGATCAGCCTGCAAATCACTCACCCAAACAAGCGTATAAAGGCTTCAGCAGACTAGGTTGGATGCAGTGTGTGGGAGAAGTAGACAAACATAAGCGATAGTGAAGTGAATAGCTACACACTGCATGCTGATTATTATTGGGGAAGATGTCGATCTTAGGAACGTCCTTAAAACGTAGTTGCTTGGCCCTGCGGGTTCTCTTAGGTAAACAGAAAGGGAGACAGCACTCCGCGATTGAACGGCAGATGCTCTATTTATAGTAACCATGGCAACGGCTTCTGTGTGCTACACAGCTGTAACCTATTTAACTGAAGTTAAAATTATTGGCTACATAACTTTACCTGATAAGCCTACATCTAGTTTGCCATGCAAATTCCCTGCTGTTGATGTCCTTTTTAGTAAACAGTAATAAATTCTGGAAACTCTCAAACAGCGAGGATCAGTCTCTCTTCCAATGATTTGTGTCACGTAAAAAAAGTTCAAGGCAATTAAATTTTGCCAGCTGGCGAGCACAACTGCCACAGTTTCACAGGAACACACCCGCTTGTTGCTACAACTTATAAAAGAAAAATGTTTCTGCTGATACCTGTTCAGAAAAAAAACAAGAAAACTGGACTCTGATGGTAACTTGTAAAAAGCTAGATAAAAGATAATGCCCTGGCAGTGGCAAATAGCTTTGGTTTAATATTTGATTTGATTACATTAATGTTTAAGTTGAGATTTACAAGAAATATTTTATTACTACTGTGTAAAGGGAATACTGCTGGTAAAAAGCACCTTATTTGTTTAAAGTGTTTGCAAACCACATGTTATTGCACTTTTGTGTATATAGCAGTACATTTAAATTAAAAGTGCACTACTTTAGAATTCATTATTAAATTTTTTGCGTAACAATGCGATTAGTCGCAAGAAAATCATGTGATTAATCGCGATTAAAAAATGTAATCGTTGCCCAGCACTAGTTTTAACCCATTTACTAGAAATCACAGCTAAATATTCTGAAAGGCATATCAATGTGTTTCTTTTATTTAATTATTCCAGGCAACCATTCGCTTGCTTTCTTTTCTGTATAGCATGAAAAATAGCACAAACCAGCAGCTGTAGCCACGGATTGCCAACCTTGGGGTTCCCAGGAAAAGTTTTGAGGGTCACACTGTGATTGAAGAATAAATAGAATATCTCTCTCACACAGAATAAAGTTTCCTTTTTATCAGGAGACTGGATATTTCCCTTGTTTGTAGATTCCCTTTATATTTAAAATGTCTGTTTTTAGATGGCAAACACATAACACACAAATTACATGTTGTTCAGGCTGTCAGAGCAATACGCCATAGGTGAGAAGAGAGTGAAGTGATGTATTTCATTTGTTGTTGTTGCAGTTGTTTTTCAGCTTTTGAGATGGTCATTAATGTGGACTAAGTTGCACTGAAGAAGCTGTCCCCATGCTTTTACCTTCAGCCCCGTCCTGAAATCCAGCTGTAATGTCCTAGTAATAGTAGTAATAGTCATACTTGTAGTAGTTAACAGTAGAGATTTAAAGAGTCTGCCAATTGATTTTCAAATTGTACAGAAATTAATAGAAACCAATGGCTGCTTGGAACTGTGGGAAAAAAATCACATAGAATAATCTTAAACGGTAAAGACTGTATTAAAAAATTTTACTAATAGGTAAAATTTACAAAGACACATCACCATGTTCCTTTAAGTATCATGTGTGAGGCGGTGTGAAATTGAAAACATATGCATCAGGTGGTTAAGTAAACAGCAGATCAGAGGGTGTAGAAGTGATGGCTGTAACTTGATATCGGTGCAGGCGTCTGATCAAAACAAAAACACAAACTTCTCCCGCCGCTTGTGTTTCGATTTGCCACATACCAAGCACTCCGCCCTTTGGAACGTAGCCCTCACCACAGCAGTCCCTTTGAGGACTGCAGCACAACCAGTCTGGCCTTTTGAAGTGCACTGCTTGGCAAATCAACCGTGCCACGATCGAGGGCCGCAGCCATGATTGGGATTCACGGGGCGTCTGCAGACGACGGGAAATGCACTCCACATTAATTAACACCTGGCCTCATTATCTGTCCCATGTGGCAGAGTCCCACTGGGGTAAATTTAACACCACCTTATTATCATGGGGGATGGTGGTGGTGGGGGGCTTTTGTGTGTATTTTCTTGTGTGTATAAATTTTTTTTATTCAATTCTCCATATGTAAACATACAAAGTAATTTGTACATGTGCATTTGTTGTTTTTGTGTGTACTTGTTTACATATGTATACCTAACCTTAATATTTCCCTGTGCATTAGTGTGTGTGTGGCTGTGTCTTTCTGTGTGTGTGAGCTTGGTTGTGTGTGGGATTAGATTCCCTTCTGATGTCAGGATTCAATGAAAAGCTTTAACATTGCTATAATGAGGGGATGTTTAATTCTCTTTGGTAGATCTCTCTCTCTTTTTTGCGGCACTCCGTATTACAAAGCAGCCTGCTCGATAAAACACTGCTTGCTTGTGTGGTAAAAAATGATATCTCTCTTGTCAAGATACTATAGACAGAATACTTAACTCAGGCAGACATTTGTTTGTAAAATAAACACATCTCTTTTGATCCTGTAGAGATAGAGCATGACACTAACAGGGTTGTAGGTTGTTGTCTCTGCTTGAGCTGTGTGAAAAATCTTTATACCGGTCATATGTCATTGTTTCTGATTTGATCATAGTGCACAGCATTTCTCATAATTACATATTTTAAACAGCATTACACTTATACAACACAGGCACATTTTCGAGTGGTCTTTTATTGTGACCAGCCTAAGGCACACCTGTGCAATATCCATGCTGTCTAATCAGCATCTTGATATACCACACCTGTGAGGTGGATGGATTATCTCGGCAAAGGACAAGTGCTCACTAACACAGATTTTGACAGATTTGTGAACAATATTTGAGAGAAATAGGCCTTTTGTGTACATGGAGAAAGTCCTAGATCTTTTGCCTAAATTGCCTAAATGCCCTAATACAAAAGGCCATGCCCTCAGTAAGGGTAGGTGACCTTTGCTAATCCACCAGACTTCTGTGCGTTCTAAATCTTGATTGACATCTGTCACATCAAGTGTGCAACAATTTACTTTGAAACCCAGAATTATTTGCACAATGCCAGATCTGTTTCACTCCTAATAGGCCATATAGTTTGAAACAAGTTAAAACAAAATGAAAATGAAAATGTAATCCATTTGTTACCCCCAGAAAGCCTCCACCCTGACAATGATAAACTATTCTAAAATCATTGCATTATTGATTTTGACTCCTGCTAGTTTCATATAAGCAGCTTTAAAACACATGGAAATCTGCCACTGAGGGATTCTACGTGCTCTCTCAATGAAGAAAATCAAAGGACACAGACTCTTTACAATGAGATGCAGGGGTCATCGCAGAGAAATTGATAGAAACTGGGATGAAATTGAGAGAGCGAAAGAAAGAACGAGAGACAGCGAGAGTGAAATTGCTGCATTGTTCAGTGTGTTAGCTCATTGTGTGTCAACTTATCCTCCATCTTTTCAATCTGCATAGTTATTAGAGGCTTTTATTAATTTGAAATGCCAAAGTGAGGAATAAAGCATTACTGAAATGTCACCCTTTCACTGAGCATGATAAAATCACATCAGCCCCTTCTGGAAACAAACATTCTTCCCTTCTCTACTCTCCTCCCTACCTCTCTCCCCTCACTCTCTACAGCACAGTCTCTTTCACTCTTTCTCAGAGATCGATATGGCCTGACAACATGATGGCTGGGTATCCTAAGGGGAGGTAGGTCACAAGAGTTGCCTCTCATTTTGCCATTATTTCTCTCTTTCAAGTATTTACGCTTTGACTCAGTTCATAATTAAAATAAATAAATAAATAAAAATGGAAACTAAAACATAAAATTCTGCCATGTGATGCGTGACCTTTTCAAAATCACAGACTGCGTTTAGACTTCTAGAGATTTTACAGGTAAATCAATGTGCTGTATATATTAACATGTTCAAGGCATAGTTCAACATTTTAAGAAATACACTTATTTGCTTTCTTTCCAAGAGTCAGATGAGAAGATCAATATCAATGCCATGCCTATACATTAAGTAAAGAGCAGCAGCTAGGATGTCTTTAGCCTAGCTTAGCATCAAGACTGGAAACAGGGTGAAACAGCTAGCTTGGTTCTGTCCAAATGTAACCGAATGCTCCCAAGAACGTACTGCACGGTTCTGACTCGAACCCGCAACCTCGGGTACGGGAGGCGGACACGCCGACGAGGAGGGTAAAACCCATGGGCACTAGCGTCAGTTGCCAGTGCATTTCTTAAGGTGTTGGGGAGTGAGGTTTTCTAACTGCACAGCCTCGCTGGCTTCCATCACACAGAGACAGTAAATAAATAAATATACCTGCAACACTTTTGGGGGATTTTCAGGAGTGTAAATGTGCCTTTGCTACACCTGACCTCTGGGCTAGCCTCTGTTGCTATTCTTCTGTAACTAAATGCAAGCTCTCATTCAGCGTTTCTTTCATCTGCCTTTTTGAAAAGCTGTTGCTTATATTCTAAGATCGATTTGCATCTTCTACACCACTTGCTTTCAGAAAATGAAACCTTCGTGATTTTAAGAAAGTTATACAATTATACATTTTTGACATTCAAAAAACAGCAGCTCCCAGGAAAATTTACTGTCTCAGCACGGGAACTTTGTTTAATGCATGCCCATAATATTCATCAACACTCTCGCCTCAGGACATTTTTCCGACATGCCTTTACTCATAAAGTAACCACACAACGCACTACTGAGTAGAATTTTCTCTCAGGTTGGATTTCTAATTATTAGGAATTATTAGAAATGACAATATGATTTTGAATGAGATTTTCTTACTTCTGTAACAGAACCAGGAATTTCTGCTCCCACTTTGGCTCTTTTATAGCTGGAGACACTGCACAGACACACGGAGCAAAGGGAATACAGTACATAACTCCCTCAAAATCCCTGTCAATTTTACATTTACATTCACTTATTTTAGAAATAAGACTGCTTTAACGGTGTGGGCACTAGGCAACTGAAAAGAGACTATATACTTGTGTCTCCCTACAGTATTCTAGTCTGTATTTGCCAGTTGTCTGAATTATGTTAAATTGGTGAATGTGGCATTTTTAAAAAGGCTGTTGTTGTAAATCAGCTGTCTTCCCACCAACACAGAATTTTGAGGTTAAAGCTTTCAGTGTTCCTCTCCCATGAGAGATCACTGCTTGATTGCTTGACACTTCTCAGTCTGGCCAAAATTATAGCAGACAGTGTCTTGAGGGAGGGGAAGTCCTTCACATGCACATGCACATCCCTGCAAAGAAAAAAAAATATCTAAAAAACCTTTGGCAGATGGGTGAGCCAAGTTGAGTTTTTTTGGGCAGCAACAAAGACCCAGCCTGCCAAATAGCTTTTGCATAATTCAATTACTATATCTTTTACAAGAATCCCATTCAGCTTTTCAAGCAGAAAATGATACTGAATAGGAAATAATTCAATTTATTGGTGAATGAATGTCTTAAATTTATACAATTAGAGATTGGACTGTCATCGCTTTACCCTCTTATTACATTTAAATACACTCATTTGACACTTTTATCCAAAGCAACTTACATTTGAGCAACAACATACAAGCTTCAATAAAGTAAGAGATCTCCGAGTGACAATAGATCCTAGTAAGAGCTATTAGCTCCTAGGGGAAAAAGTAAGAGTTCACAAATAGTGCAGTCAATACAAGAGAATTGTAAGGAGATAGAAGAAGAGCACATAAAGTGCATGTTATAGGTTAGGGGTTAGGGGTGTTATAAGAAGAAGTGTTCAATCTCAAACTAACTGAGGCCCATCAGTTACCACAACAACATCATCACTTGGAAATTACTTTATTAAAAGCTCTGAATTACTGTTGCACTCTAAGAAGTACTGTCTTGTTGGTACTCATTGGTACAGGCACCACGCACACTGAAATAACTAATTGTTTCCTGTGTACTGAGGTGTAAGACAAACATGATGATTCACAGATGAAACATTCATACTGTTATTACAGTTATGCCTTTGCCAGGCAAGCGGCAAAAATGCCTTGGCATGTGAGTCTACAGAAAATTAGTTAAATTTGGCTGGACTATGGGAAGAAAGGAAGCTGAGTCATATCGTGAGCTAAGAGGATTCCTTTGAATCTTTCCAAAATATCATCTTATCTCCTGCAATATGGGTCCTCGAGCAGAAAATGCTAAAGAGATTTGACTCTGTCACCCTGCTTTAAAATTCAAACCTAAAGGGAAGAAAAATTATTAAATATCTTATGTAAAATTTGTTGATGTATAATTTGAAAAGAGATGAAAAGTAGATATGTAGTCAGTTTGCTTCCAGTTTGTTCATTTTCATATATAAACTTCAAACTACATTAGGCCAACTTTGTGTAAAAATACAACTGTCTTAATCAAATGAAGAGGGTCCCAATTTTATGTTAATTGGAAATTATGTTAGGATGAAGCCATGTTTTTTTCATAGCTGCACCAGTCATCTGATGGAAGTATCAGTCTAATCGCAGTCCTTGATGATACAAGTCCAGCTGTTAAATAGGTACATTGAACTCCAGCAGGTGATAATCAGACTTCAGCCTGGTGTCTGACACGCTGCTGTGATTTTCTTTTGTCACACATCACCACTTAATTATGACAAAGCTATTTGTCTTTACTTTTCCCAACTTGTAAAAACTCTTTTTATTTCCTTGACGCTGCAACATGCTCTTCTAATAAATCACAGCCAAGTGAATGTACAATATGATCAATCAATCAGTCACCTTCTGAGCTGAATCAGGCAGATCCTGATGCATCATCTTCTTATCAGTGTACGGTAGTTTCAATAACAATAACCTCACTCACTAAATATAGACATGTGACATTTTCTATGGGATATAGTGGTACTGCTTGTTGTCCATGAAGCTTGAAAAAACAATGCAATAACATAACATAAACTTAACATAAAAATTTTAGGCAAAGTTCTCTTTATTTCAGGTGGGGTTGGTGCTGATGCTCTAAAACACTGAATGAAAATTCTAGATTATTCTAGATATCCTGTGTACTGTGTATTAGGCCTACACGTTTCCTCATAGCTCAGCCTGACAAACTTGGTATGACTGGTAACTGGACTTTAATTAAATACATGTAAGTTTATGTCTGTGAAGTTTTTCTTGGATTTGGTTGAAGATACTGGAAGACGTTTTGCCACTCATCCAAGACGCTTCTTCACTTCAAACTGACTGGAAGGATGTCCCAGCTATTTAACCTCTGGTTGTTATCAAGGTGATGGATACCAATTGGTTCGTTATTAAGATGATGGATATCACTTGGTTCGTTAGTGCTCCTGGCTGTTGTAATGACAGTCGTTATGATCGTTAGAGTCACCTGAGGCCAACTCAGAATGACTGTTGTTGGCATTGATTGTTTGGTCTATCTTCTGGCAAGGGATGAAAGGATAGCATTGTAGGTGGGGGAGAAATGGTGTCACAGACATCCTCCCCCGTTGAGAGATGGGTTCTCTACTCTGGTGTAAATGGCTTTTACTCCTCTTTCAAACAATCCTCCTATCCAGAATATGGAGATTGTTGTCCTCAATAGAGTGTCCCTTGGCCTTCAAATAGAAGTACACTGCTCAGTCTTGACCTGAGGAGCTGGCTCTTGAGCCATGTGTTTGTGTAGCGTTGTTTAGTTTTCCCAGTATATCCCTCACTGCATTGGACAGCATACACTAGATTGCTTTTATTGTCATCTTTCAGTATCTTCAACAATTTCACCTTCCTTGGATATGTGGGTTTTAGCATTGCTTGCCAGTGTCAAGTGTTTACTTTCTGCATTCTAATTTGGGTAGAATTAAATCCCAGCTGTGTTAAGTGGAAACATATGTAATTTTCACTTTATCCTATCAAACACAGTGGACCAACATAATATCAAAGTACACAGGGGTTTGACAACCTGCCATGCCAGGCAGCTTGGTTTCATCATATGTGACTGAAAGTTGTGTGTGAGTGTAAAATATAAGAACTGTACAATATGTTTAACAGAATGATAATTGCTTATAAAATGCCTTTTTTTCAGTATGGATATTAGAGAACTTGAAGAGGTAAGAGAATGTATATGGATTTTAAACATTTATATTAGTCAAAGACGATGTTCTGTATGTTGAGTTTATAGCAACAAAAGGAAAAAAGTATTATTATTTGTGCTGTGAAAGTAATAATCCTGCATACACCTACGAAAGAATATTTCAAACAGACTGTCTACTTTGGAAAATAATTAAAAAAGAATTAAATACTCATGCTTACGCATTTCAGACAGCAAACATGCAATTCAAATGGTAAGCTGCTCAGAAAGACTCTGTCTAGGGGAACCACAAAACCCATCACTTTTTTATATCGCCATGCATAATTCATCTGTCTTTGTATTTACAACCCTCTAAGAATTAACCTGCCACAGATCGCTGGGAATAATGCCGACATATCTCTATCCGTCAATTGCTCACCTCTTATGGAGCATGCAACCTCCACATGTTCAAACAAGGCATGGATATTATGCATCATCAGCTGACAGAAAACAAGGGACAGGCAAATTAAAAAGCCAGGAGACAACAGAGGTGGCAGGCGAGTGAAAGAATAAATGATGACTCCCCCCTCTCCTGGAGTCAGGGGACATGTTGCATGTCATCTCGGTGTCTTGGTACGCAGTGGTGCAGTGATGATGTGCTGGGCAGGGCCAGTTGAGAACAGAGTCAAGGGCACAGGGTTGACAGGAAGCTAAACGCTCCAACTGTTCCCTGTCCCCAAACAAATATATGGATGAGTGAATTACCCCCCCAAAAAAAATGAAAGTTACAAGGATCAAAGAGGGGCAATGGCAGTTTCTGGTTTGACCTCTGAACTGTTTGTTTATTTTAGCAACTTGAGATTGACACTCTCTTCATGATACTGATGCTCAATCTGACTTGCCACAGACACCGGCTGTGTCTAAAATCACTTCCTATTTAATATATTGTGCACTATATATTCTAACCACTATTGTATTTGTTAGAGTAGGAAGTAGTGAATGAGTTAATGAGGCTGATGACTGGTTTTGGGCTATAAGCTCAAAAAGAATTGGCCAGTGGGATAAAGAGGTTATCAGTCCTACCTTTCAGTCTGCAATAGGCTGGTCATTTATTCATTTTACTGACGCTTTTATCCAAAGTGACTTACAATTGCTAAATATGTCAGAGGTCGTACTCCTCTGGAGCAACGAGGGGTTAAGTGTCTTGCTCAGGGACACATTGGTGTTTCACAGTGGAACTTGGGTCTTTCACAACAAAGGCATGTGTCTTATCCACTGCCCCATCACCACCCTCTATCAGAGCTTTTTCAGTGAAAGCAGCTGCCTTCTGCAACTAAAAATGGGGATGATGAAGAGTGCTGGGAGTAAACTAAAACAGTAAAGTTCTGTGCCACTAAACCAAATCAATGGGCTGTAAGATGCTAAAGAGCCCTATAGAGAGAGAAAACCTCAAAGTCTGGTGATAATTCTTTGTGGGTTCATCACCACAAGTAACCACTTTCACATTACAAGTAGTCTTTTTAGTATATCACTGTACTCTAAAGGTTAGTAGTATATAAACATATTTTGGAGGAGATAGAGTTACGACACTAGCCATTCTGCAGATTCATTATTTCATTCAATGACCTCACAGCCTATGTAGCGAAGGTTACTTCCCTTTCTCTAGTCTATAATCTATTTCTCTTTGTAAAGTCTATTACGTCAGTTCTTGTGGGCATGTAAGACACAGATTGAAAGTTCACAATGACTTCCGTCATTGCCTGCAAACGATAAGTCTGCTGCATTGACTGTCAATAACATGGCCGTCTCCAAGAAGCTTAGTGGGAGCTCTCGTCTCGTCTTTCCTTCTTAAGCCTCCGAGGGGCCTGTGTGGTGAACTGGCAGCCACAAACGCCTTTCATCCATTCTGAGAGAACAGAATAAAGTTCAGAGGAATTACAAGAATCTACCCAGTTAGACTCAGTGTAGCTGGAATAAGCACCGTTACTGATTCAGTCTCACAAATGTTTATACATTGCCAACATGACGTGGATGAATCAGCATGGCTGCAGATCCTGTGGAGCATGTGGGCAGATGACAACTAACCCATAGCTCACATTGGTTCATTTAGATCAACTGTCAGATCACTGTATGTTGCGGTAGAGCAGAGTGTCTCTTAACTTCTTCCTCCAAGATTTTCCCTGCCACGTTTCAAACCACTAAACCACTGGGTGAAAAGCTCTCTATTCTGTAGAGTAGTAATCCAAACACTACTCCACCATAGAAGTTGTAGTTAGAGATGCTTGACAGGGTGGAATATATTCTCCCAGCAGATTCAGATTGTGAAAATTACAAAACACTGGTGCATCCATCCGCCAATGCTTTTTTACATTTTGTGGCATAAACATGTCCATGCATTACTTGGCAACTACAAGTGAATTGTTCTAACTCTGAATTGCATGAAATTTAAACCTTCTCTGTCAATTAAGTTTAAGTAATGGTCCGCCACTTTTGTGAATTGCCTTTAAATCCACCAAAGCCAATCTGATTTACACCCAAGAGAGGGAGATAAGTGCTGTAATTAAAAACACTCTTATGTTTGTTAACCATATCAAAATGATTAGAGACAGGTTTTAGATGCAGGTGTCTTTCAGCAGGTGTTGTTTTGCAGTAAAAGCTATTGTTCATTAGGGCCCATGTGGTGTAATAGTGTAATAATTGTCTTGCTTATGACCATGCAAATGGGACTAATTGGTTAATTTGTATTAATGTATGAAAATGCTGAATATCAAAAAATGTTTTCCCCATTAGTTACAGCAGAATGCCTGACTAACAAAAATCACACACATTTGGAAAACTAATGGCCAAATACAGTATATCAATTAATCCAACCTTGCTGTTTTACCGTGTATATCAGTGGTTTAGCGTGCACACTGTCTGTTTCTGAATGTAGTTTAAAAAGGCTCCAAACTGATGTTGGATGATTGTGAGTGACAGTGCCACAGTGCACCACAGGAGAAAAGCCGCAATACCAACACATTTTGAAGAACCCCTGAAGGTCTGCAGCTAAAAATAAAAACAGAACAGGGCTAACTCCCTGATGCAGAACACCTGTGCTAGACACTGTTTATCCTAGACTACCTTTATCACTTGTCCTGAACATCCAAGCCGGCCTGGAAGAGGAACCAAAACCAAAAGGGTATCTTTACCATTTTATCCACAAAGTAAACATCCTCAAACCTTAAGTTGTAAAAGATCCACTCTTGAATGATTAATGCCCTTTTCATTGAGCACAAACTCTGTCATAACTATATTTGGCAGAGCTTAGTTTGGACAAAAAACATCCTTGAGCGACAAAGATGTGAATCATAAACACAAGACAGAGGGAGGGGGGATGAGACACCCAGGATTCTTTGGCCATCCGCTTTGAGGCAAACCAACTACTGGGAAAAGTGATTAGACTGGGCTCACAACGGCAGGGAACTTGGTGATTGGCTGAAAGAGTTCATTTGCATGCTCCTCTCATCTCCAACAAACGCTCAGGAAGGATAAGGTCACCGGTGTCAGTCTGCCTGTGTGCCAGCCGAGAATGTAAACAGATCAAATGCACAACAGTCATTTAGGTGAGTGCAGAAGGAGCCTGTGTTCTTGATCATCAGGACAATGATGACCTCCAAATTATGTCAGAGGTGATAGATATCCTGGCAGTAGGATGTGGGGACATCTGTCAAGGTACACATGTTGGGGGTTACGGTGATTGTCAATGCTACATTCTATTCATGAGGTGAACAGGATCACTTATGTCATGTTATGGCAGGTTGATAGTCTTTGTAGTTCTTGAACTGCAGTGACTACTCCAATGTCTAAAAGACAAAATGTGCATTTATTTATCTGGTGTTAAAACTCTTGACCTCTTTTTGTTGACCATTAAACTATCTGATGAACTGATGATGGCGCTACAGGAAATTCAGGGATCACCAAAGTTATTGAAAGTTATTCCGGTTCATCTCGAGGGGAACATGAACATCTCCATCTGATCAAGGCATTCTAATTACAAATGTCAAGCTCATGGAGATGCTAGAAGAAAAAGGATCACCATAGTCATTTGGATTTATCATCTGGGAACCACAAATGTTTGTACAAAATTCCATGGCAATATTTCCAATTTGCACATTAAGATGCAATTATACTGCAAGATACAGTATGGACAATGGTGGTGGACTGACCGACTGACCAAGCGACAGACTGAGATAATCCCTAGAATCACGCTGTAAAGATGGCTAAAAATGTCAACATTTGCTCTCCTTGTTTGGACGGAAACAACCGCTCCAGCAGATGCTCAATAGTGTCACAGCACCTAAATGTATGTGTAGCACCAGCTGTACATGCAGGTGACGTTATTCCATAACCACATTATCCACTAATGTCAAGAACAGATGCATCATTTGGTAGTGCTCTGGTCCTCTATGTACATCAAAGTAGACGCAGCTCATGTTATCATTCTCTAATAATTTCAAATTCAACAAATGTCCAGCAAAACATCTTGTTATTTAATTGTTACTAGCCAATGTAGTTAGCATTGTTCAATAAAAAGGGACCAGTTAGTGATCAGTCTCCATAAACACTCTCACTCACCAATAACCATAAAACATATTCTGACAAAGAAAAATACACCATAAAAGAAACATAATCAGAATAAAATATGTGACTAATTATAAAAATAATGAAGGCAGCATGTACTGTATATAGTATACCATATATTAAATTATTCAAGGAAACATTGTGACAAGGTTTCTTTAACACTACTGTCTCTAGTTTGCTCATTTATGCTCCCTGTTCTATGTTAATGCTGTGTATTTAGGATAATCTACTGGGCGGAAAAAGGTTTCACAGTTCGTTTTGATATAAAGCTTCACAGAATGTCATACACGACTGGAGACGGGCTCCTTTTTCATCCTACAGTGGCCTTAAATGTCTCACTGCCATCTGGAGCTGTGAGAATAAAAGCTCTACTTTTAAAGATGCCCATTTTAATTGGTAAATATTTACTTGCAGGAGCTCTCGGCGGGGACACACATGACTTCTAATGAAGCACTTTATGGCCTATGGGCTCTTGCTGCTTACTTTGAGTGTGATTCTAAACAAATTCAAACTGGAGATGAACTGTTGATAATGGTTGATAAGGGCCAATGAAACGCAACGGTGAACACTGGCAGTGAGCATATAGTGCATAACAACTGCACCAGTACAACTACCCTGTCAACGCTGAACCTTCCTCTGTGTGTGTGTGTAGTAGAGTGTGGTTTGACTGTGTGCAGTTGTATGTATGTAAGTGTATATTTGTCTGTGTGTATGAATGAAAAGCTGGTTGACAAAATCCAATATCACAATATTTTCGAACAATACCTTGACAATAATACTGTATATACTGTATTGTTATAAAAATGTACAATATAATTTTCGCTGCTTTCTATGGAGCCCCAGAAAATAATAAAAATAATAAAAAATAAGCTTAGAATTGTTTGTAATTTTACTGTAACTTATCTTCTATTATCTGTTTGTACTGTACATGTAGGTTTTCATGTATACCTGTGCATGTCCATGTGAATGTGTACTTGTGTGAGTGCGCTGATGCCTGTATGCCCTTGTGCTTTACTTGTTTTGGTGTGTCTATGTGTGCTAATGTGCACCTGTGTATCTTTACACCTGCTTCTCGGAGATTTGTGCATACATTGATGTGTCTCTGTGTGTGTATGTGTAACTTGTACGTATGCTGCTGGATATTAGCACTTTTATCCTAATGCAGGTTCTGTGTGTACATCAATCTCTGCTGCATGTTGCCTTGTATGCACCGCTCTCTATCCCTGACCCAGTATGCTGTGTGATTCTGCCTACAGCCTCATTTGTCTCCATCAGGGGACAGGCGAGGTTACGACTCACCAAAGCGCAGTATGTTTCTGGCGGATCTCCACACGTGATATTTGGGGGGTCGAGGGCCACTCGCAGGTACTTTGTCATGTCGGTGGCTTCAGGCTGACAGGCCATGTAGTCCCAAGCCAGGCCCTCCTCCGTATAGATCTGGGACTTGCACACGTCATAGTGTCCCCAGGCCGCCGGGTAATGTTGCATGGCATGTACCATGGTGGTGCACACAACTTGCAGAGTGAACAATACAGGCCAAAGCATCGCTAATCTCGTTCTGTATGGTTGCTGTGGAACTCTTAAAGCTGTTGATTCATCACAGAAATGTCAATATTGCCGAGAATTTTCTAAATTAAATGCAGTTTGAACGGTGCAATGGAGCAATTGGCAGCATGTTGGTACTTTTGTGTGAGCAGCGTCAGGCAACGATTAGCCCCCATTCAGTTATTACGTCTTCGATTGCTGCCACGTCTGCCTGGCTGATGAGGTGTGTCAACAATTGAGCTTCTTCACAACCGTTGAGCGCTGATGAAAGAGACAGATGTGATGTACAGAGAGGATTGGCACTCCTCATAAGTCAGTGGCTGTCAGATGTCTTAGTTTGATCTCTTGTCTATTGTGGTTTTTGCCACAGGCAGCATCCTAAAAAGACAGAAAAAAGTTTGGGGTATTAAACAAATCACAAAAACATTTGAAACAGTGTATTGAAATGTTAACAAAGCTTTAACATGGTATAAGGGCACTGAGGTGAATAAGTAGTGCTTGACACAATACTACTACACAGACACATACACAAACAAAATGCAAGCGTCCACTGTTTAAATGTACCACTCTATAATAACCTTTCCAAAATCACTGTATGCAATTCAAATCGAGCTTATTCTGCAAAGCCTAATCTACATTTGATTTTCATCCAAAAAGGCTTATTTCCATGTGTCAAGTCACTGCATTTAAGTTATTGCTTTTTCCGACTCTTGCTCCTTTATAACAGAATGTGGAGTTGCGTTTGTTACAATGCCTTCAAAAGCATTTGGGAAATATTAAAGTAAAATTGGGAGACAGAAATGGTCTATTTGAGGGATTGTATGTTTCCCAGAGCTATCACAAGGCATCAGTCAGATGGCCTAACTCGTCAGGTAATGGTGCTTGGCAGCAGTCAGTGGAGACCCACGCGATCACAATGTCTCAGGTAAAAAGTGTGTGCGGTAGTGGGGAAAATGAAATGGAGCAGCTATATACAGCTGCCTCCAACAGAGTGATGACACTGTAAATAGGAGTTAAGTTACTGTTGACTGTCAATGTGCTTGAAAAGAAGTGTGAAAAGAAGTATATGTTCACAGCATTTCAATTTAACCTTTGCCTGTTTACGGCAATTTTAAAAAGGATGTACAGTTTTCCGCTTTTAAAGCACCATATAAGTTTGTAATGTTGCATCACATTTATTCTAATGCAGATTCAGACCAGCCGGTAAATACAGTTGAACCAGTAACTTTCCGGTCAGCAGCTTTATTCTCTACCTTCAGGCTACATCCCCCACCCCCTGTGACAGAAAGTCACTGCTGAATTTTTTTTATTTTTTAGTTAAGCTGGGGTTTGAGGCATGTGGAGAGTCTTTTATGTTCGGAGGAAAGAGCCACTTTTCGATTTGTGTCAAAAGATTACAACTCTTATCAAGACATTATCAAGTCAAATCAAATTAATTGGGGAAGGAATTTAATAAAAGGTTTATCAAATGAAAGGACAAAGATTCAGATCAGATTTGGGAAACTCATCTTAATAAGATGCTGTGGCTCACACATGCAGGGTGGTTTCTGTGCTCCCCTGACATATGGAGGCATTAGAATTCAGTATTTTAACTTGGCCATCTTGACCAAAATTGTGCCAATTTCAATGGGTTTTGACCACATCTATGGCAATTACTGCTTTCCCTCTCCAACCTAATGCCCCTTTTACAAAATGACTACAGGCTTGAATACATTCCAACTGTAATGAAAGATGTTCATATGAGCCAGAGAAATCATCTGCACTGCTATTCGTGCTCAGCAGACCCTTCAAAGTGAGCCATGTCAGGATGGCAGCCTTCATTTGACAGACCTCTAGTGACAGAAAGGAAACTAGTGGGAAAAGAAACGCACGGCAAAATAATTTTGGCTCTTTAAATGTGTGCATGTCAGTCAGCAAGGCTCTTAAGAAGAGGCCAATTACAAATTTGCTAAAAGCTGGAGCTGTAAGTGATGAATAAGCCATTTCTTTCATGGGGATGCGTGGATCAAATTTCATAAATATAAATGTCAGTCCACACTCAGAGATACATTACGGGATGGACCACTCTCTCTCTCTCTCTCTCTCACACATACACACACACACACACACACACCTAGACAACCCCCCCCCCCCTTTCATAATACTGAGGTTGACTTATAAGACAATCAAATTAGGTACCAGGGGCAGGGAGGTCGCTTATCTTATTTTTATTTAATAGGGAACTTTCAAAGCTAATAAGCGGCAGCAAACGGGGTTAACCACAGGAATATTGGATTTAATTCATAGACACATGGATTAATGAAACCTATACAGATGAAAAGAAGGCGTGAGGAAGCTCAGTGAACCTTCCGTGGACAGATACCATTCAACATCAGAGGGCTACTAAGGTGACAGTAAAAGGGGAAAAAGCATAAAATGTCACATGTTTCAAATCCATATTCTGCTCACAAAATTATTATTAAGCGTTCTGACACCATTTAGAAAGCCAGATAATCTCCTACAGAGACTATAGAGGTATCTATACAAGGAGTGTATGAAAATAACTTTGATTCATAATATTTTTTTGTGCTTCCCTGGTTCTCAGTTCACATACAGCCCATAACATCAAAACCTTAACACAGAAAAACTATAAATGCAATCTCCTACCCTTGTGTCCCTTGTCCCTGCAGCTATACCTCATATTCAGTGGCACTCAAAATGCATGGAGGAACTCACGAATGTCATAATTTCACCGAGAAAAATATGAGGTCAGAATCTATATTAAAAGTCATCAATATTTGAGCAGCTCTCCGTATGCAGGGGAGAGCGAGCTTAGAATGTGGGGTGACCACCTCACCGCTCTCTCTCTCTTCCTCTCTCTCTCTTTTCCTTCACTTGTTTTTGAAGCCTCTGAAACACCCCCTTGTGTCCGCTTGCATTCCATCCCCTGGGCAGCTCAAGCATGGCAGAGTGTTTTTAAAGTCAGCAGGCAGCCCTGCCCTGTGGCTTATATTGGTTACAAACTCCCAGCCAGACTCTTAAAAACCATAACGGATGTATTCCATTCATTTTATAGTAATCCCGCTAAAGTGTGGCTCTGCTCTCAGTCTCCGAGTGTGGCTTTCTGATCCCCTCTTGGCTCCCATACAAGACAACGTGGAGGGGAGCTGTCCCCAGTCCATAGTGCTGACAAACAGGACCTCAGATCCGCCCCAATGCTCCACACTGGACCGCCAGTATCTTAAACACTGACATCAGTGTCTAGATGACACTTTCATTGATTTTAGAATAACCCCCCCCCAAAAAAGACTCTGACATCCTTGACATTTGATCAGATATGTTCTATCTGTGGTTTATCCTGCAACAATTGCTATTTTGTTGTCTTTCTGTATCAAGTACCTGGTCAGGATTTTGAATGTGCACACATACAATACTGTCTCATTGTGTTTATTGATTTTTCTGACTTCCAACCAATAACTTCTGATGCATAGCCAGTTTGAGCAGACTGATGCATTGTGGCTGGCTGATGAGTGCAACAATAAACGGGTTAATGCTTCCAACGTTCTCCAAGCCAAGAATCAACCCTTCCATATGAGTCACAGTGGGATCAACTGGCAGGCAGAAGCACGTCTGTACTGGCACACATTTCTCTTCTTATTGTCTTTCTCTCCTTCATTTCCTTCTCTATGGGTCCCTCATTCAATCTCTCATTTCTGCTCTTTTTCTCTTCAACCCTTCAAGCCTCTGTGTTTGTCTCTCAATAGCATGGTTGATGCAGTAGATCCGTAGGCACATAAAACATACAGTTAAGGGCTGCACTTTTAACTCCTGCAATTGGAGCCACTTTTTATTTACAACAAGGACTGGCAGTGGTTTCCTGCAAAGAGCTTTATCCTTGAGAGGATGTGGTTGGTGCGCTGATGACAACGTGAGGGTCCCTCAGTGAGGAGCCCAGCCAGACAGCCAGCCTGCACCACTGCCACACATGAAATCTGCTTCCATGCATTATTTAAAGTTCTTCTCCTGAACCACTAACATTCAAAAATGCAGAGCATTTTGCAAACATTTTATAATTTAGGTCAAGACATGTAACATTCATGCAATCAGAAAGACCGGATAGAGATCCAGACAAAAGTCCAATCATTTTATATTTTTTCAATTTAAATTAAAATGCAAAGAAAGAAAAAAATTGAAACCTAGATTACTTGTGGTAATCTGGGTATTTACGGTAACAGAAGATGTGTTCATTATGTTCTGGGTCAGATTTTCCGCAGAGGCGAGGCACACTTTAATGACCTGCTGCGCAACAGGTTAAAGTCACATAATGTCATTTATTAAATGACTGAGGGTAACGGGGAAACATTGAAAATAACAACAGCTTTAGATAAAGTGTATACGTTGCCAATCCAGATTTATAAGGTCTCACATCTAGCAAAAGTAAGCAAGTGTCAAGACAGTTAAAACTTCTTAAAGAGGGAAAATAGAAAAATGCTGCGGACATAAACAGCACTGTTTTTATTCAATTCCATGTGAGCCGCTCATTGTTTGGCCTATTCATTTAACCCACTTCAAACCGGATTACTGTTAACGTTTCCGCCCATGAAACAGCCCACTGTAATTCCCTTATTATTGCCCATTTAGTCACGATTGTCATCATCATACAAGTGACGGTATGCAAAAAGGAGAATGCACAATCTGCTCAAAACACAACAGTACTCACATTTAAATGCGCTCCTGGGACAAGCTGCTCATTCAACAAGTTATTTTCAGCCAAGGGTAGTTGCAGAAAGATTCCCATACGCCTTTGACTGATTCTTCTTTTTCTAATTTATTCTAATTTCTCACCAGATGGAATAATATAGGCGATGTATGCGCAGAAAGCGCGCATTCACATGGAGCGCACACAGTTTTCTTTTTCTCCCAACTTTTCTTTACACTTTTATGTCTCACAAAAGCAACATTTCCTTCCAAATAACGTTCCGGGAACTCGTTCACTATTACACCTGTTCTTTCGCGCTTACAAACGCCGCCGATTGTCGACTGGTGTCCACACAAGCTGTTTGCCTTTACGCAGCGCTGCTCTTGGCTCAGCATTCATTGGAATGGCGCACGACAAATACATCAAGGAGCCGTCAAGGGGATTCACGGTGGTCCCAAATTCAGTGGTCCATTAACGTGTATTAAAACACATCCCGGTGGAGAGCAACTCATGGGGTCGTTTGGACTGGATAGATAGATTTCTCAGCCCAGCCGAGTTGTGGATGGGAGAGCAAAAGAGAGACAAGCAATCTTCCTCAAATGGAGCTGCTATGTCCAGTTACATACGAGCGCTCCCTGGGTCCTAAAGATAATACTGACTGGCTGGCAAATCTCAACTTCAACCGTTTTTTTTTACGCGGCTGTTACTCGAACAACTGCGCAACATATCCAGCCTTCATTGAGTTGCATTTTGCCACGGGGGCTGATATTGTGTATAAAATGTAACTCATGGCTAGTATTTAACAAAGCAAATTACTAAATGTTGCAGTGATGCTTTTGAAAAAATCTTGAAAATCAATTGTCTCCCTTTAATGAAGGAAATTATTTTAAACTCTTGGAATAATACTAACTGACTCGTAAACGGAGACATATTTGCAGTGACACTAAAGTGGAATATTCTATTTAAAAGTTTCTCGATAATTACTTAGCAGTTGGCTGCGTCGTTTTTCTACAGCAGCGTCCAACTCTCTTACTGCTCAAACAGCTGCAAGCCTAAACGCACCGGTGCCGTCTGGAAAACACAGCAGTTAAAACATGGTCGACTACAGCATTCAGTCATTGTAATTACTAATTGTCCACCTGTAATAATACACATCGCACATACTGTTATAACGCCGTGCAAATTTTTTTTACGAGTACTCATATCATTATCAAAAAGGAGGCACTAAAATGACGAAGGACGCATGTGGAGAGTAAAGCCTCCGAAACTTATTAACAGAGGCGAGTCCTCAGGGCAGAAATTCACAGTACAACACAATCAGGATGTAAGTTGTTGCAGGACCACTTAAGAAGGGGGAAAAAACATCAGCATGTTTTTAGTTATTTGCCTACACAATGATATTCGCCCGGAGGTCATACACAGACTATTACAACACAGCTTTAGGACTCGACGCTTTCAGAAAACACAACAAAAGATCTTACCTTCCATTTAAGAATGTGTGGGGTTGGTACTGCGCTTGCAAAAAGGGAAAAAGTCCCCTGGTCGGAGTTGTTGGTGTAATTATTCGGTGAATTTTCAAGGCAGAGCTGAAAGAATAACTACAGTTAGGTACGTCTACCGGGCTCCCTTGGCGGAGGAGTCATAGATGTCACCCTCTCCTCTACACAGGGTGCCAAGCCGCACGGCAAACAGCCGCGGTGACAGGTCGCTTTGAACACGCATTTTAATTGTGGTGTAATGCCAACTGGTGGAGATTGCACGATAAGAACAACCGCGCCCATCCGAAGGTCACCACAGTAATTGAGCAGACCGTGTCCCGTGTCGGGGCAATAAAGGTTCAAATCTACCGGGTTGTAAAATCAGTAACTCTAACCTTTACATTCTCCATTCATATTTTTAGGGATGTGCAAATTGATTGTGTTTACTTCAAAGACAAACACCGGGGCAATTGTTTGCGCAGAAGAAATGCAAAGGTGCACACTGCTCTGGAGACCTTTTTAATTTTCTTACATTGTAATGTTTTTACGGTCTGGTGGAAATACTTGCATGCATGTTCAGCACCCCGGACAGCTCCTGCGCTCTGTAGGCAACTTCACCATGCTGGAGTGGATTTTCAATGAAGTAAACTATTATTAATCAAATTGATGTGACAGTTGTTTAGTAAAATAGTTTGTGATTCAAATAGTTTATTATACTAAAAACTAATTTGGGGATTCCAGGGGTGCCTTCCTCCCTTTTCTTTTTTCTTTTCTTACATTTCATCATGCACTTACCCCACACACACAAGCACACAAATTCATTCAGTAAGGAAGATTAAACCCACTGGAGTGAACCATCTCGTTTTCAGGGTGTCCATGTCCATTTTGACCTCCTTTGTTTCTTTCAGAAATCTGAATACAGTCTAATTTCCAAGCCCCTTTTCCTTGCTCTTCATCACTCCATTTGCAGAATATATACGCTAAGCAGCTAAATGATTAAAATGGCCCCAAACAGAACCAAAGCCCTTATTGATTTCTTGCAAATTAATATGCAATGAAAGACCTGTAATTCCATTAAAAAGTGACAATGCCATTTCTGTTCAGATAAAGGCAGATTCTGGTCAGGACCGGAGCTGAATGACAACAAGTCTCTCATCCCCACTGTGGTAAAGTGGCTCACATTGTATCAGAGGGTTCAGCCTTTGCTTGGAGCAACTGCTGCTCTTGACATTTCCATTAAATCATTCCTCCTGGAAATACTACCGTACCTCCCTGACAGTCACATACATGACTGTGCTTCCTTATTTTGATTCTAATCAGAATAGACAGACAGACAGACAGGCAGAAAGATAGACAGATGCATCTGTGTATGTCAACTTCTCCAACTATTTAGTGGACTATGAAGATAATACTACAAAATAAAGACTCTACTGCCATGCTAGCAGCTCTGTGAAGCTGCACTTACGTACTGTGGAGCTTTCAGCTGAATGCAATCAGTGACAATGCTAAGATGCTGATGTTAAATAGGTACAGTTTTTTTTATCATTTTAGTATAGCTCGTTAGCATGCTAATATTTGCTAATTAGGATTAAACACAAAGTACAGCTGAGGATGATGGGAATGTCATTGTGTTTGCAGGTATTTGATCCATTGTTGATGGGATCGTGTTGGTAAACCAAATTATAGGACAAAATTAAAGTTTTGACCTGATGATAGAGCGAGATTGAAAGTCAGAGTATCACCAAAGTGATTACAATTCATTTGTAGCTAATTTCATGGCAATCGATCCAACGGTTTTTGATCAATTGTCAAGTTCACGGTGGCACAAGAGGAAAAGTACAGGATCATCTTCTAGGGACTATAAATGTCTGTGCATTTCATGACATGTCATGCACATTTTATGGCAATCCATCAAGTTTTTGTTGAGTTATTTCAGACTGGACCAAAATGGTGGACAGATTGACCGACTGACTGAGCCAATTTGTCTGTGAAAAGTGACTTTGTGGATTTCTGTCCTTTGTTGCTCTATTTTGATTCCATCAAAATAGTACAGCACCAACTGTTAGACCATTGAATATCAGTATTTGCAAACTACAAAAGTTCAGGGTGGTGGGAATAAAATATGCTGCAGAAGATGGCTCTCCCCACTCTCTCCCAGCCCTCTCAGGTCAAAGGCTGCGGGGTCAGCTGAATGAATTCACAAAGCCTGCCTGAAATCACATCAGAGAGTCAGGAATTCCTCCGTAGCTTCTCTACGGTTTTTCAGCAGCACGCTACGGTGTACAATGAGGATGCAGAGGTGGAGTCTGCCCTCTCACCCGATGCATGTCCTCTCCCTCAGTGCCACCGAGAGCTCTGGCTGACAGAGATGGAGGGTTTGCTGTTTGATTCAGCTCCCGGGGGTCTATTGATAGTTTCAAAGTGGAGTCCACCTGCCACTGCTTTAATCATCCGTGACCCCAGCTGCATGTTGGAAGACCGCAGAGGGGGGTGGGATCAGCAGTCCTGTTCGTGTGTGTGTGTTTGTGTCTGAGCAGTCAAGAGAAAGAGAAAGCGAAGTAGGAGAGACAGATATAGACAGGATAAAGAAACACTCAGACCTAAAAAGATAAGATGGGGAGAAAGAAGGAGTCTATCGAGTCACTTTTCAACCCTGTTGTCATCAAAACATATGTGGGTTGGGATTTTCTCCACACTTGTGTCGAGATATGGAATAACATAGTTTTTATTCCATCCAGCTCCAGGATTTTTGTCTCATGGTGCATTTCTATCTGGTTTAAATGTATTATTAGAGTATTTAATCAGATTTTTCTCCAGAGGTAGAGTAGAGTGAATCAGCATGCAGGCACAACTTATGACTGCCAAATTAATTCAATCTATTCCAGAGCCTTTCTTAAGGCCAAGGTTGTAATTATGGCATGCAATTAGAGGGGATATAAATATTAGATAACTTCCCAATTCCCTATGAAAGTTAACCCAAAAGTTGTTTTTTCAGGTATTGGTGATTTACATAAAGATCTCAGAGTGCTTCTGGCTATAATTAAAGCAACGTTCACATACCACTAACAAACATCATCCATCTATGGTAGAGTTTGGGTTAGGAAGTTGTTATAACTGTTTACCATTGCTGATTCCCTGCATATGGCAGTGTAGCTGTACACAGTGCGACATAGTTGTGAATTTGAGTGGGTTGTTACCACAGATAAAAGTCTCTGTGTACAAGGAATATGTGACACTTTTCTGGAGAGTATGCCAAAGCCACTGCAGTGCAGCTTAGAACAGGAAGTGATCAGGGTAAGGAAGGAGATGGGAGTCAGGAAACAAACTTTGGAATTAGTTCAAGCACTGTGGCGTGTCCCTGTGTGTGTGTGTGCTGAGGAAAGTAATGCTTTTTTTGAGCAAGAAATGTATCCATTAAGTTTGAAAACATTCTTATTTACCTTTATGGTGGGATGTCAACGATAAAATTCACTGTAATTATTTTTCTGTTTCTGTTTCTGAGGAGAAACAATTGACCAGTAGAGCTTTGTACGCAGCATTAAAATTGTTGATGTCATCTCCCTACAAAGCTAGCTGGCTAAGTAGCTAAATCCGTGAAAAATAGCAACAGAAAAATGGCCCCAAACTGGCAACAAGTATAGATGGGATTGACATAGCTGTATGTTTGTTTAACGACATTAAGGGAACTGCTAGCAACCACTACTGTAACTTCCTGTAAGTGACCTCAGCGAGACGGATACTTCAGTTACTACCAAAAGCAACAATCTTTCCACAGTTGTTTGCAAGAGTAAAACTGCTGTTGCCATATCTTGTGTTTTTAAAGTCAAATCTATTTAATTTGGATGCAAAAATTTAGACGAAAATCTGGGTAGTGTCATTCCACTATGGTTCATGCAACTGGCCAAGAGACTGCAGCGCCATTTAAAATAATGTTAGTCCACTGTAAAATGTCACACTTATGCTTTTGGTGTGAAAGCCCAGAAACACGAACAAAATGTCAGGCTGACCAAATGAATTGAAAGGAAATTCAGTTTGACTAACACTAGCGGTATTGCTGGAGTAACTGTTTCTCAAAACTTAAACCACATTAAAGATGAACCCTGTTGTTTCCTGTTGCAAAGACCAATCGAGGGCCTTCCAGTTCCCATACTACCACACTATTTAGTATGCCAGAAAAATATTTAGTATATCCCAGACAGACATAGTATGCCAAATGCAGTATTCCAAAAATACCAGGATGTCCTACTGCATCTGGTCACATTTTGCCAGCAGTCTTTTCTGGCTATTCTCACCCACAATCATCTGCACCCATCAGTATGATCAAGAGGGTCAAAGTTCAAGGAGCTATGCGATAACAAAGTAATATGGCCCAATTTTATGCATGCTTCATGTAATAGTATGGGCATTGTAAGGGCAGCTGCAATATGTGCTAAAAGAAAAAAAGAAAATGTAGCACTTTTTTGGGCTTTTTGTTCCCCTGTCATTACCTGCATCTCTCTGGAGCTTTTCATAGGTGACTGTTCCATAATGTACCATGGAAACTTTGAAAGCCTTAGTGCATCTCCTTGTGCACCGGATATGTTCTCAATTGGTCATTTTCCTGTTTTGTACTGTACAGCAATCTGAATGAACTTTAGCCAGTGATACACAATGCAACATGCAGTGCTGGAGAAGGCTGGCATTTTCAGTTATGTTTTACTTGGTTTAGCATAATTAACATACTATTTATGTAATAACATAATGATTGGTTAACTGTACTTTTAAGTCTGACAGGCCATACATTCAATGCTTGCATCCACCAACCCAGTGCTTGAACACTGACAGCGTTTCCAGTGTGTACACACCCATTAAGATGCACTAATGGTAGCTGTACTTGGCTTTGTTAATGAGAACAGCAAAGGAAAACCACTGACAAAATGAAGACAAAGTCTGAGTAAACTGAAACAATTTAAATTACACATAGGATTGCTTTTGGGGATACATCATCACAATTTCCCGTTACTTTTAAGATAGATAGACGGAACACTGCACACTGGAGTCTGAAATCAAAAGTCTTGTTGAGTGGGTGGTACACTTCCATATCCTGCCAGGTACGCAAGCCGAGCGGGTGGCACCTCAGCTGCACCTAAAACCAGGGCATATAAGCAGCTGGAGCCCGGCATCTCTTGCCTTGAGAGAAGCGGGCAACATGCCAGCCTCTCTGGGAGCTGTGCTACATTTCACAACATGATGGATGGCACAAGTCAATTTTAACCATAACAGCAAATCAGTTCATCAACAGCCCTCCTTAGTATTTGAGAGGAGATAAAAGCGTTCTTTTACGATCAGGGGTACAATTTAAACTTCAATGAGGTGATAACTGTAAACTATTCCCATATGAGCGACAAGCCAATTGACACATTCAGATTATTTCCTGCCCCCTTTCTTTAATGGACAGTGTGACTATATGTACTGTAGATGGCTCATACTAGCCACAGGCATACTCCAATTTTCAAGACAAGATGACCTTGAATAAAAATTGTATTGCTAATTATACAATCAAGTGTTTTGGTAATGTCACAAAACAGTGAAGGCCACTGCTAGTTTTGAAAAAATGCCCCTCGAGGTAATAGACTGGAGGAGCCTCTGCATGTATTTATTTTCTTTTGCCGCAAAGCGTTGGTTCCAATAGTTCCAAAGTTTTGATTCACACGTCTACAAACCCATGTGAGCCTCTTGACATTTATTAGGTACAGCATGCCAAAATCATATTCCCTGAGGTTCTTTTGCTGTGTCTTGACAAGGTTTAGAGTTGTTTTTTATGTGGTGCAGAGGAGAGCTAAGGTTTCCTTCCTTTCCTTTCCTTTCCTTTCTGGTGGATTGACATGCTGATAAACACAGTCTATAGTATGTATGGTGGGTTTCTAAGTGTGTAATATCTGGTCATCACATGTTAATAGCTCTGTGGCTTGCTCTTTGCCAAGATGACATTTGGTTTGGTTTAAAGCCCGGTTCCTGGGCAACTGTGGCGTTGTTGGAGTGTATTGTAAAGTATATTCAATCACATCTCTTTGTCAGGGGGAATGAAAAAGAAAATCATTAGAAGGAATCAGGCCAAGATGGTATTTCTTGGCTCAACATTCATGTCTTGAAGCTTTTCTGTAGTTGTGTGACCACTAGCCTATACTTCCCAGAAGGCAGACTTAGATGGAATATATCCCAGAATCAATTATCTATAAATTGGATTGTATTACAGAGGACAGTAGCACTGAATATGTCTAGAAGAGGCACTCAGGAGACAGCCAGCAGAGTGTAACCAACCAACGCTGGGCGCATGTTAACACGGTTTAGCACAGACAAGCATTGCCACTGTCATTAATTAAAATTCTAAGCAGCCATTCATTATCCTTTGTTCGCCGCTACATGTATCTCTCTATTTTACAGGCAATTCAGTGTAGGTGTTTTCCCCAAACATGAAACTATGAATTGATTGAAGTTTTGATGTGTTCTGCCTTATTAATCATATGACTATCAATTAAGCCTGCACAGACTGTGCTGAGTGTATCTCATACATCATGCTATTTGTGTCTGTCATGTTCTGAGCGGTTCATTATTTCCCACATGGAGCATTGGCAGCCGACAAGGTAGTCATTGACCTCTACATAATCTACTTTTGATTGAGGGTAACACGATTTGAGGTGGAGTCTACTTGCTAATGTTCATGTGCACTTAGAGAATATTGATTCCATAGGTTTAGCACACACTGTAAAATAAAGTCCACTATCTTGATTTGTGTGTGTAAATGCTTCACTAAGCATTCACTCACCCATGTCTAATCTCCTTTTCATTGAGGTTAACTTATTGGAGAAGTTATAAACCACAGGGGCTAGTGCTGCTCATAAACAGAAGAAAGTTGCTAAAGCTGCTGAAGTATCAGGACGGAAGAAATCACATCTTCAAAAACTCCAGCCAGCTGAATGAATAACAAACCTCTCACTCCCACTACCTATGCTAAAGTGCATTTTCACTTCAGAAATTAGAATAGTTTGAAATTGGCTGACTGCTGTTTCTGAGATTATTATCCTGCTTGTCTTTAGTCACTAAACATGGCAAGCCATTATTATTTCTAAATAAATGTGAACCGAGAAACATTACCTACTGAAAGTTATATAATAGTCACAAATTACCCAGCATGGCTTCTGTAGCCTCAGGGATGGAGTCCAGACAACCTTAGTTGTCAAGTCAATTCTCAGAGCAAATCCAGTTGAGGTTGAGGCAAGACCAAGTCCAGATGCCACTACAATTTACATTACTTTAAGACATAAGATAAATACCTTGCCCATAACGATACATTCAAGTCCTTTCTAATGTAACACATCACTTGAAGCATAGGTTCACATTTCTTTTGAGACGTCAAGGCTTGAAACAGTGCTCACATACCCAAATGTACATTGAAAGAGTTATTGGTTGCTGCAATTGTTCCTTCTCTCTGTAATGGCCATTAAGTGGATCCCCTTGAAGAAAAGAGGTCACAAAATCCACAGTCCTCTAGCCTGCATGAGGCTTCAGCAGTCTGAGTTAGTTAAATCAAGTTGAAGACACCCCTTTTGAAGTTACAGTCTTTCTATTCTTTAGGGTTGTGTCTTATAATTTTTTGACTTCCAGCTATGTTTGTATTTAGAAAAGAAGATAGAGAAGAATAATCGCTGTTTTGTTTACGTGTTTCAGTCAAGTCAACTTTCATCTGTGGCTGTGATATGAGGAAAACATTTTTGTTTTTTGTCACAAAATGCAAAAGAAATTTGAGAGCAGCAGTTGTCAAGTTAAATAAGTCAAGAACAGACATTAAGTAGCATAATACTGCATTCGTGTAAGTTTTATTCTGTTGTAGGGTAGGGTAAATATTGGACAATATTTAGTATATTGCAAGACAATATATAAAAGAGATTTTGTGCTACTGTTTATATCCTATTAGGTTATGTGGCCATTGTGGGGCAATACAAATGAATGTCTTGATTTCCCAGGTATTTCATTCACTGGATTGGTTAAAAACAAGATACTTTGGTCTGCTTCTTTTATCTGTGAACAGGGGTTGCCAGGATGTGAATAATCCATTTGGCTGGTGTTTCAGCCTCCTCCAGCATGACACCAGCTTCATCATGAAGATCATTCAACTAGTTATTGTACCTTCTTATAAAAAGGCTGCAGAACATCAGGACCACATTTATTGACATTTTAATAACATTAAATCAGACTCACCTGGCTATTGTAAGAACATTTTATTAATGACTTATTAACATTCAAGGCAGATTACTGCCTCACTTTTGCTAATTAGCAAGTAAGAAACCTGTGACCCATCATTAATGACTCATTAATATTTACAGTGATGGTTTATTAGATGGTTATACCTATTACCCCTAACTAATGACTAACTAACATTTATAACCAGAACCCACAAATATTTCTAAATGGATTACCAATATTTATAACGGCATGTGTTTACATTTAGCCATTCAATGGTATGCTGCAGTCAGAGAACAGTTGGTTTATCTTTACTCCCAGTATTAACAGGCATTGACATGCTTCCAGCTAAGGTATTTCATCAGAAACAGGTGATTAAAAGTAGAGGGGAAGCAGATTTTCGATTGTTGGAATGTCTCAGCCACAAGTTTTTCTGGAGCATTGCTTGAGCAGACTTTTATGTGGAAGATAACTGTCATCACATATTTTTTTCTGCCAATCTTATCTACCCCCAAAAACATGATATTTTTGGAGATAGAGCTACTGTATTTTACAGGCTTACGTATTCATCCATGCAATTCTCTGTTCTCCCTCTATACTACCCCTGATATGTATGGTACCTTTATTTATTCCACCCACAAAAGCAGATACATGTGCACACAAGCACACTGATACCAACACACACACACACACACACACACACACACACACACATGCATCATTCTAACAAGAATACACATATTTGTAAACACCGCCCTCAAACGAAGGCATCCTTGTCAAACGTTTCCTGTTGTTTTCTCATTCAGGTTCGCCGTGCTCCTTGAAGTAACCTTTCTCATTCTGTGAATCTGCAATGCAGGCTGTCTTCATTTAGGTGTTTGTTGGGTGGGCAGGATGGAGACTGCATTATTTATGATGAGGCAAACCAGCAGCGAGTGATAGGCACCAAACAGACACGAGAGCAGCCCCTCGTACCAGAACGAAGCAATCAAACACAGTCCCCCTGCATTTAGTGACGCCTCATGACACCTCTTTTCATTTTAACATAAAACATTGCATCTTCCCCTGCTGAGAGCCTCGGAGAGGACAAAAATGAGAATGCTTCAGAACTGGGAGTCCTGAGGGAGCATGCCAGCAGATCTCCCGCAAATGTTGGTGTACAAGTGTTGCAGCTGATTTGTCAGTAAAGAAAGGAGTGCGTAGGAATCATGATAAACATTTCTCCAGATGAACAAGGACACCTCTATCTCCACCCCTCATCTGGAGGAAGCATTGTTTCCCGCAGAAACAAAACGTCACATCAGTGCTGAAATAGGCAGCTGTCTCCTAGATATAGAGAGATGTAATGAATTCATATTACAATGCAAATAGCACCCACCCATTATCATCCACTACTGAATCTTTGTTTGTCGGGATATACATTAATCCCAGAATCCGACGAGTGGCTGACAGATAGAGACTTACTTGTGTGATGTTCATGTTATGGAAAATGAATAAAGCATGAAGGTGAAGTGTTTGGGTGCCGACCAGGCTTTGTGGAGAAGACAGGGTTGGGTTGAGAGATGTGGTGGGTGTGAAGGGGGTGTTTTGGGATGGAGGGTGATGTGGAGGCCACAGGGTCCGCAGGCCAGGTCTGCCGAGAAATCCTCAGTTTTTCTTCAGTATGCAAGACAGGTGCTGGGATCCAGCGAAAGCTCTTAAATATTAAACGCCAACCACCTGCAGTTTTTCTCTCTCTTTCTATTCAATAATAGAGGAGAGCTGTCAAAGATGTGATATTTCTGTATGTGAGATTGTGATGGTTGCATAACAGGTATTAGTATAAAGCATGTATACAACAAAAGCAAAACATTGCCAGCCAATTGTGTTCATGTCACCAGGACACAGATTCTGATGGATGAATAATTAACATAATTTGCACCTCTACTGAATCACCAGGTTTCCCTAATGATCATGAACGGCTCTCGAGGAACTGGCTGGCAGGTTGTTCTTTTTATCTTCTGATGGCTAAAATGTGACCAAAATTTTTATTTCAAAACATTCCTCCTTAAGACATGGCTACTCTGCAGCAATAGTCTCATTTGTGTCTATTTTACTTAATTAGACAACCACAGGCTTTGCATTTGACAAATAGTTTGTTGATCTTTTCATTCCCAGAATTGACTTCAATCCCCAAAATGGATTTGGGTATTCCTCTGGAGGCCCTGTGTTGGCCTCATTTCCTGATCAAAAGAGTTCTCTCTTCCTGTCTGGGACCGATCAGGGATTAAATGGCTATCTTTGATGACTCACTTAGCAAAATTACAACCCTGTCTCAAAACATTACCCTCCCCGCTGCTTTCTTTCCCCCCCTGTTTCTGAGGTTCGTCCAGTTAAAAGACTTATTTTTTGGATGTCAACTTAAAATAAGAGCTTTTTTGGTGTAGTCATGAGATTCCTTTAAATCTTAATCTTTATGCATTCAATTAGATAATGACGTCTAGGGAAAAATGTAAAAATGTACTTAGCTCAGTAAAAGAATATAATCCATTCAGAAACATATTCACAGACATTTCTTGGTTATATCTAGCTCTAAACAGTTTAAAATAAATTAAACATCCACAACAAAATGTCCCCATGATGGCAATCTTAAATGAAAGCAAGAATTAACAGATTAAATATTTAAGACTTACCCAGAGGTCCAAGGGAAGAGTAAGTTCTAATGATTGCATATTCAAGCTTCCTCTGGAGAGAGCACATTTACTGCTTCTGTTTAAAAACAGTTTGGGATTTTTCTTTGAGTTTTGAGTTGTCACTTCCTGGGAATAAAGGTGACCAAACCCAAAAACCAAACATAAAGAGTTAGTTTGACATTTTGTGAAATGTATTTATTCCCTGTCTTGCTAACAGTGAGACAAAAACATTTATATCACTCCTAAATCTTTGTATGTGTGTAGTATGCAGCTAGAGCCAGGACGCTATTAGCTTGCCTGGCTCTGTCCAAAGTACAAAAATATGCCCACCAGAGCTCACTGATGAATGAATAAAAGCTTGAAAGTGACCATTAGTGATTTTACAAGGATTTTAGCGCTGAAGCTATTTCTTCAAACAACAGTGTTGCCCAATGACTTCCCAGAGTTTATTCTTTGTTGTTTGACAAGAAATGGTTACAGCAGAACCTCTCCAAATTGTTTTTTTTCTATTTCTATTTTTGTACAAATTAAACAAACAAGATAGAACCTAGAAAAGGCTATCAATAGTTGCACACACTGTTCTGACAATTATGTAATGTAGTATTGAGGTATTGATGTAAAACACTACATGTGATGCCTTTAACAAATGGCAAGGCGATGGTATGAATGTTCAGGGGCTGGCCAAGTGTCTATATTTGGCACAAACAGCTTAGTGCTTGAACACTCAAGACACAAGAGTGGTATCAATGTTCTCTCTTGATCTCACTCTTGGTGAGTAAATTGAGAGCAAACAAGCGTATTTCCCAAAATGTTAAACTGACAAATATGATTTTCTATTTTCTCTTTAAGCTAGAGCAGATTTAGCATGTAATTTACAGTATGTGCTATGAACTGAGTCATTAATTTTTCTTCAGATTAGTTACTTGAAGAGTTCCTCATGGATACTTCTCTTTGTCTTACTTTGGAGCTAATGGGAGAGCAGAAAATCAAGGACCTTGGATGTTGAATGCAACTGAATAAAAGAATGTCATTTATATGAATGTCAAAGATATAAGGAAGTATTTCCATATCCCATGGTGAAGCTGTAGACGATAAATATATAGAGTACAATCTCTATTGCAGGGGGGTGGGTTGGGGAGCAACATATGGAAATGAGCTTCCTTCAGGCTTTATTTCTTTCTAATATGGTGGGTAGTCTAGAATTAGTGCCTGGCAAGTGGGAATATCATGTTGTACAAAAAGCGAGTGCTTACAAGAACAGCAAATGCAGACTCCCATTAAAGATTTTCAATCAAGCATTGAATTGTTTCTTCTAACCACCTGGGTCAAGCCTAGGTGTTCATGTTGATAAGCGTATCTTCTATTTCTCCATGCTTATATGTCACAGCAAGTTAAATAATAGATTTTCGACCCTTACATAAGTTCAAATACAAAAAGAAAGGCAGGACAAAATAACAGCACAGTGGCATTGTGGGGGACAGCAGAAGCATACAGGTCAGAGAAGCAGTTGTGTTACCTTTATGTCACCACATCTCTCTCTAGTTCCTCAATGTCTGTTGCCCAAATTCTTTTTATCAAGGCGCTTTGTTTCTACTTGCAGGAGAGGAATGTCAGCATGTCGACTCAATCTGGCTAAATACTTACGATATTTAAATCTTGTGCTGTGTTTGTTTCAGGATGTCATTGGCTGCATTTGTTTAAAAACTATAGTGACACTGAATTGATATCTAATATGGTAACATATTAGTCATGCTAGTAGCAGTGGCTCTACAGGGATGGTAATGTTGGTGTGTCAGTCGGTTGGTCCACCACACTGATCAAGACTGAAATATAGTTTCAATACTTCAAATGAAGAATACCATGTGACTGATGACTTCAGAATGGGCTTCGTTCAGTTTGAAATGTTTGCTGTATGTGATAAAATATGGTGATACCTTAAGCCTAGTTCACACTACACAATTTTTTGCACGATTTGCCGCTCGGCGAGCTCGGCGACCTTCAGGCTGTGATCGGGGGCAAATCAGCGGTTGATTGGCGCTCGCCAGTCGTTGTGTGTGAACTACTCAACGGTGCATCAAAACGACTCCCTGACACATTTCTGACACATCGCCGACGTCTGCCAGATATCTAGCATGCCAAATATCTGGAAGAGTCGGCCAACTTGACATCCACATCCAGCCACTGAGAGCAGGCAGGTGGCAGAGCAGGCAGCTACTTTTTTACCACAAAACACTTTTTACTCACCTCCAGCTCTCTCTGTAGCTCAGATGATCCCTGCTACATGCATCTGCTAATCCATCCTTTCACACAGATTTTTTGTCTTTATAATTGCTGTCTTTATAATAACAAACAACAGTTGTTTTATGTGTAGGTTCGCGTCATTTCCCGTTTAACATTTCATGTGTGTTTTGTTGACAAAACGTGGTTTGGAGACCAGCGTCGGGTGACAGAGTCGCTGTTAGCTCGTGTAGTGTGTGACTCCCTGTCAACGATCAGCCACGCAGTGTGAATGCCACAGCAACTTCAAAACTCCCATCACAAGAGGCGGCTGTGGCTCAATAATAGATTTTTGACCCTTAGATGGATAAGTTCAAATACAAAAAGAAAGGCAGGCTCAGGAGGTAGAGCGGCTTGGCCGTTAATCGGAAGGTCTGCGGTTCAATCCCCGGCTCCCCCAGGCTGCATGTCGAAGTGTCCTTGTGCAAGATACTGAACCCCGAATTGCCCCTGGTGGCTGTTACGCAAGTGTATGAATGTGTGTGAATGTTAGTTTCTGTTTGAGCACTTAGGCTCAGTGTGCGAATTGTGAATGCAGATGTAGTGTAAAAGCACTTTAAGTGGTCAAAAAAGACTAGAAAGGCGCTATACAAATACGGAGCATTTACAAGACGCCAGGTTGTGTAGTCTGAACAGCACGGCCGTCGGCCGATGCAGAAAGTCGTGTGGTCTGCACAAGGCATTAGAAAGACATAATCGCAAGTATGAGAACATGTCCACCTATTTCCACTTTCCCCATCAGCCTTGTAGTTTATACACCTGCCCATTTCCATTCATTCTCTGCCGGATCATGTATTGTGCTACTGCCTTAGTGTTCCAGCAATCTGTTACTGCCTGATTGTGTTCTGCCTGCATAACCCCCTGCCTGACTTCTGGACTTCTGCTCCTCAGCCTAACCCCTTTCTCGATATGTTTACCTGTTTTTCTCCTCCTGCATGGTTTTGACTTTTGCTTATCAACAAGTAAACTTTTTCTTTTTTCGTAGTTGTGCTTCTGGGTTCAGACTTGTTTCCACTGATCTTTTCAGACCTTCTCCAATCACTCATATGAAATGTTGCATAAATATCAAGTATGATGTTAACATGCATGAGCTCACAATGGACATTGGGCCTAAACTATGCTTTTTGGACAATGCATTTATTAATTTTACTGTAACATATTGCACGATAACATCTACATTTAATGTAGCATTCCTGAATAAAAGTATTATAGATTAAAAAACCTACAGGTTTCTTGAACTTTTATTACAAACATGAGACTAAAGCAATTAAAATCAGTGAGCTGCTGTAGTGCTTTTGACATCAGTCTAGGCACAAATAGAAAGAAAGCCCCATAGTGTCGTAAGGCTTCATCTCTTGACAACTATTAACTGATAACTGAATTTGGTACAGATATTCATATTTAAATTGGCTTGTTGCCACACTAAATTAAGATGGTGAGTAGTGTAAACATTTTACCTGCTAAAGATCAGCATGTTAGTATAGTCATTGTGAGAATGCTGATGGTAGCATTTAACTCAAGGTATCACTGTGCTTAAGTAGCCTCACAGAGCTGCTAGTATGGTTGTAGACTCTTAGTCTTCCTTACCTAAAACTGCAACATTCAGGAAAAGATATTCGATATTTAAGTTGAACCACATAGTTGTGAGTAAAGTCACAAATGTCAGTTTTAACCATTGGCAGATTTTTTTACAAAATATTACCATGTGGGATTTTATAAAATTCCCTTTGTAAATACCAGGAAATTACCTTTAAAAGACTTGTTACCCATAAGATGTTACCCATACATTATTATAAAATATTATACACAATGTGTCTTTATAGGGCTTTGGGGCTTTGAATATGTACCATGTGTCCACAATTTTGTAGCATATGTCCAAGAGTTATGTAAAGTAAGCATAGAGAACTCATTTTATTAATTCTTATCCACAGGTGGTTGTAAGCATACCATAAAAAATATTACCAAATTTTTTGTATATTCCCTTCTTTCGTGTCAGGCAACAAGATCAGATGCCATTAAATACTTACCATGCTACTGAACATGTTTTCTGTGTTAGTTGCATTTAATAACTATGACAGTCTTTTGGGATAGTATTTTGTAGCCTACATGGTGAATATACAGTAAAGCTTGGGTGTTCTGTACGAAGGACAGTCAGGAACAAGAAAAGTTTTCAGTGAGGAGGGACACTGGTATATTGATTAACTGTCCACAGCAATTCCAACACACTTTTCCGGGAATTTTTTTAGATACAGGACAATGAACAAACGCCTCTGACATGCTGACAACAGCCCGCACAGACATTGTGCTTAAACCCCCTTTCCCATAAGACTATTATATCTCAATAAAAGAAAATTCCACAACATCCCCTTTAATAGAGTAGTCCGTCAATTTCCCCTCTAACTCCATCATCCCAGATGTGTACTTAAAAGTTAATCCCATTTCGAGGGGCAATTGTGAATGTGGCACACTATTGATAGGCTATAAAGCCTTTTCTTGGTTTAGGGGTGATAATGGTAACAAGGCCCAACAGGGCACTATTAGGGTGCATTTCAAAATGTTGCTATCCTGTCATTGTGTTGCGTGACAGCTGTGAATGGCAGAGACAGAGAGGTCATAACAGGGAATTTCATCCGCTGTCTGGAGAGGGGCGAGCCGAGACATGTGCACCTCTGTCAAGGCAATCCAGAGCTCGGCTGACAGATAACTGATACCTGGGCTTTAAAAGAAATGAGAATGAGAGCAAGTCTAGGGCATCATAATCCCTTTGGAAAGGTTTTCCATCTGTCACAAACGGTGGTGACCGGGCTTTGGTAATTTCCCCACAGGATTTACAGAGAACATTAAAAAAAGAGCCATGTGATATTCCCCTTACCTCAGAGAGCCTGGCAGGTAGGTGGTAGCAACAGTGCCAGGTATAGAGGGATATGATGATCCACCCTTTTCATTTCACATGAAAATCCAGGGTGTATGTTTGACTGGACTGACAGGCTTGCATCTGTGGACAGCTATTGTTTGCAAGGATCAGAAATGACATTACTTACATCCATGTATGTTGTTCTTAGGCAAAGCTTCTACAATATTGTGTTGATTTCAACAAGATAATCACTCTCTTGTAAAAGCCACTGTATGGTGTGGTTTGATCAGACTTAATTGACAGTTATTTGACTAAATATTGTTAAATGCAAGCACTGTTAGCTTGTGATCGAAACAGAGATGAACATACAGAGTTTGCAAAGTTTGTCTAAAGTTAGATACAGCTACAGTTTTGGATGGTCATAGTTCTGGCACGTTGTCTTATGCACATCTATTGAACAGGTGTAATAATGCCACAGAGAAAGCTGATTAGATGGGCAATGCGACATTGGGGGTTGGTAGTAGCTTAGTGCGTAAGGACTTGGAAACCGGAGGATTACCAGTTCAAGTCCCGTTTGGACCCGGTATAAAGCAGCAGCCCCTTAGCACTGACATTTCTCCATTTGTTGCTGCATGTGTATAGGTCCTGTTTCAGCATGTGTTTGTATTTTGGACCTGTGACAATAATTATTACAGCAGAGTGGAATAAATATTGAATTTGAAGTCGCTTCCGGTGCATGCTCCACTCTCAGGTCAGCTAAATAACCATAAATAAACTGATAATAATAAACTGCTTTTTTACGTCCCCCACAGGACTTAACGTGATGCGTTCTCGGTTGTTTCCCTGCTGCAAACATTGTGACAATAGTAGGTGACTGGTTAGCATTATCCAAAACATTGAGAAAAATTCGAATGCATTGATCTTGGTATGTATTCGCTGTCAAAATGGCTACCGTTGTCAATATTGTACCTCTGAATCATACAAATTACAGAATGTTACACGTGTGTAAGTTATCTTATTTGTCGTTCTACATAGCTAACGTTATGCTACGCCAACAGTGGCTAGCTTTAGTTCCTGAAGTAGTATGGTAGGATTAGCTTTTTTTTGTTTTTGGATAAGCTACTGTGTGTTTGGCTTAGCATAGGTCTGGATTTGTCTTAATATGTTGACTATGACGCTCAGGTTAGTTATTTGTCCAAAAGAAGATAAAATAAAGATATCGTTTAGACCGTTTGGTGTAGCTTTTTCACACTTAAACAGCGTGCTGGCTGTATGAATTCATCTTACTACGAAATTATCATAAAGAAAGGCGCCAGCCGACCCCTGTATTCAGCTATGGTTCGTTATCTTGAGATCACGAGAAAATTATCCTGTTATCACAAGAAAACAACAGTCGTTATCTCGTGATCTCGAGATAATGACTGTTGTTTCATCATCATTCTCTTCAACAAAGTTGTTAAGAAGAGATTCAGGGGAATCCAGTCACACATTTTCCGATGGCTCAAAGCTTCTGAAACAGCTGTCAGGAAATGTGTAGTTAAATGGATTCCCCTGAATGAGAAGTGGATGAATTTCCTCTGCCTGGGAATGATGGGGAAATGAAAAGTCCATAGGTTGATGAATGTGGACCAATCGCTGGGATACGCACACTCCAGCACGTGCTTAATTGTGAGCATATGAATCAGTCATCTTCATAACAACTTTGTTGGAGATGAATATGAAAAATAATTTTTAAAAATATGCCTCCTATGAGGATTAAACTCACAATCTTGACTTTGAGTCCTGTGCCTTACCAGCTGAGCTAATCAGTAACACTGGAAGTACTGTGAAATTACCATTAACAAACGTTCTTACCAACCCATGCGTTAATAGTGTAAACTATTGTTTAGTTATCTCAAGATCACAAGAAAACCACAGTCGTTATCTCGAGATCACAAAATAATTATCCCGTTATCACGATACTCCTTTTCTAACTGTGTAATCTGTGTGTTTACAGTGAATAAAGTAAAAGGATTATAACAGTACGCTACTAACTTTTGTGTCACCATTAATTTTTACAAAGTGGATATTTAGGATATTTACAAAATTATCAATACAGGTATACATGTTGTATTGCATGTGTGTGAATGTGTTTTTACAGATTTTACAGTTTGATATTCCACAAACTGTAGTCCATGTAGTCCTGCAGGGTTCTAGTTACGGTCCATAAGGTGGGTCTGAGCTCTTGAGGAAGCAGTAAAATCATGCATCGGAGTAAACTTCCTGTTAATAGGGCTTGTGAAAAAGACACTGCTACTAGTTGAATTATTGAAACAATATACAGTCGGCTTTGTTTGGCACGTTAAGTGCTAAGTAGACAGAATAGGCTCAAATCAGTGTGCTATATTTAAGGAATTAGCCTACTAGTTTTCACTTACAATGTTGACTAATTAATTAAATATAAATCAACGACAAAATCCCTTCCCCTATAAGTGTCTACATGATGAAATTTTATCATTTTTGAATGCGTTTCCTGTCAAATCGCAAAATTTTATTTTGTATTTGTATTTCCTGTCCTGACAGTGGAGCCGACCTGAGAGCAGAGCCGGCACTGGAAGCGGCTCCACATTGGAGGTCTGCAGTTAGACACTCTCGACTTTTTCTTTTGCGTGAACAGTGACAGAAAATTAGTTGACTGGCAGAATGTTCCAGCTGTGATCTGCAGTGACATTCCGGATATTAAGACGTAGGAACAGACAAATCGGCTGTGGGGTCAGGGGTCACTAGTGTTCAATCCCCTTGACAAGCTCCTGCCTTCTATAATTGGATACTGCATCATAAACGATGTTGTTTAAAAGATGGAAGGAGAGACAGAGTGGAAAAGGATTTGCCTGCGGCTGATATTAATAGGCCATTGCTTTCTTGTGTGCAAAGAGAGTTTCACAGAGTCCATAGGCTGTTTCAATTTTTAATATGGCTTCTGAAATACATAAACAAACAAAACAAAACAAAAACACCTGTTAATGTTTGAATGTTCTAAATGACTCTATATGATGGTATGTATTTATATGAAGGTTGTCTAATTTTCTGTACTTTGCAATCAGTAATGTAATTTTCCTTAGAAAGAAAACTGCATGGAGATGTGTACAATAATTCATTAAGCCTGTTTAATGATACTAATTTTGCATTTACATATTGTGAGTACTGTTTACAAATGACACTCAAGGTCTTTCCCTGTGTCCTTACTTAGCACCAGAAGGAGACCTATGTGTGTGAGAGCCTGTGGCTTGTGTTTTGAGGTGTTATTGTACTTCATACACCTGCCTATTTTGCTTCCCACCACCTACTGTTTGGCAGCTGGGATAGCTGGTGGGTGGCATTTGCTGCCTGAGTGAGGGTGATGTGGAAGAGACCTGTGGACCAAGAAGAGACCTGTGGCTGTGATAGACAGATGCTGGGGCCTATAGTGCTGTGTAACCAACTCAAACCTTGTGTGATATACTGTATGTTTCCACCACCTTTGCCGAGGGGCAAACCTATGTGGGAAGTGTCATATCTCCCTGATGGTTGGTGTGTGTCAGGTACAGTATGCTCTGCTTTGGGAAGAGACGCGTGGGTACGAAAGACTGGTGCTTTTGTCTTTATGATGTGGTGCACCAGCCCAGTGGCAGCTTGGTAACCCACCACGGCAGTAGGAAACGTGGGATGTTATGATTATCCTGGTAAACTTCCTGTAAAGTGACAGGTATGTGCTTTAAGCAAAACACTGCTGCCCTCTTGCCCTCTGCTGAACAGCTCTTTGAGTCTACAGCATGGATGTATTAAGAGAGGTAATTCACCTACAGCCCAAAATGTGCTATCCCCATACAATAGAATGCTCTTGGAACAGTGGCATTACAACTATTGATAGGACACAAACATGAACTGCAAATTCTGGCAATATAATAACTGTTGTTATTATGACATTTTAAAGCATGAAAATGCATGGAGTCAGTGGGACAAGCAGGCAAACCATGCACACATATGTTGTAAGCCATGCAACGTGAGAGCAAACCTTCGTTGGGGTGCACTGGGAAAGCAACTTTTATCCGAATGAATGGGTCCAGTATCCAGTTATCATACATCTATCTATCCACAATTAATTTATGGTCTATAGATCTGAGGGGCTGCAAGATGATTAAGACAATGGAAAAGCAGATTTTCAGATTTTCCACTAATCTATTCTTATGGAATTTCTCGTTAATTTTACCTTGTTGGTCCTCAAAAATGTATTTAAATAAAACAAAGTAACAATTATTATTTTGGTTAGACACTTCACTATACTATAGGGATATGCAAGCGTACACTCAGCTTTTATAAGGGATCAAAACAAAAAACAATTATTCTTCACTGGAACACAAATTCTGAAGACAGAGCCCTATAGAAGCCCTCAGCTTTCCTGCCATCCCACTCCTCCACTAGCCCAAGACAGAGCCAGCCCCCATATGTTTGAGCTCATGAACACTGGCTGAACAGGTTCATGGACATTTTCAGAACACTGAGTCGTGAAGACAAGTTGAATAGACATAGACAGAGCAACACTACATAGCTCCACCTGAGCTCAAACAAGCCTTGTATTTGCATTGGTTTTCACTATGTCTTCAATTTTTTCTCTACATTCTCATCTATGTGCCCAGTCAAGTGGAGACTAATAAGTATGAATATATGTGTGTGTTTTAGCCCTTGTGATGAACTGTCAAGGGTGTCGCCATGTTTTCTGCACTATGTATGTTGGCACATGCTCAGACTTCTGGACTCTAAAAAGGTCATAGAATGGGTCTGAAAAAAAGGCTTTCTCTACATTATTTATTTTGCAGTCAAAAACTACAGATCATGATTTCAAGGTTCTAATGCAAAATATATAACAAGCCCCAATTGTTTAAATTGATGAAACATTGATTTCAGTCTTACCTGTTCACTCTTCTCTCAGCTAAACAGGTAAACATGGCCCAGAATAGTAATGAGAGCAACAGTGCATGGCCTTGAAATTATGCCTGTCTGATGCTCACCCTTGAGACACAGTTGAACAGTTCAGCGCTGAACCAGAGCGGAGCAGCGTGAATGAATATGCACTTTGACTGGGTGAGTGGAAACCATAACCCCCTCAGCCAGCCTGTCTGACAGCCTCCTGCTGTTCAGCACTTGACTTGTGGCAGCTTACAAAGTTTTTGTTTTTATTATGGATGGTATGTTTTGGTGCATCACAGGGTAAGCCACTTTGAAAGGAGATGAGCAAAACTTTTTTAGGCTGAAGCTGTTAAGCTGGCTCAGCCTCATTTACCACTTTATTATTTGGACAACTGTCAGGGAAGCAATGTGGACATGCACACCAAGCACCAGTCAAATCATTTTTTCCCCCTTTTAATCCAGTTTATTTAACCCGTTTATTCTAAATTGTGGTCCTTAGGCACTAGGAACTTAATTTTAATGCACCAATCAGGATGGTAGTGATTTATACCTGAAGTGACAGGTAAATGCAGTTATCACACTGTTAAGAGAAAACCAGCAGGATACTGGTTCCCTGCGGACTATCAACCCATTTATGAATGTGTGACTACATGACATGAAAATACAGGTGCCAGACAAGTTGACACAGAAAAGTGCTTAGAAAGCACATTTAAGTTTCAGAGCTGTTCATACTGTTATATTGTCAGATTGTAGATACTGTATACCAAATCCACCTACCTCAAGTCATTACTCCTGCACAAAATACATTTTTATTCCAGCATCCTTTGCACTATGCTTCATTGCACTGTGTACATGTATGCATGTATATGTACCTGTATATCACATCCTCCTCCGACATGTACATACTCCTGCATCCTTTGCACTCTGCTCACTGCACTATTTGTCAATATGTCTAGATTGTTTTTGTTTATAGTGTGTATATTTGTGTTGTCTACACTGAAGCCTGTGTCTGATTTTATTTTATTTTTATTATTGTATATTTATTGTATTTTGTATTTTTGTATGAGTAAGCACATCGTGAGCAATATACAAGCCAGAGTCAAATTCCTCATATGTGTACACATAAATTTATAGTAGGGATGCACCGAATGTTTGGCCACCGAAGTTAATCGGCCTAAAATAGCAAAAATAGCACTATAGGTGTTATAAGTCAAAACACCGATTAAATTTTACCGAACAATTACGTTGACATGTCGGTGTGGAAGTGTGGAATAATTTTAAAGATCGCCGTTTGCAGACACTGTTCTGCTGAATTGTCTCCTAGCACATCCACTCCATCTGTGGCTGACTTCTTAGAAAAGGCAACAAATTGTTTGACCCGCTTTGAGTGTTTCTGGCTTATCACTGGTTTTTGAGAAGGCGACTAAGCCGCACCCACATTTGGAATGCACATGTATTCAAACCCTTATGGTAAATCCACTAAAACAGACCAGAGCGAGCTGACAGGCAGGTTAGCGACTTTATCCTGTCACTTTCTCTATTTACAAAGACAAGTGTTGCAGTATGAGAGTCTTGCCTGAAGAGAGGCTATGAAGTCTTCATGTTAGGCCATACGAGAACCACATACAACATTTATCGTGTTGGGTCGGACTTGATGAATTTAGCACGAGATACACATGTGACAACGTCCGGTTTTCAAAATAAGGTGTCTATACAGGATGGAAATAAGACTGGATTATATTCACAGAAAGTATAAAACATATTACATGTGTACATTAAAAGTAAATGGACACATGTAATTTATTTTACCGGACCTTCTTAGGCCTTGGACCCACCACCATAGTCTTTCCAAATCTGGAGGGAAACACTTAACACTTAAAAGCACATTTTGACTATTAAATTCATGCAACGATAAAAAAAGTCAAATATGTGAATGTACTTGTTCGGTATTTGGCAAATTTTTTCATTATATTTAGTTTTGGCTTTGGTCAAGAATTTTCATTTCGGTGCATCCCTAATTAAAAGTTGCTGTATGTTCATCTAGCATATCCCTGGTTAGATTTTTTAGTAGTTTGTGGTTCCCCAGATAGTGTTTCTTTGCTGAACTGTGAGTTCCCGGCAATCACGTGAATATTTATTGATGCAAAGACAAACATAACATAATAAATAAACATTCAGAGAACTTTGTTTAATGGCCAGCGACTCATAGTCTTTCAACCTACATGACGTTTGTCCTGTATTAAGCAGGATTTGAAAAAAAGTCAATTCCATTTAATTTCACTCAGGTATCTGCATTAATCTGTTCGTCCTCTGCAGGCATCATACTAAAATATATTAAATACATTTATTTTACTACAATATTCCATTTTTTATCCGTTTTTTTGACCCCTCTGTGATATGCAAGTTGTTCACATTCTACATAAGTGATTAAACACACATATATGGTGAAGTGGTGCTTTGGCTGTATTCAGTGGCCCACTGTAGCACTTTCTTCAGAAATAAAACCCTTACAGTAAAGAGGAAGTAGACTCACTGTAATGCACTGCAATGTACGGCCTGTCACAATGAAGAGAAGCTCAGTGGAGCGAGGACAGAGGACGAGAGGGGATGTTGAGGGGAGGACTGGGGCTAAGTGTTATGCGGAGACAGGCGGTGACCTCGTGGGAAAGGTACACACCATCTCAGTTCATGAATTGGCTCCAGATGGGAACTGGCAAGTGGCAAAACGGAAGAGAAGTGTATCGACAAGCAATGCCTGGGCAGGCCCAGAGCAAGGCCATTAGCCATGTTGCCAATTCACCAGGGAAAGCTCCATCACTCTGAGATTTCACTTTACCTGTGTGTTGTTGGAAGCTCTCTCCAGCCACCCTGCCCTGCAGCCAAACATTGAAGTAGAATCCCAATCAAGTGGCTGATGAGAAAAGCACCACAAAACTAAAGTAATAAATACGGAATGGATTGGGATAATGGTCTCGGCCTGCGCTAATCTCTCTCTTTTTTAATGAGATTATTACAAGGTCCTATTACCCAAATGACTTGTTCTGTCCTTCCTTAACTTTTACTAATTCACACCATCTATTGTTAGTACCTGAACATTGGGAGGCTATTATCACCAGAGGGCTCAGCAGGAATGCAGCATGTACTTTGTGAGTTACCTTCTGGCTGTCTTTAGAGGAAGGAGACTTAAAGGGCTACAGAAAAGGTTGCTATGACTGATGTGAATTTTAGATTTTGGTTTAACTTAATCAAACAAAAGATTAAAAACATGAAGTCAGTGTGGTGGGGAATGCACCCCTAGTGTTGGCAAATATCTTACATTGACAAGAACTTAAAGCTAATTGGTTGTTCCATTGCATTGCATCAGCAGAGCTGCCAGAGATGCCACTGCCATTTTGGACTGAAGTCAGTCCGCTAACTTGTTGCTAGCTTGTTGCTGGCTTGTTGCTGGCTTGTTGCTTGCATATCACAGAGGCGTTATGTTGTGTAGTTTGTTCCGGTTTACTTCTTACAGATATGTGATATTTTATACCTTAAATGAGGAGGAACTTTCAAGCCTTCAATTCAGAATTATTGCTTGGATGTTTTTTTTCTACCTTTATTTACCCAGATGATCTCATTGAGATTTAAAAACTCTTTTTCAAGAGAGACCTGGCCAAAATAGCAGATGTGTTTTATTTATTTATTTATTAGCTGTTCACATTATTTTTTAAATGTGGCCTGTATCGGATTCCAGTGTGAACTGGTCATGGTCCTGAACTGACACACATGTGCAAAAAAGAAATAAGAAAGACTTAACACACAGCACGCTGTCGTACTGAAGTAAATATGGAGGTTACTGAAGTCAGAGGTTATGGCTTTATTTATATGTTAAGCCAACACTTAAACCTTTCTCTGACACTGCAGCCATGTTCTTCTGTGGCACCATTTGGCCATTTGATTCAATATGCTTTCAAACATGGAACGGTTACAATATAACCCCTCAAGTTTTGTTTATACAGTAGTGTCACCCCAAATACTTGAGTTCTAACACCTCACTGTCCCTCCACTGACTACCTCCATCACCACTATCTTCCATGATTGTATTCACTGTGACTCCCACCAGCGTGAGAATGATGTAATTGTCGCATGAATTCCAATTTGAATGTTCATACTTCACTTTGTGAAAAAAACGTATCAGGACCACATATAAAAGTGTCCCAAATCAGAATTGAAAAGATCCATGTGATGTGTGCTGTGTACAGATCTTAGTCACTTATGAGCAAAAATAAAATCTGATTTGGGCCACTTTTGCCTGCAGTCTGAATGTAGCCTTAAACACTGATTCATGCTGAAGTCACTGCATTTGTTGATATATTTTCGGCCATTTCCAATCCACTTAGAAGGCCATATTATACTTTGTGTATAAAAAGTCCAGACCGATACTTAAAACATGGTCTGAGAAAAGAAAAACTGACATATTCGAGAGTTTAACAAGATGTTACAGGCCATCGCCATGTTGTAAAGTGAGCATCCAACTGCAGTCCCCACTTTTTGACAGTGGTGACAGACTGTGATGTGGAGCTCGCCTAGCAGTGCTGAGAGAGGTGTCTATTCTGATCAGCTCCACTTGGAGCAGGATATTTGGAGTGAACACTGTCAAAACCCTCTGCAGTCCTCGTGTCAGTTGAAGACAACTTGTGCCACAGCACATCAGTCAAAGAAAAGGTCTCAGTACCTCTGTCGCCATGAGAGAAAATTTGGTGTGAGTGTGAATACATAAAAAAGTTTGCAGATGACATTTTTTCTTTAATACATCTGGGCAGACAAGTCTCAATCAATTTTTAATAAACCCCACCATGCTAGAAAAACAGTTGGGTATAACATTTTTTAGGAGAACACTGAAAATATTTGTAGCATTTGAAATGGTACAGAGATTTGTCACATTGACAGAGACGCATTTTAAACAGGTAATAGGATTGTGTGATTAATAACAAACAGTAAAATGAATTGCACTTACTGCACATTTGTCTATGCTTTGCTAACTCCCTATCAATCCATCTGCCAGCATCACCTTATACAGTATGTGTGCGGATGTGTTCCTCCTCTTAGATGTCTATCACCACCTACAGTATGTGTTGGCGTGTGCCTGTGTGTATGCATGTGTTTGCTGTCTGACTCTGTAAGCCAGGGGAGTCGAGGGAGTTGTCAGAAGGTGGTTGCCCTGGTTTCCTTAGTAAGAAAGATGAGCATCTCCCGCACAACCTGAGATGCAACCTGCTTGACTGTAGCAGATAAAAAACAACCATCAGGAAAACCTGTGAAATTCACCACCAAAGCCAAAGAAAATAGATTGGATCTGATAGTACTGCGACTAATCAACACTTCTGCCTTCTCTTTTCCTGTTATGTACCTTCACAATATATCATACCATGCAATTTTTCAGTTCTCATCTGATGGTGAGCAGCCATTGTGACAGAGGATTGAAACTCTTCCATACACTCATCTCGGCTTCTAGGAGGCAGTTTGTTTGCCAGCTGATGGATTTTACATATCTCGCGCATAGCCTCCTTGGGCTTTGCTAAATGAATTAGGGGGGCCTGAGTAGCTACATTTTTAGCCTCATGCACTAGATGCACATTATCCTGAGCCGTTGAAAGCCTAAATACCTGCTGGGCCTCGCTATGACCGTTTGGCTGCCATCAAGAGCCCGCAGAGACGTCGAAGAGGAAGAGAGACTGCACAGGATAGAGAGAGCACACAGGAGAGAGTGGCTGATGACAGCAAAATCGATTAATTGAATGAGTGGACAACTCGGACGGATTGAGTTGCACTGTTGTGATAAAACAAAGTGCACATTATGTTTTAAAATGAGTAAAAAAACGAGTTAAGCACCTAGAGGCCCAGCAATGGTAGTGACTGCATTCACTACTTAACATCTTTTATAGTTGCAGAAGCTCCCTGTGCTTCGCTGCAGCTCAGGCAGACGCAGAGGCACCAGAAGACGCCTTTGCTTTTGCTCCCAGGAGAGTCACATCCTCCATCAATATTTAAGTTTGTTTATGTTTAGCAGTTTCACTTTATTGACCATGCTCAGGCTACTTTTATATTTTCTTTGCCTTATGTTAGTTTGTTTTATGTTTGTTTTCATAATGCAGCAACTCTCACCCGTCAGATTTGTGTGCTGTTTTGTGCAGAACTCGTACTTTTTTAATTCAGAGGTTTTCCTAGAAAATAAGAGCACAAACATTATTCCATGTGTTTTAGTTTTCACTCTAGTATTTAAATAATTTACACAAGCTAAATATATATATATATATATATATATATATATATATATATATATATATATACAGTATGATCCATAGTGTTCTGCTAAAGTATATCATCAAGGTCTCCTCTTCCTCTCTAGTTCAGTGATTTTATAAATATTAGTACTTTTTTATCTTGAATTTACGCCCCTTCCCCAACAGCATTCACTGTAGGGTGATCATGGTTATCCTCAATAACATCTAGTTTAATGCCTACTTAGGTGATCACTAATCAGTGGTCTATGACAACCCTATAACTCTTACAAGAACCTCAGAAGGTGAACCGTATCTGCGATTGAGATAGATAACCAGATCACAGGTGCACTACATCAGTCTCTGCTAGTGTCAATGGGATTACCTGTCCTCTGTAGCCCAAGCACAGAGGGAGGGATGAAGCAAAGAAGCTGGGGAAATAGGTCAAGCACACTGATAAGGACAGGTGTTCTATTGAAGATGTCGCTACAGTCTCCAGGGGACCAAGTACAGCAAAACATTACTACTTAAATAAAAATATAGAAAGCCTCTGTTAAGATCAGTGAAGCAGTTCAAGGGGTTTGCTTAAAATCTAAAGTGAAACTACTAATGTTACAGCATGTCTGAGCCTTGTAATTAATGGCATTAAGAAGACACACCCAGCGATGCCTTCTCCTTATCTTTCCCCCTCTTTCTCAAACACACAGATAGTCCAGGATATATATTAATTACCTATACATATTTTCAAATATGCCTTTTTTCATTAAGAGCATTGCAAATCCACAGGTCCCAAAGGTCTTATCTCCCAGATAAGAAGACAGCAAAGCAGGATAAACATCTGGTTTAAAAAGGATAAACATCTGGTTTAAAAAACCTTCTTTCAGCCAACACTCACAAACGGACTAAAATGCTATGCTCTAGTGCTGTAGGTTCAAGTGTTGTGTGCCTGTGTATACTCGATTCTGGACATCTAAATGCAGATCTTTCAGGCCAGTATGTGGGGCATAGCAAATTGACATGATATGCAGGTATCAAGTGGAAGTACACAACATACTGGTGGAGTTTGTAATTCAATTCAATTCAGTTTTATTTATATAGTGCCAAATCACAACAACTGAGTGCTTTTCATAGAAGAGCAGGTCTAGACCGTACTCTGTGATGTTATTTACAGAAACCCAACAATTCCCACCAAGAGCAAGTACTAGGCGACAGAGGCAAGGAAAAACTTCCTTTTAAGAGGCAGAAAGTGATGGGAGGAGAGAGGAGATGGACGAGAAAGCACAAGACTACGGGAAAGGGAAGAAGTCAAGTTAGTAACATGCATTAATGGAATGAGGTTTCATACAGAGGGAGAGAAAGACGAGGAGAGAGGAGCTCAGTGCATCATGGGATGTCCCCCAGCAGTCTAGGCCTATAGCAGCATAACTAGGGAGCCAGCCCTAACTATAAGCTTTATCAAAGAGGAAAGTCTTAAGACTACTCTTAAACGGTGTCTGCCTCTTGAACCCAAACTGGAACCTGGTTCCCCAGGAGAGGAGCTTGATAGCTGAACGCTCTGGCTCCCATTCTACTTTTGGAAACTCTAGGAGCAACAAGTAACCCTGCATTCTGGGAGCGCAGTGCTCTGGTGGGGTAGTAAGGTACTATGAGCTCTTTAAGATAAGATGGTGCCTGACCATTAAGAGCTTTGTAGGTGAGCAGAAGGATTTTACATTCTATTCTAGATTTTACAGGAAGACATAGCAGAGAAGCTAAAACAGCAGAAATGTGATCTCTTTTCCTGATTCCTGTCAGAAAACGTGCTGCAGCGTTCTGGATCAGCTGAAGAGTCTTAATGGACTTCTTCGAGCAGCCTGATAATAAGGAATTGGAGTAATCCAGCCTAGAAGGAACAAGTTTTTCTAGTTTTTCTACATAATTTTTAGACAGGATGTTCCTGATTTTTGCAATATTACATAGGTGAAAAAAAGCGGTCCTTGAAATTTGGTTAATGTGATAGTTAAACAACATGTCCTGATCAAAGGTAACCCCGACATTCCTCACAGTGGTACTAGAGGCCAGGGAGATGCCATCCAGAGTGACTATATCTCTAGATAATGAATACACAATAACTAGATTCTAACTTCAGTTTTATCTGAGTTTAACATTAGAAAATTACAGGTCATCCAGGTTTTAACATCCTGAAGGCACATTTGAAGTTAAGCTAACTGATTATTGTCTCAATGCATGTGACTGAATGCATGTGTTTTGTGTCAGACTTCATGGTAGCGATGCGATCTCTGGAATTACTTTGGGAAGAACAATGTTATCATGACCAATAGGAATTATGATCAAAACTATGAAAAATACTAAAGAAAGTCATCAAAGAGCTTTTTCTGTGCAGCATATATGACACCTTCTATCATAAGACCTTTGATATGTCCCAAAAGGGAAAGAGGCGGGATCCCTCTTCCAGGATGGACAGACATGCAATAGATGTGTACGGAATATACAGAAATAACAGTAGTAAAATTACAAGTTGGAAAACCAGAATGACAATATTGATTGATAGATTACAAACACATATGAAGAATATGAATAGAAAATTGGTCACTGAGGGAATGTGTTAGGTGCTAAAATATAGGAGAGCAGCTCACAGAAGAACTTTGAGTTGATAATGGTGCATATTCTGGATCAAAACAAGAACAATAAAATGGTGTAAAACTCATTTTAAAATCATACTCATGATATAGCAAACCCTTATGTCTAAGCGGGACGTTTGATTAAACTCTCCTCAACAACAGGAGTGATATATAGGATTTTATCTTAATATGCAGCATTTCATTTTAATGAGAAAAGTTCTCAGGTGTAGCCAGAGGGATGATGTCATTGTGATGAAAGGCAAAGTGGTCATGTCTTTCATGTCGGCAATCCCTCCATTAAATAACAGATGAAAGAGCAGCTAAAGAGAAAAGAGAGCTGGTCACGCTGGATAGAAAAGACAAAGCTAATGCTTAGAACAGGATTTCAAGGACAGGTGGCATTGTATCGCTGCACTGACAATGAATCTGTCGACCCCTCTGTCATCTTGGGAAGAAGCTTTGACCTCGGTGACGGATTTTGCATTTGGCATCCTTTTGACTTTCCCCCCAATGCCAACATGAAATAGAATCCAGATACTTTGAAGTTAGGTGTCAAAACATGAGTCCTCACTTGCTAGTGAATAAGTTATGACAGTACCTCTTGTGGTCAAACTTTTATTCTTCAAGGTTTGTTTGGAACAAGTTCAAAACACATTCTGTATACTGTTCAGTTGGCTTTCACTTTTCACAATTTAACATTAGAATTATAGTAATAAATTAATGCATTGCTTGGCTTATTTAATACACAAACCACAGTTTTCATTGAGTTTAGTAGTGGAAAGTAATTAAAGTACTGAAGTACAATTCTGAGATACTTTCCTCATGATGCTTTTTCTGACTTCTACTCCAGCATTTCAGAGGGAAATATTATAATTTTTACACATTAACAAACATACAAGCTTATAAAATACAAAACTGGGATTCCCAACTTTTTGACTTGTGACCCCGTGCAAAAAAAGCTGTGACTGGTTGAAGCTTCATGTTACACTTCAAGGTCACATAAGTTATAGCGACTGAGACCGGCAAAGAAGCTGTGCACCAGAGCATCTGCAAAACAACAATAAATCAAAGTTGAACGATTGCATCACCATTGGCTTGTAGAACAAATCTCTCCACATTTACTTGTACCGTTACATCATTTCTTACAGGCTAAAATCAACACTTTGACATAATATCGGTGGTACATAGGATAATAATATGGACCATGTTAGCTGGTGAAGTAATGTGGCAAGCAATACAACGGTAGAATTTTGCACCGGATAACGTTAGCAGCTGGTCGGCGTTAAGCAGCCAAACTAACATTATCTCACTTGAGCCAACTAAAACACAAGATCACAATATATTTCACATGATTTGTCTAAATTTTAGCTTAATTTTCCATTAAGATGAAAGCCCACTCTGGGTCAGTTTTTATATTCAAGCACATAAACATTTTTTATCCTTAAGTCGAGTTTGTGTTGTAGTTGGTCTTTTGCTGCAGGCCGGTTGTTTTCTGGTGTTAGCGGACTCCAATTCTTCATCTGTAGACATAGGCTAGAGGCTAGGGAGCATGCATGGGCATCGCAGCCTACTTAAGCAAATTAATTTCTGACGCAAAATCTACACGTAGAAAGCAGCATAGAGGCCACCCAATAAAAATTTATTCATTTCAATAAAAAACTACAAATAGCCCCGTTAAGTAATGAAAACTAGCATTTGTACTTGGTCTTGTCTCGGTCTCGGGCATAGAGGACTCGGGATTTTATTTCCTTTAAGACCTGTCAAGACCATAACTTTGGGAATATCAATAAAAAGCTTTTTCAATGTCTGATTATTTGTTAACATCCTAACTTTGATTGGATGTAAAACCTTTTGCTTCAAATGCAACCAATAACCCTATTTAAAAATATGTTATTACTGTTAATAACGACTGTCACCACTCCCTGCGATGGTTAGCATGGAAAAGGAGTGTTGAATTAAGATGCTTCCGATGATTTCAGCTCTTAAGTGTAATTTATATTTCTGCGTTGAATTGACGGCGTAGCCTCTGCATAGCCCCCTACCCTACGCTGTAGCCTGACGTACACCTCCTCAAAACTGTAACTACACGTCGAGGCGACGCGGACCGTAAGCACTATGAGTGATCGGCTGGGTAGCCTCCATAGACAGTATAAGGCCAGTATGAAGCCAGTTTTGGACCAGTAAAATACTACTACAGGGCTACTTCCTGTTGGCACCAGCATCTCCTGTGTATGATCGCACAGCATAACCGTGGTTTAATAACGTAGAGCAATGGCAGAAACACCATAATTCTGGTAGCTGCATAGCTGCACCAACAAAAAGTTTCATGGTTTAGTGTGTTTGTCTGACACGGATCGTCGCTGTTTAATCAGCCCACCTACAAGGCTCACCTGCCAAACACCAAAGTAGCTTTACTGATGGCCGAATAGTTGTTTTAGATTCACTGAGAGTTTATAATCTAAGCAATACGGTTACATCTCTCATGTGCGACGGAATGTCACAGGGCTTTGATGTCATTTTTGGGCCTACATGGAACCGTCTATACAGGCTTTGGTCGGCTTCACTATTTCAACTGTGGCTTACCCCCTTGGTAGCCTCGCAATGCCTCCAAGCCGACAGGAAGTGCCCCATGCTTTGAAGTAACTTTTACTAGCAGCCAAAACAGCAGCTGTAACACGGTGGAGCAATATATTTGACCGTCACAACCCGAGCGAAATGACTCGTTTCGCTATCAGAATGCGATTTATTCGGTCGATAACTTTTGAAAAGGCTATACTAGCCACACATATACAATTTTACCCCCATGTTAGCAGAGGTCTAAACCGGAAGTTAGCCTGCTTGGCCAGCAAAGTCAACACAGTGGACACTGTAGCGCTACCGCTGACTCTGGTCTTGGTCTTGACTTGGTCTCGGTTTGGGCGGTCTTGACTACAACACTAATATACAGTAATAATAACATATGTCACAGAGGCAAAGTACTTTTACCTTTAATACTCAGTGTTGATAATGCTGTATTTAAGCATGGGTTCTGATGCAGTACTTTTACTTGTAATTGAGTTACTTTCTCAAATAAAGGATCTGAGTACTTCTTCCACCTCTGACTGGGTTATTCCAGAAGTATTTTTCTGTCCAAAAATATATTCTGGTAGTGAGTGGGTAAATCAATCATCTTAAATGTGGGACAGCTGCTACCCAGATTAATTATTACACTCACACACGTACTGTTTACCCTTCTGGAGGAATCTTGAACCAACTTTAACAAGATGTCAGTGACAGGAAGATGCCCACTTGATAAAACCGGTGGGATACAGTGTGCTCTTCCCCTAGCATTTTGCTTTAAAATCCAACTCAGTTCATTTATAAACAGCACAAGGGAGCGGTTATCCGTTTCTGTTAAAAGAAAAAAGTGTTGCAACGCTCTACATGTAGCTCATTATACTGATTTCAAACAAGCCATCATGATAGTGTATAGCACTTTAGCTTGCCAAGATCTAATTGTCTATTTCTGGATGCTGCGTATTCACTACAGCCCCCTGTCTCCTCGTCTCAACATTCCCATCCCGCCCCCTCATTAAGTAAATCATTTCTTGAGATGCTCTGATGGCTCCTGGAAATAGTTTATGGGCGATTTAATGTGTGTGTAAGGAATCCTAATAAACACTCTTGGCACACAGACGAGTAATTATACGTTTGGCTAAATAGATAATTGGATGGGCTTGAAGATAGATTAGTGCATTTGTGGAATATTGGTCTTGGAAATACAGTAACTTTTGAAGAAATGCAAGCCATTGAATTTACAGTAATTGCATTCCATACTCATACTATGAGGATCATTGAAATGTTGCTTGATTTGCAAGTTAATGAAAAAGGACGAAATTGCTTCATTTGGACAAATTAAACAGTACATTTTCAGATTTACAAAAAAATTGCGTATTTTCATCATGTTTTCTCGGCAAAGAGCAAATATTAAACCAATTTCATCTCTGCAAGTGTGTTTACAATATTTCCTAAGCTGCCGTACTATTATAGTATACTATTATCTTCACTCAATAAGATGAACTCTCTCTGGAAATATCACATATTGTTTCATTTCACAGAGGAATACTAACCTCTGGCATAGAAAGGAGTCTTTCACTATTGAGGTCAAGCACAATATAAAAGCAATCTAGTCGCAAAGAGACTGTAATGTGTTAGAAATTGAATTACTCACTTCTTACTTTAGTCTATTGATTCATAGTATTTATATTTTTAAACTGTATTGACCAGACTAATAATATTGTCAAGTAAGAATGAATGAATGATTACATCTGTAAAATTGCACTGTGTAGTCAAGTCTGTAGCAACATAAACATTTCATCATATATGTTCAGGTTAGGCTTGAACAACAACACTGACCATTGTAGCACATCCATGGGCTTGCGTAGAAGTTTTCAACAGTGGAGCATCAAACAGCTTGAGACTGTGTCAAACTGAAATCTCTACTCGGCAGAGCCTGAATGATTTATGCATTTGTCATTTCTCATTTGTTGAAACAAGTTGTCAACGTTTTTGTTCCACCGCACCAGTCAGGCTTGCAGAGATGAAGAGGTAAGGATGGAGCAAATGCCCTTGAAGACAATAGCAAAGTCAACTGGGCAATTTGTCCAGACGCGCCTCTTTTCTCGAGTTTTGTCGTGAAGGCGCAACGGTAGTAGACAATCACCTTGTGACTCATTTTTAAATCCCCTATGTCCTTCCGCAGTGATCTCACAATGCATACTTGTACATTGTCAAAGCAGGAGGAGAGTAAATGCAATTGCTGTTTTAAGAGAAATGATCTCAGTTGCTTTTGAAAATACCCACCCACTGCAGAAACTGATGTCAACTGCTTTAAGCCACTTTGACTTAGATAAATAATGAATTGATCAAGTGCATAATTATTTCTTTGAGTACAACATTTGAACTAAATTGCTGAATGAATACTACAAGGTTTTCTTTCCTTTTCCTTTTTTAGAATTTGCTCAAATTACATGAACTGATGTGTATCATTGAGCCATGCTGGCACTCACATACTTTTTCATTTCCTTAATTAGGAGCACTTTGCAATTGAAGAGGGAAACCAGAAATAGTTAAAAGTCTAAAAACTTTGAGAACAACAATCCTTTAGGTAATGACAATGAAAAATAGGGCTCAAAAAGGATTAATCATCTTGTTTTACAGTTGCCATCGTGCCATTGTGTCCGTCCATCATGCTAAACATGATGAAACAGATGGATCCTAAACATTTTGGTCACTCAGACATTCATAAAATTTGTTACAGGAGGATATTGAAAACACAAACTCACCACAGCCAATCTTCCAAATAAGAAGATTAAATGAGCTGGGAAAACATGGCAGGCTGATGTAAAGTGACAAAAAACATGTTAAAGTCTATACAAACCTTGTAAAATTTAATATGGCACAGGTTTTCATGCTTGCTCATCCCTTAAGTGCTCAGCATCAGTGTTGCCTCTGGTGTCTGGCAACATGTGATCAAATTACTACTTTAATCAGTAATATTGCTGCAATACATAGAGCAATTTATACATCCCCTATTTTTGGTGAGTATTGTTATCATGGTGAGTTTATTATTAGTATTTAGTATTAATACCTGAGTGATAAAAATGTTCACGTTCCATCTGCTAGCCATCCAGGACAGTGATAAATAGTGTGGTGGTCCTGTTTTGCCGAAGACTTTGATTGTAAAAAGTAATACAGCCTATCATTGATAAAAAACTGGAAAACTGCAAAAAAAAAAAAAAAGCTAGACAAAAGCAACACAACCATATAGAGATATTTTAGATCAATTAGCTATTGTCCAAAACAATTTGACTAGTTCATATACACATGTTGTTTAAACCAATGTGTTTTGGACTCACATTGAAATTATTTGACAGTGAGTATTATATGGCCACCCTCACTTATGTGACATCACATGCATGCAAAAGCATGGAAGGAAGTACTGAATTCACACAGCTCAATCTTGCATATACTCACGTACACCCACACAACTTTTGGGGAAGCTTGGCCTCATCCTGTCAGTTCAGGAGCTGACAGACAGGCTTTTGCTGTGTGTGTCAAAGGAAGTGGTCCAGTATAGACTTGAGGGATTCACTAACTGAACACTGAACAGGGGAAGAAAGAAAGTGAGAGAGAGGAGAGACAGACAAAGAGAGAGAGAGAGAGAGAGAAAGTGACAGACAGAAAAAGAGAGACAGATAAGGAGAGGAGGAGAGCAGCGAGGGTTGTGTGTATGTTTGTGTGTGTGTGTGTGTGTGTGTGTGTGTGTCATGGAGGGGGTTTAAAGTGCCCCGGGCTAAACCACGTGTGAAGATGGCAGCGCCTGAGAACTCCCTGCTGCTGGGGAAACAAGACAAAACAACAAGCCCAAATGTATAAACTTTAACACCCTGTCCTTCCTTGTAAATGCATGAGCAATAGCCAAAGCCCACTTTGACATTTCACTAACTCAGTATGGGATAGAGCACTTTGAAGCTGTGGTTCACATGCAGGCACTGTTGACAATAGGTTAAATTGAAATATCTTGCTGAATTCTGGTCAGAGTTAAATCCAAGGTCCAAGGTCAGTGGACCCACAGAGGAGTAAATGCACAATACCTGAATTTGGTTACTACAACATACAGTTCTGTGTAGGGGGGTCAATTTATGGCTCAATACAAAGTTAGCTGCACAATTAAGGGCTTTCTTTTTATTTGAGCCACATTAAAGGTTCAGTAGATAACTTTTCTAAAACTAACTTTTTAGCATGTTTGCTGAAACTGTCTATATCTACTTATATCCTGATAGTAGCACATGGGACAGATAATCTGTGAAAAAGAATCTGTTTCTTCTGGCTCCTCCTACTGCTCCTAATACCATTTGCGAGAATCCACCGCGACTCAGTCAAAACAACCAAGTAGCGCGGTGTCAATCACTGCTTGGGCACACGCTGGGTATTCCCCCTTCCTTGCGCATGCACTCACTCAGTCAGGCTCAATAACTTCAGCACGAGGGGCCGCTATGGTCCACATGATGAAAAAAATCGTCATCAGAGTTTGTACGCGTAGAGAGAGAGACAGAGAGAGAGTGATGCGGAAGGTTGTTCAATTATTACTGACTGTTGTTTTAATGAGGTTTTTAGTATGACTAACTAATTTTAAGGATTTGACCATTTGCTAAACCTCTTCCCTAAATAGCGACTGTCCAATCACAGCAACCGAAACAAGGCACAACAGGTCTGTCAAGCTTTGGGTTTGTCCACAGGCCTAAGTGGTGTGCATGGAAATGTTGTGCTTTTTCAGATCTTTACCAAAATGACCATCAATTTTGATTGGTAAACCAGCCACCATTATCAGTGTAAACTGCGTATGTGCGGTGTGAGAACTAATGTAGCAACACCAACTAAGGGACGAGGCTTCTCTGACTTGTTGACGAATGACTCATTTAGATGTGGACAGAAAATTGTTGTCCATATCCTGCATCACCTTAAGGAAATCAGTCAACATTAGGGATGAAACTGTATGAAAATTTCATATTACGATTATAGTGACCAAAATGATCACGGTTATCAGTATTGTAATGTAATGCAATGTGCTGAAAAAGATTAAAATCTACTGATACACACAGTGAAACCATTTCAACAAGTTTTATATTGAAAACTACAAATACAATTGCCATTTTGTGTGCATAAAAAATAAAACAACAGCAAATACATTTTGTAAACATATATAAATCATCAGTGTGCAGGTAATACAATGACCCCGCGGACAATTACATGAAAACAAATAAGTCTTTAGAAGACAGTGATAGTAACTGCAATGAGCCCAACAACTGACGTAAATACAGAGGCGTCTGTAGCGTTTCTAGATATGCTGGTTGGTAGACTGAACTGCGTAACGTGTTATCATGTGCAGTGGATGAATAGACTTTGCCGACACACGACGCACACAGCAACAGAACAACGTGTAACGTTTCTACAAGAGCAGCAACACTGAGAGCTTCAGTTTACACGCTGTTAGCAAGTCAGACAGACAAACCAAAGCTAAAAGTTAACTCACCCTGCGTTCACTATAAGGTAATTTTCATTTTTTTCCCTCAGCGCGCTCATAAAAACTAAAATACAACCGGACTTCAGAGTGACTGAAAAATCTCTGCAGCGCTGTCTTTGACCCAAACAAACCCACGTTGCATTCTGCGCATGCGCACCTGCTTCTGGGAGACGCTGGACAGTGTTTGCTGTGAGATTATAACAGTGCGGTTAACCGGTTATCATGGTAATTCAAATGTGTACGGTAATAATAACCGTCGGGAATTTTACCAATCGTTTACCGTTAAACCGGTAATCGTTTCATTCATAGTCAACATACAGTATCAAGGCACTGACAGAAAATTTTCCAAATCTGAGACAGGACACAGAGACAAGATACTTTGAAAGTCAAAAGGCTAAGGGCGAAGGAAATGACTCCAGCACAATAGTAGTCTGCTCAATGTTCAATTATTGCTGATGAAAGGGACATTTTGTGGGGCGGACATCAGAGAGTGGGATTAGTGAAAGTGATTTCCTTGTCCTGGGTTGTTTGACAAAGTCTGCCTGTAATCCTCTTGAAAACTTTGGTCTTGGCTTTTCCTGACTGTGGGCTTCCTCTGAGCTGAAGATGGCACACAGAGCAAAGAAGGAAAAAAAAGATGTCCACTTGGGATCAAAGTCATACACACAAAGATTTTACAGTGTAGATTTTTTTCAAAATGAATGTATTTTCAGTATCAGCTGAAAAATGAACAAAATTTCAATGCTTCAGTCTGATTTGTTAGCCAGCCCACCACTGGCTTTGCTTTCATAGTGATGGATTGCATTAAAGACTGGTTGAATTGATTAATTAAGTGTACAGGAAGCATAAAATAAAATACTGAAGCATGGATGAAATGTACCATCTTCATTGTCCTGTATCTGCTGCTACTTGAATAGAATAGCCAACTCATTCAATGCATGTTGACAATTTGTTACACTTATAAGTATGACAAGGACAACAATCTATGCGGTGTCCACAATATATGCACCACTACCACTTGGTTATTTTGTATAAGGAGGCCATGAAACAATACAAATTATTCCACTGTGCTGATGATGATAATTAAATAAATGTTTAATGCAGACATGAATAGTTTGGATATTGCTAAAAGCATGCTTTCCTTTCCAGAATCATTTATGCATGAATATTTTAGCAAGGGCACTTTTTTGTAATTCTTTACCAATTACTTTAACTCTTTGACTGTTAACAATATATTCAGAGGGACTGAAGCTTAAATACTGAAAATCAAAAAATGAGATTAGCTGAAATTGGTTCAAGTCTAATTCAAGTCTAATTTCAATACGTTTCTAAAACTGTGATTGTTTTTTTGTGGCTGTGTCTCCTCCAACTCCACGATCCAGCCACGTGTATCCAAAGACATGAGGATTTGATAAAACACACAAACATTTGGCAAACAGTCACTATTTGAATAAGGCAGGATTATAAAGATGGAGCATGCTGATAGCAGTGAGATCCTGACTGCCTGAGGCTATCACAGAGGAAAGATTTACCCCAGGGTGTCCTTTCTGACAGGGAATGAAGAAAATAACACCTTCTTCTATTTCACATTTGCATGTGCATTCCAAAACAGAAAGATAGATCCCCCTCCTTCCCAGCTCCAAGCACATTGTTCTCTGGCTGACCTCAGGCTCTAACCTCCCTGTGAGGACAAGTGAAAAGAGAATTTCCCTACAGTGATCAATACAGTATCATATTTTCTGGCTGATATCCCACAGGCAGTACCATCATTACCACGAAAAGGCTGGGTACTAAGTCTAAAGAAACTGTTAGGGAGTTTGATGTTTGATGTTTCCCCATCACACCTGTGTGAGAAACTTTACCCTGTCTGCCTCATTTTGCGAGAAACACAAGCATCCAAGTGAAGTAACAATAAGCAAATCAGACTGGAGGAGGACTTAAACAGTCAACATTTGTGATCATGACTTTTCTCCTTAATTCATGGTGCAGAGGTATTATTTAAGCTAAAGACCTTTTTGCAGTGCACAAGGTCCTGGATACAAATACCTCTTATTTAATAACTCCTAAAGAGGATGGAAGATATTGGCCAGCATGAAGCACCAGCAACACAGCGCACAAGACAATGTCACAACATTAAGTTCAGTAGCTATCTTTGTCACACGATTTCTAGCAGTTATACATTCGAAGCAACAGCTTAAAGACAGGTCTATGTTTTGCCCTCAGGGACTAAAGATTGGAGCTCAAAGATGCAAAATGCTTCACTCTAAAACATTTGGTGTCATCCCCCTCTGTGCAGCTAAGAATTATGGTTGGAATCTGAACTTGGTCACAATAATAACTAGTGATGGGGATCAAGACCCAGTTCCAAAATTTCTCAAAACCCAAAAAATCAATAAGGTTCTAGCTTATCGATACTGCTATGAGACTTGCAGGTCCTATGATGTAATGTTATGTCTCGAGTGTCAAATCTGATTTAATTTGAAATGCAATGGAAAAGAAAATCATCAGGCTGCAGTCTCTGCCTGCTCTCTGTCGGCTCCTGCACACACACACACACACACAGCGGCAGCAGAGTGAGGGGCTGCGCCGTTGCGGTGGAATACGGTGAGAGTTAAGTTAGCTCCAAAGTACTGTAGCGTTAGTTGATGACAGCTACGCTCGTTACTGTACATAAGTACATGCAATAAAACCTTCACGAGTAAAAAGACAATACTTTATCAATACACGTTACCTGCAGTCAGCGAGAGAGGAGGAGAGACTGATACAGACTGATGTTATTCTTTCTAAACGTCACTCACTACTTGTGATGTGAAGTTACTTTGCTGTTGTAAACATTAATGTTGCTGCTCTAGAAACATTTAGTTGTATTTAAAATATTAAATTAAGAACAAACAGGCAGTTAATATGTACACTTCAATATATGTTTATTTATCGCAAGTGATATGTCATCTCAATATATAACGTTTTCGCATATTGAATATTTTCCTCATGCTGTGCAGGCCTACCTCATGCCCCTTGGGTCTGGTCTTTCCAAATAACCATCACTAAATAATAGTAAAGTATCGATAGTGGTATCGATAAAGAATCAGATCTTTAAGCAGCCTCAATAAGGGTATCAATATCAATATCAAAAATTAACGATCCCCATTCCTAATAATAACACTGGTAAAAATATACATATAGATAATTAGCACATCTTTGATTCAAGTTTGGTATAAAAATCATGTCAAAAGCACATCAAGATGACCTCTAATAATCATAAACATCATGTGCAAATTCCTCCTTCCTTACTAAAATTATATGAAGAATCTTGTTGCCTGGAAATAGAAAAGGTGCTGTACATTGCATTTATTTACACAATAATTATTAAAACCTTCCAAATTATTTGACAAAACCTGCAATGGTGAAGGTCTGGTGTACAGTATGTGTCAAGTGTCAAAATATTTGAAATGACGGTGGATTACTGCTTTAATCTCCACACTGGATTAAAATGCCACAGACAGAGTCTGGGCAAATCCATAGCTCTGGATTCAGCGAATAGCGCTGGCCCCTACGCATATGTATAATCTGTTTAGTATTCCCGGGCAGGTCCAGTGCATTTCCTTCAGATGCTCATCACCTTTCTCTCCATCTATTGAATTGTAATAGGATATTTAAATTTAAAGAATGATGTTACACATTAGGGGGGGGAAGAAACAGTTCCCTGTGGTGGCCATTACTCCCCAGACTAATGGGGGAACACACTGGAGAGATATACAGTGAAGTGTTATCTGGTGAAAAATGTTTGTTTTATGCATTGTGATTTTTACACAGTAGGGACTGACTTTTCTTTTGTGCAATGTTAAAAGCTTTTAAGTCTTACTTTTGATTGACATCATAGACCCATTTCCACATCAATAAGCACTACTCTAAATGGGAGGATCAAACCAGCAAAGATGATAATTACATTAAATATTTTAAAACCAAATCCATTTCCAGACATATAAAAGCCTAACACAATAAGCTATATGCTACAGTACTTACTTCCATAAGCCAATTTCCTATCTGTGTTGAATTAATTCTTGTACAGAAAAAAAAAGCCAAAATTCCCCATAGGCCTCTGGCTGATTTACATTCTCATGTTTTAGGCCATCCCCCTTACACTTTCCACACTTAAGGAATACTTCACCAATTATTTACTGCATGTTGTCAATCGTAGGGCTGTGTCTTTAAATCACTGTTAAATAGAGGTTGAGAACAAAATAATAAATATACTGAATCACAATTGCCAGCTGACCACCTTTCATCCAATATATTCTGACCTTTGTGGATGATGGAAAAAGTACCCTGTGGATTTGGATACATTTGGTCTTGTTGTCTCCTGTTAAAAAGCATTAGTAATATACTAGAGACTTTTATCACAGCAGACATTCTGACATTTAGCAGGAAAAGCACAGCAGGTGTAATTAAAAACACTGATAACCAATTTAGGTGTCTAGTTTCAGGGTCGTGGTATTGTGCATGCTGGCTTACTGAGACAATTGATGGAACAGTGCTAACCTTAACATTATTAGTTACACCTGTGCTTTCCACGCCAAGACAAGTCAAAATGTCTGCTATGAAAAGGTCTGTTGGAGTTGAAACCTGTATTTGTACTGCATCATAACTTCCTACTATACTGTTATCTGCAGTAGACTTTATGGATTACTTGACATAAAATAAAGTTGATTACTGGTTTAAAGTTCATCAATGAGGAAATGAAAAGACAGTAGTTTTTTTTCCATTAAATATTCTAAATAAAATGTTCGGTGCAGGTTTTCATTGTGTGTATATTCAAGAGGATGTAACATAGATTATATAATTAATAGAGCACCTGTAACTACATCATGTCTTTTCATTTCTGCTTTCCACCAAAGATGCCATTAGTTTTTTCTATTGTTTATTCTTCTCCTCTCTCAATCAACCCAGGTGGCCGTACTACGAAGGGAGTTTGACCTACTCAGATTTAACGGGGTTATCAAGCAAAGGTTGACAAACTCTGACTCCCCACACTGGTGTTAAACAGTACTACGACGGTAAATAAAATGTTAGTTGTTGGTTGAGTTGGTGTTAACTTAATTAGAGTTGGTGCGCATTCACTTAAAAGTGTCTTGCAGGCAGAGTTTTTTCACAATGACATATGCTCCCATATTTTCCCCAGAAGAATGCCCGATGATAGTGTCAGGATATGAGGAGTGTAAAGAAATGTTAATGGCCAAATGTAACACTGTGTCGGCCAAAAAATACAGGTTAAGCTTGTTGGCAGTGCAGTGTTCTTGTTGTAAATCTCTACTTAATATTTTACTCTTCTTTTATGTATAATATGATTAGGATGTAAAGGAAAAACTGCATATGAGGTTCACTGTAATAAAACCAGCCAGAAGCCAAGGGAATGGGGTTGGCCTAATAATCCGAGGAAAAAACTTACACACACACACACACACACACACACACACACACACACACACCTCTGCTGTGTATTATGCATGCAGTGAAAAATTGTAGTACTTCTCAATCGGGTTTAGCAATGAGGAGATACTTGTGACTTCAAACTACAATCACCATATTATCAAATACATTGCATTTTTTTTTACTTTAATCTCAGGGAACTTTTATAACAAGTCAGGATGGCATCTAAAAATATTTTATCAAGTTGTATGTATTAATTGATCTCGTTAACACTAAGTACAGATGTGGTTTGTAGTCCACGTATATGGGTAACTTCAAGTTAACCACAAAGATAACCTGCTTGTAGCAGTTTAGAGATGCAGCGTAAATTGCTATGACAGCATACCTCGGTTAACACCTATCCACCTTTTTGTTTCGGGTTAACTCCTGAAGTTACCTGGATAGGCCAGGTACCTCGCTTCGTCGTACAGACCACAGGTATCCCAATCCAGCCATGAGCGCATTCACATAAAAGGGGCGGTGTTTGCAGCAGATTGCAGCAATCACAAACATGGACAAGTTTACCTGCAGCAGAGCATCACATTTTACAAACAAAGAGCAAACTATAATATTAAACAAATTCAAAAAAGCTAAACACATAGTCCAAACTAAAAGTAACACCGCTGCAGCTGCCACATGCAGGAAAACAGAAAATCGCTGACTGTGTGAATGCGTTAAGGGCTTAGTATATGAATGCTTAAATGAATTCTTGTATGAAAATTTTTGCCTTATTCTTTCAGCTTGGCTGATGCGTTCACATCACTTAAAAGATCCGATTAATGTATTTAACACATTTAAATGTTCCAAATATTGTTATAAATTAACTTCATAAAGCAAAAAAACATTGCAACTCCATTCTTGCTATAAAACGTGCTCAAATGTGGTTTGAGTGTGGCTGAAAGACATCTCAACAATTACTGAAAACATTAACTATGCCCATATAGCAAAAGGTGGGGTGCTACATAAACAGTCTCTAAATGCAACCTAAAGTTATAAGCAAATTCATATATAAATTGAAGTGGTAAGTAGACTTACTGCCATGTCTTAAAAGTGAAAGGCTTTAGTGCTTCAATCAGTCTCAGTAAGATAATATCAGTATCCCCGCAGCATTCTTAATAGTATAAAATTGTCTGATCTTCTACAGATCGTGATGTCATTTTCCAAGAGAACGTATTGGTCAGTAGGTGTCATTTTAATAGTGTTGATCTCTATGTCTCAAACATAGCCTGCTCTGGAGAAGATTAGCCAGTCGGCATAATTTACCATGGCAATGTATGGTAAGAAGTGAAGTGCCGCTGTAGGACTGAAAATCTAGGGTCAACATCAAATCCAATCCATCAAAAAAATCCATTCAGGGTGCTGGTATTGTGCATGCTGGCTCACTGTCACGGTATACTGGGACGCTTAATGGAACTGAGCCATTGTTAACACAATTTGTTTCACCTGTGCCTTTTCTGTTATGACATGTCAAAATAACTGTTGTGAAAAAAGTTGACATGCTGCATCTTAACTGGCATAAACTCTGCATATACAGAGTCTTTCTTCAAAAATATAGGCCGATTAAAGGACAAAAACAGGAGCAAGAGAGAGAGTTGACTGTTTCTGTAAACTAACACTTTCCTTGTTATTTCCCGCAATGTATTTTCTCAATTGCTAAATATGGCCAGCATAGTTACTAATGTTAATTAGCAGTGCTAATATGGGAATTTAGTAGTGATTGTAGACATAGGAAGGGGTCTGGAAATGCGGTTGATGACATAAAAGATGACATATCACATAAAAAGAACACAAAAGACTGACTGTGCAGTCCCTCACGTAATTACCATTACTTGGCATTTGTAATTATAAGCGCTCTAAACTTAAGCATGTTTTCCTTTCTACTTTGGTGAAACTTAGAAAGTAAGAAAAGGCTCATTCAATTCTCCAGAAAACTCAAAACTTTAAATCCTTTCATAAAGCTTCTTTCCCAACAGATGTGACTCCATTACAGTAGACAAATATATGATCAAACATATGATGTTGATGTGAGGAAATTTACTTTCTGAATTCACTAGACATCTTGGATAATTACCTGAGTGCCTGAGTGTGCTGACAAAAAGCTTATATTTACATGTGATGACACCCAGCAGAGCAAAAGCAGAGGAATATTGTCACTTTTTAGGGGCATGCATAAAGCAGTAGAGGGCCAGTTGGTTTGAAAGTAATGTATATGGCGCTGAATAAAAAATAAAATAATATAAGCAGAATAAACCAACGGGGGCAATGTAAAGCTTTTATGATCCCTCTGAGCTCATCAAGTTCACTGTAGTAGTGAAATGTTTTTAAATACAATAGGATAGGATAATCCCAGATTTACCACCAATAGTTGGATAATTTTATACAAATATACAAATTAAGTTTGATGGCAGTAACGTTCGAAGAATAACAACAAGAATAACAACATTTAACCTGTGACTAATCGTTATTGCTGATTTATACTCATTTAGCAATGTGAAAATTAAGGGTGCTGAGATCTTAGGGAAAGTAAGAATTTGCTGGTTGCTCAGTTTTGAATACAGTCTGTCAGTCAGTGTTGGGTTATGACTCGGACCTTTCCCTACCTTTAAAGCTGCACTAATAAATCATTTTATCTAAACAATGTCTCAAATGAAAAGTGAGAGGGTTGACTCATACATAGTTGTGCAGCCTCAGTCATACTTTAGCCAGACCACGAGTGGATAATGAAGGACTAAGCTCATTTCAATTAAATTCCAACACATTTGAGGCAAAACCATACAGTTAAGTTTGATCATTCTTTCAACTGTTTCTGTCCAAAACATATGTTGCTAATGCCAAATAGTTAGTTCACATGTTGCAACTTGCGAGTCAGAGGGTGGACTGTTATATTTGTTGGACTTTTTTAAAGCAGCAATAATAGACAGCCAACAACCAACTCTTTTTCAGAGTGAGTGGACAGAGGTGGTAAAACAACTTCTGTTAATTTACATACCAACACAACACACATAATGGATAGAAGGCTATAATTATCACTGGAGATAAAATGCAGATAAACAGATGCGCATTCAGCATTAAACCACTATTTCCATTTGTCTCTCCCCATGGTCAACTTCAGACCTTCTTTATTTTCAGATTCAAGTCTTTAAAGTTATTGTTACCTGTCTTCTTTTGAGATCTTTTTTAAAACTACATTTTTTAACATTCACATTAGCATACCTAAATTAGCATGCTGGGTATATTATGCTATGTGGAGTGTGCCATTAAACAACAATGCAAAAACAACAGAAAAAATGTAATTATAACCTCAAAAACAACAAATTATTATAATGAAATTAACAGTGCGCATGCTAAATGACCTAAACAGTTGAGTCACTGTAAGGCAGCTAATATGTTTAAGTTCACCAATCTTCACATCTCTTGCGTTCCAAATATGTCACAACCAAAACATCAGGGAGCCTTCTTCACATCCATCTCCCACACAGGAGTCAGCCAAACTACAGGGAAGCTTTGTACATTTGTCAGTGTGTGAGAGACAGAAACAGAATTTTTCACTGGAAGAATACATGATGATAAATGATTGTATGAAAGATAAACCATCTTTCAAACGTTTGTGTGGAAAACGAGAGCCTGAGAAAACTGTCTATGTGCCAATGTGTTTGCTCTGACACTCGTGAGGTTCCGATACAAACTCAGTCTAGACAAAGTCAGATGTTCACCATTGCAATGATGCTTTATGTCCACAACCTTCAGTTTGTAATGCAAATAGGCTGCAAAAGAAATGCTAATAATCTAGTATCCAGTAATGCTAAGAACCATAAAAGAAAAAAACTTTTTTTATGCAATGTGACACAACACAAAAGTTGACACCATATAAGCTTAAACAGACACTGTATAGTACAATTCCAGCACATGTTTGATGGATCAAGACAGAAATTTAATTTTAGATTTTATATGAAACTGCTTAAGTGCCGTGTATTTTAATGTTAATGTGAGAATTACATATCGTATGCAACTTTATGCACCTAATTTGCAACAGTTATTATGTTTTGAAGGAAGCATAAAGCCGCCCAGATTACATTTTATATTAACATAATGAGGAAATGTTATTAAGTATCATTCGTTTTCTGACAAAAATATCTTATTTTAAAATACAATATCATAGTGACTACAGCATTATAAACTTTCTTATGGTTATGTTTAGGTACTGGACACACTTATTCAAAGTTAGATAATGATTGAGGTCTGGTTTCATACAGAAAAAGTCCACAGTGACTTGAATCACAAAACAGAACCATGATTGTCAAGATTTAAACTAAACAATCATCTTTCTGAAACCTTAACCAAATCCATTTTGTTGGCAGAACCTAATTACAGGCAGGAGTCTGGATGCAAACCCCAGACTCTTGTGTCAAGGTTCTGTGCTCTGTATATCCACCTTCTACCCCAACTACTTAAATGTGATTCCAGTGTGGTACATAAATTAACTATGAAAAAAACATTGCCCATGAACATAATCTAGGTACATTTGACATCAAAAATAAAAATCTGTACAGCAAACAACATCCTCTACTGTTGGACCCTTGATTTAGGAGAAACTGCACACACACACAAAAACAACCTTAAATAATAAAAAATATGACAAACCTCAGGTAGAGCAACAATGGAGGGATAACTTTTCCAGGGAGTAGGTGCCACATGCAGTGCTTGAAGTGAACTTCACACACACACACACACGCGCGTCTAGTTAAACTGACAAAGTGATATCATTTCATTACTATTTAGTGCAAAGAATCCTCTGTATTTTAAGCCATGTACTATTAAGAAACAACATTTGGAAAGATTTATTCTAGGTTAAAATAACCATATCAGTTGTTACTTCAGAGATGGCAGAGAAAACATCTTAGCACCTAGGAGCACCTTGCACCTAGGAGCACCTTGCACATCTGCCGGCCCAGAGTCACCTCAAATTTCCTTTAGTTGGTCTCAGCAATTGAAATGGGCAAACCTTTTGTTTTATCTTAAGCTGCACTGAGTTTTAAAAGTTTCAAAGTAAAGTTAGGTGCTGGTTATGGCCATTATGGCCAGAGATTTCTGCCCCTTCATCCAGTATTAAATAGGCACAGTAGTTTGGATAAATTACATCGCTTGTGGGAACTTGTGAAGTGAAAATGGAGAACCAAGTGTCTGTTGATTCCATTTGTGGAGTTTGTTTTTCTTTCATTTCACTGTATTATCACTATAACTGACACTATATTCTGTTTTTTTTTATTTATTCATTTATTCATTTTATACTGTCTTTTAGTAACTTTAGTCTTCTCCTGTGATCCTGCAATATGAAATCCACTTGTTGCCATGAACCAAGCATTTTCTTTCAATAATATAAACCATAGTCACAAAAAAAAGAAAAACACAATCCCAGCTGTTAATAAATTGCATCTAGTGAGCTCTGATTTCATAGAAAGCAGTTTCTTGGTAAAAAAACAAAAAAAACAATCACATTTGGAGGACCCCAACTTTAATCCTTTGGTGCTACTATACATGCATAGCCACACCATTAAGTATTTTTCTTTCACTAACTTTTAGAATTTGGCATTTCATGGTGGCATAACTCCATGTTTTTTTTTATTTAAGCTAAGATTTCAAACATTTGTTTACAAGCTGAATGATGCATTGCTAAATTATTGTACAATTTATCCTCAACTCTTCTTTACTGTATATTTGATCTGTTGCCTCTTGACATATGTACAATTTTAGCCACAAACCATCATTAGTAAAGAAATCACATAATGACAAGCAAGATTGTTTTGGAATTCTGTGAGTGGTTCAACATTTGGAATCATATGCACGAATCTTCTTATCATAATATTTAGCCAGGTTTAAAGGAAATATGGCAAAATCTTTTGACAGCATTGCAGCATCCAAACGACAGAAGGTGACTAGAAATGAGAATCGGTGCACTATTTGCTAGACTCTCAAAATCTTAATGGTGATTGACAGCCATAAACACCTACATACATAACGTGGAGTTCAAAGGGGTTCATTTGCATCCACAACAAGATAGTTTTTGACAATTTCCCAGCTGCTCACTGTGGGAAACTTTCTAGAGATAATGATCCTCCCTGACAGATTTGGTGCAATCAAACTTGTTTCTGCAGGTTCTGTTCATTGCGCATACTCCACACTAACAAGGACATTTTCAAAGCTAGGAACTGAGAATGTGTGCAACTAGGATAAAAAAAACCTTGTGTGTCCAAAAGAAAGTTTAAAAGATGATAATGCTGTGGGAATGCCATGAGTATGTGGCAGCACGAGTAAGTGGCAGCACTCTCAAATGTCGAGCTATGTTCTGATAATCCAGTTGAGCACCTATATTAGATTAAAGCATTAAATTGTGGGGTTTGTCCAGTTTACCTTTACGATTTTCAGATGACCAGCCCTCAAAGACAGATGTAACTGTCAACAGGAGCTGGCATGTTTGAAGTTTACCAAAGGACGAGAGAAAGCCAGGCAGGGAAAGATAGAAACAGAAACAGATGGAACGAGAGACGCCAGTGATTCATAGCATGTCACAGAGCCTTGTGATGGTGAGGGGGAAAAAAAGAAACTCACCCTCACCCCAAGAACAGTGCACTATTCTCTTGATCATTATTCCAACCACATGTGGTCTGCATGTTGATGTGATGTGGTGTTAATGTTTGAACTGGTGCACCATACATCTCAATTTGTAACAATAAATCCAGGTCCACAGTTTGAAGGCTTATCAGACACTAAAACACTGCAAAGCTGTTCACTACATGAGATAATAACGTATATTATGAGAAAGGACGTTTCTAGACTGTCACTGGTGATTGACAGGCATTTTATCATGGCAGCATTGATTTTATTATTGCAAGTCCAATATCCCATCTTCCATAGTGTCTCTTTAGCTGTTAAATGCTCCACTATGTTCATCACATGTGAGAGTGAACCAAAACAAAAGAATCAAGTTGGGGCCGAAGAGCTGAACAATGACCTGAAACTTGCTCTAAATCTAAGCAGCTAAGCAGTTTCCTGAAACAGCTGGGCACTGTAGTAACTCAAACACCAGTAAATAGTGCATAATTTGGAGACAATTTTTACCTATGGATTAAAATGCATTTGGTGCTATAGGTGAGTATGTTCAGCAGCTGGATGATTTAAATGGGACTGACTCAAAATAAACTGTGTTCATGGAAATGAAGTAACATGTCACTCAATGCAACAATGCATTTTAAAAAGGTGCTATTATGCTTTCTGGCTTTTTCCCTCTCCTTTATTACCTTTTTTGTGCATGTAATAGGCTTGCAAAGTGAAAAAGCCCAAAGGGAGTTCCCATCTCCCACAGAAAACTCTGCTCTGAACTGCTTGAAAACAGCTCGTTTGTAGTCCAGCCGCTTCCCTTTCATCCTTGTGACAACACAGGGAAGAAAGCTAAATGCGCCTCATGTAAGGCTTGCCAAGCGGCTACTCCGACACGCCCTCAAAAACACCGGTGGAAAAACACTGAGCTGCAGCACACACCTCTTCTCTCCCTTCCAAACATTAGCTAACCTCCAGGCAGTCAGTGGACATAAAGTTGTTACTGTGATGTAGAGACAGAGCTCAGTTAAAACTTTATGGATGAAAGATACAGTTGTTACAGATTAATAACTCACCACTCTGAAAATCTTGCTCCAGCCAGGCTGGTCGTCAACAGGTACAGCTGAAACAAAGCCCTGTTTGCTTCTTACTGACCCGCCCTTCTCTGCTTCTGATTGGCTAGTAGTCTTTAACTAGGAACTGCACATGTCCAACTCCCAACAAAGTTCATTTAGAGACAAGATGTATCACTTCATAGCTAAAACGAAGCCTTCAACACAGGGTGAAAAGAGGAGCTTCAGCAATGTGCAGTATGACACTTGTTAGAGGAATCATTTCATTCTTAGTTTTGGCCTTTTCATGGGATTTGCTGACAAGAAAACACATATTGTCACTTGGCTTACCCTACAGAAAGCAATAAATGCTGTCTGATATTGACCAACGACTACATTCCAGTGTTGTGATAAAAGCAGAAAGATATAAGCCAACAGGGCACTTTAGCACTTTAACTGATAACACTTCAAATTCCTTACAAACTATAATACTGCTGTGTAATTGTAGAATAAGAAGCTTCTCACTCCAATCCAACTGAGTCTTCAGATTGCAATCCTTTTCCAAACACAGCCAGGCCAATCGACAGCACAATTGATTTCCTGATTAATGTCCTGGCCCACCTACTAGCATTGAAGCCTAGAGACATAATTTCCTTGTGAGCATGATCAATAGCTGCATCAACATAAATAAATGCTGGAAGAAAAGAAATTCTGTTTAGTTGGGGCACCAAGGCCAAAAACCTAAGTAATAGCTTTTTACCTGTTTGTCTAAAGATAAATTTAGGATCTCAAATTGGTTTTCTGTCTGAATATTTTCATGGAATTAAATTACAGAGTGCATACTGGCAAAAACAAAACAAAAAAGTGACAATGCAGAAAACAAAACAGAATTAATAAAAACAATATTACATTCAACACTCTTGTGTATAATGTTTTATTTTAAATTAGTCAAGGTAAAATTACCTTAATAAGCCAATGCTTATAATGTATTGCTAACTCAAAGACATAACGGCAACAACTGAAACACAAAGAAAAACTAATCAGCAGTCAGGTGCAAAATGAACAGAAGAAGTGCAAGCTCGACGTGAGCATAACATTTGCTGGTGACTACATCGGTACATGGAGGTAGGGAAGTTGCCTCGGTGCTGGACTGCTGACCTCTCTCTAGCTTGCCTTTACATGATGAGTAGAGATAAAATATGCAGTAGGCAGTTGTCTAATTTTAGCTTCCAGCTCTTTCATCATCACTTTCTAAGTTTTTTACTTTAAAAAGGTCTTTTGGACTCATCCTCATCTCATCAGTGTAAGACAGATTTGTGGTTTTAGACTTTCGCCTGAAAAGGTTAACATGGTCAAGAACTGTAAGGGGGGGGAGGGAAATAAACACATAGTTGACACACATTTAAAGTCTAACTGAAATCACAAGCCTCACTTTTTGAAGTAAATAGCCATTGCCAATATAGAGATCTATCTCATTTTGTAACCCTTTAAAACAGCCAGACAAGCTGTTTCCTCCTGTTTCTAGTCTATAGGCTGAGTTAAGCTAAAAGGCAGCTGGCATTAGATAACAGACAAATGTGATAGTGGTACTCTCTAGTAACAAACAGAGTAACATACAGAGCAGAAATCCATGCTGTAACACGCTAAGCCATTTTATTAGGAGTTAAATATGTTTATCATAAGTGAATCAAAAGCAATCTTTCAAATGCACACTGATTTTTAAACTTTACTGCATCCAACACCAAAACTTCCACAGTAGCTATCTTTTATCGTCAGAGTCCCTGGTGTCGCGAACCGACCCTAAACAAAAACTGTGATTCATTTGTAGTATGCTCAAGACCAGTATTGGTTCCAGCCACTGATGACTTTGAGAGAATAATTAAAGTGCGGCCTAAGTGTTGCTCGGGGATATTTTACATGCAGTAGAAGGGATGGGACGGGGAAGCGGCCAGAGATATTGATTACTGCTGGGATTACAGCACCATGAGCATCGCTCTCAGTCCAACAATGTAATCATCAGCCTTCTACTTGTAATGCACAGGTCGCCACAGCTTTACCAGGGGAGGGAAGAAGAGAGGCAGAGGGAGAAGTGAAAGTGGACGCAGAACAGATGGATAATGTTTCATCTCCCATTGTCCTTCAACTCATGATGAATTTAAGGTTGAATTTGCAGACTGGGAATTTGTTTTCAAATAAGGTTTAAAGGAGCTGTGTGACACACTAATTACTTGGATATCAGTGCCTGGTGTGTATTTATGGTCAAAAATATCTTTAAGAAATAACTGTTTTGTCTAACACCTGCTCTGTTAAATAAATTACATCCATTTCAGTGGAATAAGGCTGTATTCTTCCAAGGGTTTAAGCCGATTGTTTCTCCCTTGCTCAGTGACTGTCACCATGACTGCTAGCTCTAGATTGGATTCAGAGAATGCATTGATGTAAGTTGGCAGATACTTTTAAAAAAATGCTCCTGTTTGAGAGTTTAATCTTCAAAATGCATGACAGTGCTGATCCAGCAGTTTTCCCTTACTTTTTCACAAATATTTTCCACTGTTGTCTATCTCTCAAAACTATCAACTTTCTGAAAGAGGGGTGCATTACATTAATCCTATAAATATTTTTACCCTGATATCTTTCAGACATCTGGATTTGTTGTGGAACTTGTTGTGTAGTCAGTAAGATGCTTCATCACAATCTGATTTTCCTTCTTATAGGTAATCCTAGCACACAAATAAAACAAAAGCAGTATGGAAGATGTTATCACACTGCACCTTAAAATCTGAATGCATGTGAAACTTCTATCTGGGTATCTGAATGGGGAAAACACATTAATGTAAGTCGTAAATGCATGCCGAATACATAATGATTGGAATGAGATCGAATCTGCCAGACCACATCTGGAACATTGTGATCACATCTCAGCCAGGTATAAAAGCCATCCATACTGTGTGATCACATTCTCAAGAAAAACATCTATGCTGCAAGTAGAAGGATCACCAAACTTTAAGCTCTTTCTGCTACCTTAAGCAAGCCAGAATTAGCTAGCAGATACTTCCCTGCTAAAAGTGATGACATCCATCCATGTCACTGTGTCCTTCGACCTGGAACACCAAGTACCCTCCCTCCCTCAAAATGTGGGCAAAATCGAGAGAATGCTTATTTACACCAGGTCTAAATGCAAAAGCCTGTGGATTGGATGTCATTTTGAGATAATGTTAATACATGCAAATACCAGGTGCAAATGGGGCTTGTAAGGACATTTTTAAACGTACACCTGCATTAATTGATTTTTAGGCCACTTGGAGTCATCTCAACAAAGTGTAAACGCTACATTTTCACCATCTAATGCTGATATAGTAAACAGTTACATATCCAATAGTACTAGCAACAGATACATTAGCATTAGCATTCATTTAGAGTCCTGTCCCAATATTCACTCTGAGTTTTTGTCTTCACCAACTCATGAGAAAAGGGTTGTTGCTTACGTTGTCCCTCTGTCGTTTAAAGTGAGTTTTTAGAGCATTTTCACTCAAAATAGCTGATATCTGCTGTTGCTGGAAAAAGATGTTGATTAATGCAGTGAGATTCAACCAAAACAGTGAAGTAGTGGTTGGTAAAGACTTGATTGGTAATTATTGTTGGTTCATTAGAATGACCACTTTCACATTACACAGTCATTTGATCCATCCAAAATGTGTCTAACAGCAGCTTTAATTCTCATTACAAATATATATCTCTCAGACTTAAAAAATAAGACGTGTTGTTGTGGAAATACAGTAAAGTTTACTTTCTTTTTAAACTTTCATACTGTATCTGTGACAGATTTTTAAGCCATTGCCTTTTGAGATTTAAAGTCACATTTGTCAATGTACAATCATAAAATTCCCATATAAATATTTGACATTATTGTCGACGCTGCACAGTCAGCAAAGTAATTGTTCTTTGTTTGAATGCACCTGCACTTTGAAGAAGAAGTGCTTTCGGGACGGTCAAGGGTATTTCTTGGAGTTCTTTGAGGCGCCGTAGCCCTGGGGCGTCCCTTGAAACAAGCCCCCATCTGAGGCAGAGAAGCCGGGACATCTGAAGTAAGCGGGCCAGGTGACATCATGGTGTTCCTGTCTTCTCCTTGCAAAGTGTCACACTTGCCAACTGTCTGGCAAACTTTCCTGCAACTTCTTGACATGAATGATTATATAAATGTTACTGCTAAGGTAAAAGTGTGCTAGTCTTCTTGATATGAAGTCTTTGGTTTTATAATATCTGAACATATTCTTCATCTGTATGCAAGAAGCAGTGCCAGGATGAGCGCCAGAATGAGCACCAGAACCGGAGTAGAGTGAACCTGGCTCAGCAGCCTCCCAGTGAACATGGACCAGGACCAAAGACAGCCTCTGAGACCAACAGAGGCCAGTTTATTTTTTTCTGTGTTTCAAACAACAAGGCTTGACTTGACAAGTTATTACCGTGATGTTATACTGTGTTGAAATAAATTAACTAAATTTTCAGTCTCCTTGCTGGTTGTTCCGACACATTCAGAATCATTATCACTTGTTATAAACAGGTGGCTCGCTTAGTAGAGACTAATTATTACAGTTTTGTATTTTCTGTAATGTACCACAGTGTTAACAATGTTACTTATAACATGCTTTCTCAGCCCTGAAGCTCAAACCATTTTCTGATGCCCTAAAAATATATGTTCAAATAATTAAATGTATATATTAAAGGGGCTATATGTAGTTTTTCAGTGAAATCATCCATCCATCCATCGTCAACCGCTTATCCTGTGGGGGGCTGGAGTCAATCCCAGCTTACATTGGGCGAAAGGTGGGGTACACCCTGGACAGGTCGCCAGTCCATCGCAGGGCCTCACATAGACAGACAACCACTCACATCCAAACCTAAGGACAATTTCGGAGACACCAATTAACCTAGTCCGCATGTCTTTGGACGGTGGGAGGAAGTCGGAGCACCCGGAGAGAACCCACGCGGACACGGGGAGAACATGCAAACTCCACACAGAAAGGCCGGGGCAACCGGGGTTCAAACCCACAACCTTCTTGCTGTGAGGCGACAGTGCTAACCACTGCATCACCCATCGCCCTCAGCGAAATCACTCATTAATAAATAAAATTTTTACTGCCTTTTTGTCAATGGGCTGTAGCCTCACTTAGAAATGGAGTGCATGCCTGTTTTCTCTGTTGCTTGGAACAGACACTATTCTTCTATTCTTTAATGTGAAGGTACAAGGCTGGGATGTACCAGCATAGATTAGTTCAACCTCAAGCTGATAATAATATTACTGTAATGTTGCAGTGGGAGTTTACCTGAGTTTCCAACATGTGTGAAGCTGTCTCTCTGCCTGTCTATAGCCACTCTCACACTGCCTTTTTTCCGGGAGTATTGTGCCAATATGCAGCTCGCTGCGCTGTATGAAAGGTACGGAGCTGGTGTTGATATGCCTCCATGCAGGGAAGTTGAAGTAACCTGAACATGTAGCCTAAACATGTCTGGAGAAGTGCCACAGCCAGCATGCTAGTGTTTCCGCGTTTATTGCGGGATCTCTGTATGAAAATGGTTGTGTGTCGGATCATGCTCGCTCATGAGTTCAAGAATACGCACACACCTGGTTGCAATCTTAAAACCGCACCACAAGTGGCTGCTGAAAACTACACATTGCCCTTTTAAACATACAACAACTATTCAACTAATGGCTTAAACTAACAGCCACTAGTTGACTAGGAAAATCTTTGCGGGTAGCCTTGAAATTAAATTAAATTAAATTAAATTAAAACAGAGTGTACATCTTGCATTAATGTTTGTTTGTGTGTTGCATGCTGGGACATATTTAGTTACTGAATGGATCCATCACCAGGTGGCACCTACCCGTGGGTTTATCACAAGTGGCATCCTCAAGCTCTCAAGATTGAAGCCAACGCGGAATTAACTTAAAACTGCATTCTTTCTAACAGCCAGCAGGGGATGATTCCTGTGGTTGCAAAAAGAAGTCCGGTTCCATTAAAAAAATAATCATAATGAGTTTATGGTCTCAATCGCTAGTTTCAAGTCTTCTTCAATACAGCATGATTTTCATTTAGTAAATTATGGTCACATTTATAAAAAATTAGACAATAAAGCAGAGTATCAGAGAAACTCAGGAGGATTTTCAACAAACATAACATCCCTGTGTTTTTTAAACCCAAGAACACACTAAGACAGATGCTGGTCCACCCCAAAGGCCGCACACCCAAACACAAGAAAAGCAATCTAGTGTATGCGGTCTAATGCAGTGAGGGATGCACAGACCTGTATATTGGGGAGACTAAACAACCACTACACAAACGCATGGCTCAACACAGAAGGGCCAACTCCTCAGGTCAAGACTCTGCAGTCTACTTACATCTGAAGGACAGAGGACACTCGTTTGAGGACCACCAGGTGCACATTTTAGACAGAGAAGATGGATGGTTTGAAAGAGGTGTCAAGGAAGCCATCTACACCAGGGTTGAGAAGCCGTCATTGAACAGGGGAGGGGGTCTACGCCACCACTTATCCCCCACTTACAATGCTGTCCTTTCATCACTTCCCAGGAAACTCAACAAACGTAACCTATTGGCCTCAGGTGAAGATACCAACGATGGTCGTTCAGTCTTGGCCACAGGTAGTCTTAACGACTGTAACGACTGTCGTCACAGCAACAAGGAACACTAACGAACCAGCGGTATCGATGACCCGGGCCAACGACCCCACTGAGGTTAAATAGCTGAGTTTCCCTGCCAGTCAGTCAGAACTGAAGAAGTCCTTTGGATGAGGGACGAAACGTCTTCCAGTATCTTCAACCAAGTCCAGTTGCCCTTGATTTGAACCTTTGTTGGATAACTATGACCTGGATGACTGAGAATCTTCATAGACATAGACAATAAAGCAGCTTTTTCTTTAGGGCGGGACTACAAGTTGCTACTATGGCTACTGGAGTGACTCTTATCTGCTGCACTGTGTAAATTTAAACAGCACATTTGAACAAGCTTATTACTAGTCAGGTGTTCATTTTTCCCAGTAATTATTTTCTGTGTTAAGCCTGCTTTAATCTAGTCAAAATTACCATTCCTGTTGAAATCACTGTAAAGTGACTTACAGATGTGCCTACCTAACCAAGCTCATCCAAACATGATCACGTCTGGTGCCTGGTTTGAAAAAATGGACATGGCAGCCGTGCAATATTCAAGTCTTTAGAATGGTAGTCAACAAACCAGTGGGTGACGTCAAGGTGACTATGTCTACTTCTTTTATACAGTTGGTGGTTTATCATCAGTAAGGAGAGACCGCAGTGTATGCTGTCACTACTCAATCCAGTCGTGCCTGGTGGTGGAGGTAAAAGAGATCTGGATCCTGTATAATAACACAATCTAGCCTCATAGGAAGAAAGGGGCAGTGGGAGAAGAGGTAGATAAGCATCCTCTGTGTGGCTCCCATCTGACTGAATATGAAAATGAACAGATAAATTGTTGGTATTTTTTAGACGTGAGACACTAAAACCCCAATATCAAATCAAATATGATATTTTCATGTGAAGACAAATATGCAAAGGACTCAGACCTTCCTAATATGTACCTGTAAAATTGATGAATGAATGAATAAACAAATTTGGCTTGCAAAAAGTGTCTCTCAACTCAAACAAACAAACAAAAAAAAAGAACCAACAAAGGCTCCTCAAAACATAACACTAATTCTAACTGAGATACAGCTGGAATGTAAGCACCGGTAATTGTGTTGGGTCACCCCTTACAGATGCCAGTCAGTGAGATTACACCATTTGTTTAAATACAGCTTGGTCAAAAGGATAAAATCAAATCAAACGGAACTGAATTGCCCCCTCAGTTTCCACCCTTTGTGTGTTTGCGCTGGCAGCAGAAAACAAGGACAACTGGCACAATGTTGACAATCATCAAACACAGATGTTCAAACCCATGCAAAGGTATTGCTGCTTATTTGGTTGCGGTCCAGTGTGCAGAGTTAGATAAGAAAACAAAAAATTATCATATGTCATATGGTCAGAACAAAAGAATGGAATTTTCAACAGGCTCTCGCAAAATCGAGCGAGTTTCTTACTTTTAAAACATTCCTGTGTAGAAGGTATAATCAACTCTGTGTTAACATCCAGGTTATATTGCAATTTGCGATCAATTATTGCTCTCCTCAATACAACAAAATGAACCTGTTATTTGTGAAACTGAGCAAAACATCCGTCATGCTTGATCTGCATCGCAGAAGACAGAAAAAGTAGATGTGTGAATTTCTCTGTTTAGGGAAAGGAGCGTCTGCAAGGCTTCTCTGAGGTGGCACTTGTCATTGAAGGAGTAGAGAGAGCTAACCTGGGGGCCTGCAGATAAGTGAATCTAAAGACCTCAATAAAGCCTGAGCCAGGAGAGGGGGAAGACGCAGGCAGGTATTAGTCCATCCATCATTTCCTTCACCCGATCAGAGAGTACAAAAATATACCACTCTCATCTAATCTGCCTAGTTCTCTCTATCTTTGTCACGTGTGGCTTCAGATAACCAGTAGAAGCTGATCCCCAGCTCACTGTTGAATAGAGGTGGTGAGCGATGTGAGTTTACTACTAGAGGGTCTTCTTCAGTCCTTCTCCAATGCTAAAGGAAATAAATTAAAACCTAAGTTTCTTTTATGTAGTTATGTTCATATTACATAATTATTACTGTAATCAAAACATTTTACAAATCAGTTTCATTACAACATCATTAAACACAGTCTGGTAGGACAAATGTGACAAATATGAGTCATCAGATGAACACATGCATAGTAATCACAACCAAAGTTTAAAAATGATTTTATTATTCTGTTACCCTAATTGGTTATGACGGATTTTACTGAGTCATTTAAATGGTGAGATTTGGAGAGATGGCAACATTAGAATTGTCCTTAAATTCATGAATACATAAGCAGGACTGTGTAGGTAGCATTTTATCACATTTGATTGACAGTGGTCTGCTAACTAATGCAAAAAAAACTACAACTGCCATTAGATTGTGATTTAAATGTTTCCACATCATAATTGGTGCACAGAAGCACGTGACAATTTTGACACATTTTTTTCCAACTGAGATCCGCCCACTTCACATCAGTGAAAGCAGACTTATCAGGAAATCTCTCAAATGAATGAACCAAAACTGTTCCAACTTTGGCAGAACTGTGTGTTCATGTCCTGTATGACACCATGACTCACATTAACAAGCTGGTTGTATGTAACACGTTTCAGGGTCTTTAGAGGCTGGGTATGTGATTCTGGAAAAATCCAATACCATGACAAAGAGAGAACAACGACACAGTAGTAGTGTCTAACTAATGTTAGCTTAGTTGTGGGTTAGTAAACTGGTGCTACAGTTGCTGCTGCAAAGCTAACAGGCAGAGAGGAGGAGACGGTTCGAGAGCCAGCACACCGGCTCCAGAAAGCGATACTCACAACTCTTCTGCTACTACAGCTAACATCACAACAACAGCATGTCTTGGTGACCTAAAAAGGAAGATGAATAGCTGCGGGAAAGTAATTTAGCGCAACCTGACACACAAATCATGGCTGAAACGGCTTGAATAGTGTTGTGTGTTGTTTGTTTTTGCATTTACAGATCCAAGGCTTTGTACAAACACCACATTTTTTATTGAACGCACACACAGAACAGACTGCTAACTGACCGTGAGAGATTTTCACTGAATTTGAAAAAAAGATGTGTATTGGATTAGAAGTGCATAACCCAACCTTTAATGACGCTTACAACAAGACCAAAATTACTTTTGCTATCATAATAAGCAGACATGGAGTAAAATGTCACAAAATATTGTAAAATAGATTTTGTACTACCAACATGCTTTCAACTTCAGTGCAGACACTCGATGCATTGTGGCAGCTGGTGATACACTGAAAAACCGGTGGGCAGATGATGAGCCACACAGGATCACATGAAAAGGTTTTTGCAAATTTTGACTGTTTGACATGTCTAACAATGGCTGGTTCTATAGAAAGAGATTTAGAGATTATCCATTCATTTTCCCTACACTTTGACAGTGGCAGACTAATTGTGTTATATATTAGGGAATTTCTCTGTCAAGGAAAAGCAGCAGATTCAAACCTAAAGCTAAATTATGAAATGACAAACACGTCCTCAAGAAGCAGAGGTGACAGATTGCCAATGAATGAATCATTCCTTTGATAACGTTAGAGCAAAAAAGCATGTGCAACACGTCTGACTTATGCATACATCAACATGCAGTGGCGTAGAGGCAGTACTTGGTATTCAGCTGTTGTGCATCAAAGTGGCACTGGAAATTTTGTAATTACAAAGAGAGCACAAACAAATTAGTGAATATGTCTGCCAAACATGATGGTATTTAATGGTGGGTGAGTCAGACTTTTCTTTGATATCGAAGTTGCTGGAATGTTAAGCTTATGGGCAGAGAGCTCAGATGTGTCAATATTAAAAAGTAAATCAGATTTGTTTATTACGTTGTTATTTAAAAATCTTTATAAATATAGGCTTGTTGTTCAAATGTATTACTTATTTAAGTTGTTAACCAAATTTTGAATGGTGTTTGACAGAACATTTTCATATTCACAATTTCAATTTAAATACTTGATAGACAGCATAAATATATCATTGCTATTGTATAGTATGATATTTTAAAAAAAGTCTCCCCAAATGCCTACATTGCCACCCATCAAAGCATGACAGGAAGACTTGCTGTAGAAAGATCAATAACAAGCTGACCTTTGTCACAACCTACACAACATTTAGCGCCTCACTTTAAGGTCATTGTAAGAGATCCTGCTTGTTCCTGCCCCATTTGATCTTTTATTGTGGGCTTTGATGAAGAGTATTAAAACAGGTCATGTGCTTTATGTCCCTCTCTGTCCCATCAGCAGGCACACGATGTTGGCTTCACTAAAACTCAAGCCAGAGGTCGACATCAGTGAATTAATTGTGGAGCCCGAGATACGCTATTCCCAGAGAACATATTGATCCAAGGATGTTGAATATGCTAAACGTTTGTCTGACAGAGGTGCTTTGAAAATCAGCCATACTACATCCCCAGAATACCAGGAGTGAATCCGTAGGGAACTCTGTTAAATTATACTACTAATAAATGATGCAGAATTGTTGTCATCAAGTATTGAATGATTTGATACCAGCAATTACAATGTTAAATAAGTACTTGATTAAAATTCCTATGTATATATGTATCTAAATACATATCTCATAGTGAAGATGCGTGTGCACACATTCTCCTGTTCTCATCTGTATGCTTGAGTGTATGTACAAATTCTTATGTTAGTGCAGGTTTCTCTTTTCTATCTCTATAACTTTTTCCAAAAGCCTAGAAATCTTGTGATTATATAACTTTTAATATTTGCAATCATTTGTAAACAGTTGTTTCTCCTTAACTCATTTTTCATTGTAGTTGTAGTAGTTCACTGTTGTCGCCTTTTGTTTCTGGTGACATCTGCTGGTGTTGAGTTAAGGGAAAACTTCACAAAGTAAAGAATAGGCTAGGTGGTTAGAGGTACAGGTTACCCCATTTTGTAAAAGTTTGGTCCCTGCCAAATCCCAGTTGATGTGTGTCTAACTGTCTACCGTGTCATACATACCAAGTGCCTTGAGGAAAACATATCCAAAAGAACATGAAATAAGTTTTGACAGTCAATATTTGAGTTTAGACAAACAGCCTTGTATTTCAGCAAACCAGATTGTTTCCACCAGCCACAAACCCTGCAGGGTACCATATCCATATTTGATGTTGAACTTTATTCTGTTGACCTGAGTGCCTATGAGTCTAGAGTCTGTCATTAGTCTGAAGTCTGAGTGAAAAAAAGTTCTTCAGGTTCCAGCAGTGTGAAATGAAATGACTGTAAAACCTGTTTAATTGCCTCTAGTTCCATCTGAAACCCGTCTCAGGACTTTTGTTCCACTGCAGAGTGAGACGCCCTCACACTGTGCAGCCTTCTGTGATTGAGAAGACATGCGTTTGATAGCCAATTGATGCTGTGGGAATCCCTGGGAGGGGAAAATGTGGAAGTTTCCTTTTGATTCTTGGAATCAGAGTATCATGAAATGTAGGTTTTCAGATCTTTTGGAATTTTAATTATTAACTCCCCACTGTTTGTTTCAATGTCAAATAGGAGTTGCTGATTTGTGGTGCACATTATGACATCAAACAAGCACCTTCCAGCAAATTACACTTGATCACTTATCACCTGTAAACTTCCCAATACATTGTTATGGTGTTTTTGAATTCCTATATGAATATTATATCCATTTGTATCAACAAGAATGGTAAAACACTAGAGAACAGTACATTTACTGTGAATAAAGAGGTACTCCACAAATTTAGCACAGATTAAAAATAGAAGTCGGTACAGATGAGAGCTGTAGAATGAGCCAAGTTACAAAAACCCTGGATCCTACTTTCCCATAATGCAACTCAATAGCATCTTTCATCATATAGTCCTTATCTGGTAAACCCACACTTCTATCAAACTCCACATCCTTACATTGTAACACAGGCTGTCTGTCAACAATTTGTAGTGTCTAAGCCTAAACAAAGTCACTCGAGTCATTTTCTCAGACTTGCAGCAGCCACAGAAGACATTATACATGTGTTTTCCACAAGCGGCAACATCCGGGGTGACTTCACTGGTTGCAAAAAAGAAGTCACATTTAATCAATGACAAAATGACCCTACTTCTCACTCAATTTATTATTACCTCAGTAAACACCTTCCTAATGAGTTTGTGGTCTCAATGGCACGTTTCAAGTCTTCTTTAATTCAGCCTGATGTTTTTATTATGGTTCCATTTATATTAAAATAGTTCAATTGTAAAGTAGCTACACTTTAGGGTGTGACTGCAATGTGAGCTACCACAGCGACCTGTCAATCAAATTAGAGGCAAATCGTACACACTGTTTTTTACTAGCCAAAATTTGCATCCCAAATAATATCAGAGTAAACGCAAATTGCGGATGCAACTTATTAACCAAGCTAGCTAGCTCCACCCTCTCATGCAAATATGGTCACTTCTGGTTCCAAAAAACCAAGATCCAAAATGTTGAACTTGAGGAGTCCATTCCATGGTTTTCACAGGCTAAGAGGTACTTCCTGAATGGTAAGTTGACATGTAAACTGGTAGAGGTCCCCTTTAAAGACTCTCTTCATACTATGTCATCCTCAGCCTAATCTAATAACACGTGTGAGGGAGGTGTGGAAGCCTAGAGTCCTCTACAGCTGCTTTTCAGCAATCCCATCACATCTGCACTATTTGATTAAAATCCATCTAGAAATTACACTCCACCCATGTATTCAGCTTCAATCAGAAATCTGTTGCATTACTACTGTTAGGCAAGTCACTTAATTTACTTCAGCTACTCATTACATTTTATTAAAAAATTGTTACAGTACCATACTAATTATTATCTATACCTTGAAAATTATAACGTGTTTGTTTACTTACCCCAAATCCATCAACAACTTTGACAACTGCAAAGCCTCCCCATCCACATGTAACATCTTTTGAATTTAATAAAAGATACTGTGATTTCAGAAGCAGCCAGCCTATAGTTAGAAGGTACTGGCCATTAAAAGCTAAGTTAGCTAAGTTAGCTTAGCCCTGGTGACTAACCACATGCAACTGAAGGTTTAAGTCCAATAGACAAAGCTAAGATAACACAACATGCAAATAAGACAACTGTTGATATACGCAAGAAATTAAAATCAACCCTCATTCAAAGCTGTTAAGACAGTGTGGTGTCACAATCGACTCAAATTGTTTAAGTAACGCAGCGTTCCTGGGATAAGTAATATAATTATTAAATTTCAAATGAAAATCGCTCAAACTACTTGTTACTGGAAAAATAATCACATTACTATAACACATTTCTGAATAATGAGTTACTACCCAATGCTGTACACTACCGAGAATAAAGACACTCTGCAGTTTCACTGTGAGCTTAGTGTGACCCGGTTGGATTTTCACCATACAGAAGAAAATTTGACAAACACCTCAAACTCTCTGTCACCTCTGCTGTTTGGAAACTACAGACTGCAGCTTTAAATGTGGTAACAGAGAACAAAAAGGAAAAAAACATCTATTGCAGAGGACGACAGAATACTGTCAAGCACAGGTCAGAGCTAATGAGAGAATAAACCTAGTAGCATTCAGCTCATTATGCTTTTCCTACAAACTGGGTCAGAATCAAAGGTCCATTGGGGAAACAGTGCTAACCACTCAGATCAGAGTGGCCAGAGCACTTTCTCTAATAGGCCTTTGAGAGGCCTCATTAGCCACATATATTTGAACTCAGATCTGAAACACGTAGTAAACGTCAAATTTAAAAATACCAGACTTAGAATGCACACAAACAAGAAATGGATACGAACGTGCAAAGACTTGCAATCATGCACATACAATTTTTGAAGAAACACATACACACACATACTTACATAGAAGCACTTGCTCTCCTGCTATAAATGCCACGTTTCCTGTGAAAAGGTACAATACAAAAAAAAACAATAATTAATATCAATATTTATTTATTCTTGCATTTTCATAGGAAGAAAATTGTTAAAATAAGTTGATTTGTTATATTTTCTCATTGAATCCTGATTGTTAGATTTCTGTGCTTTTATTTTTTTTATGCTCTTCTCTCCTATTTCATTATGCATTGTGCTTTCCAGCAACTACACAATACAAACCAACCATTCCTCCAACTAACATCATTGTCATGCAGCAATGTTGCTCTCAGTTCAGTCATATTCTCCCTTCACATCTCCGTACCAAAGCCCCCTCACAAAGCCTTATAAAAATCTGTGCCCCGGGAGGGAGCAAACTGCGGAATACCAAAGCTTGCCAGGTGCCGCGTTTAGAAAAGCAGGACTCTGCTTAAACAGAGATGCATTATTTAAAAGACAACTGAGAGGCATAAATAGAGTGGATGCATGACAAGGCCCTACAATCTGTAGCCCCTAATAGGCCCCCGGTGGTTTTGATGTGGTCTTCTTGTGCGAGATCAGTCGACTCGGCCCCCAAACATGCTGTTTGTCTTAGTTTGACCTTGAGCAGCTATTTCCCAGTCAAACCACGATAATTTAGCTCAGTCGGGCTGCCATCTGAAATCATAGAGTTGCGTTGAATAGCAATAAATGCTATTACCGTTACTGTATTGAGCACTGTTGGCCATGCCTCAGAGGTCCCTCAAGACTTCAAGGTCATGTCAATTAGAGATACAATGCTCTACTGTGTGTGTGCTTGTCTCTACTGATTGGATGAAATATTCTCTTTGATTGGACAAAGATGACTTCATTTACATCTACAGAACAGATTAAATTTCCATCTGAACTGTTGTGCATCATCGCCTGTAGGTCCCTGCAGTACCTGAAATCTGGCTATCATCACCACTGGCTCACCCTCACAATCACATCATTGTCATGTGACACAGACGCTACAAAGGCAGCTACGCCAAGCTGCAACCACATGGCAGAAATGAATCGCTCACAGTCAGCCATGTGGCCGGCAAAGGCCCAACTATAGCTACAGAGAGAGAGAGATAAGATAGCCTGAATCACAGACACTGTGAATCACCATCCACTGGGAGCCATATCCAGTCTGTACGGCAACCTACAGAGAGCCAAATGACCATCAAACACATGCTAAAAAGAATTAGAAGTAATACCTGATTAGCTTTCGGTGTTGCTCATTGTTAACAGAGGGAAATTCCAGCAGTGCTGCAAAGCAGGAGTCTTGGCCAAATCAGCCAGGCTAATGCATTTAATACAGCTGTTAATGAAGTCAGTGCTGCATTTTAGGCACTCTAAGGCTCTTATATGGTACTTTACTCAGGTCTTATACCTCTCTAGGCTCTAGTGAGCAATCCTCACAAATCGCTGGAGTGCAGGTGTGCCACAGAGACTCACATCTCATTAAATTGTGCATTACCCCCTTCCTGTCTCCCTATCTCCGCTCCTACCCAACCCTGCTGTAACCATATGGACCCCATACTGACTCTCATTATACAGCATGAAGTGAATTCATTCCCAGCAAGACAAGGAAGGCCCAGAAGTCTTTGCGTGTTCAAGGTGGCATGTTTATTATCAGATCTGGGAGTGGAAAAAGGCTGTTTTGCTGACTCATTAAATCATCTCTGATTAGGAGATGATATGGCTTATTATAGATGTGACATGAGATTTGTTACCTGACATAAGAGCCACACAGTAACTATTATCAGGTAAACCCAGGGTTAACATCATTAATGAATCTGTAATATTTTTGTAATACAAAAAACACTGTAAGTATTATTGTCTCATATAAAACACAGATGTAATTCCAGAGGCGTGTGACCTGTGACATATATATAAATTGTTGCTTTGGGTAAAAAGAGTCGGTTAAATGAGTAAATGTAACGTAATTTTCCGACTGCCTATTATTCTAAAACCCCAATAGTCCGAAAAATGTCTCATGAGGCCGAAAGCCCATTTGTCTAATAGCCCTTTATTCAAAAACAAGTGCTCATTACTCCAAAAATACACACTCTCCCTGCAGTTGGAAGTTCACTGACTGCAAGCCCCAGATGTCCATGGTGCTAAATCAGTGACCTATTCAAAAATTCAGTCTGAGTTGTCTTAAGTCTTTTTATTGTATGGTTTTGTCAAATGGAGCATATTTGGACTATTGGTGTTTTGGAGTAATGGGCCGTTAGCATCATCTGTAGGTACCCCTTTTATCACAGCTGCTTTGTGATTGTTGATTTGTTATTTAGTAGAATTAGCTGCTAACAAAGCTAGCCATTATACTAGATGTCTGAAGCGAATGTGTAATGTGTCTAATGCAATATTCTAACTAGCTGTTAATATACTGTTTTGGGCTAACTGTTACTGCGTAGGCTAAATATCACTGGTGATACTTTGTTTTATCCTAGCATGAGGGAGAATCTAGCAAATTTGAATGTTAGTCAGTACATTTGTGAATTTAGCTTCCTTGTCTCTGTACTCATTCATTTCCTCAGTACCTTTGGTCTAACTCATGTTTATTGTATTTCATCTTTTTTTATTTCAGTGAATCTTGGAAGGCCAACTGCTCTCTTCAACTTTTATTGGTAGTGTGTTTAGCTTGCTGCGTGCAGTAGCTATGCTTCTATATGTGAGGGCAGAAGACATATTATAATGCATATTGCATTATATACTTTATTTTATATTTACATCCGTGATTTGTTAAAATATGAGGCAGAATATTTGATGAAGAAATATCAAAATCTTATTTCTAACAGGTCACATTGACTCAAAATGTATTTAAATTTACTTATTTAGATTATATATATTTCAAAATAGATTTTGAAAGCATTTCCTCTATAAGTACAAATACATCTGGATTTTGCAAATCTGTGCATCGAGACATAACATATCTCTAATGCTGGGTACAAACCAAAGGATTTTTTTACATCTTATAAGATTTTCAAAATGTGATAGACCACAAACATGACAAGAAAAAATCCTAGATTTAACCGTTTTGCTCCTATAGTGTGTGGTGTGCCATGATGTGACAAAGGCAGCACACCACACACAAACAGATTTTCAACCCGAGTCTAGACTGTGAACACAGGAAATCTCGCAAAATCTCGTGAGACTTCAGAATAAGCATGGTGGACGATATGCAGGAAGAAATTGCGATGTTGAACAAACATTCATGCTGTTGCCACAGATCTACAAGATGATCCTCCATCTCTGCTGTCCATGACTGTGTTTCTTATGCTTCCGTCTTCAATCATCTCGCTTTCTGATTGGATATTGTTTCGTTTCACGTGATAATCTCCAGAACGTGCGCGCGTTTGTCCTCGGGGATCCCCCCACACATCAGGATTTCTTACGATTCGCGATCGGGGCACCTCCGACGTTCTTCCAATCAGGTTCGGACACTCTTAACACACCTCACACCAAAGGGGAATCTGATAAGATAATCTGTAGAACCATCAAGATAATCGGGACATAGCTAGGATTGTCGGAAGGGGAGAAATCTGCCCAAAATCAGCCTGATTATCTTTTGGTGTGTACCGAGCATAAGCATGCAGTATTCTAAAGGAAAGAAGATACTGAAAACATGCATGTACAGGTTGAGCAGACATACGGCCTTTAAAAGTCACATACGCATGTACATGTACCACTCACTCCATCCCTCGTTTTTTAATCCATTACATACTCTGAAGTTACATGTCCTGCGAGGCGTGGGTGTACCAAAGCACTCTCTGCTCTCAGTCATTAACCCCCTCTCCATCTGCTGACACAACAAAGTGAACAACCACATAATCAGATGACAAGTGATGGAAATAAATTAAGCAGGAGGAATGGGGAGGGTGGTGGAGAAGATGTCTTAAGCTTTCCTTAAAAGAGAGCGCACAGCAGGCGGCTCATGAGGAAATTGGGGTGTCAGCTAGCTGTCAGGGTGCATTGACCTAACAGGGCTAGTTTGCCGGGCAGCTGTCACTGACATGTCAATCTTGCTCTCAGCCAATCAGTCTTTGGCAGAAAGTGCAGCAGCTCTCACAAAGAGGGGAGGGGAGGACCTGTCACTTATCCCATCATATATAGATATAATACTATAAATCTAAAATGACTTTTTTATTTACCTTCACTTTCAAAGCACAAAGAAGAAAAGAACCAAATTCAAGCTTCTGACTATCATCAACATATAGTATACACTACTGCATATGAACTTCAAAACAGCTTTTGCCACGCCCTTCTCTCACATAAAAAGTTGACTCTTTTCTCAGTCGCTATTCACCCACCAAACCCTGTTGTTGTGTCTGAAGGTCAAGCGAGTGGTCGTTGAAAGTGTGTGTTGGTGCAGCGGAGGAGAACTGCTGCATGTGTTTAGTACTGGTTCTGTCTGGGTGACCACAAAGCTGCCTATCTCCCCCCATTGCTCCTGCTCCCCTCATCCTGGGCACGTCAGCTTTCTGGGGCACAGCGGCCTGGCTCCCCAGGGAGAGGAGACAAAGAAGGAGGGAGGTGGGGTATAGGACATAAATAAAATAACACTTGTGTTTCACCTTGGAGAGGCTGGTTGCCGGTTGTTGTTTTCCTCTATGCAGATTTAAATCAAGAAAAGCTCATGAATAACCCTGGAAAATGTGACATCTTCCCTTGGGTTTACATGTCTTTAGTCCATGGTTTGGTGATTGTTTAGGAGGGTTGCATTGTGAGTGACAAGTTATCTACATCTTACATTGAACTACACTGGCACAAAAGCTTGCTAATTAAACTTTTATACACACAGCGGTCATAACGAATATGGTAACCAATGGATGAATCACATGCTGCACCGTGCACATAGAAAGGAAGAGAAAATCAAACAAGTGTAGGGGTGAAGTAATTAAACACAAATGCAAAGTATAGTGAGTGCCTGATTTTATTTAAGAATACTTTTACATTTTGGTAAATACAGGTTTATCCCTATTACCCAGTCTGTACATTAAATATGAAGCTACATATAGACAACATTTAGTTTATCTTAGCATAAAGGCTGAAGCAAATACATACCAGCACTTCTAAAGCTCATTAATTAATACTTTATATCTTAATAGTTTAAACAATAATTCACTTTTTAATGGGGGCTAAACTAAGCTAGCTGCCGGCTCAAGCTTCATACTGCCGTGATAATATATCTTCTCATCAAACTCTCAGCACAAAAGCAAATTAGAGTGTTTCCCAAAATGTCAAACTATTCATATAAGCAAACATACAGGTGGGCATAGGTGGCTGACTAAGAGCCAACAACCATGCTAGCAGCAGACAATGTGTACACAAAGGTGCTTTGAGCTAATTACCAATATCAGCATGCTAACATGCACAGTGACATTACATCAGCAGATAATGTTTACTGTGTTTATGTAAGTTTGACATTTGCAAATTAGTTTTAAAAAAAATGTACAGCCAAGGCTAATGAGAATCTCTTTTTATTTTGTTGGAAGCCTTTAGTCATAAACAAAGTATTGGACAAATAAAAAAGTAGAAATGTTCAAATCAAATCATCAAGTTTTATTTGTAAGTGACCATTTACCGTGTGAGCAATAGTGGTGGTTGGGCTGCACAGACAGTTGTTGCATACTGACTGTTAATCAGGTTGACTCTTAACTATTGATGTAGAAAACATAGGAATTAATTTAAGGAACAGGCTCATCATTTCGAAATGGTGTTAATCAAAAACTGCTGAACTTCGTGTTTTTATAAATTAAACTGGGAATACGGTGGCAGAGCACTGCGCTGGCTGGGTCACAAAACTGATTTTGTCATGCACTGTCTAAACCAACCCATACAAGTTTAACGTTATGTGTTCCCCAGAACTGCCATGTGATTGGCAGTTAGGTGGAAAAAGGGGGTTTTGAATTGCAGAGATGAAAATAATATGGACTGAAAATGTAGCACTAATTAGATATGAGACTACACCTACAATTTGTCATGACCTTCATTTTCCACACCAATGCTACATACGCAGACAAATCCAGTGTGTTTACAGTAGTCCTCCAAGAAGTTTCAAGAAGTCCACTCGTCTTGAAGAAGTCCCTGACCCTGAATTACAGTACAGTAAGTATGTCAAAGTAGCAGTAATGACCTGCCACTTGGCAAAATCCAGTGATGATGAGGCCATTCCAGCACATCAATTATGAGAAGCGTTTGTTGAGGTAATGTGCTGCACGCAAGGCAATGGGTGGGGTGGACAGGACCTGCTGCACTATTTATGTCACCATCTGCTCCCTTTCAGAAAGTCTTGCTCCACAGGCTTGTGGGCTCTGGAACCAGGGTTTGCGCCGCTGGTCCAGTTCCTCCAGCAGTGCTTGGAGGAATGTGATTTAGACCAGCCAGCACTCCGGCCTTTACTGTTTTGATCTCAGCTATACCACCATATGCAATGCAAACAGCCAGGTAGAGCACCTGGGCAATTGGAATCTGCTGGAATGGGGAGAGAATATAAGGGAGCAAACAAAAACAGCAGGGGTCTTCCATAGCAATAACAGGGATCAATAAAGAGAGCACCAGGGTGACAGCTGAAAGGGGTCATCACATAAGATTCCTGAGCCAACACATGAAATATAAATGCTGCTGAAATGGGCAGGATTTCTTTTTGGAACATATTTCCAAAGACCAAATGTGCTTTGTGTTATGAGTCATTTCGATCTGTGTTAAACCCTGTATCTAAGGCACTTGTCGGCAACATAACTCAGGAAGCTGTTGACCCACTGCCCAATTTGTCTTTGAGGTGATTAAGACCTGGCAATGGTCTAATTGAAAGCCTAAGTTTGCCCTTCTCTTAGTTTGTTTGTAAAGTAAATCTGTGCTCTGATTAAATGTAATATCCACAGTGAATATCTATGAGAGGGGGCTATGTATCCTGATGGAGGCATCTTATCAGTATGCAAATTGAAAAGCTCACTTTGCTCATTATATTAAATGAGCCGCGACTGAATGAGTTTGTCTCAATTATTTCAAAGTTGTGCTGGGCTCCCGTTTCACATAGTGGTATTTTAGCCACATATTAGAGTCTGGGTACACAATCCAGGGCTAAGTAGGGCTTGTCACACTCTACATTTAGGATGCCTGAGGTACAGACCACACACACACACACACACACATGCACATCATAGACTAAATATTGGCCACCCTGCGGGGTGTCAGCTATAAAAGATGACTTAGCCAGGCAATGATATCATTAAAGAGTAAAGCAGAGAAATGTATGAGGACACAAAAGGCCAACCTTCACGTTGCTCTGTGTGCTGCTGTATAATCTGTTGGTGGGGGGTACGAACAAGCTCACAGCGCAAGGACAGCAGAGGTGTTGGAAAAGGGTAACTATGACACAGATCAATGTACCAATGTATCAACACAATGTCATGGTATTTTCTATTCTCTTTTATATGATTAAAGTGGAAAGTTTTTTCATAGACAGAATGTATAGCATGTACTAGTAAAACAACAGTGAGGTTCAGCTCAGCGTATTTAACTTATATGATACTTCACTTTCTTTGAGAATATTCTTATTCTTGACATTTTACAGCATCATCTACAAATGATTAGAGACCTCTTGAAAATAGGCCTATTGTGGTTCATTGTTTTCTAGTTTTACAAACTAATGATTGCATCCTCATAAATTTCATTTCACTTTCCTTTAAATAACCAGGCAAAATTGTCATTGAGTTTAAAATGCCTTTTTAAGAGAGACTTAATAATAATGCCAAAATAAACACATGGAAACATGAACATTATTAAAAATACATTACAAACATAAACAGGCTATGACGACACTCAGATGTTATAAATCAATATGAATAATATCCAGTCAAGATGCATAAACAGGATTCAAAACTACAAATTAAAAGAAACCTCCTTTTTCCTCCTTTGCATTCAAAAAAACATATATATCCTAAGAATAAGGATAACTGAATCTAAGTTGTGTCCAGTATTTTTCCCCCATCTTTTCACAGAACAACTGATAAACAACACAACAGCTAAATCGTGCATGCCATGTAGCACCATGCATAGATGCCACAATAAATCCACTGGGATATAACAAAGAGAACAAAAGAAACGGTATCACACCACTGTCTCTGTGGTTTTGAATTATTGCTATTGAACATTTTTTCTTCTTCCACGAAGGGTTATGAGGGAATCCGTCATGCCTGGTTGCAACAAAGGATTTCCCACCTAAGCTTCTCCACAACGCAGTAGCAAATCAAAGCTGTACAGCAAGTCGGACACACAATCTTTTTGTTTAATTAGAAAATCATTTAAACGCATCTGTTGATGGTGTGGTCCTTGCTATTGAAACATAAAATAATGGTTTCTTTCATTCATTTACTTGATTTACATCCTTTTTACTTGAAGACCTAAAACTTCTTCTTCTCTAGGCTGGCCCACATTAGATCAGTTAGAGTAGATATGTGAAATCTTAATTCACCATTTTTCTGAATCACTTTTCAAACTACTCAAAGACAGTCTGTTTGTAGATGTACAAGTTGCCATAGCATGTTGCCATGGTGAAAGTGCCTCTACACAGTGATATGGTGTGACGGGAGAGGAAGCTGGAAGCTTGACAGGACTCACCAGTGACCAGAAAATGGATAAAGATTCTATCAAGAGCTTGGGATCAATACCTCTCTGGCATGAGTTCTTCTAGTTCTAGTTGAAACATTTGATGTTAATATACAAATAAACATTGGACTGCTCACACTGAAGGCAGGGTTTGTATCAGCTGGGGGCAAACACTACCAGTCCTACATTATGCAGTTTTGCATGTATTAAGTTTGTATGAGCAATACGGTCATACATCATTCACCTCTTTTATACTGCCATTGACAATATATATAATTCATGCTTAATTCATAGAATTAAACATCAATGATAAATTATTTTCGCATCGTCAATAATTCTGCATTGAATTCTTATGAATCAAGCAATTATGAAATAAATTTTACAGAGAGCACAATATCTCATGGACCTTTTTAATCCTGTTTTGGAAAAGCTTATGTTTCATAGTTCTTGCTTCAATACTGCCCCCATGTGATATGAAGCTGAATATTACCCAGGTACCACACTGCTCAAAGGAATCATGTTTACTACAATAGTTATCAACAAAAAATCAGCACCAATATACTGTGATAAAGCCATATTAAGCCAACTTTTTTCTTTGTTCAAACTATGTTCAAACAGCAAGGTAACAATTTAGAATTTGTCATACTGTAATTATATTTAAATTGACAACGTTGAAAAGCTCCAGTTCCTTGTCTTTATCAGAGCACAGCACGAACCTGAGCTACACTCTTTTTGACTTTCTTAGAGCAGTGTGAGACAGCTGAATAGATCCAAAAACTCAGTTGCTTCGTCTCTAAGTTGATGACTGTCTTTCTCCTTGGGTATGTGACAGGCAGGTCTGGTGCACCATATGAAATATGAAACAGGATGGGGACACCGTTGACAGTCATGTCACAAAGCATCAGTGAGGATGACAGGACCAAAGACCCCGGTCTGCTGTGCTGACATCTCTGCAGCTAATCGGAAGGTACAGGCCCTCACAGCTGCCGGACCATAAGATGGAGAGGGGGTCAATAATTTAGCAGTTGCAATATGTTGAGGCTAGTCCAACGTTAAGGTCTCCTTCCATCCTTCTCCTGCTCTCTCTGTCACCCTGACTTTCTCGCTCACACATTTTGTGAACAAAGATTCATCACCTGCCATGTACAGTAGAGCTTTAAATTAAACAGCAATCCACAACTTAAGAGGACTGCGATGCTGAAAATAGTTTCCGATGAGAGGAGAATGATTTCTGTTGTGATCTGCATGACTTGATTGACATCCTGAAGTGTTTTAACATTTCTATCTGTATATTGTAAGGACACATAACAAACCATATGACCTGTCCGTGTTTACACCATCATACTGAGTCAGCAACACTCCCTTTTGAATTCATTGCTATGCCTTATTCTTGAAGCAATAAAGAATTTCCTTTCTATGAGGCATTAAAGAATCTGAGTTTTCACTGCTCATGGGTCACGTTGCCATGACAACCGAGATGAGCTGAATGTTCTGGCAGGCATCACCTTTACTGTCTCACCTCTGGTGGCTGGCACTCCAGTGTCACCGGTCCAGAGCTGCTGACGGGGACTCAGTAGGTGGGCTGGGAAGGTTGAGACAGGCAAAATGCGAGGGTGACGGGACAGGAACACGGGCAGAGAGAGGAAGGAAGTAAGGATGGAGAGTTAGCTCATTGGCCCTCTGGGCCCCGACGCTGCCCTAATGACAGATGCCAGTGTTGCACTCAGGTGAAACTGCAGTGCCAATGGTGTGATGGCAAGGAGTGGTCCCAGTGGAGGAGAAGAACACACAATGCAGGAAGGACATTTGCAGGCATCTCAGGTCTTGTACAGGACACTCATTGACCATGTAGTCCGATTAAACATCTTTAAAATAACTAAACCATTTCATTGTCATTCATACATCAATTCCCAAAACAGCAGTTGTCCAATCACAAAATGTTGAAGCGGTGTGAATGTGGCTCTTCTGAGAATGATACTCTTTATATACTGTTTAAGAGTCCTTAGACTTTACAAAACCAAAACAAAAGGAGTAAAAGTGTAAGGAATGAGTTAAGCAGTATCTGTTCTAATGGAAGCTGCAAACATTAGGATCTCTGGCTGGTTAGTGAGCTCTGATCATCATTTCAGTCAACAAAACCCACAGCTAGAAATGAGAAGCCGCTTTTGTTTGCCTCTGTGTGAAATTAAAGACATTGTTGGAAATGTGGTTTAATCTGCCACAGTTGTCACTGTAAACTGCATAGGTGCCATGTGAGAAGAGAAAGCTAACAGGCGTAGCCTATAAATAGTAGACTACCTAAGGGGACAGGGCTTAGCAAACCGTCAGTTCATTTTTTAATTTCAATTTAAGTCTAATTGCAGCTTAAAGCTATGGTTAATAACGATGGAGAAATTAGCAAGAGGCAGCCAGATTTTGAAAGTATAAAACTGAAAAAATCCAAGCCCCTCCCCCAAAACACAGACAAGCAGGTAAGCCAGCCAATCATTTTATTAATTTAAGTAATTTTGTAGGACCATGAATTGTAAGATGTCCTTGAGGGTTTTGCAAGGCATCCCCACATAAAATGTATTATTTGGGCTGTGCTTCTTACTTCTTACAGTTCTGTGAGAACCAGAGATAAACGATCCCCCCCCATTCTGTGTCAGGACATTTGCTCAATTTCAACAAATTGAAATTCAAACAAAAAATGCTTCAGACATAAAGTGCCTTCACATCCTTTAAGTTTTTGATATTATTTTAGAAGTATATTATTGTTCTGGACATTATTAGAGTTTATGCTGTAGCCCAACTCATTTTACACTGGCCTTTGGTGTAAAAGTTTCTGACAGTCTATTAGGTACCAGATTGCAGCAGGACAGTTAAATGATACTGACATTTACTAAACACTGCTTTTTGAACAGATGGTGTTCAAACGGTATCATATAGTTCTGCGTGCCTGATCTGACCACATTATACATACAGATGGACAGACATTTGTGCCTATGGGTAATTCATGTATGTTGCCATTTAAGTTTGTAAGGATAGACGCCATCTTGTATACGATACAATCCCTCTCACACATGATGGCTGCTATGAATGGAAATGCTGATTGTGCAACAAGCCATCACAATTTTATCACCTTTTTGGGATTTTTATTTTTTTTCTGTTTTTCGTGTTTATGCATAAATGGCAGAAGCAGACCCTCGATACAAATGTAAGTTTCCAAAACTATATAGTGTTTTGTGCAAGATAAAAGCAAACTAAATTCAAGTTCATCATTCTACTGAACAATAAGCTTTATTTTAAGTTGCACAGGATGCGTTTACAGCTTGGAATCAGCATGAATAGCAATGAAGGGGTCCTCATCTCTGTTGCTGATGTTGAAATGGGTGCGGCCATCACCACCAACATTGATCTGTTTTCCAGTGCACCTGTTTCCTTCCTTCTGGCCAGAAATTACATCACAGTAGATTCCGCCAGGCATGCCAGTGTTCAGGGTCACATTCAGATCCCTGCATGTGAAGACAAGGTATTGTTTAAAAAAAAACAAAAAACAATTCACACTGTACAGCCAAGCAGTTACCGTATGTACAGAAACTGAGAAATAGTAAAAATGTTACATTTGTTAGAAGTTTTGTGTACACCTACAATACTAGTTGTACAATTTGTTTGCAGTTTTTATTAAGTAAAAGTAATGAGATGTTTTTTTAATATAAACAAAGTTTGATAAATGGGTAAAAGGCCCATGTTTAATATTGAAATGATTTTAAAGCCAACAGTGTATTATAAGGAAGTTAGTGTAAGATATAAAATAAAATCTATCTTACTGAAAGATTCAGACATGCATCCTATCCAGTTATTACATCTGGTGTTTACTTGATTTAAGGGTGAAAGTAGTATTTTGTCAGTACCAGTAAGATAGTTCTTACCAGTCATCATTGTTGAAGATGATGAAACCACGATTGCCACGTCCAAAGGCGACCTGGTTGCTTTCATTGTCCCACCAGTTGGAGTGAGGCTGTCCGTTGACTACGTTACGGAAAATAACCATGTTCCTTAGGGGAGATATCACAATGAAAATGTACATGTACATAGTGTTCACATCCATATGTTCAAGTAGAAGTGAATAATGTTCTGTGTGAAATGTCACCAGTTCCCCGTCTCTTGCTTCCTGAGAACTCACTTGATCTGACGCCATCTGTGCTCACACACCCATCCGTCTCCACAAGTCTGGTCTGGGTTGATGGGAACAGACTTTGTAGATCCATTACTGTGGCTGGGGGGGCCTATCCAGTCATTCTCATCCTACAAGATAATGATAGATGAATGTCTTCAACTATTTTTTTTACAAATACACACTGTACATGGCATTAAATCATTGTTCCTCCTTAAGGGAATTTACCTTTCCATTGACAATGTGGCGGTTCCAGCGGAAGCTAGACATCACCCGGGTTACTCCATAAGGGTGAGCCAGCATGTAGGCAACAGCCATCTTGTAGAGCCTGGGCTCCCAGAAGGTAACAATGGATGCACCACCAGCACCGTGGCCTCTCTGGTTGTCATGGTTGTCAATGAAGACGAGAGCATTGCCGTTGGGCATGAAACCCCATCCCTCTCCCCAGTTCCTGCACATGAGAATACAGTTTTAATAATGAAGCGTACACTTCCAAAACACAAAACTTTGGACAAATTATTACCTAAAGTAATTTAATTCAGAAACTCGAAAATGCACCAGTCAGTGATAAACTATGAATAATTTTGTGAAACATTTCGTCTCAAGAAACATAATTAGCAAGTGACCAATTCGCTAATTTATGCAGCAAATGGGATTGTAGCTCATGGTTAAATAAATATTCTACTTTGTCAATTTGATATGTGATTTAGGCACACCAACAGAAACACACATACCTTGTGTAAGACAGCTTCTCGCCGTTCCATTTTTTGAAGACAGTTCCCAGTTTGGCACCATATTTGAACTCAGTGACCCTTCCCAGATGGAAGTACTCTCTAACTGTGATAGCCTCACCTCCCAGATCAATAACCTAGAAGGAAATCAACATAATTAATTAGTCCTTAACCACATGGTTTAGATTAACTGCACCATGTCTATAATTTGTGGGTTGACAAAAAGTATTTTAACAAGTAAGCTTTTTAGATTCAGCTGTTTCTGCTGTTAAACATTCATGTTTTTAGTGAAGACAGAGCACACTTATTTTTGAGATCACAGAATGTTCTTTCAGCTTACAACCTTAGTTTTTTGAGTTTAGCGCATCTGGCTTCATCCTTTTACCTGTATTTCAGCAGGCACTTGTCAACTGCTTTAATGTGTTGTAATATTAAAGTTGGAGTACGGGACCTTTACAGATAAATAAATGTGTTTTACATTCAAGCTAGTACACACACACAGCTGATTAAGCCTATCACTGCCAGGTAAGTCTATTTGCAGTATACCAGAGGTCTTAAATCTGGGGCGAGGTAAATCTCAAAACGTTTTGCACTAGTTTGCAATGTTTTCGGATTGAACACCACGTTTCCTTGCAACGTTCCACAACGGGCTTCGAGGTATGTTTTCTACCGTTTGGTTGTGTGTGTCACAGGTGTAACCCAATCAGCTGTGACAAGTTTGTAAACAACGGTGATAAAAGGGGCAGGAAAATGCAGTGCACTTACTACACTACAGGGTAGTTGAGGCACCAATGTTTCTGTTGAAATAAAAAAAACAAAAAAACAAAAAAAAAAACTACTTGCTACCTTTTGTGAGGGCTGAACTCGCCCCTGGTGTCTATGATGACAGTGGTGACAATCAACCAGTGGTGATTGGTTTACCAGAGCTGAAGGGGGGAGCAACTCAGTCAGGGCGAGAGCTCCACAAACTGCCATCGCGGGAAACTGCACTACCCCAACTTTGTGGTCCAAGATGGCTGTCGGGGTATCAGCAGTTAGGGAAAGCTGTAGTTTATACTGTTTATTAGCACTTCTGTGTATTTGTGCGTCATAGAAATTTTCGTACACAAAGTACTGTCCAACGGCTGTCTGGTGGTGTTGCTACATTGTTTAGTATGCATAAATACAGCACAATGCATTTTTTTTATCAACCGGTATAACAATGGCTAACCTGGCTAGTTGGAAACAACAGCTGGTCGAGTGAGATTTTCCGACCTGTTAACTGGAACGTCATTCCCAGCTCCGACCTCCGAATTCTGAGGTAAATGGAACACAGCATAAGGGCAGACATGACTGTCACATTTCTCCACCTGGACAGGTTGGCATTTGTAAAATATTTGGAGTAAGCTATGTAGCTACTACATACTCTACCAAAATACTGGATTATTGTCTTGGAACTGTGGAAAAGTTTCTGTATTTCTGAACGTCATAAGCACACGTCGACAACGTTAACTGCTCTCACTGCCTGAAGGGGAGACAAAAGTTCCACACAGCAGGATAAACATCTGCTCCCAGAGTACATGTGTTTGTCATCTTGATTTCTGTGCTCATTTTCCCACGGGTCTGTTGACTGCCGTTTTGCACTATCAGTCAAAATATTGGTCATGTGGGAGGTTAGTACTCATCCAATCACATGCTTACATGTAGATTAGATGGGAGATGCCCAATCATGTACTTAAATGCAAATTAGTTTTGCTGGCAGCAGTTTATGTTTGCTCACTGCATGTTTCTTGCAGATCAAGTCCACATAAGTTCATTCATCCTTTTGGTTCTGCAAGATACCAGTAAAGCATACAACTATCAAAAACAGGTGAGCTGATGCCATGCATTTAACATGATGATGCATGCAGATCCATGTTCTCAATGCTATGTATATATTTAATGGAAATTAATGGTTGTATGCTAGTTGTTATTTTTTTTTGTTGACATTATTTGGCCATATGGGTGTGGAAAAAACATACCTCCTGGAAGATGAAGGGTCTGGAGCCATTAGGGAACCACTTGGTGTTTAGGTTGTGCAGACGACCGTAGATAGCTTCCAGGTCACCGGGCCACATGTGCTTGACGGCATCCACTCTGAATCCAGCCACACCCATGTCAATGAGCTTGTTCAAGAAGTCGGCCACCTTGCCCCTGACGTAATCTTTCTCCAGGGCGAGGTCCAACAGACCAACCAGACGACAGTCACGCACCTGGAGCAGTAAAATTGGAAAAAGTATTGTGAAATGTAAGACGGCAATAACAGCAATAACAGCAATTTTTTCTGATTGACAGTCATTACCTGATTGGCATCACTATAGTTCTCAATCTCGCCACTGCCAGTCCTACATTTGTTGTCATTGAAGTCCCAGGAGGAAAACGGGACACTGGGGAAGTCCCTCTTAGTAGCACTGAACCAGCTTCCACATGAAGAGTGGGTTCCCTCTCCAGCACTGGTGCCACACATGTGGTTGACGACAGCGTCCACATAGATGTTGACCTGTGGGTAGATACAGGATTGTAGGTGCAGTAAAACTAAACACCTCCCTTCTATCCCTCTTCACTTTCACTCATTTTCTCAGTTCATTCTCAGGTCATAGGAATATGCTGAAGCTGAAGCACACCTTTCTGACCAAAAAAGCATCAGCTAAATGTTGAAGAGTGAACGGCATTAATTCATTAAAATGTTGCGCTTTGTTCAAAAATGTCTTTTGTCTTAAAAATGCAAGGTGCCTGTTATTATACATCAGTTTGATGATGATGCAGAAAGTGTTATGCAATGTATCTGGTAATAATTTGTTGTCTTTTACAAGACTGTAGATTTATGAGGTGCTGTCAAATGCAGAAGAGCATTGTTCCTAATGCCTTTCACTAAATCACTGTTGTGATGTAGTTTACCCCAACGTTGTTGCATCTGGTGATCATGTCTCTTAACTCGTCCTCACTGCCAGACCTGGAGCACAGGTTGTAGCCGATTGGCTGGTATCTCTGCCACCAGGGCCTCCAGGGATTGTTCAGCACAATGTGCTCGTTTGGAGGAGAGATCTGAGCAACACAGAGGGAAGACATTACAGTAACGATCACTTTTAACACAACTACCTGCAAATAGAGGATTGTTGCTAAATAGAGTGAATATAGTATAAAGTATAAAGTTATTAAAGTGGCACTCAAGCCACATACAGATGGTATTGCACCCTTCCAAAAGGCTGTATATTCTAATAATAAGGCAAGATTTGTCTTCTTTTTTTGTATTTTATAATCAGCCTAAACGGGTATCACTTTTCCACTAATGCAAACTAAAGTGTTTTGTTTGAAATTAACCATTTTTCATACAGTGAAACACATTTTTCAACTAAAGTGTCACAATTCTGCCTGTCAATTCTGCTGGTAGTGCCTTCTACCTTTGCTACACTTTTGGTTTTTAATCTGTTTTGTTCCGACTTTATTGCCGAAACACATATTGACTATGACCGATATCAGTCATTGGAAAAGGAAGCCAGGGTTTTTGGATTAAGAGCAGCAGACCATGATTCACCCAGCCCAACAATCCAGACCAGGCTCCACGACGGGTGTGGTGAACTCGGAGGAGACTGAAAAGGAGCCATGTCAGCCCAGCTTTGATTTAAGGCTGCTCCTAAAGGTCTGGACACTGCAAACTGTTGTGCCCAAATCCTTACAGAGACGATAGATAGATATCTATCTATCTATCGAGTTTTATTTTATATGTTACCATATTTTAATATACACATAGTGTAGCTTGAAGGCACTACGAACTTTGTTTCATTATACAACCTTGTACCTTTTGCCAGTTCTGTGTCTTTGGAATACGTGCTCTGTTGTTGCTTCTGTTTGGCCACTCACGACTGTTTGAATTGTGAGTTTTGTAAAGAATGAAGCCTGGGAACTGAAGCGGATCCTGTTTGTGTCCTGGATTTGGGTCCTCAGCCTGCTTTTGCCTGTGCACTCGACAACAATCCTGACACAGAAAGCTTAAATCACCTGTTACCTGTTGATATTTTACTCCTCTGATCAATGTGATATAATTTTATAAAGTGATCTCAAGCTGTTGGGCAATTACTCCAGCGTGCGAATTATATAGTTTACCATGTGAAGTTTTTACCACGTTAAAAAGAAAACCCGCAAGCGCAGGATTCAGTAAACTAAAATGTGCTTACAATATCATTTAATGTATGCAGTCTGTAGATGATAAATCAAATTCATTACTCCAGTTCATGTGAGCCCCATACCACATGATATCTTTATTAATCAGAGGTCACTATTCTACAGTAAAACTGCCAGAAAGTCAGACACACAACAGCAGGCCATCATGACCGCTCAAAACAGACTCACACAATGCTGAACCAAAGACATTATCATACAATACAGTCTGCATTATCATATCTAATTCTTAATTCTTATCATTTCAAGTTTCAACTTTAAAAACCAAATATCTCCTTTGCTCTTGCTCATGTCGACTTTGAATGAAATGTAAAGTGCCTTCAATAACGAAGTTGTCATACACTGGGAATTTTGGGGTCTTTTAGGTCTGTGCAATGAGAAGCCTTTTGTTATGACTTGGCGCTATATAAATAAAACGGAATACATTTGAAATAACAAACCTGGATTTTAACATTTACCAGCTAAAACTCCTGAACAAATATCATGCCTATTGTAGAAAGACTCACAAAATATTTCCTTTCTAAATTTGTATCTACAATAACTAATCCTCAATTTCACTGCTCATGCCTAAGCACCAATGTTGGCTAACAATTAGGCTACATAAAATATAAAATGATATAGCTAGTGGTAATGAAATGCGTTATGAGATCAGCTAGGTAACATCACATAGCTCCTTAAAAGTAAAATAAATGCTAATAACGAAACTCTAAAAGTAGTAAGTTCAGTGTGTTGACCTGCAGCATCTCCATTAGCATGTCATGCACTGAACAGGAGCGCTGCAGACAAGACGTTCAACTAACGTCAAGGTTAGGAAACGGTATGGTCTATTTTAAGATTCTTGAAAATGACGCAAGAGTATGCGAATCCCCTCCCCCCCTCATGACATATTGGACTTATCTTTTCTGCCGTTTGTTACCACATGTGTGCAAAACCTGCCATTTTCAGCTTGCAGCTTGATTATTTATTGACTGGCATCATTTTAGAATAGAAATAGAAGGATGCGTCCTCCTTCTCCAGATCTTTTCCGCCTTTGTTAAGCCATACCTGAACTCCACCAAAGCCATTGGGACCCAAGAAGCGCTCACACTCTGCAGCGATGTCCGCCCAGCGCCACTCAAACAGGTGGACGATGGAGGTCCTGCCCTGCTTGGTGTGGGGGTTGTGCTGGGCAAGGCTCAGTCCAAACAGAGCCACCAGAATTAACAACTTCATGCTTTCCACGGATGAGCAGGAAAACCACACTCACCTGCTGCCCCACCGTATTTATACTCATTTTCTCTCTCTCCTAGGCCAATGAGAGACTCAGCATGGAGGTTAAACAGGTGCTTCTTTCTCATGGCTTGTTTGAGGTATGTACAGATTGGAACCTGTCAAACATGTGGTGTGAATAACGTCTTTACCCAAATACAAAAACGAATTGCTTACAGAGAGTGAAAATTTGCCAAAGATCCTCAGGCTTTCTTGTTAATTTGCTGACAGTGACCTACTGTATCTGTTGCACTGAATGTGATCCTCTCTGCAAAACAAACTCGAACATAAACTTTGCTTTATTATGTGTCAGTAACTTCAAGGCTTTAACTGCAACATTTTCCCATAAAAAAAAACATTATTTTAAACATTCTTTAAACATTACCATAATACCATCTTTGGTTATTAATTAGATTTATCTGATTCAAATTTAAAGACATAAAAAATATATATAGTTTAAAACTCTTACTGCTCAGAACACAACTGTTTAGGTCTTTCCTGCTTTAGTCTTGTGTTCTCTCAGTAACCAGATGATGTTGCAACAGCTAGTTGAAGCTTATCCTGAGTTACAAAACCTTGTTTTGGAACACAAATCTTTTTTGAACAAAGCAAATACAAGGCTGGGAGAGAGTTTTGAATCAGAAATAATTTATTGATCCCCAAGGGGAAATCTTGTGTCACAGTTGCACACATTGCACATCGAATAGATACAAATATTATAGAAGTTGGTAGGTAAAGAAATATATAAATATAAAGTATAAATATAACATATAAAGAAAAAATATAAAAAGGAGTATTAATATGTACAATAATTACATTATTAATGGAATTGTGGTGAACAGTGAATAAATGGAAGCAGAATTGCAGCACAGAATATTGCACTTATATGTGTGCACTACAATGCCCAGTTTAATAGTTTAATAAGTGTCCTGTCAGACACTTTGAGGGAGGAGTTAAAGAGTCTGATGGCCACAGGCAGGAATGACTTCCTTTGGCGCTATTATGGTGCATTTTGGGGGATGAGTCTTGCACCGAAAGTGCTCCTGTGTTTAACCAGCACATCATCGAGTGGGTGGTGTTTTGATGGTGTGTGTGTTTGTGTGTGTTTTGGAGGATTATGGGGTCAAAGGTACGTGTGGAAAAGCAAATACAGTCAACAACATTTACTTTTCCACATTTTTTTTAAAATTTATACCTAATCAAACATGCAAAGGTTTATGTAATGAAGTGACTGTCCTTGACATGGATTAGCCCCAAATGTTGAATAACATTGATAAGGCAAGGCAAGGCAAGTTTACTTGTATAGCACAATTAAACAACAAGGTAATCCAAAGTGCTTTACATAAAACATAAAAGCAACGGGGAAATATGTAAAAGTTTAAAAGCAACATAAAATATAATAAAAGTTACAGTGTTACAAAAGAGTTAAATGGAAAAGAATAAAAAGCTAAAAACAAAGAAAAAGAAAACAGGACAGTGAAAGTTACAGTGCAGTGTAAGGTATCAGTAAAAAGAAAAATCGTAAATATTTAATTAAAAGCAATGGTAAAAAGAAAAGTCTTCAGTCTTAATTTAAAAGAACTGACTGTTTCAGCAGACCTGCAGTTATCTGCGAGTTTGTTCCAAATATACGGAGCATAATAACTGAACGCTGCTTCTCCTTGTTTAGTTTTGACTCTGGGGACAGAAAGTAGACCTGTCCCAGATGACCTGAGAGTTCTGGATGGTTCGTAACGAAGCAGAAGATCAGAAATGTATTTTGGCCCTAAACCATTTAGTGCTTTATAAACTAACAGCAGGATTTTGAAATTAATTCTTTGACATACAGGAAGCCAATGTAAAGACCTCAGAACTGGAGTCATGTTATCCAGCTTTTTGGTCTTAGTGAGGACTCGAGCAGCAGCGTTGTGAATCAGCTGCAGCTGTCTGATGGATTTCTTAGGGAGCCCTGTAAGGACACTGTTACAGTAGTCAAGTTGACTGAAGATAAATGCATGGATAAGATTTTCCAGGTTCTGCTGAGACATAAGTCCTTTAATCCTTGATATATTCTTCAGGTGGTAGTAGGCTGACTTTGTAATTGTGTTAATATGGCTCCTCAAATTCAGGTCTGAGTCCATGACTACACCAAGATTTCTGGCTTGATTTGTGGTTCTTAACATTACAGACTGAAGTCGAGCACTGACTTTCAATCGTTCCTCCCTGGTTCCAAAAACAATAACTTCAGTTTTATCCTTGTTTAATTGAAGAAAATTCTGGCACATCCAACCGTTGACCTGCTCAATACAGTTACTCAGCGCCTGTATGGGATCATAGTCCCCTGGTGAAATGGTTATGTAAGTCTGTGTGTCATCTGCATAATTATGGTAACATACTGTATCTGTTGCACTGAATGTGATCCTCTCTGCAAAACAAACTCGAACATAAACTTTGCTTTATTATGTGTCAGTAACTTCAAGGCTTTAACTGCAACATTTTCCCATAAAAAAAAAACATTATTTCTGTCTTTAAACATTACTATAATACAATCTTTGGTTATTAATTAGATTTATCTGATTCAAATTTAAAGACATAAAAAATATATATAGTTTAATACTCTTACTGCTCAGAACACAACTGTTTAGGTCTTTCCTGCTTTAGTCTTGTGTTCTCTCAGTAACCAGATGATGTTGCAACAGCTAGTTAAAGCTTATCCTGAGTTACAAAACCTTGTTTTGGAACACAAATCTGTATGGGATCATAGTTCCCTGGTGAAATGGTTATGTAAGTCTGTGTGTCATCTGCATAATTATGGTACCATATTTTGTTGTTTTTCATAATCTGAGCCAGTGGAAGCATGTAAATGTTAAACAAAAGAGGTCCCAGAATGGAGCCTTGGGGAACTCCACTCTTAGCATTTTTGTCAGCTCAGATGTGTGATTACCTATAGACACAAAGTAGTCCCTGTCCTTTAAGTAGGATTCAAACCAGTTTAGTACTGTGCCAGAAAGTCCAACCCAGTTTTCAAGTCTGTCTAGTAATATGTTGTGGTCGACCGTGTCGAATGCAGCACTGAGATCCAATAATACTAAGACTGAAATTCTGCCACTGTTAGTGTTTAAATGGATGTCATTAAAGACCTTAACAAGAGCTGTCTCAGTGCTGTGGTCGAAAACCTGACTGGAAGACATCTAAACAGTTTTTCAATGATTTTACTTAAAAATGGGAGATGTGATATGGGCCTATAATTGCTCATTAGTGAACTGTCTAGATTGCTCTTTTTTAAGAGTGGCTTAATGACTGCAGTTTTCAGGGCCTTTTGGAAAAAAATTGAGAGGAGAGACATGTTGACAATTTGTAGTAAATCTGAGTTGGCAGGATATCAAGGCAGCATGAGGAGGATTTCAGATGTTGTATTATGTCCTCCAGGTTTTTATGGTTAATAGAATCCAATTGTCTCATGCTATATGAATTGTTTTTAAGTGGACACAGGGACAAGACATATCCTGTTACTGACATGGAGGCACTGATTGCTTGTCTAATTGTTTGAATTTTGTCTGTGAAGAAGGAAGCAACTTCATTGCAGGCCCTGGTGGATAGAAGGTCGGAGGCTACAGACACAGGAGGGTTGGTTAGCCTGTCGACAGTAGCAAACAGGGCACGTGCATTATTAGTGTTTTTGGTGATGATGTCAAAGAAGAAGGACCGCCTTGCATTTCTCAGCTCTAAATTACAAATGCGAAGTCTCTCTTTATAGATGTCATAATGAACCTGGAGATTTGTTTTCCGCCACCTGCGTTCAGCTTTTCGACACTCTATTTTTTGAGTTCTAACCAGCATGGCATTTCTCCATGGAGATCTTAGACACCTCTATTTTAACATTTGTATGCACACAGAGAGCACTCTCAAAGAAAACACAGGAATGATCAGAGAGAGCAACGTCAGTCACCGCAACCTTGGAAATGTCCAGACCCTTGGAGATGACCAAGTCCAAAGTGTGCCCCTTGTTGTGCGTGGGCCTCGTCACATGTTGAGTCAGTCCATAATTATCAAGAACACAAAAAGAGTTCTTTAGTCCCTCTTTCCTGGGGGTTGTCAACATGGATGTTAAAATCAGCAACAATAATCACACAGTCAAAGTCAATACAGATTATAGACAGCAGTTCACCAAAGTCATCAAAAACGTTTGCACTGTATTTAGGGGGCCTGTAGATATTTAGAAAAATAGCTCGAGAAGAGGAATTCAGCTGAAAAGCCACATATTCAAAAGAAGCAAAATTCCCATAAGACATCTTTTTGCATTGGAGGGAGTCATTAAACAAAATGGCAACTCCACCTCCTCTCTTATGCACTCTAGCTTCACTCATAAAACTGAAGTTGGGAGGGGTAGACTCAATGGACAGCTGCACTGTTATCTTGGTCCAACCAAGTTTCAGTTAAAAACATGAAATTAAGATTGTGAGTTATTATAAAATCATTAATTAAAATTTTTTTTCCTGCCAAAGACCTAACATTTAACAAAGCTAATTTTAGTGTGTTAAAAACATTATCTGGCCCACTTTTTTCGACAGGCTGCGGCTGACGAGGAATTAATACTAAATTTGCAGGATATGTTGAGTGCTTCCTTTTTCTTAACACATTCACCATGCTTTTTCTGTTACCAATCAAGACAGGGATGGAGAAGACTACCAGCACACCGGGCCCCAGCTTGTCCTGGGAAGAGTCATGAGTGCTATTTTCCTTGTAGCCTGGACCCAGCACATATCAGACAGAGCTCACTGGGCTTTTTCGCCATTGCGGAGCGGGAAGGCGGGTTGTGCGCTGTATTTGTGACACGTGTCAAACCTTGAGGACCAAGAACCAGTGGTGGAGGTGGATGGTGAGGGGGGTTTATGGTAGAGAAAATGGGAGTGGAGCGAGGGAAGGTGCGGGGAGTAAATTTGGTCCCAGCTCTAACCAGGTCTTCCATGTGATCAGTGAAGTCCAACAGGGGGGAGAGGGGAGAAAGTGTGTCTGAAGGTGGGGATTGGGGAGGTAGAGATGTTGAATCCTCACTGTTGGTTTTCAGTGAGAGAGGTGGAGACTCTTCCTCTTGGCTCAGATGTCTCCCGTGATCAGAGCTCTCTTCCTCTGGGGGTTGGGGTGGCTCTCCTTCAAGGTTTCTGGTGTGTTGTGTTATGTCTTCTTCTTGTTTTGATTCCTCTTGTCTCTTGTCCTTGGCAGAGGGAACAGATGAGTGACGCAGAAAATAAAACAGGTTGGAGCTGAACAATTTTACTCCCGACCTGTTAAGGCGAAGTCCATCTGCCTTAAAAAGATGTCTGCGGTCCCACAGAAAGTAAAAGTAAAAGTTTTCGATGAAATGCACTGAATGGACAGTACATGCCGTTGAGAGCCACATGTTCAAAGCCATCAATCTGCTGAATCTCTCAGCTCCTCTTCGGATTGGCGGTATAGGGCCACTGATAAACACCTCAGCATTCAAAGAGCTGACTGTGTTCAACAGATTAATAAGGCTGAATTAAGATCGGTCCAGCAGAGAAAGAACAGTATTTCTGTTATATCACAAGTTTTTAAATGGACATTTGAAAGCATTCCTTGCTTTCAAGAAATTAAAAAAATGATTGTTATGTTTTATTATCATTTTAAAAGATGAATATCATTTCAGGTTTTGTGACCTGTTCATCAGGTGTTACACCTGATTGGTCTTGTCATATTGAATTATCATAGTTGTGGTCAGTTTCACATTACTGATGTTGTCATACACGCACACAAAAAATGTTGGTGGTGCAGCAGTTACAAAACATGTTCTTCACCATGTTATTATCCGCTTATCAACCATGCAAACCAATAGAGATAAGCTACACTTGAGTAAGAAGGGTAGAATGTCAAATGTGTTATGCAAAACAAGTTAACTAAACCAGCCCTGTCAAAACACAAGATTTTTCCCACGAGGGGCGTCTTCAAATATGACCCTCTGCTTAGTTTCTATATGTAGGTAAAGGGGCATGCTGCCAGTTTATCAGCTCAGGAGAGACATTTATGGTAGTACATAAGGTTAATCCTCAAAATGAAATGCTGTCTTTTGCTTGTGAATCCGGTTTTTGGTCTCAGAGTTTGGAGAGCACTCTTTGTCTGCCTCACTTGGTTTTCTCCCTGTCTCCACCTGCCTGCCCAGCTCACACTACCTGTCTGCCCACTCACGGAGAATCACTGTCTGGAGATATACCTTGCAAATTTATTGAATTATTATAAATAAATGCCCTGTGATTTCTCCTTTTACAACTGTCTCCTGGTCTGCATCTGAGTCCTCTCAGCCACCAAATGCCTAACAATTTAACAGGCTAAAACACAATCTGCAGCTCAAATAAAGGCTGACTGGTCAGATTGCATAATTTCACATGTTTATCTTGCTGGTCATAGATTGATAGATTGTAGTACTGTAGTTGTACTTTACTCAAGTATTTCCATTTTATGATACTCCACTACATGTATAATTCAATTCAATTTTTCAATTTTATTTATATAGCGCCAAATCACAACAACAGTTATCTCACAGCGCTTTTCATAAAAGAGCAGGTCTAGACCGTACTCTGTGATGATATTTACAGAAGCCCAACAGTTCCCACCAAGAGCAAGCACTACTATAAGACTGCTTACATAGTTTTCAGATCAAGATTTTATATTTAAACACCGGAATAGTTTATAAACCCGGCATTACTGCAGATTAAATTACAGTGTATAAAGTTATAATTATCCTACCATAACAACAATAAATCATTAGTAATAATATTCCAGTGATATACTGTATGTATGATAAATACAACATTTGATACTGCTAATACTTGCTACATTACTTGAGTAAGATTTGGAATGCAGGATTTTTACAGTAAAAGATCTGAATACTTTTTCCATCACTGCCTTTCTACATTTCTACTATAACTACAGTACCATGTACTACTGAATACTCATTGACCCTTTTTACTGCTGCATTAATGCAACACTGCATGAATGTTAGTACAATAGGTATTGAACATTGAGTGTTAAATAATACACGAGGAGACAGATCTATTGTCAGTAAGTGCTTCTGTGTGTGACTCGGTTGTATTGTGTAAACTGTAAATTACCGTCTATATAACAGTGCTTGATGTTTTGATAAACAATAATTTACAGTATATGTGGTCATGCACAGCCCATATGATATATAAAACATAAAATATTTTCTTATTTGGCACAATATAAATGCTTCATGGTCATTTGAAGATCATCAAATGTGCATTTAAAATTGATTCATTTTGCATTTATTATTTGGGGGTGCATTTGTGATTCATGAGCAAATGAGCAATAAAGCCATTGTCAACAAAATACAAGGGTTAAAATTATGTTAATTCTATATAAATGTGGCATCATAACTGTCCTGAAATACTACCACCCCATGGCACATTGTCACTGCCATGTCAGTTGTTACCCTGTGCAGCATGTTAGAATGGTTGTGATGGGATGTACTTTCATTAAACAATAGCTCCCCCAATGGTTCTTGAGAGAAACTGCTTCATTTAAAACATACACTGTATATACATACTGTACTTCCCTTTTTCATTAAACTCAGGTCCTGTAGTATAATAAAATGTGGATATACTGCTATGTAAATATAATTCCTTTGTTCATAATATAAGCTCTTTCTAATCGTTCTAATATTAGCTCTTATAGAAATAAATCATAATAAACTACACACTTTGTAAACATTATCAGCTGTATTGTTGATTGTATTGAAGTACAATATTACAGCAGCAAAGCAATATTAAGAAGGTTCAGTTCCCACAACTAACAACACAAAAATGTATGTTCCTGTGTCACTGTGGGTCCACTGGACTAAAAAAGGCAGTAAATGTCATACTGACGGTAGGTTTGTGTGTGTTAAAGCTTTTGTAAATAAGGCCTGGTGAGCCTCATCATGCCACAAGCCACCTGCTTACTATCTGACCCAGCTCCTGCCCCTCCCGTCCCCCCTGCGGAGAGTATGTCAAACGGACATCTGACCTGTCTTACTGGGTTTTGTTCCGGGTCACTACTCCCAGCGGAGTCAGTATGTCACAGGCATGTAAAAGTGAAGGTTCCCCGACATGCTTGCGGTGGAAACACTCCTTAATACCTCATCTTGGCATAGACTGTGAGTGTTGTCACATAAGGGCTAAAGGGATGAAGATGTAATTTTACAGTGTAGGTTTTGTTCTTGGGCTATGATGCCCTGTTTGCAGCACTGTTCTCTGGTGTTCTTTGAAGCCGACAGAATAATCCAGACAAAAGTAGACAAGCACACATTTTGTTTGTGGAGAGGTGAAGCTGTGTTCTATTTCCATTTCCAAATTGTTTGTTCTTGCAATATTCATCCTTCAAAGTCAGGTCAAATGTATTTTTTTGGCCACCTGGGGGCAGCGGAAACAAGTTGTGAACATTGACATGTCATCCCCTTTTAAGCTGATATGGTGAACTTAGCTAACAGTTGCTTATGTATACATCCTGCAGTTACAGAACAACACTATCCATCTGTTCATCTGAAGGAAATATCTGGCGCTTTAGCTGCTAAATGCTCCACCGCGTTAACCAGCTAGTCGCTAACTGTGTCCGTCTGTCATTTGGTGCTGGACAGGTAGTGTACAGTGGATTTTTCCTTTTTGGTGAAAACAGCTGCCTCCTGCAGCCAAAAATTATGCTATTAGAGTCAGAGTGAAGCAGAACAGTAAAGTTGCTGGACAGCTAAACAATGAGCTGAAACTTGGTATAAAGCAGAGGGAGCTGCAGATTCTGGTGATAATTCTCTAGGGTAGGTAGGTTCACCATTACAAGCAATCCCACTTACATTGTCACATCGTTGTCACGTTGTTATTTGATACATTGTTTTATGAAAAAAGAATTATAGCCATTTTAAGGTTTCTTCTGAATTACTGGCACAAGGTTTTTACCCTAATGACGCAGCATGCTCTGTGGGAGGAAAAGTCAGAGGGAGCTTTAAGGCCCTAAGTCACTCACAATTTCCCATGGGCCCCCAAAATTCCAGGCAGACCAAAGTCCTTTCCTGTATGGACAAGACAGATCATACCTCCAGAGGTGATGAAGGGTTTGGGGGACAAAGCTTTCTTTCACAGCTCAAGCTCTGAGACCAGGTGAAAGGAGAAAAGACGGTCATTTGATTCCCGCCCGTGGTTCTGTCACGGGAAAGTGGAAGAGTCATAGCGAAGGGGGCAGGGGAGTGAGGAAGAATAAGAGAGAGAGAGAGATAGAGAAAGAATTAGGAAGGAATTGGGTCAGCAGGTTAAGAGAGAGAGGACAGAATGGGTGAGAGAGTGGGTGTGTGGTGTTAGCTGAAGACAAATGAGGAAAATAAGAGAAAAGAGAGTGCATGAGATGGTAAGGGGGGGGGGCTGCTGTAGTTCAGGGCAAATGAGGAAAAACACAGAGGGAGTGAGTGGAAAAAGAGAAGGGGGAGGTAAAACTGTAAAGGAAAAAAGCAGAGTTGGGGGAGGATAACAAGCTGTATGTACCTCGTCTTCTCACACCTCAGGTCGCTCTTTCAACCAGACAGCTCAGGTTTAAGAGCTGTTGGTGAACAGATAGCACATGGTATGCTGGATAAAAGCAGTGACACAGAGTACAGAGCTCAAATGGGCTTACTAGTGTAAATGATATTGCAGACACAAAGCAAGCAGGGTTGTATTTAACACAAAACTCAATGGGCAAAGCTGCATCACTCACTGGTTTTGGAAATATGAAAATCCACTCTGAACTGGGCGAAGAAGTGTCAAATGAAAACCACATTTATGGTCCGGTAATAGTCTGATGTAAAGCATTTGTCACTTCACTGGGTACTACAAAAATTTACTGCCCTTAACTTTGCATGGCTTTTAATGATCCCAGTAATGCCATCAAGTGTACTAACAAGTGTTTCTTGCTCTGACGAGAAGTGTGTCACCACATTTTTCCCTTTACGGTTTTAAAATTTTCAATAAATGAATCGCATTTTGGGAACTTTTCAGGTTTCCTAAACTAAACTAAGCATACCAGGGAGGGAAAAAAGTCATATAAAGTGAAATCCACAGGCTCTTCCAAAGGAACATTTCAGTCCAGGATCCCTCTTCTTTTCTTTTTTCTTTTTTTTGCCATGATGATATGTTGTGCAGATGTTGGGAAACGCTTTCCATCTCACTGCAAACAATAACAGCAGCAGCGGAAGTCCCCCAGGAGAGGTTCACGCTCTGAAACGTGCTAACACACACACCTACACACAGGCAGACACATGTGCACGCACAAATGGGAGCACGGACACACACATGCGCTTTTACAGACACAAACTCAAACACCTTTAGATTTTTAGACAAGTCATGGATTCAGACACTGTCTCACCCGCTCTCTCTCACGCACACATGCTCTCCATTCAGTTTGAGAAGACACTTATTGTAGAGACATATGCTTCTCGCATTGAGACATTAAAGAAACACATGTAGACCATAATCCTAACCATATATATTACAGTGTTTCACAAATTATTCATGTCGGCGCATCTCACCACTTTAAACAGTCGACAAAAGTAGTCTAAAAATAGTATTATTGGCACAACTGGTGTTTAGTTGCATAATCAGTTAATCTTTTTATATGTTTTTAATTCTTGTCGTAAAGTCTTGTCGTACTTTTTCTCAACTAAAGTAAATGCTTATGCTGTATGACAAAGAGCAAAACCTCATCTCAAATCTCCAAAACCATTAGCTATTTCTTCCTTTCACTCGGTTTTAAATCGCATGAAACACTTTTTTCAAAACACTACACAGAATCCTCTGCCTAAGACACAAAAATCTAACAGGAAGTGGCTTGCTTTCCTTACCCAAATACAACCAGTCAAAATGCTACACTTCTTCGCCAGGTCACACACCCACTCCTCACATGTGCAAAGACTAACTGCTTTACTGATCACTAACCAATCGCTGCTTTAGTATACAATAGACCTGTAAATAGGTCAAATGTCAGATTACCTGTTTTGAACAATGGTTGCCAACAATGGACAGACAGCAAGGGGAGAAGGAGGGAGAGGCAGGGGACGACAACGAGGACAAGTTCAAGGAGGAAGAGTTGGAAGAGGAGGAGGACGAGGGCAAAGAAGAGAAGGAAAGACAGCCATCACTGATGAGTTCAGGGCCGCACTTATTGATCATGCGGTCAACCTCAGGTTGCAAGCATTTTGACTGGTTGTATTTGGGAAAGGAAAGCAAGTCACTTCCTTTTAGAGGATTGTGTGTAGTGTTTTGAAAAAAGTGCTTTGTGCAGTTGAAAACGGAGTGAAAGGCTAAGAAATAGCTCATTTTTCTGGAGATTTGGGGTGAGGTTTTGCTCTTTGAGTGAGAGGTTTCAAAAATTGTTTGACATGTAAAGATTTTGTGTGTAAGCAGTTGTAAAAAACTGTAAAGCAAATTTTCTCTACCTGGTGGTGGAGGGTCTATGACTGAAATTTATTTACAGTACTGTGGAAAATCTCTTACAGGCAATGAAATTGGTCTGTGGTGAGATAGGTGTGGAGTGTTACAGTAAGGCTGCATCCAGCACACCAGAGGGTTTTCCTCCTTTGCTTGGCAAGGGACAAGGTTACATGTGATGTGGACGAAGTCCTCTGGCCAGACCCAGCACAAAGATGTGATGCTGAGGCAGAATGAATCTCTCATTGACTTTTATTTTGCAGTTGCACGCTTTTTTTGCACACATTTTTGAGTGTAATAGGCTTTTCATTTAGAGTTTTCTTTGTTCTTTGGGCTTACAGTACTGTATTTTTATGCAAGTGCTGAATATACAGATATTCAATACTGTATTACTTGCAGTACTTACAGTATACTATATATTTAGTATACTAAGTTGTGATTAATATACTTTTTTAAATTGGAAAATGTGTTTCCTATAAACAAAACAGATTTTAACTACATGCCATGGACGCTGCGCTCAATTTTTTGATGTATGTCTAAAGAATGCTCTGTATACTGTTTTATATATTGATTGGCTGTGTTTATGCTTTGAAAGCAGTGTTTGGGGAGTGTATTTTAAACAGACGGTTTTAAGAAATGTGTCTTAGCAATTGTGAAAAACTGTATTACAGCTCTAACCCCTAACCTCTGCACTTCCTGTGCTCTTCTTCTTCTATCTCATTACAATTCACTTGTACTGATTGTATTTGTTAATGCTAACTTCTTTCTGTAGGAATTCACCCTATTGATGCTGTATGTTCTAATAACTCTTATAGTATTTATTGTCACTTTTAGATATCTTACTTTATTAATGCTTTATTGATGCTTGTGTGTTGTTCCTCAAATGTAAGTCGCTTCTGATAGAAGCATCTATATGAGTAAATGTAAATACACAATTTCATTGAAACAAAAAAAATGCACAGAAGGGAAAAAATACAAAAATGCACAGCCCTGTTCTAATCCATATGATGTTTCAGCATTGGGCCACATGTTCTCATCCACATCACATCTAATGTCATCTCTCGCTTTGTACCTGGACACTTTCCCTGGTTCAGATACTCAATTCAATTCAATCTATCTTTATTGGCATGAATGTAAAACAACAATACTATTATTATATACTCCCTCTCCCTGGCCCAATTCTTCGTCTCCCTTGTTCAGACATTATTCTTTCTTTCTCTCCTCTGTGTTGTTCTGTATCCACATTAGATAAACTCAACTCCAGAATGTCCCCCTTTTACTGCATTGTGTATGTAATTGAAAGAACTTCAACACATGGCTGTCTCTGGTTGAGACTGGAATTAGCTGTGGTATCTATTTTACCCAAATTACAATAAATCAGCTATTTCTCAATGTTTCAATGATAAGTTCATTTAGAAATGATGATGACGATGATGATTTTGAAAATGATGTCTTAATTTCTGACATAACACAAAAAACATACATTTGGTATTGGGTAAACTTATATGTAAAGACGTAAACAGCATTTTAGAAATGGGTTAATTGACTGCATATTCTGTGGAAACAACATGAATTGTGTTAGTGGTATGGTAGGAACAGACCGATGTAGGGCTAATTGTGTTTAGAGTTTTAAAAATGTGATTACAGATAGGATAAAAGGATGTTAGCAGTTGTAAAAAACTGTAATTTGGAGTTGTATTTGTCTCCATCTAGTTAGTATTGCACTTGGTTGTTGGACATGGGAGAGACAGATGATTTACAAAATGGTCAATCTTGACACAGCGAGACAGAGAGAGATATATTCACTTTCAAACTCTAATACAAAAAAAAAACGTGGATCTTTTTTTTTTTAACACCACACCCCCAGCTGAATGTAGAAACAAATACAAATAATAAATTAAGAAAATTGAATAAAATCAACTAATGAATTATCATTATTATTATAAAAAGCATGAAAAAAGGTGTCTCAAAGCTTCAGAAATATAATGTCAAGTCAAATACCCATGATAGTGCACAATCAAACCCAACATGCCATGATATTGCACGCCATCTCTCTTCACTGTCAAATATGGCCGAATTTGCTTGAATTAAGACTTAAAAAGAGACGTATGTGAAACAGCTATCCACAAAAAGCCTAATTTATCCCTAGGACATGCTATGCAATACATGCCTTCAAGTGAATTTTAATGGAACTTAATAGAAGGAATGCCGTTGTGCTGCTGGTGACTGGAAAGTTCACCATAAAATTACAGATGGAGTCAATTTTATGATCCTCTTTCACAGTAGTCAGCGGGAAATGAGAGCTTTGCTTTCATGGTCATAAGCTGTGCAACAGTTTTACTGTGAGGAAAATCCCAGAGCTCCCCTGTACTGACTCTGCTTCTGAAATCTTTGTAGTTTCTCCTCCTTAGACATTTGTTACCTTTTATACTACAATAACAGAGAATTGAAGGGTGCAGAGTTTCAGCTGTATGGCCTTTGGGAAAGACTTCAATCCACCTTTGCCTCGTTTTCTGTGATTGCCTTCAACTAGTGTTTTCATGCTTTTTTTTAAGGAATGTTAACGCTGGGCAAGAAGTGATGATGAAACTACATTGTTGATTTTAATGAACTATTTATACAACACGTTAGAGGGGAAAGCCCAGAATGAATTTCATATGAATGCAAGCTTAAGATAAATCCCTTTTACTAAAAGATCAGTGAATTTTGAGAGAGCAGCAGCAATCCCCTTTAGCCTCTCCCACACCTGACTGACAGTCAGCCCTTTCCATGATATCACTGCTGGCTTTGAGATATAGAAAGTTTCCTTTGTTTGTTGTTGTCTTTGCAGTGCTCTTCCAAAGTGAGAAGGGATGAATATGAGAGGAGGATTGGTGAGGGGGTAGAGCAGGCAGGCATCTTTCAGATATCACAATATATCAGTCTTGCTTTTATCAAAATATGTGCTGGAGTCCTGCCTTAACTCACCAGCCCAAACATGCCCTCCAACATCACTTCAACCTCACTCTGCTGGTTGTCCCTAGTTTGTCTTAGATCATTTTCAGCAGACACCAGTGTTCACTAAACATAAAGAGAGCATAAGGGACAACTGCTCTTAGAATATCAAATATTTTGGTGAATGGAAATATAAGGGGTTTAACTGGCAACCAAGCAGCACCCAAAATGCTCACATGATGAGCATCCTCGCCACACTGCAGCAATGTGCGGGACAGATGTCTGTCTGTGGCACAGGAGGTAGCATTACAGCACTGAAATCATCTCTTAAAACACTGCTCTTGCTCAAGAAAAAATAGTCTTTAAAGGCAAAGACGCATTGCTGTAGGTCTCAGGCTTATACTTAAAGAGGAATAATCACAGGTTGTATAGTCGGTACAGAGAGGGAAGTGGTTGGCTGTAAACCTCGACCTGATCTCACACTAATGAGCTTTTGTATAAACACGTCGAGCACCCGTCATTGGTTCTCTGCAGGCTATTCGCTTTCAGTTGTAAACTGTTTAGTCCAAGATTTGCCAGATCTGTCTATGTTCCTGTCTTCAGCTGGCTGCTTCTCTGTACTCGCTGCCATAACAGTAGTCAAGAACTATCTCTGTGCAAGTCACTGGCATAGAGACACGGATACACACACACACACACACACACACATACACACACGACTGGGAGTAGGTGGGTCAATAGATACAGTATATCTTGTCTTTTATTAGAGAAACGCTTGACTATCATGACATAGACAGAATTACAGTGATTCCATGTTTTTTCATTTCAAATGAGACTCGGCTAATAAACCTTAGCAACAAAAAGTTGCCTATTATTTGATTATTAATGATTGATGATTGATTATTAACTCTTAAATCCCTTTCAGCCCATGTCTTAGTCACAAACACTGAGCACTCAACTTTAAAAGTGAAAAATTCCAACTCATATCCTTCTTTACACAGAACACCACAGGAGGTGTAGATACTTGTAACTCCTAATTGATAGCCTATGTGGAGGGATGTCTTCAGCTATTAATGCTTCAAACATTGCACTTCCCTCAGTCCTGTGTGGGCCAAACACATGGTGTATTAATTAAGAAACAATGCCCCCTTTCTCAGAGAGACAGAGAGAAAAGGGGGGAGGAATAGGGGGGAAGAGGAGGGAGAAGGAGAGACAAGGAGGTGGAGTAATAAAGCACATCCCTTTTCCATATTGCAATACGTTTAACCCAGTTTCTCATGAGAAAAAAGTGAAGCATTAGTATCAGTGTGCCTGAAAGTAAGGGCACACTGATACAAACCAGTGACAAATTTTTAACTGCTGCTATATAGCAAATGTTTTCCTTGTTTGTACTTTTTTCAACATTTTACTGCTGTTTCTTCTTTCTCCCTTATTTTCTATATGGATTTCCATATTTCTATAATACACTCATAAATACACAGCACCACCGTAAAGTTTGCCAGAGCACCATTTGGGTATGAGAATGGATGTAGACATAGAGGCCCTGTAGAAAATCCAGGAAGTTAATTTTGGAAGACTTCCATGAAGCATTCTGGAAAGATCAACTTGCAGCCAAATAAATTAGAACCTCCAGAGTTGTGAGAGTTTGCAGATGAATGAGATTCACCCCATCCAACCTGCCTCTGGGTGTCTAGTTTCTGTCTATTACCTTCTCATCCCAGAACACACTGCAGTCACAAAGAGCCATCACACACCATAAACACCACTCTTTGGGCATGTGAGTACACTTTCATGTTTCCAACAGTAGGGGTCTCTCTAAGGATTTGCTGAATGAAAGCCAAATTGCTCAGCAATTAGACAACCCCTTGTTTACAAATTAAGCTCAACTCCTCAAGCATGGGGAGGGCAAGTAACTAATCTTGTGCCCAGTGACTCCATTGGTGCAGCCTGGAAGTAGGCAGCAAGTTTATTGGCTCTTGAAGCTTACAAAGGAGAGAAAATAAGATTTATGTTTTTAGATTTAGGTCTTTCCCTCACTCAGTTGTTCCAATTTCTCAGTTTGTTTTGCTGGCATGAAATCTGAAATATGCTGCCAAATCAGTAGTAAAGAAATCAGGTGAAGAAAAAGAGGGGGAAAGAACAATTTCTCTATTTATCTCTTTGTGTGCGTTAGTTTTATTATTTCAGCTTCTTGTTTTTCTTGTCAACCTTCATTGGTAGAAGCACATTTCATCAGCTTTTGCACTTAAGTACAACTTGGGTATACTGTACATTCCCCATTTTGATCCATTTTGTGCCACTTTAAACCTCTTTAACTTTACAGTTGAATATGTTATACAAAACATAAGATCAGGCTTATAAATATAATGTATGTCTTGAAGATCTACTCAACTGCAGGGCCATAGTATTTTTTATTAATTTAATCATTAATTAAATTAAGTTCAATTATATTTTATGTATATTTGTCCCCTTAAAGCCTTTGCCATTTTGCTGAGATATTACCCTGAAGGGAGAAATATCTCCAGCTAATATATTTTAAGTTCAGTTAATATTTGTTGTCTAACAATAACACTAAGAGTCAACAGCCATGCCAGGAGCACTGTAAGGGCTTCTCTTAAGAAGGCTGATGTTTAGCAGTTATAAAGTTTTGGTGTCTAGGTTTAATGTGTTACAATGCTAACAGTTGCTAATTAGCACTAAACACAAAGTTTCGCCGAGGCTAAATGACGTTCATTTTGCAGGTATTTGGTAATAAATGAAAAGATTGGACATATTGAAAATTTGCCCTGATGATGGCGCTAGATAGGAAGTCAGGGGATCACCAAAGGTACTATTATTTATCATGTGGGGGACATGAATGTTCGCGCCAAGTTTTATGGCAATCTATCCAATATTTGACGAGACATTTTATTTTAAACAACTGTCAACCTTATGTGCCAAAGGAAAACCCAGGGATCACTAGGAGACATCGTCAGGAAACCATGAATGTCTTTACTTCCATCAGGTAGTATAATACTTTTTATTTGAATAATTCAGGACTTAGAGAGGTCTAAATACTCTCACTGCTTTAGTCCTCACAGCAAAGACTGAAAAATAATAGATGATGCTGGCAGTGTTTTAACCTCATCGACACTATGGGTCTGGCCAAAACACAAAATAACTTTACTGAAGCCTTTTCAGAAGTTGAGTCACTGCCCAGCATTTACAGTCAATGTTTTTTTTATCAGGAAAGTGTTGCGCTTAATTTCACAGACTCTATTGCAAATCAGATTTCAAATGATCAGAACTTCCATGTTGCATATAAGTGGTCTGTCAGTCAGTTGTAACTGCTTCTTTATTGAGTGTGATCAAGCTTTAGCCAAACATCTGGAGCCAAACCTAACCCCAGACTATTATTAAGTGTATGTGTAGCACATATCTGGAGCTTGTCTGACAAAACCACCCAGTATGGGGATATGTGGGTAACAGTGGTTTCTGTAACATAGCTGCAGCTATAAGGCATTGATGTGACATCATGTCTTGAATTACACCGAGATGATCGTGGGCTGACGAGGCCACTTGTCACATTTGTCAAAGGAGTAAGAGCTTTCTATGAAACCTTCTCCCTGAAAAACAGAACATAGTTTATCCAAGATGAATTATGTCATAAAATAAATATAAAAGCAGAAGATTCATTCATTCACACATATCACTTCTGTCTCTTTTGTTGTGTTTACAAAGGACTTTTTCCTTATTCCAACTTTCAAACCTTCAATCTCAAATCTTATTTTAGGCTTTTCGTCTCACTGAACTACAGCAACTTTTCTTAGAGACTGAACAATGTGCCCACATTTCTCACCCACTTACACCTAAACAGGAACTTTCAAAGTATAGCTTTTACCGCACTGTGTGTGTATGTCTGTGTTGTATGCGTGCATCTCCATCCATGAGTGTAGTCGTGCATGGGTGTGCGTTTGCTTCACAGTTTATGCATATATGTGATTTTCTACGTTATATTTGTTCCAAGGTATCAATTTGGTGAGCAGAGCTTGACTTGGTGGCCAGTAATAAACTTCTATTCCAGTGCTGCCTGTGCAGTGGCCTTCACCACAGGCAACTATGTGGCTGGCCACCCGTGCCACCACAAGGAGAGCCATACATTTGACTGGTATGAGTTACTGCCCATTTACTTCAGCTCTCAGACACAGGGCCACAAAGTGGTGCATCAAGATGTCAGGCTTCAAAGTAGCTTTGAGTTTCAAGAGCAATCATTTGGAGGGTTTAAATTGAGATTTTTGAAAAACTTAATTTTATGTTTCTGAATGATTACGCATGACTGACCATCATGAATTCTCTGAGGGCATGATAGAGTACATTGTGGTGTCTGGTTTGAAACAATGTTATTAATTTTATGGAATAATTTTGTTAATAAAATGTAAGGTTTAACAATTTAAAAGTTTTAGCTACTAATATACAGTATGTAGCTTTTTTGGCTCATGTGCCACAAAAAGAGACATAAATGGTGAAGCAAACTTCAGTCACTGCTCTTTGGCTTTGTTTGGCAGTTTACTTAAAGATATACTGTTTACTGGAAAAATGAGAAGACAGCATTCAGCACAATATGAGGTACTAATTAGGAAATTAGGGGGAAAGGGGGAAAAAATTCAGCTTTACAAATCTTAAAAATGAACAATTTTGCTTAACTGCAACATGTTTTAATCAAGAACTCTTTCTGACAATCAGCAATGATGGCAATATTCTATATTTCTTTGTTGCTGTCAACTCCATGCCATGATCTTTCCAGAATGCCATGAAAAGACTGACACCAACAATGACTTGATCCTACTAACAATTATTTTCTGTGTAACCAAAGCCTGATATGTTTCTTAGGGCTCCATTTGTGTCCAAAAGCTATTAAAAACAGGTGTTCCTTCATTAAGATAAACTTGGGCACTGTAGTTTATACCACCCTGCTGCTTATATTCAGAGCACCAAATGTGTATTAATCATCAGCTGAAATAGTCCCCAAGAAATGCACTATTTTCTCAACTGTTAACTGTCTGTTTTAGGAAATTACTACACCTTCTATGAATAAGGGTGAAACTATAAATTTGTGACCTGGTTTTAAAGAATCATTAGGGACTGGGAGTCACAGACAGGGTAGGGAAGTCAGAGAGAAATTGACTCATTTGGTTTGGGTGTTTTCTTAGGCTTTGTTGACAATATAAAACATCTGAATAGGTGCTTTGTTGATTGACTACAATGCTGTTGTTCTGTTTCCTGTATGGCCCCCACTCTGCAGGCTTTCCCTCACTCTCCACAAAATGGGCCATCAAACACAATTATTAGATCAAAACAATAATAACTTCCTCCTGAATTCAATCCTGGCATTTTTTTTAAAGACCTGTATAGCTGACAGGAAAAATGTAATATATAGGAAAAAATGCTACCTGAATCATGGTGAAAGCAAAGCTGCCTTTGGAAACAATGACACTCCTATTGGGAGGAGAGATTCCACATGCAGGAATGTGTTCTCACTCTGTTTAAATGATTCCAGACATGCTGCTCTTCCTATTGGCTTTACGCAGGGTGCGCAGGCAGCGTGCATGAGACTATGGGCGTATGCATGCGTACACTCCCACCCCCTCCACTCTCCATCCATACAATCACACACTTGAATATTTTTGTAGTCGGAGCTCCACTGATCTGTAGCACCCGTTGCTGCATCACTTGTCAGTGACTTTATGGCACGACGCTTCTGAAACCAAAATGTACACCCAGCTGCTCTGACACTTCTGTGTTTGAACCTTATTCAAAGAAGTGAGTACCTCCAATGGAAAATGCAATGGATCAATGTCACTCAAAAATGCTCATAATGGTCTTTTATGTTATTGCAGGTCCACCCAGCAGCTTCCTCTCCTTGGATTTGGCATTCTTTGACAGCCAGATGTTGGCCAGAAAAAAAGACTTTTGGGTGGTGCCAACTTCTCTTAATAAGAGTAAGAGAAAATTTAAGGAGAAACAATAGCTGAGATGGGTTGAAATAAAGATATGGATTTCTTTAGAGAAGCTGTAATCAATATATTTTATATTAAAAATGGATTATATGACCACTTGTATATGACAGGGGTTTATCCACAGAGAAATATCACCGAACTCTGCAGTTCGTTTTTAACTGCATGCAGGTTTTCAGCTAAAAAGCTCTGTTAAATCCAGTTTAATGTTACACTACCTGCCCAGCACCAAACGGCACACAGATACAGTCAGCAACTAGCTGGTGTGCATAATGGAGCATTTAGCAGCTAAAGAGCCAGATATTACCCTCTGGAGTTGGTGTAAGTTCAAACTGTGAGGTGCGCCTCCCCAGGGGGGCGTGGGAGTTTAGGAGCAACAGGAAGGTGAGACATGCTTAAGTAGAAAGTGCAGGTAAATGCTTTGTTATAAAAACAATGAGAGGTTAGCTATTGTAGTTTGGCTTGCTGATTTGACCCGTTTATCAACACATTCAGGAGTTGGAGCAGCAGCAGTGGATGGCACATACGGCTCATGGAGATAATTAAGGTCCAGTTCTCTGAGTCATAATTCAGTTAAATCTGAATAAACTGACATAATACACATATAGATTAGATATATAGATTCAGCATGACTTACACCTTCCGGTGATGCTATTATATCCGACCTTAAACGTCCTTACATCGGCTTAGATGTTTTAAGTTTTCTTCAGTATCAAAGTAATCCAGAGATACCAGTCTGTACATCCATTGGTACATTGCAAACAGAAACTGCTAAAAGTTAATTCGGCCATACCTTTAATAATTCCCATTTGCCATTATTTAAACAGGCTAAAAAAAAGTCTCCTAAGTTAGCCCACAGCTGATTAACAGACTCCATGGCCACATTATACTTCCTGTTTGTGTCCTCAAATCCCGCAAAATATGGGAACTGTAGTTTCAAAACTTGATTGTCTCATATCAACAAAAATAAAATAATAGTAGGACTGACAAAACCCATAAATATTAATTCAAAGGAGAGTGAATCTTGGACTAAATCAGGTGGCCAAAAAAAAAATCTGTTATTGCAGGTTTAAGTTAAACGTTGTTACAGTCGGCAACAATTGAACATACAATGCAAAACCTTCTGGGTCCAGTGTTGCCAACTCCTCAGCAATTGGTTGTCCTAAAAGTTGCTAGAAGTAATAATAAATAAAAGAAGTTGCTAAATGGTGTCATCGCCTAATTTGCATAATTGGCCATGTGCAAGTAATTGTGGTGGATGCTGTAGGAGAGCGGAATAACGTTGCGGGAAAGACAAAAAGTGAGTAAAAAACACCCCAAATATGTTTGGAACAATAGGATCGATAGATTTGTCGCCAGTCGCTTTTTTGGAAAAGAGTCACTAGAGGGTCTGAAAACTCGATAAATATAGCAACTTTTATAGCAAATATATCGCTAATTTGGCAACACTGTGTGCGTCTCTCTCTACTGCTCATATCAATCTGCTAAGCCCCTCCCACCAAACCCACAAGTTCATAGGCAGCAGAAGGAGCCAGTTGCCCTACGAAACTTCATCCCGCATTGGTTCACTTTCCATGGCAAAAACCCCAGTCCCTCTCGCTTTGACTTGTCTTCTCAAAGACACTCCTCCCACACTTCGTGGCCCAGGGCAGAGCGCCCCTGGCTTCTGAGGCAGCTGTGATAATATATCTAACAGTGGGATGAGAGGATAGTAAACTACTGCCCCCCCTCAAAAGTTATTCTCCACTGTTTGTCATCATGCCTCTTTGCCAGTTGTTGATACGAGTGACGTGGAATTGAACATAAATTAGCCCAAAGCTCCGTGTGGAACCGTGACATGTTTACACATGTGTTTTGTAATATACGCTATTGTTGGAAAAGGAGGCATGGGCAGTTCTTTCATTGCTGGTCGTTGTTTCTTAGCCATTGTGCAAAACATCTGAAGTTGCACACTGAAGATAGTGAGCTTGACTAATGAGAGCGTGTGCAAGGAGGAGGGCTGCACAGCTTATGCATGAGTAGCCAATAGGTGCGTTTGACTTCATTTGGCGCTACTCAGCGCTGACTTAGCGTGACACAAACGTCGCCATGTCACATGACATTAAAACTTTGCAGGAGCAAGGTGGCTGCAGTCACTGAGTCCGGCGACCGCAGTTGTTTTTCTCCGTCTGCACAAAGTTGAAATCACGTTTTGCTAGATCTCGCAGCATTTGTTTGCAAAGATCTGTCATTGTTCTAAGCTCACAGGAAGCTCACACAGGTAGATTGTGTCTGACTTGACGGCTGTGTTTTTATACCCCGTCCGTGCAGTTGCAGCTCACGTTTGACTATCAAGTCAGCAAAGTCAGCCGCAGTCATCTGTAATGCATCTTTTGACACTGCGTTAGGAGCCCATTAGGAGCACTAGGAGGAGCCAGATAAACCAGACTATTTCCACAGATTATCTGGCTCATGTAGTACTACTGTCCAGATATAGTGACAGTTATATGACAGTAATTTTAAAAAGATTTCCCTACTGCTGCTCTAAGCTGAGAGATCATTTATTTATTTTTGTTTTTAAAGATAAAGAAAGAACCCCCCCCCAACTCTTCCACCCCAGTCCTGCATAGAAGTATGACGGCTCTTGATTGGCCTGTTGCAGATGCTTGTGGAGGGACGCATAGGCACCGCAGCTTACCAGCACCGTGGAAACAATGCTCCATCCAGCTGGTGGTTACTGTAACTCAAAACCACAACGTTGGAAATCACCCAATCCATACACAGTAGGAGGCGATGAACATGGAAAATAGCATGCTACTGCTGCTACTGCTGCGCCTGCTTCTACCTTTTCCACTGTAACTGTCAGTTAAAATACCGTTAACAATCAATTTGGAGGCAATATACAAAAACTCCTGGCCACAGAGATGAATCAGTTCGATATAGGCTATCTACCAAAATTACTCATCGACCAAATTTTATGGTATTTTATTCAAGCAAAGCATTGTTACAGTGCCATGAGTGGAAGATACAAGGGCCTCAGTGCAAGTGGAACAAACTGGCCCATTCATATTCTCAGTGTTGTGGGTGATATGAGTGCAGTCCTCTATAATCTACTTCATATGTTTTTCCATATCTCCAGCCACAGTCGTGTCTTTGGTCTTCCAAGGGAGAACACACAGCCGTAATCAAGGAACCAAGCCAATGTGGTTTAGCCACTTTTTGCTTTGAGGTATGGTGACATTGTCTGTTGGCCACTTTCATTGCAACACATCTGAATCTTCTGGCCTTGATTTTATAGCAATTTATAATTTTTACCAGTATATCTGATTGCCTTCCATGTATGACACACTACATTCAAATAAGCAAAGGTTAAATTAACACTAATCTGCTAATTGCAGCAACAGTAAGATTAGTGGAACAGCTTTAAGCCAGGATCATAAAAATTGCAAGTATTTTTTTAGAAATGTGATCCTTTATTCGCAACATTTTCCTTACTGTTAAGAGTTGTGCAGCCCTTCAAGATGTGACTAAACAGAAAAACATGTAATACAGGGTGTGTAATTTGGAAGCAAAGTCACGATTTAAATTCTTGACACTTAAAGGACTTATTTAGATGTCAGCTCCAATCCTTGGCTTCCACCATGACCCACATTTTTTGTGTTATATTTTATTCTTAATCAACTTGTTTTGAACATGTCGTTACTCTGAGGAGTGACCTGGAAAAGATATCAACATCATTTACAAACAGAAGGGTAAAGAACGTGACTTAGTGTGCAAAGTGTAAAGGTTACAATGATGATTAAGTAATATGGGGTCAGCAAAGTTATTATAGTTATTTCTGTGGGGAACAGGAATAAATTTCATGGCAATCTATCCAGTAGTTGTTGAGATATTTCACTCCACGATGACAACAAACCATAGCCTCATTGTGGCACTAGATGAAAAGGCAGTGAATCACCAAAGTTATGAGGATTCATCCTCTAAGTACTATGAGAATCTGTACCAATGTTACATCTGTACAAAACTGAAAGGCAATCCATCCAGTTGTTGTTGGATTATGGACCAAAATGCTCGACCAACCAACGACCAGAGAGCGCCATTACCATCCTTAGAGCTACATCAGATTAAAAATAGTCCACATTGTGCCAGGTTTGCATGATTCAGATGTTAATTTATTAGGCAAAGCTGTGTTTATACTCTTTATTATATTTCTTTTGCATCATTCTTTCCTCTTATTTATTCACATAATAAAAATCATGGATGTCTGTTAATGAGAATGACAAGCCAGGGCAGGTTTTCAGGCTGGTTTGAGAGGACACCTGGAACTCAAATTGTTACTGGCTCGTAAGAATATGTGTTCAAACAGCTTCAAGGACTGCTAAAATTAGCCAAATACTGAAATGCAGCTCAGCACACAGCTGGGCTCAATAAATATGCCTATATGTATTTGTGTGGAGCTGTTATCTTAAAAAGGTGATGGCGGGTTGAAAAAGGCGTCTCCCCAGTGACTATTTTTATGACTGGAAACCCTGCTTGCATACCCACTCATTAAGATGTCAGAAGAAATATACCTGCTGCAATAAAAAGTTAGGCAGCAGACATGTGCTTAGTCACTAAACTGTAAGCAATGGCCTTAAACTCCAGCATAAACTTTCACTCCTGCCTGAGTATTTGGACAGTTCTCAGAAAAACAGTGGAAAGAATAACCCTCTCTCTGCCTGAATGTTAAAAAATTCCCACCAACCTTGAACAATATCACTTCTCCTCTTAGTCCAAATAAGCCTGACAACATTCAAGACCATACCAACCCACCTGATTTTCCTGGGAGACTCGCGTTTTTCACTGCCCTCTCCAGGTTCCCTCCCAGGTCACAGCAGTATGTTTTTTCTTACAGTAGTTGAGTGTTGGCGGCTACGCTGTTGACAAACCTGATTTATTTAAGAAACAGTGTGGCAGTTCTAGTGAAGGGTCCGATCATTTCTCCCTAGTTCATCACTTACTTACTGATTTACTTAACTAACTTATTCTAAATATATCTGAGCTGCGTGTCTGTAGTTACAGTCCAAACCAGAAGGGACAGCACAGCACAGCCTCCAGCCAAACAAAGTTATCTAGCTCCTCTTTCAAATGTGCAACAGTGTGAAATCTCAAAGAAGTCATGTAGTGGTTGAGAAATGTTTTCTTGTAGCTTTGGATAGAATGTAAGAGTGTTGGTAAAGGGATAAACTAGATGTGAATATGCTACATAACACTAGCCTCCTCTGGTCTCTGGTTAGCTTGCTTGTCATCTTAGATCATCTTCCACAATATTTTTACCCTGATTCTCCTCCTGGCTCCTTTTGAACAGATGGCACATGTCTTACTGAAGATGCCTCCCTCTTCTCTTCTTCTTTGTTTAGTTTGCGTTTACTGCAGCCACTACTCTCACTTACTTTGAACTACGACAACTATTCCTATAGTCCGCTCGATTCAGCACTGGGTTATTTGATGACTAACTTTAAGGGCAGGTTGTTACGTGTTTTCCACACTTGTGTTTGACCAATCATATAATTTGGTTTAAATAAAAATATCAGCACGCTTTTTACTGATGATGATGTTAATATCTGAAATGTAAACAATAATAAAGGCACCTCGCTTGAGCCCCAAGTGCGCATGGGCCCCTGGGCTTGTGTCCATAATGCCCATTGGATAATCCGGCCCAGGGAGGATTGATTACAGCAACCAGTACTTTCAATTTCAAACAGAGAAAAATACCTGGGTCAGCTTTGTAGCTAGCTGGTGGTCTAGCTTGATTTTACACACTATTTGAGAGATGAACATGTTCACAAATAATTTCCCACTCAGCCAGACACGGAGGATCATCAGACTTACAGTTGTTTATAATTGATATTCCACGTAGTTATTTTATTGAATGTAAGAAATACACAATAATGCAACTTTAAAGAACTGAAGGTTGTTGAGCTACATTCACATGTGGTAATTTAACAGATTTCTGATTTACTGTTTAGTATTTCAAACCTTGCCTAATTCCCTCTTGCCCTATCCCTCTTTAAAGACTGATCTTCATCTGCACACACATGAATGCTTGTGAGAATAGTCTCAATTGTACAATTGCTATTGTACAGTTGTCAGAATGAAACTGAATTCTCTAAATAAAAGTTTTTATTCAGAGCATCAAAGACGACAGAGATTTATGCTTGACCACAACAAACAACAGTAATGAGGAACATTCATGGCCTATAAAAACTGCTTGCAGTGCTCCAGATCCAATAAGGTTTATGAGTTCAAGCATCTTCAGTGCACAAGCCATGTGTCTTCATCTGCCAAGTTATCTGCTTTTTGTTTTTGCTCTTTTTTTCATCTTTTACAGTATGTCTCTTGACTTTATGTGACTTATTTGTTGTTCTAGTTTAAAGCTGAAGACCAAAAGTCAGTAATGGGTTTATTTGACACCCCCAACCCCCCCCCCAAGTTTGATTACAGGACATGACTCAGCGATTGTCTGTTCTTAGTTGCGTTTGTAAGCTTCCACATTCAGCGTCAGTCAGTCCCTCTCTGCCATCACTTTTTACTGCTGACGGCTGGGACAGGGCTCAGGGAGACTTTGGCTCATGAAACACGAGATGCTTGGGGCATGTTTAGATTATCACAAACCTCTCCACTTAACTCACCATAACACTCTGCTGAGAGGAAAGTTATTCATCACAAAGACTTGACAAGAAACATGAAAATAGGATGGCCTTTTTTCATCTATGTCACTCTTCCGGCACCCTTGGAGGTTGAGCCCTGTCTTATCTGATATCTATTTTTACAACTATACAGACCTCTGTCATGCTATGAAGAAATTGCACCTTTTATCATGCTATTGTTATCATTAAATTTTATTATTTATATTCACTAAACATTTGTAACTGCTATCTGCCCTGTCTCAAGGTCCGATTCACAAAAGATATTGATGATATTACACGCCCATTAGGTTTTGCAGCTTAGTGCAGTTTGATCTTGTTTTGCGCCTGTAAAATGTTCATCTGCAATTTTCTGTAGTGGACCCAGATCTGCGGGATGTGCCTTGTTTTTCTATGACTCACTCTGTATTGGGTGTTTTGTCAGAATGATTGCTTTAACTGTGTGCTCCCCCTCATTCGTCTGGGCTGGAGAGCTACTCTGCTTTCTGCTTGACTGTTAAGAGTGCATAACCATCGTCTCTACTTCTCACAGCACTAAGTTTTATGTAGTTTTCCAGTTTCATTCCCTCGTGGTGAATACCAGGTATTGTACTGTCTGTGCCATGTGTGCGCATGATGTGTACTGTTTTGCACTATTGCTTTGTCTGGCTACAATCACTGCTGCCATTAACACTGGAAAATCTGCGTGTGACACCCCTTATAAATGCGCAACTCTCTGAAGGCGTTACTATTTTCACTCTAACTGCATGTGGCTATTAGCGCTGTTGTTTGTAAATTTGAGATTATTTGCAATGATGCTCATTTGCATGGAAAGGGGACTTTTGCATCAAATGTGTCCATACTGTAAAACTTAATAGTCATAATAAAAAAAATTTATTATTACTATTGCTTCAGTCACTGAACTCACCCTGCCTATATTTGAGACAGGTAACTATATGGTGTAGTATTTAATTTGTTTCTCAGAAAACTCTTGTTCAGCTGTCGTGGAAAATAGGCTAGAAATGATTTGTTTATTTCAACAAATATAAATATTACTTGTATAAAAGGCTATAACACATCAATTACAAATCATTCATTTGTCATTCAGCTGATGGGAACAGTGTTTGTTCTCTCTTGAGGTGTTCATAACACTCAAATGTAGTTTAGTATTTTGTTGGTCTGTCAGTCCACCACTTTGGTCCGTACTGAAATAGCTCAACAATTCTGGCATGGATAGCCATACTTTTTTTTCATGTTCCCCAGAGGATGAATCCCATTGACTTTGGCAATTTCTTGACTTTTCCTCTAGTGCCCCATGAAGTTTTAGTAAAATGTTGCAACAACTATTGGATGGATTGCCATCAATCTTTGGTACATGCATTCATGTCTCAATCAGGCTGAAATGGTCAAAATATTAATCTGCTTAAATCTTTAAAACCAAATACCTGCAAAAGTGACCTGTCAGCCAAAGCTGTACCTCTGGTTTTGTGCTAGCCTTCTAACACTCTAAACTAAGATGGTCAACATGGTAAATATTATAGCTTTGTGAGTAAGTTATTATGTAATTGACAAATTGGGCTGATTGTTTAATTTGTTTGTTAATTCTTAATATGATTGCTTGACATATATAATGCTGTCTCATCTGGTGTTGTGTTGGCAGTTTCTTTCCTGACTAGCTGTCTAGTACAGCTTATGATGACTTTGCAGCTTAAATCCTTGGGACTTTACAGACTTTGAAAGTGAAAGCACACCTTCTCTTGTACTAGCAAACTCCTAGTAGGTGAGCCTATCTGGGTACCACATGCACCTATAATAAGTATGCCCAAACATACAGTCCACTCAGTGGTTATGTGGTCTGCAGTGTCTAGTATGCATCCATCTACACCTTCAACCACCCCCACACAGACTTCTAGATGGATAATTCATAGTAACGAGGAGCTCTTGAGGTTACATCTGCTTGTGAGCACATCTTAGTTCTTCTGTTTTTTACTGCAGACATGGATTCAAGGGATCCCTGTCATCATTGAAGTAACTGTGAGCACCTACTGAATTTTTATTTGCTCCAGGGTTGCAGGCTGCCATAAGGAGGAAGCAAGTGCAAAGAGTCATCAGTGAGGTTGTATAGAGTGTTGTGAGGAAATGCTGCTGTACATTTAGATAGAAGATATGTTTTGGACATTGTATGCTGTTTCACAAGGATTACAAATCCTGATAAATATATAGACATACAGAAAAATGGCCTATAATGCATTTGAGAGACCTCTTGTAAAACTCCTGAACTCAGGCAACTGTACATCTGCAGAGAAGTGTGTTAGTATACTGTTTCTGGAAAGCAGCAAGAGGAATTTTATTCTGAAACTTGAAAGCACTCAGATTAAAAGCTGCCTCCAATAGAAAAGCAGCCACCAGGCAACATTTTCAAGACATTTTTGTTTTTATAGCTGCTCTGGGCTGAACCATGCAAGGAGTAGAGACTCAATATAGAATAATTATACAATGTCATCTTGGTACACATTGGCAGTAAATGCATCAGTTGTAATCATATGCTTTCAGCTACAAGGAGGGCAACTCTAAACTCATGTCTTTCTGAAAATTGTAGACTGAGTCTGAAACAAGAATCTATAAGGAGCCGCTGGACATCTGTCAGTACATTTTGTCGGCTGTCCGAGTCCTGTTTGAAATGAAAACTGAAGACTTTAGTTTCAGTTGTTCAGATTTCCTCTCTGCCAACGCAGGAGGGCTTGTCAAATTAAACCAAACATTTTAAGCCACAGTCCCATGGAAGCAACATGAACAAGAGGTTTTGGCATTTTCTGCCAAACAACTTGAAACAAAATGACAAAAAAAGAAGGCCAACTGTCTGCCAGAAAACCAATATGCAAAGCCAGGCTGCTTTCAAGAAAGTTTTTGTTACTGCTGACCAAGCATAAGGTCATCAAATGGGGTCATAGATAAATAATGTAAACAATTCACATAGTCCAAAATCACGAAATTAGCCCCAGAGAGCTTTTCTATCCCACCTAATATTTTGAACAGTGACCCCTTCCTGCTGTATGATTGAAAATAAGTATATACAATTTTGTGGGTAATTACCTCCAAATGATTTGCTCCAAAAGTGAGAATCAAACCTTTTTCAACACAAGTCACTTTTCACTCCATTAAAACTATGTATGGCATTGTCGATCAATCTGTCTGTCCACCACTTTTGTCCAGACTGGAACATCTCAAAAACTATTTTGAGACTATCGACATTTATGGTCCCAAGAGAATAAAGCCCTCTGACTTTGGTGATCCCCTGACTTTTTCTCTAGCGCCACCAGCTGGTCCATTTTTACAATTATTCTGTGAAATATTATAACATCTGCTGGATGATTGCCACATCATTTTGTACTGACATTCAAGGATCTTACACGAGGTATCCTAATGATTTTGGTGATACCCTGGGGGTTTCCTCTTGGAAAATTGTTGTACGGATTGCAACAAAATTTGGCACAGACATGTCCCACTCAGAATGAATTGCCATTGCATCAGGACACCTGCAAAACTAATGATTATAAGTTTCATGCATGCTCATCATGTTAGCATTGTCATTGTGATGTTAGCATGCCAACATTAGCATTTAGCTCAAAAAACAACTGTGCCTCAGGTCAGCCTCACAGAGCTGCTAGCTTGGCTGTAGACTTGTAGTCTTGTTTAACACTAGCAGTCAATTCACTGTTCAACCCATTAATACCGTGCATTTGTCTTGATCACATTATTTATTTTCATCAGTAGCCTACTCAAGTTCAGACAGGGTTGTCAGCAATAAGTTTACACCCTCAGTCAGGATAGAAAGTGATATAGTCAAAGTATCTTAACTCAGCAGCTGCCTCCAACAAAGTGCCCATGAGAAGAGATCTTCTCTTGTCCAGGAGCTGCACAGTGACCAATAGCAGAAAACTGTGGTTTTACTGAGTTGCAACCAGATGTGAATGTGTTTAAATATACAAATCATCAGCAAATTTCAACGGGTAACTAGATGTTTAAAACATGTGTGGCCCTAATAAATCTGACCACTAGTCCTGCACATCCTGGAGTCTAAAACAACAAATCAAAGCCACATTTACGCACACACCATCAATAGACCTTTTTTTTTTGAAAGGAAGTCAAGGCATGTAGTCATTGATCTGCATTTATTATACTTAATCCCAATAATTCATCCAAACTTATTTTTAAGTAGCCACACTAAACAGTGGTGTACTAAATATTTTCCTCACCTTACAAAATATCTGCTAAGTCTATGGTTCTAATTTTTGTGTTGTGATAAAACACGTAAACACAGATTTTCCATAATGTGGTTTGAGTTTGAGTGAGAATGGCTGCCATCACACTGATCTGTCTTTCATCGGTACATATGGAAAACCAAATCAAGGGGAGGACTCTATAGCTACCACCTGTGCTTCCATTCTTTGTTCCAGTTATCTTTAACCTTTAATTATTTTCAGGCCTCAGGAGCCCTGCAGTCCAAAAAAATCTAAGGGCTCCTTGAGGAAACTCCTAGAGTCTGGAAAACATTTCATTTTGGCCATTGAGGCTTTTATATTAGCCGTTGGCCCATTTAGATGCTATTTGGGCTCTTTCTTTTCACATTCTTAGGCTTTCAGGAAACGTCTGAAATAACAGCTCCACCCCACCACTTAATTTGCATTTAGTATGTTGCATTTAGTTTAGTGCCTCTCCTGCTCCCTGCCCATTCAAATCTTTATGGGGAAGGTTGGGGCAATTTCCTTTTATTTGTTGTGTTATTTTCCTTTCAAACTTTTTTCAAACCTTAACTAAAAGAAACGTGTTTGTGATTTTAGGATAGTCTGATTAGTCTCAGTCCTGTAATTAGGTTGCGTTGGGATGCAGTGATGCTCCTCTTGGTGCTGTTCAGACATCTTCCAAAGCACAGGGGGCGGGTCCCGAGACAACTTTCCCGACTGGTGATTTGATGAACGGAGGATTTTCCAGTGTCAGTATCTTACAATCTTTTCAGGTTCAGTGTTACGGCGTTTGTCCAGCCTCCTGACGGCGCGCAACTTTCAGAGAGCAGAGTGGTTTGCGCTTTTTCATGAAAGTCCCATACAGTCAGTCTGAGTCCTGGGCTTAAGGGGGAGCAGATCTGAAGGGCCCAGTCTGGCTGTGAGAGGCATCCTTATACTTCACACATGGCGTTGTAGAATACGCACACTTTTGTGGATTGTGGAAGGGACCGAATTTTATTAAAAGTCGCGCTCACAATGGAGATGCAAAGGTGGACCACCAGGTGGAAAACGAAAAGGTGGCTATGGGATTCGACGCTAATCGCTGTGGTCACATTATTTTTAATTCTACAAGCTGCCAGTGTCAGAGCAGGTAAGAAGCTGCATGTTATCCGACGCCAGAGTCACTGTGCCAACTCCAGTGCACCCCAGATAACTCCAGAGTGGCCTACAGGCTGGCTGCCAGTCCATAGGTGGTATAAGGCTTAGATACTAGCTAGCGACTGGACTTAATTTAGTAATCGCCATAAATCAGTTTGCCAACATTTTCAATTGCTCAGTAGACCTATCCACCTCATCCAGCAGAACAGGTGATGCTTTTTGTATGTTTTATTTTTAATATTCGAGGCAATATATCTTATGACGAGGACTGAAGGTCGTTTTTTAGTTTATTGTTGAGTGATACCAAGTTGAGCCCATATTATATCACTGCACCTGCATCCAAGTTTCCAGTCATTTTTAAAGGGGTTTACTGTGTCACCACAGTTTTGTCTGTAAGCCTTGTTGTTGACACTGAAGTAGATACCGAGACTTACCTGAAACCTTAATTAATAGGCTGCCTACATAGCTTGATTGCGTCCAAATTCAATTGGATTCATTGGCACAAACCGACGGGGATGCTTGGTTACGTCTGCCACCCAGGTGTGGTCAGCGAGGAGAGAGGAGCGTCTTGATTTTTTTCTTCTTCTTGATACAAATATTCTGGTGGTCTGCGTAAAAGTGTGCCCTAAAAATTGCCAGTGAGCGATGATGGCGCTTATTAGCGGTGACTATACTGCTGTAATTTACACTCTGCTGTATAATTTTGGAAGCTAATGTTATCACAGACAAACATTCTTTGTTAATTTTGTGTTCCATTTCACCACTTGGCTGTACTACTGGAAATCCTTATGGTTTTACGCATAACTTTACGCACGTCGTTTGGTGATATAACTAGGTACGCACATAAAGTACATTAAGTTTTTCCAAAATATCAGTGAAGTAACAGCCTAATAGCTAAATCAGATTCACAAGGAATATAAATTAGGCACAACATTTTGTTTCTTTTAATGTCTAATAAACTGGCAGCTGCCTTGATATCTGACTGCTGTCAATAGAGTTTACTGTAACACAGTGTAACGTTAAACATGTAAGTTTTTGGGATTCATATTCTGAGCATTTATTTAATACAATAGGCATATCACTATGACATTTCGGGGTGTGAAATTCCTATTCTGGCCTGAAGGATCACCATCTTTCCGAATGATCTGGGATCCCACTAAGTCTAAGAAGGGGCTTTGATGGAAAAAAAAATGGAGTATTGGAGTATTTTCTTAAAAACATATGTGTGGGTCACATTAACTGCTTATTTTATATCCCTTTGTGTCTGGAGGTGAACAGACATTCATAGCCTACTGTACTGCAGCTTTATCCATGATACATTTGTGTGTGTCAAAGATGTGTGTCTGTTTGGATGCATGGTGCTTTTTAATAGTTGTGGTTTTGACATCAGATCAGTTGTTATGCAACATTTCAAATACTTGCTTTCTTGTGTCAGATCCATAATACTGACAGAAACAAAGTTATTCAAAAAGATATTTTATATGGCTATTAAAATGTTAATCAGAGGCTAATAAACAATAGTTGGTCATTCTTGTAATCTGTTGCATCCTGTCTAGACATGTCTTAAGTCCCACCCCGTTTTGAACCATCACCATCCATTATTTTTACTGTACAAGTCCTATGATACAGTACATTAAGAAGCCATTCAGCAGAGGGCAAATTCAGAGAACTCCCCAAAAATGAAAAGATAATGAAAATAAATTCCACATTGGCATGCCTTGCTCATTGCCCATCTTTCTTCACTCTGACTGATATTTAAACTAACCATAATTGCATGATGTGCTAGCAAACATTTACAGGCTTTCCAATGTACTTTAATTGCTGCCTATGCTGCCAACTCTCAGTAGATGGCAGTGACACAAAAAAGATGCTGCTGCATGACCGCGGGACCACAGAGACATTAAGTCAGAATGTCATGGATTTAAAAGTTAATCACAAGTCTAAACTTAAACATCAAACTGTACTGCCCTGATGAGTTATGAGATGAAGAGTACTGGGAATTTGGCCTATACAGCTAAAAATATGGTATTTCAATGTTAGAGGGTCTGCTGGTGGATTTGCTTTAATGATTTTAACAGAGTTCTTGTGTCACTACATGATTCGCTGCCTCAGGGGAAATCACACTGCTTTCTCATAGTAGCTTGTTAACATGGAAGATAGTATATCACAAGTCCCTGGCAGCAGTCAGGAAGATGTGTCATTAAAAATCAGAGAGACTGACAAATTACCTCTTAGACAAGACTGTGTCTAGTCTGAAACTGCTGTGGTACCTTTAGCACGAGAGAACTGTCTTCTCTTTCTTGTGGGTTGCACCCTTATCATTAGAGTGTGGTTTATCCCTTTTTAAAGGTGGAAGGATGGGAGTCTTTTTCCTTTCAGGATGTATTGAGGGTATAGCATGCCGGCTCAAACTCCTATGAGGCTGAAAAGCGTTAAAAAGCTACGTCTTTTCATTTGGGGTCTTTAATGGTTTTGGATATTGCCTGTTTTTCAGGGCTTCTGTGAAGCCAAGGCTGTGGAAGGAGAGGGGCTGAAGAGTCAGTGGTGCGGGTGGGCGGGTGTGGGGGGGTTCCTGGCCAATTCTGCACATCTGGAATATATGAGGCCTTGAGGTATGCAGTAATGCAGAAAGGCATTCTGAAACTCACAAAGAGACCTTTAGTCCAAGCTTTCTTTTTTTTCAAGAACCAGTAGCTCTGTACTTGGGACAATATTCAGAAAGAGCCACAGACTATTTTCTTTTTTATGAGGCATTTGGTGTGAGGTTTAAAACTTGGCGATGGTAGATACTCACATTTGTAATTTATTCTGTCTGTGTTCAAGTCAGAAGTCACTCTGGTAGTCTTCAGGACAAAACAGACTCTGTCTGTTAAAGTGCTCTTTGTGCGATGTCAGCCAAAAAGTCTATTTACGCCACCTCCTTCTCAGTTGATAAAATTCATTGGGGGACTGATTTCAATAGAAATCAAAAGTAAAGACATTCTGACTTGCTTGATTTCCCAGCAGTGCAGCTTGCATGATGCTTATACTTTTAAAATTTTAAATTCATGAAGTCTGGCATCAGATAATCTGGACTCATATCAGCATAAATTACTTAAGTCCTGTCCATCACTTAAAGAGCAGATCCGGCCAACTTCAAATGATCCAAAACTCGAGACGCGATCCCTAAGCATGTGCTCAAAATCAAGCAAGTTTTGATTCACCACTCAAGCTGTGATTTTTCTGGTCACAGGAGAAGTAGCTACAGGGATGGGGCCTTCTCAGTTTAGTCTCATGTATGTTTTAGTAAGGGGGCATAGGGAGTGGTGCCAGTGCCATAATGAGTTCAGCATGTGGAGTTATAGCTCCACCCATCAGACCCCCTCCTGGTTACTAAAAGCGAACTGGAACTGCACAATCAGCACTTCCTGGCTTCACATGCTACATGACTTAGAAAAACAGAATATAATCACTATAGATTAACGTTAAAATGTTTAGCAAAGAGGCACTACAGAAAAGTATGGTGAAAGAACTGACTGATTTTTTAACAGTATACTGATTTTTAATTAATATTTTCACTACCAGTGGACGCTATTTTGTCTTTATCTATGTCTCTTGACCAAACTCTCCTCCTAGTGCGCACAGGTTTATGCAGTATTATAAGGCAGATGAGGATATTTCCTGTGATGTGAATTTCTGTCTGATCCCTTTAAATAATTTTCCCACAATGTTTTGAAGCCAGTATCAAACACATGGATCTCAATTTTTGCCAAGGAAGGGAGATTTACCATTAAGCCTGTTATCTGCCATTATTTAAAGGCTTTATCTTCCCAGCTGACTATTCAGACATTGTTTATTATTGCTGGGCCTTTGAAGAGGATACATCCTGCCTCTTGACTCACTAAAAAGACAATGAGTAATGTGATGTGTGGACGTAGTTGTGCTCGGTTTTGCTGCTGTGGTTTTGTAATAGTTAAACAAGTAGCGTTTAATACTTGGGTTGCACTGAGTTTGGTTTGGAGTGGAAATTTAGCTGTAAATTAAATGTTTTGCATTGAACCTCTGTTAGCTTTTAATATTGCTTTCTTAGTTGTACATCTCATTTTTCATCAGGCCAATACACACTGCAGAACTGATGTTAAGTCTTAAAGATTAATCTCAGTATATTAATAGTATAAAAGTACAGAGACAGTCTTACATGTTGTGGATGTCATTAAATTACAAAGCAGCAATCGTTACAACTATGGTCAAAGAGTGTTTGATCTGTCATTTCTTTGAGTATATGCCAGCCAATTTATAGACCTCTCACCAACATGCATATGAAGTAATAAATCTTAGTTTTATTAATCAATTTTGAAAGAAGAAATAACCCATTCTGCCTTTCACAAATGAAATTGAATTCATAAGCAATGAAACGCAGCCTTGCTCATTTCACTAACTCAGGGGTTTTGCTGTTGCAGCCTTACTTGGTCTGGTATGACCAGTAGCTTAGGGTGGTTAATGTTAGCAAACTTTCAATAGATAATGCTATGTATAAAACCCTTTAAATAAACACATCACATCTGCTGTTTCTTATGGAGACCGATGGAGGTGTAGCAATACCTGATTACCTAAGTTGACTCTGCCAAGTACAGATAAAACCAGCACCGTAATAACCTACTGTCAGAGCAACACTGTCACAATTACAGAACATAAACCAGAAATAAACAGTTTGTTCAAACCTACACTTTTCTCATGAGCAGTTCTGTGTATTTACTATTTTACCCAGTACAGCGCCCATGATTATTTTGAATTAAAAGCCTCCTCTTACTGGATATTTGTAAGGAAATGCAGCCTCAGGCAGACATGCGTTAAATCACGAATGACACTTTGCTGTATGTCAACACTTCTGTTTATACACTAGCCTTAAAACAAACAAACAAAAATAACCTTAATAGGCTTCTTAAATTTCCCATAATCACACTGTAACTGATGGTGTGCCTCTGGGAATAAGAGAGACAGGGGATAGAACAGTTATAGAATGGAACAGAGTAAAGACAATGAGAGAAAAGAGTAAAAGGTAAAGTTGGACAATGCAGGGGTGAGAGAAGAAATGAAACCGTGTTTATGACTGCATTACACAGTAGTTTCACCCGAGTTCCAGGTCCATTGATAGAAAAGAGTCTAGTAGTGTTAAGAAGCTTGTAAAGCTGCCCCCCCTCTGCGCAGTCCTTATTCCAAAGACTTAGTGATCAACAGCAATGAGTTTTATCATCCCATAGATACTGTTGCTTTTGGCTGTGGGGGTAACAGTGGTGGTGAAGAGGGGGGCAATTATGTCTGCTGAATGGTTCCTAACATTTTTACTGCTCCTGTGCCAAGGTAGCTCATAAACGAACAACTGCTTGAACTGACAGATTTGGCCAACAGTCCTTGCACAGGCAAGGGGTGTAATGGGTGTAAATGTTGACTTATCATCAAAATGCCAAGTCCTATTAGATTTTCTGTTAACTGTTGAAATATGCTTACTGTGTACTTTAAAATTACATGCAGCTTGTACACTAATAATAAATTATATATATATATAATCCCGTATAATCTCATTACATTTATTTATATTTGAATGTTATATTTATTATTTTTATTTTTATTTAAATAGCTTCTGCATGTAGGGACCACTAACTTAGCACAGGAGCTTTGGACAAATGCATTCCCCAAATAACTTATTTCTATACAAATGTCATGAAACTTGTATATAGTATAAGTATATAGTATAATGATGAGTATATATGAATAATGAAATCAATTCTTTGTTCTGCCTCCACAGCCGAACCAGTAGATGTACTGAAGGTTCTAGACTTCCAGAGCTCTCCTGAAGGAGTAAGGAAAACAACAGGCTTCTGCACAGCCCGGAGAGGATCCAAACCCGACATAGCTTACAGAGTGGGAAAACAGGCTCAGATCAGCGCTCCAACCAAACAGCTCTTCCCAGGTAACCTCACGCCTTACCTCAAACAGATTACATGCATTTACACTGAAGGTCAACCAAAACAAGCTATCCTGACTTTAAGCTAAATGCTGGCATGCTGACATGCACACAATGGCAAAGTTAACACGTTCAACGGGTTCACCATCTTAGTTTACAATTTTAGCATGATATCATTTGCTCGTTAGCACTAAACACAAAGTACAACTAATGGGAATGTCATGAGGTTTGCAGGTGTTATTATAAACCAAAGTTTTGGACGGACAGGCCGACCAACAGATCGACATTGCCATCCTTAGAGCAGTGCCTAAACTAAAACTAGACTAAAACAAATAATTGAAACTGATGTTTTTATTTACTGTCTTAAACAACTTAATTGGAAAATAAAAACGTCTTCAACATATTTCACTTTCACAATAAAAAAAGTGATTTAATGGGTACCTGTAATAAAACCTATCACTACAAACACCTGTTTTCTAAAATGCAATGCAGACTTTCGGCAATTCATTTCTAGAAGATCCTCATGAATGTGCTGGTGTTTCAGTAGGCCCCAAGAGCCCTTAAGGGATGAGAGTCACTCAGCACTGTGTATGAAATGTCATGTAAACATATGACTCAAGTAAAAAGAGTAACAACGGATTTTTGTTATTGGGTATTTGGGGGAAACCAACAATTTATTACAGCAAATCACTGTGAGGAATATTTCTTTTGATGTTTTGTGGACAGATCTTGTCAATAAAGTGTCTGTCCTCAAGTTTGATTGCTGGCAGACATGAGTATGTTGTATTTGGCGGATGTAGTGAAATCTAGCAGGGTTTTTATACTGAAAGCACATTGCCTGACTCAAAGTTTGCTGCCCAGCCGAAATAAAGCCATATTTATTTTATCAGGGAGGAGTTCGTTTAGAGGAATAAAAAAGCTATTTGACTGTGTAAGTGTTTGGTTTGCTACTTTCTTCATTCAGCGAAATGATTCATAACAAGGCGACAACATTAGGGGTTGAAAAATGAAGCCAAAAGTTCCAAAAAGTGCTGTTTATTGAATGGCCACTTAAGTCTGGCTCCAAAAGTGAGTCAGTCCCCACAGACCCCCATGTTTAAATGCCCAAGGGGTAAATTTTTATATGACTTACCCATTTATATTAAGGCTTAACGTTAATTAATGCATAATTAATTAATGCATAATTAATTAATGCATAATTAAGGATGTGGCCGCTTTGAGTGACACATCCTTAATGCTCTCTCAGGTGGCTAGCCACTAGGTGGTTCAACAATCAGGCTTCATTCCGCCCACCTCAGCTCCACCTCTTTGTCAATTTTATTTTTACAGAAACCTATGGGTGACGTCACAGACACTACATCCATGTTTTATACCGTCTATGTTTATAACAATAAAGTTCACATCCATTGGAAGCTGGTTAAAGAGTTAAACTATTTTTCAACCTTATTTTCCCATGTGTTTCTGTCTATGTGACTAATTTGGAAAACATTTTTTGAAATTGGTCCAGTATTGAGAGAATGCTCTGCAGGGCTACAGCGTTATCCTTGCGGGCAATTGTGCCCTGTCAAAGTACGTCCACTAAAGTGCTTGTTTTTGTCCAGGTTGAAAAGTTACCCTTTAACTTGGGTTATTTCCATTTGGCTTGATTTCAAATTATAAAAAACTGTTCAAAATAGAGTGATGTATTAGAACTAAATTTCTGTGATTTTTGGCCTGCCAGTCCACCTTACACTTTCAGTAACGGAAATTTGAAGAATATAATTAAGCTTGAAAGGTGAGGCGTTGGAGGTGCCATGGAAGCCAAGCGTCAAAATGTCCTCAGTCAGAATAACTGGACTTTTATTTGATCAGGATTAGTTATTTTGTCATTGAACCAAGCTATTATGGTTTTAAAAATATGACATTTGTTTGAGTATTTACAGCCCTTGTAAAATTAATGTGGCTGCATCACCACTATTGAGTCCTTTCAGGGGATGCCAAGGTCTCTTTCAGCTTCCTTAATAAACACTGCTCTAGGTCCAGTTGTCTAGACACTGGGGGTTTAATGTGAGGAGAGAAAGTTAGAGAGCTAATAAACTTGCCATTATTCAATTTAGTCATTACAATACAATTGGCCTTGTAATGTAGAAGATAGATGTTTAAAAGACAGAGCATATGGTGAAATCTTCACAGAAAGGAATAGCAAGTTTTAATTTAAAGGAGTTGTTCTTCATTTTGGGAGGGTTAGATAAAAATATCAATACCACTATCATAGTATCTCTATGCTAAACATGAAGCCACTACCAGTAGCCTGTTAGCTAGCCTAGCACAAAGACTGAAAAGGAAACAGCTAGTCTGGCTCGCTCTGTCCAAAGGTAACAAAACCTGTCTTCCAACAATCCTAAAGCTCACTAAATAACAGGTTTTATCTTGTTGTTTAATCTGTATAAAATTAAACAGAGGGAATAAATGACATGTTGTGTTTTTACGTGGGGTTATGTGCTGGACTAAGCTCACTGGCTGCTGGTGGAAACTTCATATTCACTGTACAGACAAGAGAAAGGCAATCAATCTTCTTAACTCTCAGCATGAATAAAGAAATGTCTTTCTCAAAATGTCAAACTATAGTTGTAATTTAAAGAAGGAAGGCAGTCAATACACCTTTTCTGCAACATCCTCATAAAACACCCCTTAATCCCCTCAAGACTTATTTAATTAAAATACTGGGATTATATTGGGCAGTTCCCGTGTGTTATTGAATGAATCTGAAATAAAACTTTTTTTGATCAGATTTTGTAAGGCAAGGCAAGGCAAGTTTATTTGTATAGCACATTTCAACAACAAGGCAATTCAAAGTGCTTTACATAAAACATAAAAGCAACAGGGAAATATAAAAGTTTAAAAGTAACAGGGAAATTGAAAAAATGCACATTAAAATATAATAAAAGATACAGTGCAGTGTACAATCAGGGTTAAAAGAGTTAAATGGAAAATAAAAACAGGCTGAGGGGTTGAGCAAATAATTGAGTTACAATTATTTTGAAAAGAGAATAAACAGAGAAGTACACTTAATCTACTCTCTCTAGCTAGTCTGTACTCGGGTCCATAGCAATCTTTGGGTCCACTGAAACTCCAAAAACCCTCGGACACTACAGAGAAACCAGGACATGTCTGAAAAATCTTAAATATTTAATTAAAAGCTATGGTAAAAAGTAAAGTCTTCAGTCTTAATTTAAAAGAACTGACAGTTTCAGCAGACCTGCAGTTATCTGGGAGTTTGTTCCAGATATGCGGATCATAATAACTGAACTAAAAATCCTTTTATTTACTAACATACCAACCTTGTACCTACTGCTTGTTGCACCTTCAGGGGGAGTTTTCCCAGAAGATTTCTCCATCCTGTTTACCATCAAGCCCAAGACTGGTCACCAGTCCTTCCTGCTGTCCGTGTACAACCAGCAAGGCATCCAGCAGCTCGGCGTGGAGGTGGGCCGTGCCCCCATCTTCCTGTATGAGGACCAGCATGGCAAGCCTGCCCCGGAGGAGTACCCCTTGTTCCGCTCCATCAACCTTGCTGACGGCAAGTAAGTGACTGAGTGCTTCTCAAGAGGGCTTGAACACGTTGGAGGTCAGATGTGGGTGGTCGATTTTTGTGTCCCCTGGATCTTTGCTTTTTGGTTTCCCATTTTCAGTGTTGAATTTAAAATCTCATGTTTGTTGTGAAGCTCGTGAGATTGGCTCAAAACCAAAGCAGCACATTGTGAGGCTCATCTTGAACTCTTTATCTCAATTTATTGGTTATTTTTTATGCTAAACAAAACCAATCTGCTTAACTCATTTTCTCAAGCACTCAGAACGTACTTAACTCTAGCCTAGTAAGCTGACACACAACTCCGAGGATTTATTATCATCTTATGTTTGTTCAGTCATTAATACCATATGGAACAAGTCAGACAGTAATGGCAAATAAATTGCTGCCAGCAATTTGATGACAGTCTTTTTTGTTCCAGATTATTTACAGAAGTGGTGTACTGATATGCAGTAATGGGCAGGGTCTTCATAAATCACATAGCTGTGCAATGACACTGATCATTGTTAAAAGCTGCTGTCTATTATTTGCACCAATGCACAGAAATGTGAAATTGAAATAATTTCTTGGGTGGTTATTAGTCTGTAATGAATTATATCATGAAAAAAACACTGTACAATCATTACATTACAATTTCGCTATACTGTATTTGTAGCATTTGTAGTGTGTAGTTTATGTATTTTGACACAGTTCAAATGCACCCATCCCAAATGTATACAAACAAATAAACAAAGTTGCCTCTGCGTAATGAACCATGCCAAATCAATGATTTATCAATTATTCATGTGATTTTTAATTCAATTGGGTTTACTTAGAATTTTTCTGATTCTCTCCGAGTTACTGTATCACCAAACCAACCTGTAGAAATTCAAAAGAATAGTTCAAAATCTTGGAAATTACATTTCCTTTTGTGCCAAGAGTTAGTTGGGAATGTTGCTATCATTCACGTGAAGCTACAGCCGACAGAAGATTAGTTTAGCATAAAGTCTGGATACAAATGGAAATGGCTAGCCTGGCTCTGTCCAAAAAATACCCTACCTGTAGCCTTAAGATAACTGTTAACACGTTATATGATGTTTGTTCAATCTTTACAATAACAACTTGTGGTTTTGGAGGAAGGTATGTTACTACTTTAAAGGTGAACAACAGTTTATCTGTTCAACAAGACTAGCATTGTGTTAATTTGTGAGTTTTATTGCTATTAGTTGGTAGATTTTGTCGCCTGGTTCCAGTCTTAATGTTAGGCTAAGCTAGGCTAATGAGCTGCTGAAATATGAAAGTGGTATTGACCTTCTCATCTAACTCTCAGCAAGGAAGCAAGTAGAAATGTTCCTATTCCTTTATCTATAGACTGTGAACATTTTCTTCAAAGGATAGGAAGTGCCAAAGTATTCTGCTTGTATTTCTGACCTCCTGTTTTGCTCCATTGCTGCACAGATGGCATCGTGTAGCTATCAGTGTGGAGAAGAAGAGTGTCACCATCATTGTGGACTGTAAGAAGAAGGTGACCAGGCCGCTCGGCAGAAGTGACCAGGCCATCATCAACATAGAAGGCATTACTGTCTTTGGCACCAGAATCCTGGATGAGGAAGTCTTTGAGGTAAGGCGGCCATATTGAATCCCTATTCATCTGGATTATGCTTGCTGCATTGTGATGACTATGCTGTAAATTGGTTTAAAGGAAAGGTTTGAGATTTTTAGAAATGCGCTGATTTGCCTTTTTGTTGCATGATAGATGAGATGATGGATGCCACTCTCATGTCTGTGCTTTAAGTATTAAGCTAGTGCCAGAGGGTGATTAACTTGGGTTAGCATACACACTGGGAGCTGAGCTACCCTGGCCTCATTGTGCTCTGCCAGATAAAATATGAAAGATAAAATACGTTTCACCTCTGACACTAAAACCTGAGGTACAAGTCTGTTTCAGAATCTTCTCGTACACTGGAGTGTGATTTACAAATATTATGCAGGCATTCACCTCTACATTGAAGTAATTATGTTTTGAGGGAGTTTGGGAAAGCTTACTTAGATGCCAGCAATTTCTCCATCCTGGTTAAGTGTTGATGTAATTGTAAGCATACTGTGAATCTTACTCTGAATGAATCTCATTTACCATTGTGAAAAGGGACAATTTTAGTGTCTAATGCTTTAAGTCCAAACGCTTTAAGGCCAGATATTTTATTTGTCTTTCATTAACTTGTGCATACAGTTAATGGTGAATTTATTGGCCAGAACAACAATATTGGCTTTGTGTACTTGGCAAGAGCCATGAGCAATGTCTGTGGAAAGGCTACTTGCACAGTGTGTTGTTCAAAGTTTTTTTCCCCCTCAACACTGGTTGTATTTGTTTGAATAGTTGACTTAATAAAAGAAAGACTGAGGTCTAATAGGCTTAAGTTGTACATATTGGATAGTGTTTTATTTGAGATGCTTGGATTGTGCAACAATTTCTAAAATGATTCCCTCAATAGCTGCAACTACCAGAGCTCAGAATCAGAGGTCACAGATCAGAGTATAGTAACTGAGGTGGCAATTATGAGATGGAAGGTTCTTGCTACCAGATTTAGCACAGGTAGCTGTGTGCTGAGTGGAAAATGTGAGCTGAATGCTAGCTCCGAAGACAATGGCCTCTCTTTGAAGTCTGCATGTGGAATGCTTGCTAAGTAGAACAGCCTGCAAAAAGTTTGCCTCCAGGTCACATATGACTTTCCACAAAGCGGCCACTTGAAAATGGGATCCCACTCTTCTTCAGTGGTTTTTGGCGAGCAGATCACATTGCTAGAGACGTGAAACATGTAGACACGTTAAGGTCATGATAAGAAGAGTCGATACAAAGTACAGCAATATTTTTGTACATTTGACATACTTTGACATACATTACTACTAAAGTACAATGAGCCCAACTGCAGTAAATGAGTTTTGTAACATTACCAGCAGGTAAGGAACATAAGAGTGAAAGCCATAGTGATTAGAGTTGGGATTGTAATTAAGGTAATTGAGAGTTAAGTGGAGAGGATAAATGTAGCCTAGCATTTTCACCAAGCCTTTTCTATTTTTAATGCTGATTTATTACCAGCCATTTGGCTTTTGTGAGTGCTCTTTGTTTGAACATATATTATGCTAAATGGTGTTGGATTACAGAGTAATATGTTTTGTTCTCTGTTTAAACACCTGGAGAAGAGAAAATGATTCCTTTTTGTTCCAAGGGTTGAGGCTTTTTGCACATTGAAAGGTGGTTTTGATCAGTGTATCGCACAATAGCAATACTTTAGTGGCGTAGATAGAAATGCAGCCATATCTTAAAATGTAATTATTTCCACTTTAAGTTTAATAACTCTAGATTTGTTGAATGCAAACTGACTACTTGTAGGCACACTGCACTGATTATGGCAAAAAGTCTTACTTTCCACAAGGGTCTTTGCTAATTACTATATATTCCTAAAGATAAAAGCTGTTTTTTGGAGAGATTATACTTGCATACATTCTACAGCTGTTGTAAAAAAAATACTATAATCAGTATACCTTGGGGCTATAGAAACACAGCTGGCTGCATTATCAACTATTGATTTACACAATGTGAAAATTTTAAACATCTCTGCAGTCAGGTTATTGAGTCCAGTTCCTCCAAGGTCTTGTATGTAGAAAAATGTATTTAAGTTTAAATCTTATAGAGATCTGCCTAAATTATGCCTTTAATATTACATTTTTAATTGATTGTGATTCTTAGGATTAAAATCCAGTTTCAATGTGTAGATGTTAGAAAATGCATTTGCTAAAACCTGTAAAGCAGGTTATTAACGTGTTGCATCTTGTTTGTTTAGACATTCAAGTTCTGGTTTTAGGGGAACTTCTGTGCTGTGCTATTAACAGCCAGCCAACAAAATAACCCTTACCCAACCCTGATTATCCCCAACCCTAACCAAAGCATTACAGTTATCTACTTCATTTACATACCCTGTCCTGTACCTAAACTTACCTTGGTAAATGGATCCAACAAGAGGCAAAACACTTACTGTAGCTTGTCTTCCACTGGACTATCTGAAGAATTATAGATTTACAGCTATGAGAAAATACCTAATACCTAACACATTAAGAAATTGTGGCTGTTTAGCATACCTAGCCTGAGTTGCACAACTTTGGAGCCATTCCAGAGTTTAATTACTGACATTGGCTATGAGCTTTTTCACTAAAACTGCTTTGAGCTGTGAGCACATGGCTACATCACTGCAGTAGATTGCATAAGCAGGTGTCAAAGCTGGAAGCACAGGGAAGAGTGAAGGCTAGGGGAAAATATGATCAGTGTGTGCTTAGTCTTGGCTCAGCTTACACAGCTGTTTAAAAGATATCCTCGCTGAGCAGGCCCCCAAATGGCTTTTTCCCCCTTTCTACTGCCTTTTCTTCTTTTATATAAAAGCCACAAGATATTTGAATCATCTCTCGCTTTTATGCAGATCCTTTCTTTAGACTTTAAAGGACAGGGTGGGAGTCTTTGTTTTTGCAGAATGTGTGTTCACATGTGTGTTGTTACATATGTGCAAAAACGTGTGTGTGTGTGTGTGTGTGTGTGTGTGTGTGTGTGTGTGTGTGTGTGTGTGTCTGTGAGGAGGATAGGAGAAGAGAGAGGCAAAGATAGTTTGTTTATGTGTCTGTCATTTCTGCATAGTAGATTGTTCCAAAACGCTGTCCCTCAAGCAGGACAGTCTTTGGCAGAGGAATCTAACAAGGCTGTGATGGGCTCTAAGCTTTAGAGTGAATCATTTTTTATGGTTGAGCTGGCAGGACGAGAAACAGTCTGACTGTTTCTCATATTCCTTAGTCACTGTTCACCCTGCTGTACTTGTCACAAAATGTTTTGGTTATGGTTGTGTAATAGGAACATAGTAATTGATTCATACTTGTTTGAGCGTCACTGTGACTGTGAAGGTCTTCATATATATCGTATTTTAACTTTTCCAACAGTAATAAAGCACATGATAGTACATTGTCAATTGTTGTCAAATTGTATCTGTATGTGACCTCCTTGTCCCTTGTGCCATGACCTTAACTGGTCCAAGTACAGCCAGGAAGTAATGGACCCCAGGTGCTTCTAAAAAACATTTGCCGATGGAAAAGACCAGGGGGAGGAAAATAGAAAGACAGATAGAGAAAGAGTGAAGTGAAGAAAAGGCGTGCAGACAAGCAAGCAGATGGTTCAAACAGTTCAACAGTTTTGTGAGCTACTGGCAGGCAAAATGTTTTAATAATCGAATGGTGCAAGACATTTGTATGCCCCTAGCGCTTGAAAAGAAACTTTATCCCTGCACTGACCACAAAAGCTGCATTTGATAAAACAGTGGGAGAAATCTGGAGAGTATTATACATTTTTTCCTCTTCTCTACTTCTTGGTTAATTGTTGTCCTTGTACAGTTCTGAAATTCCATCTCTCTTTTTGTTCTTTCATGATGTGATCCCCTCCCAGAGTTTGGAAAAGCAGGCTTTTTTTTGCTGACATGTGTGTCAAATGTAGGTGCAGGAGATAAAATAAAGAACATACATAATTAAATTATGGCTACAAAAGATACTGCAAGTTTGTACAATAGGCATTTTAACAGCATCTGCAAGAAACTGTTGATTTGAGCAGCCAGTCTGCATGGCCTCTGAGCTGGCAACAACTGGCTGATGATGCCCCTGGACGTTCAGTGTGACAGGCGTGTCACAGTGACACCATTAAAGGTTTCACTTGAACTGTCATGTACAGTAGGGATACTTAAAATTGATCATACAAATATTCTTTGTGATCATGACACCCTTTTTCCTCCAGCCTCTGCATGTATGCATTTGTGTTTTACTGGGTCAGACTGCAGATGCTTTGGGCATATTTCCAAATGTGTGCTACAGGTGCATTAATATCCCCAGCTGTTCCTGCAGGCAAACTGACCTGCTGCACCAGGCCGCAGATAATAACATTTCAACCACCTAATTAAGTACCTACATGTTGTTCTGTAGGAATTAGTGAAAACTACATATGATTTGTGTATAGTGAAGTGTAGGGCTGCAAAGTGGGAATGTTTTTGTTGTCGTTGATGCTGCCAATGATCTTCTCAATTCATTATTTTGTCTGTAAACTTCACAAAAATAGTCAAAAATGCCTTCTATAATCGACCTGTCCAGGGTGTACCCCGCCTTTCGCCCACTGTAAACTGGGATTGGCTCCAGCCCCCCGCGACCCTGTACGCAGGATAAGCGGTTGATGATGGATGGTTGGATGGATGCCTTCCATAATTTCCCAAAGCAAAAGACGATGTCTTCAAATGTTTTGCCTTGTCAAATCAACAATCAAAAACCAAAAGATATTCACTTTACAATGATATAAAACAGAAAAGCAGCAAATCCTCACATTTGAGAAGCTGAAACCAGGACATTTTAGGCATTTTTGCATTACATTCTGTAAAAATGGGGATTACGCATAGGGATTACTTTAAGCAAAAAGTTTCCATTAAACGGAAAGCAGATTGCTATTTACGTGTTTCCTGTAAAAACACACAGCTAATGAGGGATTTGTCGCAGATATTGATTGCCAATATAGCCAGTAGTTGAATGTGGTTACGCCCCCTCCCATTCACGCAGGCTCTGAGACTGACGGAGGCCAGTTTGACCACTGGGAATACAGTACGAAGGTGGTTTTCTTGCCAGTTTGTCTCTTGTCACCCCAGGGCTGAGTCAACTAATGAGGCTGTGTTCAGACCTTTTCATGTCGTGTTCACTTGGAGGCTGCTGAGCGCAGTTTCGTTGCCCGCTCGCCCGGCGCGGCTCCCTGCAATCATGCCGGGTCCCCCCGCCACTGGCATGAAAACCTCCAGTGCTTGAGTAAAGGTGTTTTCCGAATTCCCAGTATGGACAGAGTAAGATAATTTGACTAAGCTAATTAGATAATGTCAGCTAGCTAGCAGCATTTAGCTGACTTGCTACAGCAACAAGTAAAGCTATCTGTCCATCAGGGGAGTCAGTAAATCACAGAGTTGAGGCAGAGCAGCAGGAACATCAGAGAGAAAACCAGGAAATATTTTCCATCAAATATGATCCAGTTTCAGTAAAATCTATGAATAGAGGTGTGCTTTCATATAGTAATCAGTGGTGCCCGGTCCCAAAAACACTATTTTTCAGTAGTCATAAATATTTAAAAAGCTTTTCATTGGACATTAAATGAATGCAGGCCCCCCCCCAGTGCAGGATGATTCATCAACATTTTAAAATTGTTTTCCAGGAAATGACACACTCTAAAATGTCTTCAATAATACATACAAAACAACACTTTTTGTCACTGATGGGCGAGATCCTGCCATATGACTTACGGCCTAGTGCAAGGCATAATATAGAAACATTTAGGCCTAAACATCAAATTTGATTTCATGGGAATGGGATATTTTATAATTGTATGTTTCTCTAAAAATACACTGAGCAGACAATACATCTTGTCAAAGTAACTAAAAGTAATCAGGTTACATTACTTTTATTTTATGGTACTTGGATTACATTACTGATTAAATTTCTTTACAAGTAATTAGTAATTGTACCGGATTACATTTTTAAAGTAACCCTGATTATGACATGTTCACTTCAGGATTAAGCATAAATGTGGGAACTGCATGGGATGTCCTCTAAATTTTTACCAACTGCAAAACTCTTGCTGCTTTTTCTAAGCCTCCCAGGCAGTATAGGATTTGTTCTGCCCAAAACAAAGTCTACCAGTCAAATACTTTAAGTCATACATTATTATAATCTTTATTTAGTCAGGCAGTCTCATTGAGATTAAGGGAGACCCAAGAATAAACAGTCACAGCAACATCAACACACAGAATCAACACAACTACACAATAAAATAAAAAAATATTTTTTTCAAGAGTCATAGAAAACATCAGATGATAAAGCTTTAAAATATCCAAGGGTAATTAAGACTGCAGTTTGAAGGCAATTTGTAGTTGATTCCGTTTTTCTTTGCCAAGGACAGATGCATGGTTAAAGGTACATGTGTTAGAACCATGGTTAAAGACGGAGCATTGATGGTTTTAGGATTTGCCAACCCTTGCAAATAATGCAAGATCTGAGAGAAGCATGACAAGAAGGTCTGCCTTTAAGGCTTGATTTGGGGCAAATTTTCTTCATGCACTAAAAAAAAAGAAGACAAAATTGAGGTTGGGATCCCTCCAGCAATTGATACTAATGTTGATAAAGTAAACTAAATCAAGTATGGTCTTCATTTTGTAGAGTCAAACTACATCTTTGTTTATGCCTCCAAATTACTCCAACAAATGCTGGATGGGAAAACACCCATGCTTCCTGTCATCTCTGATCCAGTGCCAGCAGGAGGCTATCTGCATCTAATCACAGTTGTGTCTTGATTTTTGAGGTCGGTCATGTGCTCTGTTGCACATGGGTGACGTAATGCACCATCATAATCAGATGTCCACTATTCGCTTGATCACCATACCGCTATTCTTCTGAATGACATTCAGAAGCTCATACTTGACATACTATTAACAATACAATGCCAACGACAGATATTATGGTCTGCTGAGGGCTTGTAACACCGGCTGTTATTAGGTGATAATCCATCTGCCAGTTAATTGCCTTAAGTAATTTTAGTTCCTTTGGTGTGTGCTGTGCTTTGGGAGGTTTGCTCTTCCCAGGAGATGCCAGGGTCAACTAGCCCAAGGACAATTCAGTGGTGTCTGTCCACTGTTTCCACATTTCATAAGTTAAAATCAGATGTGAAACATGTAGGCTTGAGGAAAAAACAGTGGTGTGTTTCCCAGACAAAAAACAGGCATGTTCCTATAATGGTTTGCCTTTGGGTCAAATGCACATGGAGGGAGGGATTCGATGATGATTCAACTCGCTTCTCTCGTCTTTAATCGGTCCATCCATCCATTTCAGTTTGTCCTTTTACGTATTTATCTTTGTCGAATTGTTGCTGCTACAGTGTGAGATTAAGGCTAACATATGTCGAAGCACGTTGTATTTACACACACATGCACAGACCCATTAAAGCATCGATTGTAGTGTAGCCTAGACAAATGATTTATCCCATTGTGTCTGTGCTAGCTCTGAGCAGAGCCAGGGCATTGCTGTAAATCATTCCTGGAATTCTGAGGAGGAACCTCAACAGATGCCAGAGAGATGTGCAATGCAACCCAGACAATAACATCAACACAAGCACTAAGATGCAGACAAAGGAGGATAGGAGGGTTAAAAGAGAGAGGGTGGACGGTGAGGGAGAAGATGATGGGGAAGTATGGAAGTTTTTGAAGTGTGTGTGGTCTCTTGACAAGCCCTGTATAACGTTTTTGGACTCTCCTGCAGATAATGTGTATATCCACACATTTGTTTTCTTGTTGTGTTAACTACATTACTTGCTATACCATATTTTCTTACTAAATATACACATAAACAAAGCTTAAAAATAAAGTGAATGAGTGAGACTGAAAAAGGCAAAGTTGATGACTGTGCACACACAGGAAGACACTCTGTGACACTCTGTGTCTTCCTGTGTGAGGAAGCAGACAGAGATCTTGCCAAATGCAATGTGTCTATGTTAACTGTCCTCTCTGGCGTTGACTGGCTTTGACTTTGGATCCATTTTCTTACAGTATGCAGTTGCTGAATGACTGTCATTTAATTGAGACCTTGTGTTTCTCGTTGTAGTTTTTCTTGTAGTAAGAGGTTCAGAAGGTGCAGGGTGAACTCATGTGAGCAGGGTTTTAGGACTTTTTTACTGAGTGTTCAAGTTCAATAAGCACAAATTCTCTTTTGCAGAAACCGCTCCACACTCGGTTACACACATTCACGCCTGAAAGCGGCCCAGTACAACCACAGTTTAATCTGTTGGCCACAGTTGGTTGTTAAATGCCTTGCTCAAGGGAGAGGTAAGAGCTGTTCCTCACCCAGATTTATTCTGCAATCTGGGGATTGAACTGACAACTTTTTGGTCTCACGTTTTTTACAATTAACATTTCTTCTTCTTGCAATTGTTCTGGATAACTTCCCAGCTCCAAACCCAACACAAATAAGGGTTGCAATGTTCAGATCGTGGGTGTTAACTGAAACAAATTTTTTTTGTCGCATTTTATTACCATGTGGGCATGGTCTTTCCTTCCCTAATGAGACCTGAACTACATTTTACTCCAAGATTGTGTAAACTGTAGAGATTCTCCACCTAATACCCCACAGAGACTGGTGGATGGTGAAGGAACCCCTGCACATCTTATATTGAGGAATGACCCATGCGTATAAAATATCTCATGTACTGTCTCTGTTTTCTTAAGCCGAAGTGCGATCTGCTAGTGAGCGATAATTAAATGTAACTTAATATAGCATTACTGGCACAACAGGTAACAACTGTAGGTGGACTGAAGCTTACACAGCACACATGCAGTATTCCATTTGTAAGATTTCAATGTGTTTTTTCAACCATTGTAGTTTGATTTGTTCAATACCATGTTGAGATTTTCTGATCACGATGGGAGCATGGGGTGGTAAATAACTACAGTAATGTGTTCCAGAGGTCTAAGCTTATACAGATGTTGTCTCCTGTAATTTAATGCTTTCTGCATGTATGTGCTTCCTCTTTATGGGCCACCATGAATGCTGCCTTATTTTACCTACAGATCTTGGGTATTTTCTATATTTATTGGCCCTTTTTGTTACTTACTCCAAGTGGATTCTGAAAAAGGTCAGCTGAGCTGCCCATATGGTAGATAGGTATAGATAGCATGCTCCACATCAGTGGCATAGCAGTTCCTGGTTTAGAAATTCCTTAGGAAACTATCATGGAAAAAGAACCTTTGGCTGATGGGAAGGTTGGGAGTGGGGAAATAATTTCCTTTTCCAAAAGCTCATGAAAAACAGACGGCCTCTGATAAGTACGGACCTTGGTTATTTATCTGCTGTGTAAGGGGACTTGCCATCCCTAATGGCTGTGAGGGGACTGTACAATAGTTATTGTTTAAAAGGTTACAGGCTTCCCTAAAGCCTTGATTTATTCCATAAAGTTATATGTAATTAATAGTCAAGAGATTACTGCCTCTGGTACTGTGTAATAGCTGCCTTGTTGTTTTATTGTCACATTTTATTATCACCACAACGGTGCTAAGCTGGGGCAATCAAGTGAGGAGGAATAGATGCATACTTCATGGACATCAACATTTGGTTTCTATTTGTAATCATGAAAGACACGGACAATGTGAGTCGTCTCTGGAGATATTTGATCGTCAGGGCTCAGGAAATAAAAGTCACCTTCATTGTCTGGACCTACAGTGTTAGCTGATTGGCAGTTGGCACACTTTCAATGCTTGGATGGGCTTGAAATTCAAGTTGAATCCTCAGTACAAAAGATTAATAACTGTGTCAGAAAATAACCTCTTTCTTTGATAAAAAAAGTCAAACCCTGAGCACATAAAAATGCAGGAAGACAGATCCGCTACAACCGCCAAGGAGCATTTCCCATCATATTCAATCACCGAGTTTAATATCCTGTCACAAGTGCGAGCGGTTAACAGCAAGTGGAAACTAAAGATTACCCTTTGTAGAAACTTATACTAGATTCAGAAGTGTAAATTCACGTCTAGATTCTGGATACATTCTGGAGGAATCCAGTAACTGTAGTGCCTTGTTTTGTTCCCAATTGCAATGACAATGTGTTCTCTATTGGCTACAGCTCTTATTCAGGCCTCAGTCTGGCTTTCCTCAATAGCAACAGTGGCTAAGGCACCTCAGTATTGTAGTATTTACAGCCATTTGCCAAACTGGAAAATCTTGATTTCTCTGAAGCTTTGATAAGCTGTAATAAATAATACTGATCGCCATAACATAAACCTATAGTACTGTATATTATCCAACAGACTGTTTTTATGTTGGGGAACATTGAGGATACAAGAAAACTTTGACATGAGAATTTACAGTGGGGAACAATACTTTCCAATTCTTGACTCCATAACCTGTAAACGTTGTTGGCATCTGCTGACATGCTGCTTCTCTTTTTCTTCTCTTCTTCAAGGGTGACATCCAGCAGCTGCTGATAGTGGCAGACCCCAGGGCAGCATATGACTACTGTGAACACTACAGCCCTGACTGTGAAACCCCCAACCACCACGACACCCCCCAGGCTCAGGAACCTGAGGAAGAGGTCAGTATGTGGAAGGGGAAGAAGGCAGGCAGCGCGGAGTTGATGTCTGGAGGAGGGGGAAGTATGAGTGGTTGTAAAGAAAGTTGGATTGGGGAGAGAGGGGGAGGGAGAAATTGTTATAGTGAGGAAAGGAGGGAGGGGAACAGGGAGGGAGAGAATATGGGAGCTGGAGTTGGAGATTTAGAAGGATGATAACAGGAATTTGGAAAGAGGCTTTTAGACTTGGGTGTTGTTAGTAGAAGTTATGAAGCAAAGGATGATGTAAGAGAATAAATTGTGAAGCTTGGATGGATAACAATGAAGTAGATGAAAATGAAAGACAGAGGAACTGAAATTTGAATTCTCACTTTTTGTGGAAGGAAATTATACTATAATGATACTGCAACTACATATGTGTTATTTTTTGGCTTTGGACATATCTGTGGTAGTAAAGTCTAAGTTTTAAGCCTTCTAGGCGTTTGCCATGCAACAGTTTAGTGACATTTTAGGGCTGTTTTTGGTAGGAGATGCGCTGTCAACTTAATTGATGTGTTGCTGATTGGAGAATGTAATAGCCTTTTATAGCTCACAAACATTGATATTTCCCCCCTTTTTCAACTAGCATACGTAGCAATGCTTATGTGCTGTTAGCAATTTAAGGCTTCTATCCCATTGTAACATTTGAAGGACCCTTCATGCTGTTAAATTTGTGTTCCACATGGAAGCTAGTAAGCTAGGCTATAGCTCCCACTCGGAAAGTAGAAGCTGTTAGCTAGGCTTGCTAAAGTTAGCCTGAGTCCCACCAGATGTTACTTTTTGTTCATGTTATTTCAACTGCTGAGTTATCAGCACCCCCTTCACACACAGTGTTGTGTTAGCCCCACATTATACAAAGGACGGGGTCTCGCTAGTTTTAGCATCTGTCCTTCATGGGTCCAGTTGTGGTGATGGCAAAACCCCTACTGTCAAATCTCACAGCAATATGTTGCCCTGTAACCTCAGCACTAGACTCCATGTGATTCAAATAAAGACATGCAGTAACCAGAATAACATAGAGACTCTCTCAGCTGGTTAACTGCCTGTGTCCGTTGGAATTGAAGCGATTTTATGAAACATTATCAGTGTATATTGCTCTAATCAATTTACCTGTACGGACATCCAAAAACAGAAATTCACCTCTGGAGAACACTAATGTAGGAGGCACTATGGCAGGAAAAAAAATAACCTAATTTTCTTCTTTTTGGTAGGCTACATATGGTACAAATATCATATCTACTGATGTCTTAGCAAAAATGCAGGCTGGGAACAGAGGGAAGGGGGTTGGGTAGTCTGGGTTATTTGAGATACACCAGCTAAACACATCAAGTTTCCCTGTTTCCCCACCCCAATTTTGAACGTTTTTCCTTTAACCGTTTTATAACATAAACAGCGGCCTGTGTCAGGTTATAGTAGGCTAATAGTAGATAACATTTGTCCTGATTTAAGCAAGTGCATTTTAAGTCTGCTGGAAAACCTACACAAAAAAGCACAAAATATTCTCAGCATAGGCCTATTGTGTGATCTTAAAACATTTTACAAACATTCCTCCAGGCAAAAGTACTTTGACAGAGATAGACTTGTATGAGTTCCTGTGTAAACACTAATCTGTCGCTTTCTTTAGTCTATTTTTTTTGCTGGTGGAAATGTATCAAAATACGTCACATGTTGAGTTTGAACCCATCTTTTGAAATTAAAATTGTATTGACCAGCGCCAAAACATCCCTTGTAGCTTCTTAGCCAGATCTTTGTGTCAGGGCCTCAATTTTTCTTTTTCATCACCAGTTTTTGTTATTTTGCTGTTTCAAGCCTTTTTGTCGGCTGACATTTTCCTTCAGTATTTCACTAAATAACTGATGAGCTCACACTGGAAACTTTTCCTTTTTCCCTGCCACGAAGTCTGAGCCCACTTTGGAGTGGCCCCGTGATTTATATCACTAACGAGTTCTGCAGGCTCTGCCCAGACTCCCAGGGAAATTTAAGCTTTTCCTTCTCCAGCTAGACTCCCAGTACCTGGAAAAGTAGACTTAAGTCCCTGGTTCAAGAAAAAAATCAGGAACCGGTTCTCTATTTGAAAATATTGGCTGTACAGTGGGTACCATGTCCTGGAAAATATTACTTCATCATCAAGTTACTCTTCAACGCCAAGACAAGAAGCTTGTCAATTCTAAATAGACAGCAGGGAGCAGTTTGGATGCAAGAACATTGTAAATCTGGTTTATTCATTGTTGGTTTCTGTACAGTTTTAACAGGAATGTTTTTCTTACATTCCAACTCAGTATTTTAAAGAATTAATTTCCTCCCACACAACTGAAAATAATCCAGAGGACAAATCACCGCTGTGGAAGTTCAAATCGCACTATACCATTTTTTGTAACTGTAAAAATTGTTTGTGTAAGTTCAGGTCTGAACTTCTATCCCTCAGTATTTCTTAAACTGAAGCACTACAATTCTACAAAATAGTGGAGCATGGCTATGACGATAGCCTCTGAAGATGCTCCTTGACCTAAAGCACGCTGCCTTTGCAGTCGTCAGCCACATGTCTACAGCTGGGTTAAAAGAGGTAGAGGGAGTGATGCAAGAGGAGGAAGGGGGAGCTCTTTTATGAGCACACTTCAGTATTTACGCCTTTCATCAGAGCCTGCGGTGAAGGCCTTCAGCTCAGCCAAGCGCTTCAACACCATAAATCTTTATAAATCCTTCCTTCCTTCATTCTCTATCTTCTCTCTGACCCTCTCCTTCTCTCCTCTGTCAGTCTAGTTGGTATGGCCAGGGCTTCTCTCTTGTGTGACCCCTCTCTCTCACTGGGCCACTGAATGGAGGCCAAGCCAGCACTGCAGCAGCCTGTGGATCTTGTAATATTTTTATGAGTTTAGCAGTCATCCAGGGACTAATATTTATCCCTGTGCTGATAGAGCGATGCATATCAGGGGCCGGTCTGTTAACTTAATCTACCGCGCCTCTTTTTGACAGTGTTAGTAGAAATTTAAGAATAGGGCAAATCAGGAGGAAGTTTTTGACGTTAGGCTTAATATTATATGGTTTGTGGGCAGTGAGCCACAAAATGGCTGTCAACTTTGGTGATTTAAAGGATTAGACTTATTCGCTTTCTTGCCGAGAGGTCTATGAAAAGATCAATACCACTCTTATGTCTGTATGGTTAATATGAAGCTTAACCCAGGAGACGATTAGCCTAGCTTAGCATATAGACTTGAGGCAGGTGGAATCAGCTAGCTCTTTAAAATGACAACTTAAAATCTTTACATTGTTTAATGTAATATACAGACAACATATAATGTGTTTTTTAGTGAGCTTTCGAGATGCTTGTAGGCAATCTATTCAACTCTTGAAACTGTCGAACTTTTCTTTAAAAGAATAAAAACAAAAGTTTGACATTTTCAAAATTCTGTCTTATGTCATTACATCAAACCGCAACATAACACACAAAACAGACCACATTTTAACTGTCTTGGAGATCCAAAAACAAATGTTCTGTTTAAAAAACAAACAAGGTAACACAGAGACTGGTTTAATGCGCCAACATTTTTTAACAGTGGTTTTACCCCCTGCTACTGTATTCTGTATGTTCCCCATAATTTACCAACATGTGTTGAGTCAGGACAACTTATGGTTTCTGTTTTAAAGGGCCCTTTAATGAATTCTCATGGCCATTATTGGCATGCAGAATTAAGCGGTAGAGGCAGATAAGTTTTCACTGGCATTACATTAACCCTCCAACATCCTGTTGGAAGCAAACAAGAATCTTAATTGCTGTTTGCTTGGTTACACACAGAAACCTTTCAGTAGGGTCATTTGAGGCTCAGAGGGAGGATTGCTGCTGTCATCCATATGCAAAATTGTTCAGTTTTCTTATATGGATGTTATAGTTCATGTACTACATTTGAACATGCTATTTCCAAAATAGCATGATGACAGAAAATCTTTCAATAGTTTAAGGGTTTAAAATTTGTTTTAAACTGTTTTAAGAATAATAAGCTCCTACATGACATGTAAATAACTTGCAACATGTCTCTGAGACATTGTGCTGCCTTATTTACATGATTGCACTAATTAATTGATTGCACCCGTCCCTTTTTCCTTACAGTACACTAACTATGACTATGGTGAGTTTTATGACTACACTGAAGGAGAGTTAACCACTGATGCTCCCCCAACTGAAAGAGCCAAGACTGAGGTAACGCTTGACTAATTCAGTTATCATGGATGTTGCCATGAATAACACATATGCAAGCACTTGATCTCTTGTTGTTAACCTTGTCTCTCATTTTCAACTATCTCTCTTAACCTCTCTTTCTCCTTTACTCTCCTCTACTGTTATAATTGGAGGATAATCATGTCACCCTTATAATCATCATGTTCATGGTGCTGTGGAAAGAAACAAAAATAGATATGTGCATTAACAAAAGCTCCCGAATGTAACCTAAATTTGGATTAACCAATCTCAGATATGTGTAATACTTTTCTTGTGTGCTGCCTGATCTTAGACAAATGTGGATGAGGACTACACGGGTGAGTATGACTACACCACAGTGGAAGGAAATCCGCCTGAAACCCCCACTGATACTGCAGGACAAGGCCAGGTAACCTTTTAAATATGCATATTGTTCACACAGCTCAAGATTTGCTTCATGAAACATGTTTGATAACTGTGTGTCTTCAGTAAAGTACAGTATGAAATGATAATCAAAGCTAATAGCACAAAGACATTAAGGATTATTTCTGGTTACTCATATGCCACATATGAAATATCAAAACCGTCATGTTGCAAGATTTAAAATTTGTCCGGAAAATTGTCACTGTACTGTACCAATTTATACAAAACCGTCAGCAGATTTTAAGGACATTTTGAAATAATATGAGATTATATGGTAAAAAGCTGTGACAAATCCTGGCCAGTAAATGCACTTTCTAGAAAAAAAATTATAACATCTGTAGATAGTTGGTCTATAACCTCATTTGGTATTATAATAGAAGAATAGAATTATTTGTACTCTTGATTTTTGTGAAATTAGAAAGGTTCAGACCACAGAAATATTTGCCCCGTGGGATAAACTTTTTATTATAGTGGAAAATTATCTGTGCATCACTGACTTTAAACATCCATTCATCCAATTACCATCCAGATTCCTATTTACTGGTTTATAAAGAAATTTCAGTAAAACTATCTTGGCATCACAAACAACAAAACATATTTTTATTATCGTCGTTGGAGGTTGAAACCCAAGAAGTCCTCACTAAGATCAAACTGCTCTCTCTATTTCTTTATTTCCATGAGAAAGCACCTCTATCAAATAGAGTCTGGAGAAAGGCCCAAGCAGGAAAATGTTGTCATTTAATGAACCGTAACCAATGGAAAATCAGGAGAAAGACGCATCCCCTATGTTTCTGCCATATCCCGAATTTGGCAGATCCTGTCTTAATTTGTGCTAAACCATCACATAAAACACAACATAATGAGGAACATTTGGGGGTAAAACTAAAACAATACGGCCGTGTGATCCGGCAGCCAAATGTCTGGTGAATGTATTGTGATGCACCTTGAGGTGGATAACTCAGCTTCAGTCAGCTTTAGACATTACATTAATTTTAAATGACAGGCTAGAAGACTAACCACGGATACTAAACACATGCTGCCCAATGTTGGAACACTTGTCTGATTACTGTGGACTGTGACGAACTGGATAACTGTTAGAGAGTCATATTGCTCGAAGACCTAACACAATATATAAAAACTATTGGTGGATGCTTTTAATAAAAGTGTGTTTCAGGATTGTGTTGCCAGTGGATAGTCCAATATTACTGCTGTGCTCCATTGTCTGCACATGCATTTTTATTTCTTTTTGAGTGCATTTTACACTGGGTGTGTCTTTTTATTATTGTTAGAAGGTACTGTATTTTCTGCTGGCTCAGCATGTTGTTCAAAATATTCACCCAGATTTAGTATAGTAAAATGGACTGGTGACCTAAACGTTGAGAGTTTAAGACCTGTGTTTGCAAATCCTGAAAAAGGTACCTGATTCATTGACTGTTCCGAACATGGAAGCCTTTTACAGAATGTTTAACCTCGGAGCAAAGTCTGATTTACATGGCAAAGCATGTAAATCAAAGTGCAGTTGTTCCTGTACAATCACGTTTCCTCAGTGCCTCCGATTCTGTGCAAATACATGATTCTTAAACATATAAACATCTTTCTAGTGTTTGTTTTTCTAAACAGCACTGATTTTTACAAATTTGGTTCAGAGTTTCACTTCATTGGATCCTTAATAGTTCTAGTTTGTGTAAATGTTTGCATTTGACCTTTTCACTAATATTGAAGTATTTGAGGCTATGCAGTTAAATTTCCTCACTAGTCTGTCATACTGTAATTATACTGCATGAATACATTTGACAATATACACCATTTCTTTTTCATATTTTACCATATTTTACTGTTTTTCAAAACATCAATGTTTCAATAGTTTGTATTTCAAATTAATACTGCATATTTTGTATAATACGAAATATGATTATAGATGTCAACACTGCCTGATGACAGACATATGTGGAATTTCACATATGTTGAGTTTTGGATGTTGTCCCAAATTAGACACATGTTTGTGTGCACAGCTGTTGAACATTCCATTAATGGTGTTTCACTTTGTTGGTGTGCAATAATTTCAGTATAATAAAGTACTAAATACAAATGCTTTGACTTTAAATCGTGTTATCAAAAAACATGTGAATCATTGACGCTGTTCACATGGCTCCACTTCACTAACCAAACCTCTATGTTCCCTCCCATCTTAACAACCCCTGCCCCATCTTTGCGATGCCTGGATTGATGCCAGAGCTATGAAGGTGAAATAGTGGATGATTACATCACCGGTGTGGAACAGGTTGGGGTGGACCCCACCCCTGCTGTGGAAACTGCCGCCCCTGTGGACACCAAAGAGAAGGTGGATCCTGCCACTGACGTGTATGAGTTTAAGGAATATGACCTGAAGGAATATGACAACAAAGAGTTTGTAGAGAAGCCATACGAATATGGTGATTATGGCGACTATGGCCCCACTGACGCCCAGCCTACATCTGTAACATATGACGGAGAGTTTGGCCCTGGTGTTCCAGCAGAGACCGACATCAGAGAGAGCAGTGTAAGTGCCAGAGTGATTAGTGGTGACGGGGTTAGGTGGGTGTGGGTTGGGGGGGGGGGGGGGGGGGGGGGGGTATGGAGGTTGTGGTCAGGAATGTGGAAAGATGGAGAAGATGCTGGTGGCATTTGTTTCATGGGTTGTTCATGGTGCCCTTTTTGTTTGTAGTTTCTAATGGCATCCGGTCACAGCTTTGAGCATTCTGCATGCAGCAAACACAAATACTCCAGCAAACATAAACACACACCTTGTCTATCTAAGGCTCCTACAGATAACCAGATGCGGACCCAGCTGTCATTACAGACACGCCCTCCATAACCTCTTGGCCTCAGTGACCTTTGCTGTTTATCAAAGACATGCTTCTCTGTGGTTATCCCACCAAAGATCTTTGCAGACTTTGCAATGTTTATTTCATCAAATCCATCTCGATCAATATCTAAAACCAGACACAAATATATGCTGAGCCAGTGTCTGTCATGGCTTGTGTCAAGCCCTCTTACTTGCCTCAGGATCCAGATTCTCTGGCAGGAAGTGACACAGTCCCTGTCTGGATGTTGGCTTGAGATCTGTCTGCCTTGGGTTAGTCTGAATCGCTCTATTAGTGCTCTCCACTCTATAATGTCAGGACACTGCAACCCTGCTCCATGACTTTCTCAAAAAGAGTTTCCTCTTCAGGCTAAACTGTACAATCTAGTGGTTTTTGGACATACTGCTCTAGGTGGTTTGTGAATTCTTCTCATGTGAAGTCATTGTGTGGATAGTGTCAGGTAACGACCTCTGCATTTGTGCACAGTTGGGGTCTTTTTTTTGCAGTTCATAGCTTTAGGGAAGCTTAATAAATAGAAGTCTAAATTATAGCTTCTTGCAAAGTGATTCTTGAGGTTAATTTTTCCAGCATGCAGGAAAAAAAATCTGCTTTACGCCTTCAGGACTACCTAAATCCTTTAAAGCATGCAGAACACTAGTCAGCATTTTGCCATGCTTTTCTTAGCAGTTTTGTTGGGGCTTTAAGTAACCTCTATAAAAGAGAAGACACCCAACAGGACAGGGCATCTGCTGCTCACTCGCCTCAGTTTTTCCATTTTGGGCTTTTAGACCATTTCTGCTCTGCCTTTACATATAAATGTCTGTCCTGTTACTGTGTAAAAAACTTACCTGGTCTGTCTTGTGTAGATGGGCGGAGGTCAGAGTTACCTGGGAGAAAAAGGAGAGAAGGGTGAACCTGCTGTCATTGAGCCAGTAAGTGAAGTATTACTCTGCTTTGTTTTGTTTTTTTGCTGACGATAAACCTCACTGAGGAAACATCAGCTCTGTCCAAGCTACTTTTTTGGGCCAGGTTAAACTGCCTATGTTGAAATTCACATTGACATATGTAACTATAGGATGCTTGCTATTTGCTAAATAGCTGGAAATGACCGAAGATTCTCGGTTATCCAGGTCATAGTTATCTAAGGAGGGTTAAATCAAGGGCAACTGGACTTGACTGAACACTTGATTGATCTTCAAGTCCTCAAACTAACACGTCATTAATTTATTTAACTAACCCACAGCTAATTTGATAGGCCATGTTTTGTAAACTTTTATCTAGCAAGCTGTTTAGCTGTCTGGGTTAGCTAGCCAGAACTCCATCTAACTGTCTTATGGTTGGTTGCGCTGTTATTTTAGCCAACTAAATGTTTACTTATTTCAAAATAAGTGTCGACTGGCTTTCTTATCAACTGAGACTTTCCAGCAGTTGCACCCAATGATTTATACATCTATAAAAGTCCTGCATCAGATTCTCTGCACATTTTCTTGAGAATGCTTTACATCCATATTTATGTATGTTTATTTATTTCAGTTTCAATGCAACTGAGCTATAGATTTATTTCACTAAATCAGATACAAACAACACCATAGACAAAACAACTGCAGGCTACATAAAATGCCACAGTACCTTAGTTCTTTAAAGAGCCTTAATGTCCCTCCTCCCATACCATCTGTGCCACCACAGGCTGTCATCCAAATCAAACCACACACAAATACATGCACATTATAGAACATCAGATAACTCATGCATTGTTAACATCTTAAGCTTGTAGGTATAAGCAAACTCCTCAACCTCAAACCCAAAGCACCCACTGTCTCTAACTTTCCCCCCATTCTCCTGTGAATTTACAGGCTGCCCTATAATGCTACTGTATCCACTCTTTCCTTTTTTAGGGGATGCTTATAGAAGGACCCCAAGGACCCCCCGGCCAAGCAGTGAGTATCACGTTCTCCCACACTCCTGTCTGCCTTCCACAGATGGAGAACAGCTAAAGAGGGAAAAAATGTCTTTATGGAAAGAGCATCAGCCCTGATCGCCAGTGAAGCTTGAGTTGGGAGAGACAGTCAGAATGTGTATTTGTGCAAGTGTGTGTGTGTGTGTGCAAGAGAGAGAAAGAAGGGGGGTTGGGGGCTGTTTTATTTTGAGGCTTATTTCTTTTTGAACCCATGTCTTTGCTTCTGTCTTTGTTGGCCTATGTATATGAAATACTGGATAGACTGACTGTGGTTGGAATGCTGGTTAGCAGCAGTTCGGGATATAATATGCTAAGTGTCTGTGTGTCTGTGTGTGTCTGTGTGTGTGTGTGTGTGTGTGATCTCAGGGTATTCCTGGTACCCCAGGATTGCAGGGTCCCCCAGGTCCTGCAGGAGATCATGGTGAGAGGGTAAGTAAACACATTTCACAGCTGATTACAGATGTTTCTGAGAAGCGCTGTCACCCATTCTCCAATCATCGCAAACATTTAGCAACAAGTTTAATTTTCCTCAAAGAAGAATAAAACAAATTTGTCCAATTCCATTTAGGTTCAGATAAGTTGTATATCAACTGAAACACATACTTTTCCCATCTCTAATTGATACAGAATGTACTGAAATACTAACTTTACCAATTCATCTTACTTGTGGAATTATGGGAGTCAGCACATATATAAATGCCCCTGCATGTGTGTTCTTCTTACTGGATAGCTGTGAAGTACAGTGTCAATGCCATACACTGAATAATACAATTGGACGCAGCTTGTACTGCAGCAGTAGGGGGGATTAGCGACGAGTGGTGCAGGGAAATGAGATGCCCATAAACTGCCAATATAGCAACAAAGAAAAGTTCTGAGAAACAGCTATCTTGCTATGCTACAGGACTCATGACAAGTTCAAGGAGTTTGCTATAAAATATGTAGATGCCTAAACTTTCTCAAACCCCTTTCCCAGCACCGTGGTATTCCACTCATTTATTTGATTGATTGGATGACACAGAATTAGTGCCTGTCCCCTCCAGAAGGCTGGATCTCAGCTTGTTTTTCCCAAACGTGGTGATTGCCCCGCACCCCTCTTTCATCACCCGTTTAGCACATCTATGTGTCTCTGGAGGTTAACCCTTTAATTGCCAACACAAAAAAATACCCTCAAACACGCCTCCTCCGGTATGAACAGCAGGCGTTGCCCAAACAAAAGGCTTATTGTTCCACAGGGTCAAACTGATCAGAAAATATTTTGTTGGTCCAAAAGTCTTTCCCCCTCCCTTCATTTCCTCCCATGAGAAACAATCTTGCTGAGGATTGACAGGGGGATTAAAAGTGACTCTTTCCTGTAGTCTGGTGGTTTTCCGTTGCGCAGGATCCGCTTGGACTTAACGTTTGATCGGCTCATTTCTCTCATAACCACCGTCTGCCTCCTTTCCACTCAAACACCACTTTCCCAGCCATGTAGGACCGCCATTAACGCTAGATGTCGCTATACTAACTATACCAGCAATGGATGGAGAGTATTTACCACCTCTGGGAAAAGGCAGATGGGAACACATGGCATCAATTTGAGCCAGCAGTCTGAGATTGCTGCACATAACAAGAATGCTAAATAGATCCTGGTTTGTCAGGAAACACCGGGTACTACTTAGTCTTGATCTTTTTAGATACATTTTTTGTCTTTATTAAATTCAAATCTAGTCTCCAATACAATTTGACTGTCTATCTGTATTATTCAGCATGAGCAACTTGTATGCAATTATTTTGCTTTTTGGTAGTGTTTAGCCACACATGGCTCCAAGAGAGTCCTTCGGTTTGTCAGCAAAATATCCCTGAATAATCTCAACGACTTAGTTTTGTTGATGGATTCCCATGAAATTTGGTACAGACTTTCATTGTCCCCAGAGGACAAATGGCTTTTCATTTGGCACCAAATATGCTTTTCCACCAGTCCAAATGAGAAGATTGTCCTAAACCTCAGTCTCAGCTGTGCTTTGACCTTAATGCAAATGCACAACACTTCCCATTCTTAAACTTACAGTTGTTAGCATGTGAAAATGCAAAGGTAGGCTTGTAAATATGCTATGCTAAAGATGGCATATTAGCATTAACTTTCAAACACCTAGCCTATAAGCAGAGGCAGAGAGAGCACAGTCTGACAAGCTTAGTCTGAGATGTCCTATAATAGCCACCGTGATAAAGATTTATCCTTTTAAATGTATGTAACAACATTATCTCTCATCTGGTGCCACCCATAGGCCAACCATTTTTGCCCCACTAATGGTAAGCATCTAAGAACAGCAAAACTCTCTCTCTCTCCATTGATCAGCCAGTTGTGTTTTCTGGAATTTAATGAGCATTATAGCCCCATTGGGCCATGACTGTGGATTTTTAGTCTCATTATAAAGTTGGTGCTCTCCTGCAGCCAACATCCCTAGGCCAGCTTAATGGAAATACATTCTTTGTCTTTACTTGTGATTGAATCCCCTGTCTTATTCTTCTGAGTAGGATTAGTCATTTATCTCTTTGGAATAAGCAACAACAATGAAGCAAAGCACCTTCCCTTTGAAATTATTGTTGTAGATAAAGAAGGGGTTTGCTGTGAAAAGATTAGTTGTTAAGTCTTTGCACTGTTTTTGTTGTTTGTTAGTACTGTTATCAGCTTTTCAGTTCAATTTGCAGAGCTCCTCCAGGGGATTATAGAGAAATAATCATACGAAAATACATGACTGGCTTATTAACAACCACATCTAATTAATTGTTCCTAGCAACATTCACAGACTGGTATACAAGCCAGCGAAACAATAGCTGATTGTTTGAATTCAATAGTTTGAGGATGTGTTTGTTAACAATTCTATAGAATAGCATTCATTTTGAAAATAATTATTGTAGTTAATGGGGATGTTTTATACTTGTTTGTTTTGTTACTGACCTCAGCTCCAATTGCATTATACATTTCACATTGAGAAATGTTTGTACTTAGAGAAGAACCAACTCTCTCTCCCTCTTCTGATTCTCCAGGGTCCTCCAGGGCGTCCGGGTATTCCTGGTTCAGACGGTATCCCTGGGCCTCCAGGTACCATTCTGATGCTTCCAGTAAGTCCTGCCACTCTCCACATGCCCCCTGGACTGTCTGTCTTATTTTCCTCTCATACTGTACACCCTTCATCTTAGGCACAACCCTGTGAACTTGCTTCATTTAGTAAGTTTACCTCATAGCATCACCCGTAGTATAAGGGATGGCAGCCTTATTTTCTTTGGGTTAAAAATCACTTACCTTGTAAATGTCAGCCAGTGCAATGGAGTGGAACCAGTGACTGAGGATTTGAAAGGCTTGGTGACACATATTTATGTGTGTGTGTGGGTGTGTGAGAGAGAGAGAGAGAGAGAAAGAAAGAGAGCTGCCTGTGCTTGTGTGCCAGCATATGTATGTGTGAATATGTGTGGCCTGGTGACAGCTTTACAGTTTAACAAAAAAAGATTTGAACACACTCGCCATGGGAGATCATTAGATGTCTCACTCTGTAAAAAAAGAGACAAGTCAATTTGCTTTTAAGCAGGTTTCTATTTTGTTTGTTTTTTTTGTTTACAGTTCCGTGCGGGTGGTGAGGCGCACAAGGGACCTGTGGTTTCTGCCCAGGAGGCTCAGGCTCAGGCCATCCTCTCTCAGGCTAGGGTAAGTATCAGTGGTGAATATGACCCCAGTGCCTCCTTCTCAGTTTAGAGGATGCTTTACTATGATTTGCTGTGTGTCAGTTTACCAAAAAGTTTTGTAAAAGGAAAAAATGTAGTGACCCAGAAAGTATAGTAAATAATAAAAAGGAGGAATCATTATTCACAAGTCCCGCTCATCCCATAAACTGTCTGAATTCCAAAATATGGACCTGTGTCAGGTTAGGTAGTACATAAAGCCACACCAGATGTTCACACTCACTCAGGGGTCCTGATAACCATAGCACTGTTTGAAAAAGAGCTTGAATATGTGGCTGTAAGCAAGGTGTGATCTATAGTGGGGACACATGGAGATCATTAAGTGTTGTACAAACACTGAATTTTCACAAATTCACAACACTCTATGGAGCTGGAGGGTTGTCAGACTGGTGTTTAGTAATGTCTTGAAAGCACTTGTCACCTTTCTATATTCGTCTTTTATGCCAGAGGTTTGGCCCAGGCAACAAAAAAGAAAAAAAGCATGGCAGGAGTTGCGAGTTCTTCAAAATGTAAAGGCAAATTGTTGATCTTGTTGAATTCTCTTTGACCTATTTGCGCTGTGGAAATGTTACCTCACACCTGCAATTGACAACCACAATGCAAATGTAACTAATTTGTGTGATTTGGTCTTAAGTGTAGCCTAGGGCGTGAATTGTTTTCCTTTGAATTAGCAAATTTACTCATTCACTAATAAGGCTGCAAATAAATCCCAGACGACTTCTTTGGCAGAACAAGACTGTGGTCAACAATGAACAAGAACAAAGTAAAATACACAGCTTTAAAGGGGAGGGAGGTTTTATTAGTGAATTAATGTATTTATTCTTTATTCCTTTTTAGTGTTTAGCTCAGTTACTTGAGTGAATGTCAATTTTAATGTTCCATACCACGTTCATTTTGCAATATTAGAATAATATACAAACAAAAATGTGCACATGGCGGTCTTCATTTTGAGATTTAAAAATAAAAATAAAGCTGACTTATTATCGGAAGTTTTTTATCTATTTAAACTATCTCCATCCGGCTAACAACAGACACTCTGACACCCACTTAAATGGTGCAGATAAACTAAATGCAAAGAAAACCTCATAACGTGCAGACATGCCTGCCCTTCAAATACAAAACGTACAGTACATTATCAGAATCCTTCGTGTTAGAGGGGGAAATACTGTTTTTTGATCCTTTCAATTTGTCTAGACAGGTATAAATGCAAGGGTGTCAATATTGTCAGCTGACCAGTTGGGGTTATGGGTTGTTTCTGTCTGATCCACAGCTGGCTATGAGAGGTGCTCCAGGGCCAGCAGGCATGACAGGAAGATCTGGTCCTGTGGTGAGTAGCTTTTTAAAGCCTTCTACCTGCAAACGCAGACACACCATTGGTCTAGTTATTGTAACATCCATTCGTTTCACAGTTAGGTGATTAGCGCCTCTTCCTGTGAAGGATTCAACTCCAGGCATTTATCATGTCCTTACGCCTGTAAATGCTCACACACAAACCACCCTCCTCCCTAACTGTCTGTGAGCAGATTAGATTCTGTTCCATCAACATCCACCCAGAATAATTTGATAAAAATAAACAAATAACAAACCTGTTTATTTACATATATATTCCTGATAGTTCGGGATAACGTCCCGCACATTCTTAGCTGAAGCCTTCCTCTTGTTTTGGGAGCGTCCTTCACACAACCAGAGCCTTCATGCCTTTCTCAAACAACACATGAATGTTCCACCAATTCGAGATGCTCCAGGAGGTCTTTCTGTTTTATATTCCCAATCCAAGTTTGAAATCTTGTATTATGTGTGTTTGGATTTGCATTGAGATCTAGTCCAACGTAGACTACAGAGAAAGAGAGAAATGATGAGATGACAAAATATTTGGCTTCAGTGCCATATTCATTCATTAAATCTTGTGCCTGTGTGTATGTTTAAAAGGGACTTCCTGGTGCTCCTGGACTTAAAGGTGACAGTGGCGATCCTGGGCCACAGGTGAGTTTTTTTGTTGGTGTTTTATTTTTTACTCTGCATTGTTCAGTGTTTTATGCATTCGTGTTTTCCCCATAGGGACCCAGAGGTCTTCAGGGTTCGACTGGTCCGCCAGGGAAAGCAGGAAAAAGGGTAAGTGTTCTTTCCAACTAGGCTCAATCAGAAGGTTTGTATACTTTATTATTTTATTGATTTATCTCCTCCAGAGCAACACTGTTTTGTAGGATCAGAACTGAAGAATATGTTTAAATTTCTAATATTTCAAGCCAACAAGGGTCCAGTGATCAATGCTACAATGCCCAAAGAGAAGAGCCTGTCTAGTTTCAAACATGGCCTCATTTCAAATAAGTCAGCTGCACCCAATAATCATCTCTGCATCTTGTGTAAATTCATTAAGTCATGTTTATGCAACTATAAACTAGTTAGAAAAATGAAAACATCTTCCCTGTTTTGTATTCTCTAAAATCCATCCAAATATAATTGAGTATTTTTTTAATGTGATTTCCACGTAGCCTAACATGATATTCGCGTGTTCTCCAGGGTCGAAATGGAGCTGATGGCGCTCGAGGAATGCCAGGAGAGGCAGGGTCCAAGGTAAAGAACACACCAGGTTATCCAGTAAACCAGTGAGAGGCTCTGGGATGCATTTGAAAAGTTGTTCCGCCAAAGTGATCGATAGAGCTAACCATTTGTTACTGTGCTGTTTCAGGGTGACAGAGGTTTTGACGGTCTCCCTGGTCTTCCTGGAGAAAAGGGGCACAGAGTAAGTATGAGGAGAGGTTTAATGATGTGTGTTTTACGACCTTGCCCATGCTCCAACGACTTCTACATGTCTCCAGAAATACGATCCTACAGTCTTTTATTTTTAGACCCAAATCCTCATTGTTCACAGTCACTGCCGTCCTGTACTCTGTCGTTACACCAGCATCACAGCTGATTGGTAGTTCAAAGGCCACCTCCCATCCATCCCATGTACACTCCAGTGTTGACAGATTTGAATTCTGAACCAGTGGAACTCATTAGGGCGTATGACCCACTTATGAGAGGTGGGACCGACTCCAGAACCACTTGGGCTGTGTGTAACCAGCCCTGGAGGCGAATGAGGATTGCTGAGTTTGGTGTTTGTGGAATTTGGGCCTGTCGTATAGAGCTGAAAGAGAAAGGACAAGAGATCACAGAGGGGTATTTCTAGACAGGCTGTCATCTCTTATCCTATACTGAGTAATTACAGGGACACCAGAGGTAGGCAAGCCTGTATAGAGCGCTACAAATAGTGGTAACCATCGAGGTCCATGCCAATTGTGGTAACTATGCTTGCTGTAGATTAAAGGCAGTTTTGTTTCTCCCTTTTAAACATCGTTTCTCTATGTTTTCTGAATTTTTGACCCATATATTTTTCTAAAAATAAAAAATTAGGAACAGTTTTCTCTTGTGGCTGCAGGGATGAAGCTTGTTAACTCTTGTGATCTGCCCCTTCCGCTCTTTGCTGATATTCCTGTTTTGTGATTTTTTTTTTCCTTTTTAGGGAGAACACGGTCCTACAGGTTCTCCAGGACCTCCAGGAGAGGATGGCCCACGAGTAAGTAGATCATCATTCACCAAAGAACTTACCCTTTTTTTCAAACGTCTTAAAACTACTCTATATTGATAAATAACACACAGTTTCTCTTTCTATCCAAAGGGTGAAGATGGCCAGGTTGGACAGAGAGGTGTGGCTGGAGAGAGTGTAAGTGTATTTATTATTACCCGATGACGCAGTTGGACCAGATTGTTAAACTGCATCTTATTTAATCAGGACAAAGATAAGGAAGAATATGATAAATATATGACCATCATTTTGCTCATTTCCTGTGCTGCTGCAGGCCGTATCTCCTTATTCCCTCCTCCACATTCACTTTGGCAATTATTTCAACACACAGCCCTCCTCTCTTCTTGCGACTGTAACAACATTCCTGTCTGCAAGGACCATTGTGTTTGAAAAGTCAACCTTGCCCAGGCAGAATGGAAATGTGTTGTTCTGTCATTATCCAGGAGAAAATACCATATTCTACCTGGCTCAGTTGAAATGGACCATGCACTTGCATGAAAAAATGGTTGTTTCCAGTCAACAACATTGTCCTTTTGAAGAAATAGTTGCACAGCATTTCATCACACACGCTATCCATAAGATGAAAGAGCACAGTAAGTGCAATGACTGTAAGTGCACAACTTTAGATTTTGAGATAAGATGTTACTTTAATGCTCAATTCCCCGAAATGCACCTGCAGTTACCACATGTAACCACAAGGGGTCAGTATTTTCCACACTTTGTCAAACCAGTTTTAAGTATTTTCAGTGCACCTATAATGTTCAATATATAATGGCAATTTTTTTATCGTCTGCTTATTTCTAAATACAACGCATTGTTACAGACTATACGTATAGTTATTATTTTACATGGTTTTCTTTAACTTGTGCTTGTCTTGATGTACAGGGTCCTCGAGGTTTGCTTGGCCCCAGAGGGTCTGCAGGTCCTGCAGGACAGCGTGTAAGTACACCTCCTATATCACTTGATTCTTCTACTACTCATAATTTGTGTTCTAGCTCAACGAGATGGCGACTTTCATTGTCAAATTCTGACATTTTCAGGGTCTTCCTGGACTTGATGGGCAATCCGGTCCCAAAGGGAACATGGTGAGAAAAATTGATCATTTTTAAAATCTAGCTAGAGAGAGATAAAATCACATTGTCAGAAAAGGGAGTTTTCCTGCGCACATATGTCAAAACCACCTAAGCAATTACCATGTCATTCGGCCTGCCTGAGGCTGATTGCAGGTCGGTGACCTTTTACCCCTGTGCAACATTACATGAATGGAGGTCATAGGTAATTTGCGGATTAGAGATGGTAGATGTAGGAATTGTCTTGTCATAGTTGTCAGGCATTTCCCATAACTACAAAGCCTTCTGACTGAAGAGGCCATACGCTTTAGTAAGGGATGAAACCGAAAAGCCTATCTGTGCATGTGCTGCATTCTGCTTCCCGGAGGTTCTCAGTGGGACGTTTGAATGAGCGTAACAGATCATTGGTCAAGACAGCTGGACAAGCCCACGCATTAGTCTGTGGTCACTGAGTCACTGAGTCGAAGAAAGCACCTGTTAAAGAGACAAAAAACAATATAGGAATATGGTGTGCTTCTCATTAGTGTCTCCAAAGTTTGTATTGATCTCTCTAAAAACCAAAGCAGAACACTTGAAAGTATAGTACACAGTAGTAGAGCTTCCCAAAGGGTTTATAAACCCTCACGGTACACATACCAGCCTCTAACATGTGGATGTTTTTAAGACATCCTTAACAAGTGAGGAATCCAAATGTTTTTACTGACTACCTTTGGATCCTTCCCAACATTTTGCTCTTAAGGCCCTGCTGCTAACAACAACAGTCAGGCAACCTAAAATTCTCTCAATCCAGCATTTGTATTTAGTTTTGTTGTAACAGCTGGAGCAGACTGCTTCATAAGGGTCTTGCCTGTTTTTGTATATATTTGGTTTGTGACACACTAAATCTCAGCAGGAATACCAAACAACCCACCATTCCAGTTAGTCCTATTAGCCTTAATCCATACCCAGATGGCTCTGTAGCCCCGGAGCATGTATTTAGATAAAGCTGTATTTCATAGCAGACTCTGACCAGCCACCAGATTTCAGGACTGGCTTTGATGGAGACTAAACATAGCTATGTATTAGGCCAGAAACCAGACAGCTCTGCTTCATGAGCCAGCGTATTGCATTTCTTTTCACCATGTGCACCTTTTTGTTTCACAGTCTTGACATAGATTGGAATAAGCTAGTTCAGCCAATCTATCTGTGCAAGGTCACCCAGAATTTTCACTAACCCAAGACCACAGATTTGAAGTGGAAACGTAAATTTCTTAACATCTAGTACCTTGGAAAAAAAGACTCTTTAAGGTTTGCGCCATGTTGCCCCATAAATTAGTCTTCTGTATTCAGAAGTAATAGAATAAATGAACTTAGTGTCTTGCAGTGATTGGAAATATTAATTGCATCTTTCTCTTTCTCTTTGTTATGTACAGGGTCCACAAGGAGAGCCAGGGCCTCCTGGGCAACAGGGTCTGCCTGGTCCACATGTAAGTTTCTTTTCTTTCCTCTCGTTCTCTCCGTATCTGTCTCTTTTTTTAAACCCTGTCTGGTCACTCTGTCTCTCCTGCTGTGTCCCCCATTCTCTGCTCTCTTGCTCTCTGTGCTATCTGCCTCAGTCTGTCCTTTTCATGCTCCGTCGTTGCAGCATTATGACATTGTGCAACGGGGAGAACTCAGGGGAGAACTCAAATGATCACTTGCACTCCTGTTTTCTTAATCAAACGTCCACAGGCATATTATTCTTTTGCTCTATTTCCTTTTCCTTCTTTCACTCCATCCTTCACTCCATAAGTTGCAGCCAATCCGCAAAACTGACACCAAAATAGAGCAAAAGACTCTCTCTCCTCCTGAGATGAGACATTGTACTGATTTGATAGCACTTAACCTGATTACGGTGTCCAGTTGGTGGCCCAGTGAAAAATATTCCATTTTGAAGTCATCTCTAAAACAAAACAGTACACCCGATGTTGTAGCCAGGGCTAAATGACTATTGCCAGGTGAGATTTCCAGTCCTGCTGACACTCACAGCCTGGACAGCATGGCATCATTCGCCTGGAAAGTATTAGTAGGGACCTATCCTGATGGTATACAGGTTGAAAAAATTACTTCATTTTAGTTATACCTGGCCAGAGGAAGATTGATGCCTTCCAGGGAAGGCATTGGCCCGTAGAAAAAAATAACAAGGCTTTCTTATTTTAACTGTTAATACTTTTTTTATTCCTCATAGGGTGAATTCTTTAGAAGGTGCGTGACTTCAAAATGACTGTAGAAAAAGAATGAACCTCCCTGTGGACAGAACTGAATAAGCAGCATGAAGCAGCTAAGCTACAAAAACAAGTGACTGGAATTGTAGAAGGAAGAAGATTAACACATTACAAAACAAGCAAATTACAAATACAGCGCACACACAATTAGGTATAGATTTCCCCAAACTGACAAAACAGGTGTTCTTTGTCCCCAAATGTACCACTTCCTTTTGGGTTAATAACGTGTAAGGCTGATTAGGGAAGTCATCTAACTGTTCTAATTACAGGCCTATCTCGATTGTCTTTCAGGGTCTCGTCGGTCCTCAGGGTCCAATCGGGCCTCCGGGAGAAAAAGTAAGTAAAGAGGGAACACAGTCACCCCTTCAGTCTTCCCACCACAATTCTGCTGCCCCGATAAGTGAATGTTTCAGTCAAGACCTCATAAGTGATTCTGCAGATGCACTGCTGTCTGAGGCGATAGGGCTTTGCTAGCTTCTCTGAAGATTAAAACACTCACAGACATGCACTCACACACTCACTGTATACACATTACCATAGGACTACTCCTGCATAAGCACTTACTTCGTCAAATTTAAAGTATATTCTTTTGGTGGTTTTGTGGATATTTTAATAATATTTTTAAGCAGATGAACTTTTGGCAGTCTTCAGAATACTGTTATAGACTGTGTGGTATGAACTCATCTATCTGTCAGTCTGTTGATAAAACTTCCTATTTATCTTTTGCTTTGTCTTCATAGGGACCTCAGGGGAAACAAGGTTTGGCTGGCCTCGCTGGTGCTGATGGCCCTCCTGTAAGTAACACACCTGACTCATTTTTCATTTTTACACCATTCAGACAAAATACCATCTGAATCTCTTGGACTTCTTTTATAGGGTCACCCAGGAAAAGAAGGTCCTCCAGGCGAGAAAGGAGCAGCTGTAAGTATAATATACTATGGTTGTAAATAAAACTCTTCTGGATTTTACAGGAAAGTGTGTAATTACAGTTGTTCGCAAAGATTCATCAAGTGTGCCACTGCACAGGGAAACAGCTAGATATGGCCGACTTTGCAAATGATTCAGTTTAGCATTTGTTGAGCCTACATAGTGTGCCAGTGGGGTGAGGTTTAATACAACCACACAATTTAGATAATATCTGGTAAGCTGTCCCAGAAATAGAATAAACTAAGGTGACCTACTCATTCTTCCTGTAATTGGCTAATCTCGTGATTTTCTTTGATTGCCTGGTCACCTTGTTGTTCCATGTGATAAACTGCAGTGAGCTGGCACCTTCAAAAGAACAATATAAATCAAACCATGAAAAGTAATTCCAAAATGAATGTAGAAGTTTATATAGGGTCACTATAAAGAGAGAGAGAGATCTGAAAATATGAGCTAATTTTACACATGGTCATAAAGTTATTTCAACAAAAAAAGAAAAGAAAAAGAAAAAACACATGAGAACAATTATTAAAATCGTGCCATTATTTGTACAGGACAATTTGCTACAGGTGCAGCATGAGTGGAGGTTCATACTTTTTTCAAAGTTTGGATTTCAGTTTACGTCATCCATCTGGTGTTTTTTTTAATCTTCCCTATCGTGTTCATTAAAAGATACACATTACAGGATTAGACCAAGTATGATCAAATTTAAAAAAACTGGTGAATACTAGAAATGTATTCATTTTAGTTTTTTTTAGCAGTTTACCAAAGTTCACACGTTTATTTTTATCCAGTGTATTATTTCACTACTGGATATTAGAAGATTATATCCATTGCTTATTTCCATATGCATAACTTTAGCTTTTTGAGGGTTCACTAATAATTTGGAAATCAATGGAAATCTATGAAAATCTAATAAAGTTATATAATACAACAGAGAGACGTTACAGTAAAGGTTGATGCATTGTAATAGTTACTTCACTTAACACATGACACCTTTTTATAATCTTTTAGGGTCATCCTGGTCCTCTGGGATCCATCGGCTACCCCGGGCCTCGTGGTGTGAAAGTAAGTGCTATCTTAGCCATAAGCCATGATACATTTCCATTTTCCCTAAATTTCAGTCTGACTACATTTGCCTCTCTCTCCAGGGTGCTGAGGGAATTAGAGGCCTCAAAGGTGACAAAGGAGAAAAGGTAAACACCTCTCCAGCCTCAACATGACAACATGACTGACAGATGTCACTCTTCTGAAAATGGACCCATAAGAGTTGTAATTGCATCTCAAATGAGGCTTCCTTGGAGTCCAGCAAGTGGAAAATCTCTTAAGGGACCATTGGGCTGGCTGATACGTCCTCATGCCACTGAGCTGTAATGGGGTGTGGAACATTAAACTGGAATGAGGCTGTTTGTAGGGTGGTTTCGGTGAATATTGATCTGTTGCCATTGTTTTCTTCGATTGAATGAGTGGTTGAATTTAGCCTGCTGCTACCTCGGTGCCACTGGATCGATTTTCCTCCCAATTGTCAGGAAACTGAAGCTCTTCAGAGATTACCTAAAAATTCTGAGCATGTTGTTTAAAGCTCCTCTACTTCGATGCTTCTGTCTTACATAAAAATCCTGTGGGATGAGCAATCCAAAGTTACACATTAGCTTAAATGCTTGTCATAATTTATTATCTTAGTAGTTTCATGCATAAAAATGTGACAGAAAATTGGCATCAATATATGATATATACACCTGTCAACCAATGAACCAATGATGGACGTGCCTGTATAAAAGACTGAAAACTGCATTCTGAATTGTAACCACCAGATGCCAGTAGAACAACACAGAGAGAAAGAGAAACAGCAATAGGCAACTTCAAATGCTTATGTAAGTGGCCACTAGGTGTCCGTATTAAACTATCCTAAGGAACCCTTATACTCTTGACTGCCAATAGAGCTATTAGACTGCATTAATAAACTTTCATTATTATTTTGACACTTAAGTGGTCCATCTGTATTCCTCCTTTTTTTGCGATTTAAATATTTTAGATGTTAACTATTTTACTGGAATTTGTTCATTTTGTCTCTTTGATACTGGATCAAACTCTAAACTCTGAACATCTTGTTCCTTTTTAATGCTTTATCTGTTTCTTCATGTGTCTTCAGGGAGAGGATGGATTCCCTGGCTTCAAAGGTGACATGGGTCTTAAAGGGGACAAGGTGAATCATCATCTCTAAAGAGAATACTGGTGTTTGTAGTGGCAGAGAGTGATAGGGTAGTAAAGATAATAACACTTCTCACAATTGTTTTCTTTGCATCAAGGGTGAGGTTGGTGTAGTAGGACCCAGAGGAGAGGATGGCCCCGAGGGCCCCAAGGGCAAGTCTGGACCCAACGGAGAAGCTGGTCCTTTAGGATTAGCCGGAGAGAAGGTAATCAGCTTGATAATCAATACTTGTAAAGGCTGAATCGTAAAACTGGATTTTCATTTTGATTAAAGTGCTTTATTGGCATGCTGCAGTTCATGCTCAAGTTAAAGTTTAATTGCATATGGTAATTACACACATATGCGATTAAAATGCTTTACAGGGCGATTAAAGGTTAAAACATACGAATACTCATATATATGAATAAATTGAGGAATACACGATCTTTTCAGCTCTGTTCAGAAACCAGACAAGGGGCAGGATTGCTCTTTTCTTACAGTAATAGGGGTCTAATGACATATTTCTTTAATGGACTGGAAAGAAAGCAGTCTGAAGAGTTTTACTAGTTTTGTAGCTGCCCTGATAAACTTGAAGTCAAGATTTTCTCCACCTCCCTCAAGCTCTACAACAGTCCCTTTCAATTATCTTGTCTTGCAAACATTTCTCCAGGGAGCTTTGATCTTGCCACACAGTACCTTGCTTCGTGGTGCTGCAGCATTTACACACTAAACAAATTAGTATTAACAGATAAAACAACATCTTCAGATGAAAGGATTAGAATATAAACCCAAGTAATGACTTTAAAGAGACACACCAGTTTATAAAGAGTTTTGATCAATGAACTCTTTTCTTAAATAGGCTTGGATCAATCCATGTTGTGGCTAAAATGACATGATAGAAACACACAATGACCACAGATAGACTTACCAGCACCGGAGTCAGAAGTATTCGATTTATAACAAAATCAAAATAATAATATATGCCTTGACCTTAGTTTAAAGGCACACAGGGTAGTTACATCAGATTCCATGTACTTCTTAATGTCCAAAATGGACCAAAGTGGAATGACATTTTGGATTAAAAGCAGAATAGCCTCTGCATGGATGATGTCATGTACATAAACATGGTATTAAAAAAATGTCCCACACTAGAAGTTAAACTTTATGGTTTTAGGTTTATTGCTTTTTGTAATGCTTCTGTGAACTTTACCGCAGTCTCCAACCATGTCTCTGGTGACACAATGAGAATTCATCATCTGTGTTTTGTTTTTCTTCGCTCCTTTTTCAGGGAAAACTTGGAGTTCCCGGGTTGCCTGGGTACCCTGGCAGACAAGGCTCTAAGGTGTGTGTTGGGAGTAATGATGTACTTCACTGATGAATGCAGAGAAATTCTTACTGTGTAAACCACCACTCCAACTGGGAGGTCAGAGTTCAAGACCAGCTGTAGGTGTTCATTATCTTGGTCAAGGGCAGTTCAGCAGACGTTTGCCAACTCAGTACTGTGTGCAGCTGAAGGACAACCTCTGTGTTCGCTCACTACACTGCCTTTCAGTCTGAAACTATGATGCTTATGTGTGTGCACTTGCGTGTATGTGTATGTTCCTGATGTCTTGTCTACATAAAGCATATGTGACCAGTATATATGCATGTGTATACATCTTTGAATGTTAGTGTATATGTGGATGGATTCTCTCTCAGTGACTACATAACCTTCTAACCATGTCTGTCTGATTAACATCCACTCATATCTAAACTTGCTCTCAAGTAAAATCTGCTGACTTGCTGCCTAACCCTTACTCACACGAACCCAAGCAGACACCCACTGTACACTTGGCACAACTCTTATAGGAAGCCTAAGTGGCATGGTCACCTGCTGGAGTCATCAGCTGTCCTCCCTCCTTAAACTCTTCCAGGCATTATCGTCTTGCATTCCACTGCACTGTAGCGCTGACCACTGTGCAGCAGCTCCACTATCAAGATGTGCTGCTGCAGCTGGTTCCCCTCTGCTGCTGTCAGCACTGACAGCTTGGCACTGATATGATGGGTCAGATACACCTACTCTCACAACATCCGGATAGGCAAGCCTCCCTCTCTGTCTGTTAATGTCAGCTGGATCTGAGCTAAACTGGGCACACCAATTAATAAGAGCCCTGGAAAAATTACACAAAGTGGGAGAGACACAGGGGAAATAAGATACAGTTACAGTTAAATGTACAGTATTCTTTCCAGTACTTTGCAAGCAATTGTATCACTTCTTTTAATTGCTGGGTATTTTACTCTTGAATAAAACATTTCACTTGTGAAATCAAACAAATATGTAGTAAAAGAATGCAGACTAGTGATGAGAGAAAAAAAAACACAGAGGATATTCTTTTGTTTGTATCCATAAATAATTTTGAACAAAGGCTGCCCACAAAGGTTCCCAGTGGAGCCCAGGATCAGATCTTCTTTTTAGACTCTATATCCTTCAAAAGAAGAAGTTTTAGGAGAGACATTAAAGGCAGCCTGACTTTGGCATGGTATAAAGAATGCCATATTTTCCTCTCTATAGCCTGCATTTGAAGAGTTTTCATAAAAGAGAGAGAAAGATATCCAGCATTTAAAAATTGTGACACATTCTCTAAGTCAAAAAAGTAGGAGGTTGCTTTTATAGACAAAAATCTTTCAAATTCTTATATTTGACTGGAAGTTAATATTCCTTTCCTTAGTTTAATCATATAATTTAGGAGTGCAACTGCTGTTTTCATTTTAAGAGAGAAACAGAACCCCCCACATTTTCATTACAAAGTATCATCATTATTATAAAATGTCACATTGTCCTCATGAGTAGGTTCAGGGTCAAAGTCTTGGCCCGCTTGCAGCCTTTATCCCCCTTGATCAGCCTGTGCATGAATCCCTCCACTGGCTGTGTTTTTGGCCGCTGTGCCCCATCACTCTTTGTTAACAGCTTTCCCACACCGTTAATTCTGGATGCCATTTGCAATAGCTTCAGTGGACTGTCTTATCTCTGTGGCGCAAGTCAGGCTTGTCCAGTACCAGCGCTCCTTTCAGTTAACCATAACTGCCCCTCTGTGAAAAACAAATTAGGCAGCATAGATCTCCATTCCTGCTGTCTCCACAATGTTGGGATGTTTACCTCTTGCAATTCTGCCCACGCTGCCTTGTTGTGGTGCCCTTGCTTATACTGCACCGTATTATGATTCGTATACATATGCATATGGGCAGTAATGAGCACTATAGATGTGCATGGCATCAGAGTACGTTTTAAACTCAAAACACCCAGACATGCACATGACCTTGCAGTGCAGCAGAGGCAAAGAAACACTGAACCTAAATTAGCTGAATATATATTTGTGCTACCTAATGCTGCATAAAGTTGCATTGGTAAGCTGCTTGGTACGCTCCTTTTATTCATTGATTGCCTTTCTAGTATTTGTTTGACTGGCACCATCTCCTCTATCAGAAGGCACAGCCTGCGAAAGTCCAATAACTAAATTGCTGATGGGTATCAAGGGGGATCTGCCGTTTCCCCTTCCTTTGTCTTTATTTGCTCCCACTGCCTTTTGAATCTTGCTATTTTGCTTCCTTGCTGTGCTAACACCTAACAGCACCGCTGTGTGTCTGTGTGTCAGACCATGGTGAGGAGGAGACTTTCCCTTTGGGCTCCTCTTTAGCATTAAAAGACAGTTCTCATTTATCTATAGGAACTCAATGTATAAACTGTAGCCCTATTATACCATATCTGCTTGCTAGTATGGCAGTACTTATGTTCAGACTTCACAGTTTCTCTAGTAATTACCCTTTGTGCAGCTCCAAAAGAATAGTGGGATTTTCTCTGAAGCGTCTGTCACATTGTTAGTGGACACAGTAGGGTAGACATCTCTTTTTTTATACCCTTTCAACTCTGATTTATTTCTTTCTGTTACTCATGTCTTTCTCTGACTTTTTTTTACTCTTTGTAGGGCTCCAATGGTTTCCCTGGATTCGCCGGGGCAAATGGCGAGAAGGGGGCAAGGGTGAGCCACAGAATTCATTATTCTCTGTCCTATTAAAGACACGCACATTTGGTGACTGTGGGCCTTTTTTGTGTAGCAAATGGATTAAGTGTAGGATTCCTCTTCCAGGACAGACATACATGCAATAGCTGTGTACAGAAAAACATTTTAGGAATCAACTGTGTTAGTATTTAACTTTGTTAATGAATCCCTGAAATGTCACTTTGTATGTATCACTGTTTTTAAACCCAACTGTGTACTAAAAAGTATGTAACACTCAAAGTATGTTGACACCCCAACAACTTATGTCAAAAACCACTGACATTAATTTGCTGCTATAACAGTCTCCACTCTTTTGAGAAGACTTTGAACAAGATTTTGGACCCTGGCTGCAGGGTTTCGCTCCCATTCAGCCACAAGAGCATTAATGAGGTCGGCCTCTGATACTAGGCGCTGAAGCCTGTTGTTCCAGTTCATCCCAGTGGTGTGAGGTCAGGGCTCTGTGCAGGATGGTTAAGTTCGTCGATATCAAACTCTACATGCCATCTCTTTACGTACTTCCCCTTGTAATGTCGAAACAGGAACGGACCTTTCCTGAATGTTTACCACAAAGTTGGTGACACACAGTTGCCTAAAATATCATCATGTGCTGTAGATTGTGTTTAAGATTCCCCTTAGTTATGACTAGGAGGAGAGGAGAGGAGAGACAAAAAATACAGAAAAGTGAGAGAACAGGGGTGTCCACATGCCTTGCAGTGTAATCAGGATTTAGCACTCGAGGGACAACTGACAGCTGTATTCAGCTCTGTAACCGTAGAGTGGTCCAGTTGAAGAGGGTTACAGATGAAGGTATGTGGGTTGTAGAATAGTGGAGAGGGTTATTATTGATGAGACAAGCTCGTCTTTGCTCTCAGACAGACATTGAGAGACAGACGCCCCTGGCCCCAGCGTGCGAGAACTGACAGGTAGTTCAAGCTGTCAAGTGCGTGTGGGTAACCACTTACCGCAGCAATTTGATTATTTATTTTTGTTCAAAGATCAGCTGAGATGGTTCTATTTCGTGTCTGTCTGATGTTGGGGTGTATTTTTTTTTTATCATAGAACTGCTTTAGCTTAAACATCTAAAAAAGAGATGAAAAAGTACTCACATTGGTTGATGCTAAAGGATGGATTTTGTCCTAAATCAAAGCTTTTGTTTTTCTTTCTCAGGGAATTGCTGGCAAAGCGGGCCCAAGAGGGCAACGTGGCCCAACGGTAGGCATTTCAGCCGTCTGCCAAATCAGCCACAAGCCCTCCACATAAATGATTTGTTGTGTTTCAATGAAAATCTCTGCCTTTGTGAAGTTGTGCATGGGATTTAAGTTGTTGTCTACTGAAGAGGATATTCACCGGGTGGGGAATTGTAGAGATGGGCGGGGAAGGCACTAGACATTGATTACCTGTGTTTTTGTTTTCATTGTTTTGTTATGTTTTGGGATATTGAACAAAACACTGAAAATGCCATTTCTTTCCTTGTGATTTCTGTATTGTTTTACATACTGTGTATGTAGGGTCCACGTGGTGGGCGTGGTGCTAGAGGACCAACAGGAAAGCCAGGTGCAAAGGTGAGAGCCAGGGCCTTTTTTGAATACATAATGGTGGGGTAAAGAAAATACATTCAAGTTATCAGAACATGAGCAAAATCAGTAGTTCGACTGTAACATTTACTCTACCTGCTATGATGTTTGGCATGAATGGGTTAACATATTATACATAGTTTAGACTGTAAATCACATAAAACAACTTCTGCAGAAATATAAATGTACAAACAGGCTTTCTGTATAACCTCAGTGCTTTGCATACATTTTATTCTCACTTCGACAGTTCTGACAAAGTTGACAATGTTTAATGTTAGCTGGATCTGTGCCTTTTCTTTCTCTTCAGGGCACCTCAGGCAATGATGGACCTCCTGGCCCGCCAGGAGAGAGGGTTGGTGTCAGATATTTTTTGATCAGTGTCTCTTGAATGGTTGAAAGTTTTTTGCACTGAGTTAGTGAAAGTACATCAGGTGCATTGTACTGTGTAATCTTAGTGAATTACAGCTGTTTGTCAAATCTAAAGGTGTCTGCTCTCTGCAATAGCTGCTGATTTCCAGCTTTAACAATGCATATATAAATGCATGTTCTGTGTACATCACTCTTTATCAAGCTGAAGCTGCTGAACAATCACATAAATATCTAAACATTTGTAATAAATATGTAAATATAAATTATTACTAACTTACTTCCCAGGATAACCATTTAAAGTTGTGTCATGTTTCTTATCCAGTCTTCCCCCTACTCACTAATAATTTTCTTTTCATTTAAGGGACCTCAAGGACCACAGGGACCCGTCGGTTTTCCTGGACCTAAAGGACCCAATGTAAGTAGCTGCTGTCAAGCTGTCTGGGAGGTAGCACAGTCCACAACAAGTCCATGTTGACACTTTTCATATAAGCTTTTTAAATATTAATACGCACTTATGACCTGATGTCTTGATTTTTTATGAACTGTCTACCTGTTTACCCGCAGGGCCCACCAGGAAAAGATGGGCTGCCTGGTCATCCCGGACAGAGGGGAGAGACGGTGAGTGCAAAGTTTCGTCCATGAATGGGTTGTGTTGTGCCGTGCCATTTGACCCTGAACATCTTGCATTGGCCCACTTCCTCCCTACTCAATCTTTCAGATAGGTTACACAGAAAATAAAGCCAGGAAGAGGGTAACTGAAAGAGCATTCACATTTTACTCTTAGTGCAATAATAAATCAGTAAGAGAACGGAGAGTAGGGACGCTGCAACACAGCTGAGATCATTTATCATCACAACAGATGATAATCACTTATTTTAAGATTATTGATTTGATCACTGATCATGACACCACCCGTTATCAAGGCCTTTGATGGGCTTCACACGCCGTGTATACGGTTCTATACTGTCTAATTTGTTTTACATGCCATAGTAGAAGATATAGTAACATACACATTTTTTATGCAACACTGTCTTTAATGTGTCCAAAACTTCAGCTGCATACTGAGAGCAAGCGATTCTCATATTTTTTTGTGCACATACTTTGTTTCAATGACCGTAAGGTTGGAGTGAATGGAACTGAGTTAAGTCATGTGTGCTTTTATAAGTAAGTATTTATATACAGCAAGATATTTTGTCTATTTTTTTAGCATACTATTAAAGTGCAAATAAACATGTCATAAGGTAAATAGTTTTTACTTTTTCTGGAGTCAAGAGTCATTTTCTTGATGCTAGTACAGTGATCTGCTTTACAGCGTGAGGCATTTATTTGCAGAAACAAACAGGAAAGTAGCTAAGTACATTTACTCAAGTACACTTTTGAGGTACTTGTACTTTACTTAAGTATTTCCATTTTAATCCTCTGGATAATTTGTTGCACTATATTTCAGAGTGAAATATTGTAATTTTAACTACACCATATTGTTATTGTGTATATAAAATATATAACAAAACAAATAATGTACATTGGTAAAAGTAGCTCCACCTTGACCAGCTATAATAATGATAATCCCATAATATATATAATTACACTCTGGAAGCTGCCTGGAGGTATTTTTACTTTTGATACTTTAAATACATTTTGCTGATAAGGCTTCTCTACTTTTACCTAAGTATATTCTGGCAGGACATATAATGAAGTATTTTTGCATTGTGGTATTGCTATTTTTACTTATGTAAAGGAAACGACTACTTCTTCCACCACTTGAAGGAAAATACCAGCTGGACATAAGGGAAATGATTTGGATGTGAAATGATCTTTCTTGCTTTAAAAAGTCATTCTTACTGGCTGATTATGACTTTGCATACTGTACAGCACAACATAGAGCATACAACACTATATAATACTATGTATGTACAGTCAGTATTATTTCTGTTTTCCCTTTCAGGGCTTCCAAGGAAAGACAGGACCTCCAGGACCTGGAGGGGTGGTTGGACCACAGGTAGATTTACAGCACAGTCCACCTCCTTACTTATCCTGTCTTTGTTGTTGGAGAATTATGAGCCACTGAAATCCAAGTATGTACCTGTAACAACAGCTGAATCCTGAAAAACAAGACCACTTTGCGCAGAATGTAATCAATATGCATCAAATGGTTTTGAAACAAATTTTCAATGCATACAGTGAGCAATCTTGTCTTTCGAAAGAAATGAAGCGTGGTTTGAAAATAAATTATTCCATCTTATTAAGATTTCCATTTACAATGGGAAAAAGCAAAAAGTAGGTTTTAAAAAAGTATGATTTGTTGACTATTTTTAAATGTGAGATGTCTAAATATCTTAAGTACGACTACTGTATAAACATAATTTCTCATTTAGGACACAGGTAAAGACATTTTAGAGAATACTGGCCTTAATATGTCTCTGTTGCCGCTGGCAGGGCCCAACTGGAGAGACTGGACCCAGCGGAGAGCGAGGACACCCAGGCTCCCCTGGTCCACCAGGTGAGCAAGGTCTACCTGGAGCTGCTGGAAAAGAGGGTGGAAAGGTAAATGGGAATGTATCTTGAATGCCACTGTGGACACTAGATCCTGGCTTCTTTGTTTTTGTCCTTGGAAGTTACTTGTAATTGTTCTACCCGTTGCATTTTAATGTAACAAATGTATTCTAATCATAGTTATCTCTTAATGAAGAGAAAGTTTATTTTCCACTGTAACAAAACTTGTTGTTAAAAATGAATGAGTTCAAAATTTAACACATTTTTGGAGAACAACTGAACAGGAGGTCTGAACACAACTGGTACAACAACTAAAAAATAGACATGCTGCCTTTGTTTAATACCTGAGGTATTCTAGTCTTCATTATTCGTTTGATATCTGTATGTTAAACTGTGGCACATCTCTTTTTTGCCTTCAATTCTTAATTACTTGCTGTTGTTCCCACATGATAATAATAATAATAATAATAATAATAATAATAATAATAATAATAATAATAATAATTTCAGCCTTTATCAAATAGATCGATCACTTATACTGTCTTTCTCTGACTTTCCTCTGCCATTCTCACAGATTCAGCTCTGCTCATAGTTTTTGCCTAAAGCAGTTCTACGTTTAATCATTACCTATTACCAGACGGTATATCAGATGTCTGAGCGGGTGTTATTTTTTTCTCCTTCTGTAGGGTGATCCAGGTCCTCAGGGTCCTGGTGGCAAGGCAGGACCTTCCGGCCTGAGGGGCTTCCAGGGTGCTAGAGGTCTTCCAGGGGCCATGGTAACATTCAGACCACCCAACATCACACATCCTGAGCACACACCCGGTTGAATTTAGCTCCAAACCCCAATTACTATGCTAACTACCTGCTGTTAAACCAAATGTCAGGCTTGGCAGTGGACCTGACTAGAAGGTGCAGAACTGGCTTACATAGAAGCAACGGAGAGGACTGAGCCAGACACAATATTGACATATTTTATCATCATTAATCTCAGCAAGGGTATAGAAAGTTCTAGTCTGTTGTCAATATATCTTTGGCAAAGAATTTAAACTAGTAAAATGTCTATGTAATCAGCTTTAGTCTGTGCATTTTAGAGGCATTTAATTCCACCTTTAGAGCTGCTCTAGTTGCAGATCCTTTTCTTGAAGGAATCCCTGTTTTGTTTTAGGTTGGAGGATGAGTCAAAGCCCTCTGATTATGATTCAAACCCACAAGTTTGTGAGTACATCACATGCACTCTTCCCTGCTGAGTAAACCCGAATTAATTCTCAAAAGAAGTGGGTGTGGGTGAGAAAAAGTTCAAGGTGAAAGTGGATAGCTGTTAGAGGCTGACTGAAGATCAGCTTGAGGAACTGAGGCTGAAGCTCATTTCAAGGCTGACCATTAAGGGAGCACACGACAGCACTGCAAAGACTTATTACCATCCGTTATGTTTGTCCCATGTGTGCAGAGAGATGGCATTCTCTTCATAACAGCGGCACACACACACACATATATATACACACTGCACTCCACAAGCAAGTACAGCCTCCCACTCTCTCTTCAAGGGATCCCATCCAATCACGCACAGACACAAACATGCATGAACATTCACACCTGTTGTATAAGCAAGAACATAAAGGTTCCTCTGTTTGCTGAGAGAGTGCAGGTACAAACACAAACATTGTGCAAGCACACACATGCAGATAGTTTATTTTTCTCTTTTGGAAAGGCACAGAGAGACGCACACATAGACCCATCTCTCAGTCTTGAGGAAAGGCACAGTAGCAATATATGAGCCAATAAATAACTTTTTGTGTGTCCGGCAAAGAAAGCTCCTTCCAGCCTTCTAATGCACCGTGGGGAAATGTGGGAGCTGGAGAGCTGGAAAGGGCCGGCTTGGCAGCGTTAGCACCCCCTGGCTCTGTCGGAGCTTGTAAATTAGTTATTATAATGAAAGTCTTTACTGCCTCTGTTGAACTGTGTTTTCCATATGCAATCTCAGCCTCCTGGTGCTATGATTCAGCAGCACAGGCATTGCCATTCAAGGGCCGGGATCTCAAGGAGATGACAGGGGACCAGAGATAGACTGTACCTGAACTTGTGCCCCACCGCAGGCTTCAAGAACCTTGTCCCCCCTTCTCTTTTTCATTTCCTTTGAAGCTCATTGAATGGCTCCTTTTGCATTCGTAATATAAGTACGCCTACAGACTGGGCTATATCATTATTTATTAAGTAGTCGCCAATTTTTCTGTGATGGAGTCAAACTGCAGCCTAAGTAAATGTTTTGAAATCATGGCATTTTATGATTGAGTATTTCTGTGCAATATCTCTCTCCACAAACAGTGGCCACTTTACTCTGGATATTTTGCAGACCTCACTGTGAACAGTTGTTATATGGAGTATGTCTTTGGCAGAAAGTAATTCTAAAGAAATCTGTTCTATTGGACATTTTAAATGTATTTTTTCATCACTATGAGCCCCATAAACAAAATCCTACTAACCAAAGGTTTTTTGGGGTGACAGCAGACATCTTTTATATTTATATTGCGAAACTTAGACAAACAAAATCTAAAGCAGTCTGCAAAACTATGCACCAGTAGGAATAGGTGAAATATGAGGAATAGAAATATGTTTTTTGTTTGGAGGTGTATTTTATGTGACCCTTTAATGACCTGCTGCCTCAGTAAATTGGGAGCTACATGGGGATAATGAGCTCAGATTCACTTAAAACAAATAGCATATTTGATTTCATGTACTTAAATCTGGAAGGTATACTAAAAGTAGGATTTTGAAAACTTTACTTGAGAGTCAAAACAAGACAGTAGACCTTGATCAACTGCCATTATGTCTTTTGGTAATGATAACATCATCACTAATATACAAAAAGACATACTTAAAGTAACTACTGAGAGAAATGCCGGTGCTCCGCTCACTCTGTGACAGAGAGACGTCGTCAGCAGCTGAAGCAGTAAGACAGACGAAAACTGGGAGAAGATAGGGAAGGTTTGGGTTTGGCCCGCTGGCCGTTTAACGTTTTCTGTATTTGTGTCTTTTGTTGTTCCACATGTTCAACTTTTCACAGAGCCGACCTGCTTGTCCCTCGCTTTTTGTTAATCAACCAATTACAGCCTGGATGGGGCGGGACATTAAAAAAAGTTTGAGGTGTGAAATTGTGAACAATATGATTATGGACAAGTAAGGACGTAGTATTAAGAAATTAGAGACCAACGTAGATCCTTTTTCCTGCACAAGGATTTATCGAATAAAAGCAACCCACAGAAATAAAACATAGTGGTAAAAAAGTATACTATTATATGAAATTATAATGAATGTAGTATTAGATATTATTAGTTATGCTAATACACTCATGTGCAGTTCCTCCTCCAGGTTGTGGATAGAGACTCTGCATTACACAGATGTACACTGAGCCGGTGCCAGTGTGCCAATATTTGCTGCTTCTAGCCGCCTCCTCTGTAGAGCAACACACTCCCCTTGTCCTGTTTTACATCTGTTTTACTAGTTATTGTTATAAATATTGTTTATTGTTTAACTTTGTTCAAGTTGAGAAATACGCATTTCAAAATCAGTCAGTATTTTGTGCATTTTCCTTGACAATCAAGCAAACATTATAATCGAATGGCAAATCGCAATATTGTCCACAATAATCCTAATATAACTTTTTCTCCAAATCGTGCAGCCCTACCTCCATACACACATGCACATACACAGGTATAAATGTATCTAAACATACACACGTGGGCACACATACACAGACACGTTAACATTTAAAGGCCCATTTGACAGCTGTGATTACTGCTCTTTGAATGGCATTGAGCAGCGGCCCGCAGTGAATGAGATCTAACCCTCTCCTGTCCTCTGCTTTCAGGGTCCAGCTGGCTTAAAGGGAGGAGAAGGGCCTCAGGGTCCCCCCGGCCCCATCGTAAGTAGCCCGTTACCATGGTTACCTCATCTCTCCTGCCTGAGATTGCAGTGAAAAGTGACTTGTGCTCTTGGAGAATAGAGTTGCTCATGCTGCGCTTAGCTCCATTCTCAAGTCAGTCAGCTGCATACATGGTATGAACTGCAGTGTTGAGGGTGGTAGAGTAAGGCGCAATACAGCAAGTTAAAACGATGTTCAGTATGAGTATACATGTGATATTAAATGTCAAATGTCGTTTTTGTTTAGTTAGTTGGTCACTTTAACCCCTGTTTCTTTTGTCCTAAAATGGATAATACTCAGTTTGGGTATTAGATTATAATGGGTGAAGCCTTGTAAGATACACAATATGCACATCTATGATCACACACCTCTCATAATGATATTTATTGTGTTTTTGTTTTTCTATTATATTGCTCAGGAGAAGATAGACATTTCAGTTTTATAAAGATTAATTTTTAGCAGTTTAAAATGAGAGGCTTATGAATTTGTGTACTACAGCTTATTAAAAGCAATTTGGTGGTTGATTTATGGTGTTTTTAGAACCGCTAATTCTTAGTGCCCAACAACATCACTTTGAAGCATGGCCTAATCATTGCTTCATTGCCTAATTGAACAACAACTAGTTTCATCCGAGTAACTTGATTGGTCTGAAATACTTTCCTCTCACATTTAGCAGTTACTATAGCAACTCCTGTGGCGCAGATGGAAGTTTGTGTCTCTTTCATGTTTGTATGATCACTGCCTTTAAAGAAACTTTTCACTCACTTGATGCACACGTAATACACTTAGGATGTTTTTCGATGTGATTATGGGTACTTTTGTTGCATCTTCTGCATCACTGATTCACCCCTAATAACAGTAAAGGACATGCTCTTAGATATTATAGCTGTATTCATATATTCTGCACTGTCTGCCGAATCTGACTTGATTTCACATAGTTTAGGACCCTGAAAAGGAACGGGAGTGGCAGTGTAATCCATAAATAAGTGGGGCGCTTTTTTCCTGCCTTTGTCTCTGAGCCCCTCAGTTAGCGATATATGCAATGAAAAGCCTCGGGAGCTCCGGCGGTGAATCTGTACAGAAAGCTGACTGACAGGCAGCTTTGAACTGTCTGACATTTTGTTCAAGCGTTAAACACAGGCTCCTGATAATTGCCCCTGCTCACCAGCGACAGAGCAACACCAGATTAGATGACAGCGGATATGCACAGCACGGATGAAAAGATGATGAAAGCGAGAAGAGGGGTGTTCTCTGAATGAGTGAAACCATTTCCACTGCAAAATGAGATAGTTTTCTTAAATTGGCTTGAAAGTGAGCCATTGGCTGGGAACACGTGATACTGTTTTGGTAGTGGTGGTAAAAACTCCTCGAAAAAGAGGCTGGTGTGCAATGCCCACGCACACAAGAGATCTGATATTTTCCTCCATCGATTTCCTGCCGGAGATTGAGCTGCTGTTGTGCTGTTGGAAAGAAAGTCTGTGTGTTTGAAACAGACAAACCAAGAAACCAAAAAAGAGCACAGAAAGGGGGGAAAAAAGAACAGAAAGGATGAATGCAACAAGTTGAGTCAGAAACTTTGGAGGCATGTCTGCATGTTTGTGTGTCGCAGTTTTGATTTCTAGCCAGAGAATCACGTTCAGCCAGAGAAAAACATGGGTGCAATGAGAGGGAGGGAAGCAGGAAGAAAGAATGTGGATATATGTGAGTCAACGAAACTCATGTGATTGTGTGTGCAATTGTGTGTGTGTGTGTCCTGGCAGGCGAGGTGGCAGGCTGGAGATGACATTTTGGAGCTGTGTGTGTGTGTCATCGGCAATGTCTGTCATGAAATGGGCCAGGCATATGAGTGCCAGGTGGCAGCTCACATCAGCAGCTGAATCATTGTGTGTGTGTGTGTGTGTGTGTGTGTGTGTGTGTGTGTGTGTGTGTGTGTGTGTGTGTGTGTGTGTGTGTGTATCAGCGTGACTCTGGCATACATGTGCATGTTTTATCTGACAGCAGCCTAACCCTATCCCTGCCGAGGATGCCGTAATGACCTGCTTATCAAAGATGTAGTCACAATTTATTGTGATTTGGGCCACAGCGATGAGCACCCATCTGGGAATACCGAGGAGCAGGTTGTAATAAGACACGCTCATGTGGGAAAGAATAGGTAGACCTTCCATAAACCCTTGACAGAGGAAAGCAGCTGAATCTTTTCACAGTAGTTAGATAAAGAGTACACCAGCACATCCCTCATCCTAGTGAAGCTCTGAGGCTAACAGCAGGGCCAGTGCACTTTTATTACTCTTCGTACTTCTGATTTTATTACATTGTTATTGTTGTAAGGTTATATGCTATATATACTAATATGTGCTTGTTACGAAAGGTCTAAATTTACTCTAAACTTGTGAATGGTGTCCATGTGGGCATACAATTGTTTTTAATCCTTTGGGTTGTTTTGTGAAAAAAAATTAAAACATAATTAAGTATATTTAGGAAATTTTACATTATAGTGGCTACAGTCTGTGGAAAAGGTATTACTTTCTATTGTCAGAATTTTCATGCTTCAAGTTAAACCAAGAACACTTTTTGTGGCTTTCAGCTGTTTCAGGCCGGTTCTTCTAGTTAGCTACCACAGAATGCAACAATGACTGATGGGTTTTTGTTCTTCGGTGACAGGGTTCTCCTGGAGAGAGAGGTGCTGCTGGCCCTGGAGGTCCCATTGGTCTGACAGGACGCAATGGCCCCCAAGGACCACCCGGCCCTGCTGGGGAAAAGGGCGGTCCTGTGAGTATTTCTGTCGTACTCTCGCTCAAGTCAAACACTTCTGTAACTCTCCACACACTGCAGAGTTTGAGGAAAATGTTAAATTTGACTTCTGGCAATGCGGCACTTGTTAACGAATGTCATGAATGTTGTATTTAGGGAGAGAAAGGTCCCATGGGCCCTGCTGGCCGTGACGGCATTCAAGGTCCTGTTGGTCTTCCTGGGCCGGCTGGTCCTCAGGGTCCCCCTGGAGAGGACGGTGACAAGGTGGAGTAAAGATATGATACTCTGGAATACTAGATATCCCTGATTTAAATATCAACCTCAGAGAATTAGTGATGTTTAAAACAAAAACTGCACATGGAGAGGTAAGACAAGGCAAAACAGATGGAGACATCCTCAGAGTACCACCTCAACATCTGTAACCATCAGCTCCTGCCCAATGAGAGCAGAACAATGTAGTTCAACTACAAATATTTCTGTAACACAAAAAAACATCAAAGAATACCACACATGTCTACAACTATCCTCACAATTTGTCCAGACATGTGAGGATGCTATATGCACTTCTTGGCACATGATCTTACTTTGTTTCTGTGGTATTTTTATACATAGGTCTATTGTTGTAATTACCTACACCATGGATATTTCACACATGCTGCTGCACTGTTGCCGCAATAAACATGTACTCCAGTGTCATACAGACACGGATATCTCAATTTACAGTGTAGATAAAAAGAAAATACTGAATTTAACACACACACACACACACACGAACCACACATGAACAAATAGCCTAGTTGTTATGCCTGAAGCCTAGAGTGACAGAAACTTAGATTGTTGCATTCAGTATAAGAATAAAATAAAATAAAATAACAAAATAAGCACACACTGGAAGCATTTCTGAACACAAACATAAATAAATAGATGAACTGAAATTGCCAGTAGCTTACATACCCTGTTTAGCCGCAGGCCAGCAAATCCCACATCCACAGCGGATAGACTGAACCACAGATCTGCATCTTTACATTTGTAACCATCATGCCTCTCCGATCCAAGTCACGTCTTCCATCGCACCGTTTTGTCAATCATAGTGCCAATGGGGTTAGACAGGGAGCCAATCAATTAATTGCAAACACTCGCCCAAGGTCTTTGTGGGCCAATCAAATTAGAATCTCTTGAGAAATATTTACTGCTCGATTGTGGTAAAGGTGACACTTTAAGATATTAGACTTTGACTAAACATGGGAGGCAAGCGCCTCTTTAAGATGGAGAGGAGAGATGTGAGCTCTGCTGTTTGTGTTGCACCACAGGGAGAAGTTGGTGGACCTGGACAGAAGGGAAGCAAAGGAGACAAGGGTGAACTTGTGAGTCTTTTTTCTTTATTTTTTATAAATATATTTTCATATATATATAAGGCATAGAGATATGAAAGATAATCCATGGTAATTGAGCAAAGAACACTAATCTTAGCTGCAGAATTCTCTCATGAGCTGCATAAATCAAAGAACACAGGTTACCTGGCAATGACTCATCTTAGGTCCCAACAGTCTGCAGCATATAAAGTGAAGTGCTGCTATGTTTCCTAAATGGTTACTTAGTCGCCAATAAAAATACCAGTGTGTTCTGTCCTCATCTTAAACATTTGTATTTTTCAGTCATCAGAAACATTACTATTGGAATATATTTTCCTATATTTCCTATATTTTCCTCCTTCAGGTAGACAGTCTGTATGAGGATAAACAGCTTTAGCATGCAGTTGTTTTCATTAACTTCTATCTTGTGTGTACTAATAGTCCTACTGCAATTGCCAAGGCAACAACTAATAGGGATCCCAGTTAACAATATGTCACTGTTCCTTGTGTTTTAGGGTCCACCAGGCCCAAGTGGTCTTCAGGGTGTGCTCGGAGCTCCTGGTCCAGCTGTGAGTATTGCTTCCTCTGGTCATCTAATGTCAACTGTTCCCTCTGCGAAATATTATGCACTCTTATTAATGGATGTCACATTCAGGAATAAAACATGAAATGAAAAGAGAGTAGCAAAAGCCCACTTAGTAACCCATGCATATCATTATTTACTCCAAATATCATTTTACATTTTCTAAAAGGTTTCCAACCTTTATTTGGCAGATGATGAATTTGCTTGGAATTTAAAATATTCCTTTTGTTTCCAAATCTCAGTCTTAAAAATTGTTCTTCTCCTAATGGTAGCTCCTGCTTACCATGGTGGGTTCAGTGTCAAAACAGTGAAATGGCAAATCAAGTTTGAAATATTTACTCCAATTCAAGGCCTCGTGAAGACTGTGAAGATGATGAATTAAAAGAGAAATTGGAATTGGACCAAAAGGCCTGAGGGCAGAGCTTTTTAACTAGTTGTCTTCAGCGATGTAGTGTTAGCACAAAGTGCTAAAATCACCAGACATATCTGGTATTGCCACACTTGACCCTATTATTTGGTAGTTCAAGAACAGTGTGTACTCAATACAGGTTTTTAGTTTTACTTTACCATTTCTGGTTGATGGTGTAATAATCAGTGAAATTAGCTGAAAAATGGACACCATGCTCTTAATGGGACATAGTTGGAGACCCCTGTTACAACAAGGGAGCGTGATTTAAAAAGCAATGTTTTATTCTCTGGATGGGAAGCACTTAAGTACAGTTCCAGCCAGGTCAGGGATACAATATGCAAGTAGTAGAAGTAGTATGTTTTACTGTCGCCTCTGCAGCCCACAAACCTTTGGCTGCAGTCTCCATTCGTTTAAGAATCCCGATCCCTTACATCATCCTAATGTTACACAAATTTCATTTTAATCACGACTTTTACTTGAGGCAACGTATTAATATCAGGGTGCCCCACAAAGAGTTTTGTGATCGCAGTTGTTAACTGCTTGTCCTTTTAGTCTATTAGCAGTTACAAATGTGGAATTTCTATTGCTTTTCAATTCTTAATAGGATTAAACCTGTAACCTTTCAGTTGCAAAACCATCTCACAAACCACCATGGTACGCCAACCCGCCAATCATTATATGCCTAATATGGCACCAGGTTTAGCTGCCTTGTATGCTGCAGAACATCCTCTACTCATCCATCTCATTAACACAACAGAACAGTCCTGTTTCTACAATAGCTGATGGCCTGAGGGCAACTAAAAGCTCATTGCTGTAAATTATCAGGCCTTAACAACCATTCTAGCAAAACTTCAGCATTTGCAGGGCTCTGTGGGGGCTACAATAGACCCGGTGAGATGAATTGCCGCGAGCAGGTAGTGCACCCAAGCTGAATAACAAATTATTTAACAGTTGTTTGTCCTGGTGAGTCAGTCTGCTCATGTGTATTCATATTTTCATAACTGAGACCTGACTCTTGCTGTGTAGTTTCAACATCATCTGCCCTCTATTTTTTATTGTTTTTTTATTGTATTGTTTTTTTATTTATTTCAAGTCCTAATGCTGTTATCAATTTTGACTATTCTACCTACCCCACCTCTCAATCCAGGAAATGTGTTGGTGTTTGTAAGAAATGATCCGATTTCCTCAACTAAGGCTTAACAAGGTTTAGAACAGCACAGCCACCAGCATTGTCAAGATACAACTAAGGTCAAGCAGTTGGAATGAAACACTCTGTTAGGGCACTATTGATCTTCATCAGGATGTGGTAAACATCCTTTTCTATAATTAAAGTGTTTTTTAGCATCTAATAAAAAGACAAAAACTGCAATTTTATGATGTAAAACTTTTATTTGTCAATCAGAACATATATTAAGTTAGATGCATTTCAGGTGAGTCATACATTACACCAGCCTCAGCAGTGCCCCCAAGGCCTAAGCATCTCTTTTACCCACAGGTACAATGCGTGTAGTTGTGCTGAATCATATCTCATTCAATTACATCAGCTACACGTCCAATTTCAGATAGACCCATACAAAAATGATTACAGTTCTGAAAAATTAAACATCCTCAGTTGGAAAGTTTTAGTACAAGTAATTATACATTGACTTTTGATGATTAAGGCCCCTAAGAAAGCATTTTTCCAATTAGAACTTCATTGTGTGTTGAATGCACATATCTTTGCAGTTCCTTCCCTCTTATAGCTGTAATTCAAAAAATAGTGAGACAGTTTTTCAGTGCTGGAGAATATATTTTTACAGCACATTCTAAGGATTTAGCTTGTCTGACTTTCACCATGTGCACTATACAAATTATCTGTTTAATGGAGACCAGAAATGTGCTGTGAGAGCTTCGAATGACAGACTACAGTCCACAGACCTTGTGGACATTAGATCAGGAATACTTTGGACTTTTCCAAAATTCGTGTTGAAACCAAATCATCTGTACAACTGGAAGTAGGAAGTGTACAACCGGAATCATAACCACCCTTTATCTGGGGCCTTCATGATAACATAAACACTTCACATTCCCTGTTGTTGGAACATTTCACTGTTCATCAGGAGAAGCAAGCTACACAAACCAAATTTTGGCCATGAGAACTGTTTTAAGCTTTCCTCCAAACAAAAATAGAGGCATGCATGTGGTGTTACAATGAATGACACATTGAGGAGCATTTAAATTCAAACACTCACTTTCTGATTCTAGTCTCCCTGAGGAGCTGCTGGGAGTCAGATTTGTGACTCTTGTGGTTTAAGTCCCTCTAAACTTCAGTCCACCTTGTCTCCAACTCTTCAGTTCAAAGCTGTACTCACGCTACCTGTAATCTCCAAACATTTCCGTCTAAACTGTTCTGCATTCAATAGCGGGCCCTGAGGCTGCCTACATGTCCCAGGGCTCAGCGAGAGCTCCACAAGCACTTTCAAGTGCTGACATGCGTTTGAACTGAAAACTCCCAGTTTGTCAGCACTTCACTCCCTCCCTGTAGTCTCCCCTTTCTATCCTCTGCAGCCCTGTGCACCTGTGACTTCACAGATGAAGTCAGCATCTTTCACATACCCTCTTTACCACAACCCTTTGGCTGTACTTACAATATCCTGCATTCCCTGATGAGCAGCATTGGTAATCTTGCTGCTGTTTCCCCAGGTAGCCCAGCAGCACAGTGGATCAGTGGCTAGAATTGTTGCCTCTCTCTCATGTTTTTTTGTTGTTTTTTTGAGTTTGCATTTTGTTCCCCGTGCTGAAAGATCAGCAGGTTGGCTCTAAACTTTAAATGGGGTGTGAGTCTGAACGTCTGGTTGTGCCTTAGCCCTGAGATAGTCTCACATAGACATATATAGACATAGATCTATCTCCATCTGTAGGGGAGGAGAATTCAGTCGACCAATGGCAGGCTTATGCCTACAGCTGTTGACCTGTCCAGGGTTCATGCTGGGAAATGCTCCAGCCCCCTCATGACCCTGAGCGATAATATGTGGTTGTAAAAAATTGACTGATGGATGGAATTTCCATAAAATGACCTTCAGAAAAGGCATTAAGGTAAGTGTCTGCCCTGATCGGTGTTTGAATATGGGCATCGACCCACCCTCTGCCACGTGAGCTTGGATAAACGCCATAACCTTGGCAAAGATTAAGAGGGCAAATGAATCCCAGAGAAGAGGAATTCCACATAATACGAGTGTACTGATATTTGCTGAATCTCCAGCTAATGGGGATCAGAATAAAGATGTTTGGATTTAATGAACTTTCTCCTGCTACAGGGCAGTGATGGTGAGTCTGGACCGAGAGGACAGCAGGGTATGTTTGGCCAGAAAGGAGACGAAGGACCCAGAGGATTCCCCGGTCTACCGGGACCTATCGGACTGCAGGTCAGTCTATATCAAATCTGCGTCTTTTCTACACACACACACACACACACATACACACACACACACATGCTGATTCTCTTTCTCTCATTCTCTGAACACATGACAACCAGAACACGTTGAACCTAGCCTAGTAGGTATGCACATTGCTCTTCCTCTGTCAAAGCCAGCCAGAGCAGAATGAGTTCCTCCACACCCCTTAACATTTCATCTCTCCTTACATCATTTACATTACATGAAAACAGAGCATAATTTATTAATGCAGCCTCGGCTCCCAATAACACTTTGTATTGCTCCTGGGCAAATAATGCTTTTTCCCCCTCAAGGACTTTCCTTAGCATAGACAGTGCTAAAAATCCATCACCATTGCTAGCATTTTGCATTTGGCATTTTGCCGCGGCGTTAATGGTGGAGGGGAGTCTGCCGTTGGTTATCCACTCAGACTACATCATTATCATGCAGTAAACCGCTTCCCTGCAGTGCTCCCAGACCCAAGTAAGAGACCCGCTGCTATGGTAGCCTCTATTCAATCAGATATTTGAATCAATGTATAGTATAAATTAATTTATCTCTCGCAAATATGTCTCATAATAGACATATTACAATACACATACATTATTCATTTCCTGGAGGATTTACTGAAAAGGGGCAGCAACTCTGAAGTAGGCAGTGAGAGTTTTGTTAAAGGATCCTTTTGATACTAGGATGGACACATTTGCTTTGTCTGTCTAGCCACCAGTACACCCTGCCTACACAAACATGGATTATGCATATGAAAGCCAGTGGAGTAGAGTAATATTTGAGGGCTTTTATCAATAAATGACCCACAGTTTTATTTTCCACTTCAACACACATTGATCTGTGGCTATTTATCTTATTTTTAATGGTAGTAGTTCATTGATTTATAGAAAGTGTTTTTCTTGGAATCATGCACAGTGTAAAGCACCCATTTTTGCTATTAAAATGACCCTATGTAACTTTTGAGAGAAGAAATAACCTGTTGTTCCTCTTGTATATGAAAGGTTAAAACAATAACCAATAAAGTTCACCCTTTCCTCCGGGTTTTTTGCACATACAACCTTACTTGGTGTGGTATAACTAACACATGGTGGCCAATGCTCACTAATGATAGGAAACATTAGTTAACTGACATTGCTGAGTCACTTTGCTGAGTCATTTCACTGACTTGATCACTCTTTTCCTCTTGTGCAACTGTTCCACTATGTTTTGGTATTTACTATTATATCTATTATATATGTCACTTGTGCCAACAGTTGCCATTCAGCAAAAGTGACATGGTCTAACTGAACAGTATACAGCATATTCTGTGTTTGCTTTAGGGATGAAATACTTAGGCTAAGCTTTATGTGACAACTGGCCCCACTCTATGTAGCTCTATTCAGCACTCTTTTCCTCAAAACTGCAACAGAATGAAAGAAGAAATGGGCAGAGCATTGGCTCATTTAAGCCAATGAGCTGAAGCTGAAGTAGCTTGCTTTGGTGGCACTGAATAAAGAAACAGACCATAGAATATCTCAAAGTCAATTAGCCAAGGACTCACTGAGGATGAAATTAGACCGAAGCCCTGCTGGTCAATAGGGCCAGATAACATTGTTATTAAGTGCAATTGGCTTTTAATTGGGCATAATGCACTCCATCTCCACTCTTTTAATCATGTTTGGCTAAGCTGCCCTTCCATAGATGGCTGTAGCCACTACAAGCTCAGCTCTTCAATGCAATTATCTGTAGCATTAATGATTTTCACTGTGGGGAATGAATGGCTTCGGTTTGAAAGGCTTCCATCATTCGTGGCTGTTTGCTGGGGAATATTGGAGTCTTCGCTGACTGCATGGATTCTTCAGATTAAGAGGTTAAGATATGAACGCAAAGGAGAGTAAATTTCAGATTTTATTAGACGAGAGTGTTATAGTTCAAGACTAGTGTGGAAAATAGGGGAAATGCCAAATCATAAGTAAATATTTATTGATTTGCTCTGATGTGTGTGCCAAAGAGTAGCTGTGTGTGATTTATGTTAATATTACTCACAATACGCCTCTTATTCATTCTAATCCATTAGTACACAGATTTCTCGAAGAAGTCTTACAAGTTTAACATTGATCAAGAGCCTGTCACATCCCAAACATTATACATGCAATAAGTTGACGCTTTCTTTCTTTTTCCATTCATACTACCCTCCTGCTTTATTACTGTGACTAAAATCCCAGTCAGAGTGTATTATAAATTAGCCCTCTCTGCCATTGCAAAGGTACAGTAAATCAACAAAATGGGCTGAAACTACACATACGTGATCTCAATGATTGATATTCACGTCACTTTGATTTTACAGCAACTTATCATTACCGCTGCTATTCACCCACCTATTGATTATGCACGCTCAATCATCAGAGCTTAACTAACACAACAAATAATAACTGCAATTATGCATATAGACAATAAGCTACAATAGCAGGTGAGAGCTTCTTCATTTTCGTTGCAGATGCATCTTCCCAAGTTGTTTTCAAACCTTTTTAGTCTAACATGATTGAATCCCAAAACTGGATAGTGCACACCGATGCGCTGTCCCCTTTGTTTCCACTTTCCTGTGGACATAGATGGATGGAGCTCCAACCCTGTAATTTACACAGGCTGATTATACCCAAACCTCCCATACCCTTTAATTATAATAGGTGTCCTTCTTGACTAATTGTGTGTTTACACTCTGGGGTTCTGCTTGTATTAATGCATTCTCCATCACATTACATCCTAAAGCCCACCATTCCATACACATCATCTGAAAGCACCGGTTAATGAGCAGCAAAAATGTATTTATGCTCCTGTCGGTGGATTTTTTAAAAATGTGCGGCATTGTTTCAGGTGCTGCCTCACATGACCTTCTTCTTTGTTCTGAAGAATATTTGTCTTCTTTGCAGGGTTTGCCCGGCCCTCCTGGTGAGAAGGGAGAGAATGGAGACGTCGGACCAATGGTGAGTGTAGCTCTGTCTGTGACTTTTCTCTTTTACAGAGATTCACATTGTTTTCACGTACAACCCGGTGAGGTGGGAAATTGCGCTGATTGTTCTGAAGTTTTGGCTGGTGGCTGAGTTTGGCAACTCCACCAGCCACTTGACAAATGTTTTTGAAGTCTGTGGAAGATGTACAGAGACAAACATTTGTGCTGGTGAAATGTATGCTCAATTCCCATGCAGTATACTTTTATCTACTATCTTTTATTAATTTTGCAGTACAGTTAGACTAAAAATACCCTCAATATAGTACAAAGGGGTGAGTTCAGTAGTTGGAAAAACAGTATCACGTACAGATATTGTATGGGGGATTGACTTTCTGACATACCATCACAGTAGCAGTTGATTGCAACGAACAGAGACCTGAGCTGATCTGTGTACAACTGTTCACATTGTCAACTTTTGGATCCTGGCTGTGGTACACAGAGCTATAGCCGAGTATTAGATGTTCGGCTCACACCTTAAGAGTATTGCCAAGATGTGGTGTTGTCTGGCAATAATCATACAATAATGAGCCTTGAATAAAAATAAAGCACGCAATTTCTCTTATCTACAAAATGTGCCACAATCAAGTACATTCAATTCACAGAAACCTTCAAACTTGTGCAAGCAGCCACCAGTTTATACTTAACATCATGAAAAACCCACCACTGCATGCATCAGTGAGTGCTTGTGCCAGTGGGCAGAGATTCTCCCACCAGCAGCACACCAGCACAAGTAACGCTCTGGTTCAGTGGTCGCAACCTCTATTTCTATAATACAGCAGGTGTTATCAAACAGAACAAAAGTGGAAAGTCAGAAATGTTTCGGAAGATTATCCAGTCCGATCTTCCTTGTATGGCTGCTGTGTTTTGGTAAGACATTGTCTTAAAAGAAAGATACGATGCTCACTCGAGATAGACATGTTTTCTGCATGTGTCCCATATGTTCAGTGGTCTTCTGTACTGTATTGTTATGCTATATATCACACGGAAACTTACTCACTTCCCCTGTAAATTTAGTTACATATAGTATATCTGCATAACATTGTGTAATGTTTTGTAAGTACTTACAATTGTTGTTTTCTTATTATGATTTTTCCTTATCTCTCTTCAGGTCTCTTCAGCTGTCTACTTTTATGTTTCTATTTTCTTGCTCTCTTAATTCTTCATTTTACTATTCTGACACCTGCACCAACAGAAAAACACACATGTACTTCATGAGTAAAGTCTGATTTTGATTTAGGTTCTGGTACTCATTCAAAAACAACAACATTGTAGTACCAGGTGATTCTTTTGTGTTTATTATTTTACAGTGTAAGGTAGAGTATATGTTTAGTTTGCCTTCTGCATCAGATAAAGAATTCCATATTGGCGATACTGAACATTACTCCTGTTTTTGCTGAAAAGGGTCCACCTGGTCCTCCTGGCCCCAGAGGTCCTCAGGGTCCCAGCGGAGCAGATGTAAGTTTGTTTGTTTGTTTTATTTTTATTTTTTAAATTTTTTTAAAAGACTTCAGTTTTGTGAAATAAAAAAAACAAATGTCTCTCTTTCTTGGTATAATCCCTAACTGTCCTGATTGTAATTTATCCACAGGGTGCACAAGGTCCTCCCGGTGGTATTGGTGCAATGGGAGGTGTGGGTGAGAAGGTAAGAATGTGGCCATATGATTTTGGAAGCACTTTCACCTCCTAAAAATGCATTCCCTTCATTTACTTTGGTTTGACCTGCTGCAAAACAAGTATATTCTTTGGAATGTTTCTTTTTCTGCTCCTGAAGGACACTGCCATTTTAAAACCATGTAATGCCTCAAAGGGTTTATATGTTTGACATGACAAAGTAGAAGATACAAACCAAAAGCACAGAGCTGACAAACACTGTGTGGGTTGTTCACTGCCAGTTTGATGATCCTCATTTTAACACATTAATCCACATTTTCACTGTGACGTAACAGGGAGAAACTGGTGAAGCTGGAAACCCAGGACCACCTGGAGAGCCTGGTATTGGAGTAAGTAAAGTATCATGTTAAAGTATTCCTCGTCGAATTTCAGGTTTTTAATTCCCAGAAGCAAGATAACTGACCATTCATACATCCATACATACATGTAAACAGCCCTTAAAATGCATAGCAAGTAGCACGACAGCAGTGAGCTCTTGTGTACAATTAATCCCATGTATAATTTTGGACTGTTAAAACAATGTCCATGGGTGAAGCTAATTAAGTTAGGTTTATTATTTGACATATCATTTGTGGCGGGGCTGTTCTACCGAGTATTTTACCTCCACATTACTGTAGGTTGACGTGTAGCAGTGCTAACAACCTGAGGGCTTTTCAGCAGATAATTAGCTCAGCCACATTTGGACTCAAAAGTCAGGATATCTCAGGGGTTACTGTGTGTGACAAAAGCCTCACATTAGCATGTGTGTACATGTTTCACAGTAATATTTTGTTGTTTAACGTCTCCCGGAAGTTACGTTAAATGGCAGGAAATTCACCTTCTCATAACTCGTTAACATTCACTCACTGTATATAGCCATCACCTGCATCAATACACATAATAACATCAGTTTCACATTGCAGCATACTGTTTGTGTTTGCCTGCAAAAGTGCCTTTTACTTTCCAGTGGTATAAATAATGATAAAGTATCCACACTAGGCATCTCGGATATCTCAGATCAGCACAGTGCCATTGATCCAGGCTAAGCAGTAGACATTGGTTGGGTAGACAAGGCAGGCCTTACCGGAGATATGGGTATGGGTCGGTCACGCTCCTTAAGTCTGAGTCCATCAGCTTGTATTGACGTGTGCATCTGCTGCTGCGGATCTGTTTACAGTGACAGATAGAGTCTATGTTGCATTGCATGTCACATCGAGGTCAATTTCAAAGGTGCCATTCTGGCATCGACTGGAGAAGCGCTGTGCTCTAATGGGCCAACTAACGATTCCGGGCTTGTAATTATGCTCCAACTGCTGCCCTGAGTCATAGCCAGCACTTTAAGACACTGTTGCTGCTACTACTAGAGGGAAATACATATTGTAATGATTAGACCATTAAGTGTAATCATTTAGTGGATCAAAATATGATTTTAAAATGAAACTTAAGAGCAGATGATCAGAGAAAAGTAGGCATAAAGCTTTCTATTTTCAGCTTGCCATACTGTCTCGCTCTTTTAGCGCCAGTTTGTTGTGTGTTTTGATGCCAGTTTGAGTTACAGATGGAAAAAAACCATATGTCTTGTGCCTTATTTAGCGCTCTTGTCAAAGTGGTGTGGATTGCCCTCATGTGGTCTTCATGGTGACAAGCCTGTGGTGGGGTTTTTTTTCTCAGGGCCCCAGAGGAGAGACTGGTGAGAAGGGAGAAACTGGCCCACCCGGAGCTGCTGGACCCGCTGGTGCACGTGGACCCCCTGGAGATGACGGTCCCAAGGGTAACCCTGTATGTCAGCTCCACTGTCACACACAAGCACAGTCATGACTGTTATTAAAGTTGTCAGCGACAGAATCACTGTGCCATATTTCTCAGTCAAGCTGTCTGCTGCCAGAGCTAGTTGTTGACGTGATGTCAAATATCTGAGTCACACTCAGTCTTCTCAGTGTCTCAATCTCTCTGCAGGGTCCTGTTGGCTTCCCAGGAGATCCTGGTCCCCCTGGTGAGCCCGGTGCTGCTGTAAGTGCTACATTTATCCCTCAGCCTATCTTATGTTTATGTTTAGGATATTAGACCATTCTATGAATATGCTTGGAATTAATTATCCTCACAGCATAAACTATGAACAATACCCCATACAGTGGACGTGAAATCAAAAGCAATAAAAATGCCTTTACCACCCATAAGTTTTTGTTTTTCTCTTTCATTCTTGATTTTCCCATTTTGTGTTACTGTTATTGTGTGGTGTTGCAGTATGTATATGATAGCTGACTAATTTTGTCATGTTTGGCTCCATCTGTGTGTTTTGTTTAGGGTCTTGACGGTTTATCAGGTGACAAAGGAGATGACGGAGAAGCCGGACAGCCTGTAAGTCTTACGTGATTTGAAATAGTAGAAAACATGCCAAATAAGCAAATCAGAAATATCAGCCAGTCATATTCAGCCACTAAAAATAATTTCCCATGAACACAATGATGTGCATGAATGCAGCAAGATTAATTAATTTGTCCAGTAAACTCAGAATTCAGAACAGTTTTAATAAGCCGCACTTTGAGAATCTAGTCATTTATTCATGGGGTTTCTTCAACATTCAAAATCTAGAAAATGATGGAAATTAAACTCATCAGTGCCATTTGAAATCATGTTGCAGTTTGTTGTACACTCATAGGGAAGCAAATGTAGCAACAATGGGGAAAGGAGCCAGAAAGAGACAAAAAAAAAAACTTGTTGAGGTCACATATCTGTTCTGTGAAAATGGATATCACTTTTTACAAAAGTAGAGATATCTCATTATGTAACAGAACACTTCAGTTTTCGTGTGGAGTTAAGTGGAGTTAAGTGTTCTATCCACTCTCATTTAGGGCCCTCCAGGGCCATCTGGTGAGGCTGGAGTACCAGGACCTCCTGGCAAAAGGGTGAGTGCATTTCAGAAATTATGCTTGAGATGTTACTTCTTCTAAGCTCTCAATATGGTCTCTATTTAAAATTCACACCCACTGTGAGGTAATATACATTTATGATGGTATTATATGTTCGGATTTTAAATTAATAGACATGTGTTTGACATAAATGAAGCCCATTAGGTACACTGAGTGTCTAGAATATTCAGTAATTGCAGATAGCAATAATGTAAAAAACAGTAGGACTGCTGCTGCTGCTGCTGCTGCTGCTGCTAATGTCATGAAATTAACTTGTCACTTTAATTTCTGGCCCATGATGCCCTTTCTGTCACGTCGGACTTGAGCTGATATTATTTAATTTCACTAGTGTAGCATTGTTTACGATGCCCTTCATTTACTGTAATAACGTTTTATAGTTAGCAGTAAAGAATGCCATGATTTTACTCTGTGACAGGTTGGCACTGTATGGAAAGAGAGAATAGAAACTTTGATATTGAAAGTGAACTCATTTCATTTTGTGTACTGTAGCAGAGATGATGCTCAGTAAAGTCTAACGTGTCCTTCAGAGCATAAGTGTCAGCCATCTCTGTATATGAATGCAAACATCGCATACAGTGCATATACAATGCAGTTCTTGCATGTCATGGACATATACTGTAGTTATAATAAACACTGATTTATTTTGCGTGGGTTTATGAATATGCAGTGATAGAAAATAATTAATTATTCTTACTGGACATATTTGAGGACATTGTACTTTACTTAAGTATTTCCATTTTATGCTACTTTCTACTCCACTACATTTCAGAATGAAATGTACTTTTTACACCGTGCATTTATTTCACAGTTAAAGTTATCAGCTGCTTTTCATTTTAAGATTTAACATATAATTATATATATTACATTACATTGAGTGCAAGAGATTAAACCAGTGGTTCCCAAGTGGTTTGTGGCCACTTGTACTAGTACTTTTACTGTACTTTTAATATTTGTGTACATGTACATTTTGCTTATTATACTTCTGTTATTTTGTTCCAGTAGGACTTTACTTGTAATGGTGCATTTTTACATTGCTGTATTGATTATTTTATTAAATGTAAGTAGACTACTGTGTAGACCACCACTGTGAATGTGGGATCAGTCAAAGAAGCCATGCATCTAATAGACCTGCATTGCCATTTTGCTGGCCTTGTAGATTTCAAAATATGATAAAAGTATTGCCTGTTGTGGAAATGTTCTTTGTTAAGCATCAGGTACACTAGTTTGCATGTTTTCTTGCAACTTTGTGGAATGACTTAAAATGCAGGCTAGGATGGTTTATCATGCATTTTAAAAACGCTGGTATAGTAAGCACTTTTTAGACCCTCAATTTGTATTCCAAGGAATAGTATCCAGGTGACAAAGGCTACAGAACAAATTAGACCTCAGTTACGTGTTCATATTAATGGACTTTGCAATATGATTTTTCATCTTTCACCAAGGTAATTCTGGGCTAGTCTCTTTCCCAATATTTCTTTGAAATTGACTCAGGTTTGGGACTCACTGATGCGTGTGGCTGCTTGACTACATTAGCACACATGCATGCACGGGTGCACACATACATGCCTGCACACATACACATACACGCATTCACTAATGCACATACACGGTTACCAGGGCTCATAACCTACATTGAAGACCGGTGACTTTTGTTTAGTCTATTTGATTATGGTTTGTAATGGAAAATGACAGCCCACTTGCAAGGTTTTGACCAGAGGGTGTTTGGTGAAAATGCTGATGTGCTTTTAGCTCAGTATGTTTGGAATGTAGGGCAATTTGCTTGCACTGATGTTGCCTGGCCCTGCGTTACCCTCCCTCTTTAAAAGATTCAAGGTCAGAGCACGCCTCAGCTGAACAATTAGTATGTACATGACACTACTGTGTGTCAGCAAATGCTGGATGATTTCCCTTTCACGGAATAATTACATATTGTGTCCTTTTTAAAAGTTTTTTTGTCAAGTGTTTTGATGTGATGGACTGAAGTTAGTTTGTTAAGTACTATGAAGTTCAATGAAATTCATGTACCGAACTATAATTGCATTTTATTGTTATTCTCAGGGACCTGTTGGACCAACAGGTCAGGAGGGCAAACAAGGAGATAAGGGATCCAAGGTAAGTTGCCCACCATCTTGATTTCACCAGTAGCTTCACTTTTACAAATTACAATGAGCTACTGAAGCTGTAGTTCTTATTCTTGCTGAGATCAGGGTTGGATAATTATATGGAAGCAAAGAAAAGCCTCAATTTGAAACTTATAAGCAACTGGACACCTAATTGAAATTTAGACGCTACTGAATTTACTTTGAAAACTAATTTCTGAAATCTAATATTATTTGAAATCTAAATTTCTGTGACTTCATTTATTTATTTATCTGGATCTTATTACCAAGATGAAAAACTCTCACTTGGAACATCCGGGCTACCAAGGAAAATTAATTGAGCCTTAATGAATTCGATCACACCTTTGTCCTATCAGGTTACATTCTGTCAGTCATGTGATCCAAGTGAGAAAGGTTGAGATGAGTAACTGGAAACACCAGACATTTTTTGTAAATTTGCACTAATTACTGGAAAAAGTTAATTTGGTACATGTCTAATTATTAAATGAAGTCTAATTACTTTCTAGCATAACCTTGGGAGTCAGTGCACAGCAGTTTCGTCTGAACTTGCCGAAATGTGAAATGTCTCAGGCGCCATACAATTACACATACACCGTATGGAGAAAAAACATTCCAGTAATTAATGAATATTCATGGCTAAAAATTAAACATTCATTCATGGAAATTGCTATTTTCCCAGTTATTTGTAACAAAGTACATAAGCAAATCTGTGTGGCCTTTCTTAGCTGTCTGTGAGAATAGATGTCCAGTAGATGATCTAAAGGGCAAAGTAACACCGATTCAAACCTCTTCCTCTAATACGCCCACGTATTAAAAAAACGTGGGCTGAAATTCTGTATGTTTGTAAAAAACTGGTGAATTAGTCTCCCAGAAGAGGCAGTGGGGTTTCTTGAGGCTATCAGTGGATTTGATTGCTTTTTTAAAATCCATAACATGCGGTTGTTTGAACAGTTGAACAGCATCAAACAGGAAACATCTTTGTAAGCCGTAACGAAATTGTTTGTCTCCAATCAGTTGTTAAAGAAATGCACAGAAAGAAAACCTGACAAATCTCAGACATAGCCCCGATCTTTCTTTTGTTCTCTCTCACACGGCCGCACAGACACACACATATACAAAGAGCACATTCTATCCACATAGAGGTAAAGGATTAGATTTGATTTGATGGAGACAAGACAAAGCCTGCGCCGTGATCCTAGAGTGTCAAATCCAGGCCTAATTGGTTGTCAGAACAATTTAATCCCCTTCCTCCTATGAGCCTAGTCGATATGACATCTCTGAAACTTCAACACATAAAAACTCGCTGCTCCTGCTCAGAGACAATAGACAAGATCTGGTAACGTTTGATCTGTTTCGATGTTGCAAATCCTCGCATCCTTCAAATCGGAGGTTTTGTGAAAGGAAAACATTGCAAAATATTGAACAATGTGACTTACGGATACAGGATTGCTTTAATTATCAAGTTAGATAATAATCTTGTTGTCAATGATGGAGAGTCATATTTGACTTTTGTGTACTGTGTGTAGTTTATGACCACTAGTAGCACTGTGGAGCAATGTTTTTAAGACGTACATACAGTATATGCACACGAAAAAGTGTAACTTTCTTTGTTTACAAAAAGACATGTATGACACATTTTTTGTGCCAATGTTTTACAGGGAGAAGCTGGAGCCGAGGGGCCTGTTGGGAAAACTGGACCTGTGGGACCTCAGGGGCCCGCTGGAAAGGCTGGTCCTGAGGGTCTGCGTGGAATCCCTGGCCCTGTTGTGAGTACAATTTGTTCAAAAGAATCCTTCACTTTTTGATACCGCAGGTTTCACATTATAACCATTTGGCAACAACATACCTCAGAATTTAAAGTGGTGAATTAATTCATGTATATGATGTAAATAACATGATTGAAAAGTAATGTTACTATTCTTGCATTAAAATACTGGTATCATGTAGATGTATTCCTTCTTTAAATTCACAGTTTAGTGTCTCTAAAGTCTAGTATCGAAATTATTCTCATGTTAGTAACCAAACTGTCTGTTATTTTTTCTTAATTTTCAGGGTGAGCAAGGGCTCCCTGGTGCTTCTGGTCAAGACGGCCCTCCTGGACCTCTTGTAAGACATTTCCTTCTACCTCCTTAGAAAAAAGAAATAGCTGTAGTTATTATGTAAGTTAAAAGAAAATAGCTCTACTGCTGATACTGCAGCACTACCCGCCCACCCCTTGTTGAAAAATATTTAAGTTTGCATTCTTTATTAGCCATTAAATAACATAGAAATTGGTCACTGGACAGATAATGTTTTTCTAATGGTACTCTATACCATTGTTATATATATTTGGTGTGATAACATTGAAGTATTATATAAATGCAACAATTAGTCATTTATTTTTTTAAGCAAAAATGCAAAATATTTGCTGGGTCCAGCTTCTTGAATGTGAGCATTTGATGCTTTTTTTTGTCATATATAATCAGAATAGTAAACCTATATAATAATAATAATAATAACTTTGGATTTCAGACTTTTTGTAAGTACAGTGGTTGTTGCAGTACCTCTACAGGATCACAATGAAAGCTTGCATGAGATGAGATCTGCAGTGGCTGTCACTGCAAAATAATGTGAGTTCATTTCACTGTCAGTTATGCTTTGAACTGATTCTTTCCCTCCACAGGGACCCCCTGGACTTCCTGGTATGAAAGGTGACTCTGGATACAAGGGAGAGAAGGCAAGACATTATTACGATGCTAATCTCAAATTGCTTTATTGTGTATTTCTCATATCTGCTCGTGCGCCTTATCGGAGGCTTCCAAAGTAAGCAAACATCTAGGCCTGTTGCCTCTATCTCTTTGTTCACTCTCTCGCAGTGAGATGGAGGAAATATTCTACTCTGTTAAGGGTTTTCAGGCAGTGATTTAATGCAGTGAATGAATATGTATAAGTCCAATAACATCATCTTTGAAGTGGTCATTGGTTTAATGCCAGCGTGCAGTAGTCAGAAGCAGATGGCCATAACTCTGCCCAGCAGCATGCGCCGAGACACACCACCATTGTTAATTATGATGACCACTATAAATACACTAATTATTTATAGGAAGAAATAAGACAGTACTGAGGTCGTCTTGTCAGCCACTGCGCATAAACCTGCAGGTGAATGTGTATGCGGTCTCGAATGATGAATGAACTAGATATTAAAGACTTTAATAAAAATAATTATAACAAATATTGTTTCACTCTCTGAATTTTATTCAATGCTTTTGTCTGACTTTTAATTTTTTATTTCCTTCTCTTCCTGCTCCAGGGTCATCCAGGTCTAATTGGTCTGATTGGGCCTCCTGGTGAGCCTGGAGAGAAGGGAGACAGAGGTTTGCCTGGACCTCAGGGCACTGCAGGTGGCAAGGGTGACGCTGTAAGTCAGTCTCTGTGTCAGGCAGAGTATGCTTTCTTAAAATATGCAGTGTGACTTTCCTGGACTTAGAGGTTAAATTCCCACAAGAACAACATATAGTCATAGGGGAAGAAGTGAACTTTTGTTAATCACAGATATATAGTTATATATAAGTAGGGCTGAGTGTTATTGTTCATAAACTAAGAAATAAGTTATTTTTACATGTGTGAAGAGTCTGGTACAGAACCCAGTTTTTTCGCACTGAGCGTCAGCATTTGCTTATTTTCTAGTAATTTTTTTTCACGCATTTGCCACATTTTGATCTGTATCAGTATTGAAAAAATACTCATATATCAACCAATATTTCAACCTTATCTCCCAATTCTAACTGCAAGATATTTTGGACAAACACATCCATCAAATATAGCTTATGAGACATGTATTAATCACATTCTGACTGATGTCATTTCTTGTCTGTTATAAGGGTATTGCGGGTCTCCAAGGTCCTCTCGGCCCTCCTGGTCCCCCTGGTATTTCTGTAAGTTCCATTTCTTATTGAACAAAAATGTATTTCTTCCATTTTGTTACATCAGATGTTGTTCATCTCTTAATATTGCTTTTTCAACAGGGCCCTCAAGGACAGAAAGGTTCCAAGGGATCAACTGTAAGTTGTGTTTTTCAGTTTTTTGATGCCATTCAGTCATTCATTCAAGAGTTTTATGAGAATTGATTTCTTCTTAATTATGTCCATGATACCTTGTTTTCTGTCAGGGTTCAGCAGGTCAGAAGGGAGACACTGGAATGATTGGACCACCTGGACCACCTGTAAGTTACCTTTTTTTTATTGTCATTAAATTTAGATAGATCTACCCAAGCATTATTGTTATGCACATTATTCTCTAAGAATGCCCTAAATGTGCCGATAGCATTATGATTAGATAATAACTGAACTAGAGTTGAAACCATTAATCAATTAGTCAGTCATCAGAAAACTGTTTTGATTATTGAGAATTCAGTTCTGTCACAACATTTGCTGGTTGCAGCCACTCAAATATGAGAATTTGCAGCTTTTTTCTGCTTTATAGAATTGTAAACAGATTATTTTTTAGATGGAAACAGTACCTTGGACTGCGTGGACATTTTGAAGGCAGTTTTATGCTATTTTAGGACATTAAACATGACATAGACATAGTTGGCAGATTAAACAAAAATTTAATAATCGTTGGATGCAGACCCAGTACTGACCATGTAATCTACCCTAGGATTGACAAATGCTGTACATGCTTTGGAAACCATCCTTTAATGCATATGTATCAACAAATGTGTGTCAATAGCAATAATGTGTTTGCCCTTCACCTCCGTGTTGCAGGGTCCACCTGGTGACATCATCCAGCCGCTGCCCATCCAGCAGTCTGCCAGAAAGACCAGGCGGCAGGCTGACATGCAAGGAGATGAGGCGTTGGCGGACTATGGCATTGATGTCATGGGTATGGAGGGAATGGAGGATGTCTTTGGATCCCTTAACAACCTTAAGCAGGACATCGAGCGCATGAAGTTCCCCATGGGCACCCAAGACAATCCTGCCAGGACCTGCAACGACCTGCACCTCAGCCAGCCTGACTACCCAGATGGTAGGATGGAGACAGTGTTCATCGAAGTATTAAGAATGAGACAGAGTTCAGTAGTAGAATTTGATCTAGTTATATTGGTAACAAATGGTAAATATACAGTATAGATCAAATGTGTCACAGCATTTATTCTATGCTTTGTATTTGTAGGAACCAGTTTGAGTTATTTTCTAAAGTCTCTCTAAACAGTGTCCTCTTACCATCCAACAACCAAAGAGAGAAGTTAATAAAAATGTTGACATACTCCCCTGACTCACCTTCAATTATTCCCAAGAGCTCACAGCAATTAAGCTTGATAAGCAGCAGCAAGTGATTTTGAAGTATTTTTAATGCCCTTGGTTTTGCCTCTCAGGCTACTTACGAGCTGCCCTGTCATGATGAGAGGAAGACTGCAGGCACTACTCAGGGTTGAAAAAGAAACGCGTCTCCATTTAAAAAATAATTTAATTTACATCTTTATTTATCTTTAATATTCTCTTTAAACCAGCATCAATTAAATGGCTTCAAGATAAAAAATAATAACAATTTAGGGTCTCTTTAAGGAAACTAGCTAACTTGTTATTTTCTAGATTCATATAAATGCAGCAAATAGCGTTCCCCCTATTTATGTTTGTGTTTCGCTAACCAAACACTTCATTGTTTCTTTTAAAACCATTACGGGGATACAACTAACAATTATTTTCATTATCGATTAATCTACAGATTATTTTCTCATTTAATCGTTTTCATCTTTAACCATCAGGGGAAAAATCCCTCCAAGAGCACAAGGTGACGTGTCGAAAACCTTAAAATATGCAATATATTGCAATGCAAGTCCATACATACATCAGCGTGTTTTGAGAGTGTCGCAGTGTTAAATAACAGCAGTGGTACTCTAGAAGGCCAAAGCTGTGCTTCTGGCTCTGTCTCATGGCTGTGTTTCTCTCAGGTGAATACTGGATTGATCCAAACCAGGGCTGCATAGGAGACTCCATCAAAGTGTTCTGTAACTTCACAGCAGGTGGAGAAACGTGCATCTACCCAGATAAGAAATCCACAGGAGTAAGTAATGGGCAAATGTTAACACTGATACAGTATCAGACCTGAAGCAAACGCTGTTTTATGGTGATGGTAATTCAAATTGTACCATTCTGACAAAATTGCAAATGATTTGCTGTGAATTCTTCTGATCAAGTAAACCCCACTCATTAGGTTATTCAGTGAGGTTAAAAAACATGTATGAGCTATCTGTGATCTGTGTACAGATATTGCAGTAGTGGCATTCTCTAATTGTCCTTAATTGTGTTTTTTGCTTGTTTTTATTATAGGTTAGAATATCCAACTGGCCCAAGGAGTCTCCAGGTTCATGGTTCAGTGAATTTAAACGTGGCAAAATCGTGAGTCAACCCACATGACATTTTCTTTTCTTATTTTCTTTTCTATTACCTCCCAGCAGACATTCACATCCTTTTTTAGATAAGTTTTCAATTTTGCTCCTTTATCACTTTCTCTCATTTACAGCAACTCTTTCAAACCAGTGTCTCTCTTTCCTATGCGTATTCCCAGTCATACATCCTGCCTTACCTTCCTCTTCCTTCCTTTTCTTAATTTCCTCTTTTCCCTTCTCATGCCCTTTGTCTTTCTCTCCATCTATGTGTCCCCAGTTGAACTACGTTGACATGGGAGAAAACACCATAAACACAGTGCAGATGACCTTCCTGAAGCTCCTGAGCTCCTCAGCACGGCAGAACTTCACCTACATTTGCCATCAGTCTGTGGCCTGGTACGACGCCATGGCTGACAACTATGACAAGGCGCTGCGCTTTCTGGGTTCCAACGATGAGGAGCTGTCTTACGACAATAATCCCTTCGTCAAGCCACTGATAGACGGCTGCTCGGTAAATGATCATTTTCTGACTTTTTTCTGAATCCCATGAAATCCTATTAATCTTCACAAATATGTAGACTGTTGTAGAAAAATGTCATTCAGCAATGTTATGCAGCAATGAATCAGATTTTGGATAAGAAAACAAAGGCAGTTCCTCTTTGATTTGTATGCACTAGTTTTGCAGTATTGAATGGTTTGTAATGGAAAGTAGAGCTGAAATGATAACATGATTAACCATGGAGTATCTTTCTGTTTTTTTTCTGTTTTTTTTCTGTTTTTTACTCTTGGTCAAACAAAACAAGCAATGTAAAGAAATTATATTTATGGATTAAATAATGAATTGATTAAACAAAAAAATAATCACTGATGAAAATAATCATTATACCTTCTTTAAATTATTATCTCCAGTTCGATCAGCTTTCCAAAACCCCAAAATATTTAATTTACAATGATATAAAGAAGAGAAAAGAATCAAATCTTCACATTTGAGAAGCCGATTATCAAAATGTTTGTCGATAAATTGTCTGTCAAACAAATCGAACCATGGTTCAGCACTGATTTGTACCGACAATACAATCAGATTTCTGCTCTTTCAAGCTAAGCATATTATTTGTCCATCCAGTCGTCCTTTTTTTATATACCTGCCATGTCAAGGTCATTAGGATCCCTTATGTTTTCCCTCCCACAAAAAAAAAAAATAAAATAAATACCTAAATACCTTCTCCTTGTCTGCCCTTTATGTTCGCAGCTGAAGCAGGGCTATTCAAAGACGGTGATGGACATCAACACTCCCCGCATTGACCAGTTGCCCATCATTGACGTCATGCTGAATGACTTTGGGGATTCCAACCAGAGGTTTGGCTTTGAGGTCGGCCCTGTCTGTTTCCTCGGCTAGACACGCCCCTACTCCCCGCTGAAGGACAGGGTCAGAGGGTACATATTAACACCCACATGCTGAGATCCGACAACCTTTAACTTCACTCCCCGCGAAGTTAAAACCTGTGTTTTCTTTTGTTGCCGAGAAGATCCACTCAAGCCCGGAGAAGAAGAGTGCCCCTAGGCCCTGTCATGAAAGCGCCAACCAGGGGGAACTACTCCTCGCCCTTGTAGGGCCAGAATCACATGACTTTAACTTACATGTAGTAATGGGAGTGACATCAGGAAAAGGACATTTGATGCCGTGGCGGACAGTGGCGCACTTTCAGCAACAGAGAGAGGATCCACTCACCCCAAGCCCCATCCTCCCTTGTCCTTCCCCTCCCACCACGCCTCCCTCTCTGGATGCTCCAGGTGCTGCTCTGAATACAACCACAGAGGTGCTTTTGTGCAGAATCACAAAACACTCAAGGTGCTACAAAAAGTGCTTTTTGATAAAACTGTAATTATTATTATTATTTTGTACAATATTGTTCTTTTCCGAATCCACTCTTACAACTTGCATGTGCCCCAGCTCTTAGAGTTTAAATAAAATTTTGCTAAACTATATAGAAATAAATCCAATGAATATATTTGATGTGTGTTAAAAATTAATTTGCTAAGAATTATAATGTCTTTTGAAAACATTCCAATTTGTAAGTATAAAATAATCTTTTTGTAAATAATATACCCTTCAATATTTGATTTTTATGAGAGCAAACCAAAGTGGAACATAACACCTAAGTCTAGAAGCATTTTGTCTTTGTTTCATGACATACCAGTTGGTATGCCCATCAGGACATTAAGCCATAATAAAATGAGATATTAATATAAATATTGCAAGAAAAGGCCTGTTCTTCTAAACTTTATTCTCCCAGATTTTATCTATATCTCAGTTTCTTTTAAAAATGTGGACACATTTGGCTCTTAAACCATGTTTGAATCTTGATAACACAATCAAGATTGACCCTTATTTGTGATGGCTAACTTACTAAAATCTTTTTTGTGTGTGTGTAGAGTTAAATTTGTTTAGTTAAATTGTTGTTATTTTTAATTCACGAAAAAAAAGCCCTGTCGAGTTTTTCCTTGTAACAATGAACACAATGTGCCTTGAATTGTTCGTTCAAAAATATTAAAACTGGATTCTGAAAAATGTTGGGTTGAATGTCTGTATTGTTGGCTATCTGAGTGCAGAAATGATTAGTGCTCTTGTGATTCTGCTCCTCCTGACACATATTACCTTCCTTCACCATGATAATTTAAGATTAGGAGGATTAGTGGTTTGATTCATGTGATTGATTCTGCTGAGCCCAGGCACTGTGATCTCTACCAGTTTCTTTCTCTGACTCAGATTTGACTTTGATCAAGATCTGTTTGCATCCCCACCTCCTTGGCTTTAAGCTATGATAGCGCAGACTTCAGAGACGCTTTCAAACCTGTGTAATTACAGTATGTTTACAACCTATGTACAACTGAAATAAATGTTTGGTGCTTTGCCAAATGCACATTGCAATCTTTGCATTCAATTTCAGATTATAATTATATATATTTATAGCAAGCTGAGTCTATAGAACCAGTGTATCGAGCTACCTTGCTTGTTCACACAATGCATGTCTGTTGAGATCTTACGTGCCAACACTGAATGACAACACTCCCCAGGCTGATTAGGCTTCCTAACTGCACCACTGGATTTTGTAGAAAATACAGTCAGACCACATGTCAGACATACATTGTTCCCTTGCCTCAAAAATGTCCCCTTTTTCAGCCCAGTTGTCATACATTGTTAATGTTCTCTTATGGGTTTTGAACAACTACAGCTGAAAAGTCTTTGCTACCTGTGAGTGTGAGTGACCCTTTCAAAATTCTGGTCAATTTAAAGCACGACAACCACCAAAACGTTCAATTTTCTGAGACAGCACAGTTCAATTTATATATTTCAAACAACATCATTCCAGAGAGTTCAGTGCAGCTACATTTATCCACATACAGTAATCCACATAATGTTGACATAATAATAATAACTAGCGGAGTGTTTGTCCATGCTGCTGAAGAGTCCACAGCAAATGCAAATTGACAGTAATTATCTTTTCTTCCCAGGGAGTTTGTCATTTTAGCAGTGGCTAGTGTGAAGGAACAGATTACATTTATGATAATGAAGGATGTAAACCATAGGATATATTTTTACAAAATAGATGTTAGGCAACAGTGAATATGATTTTCCATCACTTCAAAAACAGCAAAAGAACACAACAAAAGGAATTGTGTTTGTTTCTTGTGCCTGTCGTCCTGTAGTGATGGTGAATTTAATATGATATGTGAAGGGTTTCATTTTTAAACGTTTTAGAGTTAGGTTTTAGTGTTACTTTAGAATAAAGGAAAATCTAAAAATTATTCATCATTAAAGCCTTTGTATTTTTAGGAAAATATCCAGAAAGAGCCAGAGCAATATATTAGTTTTTTTAATCCTTACCAATAATTTTCCCAGCTGCAGAGGAGGTTGGCTTTCAACACTCACTTTTGACACATCTATGATATCAACAATGACACAACTATGACAATACAAATACCTCTGATGATAAAAGCGTTCATGTTCAAACTATTTCTATGACCACTGTTGGATAAACATTCACCAAAAATCTTTCAGGCTTTCAATACAGTAATAAAGTGGCATTACAGGGTAAAACGCAACAAAGGATATTGACTACAGTCAAAAACATAAGTTTAAGCATGGTTCCTGACATTTCATGCAGTATTACGCTATTGTTTTACATGTCTTCAAATAAAACTATTCTACTTTACTTTACAATTTTTGATCTGACACACAGTACAGAATTACAAAAGCTACATGCAATCAGTTGAATGTATTTTGGAATTGTAGTTGTACAATACTCCCATAAACAAACCTATCTCACTGCCTCGTCACCCCCCATGTCTCAGTAATGTTTTCACGCCTACATACAGCAAAACCAATTTTGTGAAGTCTGCTTAGTTTTGGCTTTCTGCACAAAAACTGTTATCATTCTGCTGTGTGAATCATTGCATCTGTTAGAAGAGCTCTGTGCGTACTTCTTAAACCTCTATCGTGTTTTGGTCAGAGCAAGCCCATATGGTGATGAGTAATTATTAAGTGTGTGTGCCTGACAATTTTGCTTGGGCTGATGGCAAGTCGTCATTTTCTTCTCATTTTTTAAATGAATACAGTGCCACCTGTTTTTCATCTTTGAAGGCAGAACAACATGTTTTGCTGTTAGGTGAAAATGGCTACAGCATCAAAACAAGAAAAAGAAAATAATGCTGTTGTCCAATGAGAGGGTGTTACTGGGGTAAGGGGCTGCTTGCGTATTCCAAACTTATCCACTCCAAACCCCATGCCTAAACCCAGCTGGTCACAGCCAATCTGTTTGGGCGGCCACTTTGGTCAACATGCCTGAAATATTCTGTCAAAACTCCAGGGCTGCCGTGGGCTGCAGTCACATCTGATGAGAGGCTGTTTCCAAAGAAAGGGGAAAAAAGGGGAGGAGATATTATTTTTATTTTTGTCTATATTGTGGAACTGTTAAATTCTCCCTCCTCTGTTCTTACACATTTTCTCTACCCATTTCATCCTTTCCAGTGTCATGAAGAGCTGGACCATTGTATTAAGCCAGAGGACAAGAATGCACCCTGGAAAGTTTCCACTCTGTGGACTAACATGGACAGACAGACAATCAGATTTAAGGCAATGGACAATTCAGAGTCGGTTTGTCTTACTTGGGTGGTTTAAATTGGAAGAAACACCAATGACCCACACACAAAAAACCCCAAACAAACAGACAATTGAGCTACCTCACCACATATATTCTCTTACAATTGTACATTTTGTTTTACAAAATATATATACACACACATATATATTTACATATAACAATGTGGGTTGAGGACTGTGTTTTGTACTCAATTTGCAACATCCAGAAATGTAATAAAATTTAAATTAAAATGGCATGTGTCCAAGCTCATCCATATATGGCAAATGTAGGGTGCACAGGCAATCCTATTATGTTAGCTAAAAGATATAGCTAGTGTAGCTAATTAGCATAGTATTGCAGCTAATTGAGAAAGTTGGCCATTTGATAGAACTTAACAATAAATCAAGGTTTTTCTATGTAGTTTTTTTTTTTTTTTTGGTCTGTTAAAGTCAATTCATGGGCACATTCAAGAACCAGGTTGTATGACAGTAACATTAGCGATCAAAAATGTTTCTCTTAATTACCAGTACAATTCAGATGACTGATGATGATGATTTCCCCTTTTAACTTAATCAGTCTTCAGATAGTTAATTTAATTTGATTAGCCCAAAATCAGAACTGGCTTTTAAAGGCTTTAAAATCTGTACTGCATACAACACGTTATATCTTTAGACCCTTATAGTGTTACTTCAACACCGCAAATCTCACTGGATAGATGAACTAGATGAACCTGGATAGACGGGGGCAAAATCTGGGCAGCTAACTGACATTAGGCTGCTCTTGACCAAGGTATTTATCAAGTGTAGAAAACGGCAATTGTACTGTAAAAATACTAGGTGTAAAAGTTTGTAACTGAATCAAAAGATCAAATAGAAGTGTATACTTTCCTGGATAAAGGAAGATAAAAATGACTTGTTACCATGCCACGTTATTTTCAGCTATTTGCAGAGGAACACTGGAAGCAGCCTGTATTGACTGGTGTCTCTTTTGTAGCAAAATAATTGCTTGTTCTCTCTGATGATATTTTCTTGAAAGGCAGAATTCTTACAGACACAATACATTTGCTGTGTTTACAGCATTAACATTTTTCAGTAGTCTATTGATGTTTTTCAGCACTTCAGTAAATACATTCTTTGTAGCAATTTTGAAAGTGTATTTGAACTGCAAAAGATACCCTGGGCTCATCATGTGTAATAACCAATTTGAACTGGGTTGAGCCACAAAGCAAGCAGCAGCCACTGTTATTGCTGGAGAGAAGCTCATCAGGAATGCAGGTCATGGCTCACGAAAACCCTTTGTTCAAGTGCGCCAAGAAAGTTATGTCTCCTTCTCCTGTCAGAGACACTCCTTGAGTTCAAGTATTCCCTGTTCAAACAGTTTCACTGGGAAACACTCCAACAGTACTGTGCTTCATTGCCCAACCCACCGCCTCATCCCAACCTGCTGCTGACAGCTGATCTGGAGAGAGCCTGGAAACTACCCTACTCCTCAGGTCTCTAGTTTATACTAGCTGTGCTTACATTAGCATTGCCTGAAGTTCCCAGAGATGGCTTAAAAGCTGACCACTTCACCCACGCCATGACAAATGTGTGCACCAACTCACCTAACCTGACCTGAGAGATTTACAGCCTCTTGTCTCCTTTGCTGCTTTCCAACGTCTTAACAAAGACAAAAAGAACAATCTGTCCATTTTCCTTAGAAAAGGTGCAACGTTGATTGGCATGCAAAAGTGAAAAGGCTTCCTACTGCAGTCAAGGACATGCTCTTGCTGCAGCCTGTGAGCTCATCCGCTAGAGAATGGTCTGAATAGCAATCAAAGTACAGAAGCCATGTATTGGGCTAAAGTCAATAGCTCTTTAGGTGAACAATTTTCCCGGCATATTTCAGAGATGAGATAAATGTTATAATCTAACAACTAAGAATTATTTTAGCAAAAGAGATTCATTTGAAAAAAGATTCCTAGTTGATGCAATGATAGTGTTCCCATTAAAACTTAGAATGTTTTACTGCTACATTTTTCTCTCTAAAGGTCATGTAGTTTTATCAGTTACTTCTTCAAATGCAACAGAAAACATTATTGAACAACAGTGGGAAAAAATGGCAAAGAGAAACCAGATAAATGTCAAACAAACGTAGCCAGTAGCACTTTTTTTCGCCAAACATATTTACTTCAAAACAGCAAATGTCTGAAGGTTTATGTTCAGACCAAAATTTGCCAGTGGTCTCATATAAATCTCAACTGAAGTAAAACAGCTTGAGTGTGAAAGCTGACAAAATAGCTGCGTGTCTTACTCCTGCACAAACTGTGAACTCTATTTGTATGCATAATGAGCAGCTACGCATTATTTAATACCTTGTCTCAATTATTTTAAGCACTGAAAATATTGTGTCATATGAGAGTATGTGACTAATGGCTTTGGCCAGAGAGGAACATTAAAACAATACTACGCTACAGAAAGCTTTGTGTCATTTGCTTCAGTAATATGACAGATTTTAGATTCCTATATGGTAATGAGGTCTAGGTAATCAGGAGTGTTTACCCTGTTTTTATTTAACATAGCATGGTGTCTTGCAATACAGTAAGAATATCATACCATATCAATACAATATCCTTGAAAGATTTTAACTGCTCTATTTCAAGACACAGACTCTTACTCTGAGAAGGGTGCTGCTGCGGACTGTAGCTCAAGGGGTGTGGCATGAGTGGGGGTTGGGGGCTCGGTGTAGGTCAAAGTTCATCAGACAAGAAGGCAGGATTTGAAGAAGAAGACAATAACATAAATAATACAAAGTAATGGCGCAGCAGAAGCAGCAGGTAGGTAATCACATCTCAGTGCAGCAAAAGTTGAACATATAAGTACAACAAATGGACAAATAAGTACAGCTTTGTAAATAGAAGTTATTATTCATTGCAGCTGAATAATCTTTTTTTTTTAAATAACCATTTTATTAATGTTTATGTTTCTATATACATTTTTTTATTGTTCTGTATTTTTTATCCTATTTTATTGTATTGGGGTATTTGTTGTTGGCTAAGGGAGTACACTTAGCCAACAACCTGACCTGGACTATCAACACCACAGCCGTCATCAAAAGAGCTCAGCAGCGGCTTCACCCCCTTCGGAGACTCAGGAAAGCATGTCTCCCGTCACCTCACTACCTTTTACAAGGGCGCCACTGAAACCATCTTGACCTATTGTCTCACTTCCTGGTTTGGAAGCTGTACGGCCCATGAAAAAGAACAACTAAACAGGGTCGTGAAGACATCCAGCAAGATCATTGGTGCTCCACTCCCCTACCTAAGCTGCATTTACAGAGCCATCTCCATCATTAAGGACTTAAACCACCCATCTCATCACATCTTCTCCCTCCTGCCATCTGGGAGGAGGTACAGAAGCATCAGCTGCGGTATGAAACATTGTTGTGAGTTTTGGCTGCTTAGTGTGTACTGAACTCTACTGAAACAACTTTTTGTTGCTCTGCTTATTGAACTACCAGGTGAAATGACAATAAAGTTTATTTATCTATTATCAGCAATAAGTCTGCCCATGTGCAGATGATACAGAAAGGTGGCGCAGCTACAGCCAATCATTACAGACTCTACCGCGAGGTGGCACTATGACATAGAGTGAATATTGGCATGTAGATGCGTCCAGGGCGGGACAGTTGTAAAACATGTAAAGTTTGGTACAGTTTGAGCATATACAATAAAGTAATAAGACTTTTTTGTTCGTTGCCGAATTATCGATTTTCAACACCACACCACTGACACGCCCTTTCACAAAAACTCACAGATAGCACAACTTTATTTCAGACCAAAAATCTGAAGTCAATCGGAAAAATTTTGTAGGAGGGGTTCTTTAAAGTACAGAACCTGTGAATCGCCAAAAGTGACAATTTAATTCAAAATGGGCAACTTCCGGTTGGGTTTAGGGCATTGCTCCCTGTGGCTTTTTTTGTCGGTCTGGACATAATAATCTGCCACAAAATTTCTGTACAATTTGGTGAAACCTTGCATAGGAGCTGCAACTCAGGGGGCACTAGTGAATCATTTTTCCATGCATGAAAACTATATGACACTAAACATTTTTGCCTAGTTTAAATTTTGTGTAAAGTTTGCTATGGTTTCAGGGCTCATGTCTCCTTGAAACTGTGTGTAACAGTGCACAACAGGGTTTAGGGTGGTGAGTCTGTGAGGTTTTAGGGCTGCCCAACTGTCAAACTGTCAAGTGCATGAGGGCTGTTTCGCCGACATTTTGCGCACTTTATGTACACTTTCCATATCTCTGCAGACTTTGCCTGAGGGAATTACCCGCAGGTCATAGTGGTGTGATGTAGAACATGGGGTGACCAGGGGAAGCCAGTGTTAAAAAAGGTAAACATTGAAGGAGCAACTACAGGAAAAAATAAATTTACTTATATATGTGCAAGTGTATGATGCTGTTTAAAATTACCTCCTGTCTACAGGTAATTTTCACATAACCAGTTTATTCGGAAAGAAACTTTTTTTTCTTGGCATAAATGGACTGCCATATAACATTAGCGGTAAGCTGGGACAAGTTTTTAGGTAATTATGGTGAACTGAACCTTTAATTTCCTAATCGCACCGACACACTAAAGTGGTTCACCGAAATGAAACACTAATATTCTTTGCCATATGTTTCCACACATAATCTGTACAAAAAGAAAAAAAGAAAAAGGCTATACTGTGATTGCTCTCTCTCTCGCTCTCTCAGTCTCTGTTGCGCGCTCTCTCTCTCTCTTTTGCGCGTGCACTCGGGCTCAAAAAGCAGCAGCAGCCCGCCTCCGATCTCGCGCCTCTATCTCCTATTTTCTGGTGAATACTGCCAGCTGCAACTTTTGTCACCCCACAGCTGCCGGTGGTTCCTCCAGTTCTCACACACAACAAACTGGATTCATTAAAAGTCAAGAGAGGCAGCTGGATGATGTCATATCCGTGAAGAAGGGTCTCTATAACCTACACGCAGTGAGGGTTTTCGCCGCGTGCATGCCCCCACAAACTTTTTCTTCCTTGCAGTGACGAGGTTTCTCCCCGCTGCCCACATGGCATGCGTAACGGGGACGAGTGGTTGGATGCTCCCCTCTTCTGCCAAGGAAGCCATGGTTTTAACCAGCGCGTAGTGGACGAGGTGGCGCGAGCCCACGGGCAGAAACTTGCGTGATTTTTTTTTTGTTGTTGTTCCAGTAGCGGAGGAGGGAAACATTGTACCAGCAGACAGAATGTGGTCGCTGTCCCTGGTCCTGAACCCGCTGCTGTTCCTGCTGCTGTTCGGATACTGCCCATCAGTGGTGAGTTTACTTGACATTTCTTTAATAAAAAGATCAGAATGAACTTCACCACGAGCTGTTCCATGCAGTGTCCTTGTTTTTAAAGTTCATTTCATTGGGGGGCGTCTTTGATTAGGGTGGAGCACTGCACAAAGGTTGGTGAATGAGCAGCAACAGAGAAATGAGTCATTTCAGTTTCCAGGCATTTAGCATGTTTGTCTGCTTCACTTCTAGCCTGTACACACTCCAGTATTGGCAGAAATGATCACTAATATGCAGATATGTTTTGGAGAAAAAAATCATCTGTAATAAAAATAGGGCATTTAAAGTGGTGGTAGAGGAAGAGACACCCCCACAGCACTCATGTTTATTGCCTACATCAACCACATAGCACTCATATTGATCCTGGAGTATTGCCAAGCAGCATATAACTCTCTCTTTCTCATTCTGCAAAACTGACTTTAGCTGAAATGGTTCAATAATTTTTACATATACACATTATTACTTATACAGTTTTGTGGCAAGATAGTTGCTTGTTATTCTATGTTTTAATATTAAGTGTGATGTGTTTTGATTATCCTGCCAGTTTAAGCTTCCGAAATGGAAATGCATTTGGTAGCACTGTCCCAAATTAGGAGGAGCAGCTTGCAGATCACCAAGCCATTTGGACAAGAACAATGGTCGATTAGGTTCATCCCACCCATGCAGAGCACAATCCCTGTGCCAGTGTCTTGATTGCAAAGCACTGGCTTCGCTGTTACCTTGCCACGATTGAAAGTGGTGTGCAGAATTAATGTTTCTTTTTTTTTATTCACAAAAACAGGAAATGTTTACAGGCTGAGTCAATACTCGGAACTGTACAGAGATCTGTGGGAAAAGTCTAAATGAACGGCAAAAGACAAAAGAGGACCCAGCTGTCTGAATTATTTAATGAGAGAAAAACTCTTTCTGCTGAGTTCCTCACAAATAAAAAAAAGCCTTGTTGGAGAGTGCATCTGGCTTGGCTGAGCTACAGATTCATTTTAATATGAGGAAATGTGAGAGTGAGAAGAGGGGAAAGGATGTGCGTCACTCTAAAGACAGGAGAAAGACCGTTTTAACAGATTAGTGAAACTGGCTTCTTTTTAGGAGTATTTCAAAGCAGAGTAAAGAAAAGAAAGAAAAGAGCTGAGGGTGTTTTTTTCCCCTCTTTTATCCCATTCAGTTATGATGCCATGACAGAGTGGCGCATTCCAGCTACAGTCAACCCATCCAGTATCATTTCTAACACTACTACAATGTACCACACATGACCCCCAGATAATTCAACGCAATATCACTATTCCTTCTGCTGCTTTTCAGTGTAGTTTCATTCTTTAGAATAATTTAATAACAGATTGTAAAAGTGAGATCAATATATTCTGCTTTGGTGGCTTTATCTAATAATCCAATCAGAACCAACTTATCATCAGGGCATCAGTAGAAAAAGCCTTAATTCCTAGATTACAAACTTTACCAGCAACCAATAGCAAGGTGGACAAAGAGCAGGGCTGCAGTGCTTTGAAAATACCTGAAACAATTTTCTTACAATCTGATAACGGCAACATAAGAGAGTTGTGCTGGGGGAAAGAATGAAAGCTCAGGAGAATGATAGCATGGAAGGTATGGTTTTAATTTTTGACTTCAAGATGAGAAAGTGAAAAGAAGCTATGGCAGAGGACTCAGGTGTTTAAAAACTAAAATAGTAGTACAATAACATATAATATATAATAATAACAATAACAAATTCTCAATTGCAAAATACTAATAAAATGTTTAAACAGTGATTTCATTCTTAAAATGCAGAACTTTTAATGAGAATAATACAGTGTCAAATGATATGTCCACGTTTTACCTAAAAAACAAAAAAGCAATCTCTCAGTAGGTGAAAATGATGAGTCAAAGACTGAGCTTTCTCCTTGACGCTACATCTTCGCCTGCTCAGAAGGGACATGATCTTTCATGGCTGATTCCAAACGCTCTTTAAACTGCTCAGGCTGACAGGCAAGGATGAATGGGAGAAGGAAAGGATGCCTGCACTATGAAAACAGGACACTTTTTCTACCCGCAAGTTTCAAAGGCTGCTGGATGCCAAAGTTCACATGTTTCACATGCTGCTCTTCAGCCAGATTTGAGTTTCAGAATGTAAAACAAAATCCAAATAATAGTTGGTTGGCTGCCAAAGACACTGGTAGTGCAGACAAATTTACCATCCGCAGTCGAAGGTTGCCAGTACTTGGCTGGAGGCTTGTGTTAATTTCCCATGCTGACAGTAAACAGCAGTATTGTTCAAATACTGATGCGGTTTATGTGTCTGATCAACAACATTTCAGGACACTTTGATCAATATTTGGAGCAAAACTAGTTTTTACTGTGTACACTCTGACATTAGTTGATAGTGTTGCATTCAAATATGCTACATTGTCTTATGATGCATAACTTTATGTTCTTTAAGCTTTACACTCTGTGCTGTGGAGCATATTGAATGTAATAAAGAATGGGAGAAGCTCCCACAAATCAGGTTTATCTGCGTCTCCCAGCAGGACTCAGTTAAGGCATTGTAGGGCCTAGTGAGGAGAAACAGAAGAATTTCAGCACTCGGGTTATTCATCAAGGCCAGGAAACACTATTTATTGTTTAAGAGGAAATTCACTCGAGACGATATACTGTGGAGGAATATCTTACAGCAAAAGCACTTTCAAAGACTTTTTATAAGTCAGTGGAATTGGTTATTGTCAAAGCGTTGGGGGCATAAAGCAGAAGAATGGATGACCCATGAGGAAAAAAATAAGAAAACATAGCAGCTGTGTGTATCAGTTTCATGATAGTATTATCCTCGCTGTTATTTATTTAGTGTGTCTGTCTGTAAATGTGTGGCCTGTGTATTTATGACTGTGCCTGTGTTTCTGTATGCAGACCATCCGGCCAAAGGAGGGGTGGCAGGTGTACAGCTCAGCACAGGATGCAGATGGGCGTTGTATCTGCACAGTGGTGGCACCTGAACAGAATCTGTGCTCCAGAGATGCCAAAGGCAGACAGCTCCGCCAGCTCCTGGAGAAGGTATGTGCACGCAGCCGCACACATTTCTGTTTGCGTGACAATGCACAGACTCGCTCTCTAAGACACACTTTTACTGTAAGCAACCAGCACATCTAAATCCATATAGACATATAGCATTGATTACTATCGTTATTCATGCTTCTTTGTTGCCCTAATCCTCTGAGAGATTGCACCAGCCAGGTCTATAACCCTATTTTCCACTTCTGCATATATTACATGGATGACATCGGCTGAATGGTTACTTGTAAAAGATGAGAACGCTCTCCATCTCACCTTTACAGAACTGGAGTGCCCCCGTTTTTGGAAACAGACCATTCAAGGCTGGTGTTAAGATTTAACAGTATTATCAGACTTATTTCTGTCAGAAAGGGGTCTATCTCCACAAATCAAGAATCTTTCTACCACCATGGATTTTTTTTTTCTTTTGACTAGAACGGTGCATTTTAAATTGATCTCATAAATTTAGCCCTGAAAACAGCCAACGCTGTGAGTTGAAGTAGAAACATGACTTTTAATTTCAAATTAAATATTTTTTTCCCCCATGACAGTTGCGATTTAATGCATCTACAAACAAACAAATAGCACGGCACCGGAGCCACTTTCCTCAATTAATATGCCATATAAGGAAACATTGCTCTAGCCTACATTTTAATGTTGTATGCCAAAGGGTGTTCTCTGTCATTCACTGGGGCCTTTGACACTAATGTACTAAGCTTCCCCAGGGCTTCAGTGAGGCCATTTCAGGTTCCCAGAGCCAGAAAAGTATGCAGAACACAATGTGTGAGTGTTGTGCCACTTTGCCAGCGATGTGCTCCAGTAATGTTAGTTAGTTGCTCGAAAAGGAGAAAGGACTACATTTCTTCTTGTTCACATGCCCCATAAACCCAGTGAGCTTTTGTTAAACCAGAGAGAGAGACTCTGTAATGTTTCTGTGTCAAATATCAACTCTGAAATATGTTATCTAACCTACTAGATTCAGTAGTTCATCTATGGCATTAAAAAAAGACAATTTGTTTTGAATTATAACTGATATAGGCTTAGAATCTGAGAGAAAACAGAGCAAGAAAACTGCCATGTAACAGTCCCATCTCCATGTAAAATCCATTCAGAGCTATTTTCAGCTCACACATGAATGGTTAAAAGACAATCACATCGGAGGTCAAAGTGTTGATTTGTTCCTTGGGAAGTTAGAGCATGGTAGGCTACTAAACGGCTGAACATGGAGGACATTTTAATCTCGTGGTGGACGGAAAAATCAATGCTGCGCTGTTTCAATCTTTTCAAAAGGTGCAGAACATGTCGCAGTCAATCGAGGTGCTGAACCTGCGGACGCAGAGGGACTTTCAGTATATCATGAGAATGGAGAGCCAGATCAAAGGACTGCGGTCAAAGTTCCGACAGATCGAATCGGACAGGAAGACGGTCGTCAACAAAAACTTTCAGGTATATTTTTTGTTTGATATTTAACTTTGTGAGAAGCATCACAGGGAAAAATCTGTGAAAGGATCTCCTCTAAAGATACCTGAGAAGCATCTGAAGTGATAAACTTTCATTGCTGATAAGATCAATACAGATCTACCACTCCCTGGCCAAGGACAAAATTGTCTTAAAAAGCTAGAAAGGCTGTGAAAGCATCATCCAGCATGTATTCTTTCATGGTGGATGATGCTGAAATGCTTTCATCAGTGAGAGTGACATGATCCTGATGTTTACATGAAGCATTTCCATTAACCATTTGCTTAACCCTTACAAAACAGCAGTGATGCATGTAAAAAAAAAAGACAACAGTTTATTGGTAGAGATGGGCAATACATCAATGTTTGAATAACCATAATAATAATACTATGGCAGGTATGGCTGATATTAATACTTCTCACGGAGAAGAACTTATATTATATTATATATTTTCAGAGAAGAGAGAGGATTTACATATGCATTGACATTGTCTTATTGATACAGACATTACATAACAAATAATAATAAGAGCAATTACTATATACACCAGTGAATTTGTTTAGGTATTACTAGAGCTTTTTCTTTTTCTACTTAAAATGCGAGAAAAACTAATTATACTGAAAAAATAATCTGCATTTTGTTCAAAACAGAGGAGGGATCAAGTATCAACCCATTAATTTAAGATGCAGTTGTCGCAGTTCCAAATTTGACATTGATCTGCCTATCTCTAGATATTGAGTCTTAGAATCCTAATTTTCCTATACAAGTGAAAACAAGTGCCAAAGGGAGGAGATAATGTGCTTCTCTGCATATTCTGCCTTAGTTCATAATGTTAATCCTGAAATGTAAATCCCCTGAAACAGCTGCATTTGAAATAAACTGAACTGTCTTTCCAGGGATTTTGTTAAGACAGGTATTTTTGCAGTGGTGCATTCTTGGTGTTTTTCTAGGAGCTAAAGGGAAAGATGGAGTCCCTGCAGCCGCTGATCCCTGTCCTGGAGCAATACAAGACAGATGCCAAGCTCATCTCCCAGTTCAAAGAGGAGATCAGGAACCTGTCTGGCGTATTGATGGGCATCCAGGAGGAAATGGGCGCCTACGACTACGAGGAGCTGCAACAGAGGGTCCTAAACCTGGAAAATCGGCTTCGCAACTGTATGAACAAACTCAGTAAGTCCATAGCAAAAAAAGTAGATCTGGGCATGGTGACCCAAGATTGTCCTGTGGCAGAGGGATTATAGGCACATTTCTTGCAGCTACCAGCAGATTGGCATTTTAGATACAGAGCAGGGGACAGAGTAGAGCTGCTACTGGAGGCACAAATAATGTTGTGGCTTGAGAACACCCTCTATTTGCAGTCAATGAACAATTTCCCAAAGCTGGAGGTAAAAAGGTGGTTGCATCATGAAGCTTTTGTACTCGGCTGCTAGTTTAAAAAGTGCTTATACAAAATCGATATTGATAAGTTTGTTTTAGATGTATGTATTTTTTTTATTTAATCCTGGTTGATTTTCTGCCCTTTGCAGTTTGACACTAAAAAGCTTTGGTCCCTTTGCTCCACCCATTGAGGTTTAACTCAGCTAATAAGATCAATTCTGCCTCCAGAGCAGCTTTGCCTTTGATAAAGGTTTGCATGAATAAACTCCAATTTGCCAACTGCCAGGGTATCAACCCTGATGGAGCCTGTCAAGGTGTCAACGTAAAGAGCTAACATGTGAATGCTAATGGGATGTGGCTGGAAATCTGTCTGAGCTCGAGATGATTACTTAAGCATTCATTGTGCATGAGCTTTGATTGATTAGGTAAAATAGCAGTTAAATACTTAATAGGGAACTCGCAAGCTTGCGTGCAAGTGATAGCCTACTGTCATTTGGCACAATTAAAGTGTCTGGCAAGATGAATTAAGTGCAGCTCAAGTACTTCAAATATTAAACCATGTGGGATAAATGTTCACCGTGCTCTGACACATAGAATAGGAAGAGGTTTTACTAGTTGTTGTACTGTGTCAGCTTCTCTGGTTATTCTCTGTATTTCTATAACAGCAGAGAAAATCATGTGCTAGTGTCCAGATGGTGAACAGTCCAGATCTAGAACTTTTTTGTTTATCCATTTTTTGGAGAAAAAAAAGGAGCCACTACCAGATTTCAGCAAGCCAGTGCTTTGAGATTTATTCCAACATTACCACTGTAACATTGGCTGCAGTTTTATTATGTGGAGCTGATGCAGTTTGTGCTGTATGTGACATGGGGCTTTGTGATGTGTTCACAGCATGTGGCAAGTTAATGAAGATCACTGGGCCGCTGACAGTGAAAACTTCAGGGACCAGATTCGGAGCCTGGATGACCGACCCACAGGCGTCTCCCAAAAACAACAGGGTGAGCCAAGTTAATGTGCTTTTGCTGTATGTAGCAAGCCTTTGAAGCTACAGCGAGCAGTTTAATGATACACACACAACTGCTTCCCTCCTGTTGTTCAGTGGGGACAGATGCCGTTGAATTACAACATCATACTCACAAAAACTTTTTTTGTACACTTGACTGCTGAGATCAAACATAAAACCTGATGTCCTGGTGGACATGAAGCAGTTCCATAGTTGGATTCTTTTAACTGAATGTGAAAAATAACACAACACTAAGTGATTTACTGGACGACTTTGCACTTTTTCTCCCTAAAGTGTTTTGGCCTTCATCAGCATGTTTTACAGAATGGGTAAAAGCGCAGCCTTTATATTCACCACAAGATGACTGAGGCTTAGAGCTGGACAATAAAACAATAACAACATAACAAATGTTCAATAAATATTCAATATTCACTTGAATCATACACAAAATAGGACTTAATTTTTCTGATTAAGATGTTTATTCTGTTGAGGAAAAAGGACTGAAAAAGGTTTTCCTTAATTTTACTTAAAGATATTTGTTGACAAAGATTTTATCATAAATATTTTGACTGTTCTATCTCAGATTTGTGATGTGATCCACTGTTTGGCATCAAGTGTTGACCATAAAGAAAAGTTTAAACCACAATTAACCATTTCAGTTTCTTCAACTTTCACTCAGGAGCAAAAATCAGCCTTTAAACTTAAAAGAAAAAACTATTTGATACTTATCGTGATAATTATCGATATCGAAAGATATTAAACTTTTTATCGTGATAACATTTTTGGCCATATCGTCCAGCCCTACTGAGGCTTTATCAATTATCCAGTGAGCACTAGACACATTAATAATAAAAGTAAAAAGCAAAATAAAAGTACACAATAAACGGTTACTTAAAAAGTAAAAACTGCCACACATACAATCTCAGAATAGGGTCAGAGAAATTACTTTACACTCAGTAAATCCAAGATGAAGTTGCTGTTAAAGCTGGAAAAACTAGTCACAGAAAATATTATTTGTTCGGGGATAACACTTTGACTTCATTAAGAGTGAATACAGATGAGAAATGTGAATAGTCTTTGGCAATTAGACCTTATTGTGATCATTATGACCATCATATGTTTAAGGGGGGAGTGAAGCCTTGAGTCCTGATAAAGTCTAGACACTGAGAGGAAAACAGATTTAAAGTTTGACAGCAAAGATATTATTGGCTGATCAGTTGATTGCGAAGAAAGCGCAAGAAGTGGAATAGAGAGGGAAGGTAAGAGAGAAACACAAATGTATGAGTAGCATAAATATTTGAGTATGAGTATATAAAGACTTTTAACGTAACCTTTCTCCTTGCTTTGAACATTTTCTTTTTTGTGATACATTTTTTTGATACAAAGTTTAGAAAATTCCTTTGTTTACATACATGTGTGCGATCTCACTAACTCTAACTAGCATTATTCTTCTTCCTGCCTGCCTTTTGCTGACACTTTGCTCCGTGTCTTGGCTATTACCACCATCCACTGCCATTCAGTTTAATAGCATGGAGCAGGATTTTGTATTGTGTCAACCGCCTGCATGTACACAAACACACACAGATAAAAACAGGTGCAAACAAAAACATGCAAACATGACAGAGACTGGCCTGGCTTACTTATCAATACATTTCTCCATACCAACAGTTGACTAGTGGTCAAAAAACGGCACAGCGGATCTTAAACACCTTAGTAAATATCAGAAAAACCTACAAAAAACTACAAAACTCTCTTTACTCTCTTTCATTAAATAACTCTAAAACTCACACACTAAAATCCTTATTCATCCCACTCGGATGCAGCATTCTGAGATATAAATCCAAAAAGATTTAACTACCTGTTTCCTCAGGTAGTTAACGTTGCCCTCCTTCAGTTCCCGTTTGACCTTATCAATACCAATAAAGAGAATAAAAGTCCATGATTGAACGTTCGGCCTCCAACAAATGTCTGGCCGCTGGCTTTTTTTATTTACCATTTTATGGAGCTCCTGTGTTCTGTCAGACTCTTTTTTAGTGAATGCCCTGTTTCCATATATTGACATTTTTGTTTTACAGGTGGTTAGGCTTTATAAAATTTCACCCATGACTGCTGGGTAAAGATATTAGTGTTTGTAAATTTACAGCTGCCACAGTTTCTTGTGAGTAAACATCACAGCAATGGTTGTATTTATTTGTCCTCAGGTCTGGTACATGGACAGCTACACCAACAACAAGATTGTGAAAGAATATAAATCCATCGCCGATTTTGTGTCAGGAGTCGAGTCGAGAACCTACAACCTGCCTTTCAAATGGGCTGGAACCAACCACGTGGTGTACAACGGCTCTCTGTACTACAACAAGATGCAGAGCAACATTATAGTGAGGTACAGCTTTGAGACAGGCCGCGTGGTCACCCAGAGGGCTCTAGAGTCTGCAGGCTTCCACAACGTGTACCCCTACACCTGGGGAGGCTTCTCCGACATCGACCTGATGGCGGACGAGCTAGGCCTGTGGGCCGTGTACGCGACCAACCAGAACGCCGGGAACATCGTCATCAGCCAGCTGAACCCGGACACGCTCCAGATCCTCAACACATGGAACACAGAATACTCAAAGAGGAATGCCGGCGAGTCTTTTATGATCTGTGGGACGCTCTACATCACTAACTCCCACCTGACCGGCGCCAAGGTCTACTATGCTTACTCCACTAAAACCTCCACATATGAGTATACAGACATTCCCTTTCATAACCAGTACTTCCACATGTCTATGCTGGACTACAACGCCAGGGATCGCGCCCTCTATGGCTGGAACAACGGCCATCAGGTCCTGTTTAATGTTACACTTTTCCACATCATTAAAACTGAGGACGACTCTTAAGCCTACTGTACACAAGAAAGAAATTATAAAAACATGGGAAAAATGGATGGTTGCGCTTGAATGTTCTAATTTTATTTATTTGTTTATTTATTTATGTATTTATTTATGTCCTTAATTTCCCTGATTACGTTTGGGCATTATACACAACTGTAATTATTTACATCTTGCCCTTTGCCTGTTTTCATGTTGAGGGATTCTCCATGTGGAAACGGGACCCTTTCTCCATAAAAACAATAACAACAAAATAAAAACAAATTCGGTGCATTATGGAGGTATGCAGGTAACATCTTTTTAACAACATAATGGCACTTTCAATTAGCAATTTTTAGAAACACTGAACAGTGAATGTCCTATAACTTCTGCAGCTCCTTTTTCCCTCCAAAATGAGAGCTTTTCCGAAATGAAGTCTTCATATTTAAAATGGTTTTTCTGATTCAGTATTGCCTTTATTCATGCCCCCTAATTTATTCATATTTTGACTCTGTTCACTAATTGTTCATTTTGTTTCCATTCTTTTCCTTCGCCTTTTATTCATTGTCATCTGCTAATTTATTCCGGCCTCTCACTGCCTGCATTTAGCTTTCAATTTGTCTTTGTACTTTTCCTTTCAAAAGTTTTTGCACTTGACCTTGTACAAGACAATGAGAAATGGGGTGAACCATAGTGCACCTGTATAGTTACTGTATTTGTCTATGAAGATTCTCAATCATCCAGGTCATAGGGTATCTTGAAGTACTAAGTCAAAGTACTTCAGCAAGCAGCATATCTGGTTGCCTTTAACTTAGTACTTTGAGATATTAGCTTTTTTGTATCTTCAGCAACAGTTTGTATGCCTTATTCAGTGCAGTACTTTCTGTAAGCCCAAGGATAACAGCTCTCGTGCATGAATGTTGGCTATCCTAATAGCATTTTTACTGTAACTGTATATCTGTGTATTTTGTATCTGCACAACATCCCATTCTCCTCCTCTCTAGCTATATTAATGGTAAAGATCCATTTATACAGACAGCAGTAGATAACTTGAATAAGCATTCATTTGTGTATATAAGAAGTTATATATAACCAAAATAAAAGTATTCTTTTCAAGTCAGTGTCCTGTGTATTTGTGTTTGCAGGATAAGGTTTGGTGATTTTATTTGTGAGGCTTTTCTGCAATCGAGGAAACACTGAAATGCCTCAAGCGTAAAGTAGCACTGCACTATGATTTAAACCCACTGAGCTGAGTGCAACAATGTTTTTGAAAATAATTTCATTGTCCTCTAAAAAGACAAAATGACACATGTTTTCTCATGTCCTGCATCACCTTACTCTGTTCACATCACTGCAATTCTTTATCGGAGCTTTTATCACATTAAAAGATGTGTGCTGGTTGCTTTCAGTAAGGAAGAGCACAGCATCTTTGTGCAGTAAATATCACTTTGTGCTTGATGACAACAGCTCGTAAAAGCTTCATTCTTTGGTCTGATGGCTTGACCGGGGTCTGAGGATTGATAGTAAGTCTTTTCTTTAACAAAAAAAACAAACAAATATTCTTACATTTGCTGTTTCTTGTTTGTGTAGGCCTACTTGTACTTTGTGAGTAATTTTACTTGATAGCTTCTTGCGTAAAGGAACAGAAGAAAGGGGACTAATTAATCACTGGTTTAATGCAGCACGCGCCCGAGTGGTACTAAGTGAAACAAATCAAACAAACCCGTGATGTTGCCTGACCAACAGGTGCATGCTCAACAAATATTCAAAAATAAGTGGGTCCCCCAGCCATTATTTCTGCGTTCACTGAGAAACTTTTACCTACAAAATGACATTCAGATGAGTACAACTACAAACAGTGTACAGATAAAGGAATGCTAGCTATTGTGTGCGTGTTTGCAGTACAGTACATGTTGTGCAAAAACTATGCAGCTCTCTTTACTGCTGTAAATCGCATCTCTGCTGATATCTGCTTTAGTGATGTTTTATTCTGCTGTCAGGCCATTTAATCTATGTGGTAATAATGATTGTTGCACCCAGCTGTGGTGTCCAGTTGTTTTTGTTGATTGTTGGTTGGATTATAGTCTTGAGTGGTCTTCCCTTCTGGTTAATTTCAGTATGGCTACACCTAGGAAGGTGGATTCAGTTGTATGTACACCATGTTAATACACTTTAATTTGTAGCCTAAATGTGTTCTTCAGTTTAATAGGTCTATATTTATCATTACATGATCATATACATTTTTTCTTTTATTTATTCCATTATTCTCCCTTTTAAAAATGTAACACAGTAACATTTTCTCTAAGGAGCTTAGATTTTAACAGACCTACTCTTTAATTTTATCTTAGTCATTTTACTTGTAAGCTACCTACTTCAGTACTTGTGTAAAATATTCTAGTACTCTTTTTCCACCCCTGCCTGCGGGAGAGAGAGTAAACAATAAAAATATGTATTTTATCATTTTGTAGCAAATGACACAGGGCATGTCAAGGCACGTCAGTCCAACTGCGACTTTGGGCACTATTTGAGTTGTGTCTGAAAATTACATATCTGATACATAAGCATGCAGTTGATGCAGTTTTTATTTAAAGCAAGATTGTGTAGCATTTTTATCTTAAAAGAACAGCTTCAAAATCATTTTGATGTCATGCTAACATGTAATACGAGAATGGTGTAAATGTCACTGTAATGCTTTACAGCACCACATCACACCAACAACACCCTTAAGCAAACAAGCTAAGAAATTTTAGATTATATGATTATAATGGTCGAGGCTGTGAAGAGACTGAAGAGGAAGGCTCTTGCGCCGGATGTTTAGTGTCAAGCAAGTTACTCAGAATTGTAATATATTACTATTACTCCTTTAAAAAGTAATATTTTTACTTTACTTATTACTAGGTGATAAAAGTAAGTAGTTACGTTACTAGTTACTTTCCTGTGTTTCCCAGAGAATGACGGGGGTTGGGGGGCTGCAGGAATGCTCTTCAATACAGCTCCTTAAGCAATATGTGGCGGTCCACGTTAATGATTATCCAAATTATAGGCTAAATATGGGAAACACTGCTTTCGCTACCCCTCACCCCCAAACAAAGTAGTCTCTCCCGACTTTTTAACATATCATATTCATAAAAGCAGCAAGGAGTATGTTTTTTACAAAGCATATAGGCCTAACGTTTCTTAATAAAAAAAATACAGCAAGTAAATCCTGACTTTTAAACGGCGGTTTTACTGCACATGTAGCCTATTTGTAAGAGCAGTATTCAGTAGTTACAAAAAGTTAACGCCACTCTCTCCCATAAGTCCACGCATCAGTGACAGAAGCTGCAGGAGTTTCCTTCTGTAAGTTTCATGTTGCTGTGCTGCTTCAGCAGATGCTTCAATAAATCAGCGGTTGAAAGCTTTTTGCTGGTCGCACAGAGTTTACAACAGACAGTGTTCTTTGCATCTTAGACTGTGATACGATAATGGCATTACTTACAGCTGTGGAGAGAACGCCTCTCTCCCTCGTTCTCCTTTCTTCCTTTAGTTTTTGGCTATCAGCGGACATAAACAACAAAGTTCGGTCCAGCTGAGCTGTCGCACAGTCGTGGATTTACATCATGGATGGTGCGTTCAGTAACGAGTAACGCAGCGTTACTTGCCTTAGTAACTAGTAATAATACTACCGTTTTAGAAAAGTAATTAATGGCAGAGGCGAAGAGAATAAAGAGGATGTTGATGGAGGAAGCTAAGAGAACAGAGAGTGACCAAGCAAGAGGCTCCTGGATGTAGGCGAGAGTTTCATGAAATAAAAAGCTGCAAGACAGACGCCAAGCTGGCATTCTTACTGTTGGACTAGTAGGTAATATTGCTTTGTCTTGTGTTGTCTCACTTGCTTGATGTTTGGCTGTATTAGCAAAGTTGTCTACTTGCTAGTGTTTTATGTAATATAATCATAAAAAATGCACGTGTACAACTGTCCTTAATTACAACAGCTGTGAACTACGTTACACTTGTAATGGTAGATGCGCATTTTAGACTGGTGTCAGATACCCAAAGCCTAGGCATCAGTATGGATGGTGCATCCCTAGTATTTTACATGCATTATATTTGTACTGAACGGAAACTCCTACACATTGTTACATATGTTACATAAATCTGAATGCCCCTGTGGAGATCATTCAAGTTTCATCATAATGTGGACAGAAAGAAGAACCATTGTTTTATTCTTCTTTTTCATGAGAGGTAAGAGGAAGCATGGGTGCAAATGCATGCAACTAATAACAGGATCATTAGGCAGCTATAGCCAAATAAGTTTCACCTTAATAGCTGACTAACCTCTTAACTCACATTCATGGAATATTTGTGATTAAAATCCATCAAGAAAACATATTAGTTCCTCAACTGATTCTAAAAATACTCTAGTCGAAAGTTGATTTGCTGTGGAGACAAGTGAAATTATCTCAAACCCTATCAGAATTTTACTTGTTCTAAAATAAACCTGATAAGAATTCTGTGGTGAACAATGAGATTTTCAAATACCATTTTGTATGCATTGAAATCCAACAATAGAAGTTAATTATGAAGCAGTTAATTCTCAAGCACCCAGATTTGACCCATTGTTCTTGTAAGTTTTAGAAGGGGACATATCTTTTTACAGTGTAAAACATTTTTCAAGCGATTTAATGTAGCGGTGAGTCCTAAAACAAATTTTTGCTCACAAGATCATTGTGTTGTTAGCTACTGTAAACTACTGTATGTCTTGGTAATACGACACTGACACATGTAAAGAAGTGAGATGACATTCAAAACAAGTGGGTGTGCTGATCACATGATTTTACTGCTCAATACAGCCTAAACTTGTTAAGAGTCACGATCTTTGCAGTGCCAGTCTGTTGACTCATGTGGATGCTGAGTCATTCAGGAGGAGGTGGCGAGGAGGTGTGATTGCACGTTGTGTGTCATGACCTTGAGGACTTATTTTTCTTTAGCCATCCACTAGTGCATGTCCAAAGGTAACTCAGTGTTGGACCAAGTGCCCTTACACTACACACACACAGTACACACAGAAGCATGCATGCATACACACACTTCTATGGGATACATATCCACTGTGAGATATACTGACCACCCACAGCTCAATCTCTGACAGGCTTGGTGTTAAAAGTCTCCTCCGGGTCAGATCAATGTAGGTTATCCAGACAGGAAGCATCTCAAAGGTCAGAGAAGGAGCCACAGCAACTCCAATGCCTTAGGAAACACAGTATGGATCTCCCGAGATATTGATCCCTGAAGTGCATTAATGTCAAAGACCTCCCCATGTATTAACTCACATGCTTCTTACAGCATCGAGAGGCATTGAACCTGGATTCTATCATTCTTGAACAGCATGGCAGATGTACAGTAGACGTCAGGGTTCTGTTAAATTCTGACAGGAAATTAATCCAACAGCACTACCTCCTATAAGGGGCTCCTTGTGGCTAGAGCTCAATGAAGCACAACTCTGCCGACCCACTAACTTTTCCACTGGCCAAAAAAAAACCCCAACAAAAAATAATCAGTTCTATTATTTGTGTACTCGATTCAGTGAAGCACACTCATGTTCACTCATGTCTTACTTCTTTGTTAGTGGGCTCACTGTAGCGCAGCACACTCTTGTTAGGTTTTGTTAAGTAAGTAAAATTTTATTTAAAATAGCACCTTTCAAAATGTAGGTTACAAAGTGCTTTATAAAAGGATAAAAGAACAAAACAAAAATCAAAATAGTGTATTTGATTCAAGCACAAAAACGCCTCAGAAAGGTCTTAATCTGTGACTTAAAACACCCAAGAGATGGATCGAATCCTAAATTTAATCAGAAGCCAGTGTAGTGACATCGGGACCGGGGTGATGTGAGAGTGATATGTGGTCTTAGTGAGTAATCTTGCTGCAGAGTTTTGGACTAACTGTGACGAGATAACAGCATCCTGGCTTAGGCAGGAATAAAGAGCATTACAGTAGTCAAAGTGAGGAGAACACAAAAGCATGGATAACCATTTACATCTGCCTGAAAGATAACAGTGGGTGTATTTTTTTAAATATTTGTAAAGTAGCAGGACTGAACACCTGTCTTCACATGTTGATCAGATTTCAGCTGGTAGTCAAAAATGAAAAAAAAAAAGAGATTAGAATAAAAATAGAATAGAAAAAATTATTTTCTATTAGTAGCCATTGAACTGAGGTGCTGGAGGATGTTAGAAGAGACCTGAACTGGGGCGACAACCAGAACTTCAGTTTTAATGTGATTTAATTTAAGAAAATGTTGAGACATCCAGTTACTAATCTCAAAAGGTGACAGGCCCTAATAGATACAATAGAATTGTGTGTCGTCAGCGTGGCAGTGATAAATCACCCAACTGAATCGACGGATCACACATAAACACAAAAAGAAATGTTGCTACACTTCTCACTTACATAGAATGAACCATGTTTATGTGGATCCACAAACACATTTAGCAGACCAGTCTGTTTCAGGCAGCTCCTGACGAATGAGTCCTCTGCTCAGTGATACCATCACCATCTTCCCTGTCCAACAGTGTAGATGACTAGCAACCTAAACCTGGAACACTCTAAAAAACCTGGAACAAGCCTGAAAAGCTAAATGGTAGGATAACGTCAAATGCCACATACTTGGAGTCTATAAGTATCCTACTCATATTTTCTTACTTTTTAAATTAGGATGGATAAGCAGAGGTTGCCTATCTTTCAGTACACATGGAATCAACCGAGACACACTGATATGCTTTTCTTACCACTGATCCAACACCTGTGTGCAAGTTTTATGAAGCACAATTTTACTCAGCAAACTGGAGCTACATCATATTTTTCATGTAAATTTCTTAATAGCGTCAAATACTAAACTCTTTGTTATGAGTAGGTATGTTGCATATTATATCAATATATTTTACAAAACCTATCTGCAACCAATTGAGGAACAACAACAGTGAATATTTGTTTTTTTTACCCACTTTTCATCCAAATTTTACCGTTGTTACTTATTTAGTCTAACCCTAACCCTAATGTAACCAAGTTCAGCATTGCTGTACTCTTGGGGTTGGTCTCTACAGAGGAAATGCAACATAAAAGCATGGCATACACAGTAACATGACTAACAACATGCAGGGAGCATTCAAGATAATAAAATCCCAGCAGGAATTGGTTTTTTAAATATAGACACTACAGAATACACACAGAGAAGAAAGTCAGTGCAGTTAGATAAGAGTGGTATGGTATGCTAGTTTTTTAAGTTCACACGCCTTGGATATCCTGCCAGAATTAGTTCATTTTCCCCTCATAAGAAAGGAGTTAAACATTTACATAGGATGTCAGTGACATAATATGCCAAGTTCATAGAAACAAACAAGAGAAACCTCTGTAAGAACTGTAGTGATAGGGTGTTCCTGTTTATTGGAATTGTGTTGCTAGGTAACAGCTAGGGTTCAAATTTATTTCCTGTCAGCTACTGGTATTAACATACAGCGCGATAGGAAATAAACCCAGACCAATTTCGAATGCTGAATGTGAAATAGTCTGTAGAAACGAAAGAGAGGCTGCACTTAATTCTCAGTAGTTCTTAGAGAGCCATTACCCACCACCCAAATGAGAAATGCAATTACTCTGGTCTATTTCATGCCATTTTTATAAGCATAAGCATTATATATTATTAATACAAGATATTAACATCTCCTGACCAATACTGTGGATAACTTTAGCTGGCAGTCTAGCCTCGCCAGCACAAAAGGATTAAAATAAAATATGTTAAGCAAGAGTGTGAAATATCCTTTCCACAAAAATAAAATAAATAAGTGTATTTTTGATAAAATCACCTTATCAATGTGTGTTAAATGGGATTCAGATATTGCATACTTTAATTACACAAACACTAAAGACAGGCGTTGCATTAGGGAAAAGAGAAGTAAAAAACACAGTAATGGATATTTCCACTTTTTTAAGATGGATGGCATCATGTGCATTATAAAACAAAATGACAAACTGGAATAATGACATTCCTGAGAAATGGCATTTTTCAGTTCCTGAGCCAATTTTCAACCTAACTGAGGGAAGAAGTTGCTTTTAAACATCAATTCAGTTTCGATCGTGTCAGGTGTTCTCTTGTGCAATCGAAGCACGTTTCAGAGCAGTGGGATGCAGTTTGAGTTCACAATAGAGCCACAGACTGATGTCTCTAAAACAAGTCAACTGTGGTGATTGAAGTCATTAAAGTTAAATTATTAGAGGCAGGGAACACTTAGACTTTACATTTAAAGCAGGACTATAACAAGACAAGATTTAGCCTCTATCAAAGGCCTCCCTTTGTGTGTCAAACTTTATAATTGGGTTTGTTTCCAGATGAGTAAAACTGGAAATTGTACTTGGATTGTTATGATACAAATTACATTGTTGTTTTCAGTTTGAGAATGAATCCAATCTTTTCATGTAATGTTACTTCACTATTTGTGGTATTTATAAATCCTACTGGATCTTTATCAGAAAGCAGATATTTCTCGCTCTCTTTGATTGTCAAAATAAATGCATTGACCACCTCGCTAAACATTAGTCTTATATTGTTCATTTCAATCGGCAGTAATAAGCATCTAAATCCAAGGGTCTAAAACTACTGAATGAACAGCTTCATGCTAATTTCACAGGTGTACGGCTGAGTACAGGCAGATACACTACCCCTTTTTGTACATGTGGCCCTTGAACATATAAAGGAACAAATTAGTTGTGTCATGTGTCACTTTGTACCTTGAGACAATTTTATCAAATACCCTGTGAACTAAACACAATTTTAAACTGTAATTAAAAGAGCTGGAATAAAATGTGACCTGTTCAGTAAGTTTTGACAAGACCCCATCCACATCCGGTATACGTCAAATAACGTGATTCATCAGTTAAGTGGAATATCAGGAAGTCACAATGGAATTTGTGTTATATAGAGGTGTGATGAGACACTCAGCGAGACAAGCCTGGTACTGGTAAATTTTTCTGCACCAATTTATGGTGGAAATATCTTTATTTATATAAAGGGAAACTCAGGTTGCAGGTGACAGTTCAAAATCTAAAACAAGCTCTCAGGCATTCTGCTTTCAGATAGCCTTCCCTCATCTTGTGAGTCTTTTAATTGGGGCTGTAACCTCTTTAAATGTGGCTATTTTTCACCTCAATGATGAATTAATTCATTTTAATTCAGTGATAAATTATTGGGATTAACTAGCTCCACTGTTTCAGCAGGTTTTCTGCTTATGTTCACAAATTTCTGCACATTCAAAATCTATCCCACATATCTGTGTTCTCTGACATGTCGAGAAAAAGTCATAATATTACGAGACTAACATCATCATTTAGTGAGAATTCCTGATCGTTTTTATGTCTGCCTGCCCTATACTCGGATGTGCATTACGTTATTGCTTCACTGGTAAAATCTCCTTCACACCGACTGACAGAAACACAACCTTGTTTGGGACTGCATGTTAGGATGACTGAATGGGAACCGAAGCTAACTGACACTTGTGATCAGGCAGATATCTCAACACAAATCCATACGTTGACTTCCGCACCTTTGATAAAATGCAGCTCACAAGCCCAAGACACTAATACAACAAGGTTGCGCTTCAGTTTTAGATATTTATAACCTGACCAGAAATCCTATCATGTTTTAATCTCGCCAGATCAAGTGGCACGAGATCCCGTCACAACCCTAGTGTTATAAAGAAACTGAATTGATGAATGATTGTAACCAAGGTGCTTGCAGTGGTTGTAAACTAAACTAGCATAGCCTAATTAGCATACATTTGCTAAGATGCCTTAGTCTTGTTTAACACACTCTTGTGATGAAATTTTTGTCTTGGATTTATAGTTTTCTCAGAGACTTTCATACTATAGCTGATATTTTTTGTTCCTGATCTCCCATTTTATCTTTAAAGTATTCTCTCTAACTGTAACTTGTGTATAATTTTGTTAATATTCTGAGGAACAGTGCTCTGTTTTAGGAATCCTTAACTTTGAATTGCTTGCCGTTTAATTCCAACAAAATATTGTTTATCCGTTGATCATTCCTAATCTTACTTCGGACTGTCTTTTCTTTGTAAGCTTGTCAACAACCTCATAGAAATAGGGCTTTTAAATGGCAATGTATGTCTATATCTGCTTTTAAAACCGCAGGCCAATCCACTTTATATAAACAGTGATTATATGAAAAATGCCAGCATCAAAATTCTTCAGAGACCTTACGTTAATGGAATTCTAACAGTTGGAGACAGTTGTATCCTAACAGACCAAATAGTGCATAACTTTAAATGCATGAGTCGCCACAGTGGGAATCAAATCACTAGCCTGCCTCTAAAGTTTGAGATATCTAACACAAGAATAAACACACATTGCTCTGTAATTCCTCCAGCAGCAACTATCTACAAAAAACGATGTACTCATGAGCAGCATAAATGCCACATCCCCCCGAGTTGTTACGGATGATCAAAGCTACTGTAAACTCTGTCAACCAAACCGAATTACTGAACCCAGAGGCAGGAGTTATCGGCTGAGATTGTCTTAGATATTTCATAGTGGGAGATAAAGTAGAGGAAATAGAAGCAAGCTACTCTTTTGAATTTATCACGTTTTGTGTAACATCTTGGAAACTGACATTCTGTCAAGTGACAGATAGAGAGACAGAGAGAGGGAGAGATTTCTATCCTTCATGCCATTGCTCCACACCAACAGTGTTCATTTTGAATGTCACTTGTTCAGGTTTGAATTTCTGTATTTGGCTGCACTCCTCTGCAATCACCCCTTATCTGTGTGCACAGCAGCTAAGAGTTCATCTCTCTGAATGAATGGGCTCAATAAACCTGTCACAGCCCAGACTTGTTGACTCTGTATTGACTCATGTTACAGTGATCCATCCTTTTTATTAGCTTATGTTTGGCTACAGATTTACAATGTGATGTTCTTCCCCCACACATGACAATACCATTAAAACACAAAGTCAATTAATATAGTACACTTGTTTGTTATTCCACTCCATTGCTGTTGCTTTCTGTACTGTTGAGTTTATTTTTCAAACTTTGAACTCCAAGTTATGGTCCTGCTCTATTGCAGGGTTGTCATCTACTCAATGACTACACAACAGCTGATGCTTTGGTGTAATCATTTTAAGGGCTTTATTTAAATGTATCCATTATCTAAATGTACAGTAAACAAAAGAACAATATTGGAATCTGCTGTCACTCCCAAGTGACTGGCTGGTATGTAATGCAAGACACTAATACAATAATGACAAAATAAAAGATATTTTATCATATGGGGTAAAATATTAGTTTACATCAGAAAACACCAAAGTAAAACCATATAATTTTAAAGGGCCTATTTGTAGCTTTTCAATGAAATTACTTATAAATAAATCACTTTTTTATTTCCTTTTTTGTCAATTAGAAATGAGAATGAAGCACACGCCTGTTTTCTCTGTTGTTTGGAACAGCCACTATTTTGCTTCTTATGTGAAGGAGCCGGGTCAGGATGTAGCCCGAGCACACTCCCGAGCCTCTGGCCAACTACAGTGACAACACCACAGCTAACAGAATGCAGTCCTCTAAAACCATAAACGACCGGCTCCCAGCACAACACAGACTCCAACATAAAGTTCAGGAAAGGATAAAAACAACAACAAAGATTTATGTGTCGCCCATCAGACCAAACAAGATTCAGATGACATAGAGTGAAAACACAGTCAGCATTAGAAAGGCTGATTGTTTGCGCCAACCAGTTGCTAAAGTTATCCGGTACAAGATACTATGGTTGTAACATTATGGCTATTACTTCACCAGCTAACACGATCCACATTACTATCCTGTGTACCACCAGTATTTTATTTATTTATTTATTTTTTTAATCAATACGGGACGTGGTTTGTCCCGTATATCTGAGTTGTCTGTAAAGCAGCATCCCATGCAAATCATCCCACCCGCATTCTGTGAAAACTTTTCAACCCTGATTGGGTAATACTCGCTGCCATTGTTGGTTTGATTAATACCGTCAGGTTAGGGGCCAATTGGAGTTAGTTAAGGGCGGGTCTCCTAGCAGGGAATTGATTTGAAACAACAGCAGTAGCAGCTCGAGAACATAGACAACTATGTGTTATGCTTAACCAATCTAAGGAATTGCATCCTTCAATACTATAGAATTAACATTAGGCTAATTAAAAACTGAATACATAAACATATTTACTTCCCAATCATAAAAATGGTGTTAAATTAACTTCAGAAATGTTTGAGATTATGAATGTGTGGTTATTGTTTGGATGGTTCTACTGCAAACAATGACAAAGATTTTAGCCAAAATCTGTGTTCACACCACCCTTTACAATAACTCATGTTCATTATCAATTTCTCACCCTGTCCATCAACAGTCACAACATAAGCATCGCAGCATCCACTGGTTATGTGGAAAGGATATTTTCCAGAATGACCAACAAAGTGACAGCAGGAACAGTTGCTCTGTGGAGCTCATTAGGAGTGAGCACTTCATCACTCTCAACTTTGAGCAGTCCCGTTCTACTATAGCTGCTTGAAAGACAGTGCTGCACGAGTAGTGTATTTCTGACAAGAAAAAACTTGAAATAGGCCTAACATGCTCCAATACTGCACACAAGGCCTACTACTTCTGGTCCACATGATGTTCATGGAAAATCCTATGCAAAAGTCTTTCCAATCGAATCCTATTAATTCAATTGTATTAGCCTATTTATAGTTAATAAGTTATGGACATGTTGGTTTAATAAGTTAATAAAATACAGTTCAAATCCTAATTTTATTGGTCTCACTCTCACACATTGTTGGTCAATGTTTATTATTGTCATAGCTGTGTATTCAGCTATGACAACATGACCACTAGTCTGTTGAGTTGTGATTGAGAGAGACTGAGTGCATCTGTTCACACTGATTTCAATAGCAGAGAGCTTATTATAATGTCCATTGGTATCAATCTGAATACTTTGCTGAAAACATGTTTTAAGCTATGATATACCATCACTGGCACACCATCGGGCCTGTGGTTGCCGCGGAAGGCGTCCCTTATTTTTCTGTATTGAAGGTGGCAACCTATGGTGGCAACACTAGTTAGCCTACTGGCTAATTTTCAACTGCAGTCCTTCAGCAAGATGTTTTGAAGCCTTAAAAAAGCTTATTAAGTCAAAGTGTTGATTTTAGCCTGAAAGAACGGTACGATTTGTTTATACTAGCCTATAGGGATGTAAGGCAGGACAGCCAGCTAACATTAGCATGTATCTACCACGGTTTGCTTCCTAATGTTCAATTTAGATATATTGTCATTTACCGATACTCAGGTACACAGCTTCTCCACAGTCTCAGTCGCTGTAACTTGATGATGTAACTTGTGACCCACATAATATATAGCATTGCAAATTAAGCGCGCAGGACAACAACACAGTGGAAGACCCATTCACTACCTATTAATTATCATCCAATACATTTAGCTGTACTGACAATGAAAGATACACAAATAGTTATGTTAGCCTACTGAAAAGCAGCTTACGCCGATGTATCACCTCGGCTAAATGCAGTAAATGTAACATTATCATGTAACGAGCATGGATTAGTTCAACCTCAAGCTGATAAAAATGTAACTGTTACGGTGCAGTGGAGTTTCCAGCATGTTGTATAAAGCTGTCTGCTGGTGAGTCTGTGTTTATAGCCGCTTTCACACTGCTTAATTTTCTCATGAGTTCAAGCCAAGCCCTGGTTGCAATCTTAAAACCACACCGCTAGTGGCCTCTGAAAATTAATATTTCCCCTTTAATAGGTTAGGGGCTATATTAAAATATTTGGTCCAAAGAAATTAAGAGTCATGCTGGGGAGGGTTTTGTCAATCAAGCAGTCAAACTTTATTTGGATAGCACCTGTCATACAGGTTAGTGCAGTTCAAAGTGCTTTATATTAATAAAATAGATAAAAGCTAGACTGAAAACTATGATTGAAATAGAATGAACATAAACATAGTAAAATTATGTCTATTAACCATTCTCAATCCAAAGTCAGACTGAAGAGGTAGATTTTAAGTTTATGTTTAAAGATTTCAACACTTTCAGCTCCTCTCAGATTCTCAGGTTCCAGCGACCAGGGGCATAAAAGCTAAAAGCTGCCTCACCAAAGGTTTTCATCCTGCACTTTCGAACAACTAACAGACTTGTGCCAGAGGACTGAAACTGACAGGCAATGTAAGGACTTGAAAACAGGTGTAATGTGTTCTCTCCTTCTGGTGCTGGTATGTTTTCAGCCCCCAGAGTTCTGAGTCAGCTGTAGCTGATTTATAACTTTTTTGGGTAGACCAGAAAGGAGAGAGCATTACAGTAGTCCAACGTGCAAGATATAAATGCATTAGTCTCTCTGTGTCACTCAGACAGAGAAATGGTTGCACTTCAGTAATATTTTTGAGGTGATGAAAAAAATGATTTAGTGACAAACCCCACATGAGCTTTAAAGTTCAGGTCTGAGTCAAAGACCACACCGAGGTTTCTTGCTTGCTGACTTGGGCTAATTGAACGTTGTGACCAGTTTCTCTCTGTCATCTTAAGAACACGACTACAATGACTACAATTTCAGTAAGCTAAGTGAGTAGACACTTAGCTCACGAGACGAGACGAGACATGATATTGGGTTTACGAGATAGAGATGAAACGATTTTAACACTATATTTTAGAAATCTTCAATGCGGACTTTTATAAAAAAAAGACATTGAGCATTAAACAGATAATTTCCTACATTCTGGTGATTTTTCGTCACTAATTTATGGTGGAAATGTTTTTATTTATGTAAAGGGAAACACAAAATTCAGGTGACAGGGGAAAATTTTAAATATAATGCAATATAATGCAGTAAGGCTCTGATGCATTCAGTATTGCTTTTAGATTATGTTTCTCCTGTAGATCCTTTTCTCATGTAATATCCCTGCTGAGTAAACACACATGTAGGCATGACTTAGGCTTCCTCCTCTTTTGTGTCTTTTGTTTGGGGAAGTAACCTCTTTAAATGTGCATGTGGCACCTTTTAACCTCAATGATAAATTATTTCATTTAACTCCTGGAACTTTAATAGCTCCTGGGTTTCAGACAGAGCAAGGTTGCTCTTCAGCTTTTAGATGATAATCTTGCTAGGGTACCACTCGGTCACAACTGTCTAGACTCACAGCATGACAGCGGGTTCACTTGATTACTGTCACTGCATAAACCGGTGTCGCATCAGCTTTTTAACTGTGCGAGAAAACTGATGTGTGGCGTAACGGCAAAAAATGTCAATTGTGAGAGTCTCACGTTCATGTTTTCATCTCACTCCAGGGATGGCAGTGTCAGTCAGCTGGTCAGTCAGGTCATTACTTTGGTCCAGACTGTAATATCTCAACAACTGTGTTGGATGGATTGCCCTTACATTTTTTACAGATACTTATGGTGCCCAAATAATAAATCCTAATGACTTTAGTGATTTCCTGACATTGGTTATTTTGAGTGAAATGTCTCAACAACTATTGGATGTATTGCCATCAAATTTGGTGCAGATATTAATGTTCACTTCAGGGTGAATTGTAATTGTAAACTTTGCTTATCCCTTGACTTTTCATTTAGTTCACTATCAGCAGACGCTTTCATCCCAAGCGACTTACATTTGAGGAACAACATACAAGCATCAATACAGCACTAGATCTACAAGTGACAACATATACTAGTAAGAGCAGCAATAAATACTTGTAACAGCTATTAGCACATACAGCATCAATGGGGTAAATACCTAGGGAAAGAAGTGTTAACAAATAGTGCAATCAATACAAGACAATTCTAAAGAGATGAGTTTTCAAGAGCTTCTTGAAGTTAGAGAGTGACACCCCTGCTCTGATGGCGTGTTGTAGCTTGTTCCACCATTGTGGTGTTTCAGATGAGAACAGCCGGGACTGAGATTGCTTTGTGTGTAGGGATGGCAGAGCCAGGTGGCTCTCATTATAGGAGCGCAGTGGCCGAGGAGAAACGTAATCTTGTATTATGGAGTTTAGGTAGATGGATGCAGAACCAGTTGTCACTCTGTATGCAAGCATTAGTGACTTGAATTTGATTTGGGAGGCCATGGGTAGTGGACATCGCTGAGTAATGGAGTGACATGAGTCCAACTACCTGCATGCCTAACACCCAAAAATAAGATCAACATCATCATGAACATGGTAAACAGTACCGGCTAAACATCAGACTGTTAACTTTAACGTTGTAAGCATGTTAGCATGCCGACATTGGCTTTTAGCTCAAAGCAACCCACCAGAGCCACGGATGTGGCTGTCGACATTTAGCCTTGTTTAAAAAGGGAAACATGAGGTGGAATATCATATAAATGGGCAGACTCATCGGTAATGGTGGCACACTCCATTGTGCATTCTGCTACACAAGCTATGGTATATACTGTAAATTTTTCAAGATATGTGTTAGCTAAATGACTTAATATATAAATGTAAAATCTACAGCAGATTAGCAGTCACATATTTGGTAAATTTTCTGTCTTTCTCAGTAATTCTGGTATAATGAGGTTAATAGATGATAAATGGATGAAGGTTGATAGGTCCTGGGAGAGCCATTTGGGATGTTAGCTTCTGCGGCTGCACAGAGATCTTTGACTGACAGCCGAGCATGTTGGGGCATAGACACACAGGCCCCTCTTCCAGATGAACTTTCAACTGCTCAAGTGTCAGAGATTGATCTGTGCCAAGGACTGGCAAGGCCTTGGTATTGTATAAAGAGATTGGATCTATTCTTTCAAGGAAAGAGCTCCCGGGGTTGCGAGAGAAAGAGCATGATAAAAGAAATATGGCACTTTTATAAAATCACTTACAACCATTGTCTGGGATGTGCTCACACACACACACATATATATATAGAATCACACACATTTAGCCAGGGTCACTCTGGTTTTCTTTAAAATTCTAAATAAACTGGAAAAAGTTGTCCTCCCTATGAATTAAGTGAAAACATTAAATATACTGACATTCATTCAAGCAAGAAGATTGCTTTCTGTTGTATTTTTATACAAGTGCATGATTTTGCATGAAAACAGCATCATTTAAAAAAAAAAAATCTGTCATCTAGAAGTTAAGGCTTTCATTATGATAGTTTTTTAGTATTGTCAGTATTGCCTTTTTAGATAATGGAATCCAGTATAATTTCTCAATACGACTGAATCATTCTGATGTAATGCTTGTTTGGTGTGGCTCTAAATTTCATACTGATTACTATCCTTGAGTAGTTTTACAGAGCCTCACAGTAGTTCAGGCATGCAATTTTATAGTCACTTGTTCCATACACTGTCCAATCATTTATGTCCACAAACTATCTCTCTCAATAGGTGGTCCGTATAAACATTTTCCGCTCATTCAGTCTGCGTTCAACAAATGCTGAGCTCTGCATTCTCGCTGCTACACTGCTGCCTGCTTTCAGAAATTTAACTCCCTCCACCTCCTCAGCCTCCTCTTGATTTAGCATTTAGTTGTACATGAATTCGCAATGTTTGTTATGTGTTCTTGTTCATTAAATGTTGTGTATCTCAGGCTCTCCCACAGGGGTTCGTTAGCTTGGGGACAGTCTGCTCTGGAACAAATGTGAGCAAGCTTGAAACAGAGGCACACTGCCAAACTAAAATGCATGTTGCTGCAAAAAGTGTTTAAAACTTTGATGTGGCATTCTCACTGAATTAAACTTTAATCTGTTACACAGTCTTGCTGTTTGAGTTTTGTTGAGCAGGCGTTAAAGGAATAGTTCAATATTTTAGGAAATGTGCTCATTCACTTTCTGTTCGCGCTGTGTAGCTAGAGCTGGCAGTGATTATCTTAGATTATCATTCTGACTGGAAGCAGGGAGAAGCAGCCAGCCTGGGTTTTCAAAGTTCAAAAGTCCACCTACCAACCACTACAAAGCTCACTAATTAACAAGTTGTATCTAGTTTGTTTAATCCAGACACAAACAGAAATGTAAAAGTGACAATTTGTAGACATTTTTGATCTTTTGACAGAACCAGCCTAGCCGTTTCCCACTGCTTCCAATCTTTATGCCATCTCTTGTCAAGAAAGCCTATTTCCCAAAATGGGGAATTGTTCCTTTTACAGAGAAAGTATTCTCTTAAGCATACAGTTTCTTCTGTTCTCTATGCTTTTAGAATCATCAAGGTAAAAAATAAAAAAGGCATTTTGTATTAGTCATGGTTGCAGACTAAGTAGACAGTGACCCGCAATAAGCTACAATAAGCATGACTGCGGTCTGTCAACCTTATTGTCTTTAACATTAAGAGGAACAGTAGGGATAGCCTTCATTACACTCAGCTACTGCAACAGTTTAGGTGTAAGTTTTCTGTCAACCTGTTCTATATTAGGTCAAATTGAAGCTGTCTATGGATGGGTACATCAGCTATTACTAAAAGCAGCTATCCTGGATTTTGTTTGACTTTAGTTGTCTCAAAATCAACCTATGCATGAACCCTAGTGGTTGTGTGTATCGTGCCTAGAATATATAGACTAGATATGCACATTTTTAAAATGTAACTTGCTCTGACATTATAATTTGTAATGGTCCAAAATGAAATCATTTAGGCATTCATGAGAGATTCATATGTATTCTCCAGGCGAATGATTAAATTATGTTCTGTAAATGAGGCGTGACTGACCTTCTTAAAAGGGAACTATTCATAGTTCAGTTTCTACAACTGCCTCAATGGTTCAGCTAATCTATTTTGAATTTCTTGATGTATCAAATAGGGCTTACAATATCAGAAATGTTGAGACAGTGTCAGGTAACAACACAGTCTCGAAGACTGACATAATTACTGTCCTATAATCTGTATTTGGGTAGATAGAAGTGTTAGGTAGCTAATTTGAGCAACTAACCACATTTATCATGCTAGCTGGCAGAATTAGCTCCAGTAGGGAAACAGGAGTCACCATAAGCAAACTTGCAAGCCAGCCATGGGCAGACAGCGTCTTGCTAGCAGTGGTATTGAAGAGTAAGAACCACAACAGCAACGTGACTTAACAAAGTGAAATTTGTTGGCCAGTTTACCTGCTTTTTAATGTGCTGCAGTGGAGCAGCTAGCTCATAAGCTTACCCAGTGGATGTTTGTTTGGTCGCCCTCTCAACAAGCTAAGGTGCAGAACAAGACGAGTGTTCATGTTTGTTAGTTAGATAAGAAGGAGACTTTAGCAGGAAAGCTAATGTGAGGTGTTGTTCACCTATAGATAGAACGGTTTCATATCTATCTGCGTAGATGGAGATATAACTGTATTTGATGAACAGAATGGTTTAAGGGAGATAAAAAGTGTGTGCTGTAACCACAGCCCCTCCACCCTCTGACCCCTTTTTAAAATCATAAATTTTTTTTCCATTGCACGGTGGTGCTTTCAAATAGATCTGACAGAATCATCCGCACTGACATAAAGACATGAAAAAATACATACAGGTCCTTCAATTAATGTTGTTTGCTAAGCTAAGACATGTAACAAGTGTGTTACTGATATTCACATGAATTTAATTTACCAAGGCAACTTTCTAGACATCACTTTTAAGAATAATGTGCAAGCAGCATACTGCACAGAGAAGTTTTGAGCTGGTGCAGATTTCCATTAGAAAACCTGACCTGTAGGTGAGACAAAAGAGCCCTTGCCTGTCAGACATTTTTCATAATCACAATCAATAGGCCAAGAATAGCACCTGAAGGTGAGCCCTGTCGATCCATCTTTCTCAATCATTTTTTCCTCTATTACCCCTGGGGTCGATACCACTGCCTTTAGAGGCAACAACAAAGTTATTCACACTTCCCCCGGGGAGTAACAGCATGGAGCTGAGGTGCTGTGAGGAAGCTAATGAATGTATTTGTCATATTTCTAATGGCTCACTATATCACCATAGCACCTTGGCTTGAGATTTATGGTAATCATGACTGCAGAAAAGTGAATGTGTTCTGTCTTAGGATTTTTAGTTTCTGTGTACCGGGCTGCACTGATGAGACACCTTGGGAGAATATTAAATTGACAGCACCAGAGATTTTTCTGAGTCAAATTTACGAAAACGTTGACAGTGTGCCATGGTAAATGATAGCCTAAACACACAGTGTTGGGAAGTTGGTATTCACATCAACAAGAGTGCAGGAATGGCAAATTAATGATGAGCCAACTCTACTATTGATTAGAGCTGACTTATTTTTGTCCCTGAGGCCCACACAAGCCCACACTCCCAGACCAACAATATTGGCTCAAGTTATGCTGAGATATCTTTACTGATACCAACTGCAGAAACTGTACCTTTTTATTTATTTATTTAGCCTCCCAAATCTAATCTGCCAGCAGAACTCCCGTCTTCTACCATTAAGTCCCAAGTGACTTCATTTTGAGACTGTATTTCTTTAACATTATGCTGTAAAAATGCAAATGACCAAGTGTCTCAGTACAACTAAAGACGAACACAAAGTGTTCACAAGAAATGTATTGAGATTGATTAAGAAATTAAGAAAAGTAATTAGTCCACAAATTATTAATTTCCACGGCTCTTTCTGTGATCCATTTACCACCATTTACCAAGGGACATCGTTTATTACTGTTGATCAACTCCATCGGGAGTGTTGAAGTGTGAACAGCAGAAGTTAAAGCCAGCAGCATATTTCATTTGTGCGTTTTTATGGAGTTTCACAAGTACATTTAGTGTAGTATGAATAATGGTGTGTGGGTGTGAGAAGGGGAGAGAGAAATATTTGTTCCAAATTTCTCAAGGGCGGCTCCTGCAGCTTTTATGGAGACACGCATGCAAGGTGAGAAGATGCAGGCTGGCTGCACGGTTCTGATGCACTTTAAAAGCACACTTGATCAGCAATTCCTTCTATGAGCCGGCACATCCCTCAGACTTCAAACGCAGCTTGTGAAGGTTAGGGGCACAGAACTGAGAAGATGACAGAGGGATGCCTCAGCAGAGATGCCTTACTTTGTTAATGTAAGAGGGTATTTTCATAAACCTACTGCCCTCAGGTGGATGGTTCTGGGTCACAGGCAGGACAGACACATTTTCAAAACAACATAAAACTTCGACAACAGTGATCGACTTCTCAGAATGCTCATCACCTCCAGAATCCTGCAGTGTTTAGGAAAACAAAATGATTGTCATGCAGCTCTTTCACTGTAAACCTTCAACCTCCACACCTCTGTTTAAGTCAGTCCACTAGCTGATCAATTACCAACAAAGGATTGATGACTCCTGCCTTCCTGGGGAAAATGCCATCATTAGGTTAATTTAGGAAACTGCTGAGCTTTTGTTTAGTACAGACTTTATCGATGGGCATGTTACTCTCCAAGTGGTCTGATGATACAAAACTGTGGAACTGAAATGTTTAGATGGCTCGCTGTAAAGATTTGTCCATCTCAATACACATAGAGTATATGTTAAACTATTTTCTAACAATCACTCTGCTTGTGTCAGTAAATACTGTATGGCTTGTTTTATGGCAGATTTGAACAAATACAAAATTGTATTGTAAAATCTGTACTGTACAATATTAATATTTCATCATCATATGTATAAATGGCCAGCCAAGTTTGCAATATTATATAGTTTAGAAAACTCTGCATCCCACAATAGGAATAACTAGAAAAGGTAAAAATCTTCTGAAGAAATGTTTGTGTGCTCGCTGCTGACAGTCAAAATACAATTACTGAAAGAAGTTGAAATGGAATGGCAGTTAAAGTGGAAGTGCTGTTTCTTAAGCGTAAGCATTGAATTTAGATAGACTGTCAATTTGAATGAAGAGCTCAAAGGATTTGAAGATTCAGTTGAAATTCAAGCTCTGAAAGGAGTTGAAAATGTCCCAATGTGTATAATACATTTTGCAGGTATCAGATGAAGTCCTGAAAGAAATGAATGTCAGTTTAAGTGTATAAACTAAAAGATGGTGTAAGTTAAGGTGGCGGCTGAAGTTTAAGCACTGAAAGCAGTTAAAGTAAATTATGTATGAACATTGGAAGTTGTGGGACTCTCGAGCGCTAAAGATTTTTTTGTTCAAAGGTGAAGACGTGAGACTTGAAAGGGTTTGAATTGTCAGTTGAAGTTTAATCACGGAAAGCAGAATAACTCTCAGTTAAACAGGAAATTAAAAGCAGTGAAACTGTCAGCAGTGAAACTGTCAATATGTAAATGCTAAAAGCAGTTTAATTGTCATTTGTGGTGTAAGAGATTAAAGCAGTGTCAGTTGACGTTTTCTCGGGCTGCAACAATCTTCATAATCATTTAATTGGACAATTATTTTGTCAGTCGTGTGGCCTGCATAACATTAGAAAACAGCTAAAAATGCCCATCACAATGTCCTTGACTGATGTCATCAAATGTTTTGTTTTGTCTGACCAACGGTCCGAAACCCCAAAATATTAGTTTTACTGGGGGACCAATGAATCATATTTTCATCGTCATTGTGATATGAACACATCGTAAAAAAAGACTGCATGAAACACGGTGAATAAGAACACTAATGTTACTTAGGGATGGTCACCGAAACGCAGTATTAAAGGGGCTATATGTAGTTTTTCAATGAAATCACTTATTAATAAATAAAATTTTTACATCCTTTCTGTCATTGGGCTGTATCCTCACTCAGAAATAAAGCACACGCCTGTTTTCTCTGTCGCTTGCAACAGCCATTGTTTTGCTTGTTATGTGAAGGTATCAGGTTGGGATGTAGCTGCAAGCGTGGTCCAGAGCCTCCTGCCAACCACAGCACCACACTGCAGCAAATTAAATGCAATTCACTAACACCACAACACAACAGGCTCCCAGTGTAACCGGCTGCTCCCGAGAATGTACTGCATAGTCCTGACTCAAATTGGCGACCTCTGGTACGGGAGGCAGACACGCTGACGAGGAGGCTAAAACCCATGGGCGCTAGCGTCGGTCGCCAGTTTGTCTCTTAAGGTGTCTGGGAGTGATGGTTTACTCACTGCACAGCCTCGACTTCCATCACACCAGCACAACATACGACATAAACTCCACGTAAGGATAAAAACAACAACAAAGTTTTATGTGCTCAAGCCAATCCAGAATCAGATGATGTCCGGTGAAAACACAGTCAACGTCAGAAAGGCTGATGTTTGCTCACTGGCAAACGCTGACCAGTTGCTAATGTAATCCCGTGCAAAATGTTATAGTTGTAACGTTTCCACATTACTTCACCAGCTAACATGATCCGTATTACTATGCTGTTTACCACCTGTATTATGTCTGAGTGTTGATTTTAGCCTGCAAGAAAAGATGTAACGGCACAAAGCAAATGTGGAGCGATTTGTTTCTAGCCAGTGATGTAAGGCAGAAACAGCCAGCTAACGTTGCTTTAACACAGATCCACCGCTGTTTGCTTCATAACATTCAATTTATATTTATTGTCTTTTTACTGATACTCAAGTACACAGCTTCTTCACTGTCTCAGTCGCTGTAACTTACGTGACTGTGCAGGACAACAACACAGTGGAAGGCCCATTCACTACAGTAACTTTACATACAGCGATCTAACTGTAAAGTGTGGCAATAATCTCATTTATAATATTCAGTCCAGCTCACTAACCGTTTTGTTATTATCAATACTTTTTGCTGTGTTCATATTGCTGAGCCTCTGGTGAACGACAAATAACGTTTGTTACTGAAAAGCAGATAGGCGAGCTAACGCAGATGTAGCACATCAGCTGTATGCAGGAAGTTTGAGCAATGAGTTTATACAGTGACTTTGCTATAGCAAAGTTTAATGATGCTGCTCACGAAACAACACATTTTTACAATTGAGAAGCTTAAATGTGTAATGTGGACATTCCAGAATCTGTCAAAGACTTCTATGTACTGTGTTGCAGAGATATCTGATGTTGGCAGGCTAACCTATCCCTGGCCTGTCCTGTCTCCTAATACAACTTTATATCTCAAGGGGCGATCTAGGTTCTGTTTTTCCTGACGTCAAACCGGCCTTCGTCTGTCTATGAGGCTGTGTTTGGTTCCAGTCCTGACTTATCCGCTTGCTCAGCTCGGGTTCTGGAGCCCATTCCGGACTCAGTCCGCTAATAGGCCCTCTGAGTTAGCTGCACAGCTTACCGCGCTTACTAGCAAACAGCTAGCAACAGTTATGACCTGATATGTGATATGTTCCCCCCTATTTTTTTTATAAATTTTTTTAAAAGACAGGTGGGGAGTAGTCTCAGTTCTTACAGTTCTTTACACAAGAGAATGTTTAGATGTTTTTCCGTAAAACAGTAGCTGATCTTTCTTCCACATAAGTACAGTTGGCCAGTCAAGCTTTGCTGGACTGTATCTACTATTTGCGTGCTCCCCCATATAAGAAGACAAAAAGGAAAAAGAAAAGGGCAAAGTAGAAGTTTTGCAAAACTGTGTGAACAAAATTGAATTTTTATAGCCTTGGAATGTGTTTTTACTTGTTTGAATACTGTACTTCCTTTCATGTTTTGTCACCTGTCTCATGGTGCACCCGACCATTTTGCTGCAGCTGTGAATTCAGGTTTTAGCCCCATTTCCTGATATTGTACATGTGAATCTGTATTTCTCTGTCTCACTCTCTCACATGGGATTATACACACACCAACCTCAACACACAACTCTTCTGCTTTCTACTTAGACAGCAACTTTGTCTCTCATCCTGACATTAATTTTTTGCCCGCTCTATAGATACACAAGTAACCTTTTTTGACTCCATCCTTCAACCATGCCCCCAATTAAACTTATGACCCAGAATATGCACTGCACTGGCTTAAAAACTAAAAAACGTCTTCAAAAGTGTTAAATGCTGTGACTCAAAATGAGGCAGACATATTTTGCCTCTAAGAAACCCATACATCACTCTCATGACAGATTTAACAGTTTAACGAAGTTTTTTTTAGTGCAAGCTACAATTTAGGAATAAGAAAGATTTCTAATGTATTCCCTACATAAAAAAACACTAATTCACTAAAGTTCACATAATTTACCATGAATGAACATTTATTATTATTACATCTTCCATTTACACCTGACACCAAAATTATTATAATTATAATTTAAAGATTGAATTCCAGATCATCTCTCCTCATTTTGCCGGACGACAAATAAAGCATTGCGGTCCCACAAGAATCTTAAAATCCATTGAAATACTGAAATAATTTAGGCCTTGCTATCATCAGAAATCGCATCACTTCTCAGTTTATCATCACTCAAGAATTCCAACTTTGTGCCAAGAAGAAATCATACGCAGAAACTGTACAGAGCAATTTGTGTTTGTGTTCAAGTGGTAAGAATACTTACTATACAATTTCAATTAATTATTTTACACACCCAGCGCAAACCATCTGCTAATATTTCAATGTGTTGTAATTACCTTACTCTAATCCAGAGGTTTTCAAAGTCTGAGACTGAGGGCCTCCCCTCAGACAAAGCTTGGAAAATGGTGCCTCCCCTTAGCCTCCCCTTAGTTTACTTGCTTAGTTTCCCCATAGACTGTATGAAAGAAGTGGACGTAGCCACCTTGATGTCAGCCATTGGTTTGTGGACTACGGTTTTGAAGCCTTGAGTTTGGCTTGGTTTTCTGGAAACAAAAGTGACCATATTGGATGAGAGGGTGGAGCTGAGGGTGGAGCTGAGGAGGGATACATTGTAGCGACTTGTCAATCACAAGGTAGCCACACCCTAAAGCAAACCCTGCTTTTTCGTCTATTTTACTTTAAATGGGACGATCATTTACAAAATTAACATCATGCTGTATTGGAGAAACTAGCGATTGAGATCATAAAGTCATTAGGAAAGGGTTTCCTGAGGTAGTAAATCAAGTGAGGACTAGGGTCATTTTGTCATTGACCACAATGCAGTTTTGCAACCAATGGAGTCACGCCCTGCTGGCCATTTGAAAGAATGCAGGTTTTCAGACCCGGAGGTTGCTCAATTCCTGGATCCCATAGACACAACAATTGAGCCAAGATGGAAAATACATAAAAAGGTCTATCCTAAGGCATTTATTCGTTTCTGACTCTGAGAAAGTGGGAAAGACCAAATTGGCTATTCTATGTGACCTCCTTTTGATAACTTATCTAATATTTTATCACTTCCATTCACTGAGCCTCCACTGAAACTGTTTGGAGCACCCTAGGGAGGCCTGCCTTCCACTTTGAAATTTTCTGCTCTAATCCTGAGTGTAATTTAACCACACTCAGATACAGTTTTGACCTGTGTGTGCCACTCATTCCAAAATATTAAGAGCCTGTCTAAGATCATCTCTACATGTTGTTTTATGTGATTTTAATAAAATCGATAGAGACATTCATGAAGGTGAGTTCTCCATGAGGTATTTTTCAACAGCTAACAGTAAGCAGAAATCAGTACTGTATTATATCATGTCAGTTTTATTCACATCCCACACTGAATAGAGAGGAAAATTGAATGTGTTTTACATGAAAGCGTTTTAGAACATTTTAATTTGAAGTCACCAAACAGATCAAGGCAGAGAGACTTTCAAGTTCAGGGCAGCGGGTGTCTTGGATCAATAAAGTGTGTGATTAGTAGGAACAGAGGTACTAAAGAGGGTTATTCTGGGGCTGAGCTGAGGCTGCAACATTAATTAAGCTGTTTCTTCTTTTCTCATTTTCATAATCACATTCACACCTACAGGCAACTTTCAGAGGGGTTATTAGTTAAATGTTTAAATGTTTTGTCCAGATTAAAAACTATGTGTAAAACTACTCATGTAGGGAATGCAACAACCTAAACTCTGTTTTGTCTCTGGTCCAGGTGGAGGTGGAGGGGTGATGGTGGTGGTGGATACGAGGTACTCAGGAATGAATATTTTAGGTTATTCAGTTTACTGCATACATTGAAGCATAGGCATATAGCCCCAAGAGGTACAGTATGTGGTCAGGAAGGGCAGGTAGGTCTTAGACAGAGGTTACTTTTATGCTCAGAGCGAGGCACTGAATGGTATGCATATTTAAGGGCACCATCATCTGTATCATCTTGTGCTGTCCGGGGGTGGTGGTGGGAGGTAAAGAGATCTCCCTTCTTGTCAGATTCTCCAGAATGCCAACTCTGTACTGACCAAATCTACACGCAGTGATTACACATAGGTGCACAAACAAGACGACATCAACCCACAGTCATGATACTTAATAACACCTTACCACATAGATCATCGATCATCATTTTGTGATACGATAAGTTATAAGTTATACAGTATGTTGTCATAATAATAAAGGTTTCTTGTGACAAAATTAATAATTAGGTATCTAGTAAAAAATGTGTCATGAAAATGAAATAACATGAAACAGATCTTGTAAAAACAAGAAATTGAGCAAGTAGTTTTTGTCATGGTGGCAGCGATGCACAGCCATACGACAACTCGCACTGGATTTAACTTTACAATGTGATGATTCACAGGCAACGTCTGGAGTTAAAAGCTCCTCCTTTCCTATGATTTCTAAGCGGAATAATGCAAATCACGCTGAATCTAAAAATATGTGTATCATGTCTTGTGTTCAGAGTTATGACTTCAAGAAGAAATAACAGCTGCACAAGCGAACTCAAGAGTTTCTGTCAATTTGATTATGAAAGCAAAACGTGGACTGGGAGTTTCGATATTATTACAGTAATAATAGAAAAACCTTTCACGTTCTTCTTCGCAGAACACTTTTATCACTGGGGATTTGCTGCTGCATTGATCACCCACTGTGTACACCACCAGGTGAGCATGAAATCTTTCATCTAAAAACAGCATTTCAGTACCTGATTTATAACAAGCCAGCAAAAAAAGGATTACCTGTCTTTTACAGCATATGTTCATATTTCATATTCTGGGCAAAATCTATTGCAGTGTTACAGTATAATAGTGTATGAGACTGAACCTCTTGTGAGTTTTCAGTTAATTTAAGTCTTAATAATTTAGACTGCAGCAGTAAATTAATAACTAATATTTGCATGTATAATAAACAAAGGTCACATTCAAAACAAGAAATTCCCCGTGCATAGCAACAACAGTCAGGTGCTGGTAGATATCAGGCTGAGACTATGAAAAATCAAAAACAAACTACTGCGCACTGATCTGACTTTACTGCATTTATTGTGAACAACATGTTTTGCCCATTGCTTCTTCAGGCTCCCTCCCTTCTTAAAGTTGGTTAATCAGGTTACCCCCCAAATGGACTCCATGTGAGTCCATGTGGCCTACTGTATGTGGCCAAACTGTACGGAATCTTAAAGTAAGAGTGGCAGAGCATAAGGCAGCCATTAGAAATGGAAACATGGATTATGCCATTGGTAGACATTATAAAGAGAAAAGCCATGGTTTGGCTATTTCCCTTAAATGTTTTGGCATTGAAAGACTGAGTCCTAATCCAAGAGGGGGTAACCTGATTAACCAACTTTTAAGAAGGATTTGGATTCATGAATTGAACATGATTGAGCCTCATGGACTTAATGAGACACTAGATTTCAGCTCATTCCTATGATGATGTTGATGATTATATATCTTTCTCTGATGTGTGTTTTACCTTCAGGGAAAGTTGAGATACTGAGTGTCCTGTCCTCCTCTTTAGGGGTAGGCTAGCCTATATTACAGAGGTAGGAACTTCAGGTTATTTGCCTTGAGATACTTACGAATTCCTGTAATGATGTAATTCTTGTGACTTATGTATGTTAAAAATTAGGGCAAGTTAATTATCGCGTTAAGGCATTAATTAATTGCCGACAATTATTTTAACTCACATTAACGTGGCTTTTATTATTATTATTTTGTCTGTTGCTCACTGGCTCTGAATAGTCCTATACATAGGCTAGTCAAACCATGGGTCACAGGAGGGGTGGGATGTTGATCAGCCTGCAAATCACCCACCAAAACAAGCAGCGGAGGGAGGATTCGGCAGACTACGTTGGATGCAGCGTGTGGGAGAAGTAGATAAACATAAGCAAGACAAGCGATCAAGTGTCATATCGAAGTTGATAGCTACACACTGCATGCTGATTAGTATTGGGGAAGATGTCGGTCTTAGGAACGTTCTTAAAATTGCAACATAGTCGCTTGGCCCGGCGGGGTTGCTCTGCGCTCGTCAGGTGAACAGGAGACAAGCGCTCCGCGAGTAAACGGCAGGCGCTCTATGAATAGTAACCATGGCAACGGCTTCTGTGCGCTACACAGCTGTAGCCTATTTAACTTATGTTGAAGTTACACATAACTTTGCCTTCATCTAGTTTTGCGGCTCTGCCATGCAAATTCCCTCCTGTTGATGTCCTATTTAGTAAAACAGGAATAGATTCAAACAAGAAAACTGAACTCTGATGGTAACTTGTTTTAACAAGCTAGATAACAGGTAATGCCCTGGCAGTGGCAAATAGCTTTGGTTTTATACTTTATTTGATTACATTAATGTTTAAGTTGACAAGAAATATTTTAAAGGGAATACTGCTGGTAAAAAGCACCTTATTTTTTAAAGTGTTTGCAGTACATTTAAATCAAATTCATTATTCATTTGCGCGTAACAATGAGATTAATCGCAAGAAAATCATGTAATTAATCACGCTTAACATTTTTATTGTTGCTCAGCACTATTAATATATATTTTTTTATGTTTTTTGATCTGTTGGGATACTAATAACACCTTAGCACACCTGTGAGTGTTTTTGTAATTTCACTGTGTGAGCCTGAAGAAGCAATGGGCGAAATGCATTGCTCTCAATAAATGCAGTAAAGTCAGATCAGTGTGCAGTAGCTTGTTTTTGATTTTTCAAAGTCAAAGGTCACATTCACTTCACTTTACTTTTGTGGCTGTTGCACTACATTCAGGCAGTCAAGCTGACATTTCATTAAACTTAATTAACTTCACATTTAGCTGATAGAGGTGACGGAGACATGTCAAATTATAACAATAAGAGCCAAGGAGTCTGAAGTCAACAATAATTTTGGAACAGTTCCAGTAGAATAGTTTTTTGCCACATGGAAAACAATCGCAAACTTACTGAGGTTATTGTACACTGCTGTGTATTTAAATTGTATGCTACTTTATATCTATACTCCACCACATTGCAAAGGGAAATATTGTATTTGTCACTCCATTGCAATTATTTGGCGGGTATATATATACATAAACATGTCAAACTACCCAAGACTATATAAATAAAGTAGATAAACGTGGCTTATATCCACAATATAAATTGTTTGTTTAATTAGTGCAAAAGTAGAAATATAATGGTGACAATTTGCGATTTTAGGGGAGTTACAGCTAATTTCCTGGGGTGGAATCAGTCCTCTCTGTCTCTGGAAAAAAGCATGCGCATTTCCCTAAATTTTGAAAGAGAAAATAACACCATCCATCCATCCATCCATCCATCGTCAACCGCTTATCCTGCATACAGGGTCGCGGGGGGGCTGGAGCCAATCCCAGCTGACATCGGGCACAAGGCAGGGTACACCCTGGACAGGTTGCCAGTCCATCGCAGGAGAAAATAACACATTCTTCCTTAATTTAATAAAGAAGCAACACAATTAAATCTTGTTCAATTCAATCAATACTTTTCTGTTTATAGCTTTTAGCTAGTTTATAACTTTGTAAGGCCACATGAGCAGTGGCATATGGTGGCTAATTTTAGCTTTGATTGCTGTATGATTGATATTACAGAGTCTGTGCGCTGGCTTTCATTAAAATCCATTTATCCTTTGTACAAAAAAACACTAAACATGCTTTTTGTTATTTGTTTAGAAGGGATACAATTTTGGATTATAAGTAGCTCTTGCTCTTACATGGATTGAATGCTTGTGATGAGGTTTTGTGTGTTGCTTTGGACTAAAGGATCTGACAAAGGAAGGCAAGTATGTTTTAACAGTTATGGGTATGCTTTACTTCTTCCACTACTGCTCATTTGGCATTATGTGGCATGCACAAATTACAAATATTTTGTGCCCTTGTGATTTAACCTAATATAACGACAATGTTGTTCATATAAATGTGTGCACATTGACAATATTTGGTTTGGTTCTGATAAATAACCCCAGGTGCTCTAAGTTAGCTCTTTTCAGTATTCAGCAGTACACAAACATATTATGTCATATTTCACAGCCTGTTAGAGTATGACTCGTTTGCTCTCCCACAGCGGACCTATTCATGCTCATCAGCTTCACCCAGATGACCATATGGGCAGGAGAGGAGCATGAGATCCTCACCAGAGAATTAATTAGCAGCCGCGAATTGCACAGTGCCATCATCCCTTTGTTTCTTTGAGGTAGCCAATGAAATTCAGGCTAGTGGGCGGCCTGAGGCAATGATACTGCCACTTGCTGCAGGAGGACAGTAATTGGACTGTGTGTCAGATAAATGCAGGTTGTGACAAGCCACTCAGCAAAGTGTCGCCTTAGCCCCCATGCAAAGCTATCTCTCAGCCACTCCGCTGACTTGGACTGGCTTTCTTAGCTTTCCAGCGCAGGTCACCGAAGTGAAAAACTCTTTTTCTCACTGCCGAACCCACTGTAGCAACTATTAGCCCGAGAGAAGAGAAGGGAGCTGAAATTAGTACATATATTTAAGAAATTCTGCACTTCACATAAATTATGAAACTTTGGAGAGTTTTATTTGGGACTCATGATGCAGTACAAATCAGCTAGTCACGAGAGCGCAGAGCATAAAGTATAAAGCATGTTAAAGTTTTCTTTGGTCAGATACAAAATATAATTCCTCCATCAACAGCTATATTAATCTAACTACCTTTGTTTCCCTTAAATGTAATCCTTCAAGAGGAATAGTTTGTGCTATTTTTGTAGTGACACTGGAGAACAACATAACATGGCAATGTATGAAATACAGCAGACAAAGAATACTTCAGTAAAAGGATGGAAACGATAGTAAATGTGTATTGGAAAAACAGATAACCAATGTTAAATTAAATTTGTTTACATATGTCACAAAAATTGAGGTGTGTGCATTTAATGTAACCATTAAAAAATACTGCTTCTAAGGTGCTTAAGTGTTCGTTACACAAATATATACACATTTATACAAGCCAGTCAATCCAGGCAAAAATTGTTCTTTCCCATGTATTTTGTTTTTGCATCGGTTTCTGCTGTTAATACACATGATTTGAAGTCTTGTGCCAGACATGCTTGTTTTTTATAATAGTGAGGAAGATTACCTCTGTGTTTGCAGCCAAAGGCTTGTAAAGTTTGTCTGTGGCTGTAAAAACGAACTGTTCTAGCAGTCACTTTGGCAGGTAACTGGCCAGGCTCGTCTCAACTCTAAAAAGCAATTTGGCTAGTAAAATATTAAAGGTGGCTTTTGAATTTGTGGAATGTGGAAAGGTATATTGCTTCCCCAAAAAGTAACACCTTTACATCTGTGTTTCTGTACATTCACAGGTGACATTCTCAAGTTTTCCTCTGCACTGGCGAGATCTTGATGTCTTTTCTTCCACCTGCTGTTCGTCTGTGTAATGTAATGTCCTCATCCTCTCCCGTCTGTTGCTTGGCAAAGTTGACAAACACCTGCACAACAGACATAATAATTCAGTACAAAAGGAAAAAAAAAATGTACTGCCCCAAGGCATAAAAGCACGAAAATGCATCGGCTCAGGATGGTTAAGTCATACTTTACTGATTTCAAGCGATAAGTTTTAGCGACAGAATCATAGCCCCACTTAGTAACTCAAAACCAAACTTATCAGAAAAATGAACACTTGAACATACATCAGTGCGATAAGAACTACCTAAAATGACTATACTGACCTGCCGTCTTTATATACAGTCAATTGACAGTATATTATGTCAAGCTTATAAGAAGAAATGAAGTTAAACATTTAATAACTGAACCTAATCTTATAGAAGACAGAAAGAGGAAAGAAGATATGGCTGTGGGAGCTTTATATGTGTAACTGAAGTAGAAAGGTTGGATTTGTTGTCTTATTCTGGCAGAGTCCCAAAGTGGCATTACTGTGTAATGTTTAACAGTCGGTCAAATGGCTTGATGGAAAAAGCATGCAGTGATTGGTTTCATTGTTCTTGTTTTGTTTTTTTATGAAATTATGATACAATTTATTATTTAAACATGAAGACTATTGAAATCCAATCGTATTATATGAGATTGTATTTTAAATTAAGTTATTGGGAGGTGATTCACAATTGTTCCTTCACATTTATTATACACAGGTTGAGGCTTTTTGGTCATTTCCCCTGTTCATATGTACAGTACCTGGTCCAGTGTTGTCTGGGAAACAGAGTAGTCTTCGATGCTGAGCCTTTCTTTATTGGCCACCACCAGCTGAAATATTCTGGCAAGGGAGGAGGCGGCTATCTCATACTGCAGCGTGTTGTAGTGCTTCTCCCTCTGAACACAGCCGGGGAAAGAGCTCTCGATGAAGCTCTCGACAGGCTCCAGATCTGGGGACAAGCCCGGTTTAGCTGCCTTGATTTTCATAGTCACGACGTAGCCGTCACCAAATCTGGATCAAGGAAATGCAGTGTGAAGATATTGGACATTTTTCAGGATACATTCCAGTTTTCTTATACTGACTGTGATTTCACCTACTCCAGCTCGGCCTCCATTATACTACTACTACTATACTAAATTAATATCCACAACTTGGACTACCTTAGAATTGCTAAAATTGTAACTTCATTGTTGACCAAAAATTCAAACAATAACATTGCAGCTGTGTTTAATCTCCCAAAGTTGTACAACTTCATATTGTTAGTATTTTCAAAGTTTGAATTTTCTTTTTCTTTAATATATTAAGACCCACAGAAAGGTCCAATGCATTTAGGAACATAAATTTTGATGCTTACAAACTGTCTGTACCATGATCATGAGAAACCGTTTAACTTCTATGTTTTAAAAGTTAGGAATCATGATATTTTAATATTATCCAATCCAAACACTGTGCAAGCCTACTAAAATACAGAAAACATCTTACTTGTATTTGAGATGCTGGATGGTACCCAGACACTTGAAGGTCCCATTGACCATGATGGCCAGTCGAGTGCAGAGGGCTTCACACTCCTCCATACTGGTGGGAAACAACCATAATCCATCTTTATTTCTTCTGCTGCTACAAGCCATAAATCATAATTTCACAGATGTCTATGGTAAAATCAAGCAAATGCCAATCTAGTCATGATTCAATCAACAATTGTTGGCAGAAGAGTTAACTGTGTTTTGTCAGCTGCTGCAGCAGGTGTGTACAGTGTATTAAATTCATTATTAGATGTCAAACCTGTGTGATGTTAGCACCACAGCCCTGCCGTCTTGAATGACACTCATGATGGCATTCCACAGGAAGCGCCGGGAGTGGGGGTCCATCCCTGTCGTGGGCTCATCCTAAACACACACACAGCCACAAACAAACAACAAACTTGACTCTCTCTGAGCACATAATTCCATATGAACACAGACCAAATCCTTATCTCTTATCAGCATATGGCAAAGATCTCAGATTTATGCCAATTTGAACTCAACTGTGCAGTTGCCTGCCAATGTATAAAAACATTTGTGGCCAGGCTTGACTGAACCCATATGGCTTCCCATCTGGATCCATAGACCATTTCATTGATAAATCCCTGCATAAAACCCAAAAACCCAAACAATGGGCTCATGAGCTCCCTGTCATTGGCTAACTCACCAGAAGCACCAGCGCTGGGCAACCAATCATGGCGATGGCTGTGGAGAGTTTGCGCTTGTTGCCTCCACTGTAGGTCCCTGCACAGCGGCTGGCATACTCTGTCAGACCCAGCTTCTGGATGCCCCACTCTGCCACCTAAAGGGGGAAGGGGGGAAATATGCATTTGGTGTGCATGTCCATCCAAATGTGACTTACATTTTTAGGACGGGGAACCCCTACTGTTAACAGAGCCATTCTTAAAAGGACAAAACACACATTAGTGAACACTGAACAACAGTGAAGCGACAATGTACAAAACAAAATAAATAAAACCGACATAAATGTCTCTATGCAGAGCTGAGCCAAATGGTGGTTTCATTCAGCCAGCAGGATGAAATCCTTGAAGTTTTAAGACAGCTGGAGTCCTACTCACTCTGCGGATCTCTGACTCAGGTACCCCTCTGAGACGAGCGTAGAGGTACAGATGCTCCCTGCCGGTTAGGAGCTCGTCGATGGCATCAAATTGAGGGCAGTAGCCCATGTTCTGGTGCACGTCCAGAATCTCATTCAGGATGCTACAAAACAAGACACAAGGTGCCATTCATTGCAGAGAGCCGATACAGCCAACTACATGAGAAAAACGAAACATTAAACTATTCTGAGTGGGGGTTAGACTAACACAGCCATTTTTTAAAACATGTCGCGCCGAGCTGAGAGGAAGCTGATTGCTTTTATGTAAAAACTGAACAGAATGACAAACAATTACATTTAACCTAACATACAGACTGACATTAATTTGGGTTTTAATAGAGGTTAGTGTCCAACAAATTGTATTCTGAGAGGAAAACTGTTATGTTCCAATAAGTTTTCAACATATAGAATATTAGCACCAAAATTACTTTATAGTAGCTCCACAGCAAAAAGTGTTCTGAGACACTAGGACTTTTCGATTAAGTCCTAGTTCCTAGCCTTATTCTGTGAGTACCACGTGGGTTGGTCACATTGCGTCATCAAACAGAATTACGGCAGATTGACCTTTGTGTGATTAAACTTTCTAACTCGTTGGACTGTTTCTGGTCGTCTCCCATCTGGAACTGCGCGCAGGATAAACCAAAAGCAAAGTCTGATCCGGCCCTGAGCAGAGTCTGTGTTCTATCGACCAGGGACATTTTTGACTGATCTTTATGTACCTGTAACCAACCACAGTAGCCTCCCCAGAGGTGACATCAGTGTCACCAGTCAGCATTTTGAAGGTCGTCGTCTTTCCAGCTCCATTAACTCCCAAGAGGCCGAAGCACTAATGGTACACAAAGACAATCAGGCTCTCAATGCGAGGACACATTCAGCTGAAATGCTGCTGAAACTATGATAGAAAGACTACTAATATCCTTTTGAAACTTTAATATTCTATTTGGCTTCATTAAATGCTCTTCTACTGCATGCATCAATAAAGAACATGAGAAAACTACATCAGAAAACACAGAACACACCGGATAAAAAAAAGAAACTAGATGTCCAGAAAATATGCTTCATATTAAGAGCTGCTGATAAAAAACAACTACTGCTTGTTATCTGCATCTCTTAACATTTTTAAAAAGGCAGTAGTAGCTCTCAATATAAAAGAACTCTGTGACTTTACCTCTCCTGCAGGGACACCAACGCAAATCCGGTCCACAGCTGCCCTCTTCCTGCCCACATACGTCTGTGCAGAGAAGGCAGGGAAACAATAATAACTGATTTGTGTAGTACTTTGGAAAACAATACCAAATTTCAAGATCAGAAAAACAAACACATGATAGACTATAAAATATGCCATATCCATTTTTTTCCCCACAGCATTAATCTGCCTGCATATATTGTCTTTTAGCATGCAATTATTTGATCTGCACTTTATAGTGTATGTTACATTTTTTATATAGTGTGCTTTAATCTTTAATTTTCTTTTTCTTTGTCTGCTGTTATGGCCTATATGAACTGTGATATTTTTTTCCCCAGAATGAAAGATCAAAAATTATTATTCGGAGACAACAGCTGAAACACACTCCTCTGCATTCCTAATAATGACAGACAAACTCTCCCACCCCCCTCCACCCCCCACCCTGAGCAAGAAAAAAAGAAAAACATAACCTGCCCCCTTTTCTGACCACTTATTTCAGACGCCATTATGCCACATTGAGTGACTTTTAATAGATTCTTTAATTTCTACCTAAGAAAACAGAAACTAATGAATACTGAATATAAAATTGAATATTTTATCAGCTAGTAATAGATTAATCAGCAGAAACCTGCATTCATGAGGCCGATATATCATCCTAAATGACAGCTAATCTAATCTAAAACCATTACTGGCTTGCGTTAAATATATATTGTATTAATGTAGAGAATAATGCAGGTGAATGACGCCACTTCTGACAAACTGTACCCTGCTCTTCCTCAAACACCAGTCACCTTGTGAAATCTGCAGCATAACCCAATGTGTTTTTCTATTACGTTAATTAATAGAAAATCCATCTAAAACAACATGTTACTGGCTAGGATAACGATGAAAATTAGACTGTACATGATACATGACTTTTCTTTGTTTGATATCGGTATTATCGGCCGGCGGCTGCCCTGTTTTCTAAATATCGGCATCGGGCATTGAAAAACCCATATTGGTCGACCACTGAAGCTAATGTTCATTACATTACATGTCGTAACACTTGGCCTCGGGTAAGACCCAGGACTAGGTGGAGATTATATCTCCACACTGGTCTGGGAACGTCTCGGGATCCCCCAGTCAGAGCAAGTTAATATGGCTCGGGAAAGGGAAGTTTGGGGTCCCCTGATGGAGCTGCTGCCCCTGTGACCCGACCCCAGATAAGTGGTTGAAGATGGATGGATCAATGGAAGTCATAACACTTGTTTGTCAGAGACTTGCTGTGTTATTTGTCATTTTTCATCTGCACTGTCGTGTCCATGTTTAAGAAATTCTTTCCAAATTAAAAATTAAATTAAAATGAAAATTGACCTGGACTTGAAAAAATTAAATTACATTATAGAATGGTCAGGAAGAAATCAATGAGCTTATATTACATACAAAGTCTACTGCGGTCTAAAGTAAAATATGAAATTGAGATACCATGATGAAGTCACAGACAAGACACAGAAAACCATGGTGGAAAAAAGTGGTTTTTACCTTAGAGAGGTCTCTGAGCTGCAGGATGTCTGTCTTGCTCCCTCCGTCATAAATTCTTCGCCTCTCTGCTGCCACGTCATCATCCTCATCTTGTATTGGAGTCTGGTTTTTGTCTGATAACCTGAAGGGTGCAAGAAAATCATCTGCTGGGAAGAATCTAGTACAACTAAACTGCACTTTATCTGTTAATAGGCAGGTATGAGTTCTGACCCCGTGTGAAAGAACTGCCCTGGTCAAGATTCCTTGGAAAGGTCAAGACGCTGTTGTAATAAAAGATTTAGACTCTGTGTATGTAAACATGTACAGTGTGCTGATCAGTGTTTAGCCAGTCCCTTACCAGTGGTCCAAGAAGAAACGATACTGGATCAGAAGATTGATAATGAAGTAGACTAAGCCTTCCACTGCCATGAAAGCAACATTTTTCCCCACAAAGTCCCACCGGAAAGGGTCTTGTGTGTACTCTTCACCTGAAAACAGAAATGAGGTCTGTACTGAAAAAAAAGTATTTTCTTTTATGTCACAAGCTGTACAAACACCATTTCCCAGTAGCCAGGAGAGCGATAACTCAAGTCTTCTACTGTAGGAGTTTGCAAGTATGTTTCATTGAAGTCAGGCAGACAAAGAAGTCACTGGTCACTGGTAAGTATTAACTAGAACTATGATTACAAAGGTGCGATTTTGTAAAATCTAGTAAACAATTTCCAGATTTATGCCACCAATTAAAAAACAATCATCAAAAAAGCAGGATTTCTGATCATATTATTTGAAATATTTTGAGTGATGGACAGTGTGCTACGTATCGTGAAATAATGATGGAAAACACATGGAACAGTATACCGTACTTACCAAATCTGGCATAAACATCAGTAACAGCCTGGTTCATGGCCATGTCTATCAGTCCTCGCCCCAGGCAGAAGTGAGGGAGCACCAGCAGGCATTTCTTTAGCCACTCATTGAACATCAATAAGGACTGGAAACACACATACACATTTACATTTCACTTGAGTGCAGGATTGATGGAACCCTCCAACATACAGTAAGCAGTATACACAAATATAATAATACAAATAATTCTAACTAAATTAAACTTCAATTCAGAAGCTCTGTATTTTATGGAAGACTTTGCATCACTGCATAACCATCTCAGCATTGTGTTCTCATACACAAGATTTCCATTATATCTTATGAAATGCTGAATTGCCCTTCTGTTTACCCAAGTATGAACAGCGCATGCAAACAACACCAATTAATTCACTGAAACAACTTCAGTTCAACTTATGCATACTGTAGGTTTTTATTCATTATTCAACTTTAAAAACTTGCTGAAAACATAAGCGCCACATTTAAAACCGAAAACTCATTTGCATGCATTTGTAATTGAACCCAGGTCATCAGAGCTTTGGCCAAGTGTACACGCCCAGCATGTTTAAATCACGTGGACTGCTCCTCCTGTTCATCAGGGTCTCTTGTCGTCTAGGACAGGAGTACATGACTATTCCTATTTTTATTATACATCTGATATGAGATCAGGCTGTTCTCTCCGGTATCGTCTGTGGATTTTGGAAATTTTGCGAAGATTGAGTAGTGTAGGAAGTGATCACTGTTCAGCTTTGTTTTGCACACACCGTCAAGTCTCTGCCGTTGTTATAACACCAAAATCGAATACTGAATCCCTCCCCCCCAGTGCACATGTATTCACTAAACCAAAGTGACTCGTTTATGAATTCTCAGACAAGTAATCGTAGGAGTGCATTCAGTTGTTATTTATTGTTGGTGACGAATAAGCTCTAAGTTTAGACTCCTGGAAATATTGCCATAACAAAGATATGGGTCGTGCCACCTTCTCTCATGACTCACCCATTGCAAGATTCATCAGTGAGCGCAGAACAGAGGAGCACAGATGTGCGGTGGAGCGAACCATCTGGCAAACAGGATCATCTCCACTTTTTGACAGAGTAGCATCTGTGCCATTTCCCCGCTACATGTCTTTCCTCCAACTTGATTGTTTTTATTTTAATGTGTGAGATAAGGCATGGCCAGAATTATAGTTTAAAACATAAAAAAATGTGTTGTAGAGGTATGTTTTGTTTATTCTTTTCCACTCACTGTCACGGCTTAGTTATGGAGCGGAGCCATTGATAACGCCTGTGCTTTTCCTGCTGTATTCACAGTGTCCCTCTCAGCAAACCTGATTTTGATTGCCCTGTCTCTGCCATTGTGCTGTAACATTAATCTGATGTTGCTCTAAACTAAGATATATTTGTCTGCTCCCTAGTGCCCTATTCAACACTTCAGACATGGATTCACTTAGAAGTAATGAATCGGTATGAGTCATCAAAAGAGTCAAACTTCCTTGCAATTTATGCTGCAATGATTGATTTTTTTTGGCCACATGGGGGCAGCAGAAACATCTGACAAATGATGTTTGATCCTTGGATAATATTAAAAGAATAGATGTGTGTCCCTTTTTGAAGCTGCACTAATCAGTGTAATGTGAAAGGTGTCGTTTGTAGTTCCCCTCAGCTTTACGCAGCGTTTTAACATATTTCAGGTAATTGTTTTAGTTGTACGCCTCATAATTTTACTGCTTTCAGTTTGCCACCTTTTATCAACCCTGTTTCTAGCAGCAGCAGGCAGCCATTTTCAGCAAAAAAGCTCTAAAACCCATTGTACACCTACCTGCTCTGCATCAAACAATGGACAAAGCTAGCATCTAGCAGGTGAACATAGTGGAGAGTGAATATTGGACATTTGTCAGCTGGCCACAAACACAATTTAAAATGAATGCTTATTTTGCTCCGTGTCTAGTGGATGTGTAAAAAGACGTTTACAAAGCTTGTTCTGCTACCCCCCAAAACTAAATACTGCTTTTACTTGTACATTTATAAATTGATGCACTCAGCGGTTAGGCTCTTTGGGGTGTTATGGGTTTTAGCAGGTGAAGGAGTACACCAGTAAAACTTGCCACAGATCTACAATACTGTTGACTTGTGTAGGAGGGCTCTCACCAGTTAGACTAATACAAGACTAATGTGATTTCAAGACTAATTCAAATGTGCATCTTTACAGTGGAAGATAATTTGGGAATTCCTGTTAACATAATTTATTTGTGTTAGCTGTGGGTTTTTTTTCTTGCTATATTTCACAATCTATATGTACTTACCCGATTGTTTTCAAAAAGCTCCAGGATGAAGGTGATAGCGCTGCTGTTGATGCCTATGAACAGGTTGATGCAGGACAGGGACACATATGCAGTACTTGGGATGTTGAATAAGTAGGACATGGGATACATCATGGGCGTCACTGACCACCTATAAGATATTTTAAACAAGAAACATTTCAAAAATTCAAGTCATGTTGTTTTTTCCTCATCCCTTTTCGGGCATGTATGTTTGTTTGTTCTCGCTCTGTGTATTTCCTTGTTATACAGAGTTGATATGCAGTCCCCTGTATGTCATTCATTAATTCCTTTGTTTTTTGTTAAGATGTGAGATGTCCTAATAACTCACTTGCTCAATCAAACTAAGCAAAGCCTTACCCATATAGTAGAAGCAGTGCTATTAGTGCTGGCAGGTTGGATGGTGATGTGTAACACTTTTTGTCAAAAGCCATGAAAATGCCAACCACCAATGCAGTGCTGAGACTGTAGTTAACCTAGGGGAGAAATGCAAAGCATGCACATGAGACAAAGACTAGGTGAAAAAATGATATATTGTATATATAATCAATTTTAATATTAAATTTAATATTTTGACTTACCATGTCCCAGAAGAAGTTGGCCACCCAGTACACTAAAGGGCTGACCCCACTGACAAACTGTAGGTGCTTGGCCTTGGTCACACGCTCCTGGATGAGGTAGAGGACGAAGCTGGCAGGGATGAAGGACATGGCGAAAATGACGCAGATTGCCACCACAGCGTCTACTGAAGTGGTCAACCTGAAGAGAGAAGCAGATAAAGTGTCAGGGCCATTGTGTAATTAGTAATCAATATAAAAATGCTTTAAGTTAAAGCCAAATAAAACATTTGGCGACAAAATAATTTGATAAAGACATGGCCATGTATCAGTAATGATCCTGATTAATTTTTTGTGTGTGTTTATCTTTTTTTATGGGGAAACTGGCATTAAAATGAAACTAAAAACTAAAAGTAATAAAACTAAATTCCAGACAACACATCAATAAAATATACTATACTCGTGTGAGTATAAATGTAGTTTGCTAGCGTATACAGTGTTAACTGGAATGAGAAAAAAATAGTTTTGGGTGTTGGGTGTAAATTTTGAGTTCCCTTCCTCTTTAGCACAAGCTACTTTAAACTTTATGCATATCTGAGTATATTTAGATAAAAGTGTGTTTGTATACATATCTTTTAGAATAATTGTATTCGTTAATGTGCAAACAAATATTTTGATTTCAAATAAATAAAATATAAAAGTAACACTCACACTGTGACTTCGGAAAGCTGCTCTTTGGTGAGGTTCAGAGGGTGGTTGACGGCGGTGATGCCAAAATCGACAGGTTTGGCAGACGGAGGCAGGAAGGCCCGCAGAATGGCGTTATTGGCCACATTCATGAAGGCCACCATAGCGTGCCAGCCTTTGTTATTATACCAAACCTGACAAAGTGGAGCAGGGTTAATTGAACACATCTCACAAACTTCTTACTTGATAATTGCAGTCCTGATATACAATACAGGGACTTGCAAGCTGACCTTTCTTATATAAAACCTTTAAAGAAAAGCTACAAAAGACTATAAACTGAAAGGTTTGTAATATAAAAGCAAAGCGCCAGTGGTAGACGTCAGACCAGCGACTATGAGTGTTTGCACATAATTTCTACCATTTGCTGATGTGCTATTTGTCGAAAAACCTGCTACTGTACCCACCCCACACCTACCTTTATATTGAATTCACTTTCCATGTATCGTAAGAAAGGACCAATTTCCCTGAGTGCAAGTCCAGAATAGTAACCCTGTTAAAGAAAATGCTCATTATAAACTCACTTGATCGACTCCACAAACTTGTCTCATGAACAAAAGAAACAGTGAGTACCGCTGTGATGTTGAGCATTCTTCCCAGTTGGTGGAAAACATTCTGAATGTCTTTGGGTTTGACGTCCAGGATGGGAAGCTGTCCTCCAACCGACAGGCCGCCATATCTGAGGACAGACAATATTTACACTCGGTATCCCACATCAGTTACACAAGAGAGACAAGAGGGACTTGCAGCGATAAAGCACAAATGATTACCTTTGTTCATTCACCCAGTATTTGCTCTTCAAACTGTGAAATGAAATTCAGAATTGAATCAAGCAGGGAGGTAATTATTTAAATGTGTTGAAAAAAGTGGTCAAACTAAATGATTTGCAGAACAAGCAAGTTTTTTCTGTCATGTTAAACCTTGTTTTAATTGCTTTGTGACATGTTCTTAAGCCCATTTAGGGATTTAACACACTATTTCTTCTTTAAGTCTTTCCGTTAAGTTTCATTTGAATGCAGATATATACTGCATTTCAACCTGCCTGGCTCTGATGATACTGGGGTAGGTTTTAACCAGGTAGTCAGAGATGTTCCTGTCCGTCAGGTTCAGCATTGTGTCTCCCGTGGCCTCGGTCCGCTGGCGAGGTGGCAGGCCGCCTGCTCCGATGGGACAGATGGGCATCATGGTAAGCTTCTTACTGGAGCTGCACTGGCAGGAAGGAGACGGGTTCCTCTGGTTCCACTCAGGACTCTGTAAGATGTTGCTGACTAGAGGAGAGACGTCAGGATCCTGCCACTCTGATGTGCTGTTACTACAGGGCATTCTGTAGGGAGATAAGTGGAGAAATACAAAAAGGTAAAATGAATTAGCATGGTGCTGCAATAAGAACTTAAAAACACATAAAATGTCTTTTGAGGATGGGATTAATAATATTTATATGACAGTCTTGTATTATATCTTGGATAAATATGTCACCAGTTATGTGATGCCTTAATGATAATGTGACAGTATACTTGATGATCAAACATCTGATGAGCTTAGCAGGTAAGAATTCAGCAATTGTTACTTGAGCTCCAAATGTTTGAATGCATGTTGGGGGATTTCTGTACCAGTATTTGAATTCATGAAATATGATGTACTCATGTAATTATGGTCCTGTCTTGTCCTGTCAAAAGTCCTGATACTCACCCTAGTGATTCTCCTTCCATACAGCGTGTCCCCAGGCCTGGTCTGCTCAGTAAGCGCTCTGTGAAGCGTTTCATTGTGGGGTCAAATGGTTGCTCGTTACTAAATAGAGATGACAAAATGGAAGAAGAAAAATTAAGTTAAAGCTACTAACTGACTGGAGAAATATAAGCAATATGATCACGACCAATGTGTCGGGTACCTCAGTGTTTATGTGATTCATACTGTAACTGATGGTTTCTTTAAAGCTAGTGTCTTTTTTTTTTTGACATATCCGTGTTTGTCATGAGGTCTGACCTGAAGAAGGTGAATTGCTGTCCGTACATCCAGGGGGTCAGAGTCAGACTTGGATACTCTCCAAACGGAGGGACGATCGTGGTGAATATCAGAGCTATTAGGACAAAACTGGCAGGAAGGACGATCTGAAATTGCCAAAATACAAGTAAGCAAGTCACAACACTCTGATGTATGAGAGTCAGTCATAGACAATGCACGCACAGTTTAAACCAATACAAAAAATACACATATACCTGTGCCAGGAACTCTTTCTGGCTTCTTATGGCGTGGTGAAACCTCTTCACCAGCAGCGCATGAAACTGCTTCAGGATCAGAGTGGCCCCTTTCACCTGCCTGGAGCCCTTTCCTTCACTGCTATCTGATGCACCATGGGTTATGCCGTTAGTCTGCGTCACACCATTAGGTTCTGTGAAGAAAAGATACAGTAAGTACTGTATATAAAATATCTATTGGAGTATTTGCTCGAGAGGCAGTGGTAGCAAGCTGGAGAAGCAGGCTTAGTCATACCGCTGAGATTCCACTGAGCGAGGCGCATAAACTCATCTGACATTTCAGATTTTTTTTTCAGATTCTATGCAGCTGACAAATAATTATTTTAGTAAACGTATGAATTTGAATTTAAAGCAGTGCTGTGCTAGAAAAGAGCAAGCAAGCAGAATAAACTGTCTAAATAAAGCCTAAGAATATCATAATCCCTGCTTTGTTTTTAACAGTACATGCAGAGCATCTGCTCTAGATTCATGGATCACTTAAACTGCTTAATTATTGCCAACAAATTGGTCAAAGATAAGCATTTTAATGTCAGAATACTGCACTTTACAAGATGACATCCAAATTACCTACATGTGATAAATCCTGCATACCCGGTCAAAACTTTATTGTTGAATAACAATAATTTTTGCACATACTGACTGACCAGCAGTCTCAATAAAAAAGCTTAAATTGTCAGAATTCTTTGGGCACTTAAACCTCTGACCTTCATCTCCCTCTGCACCAACTTTGTTGCCGTTTGTTTTCCGTTGTAACATCCACTGTTCTAGAGGCATGAGTGCACAGGTGAGACACAAAACACACACACAAACTCGAGGGTTAAAACTGACAAATGATGCACCACACCTCATGGAAATACTACACAAGTAGCCAATGTTAGAGTTAGGGAAGTGAGTAAGGGAATTCACAACAATGGTAAAAACAGGTGCCAGGCCAATATATAAACATCACAGGGCAACGGGTCAGAAATTCAATTCCAGGAAAAGGCCATGCTGAATATCAGTGGAGGTATTTACCAGGAGTGGTGGCATTATTCGCTGCTTCTCCATCTGCAGTGACCTTTATGAATATCTGGAAAGAAAAAAACAACTTCCCTGAACTTTCAAAACTTTTCACACATTAAATAAAAGTTCTTCCCTAAGTTCAAAAGTAAAATGATATACGTTATCAGTATCTTTTAAAAAACATAGCAGGAAATGTATTCAGGGGAAAATGCTGCCATCACATACAGACAGTATGCGCTTGATTTACACAGCTAAAATGTCCATCTTGCCAATAAATATTGGTTTTTCAGTTTAAAAACTCTGATTTTCTTTAAACAACTGCAAATTTCTGCCAGTTTAAGGTCCACCTGTTTCCAGTCCAGACTTACTTGTTTCAATAATTTTATACATTTAAAAGTAATTTTCTTTTTTGAGAATACAAAAATTTAAAGACACAATAGTAGACAAGACATACTGTTAAGATGGTTTTTGCAGTGTACAAGTTTTTATCATTGTAGTCATCCACTGAAAACATATTCAAGAGGTGTTTGTTAGAGGTGGTGGTCTTATTATTAAAAATTAAATCATTTTTTTCATTTATTTTGTTGCTCAGATTAATACAATTACATTTTTGTTTTTACCGGACTATGGCTGTTTTCTTGTTGATGATGTCAGAAATCCCAAAGCTGATTTCTCATAAAATCCAGATAAATTGCAAGCTGTGAAAATGTGATATTCTGGAAGCTCATGTTTACCATCTGTTTCATGCAGTGTAAAAGTTCAAGTTCAAGTTCAAGTTCATTTTATTTATATAGCACATTTTATAGCAGCCAATGACTGACCAAAGTGCTTTACAGAACAACAAAATTAAAAGACACTAACACCATGCATAGCAGCACATCATAGAACAGTACAGCAAAGATAAGAACAGCTTAGAACGGGAGAAGCACAAGCAATCATAGAGTTATCAAAAATAAACAACAGAAAGGACGTATAAACATACACACACACACATATACATATAGATATATGTATATACAAAGATACACATACATAAACAACCTTAATTATAGGCCAAAGAAAACAAGTGCGTTTTTAAAAGTGACTTAAAAGAGATCACAGAAGGGGCTATCCTAACGTCTAAGGGCAAATTGTTCCACAGCCGAGGCCCAACCACAGAAAAAGCTCGATCCCCTCTGCGTTTAAGTCTGCAGTGAGGAACTTGTAACAGATTTTGTTCGCCTGATCTGAGACTTCTCGATGGAGTATACGGTTGTAGCAGTTCAGTTAGGTAGCTAGGTGCTTGGTTGCATAAAGCTTTGTACACAAATAACAGGATTTTAAACTCAGTTCTGAAATTAACGGGCAACCAATGAAGAGACCGCAGAATTGGGGTGATATGATCACTTTTACGACTATTTGTGAGGAATCTTGCGGCGGCATTTTGCACCAATTGCAGACGAGCAGTTTGGGATTTCGAGATACCACAGTAAAGTGAATTGCAGTAATCTACACGTGTGGTGATAAAAGCATGAACAGCCATCTCAAGAGTTTTAGGATTAAGAAAAGGTTTGACTTTTGACAAGAGACGTAGGTGATAAAAACTAGAGCTTATTACCGAGGAGATTTGTTTATCAAAATTTAAAGACTCATCCAGTAGAACGCCCAGGTTCCGAACACTTGAGGATCTAAACGCCGCTAGTCTGCCTAGGTCGAGGGTGGCAGCCTGGGGATTAACAGTGGGCCCGAAAACAATGATCTCTGTTTTGGTTTCATTTAAAAACAAAAAATTTTGGTCCAGCCAAAATTTTACTTCATCTAGACAACCTAAGAATGATGAAAGGGCAGAGGGATCATTTCTCTTGATTGGAACGTACATTTGGGTGTCGTCTGCATAACAGTGAAAAGATACCCCATGTCTTCTTAGAATGTTGCCCAGCGGTAACATGTAGAGGGAAAAGAGAGAAGGCGCTAAGATAGATCCTTGAGGAAGGCCACAGGTTAGAGGCGCAACAGACGATGAGCAATTTCCTAGCTTTACTCTGAAAGTACGACCCGAGAGATAAGACTGGAACCACTGGAGGACGATGCCTTTTAGCCCCACATCACATTCTAGTCTGGATATCAGGATGGAGTGGTCGATCGTATCAAAAGCTGCCGACAGATCCAGAAGAATAAGAGCCACAGAGTCACCAGTGTCAGTGGAACGATAGATGTCATTTAAAACTCTCAGCAGAGCAGATTCAGTACTGTGAGCAGACTTAAAACCAGATTGAAATTTTTCAGAAATATCATTGCGTTTTAGAAAGATCTGGAGTTGGTCAAGCACAACTTTTTCTAACACCTTAGAGACAAAAGGCAAAACAGAGATAGGGCGGAAGTTATTTAACACGGTAGGATCCAGTGAGGGCTTCTTGAGTAACGGAGTGACAGTGGCCTCCTTAAGGGCAGCAGGGATAGAGCCGGTAAGGAGGCACTTATTAATAAAGGAAACCAATCCTGGCCCAACTGAATCAGTAACTAATTTAAGACACTTAGGAGAGATGATGTCTAGAGAGCAGTACGAGGGTTTCATCTTAGTGATAATTTCTTTAAGGAGATTCAGACTGATTGGCTCAAAAGCATCCCAGGTAACAAAATTCATCAACTGACTAGTTTCAAGGCGGCTGGCATTGCATCTCAGGTTAGATATTTTGTCAATAAAAAATCTCAAGAAACGTTCACATAGCTCATCCGAAACACCATTCATTACATTTACCGGAGGATTTAAAACCGAGTTGATAACAGAAAATAAAACCTTTGGTCTAGAGTGGTTTGCCATTATCATGTCAGAGAAGTGTGCAGCTTTTGCCGCCTTTACAGCATTCTGGTAGGTCGACAGACTGTCTTTAAATAACTGAAGTGAAATATGTAGCTTGTCCTTCTTCCATTTGCGCTCAGCCTTTCTACTAGCTTGTCTTAGTCGCCGAGTATCCACGTTGAGCCATGGTTCAGATTTAGGTTTAGGTTTAAAGGGCTTAAGCGGAGCAGTTTCATTAAGGGCATTAAACCAAGTGGAGTATAACAGACCGAGATGTTGGTCGGCATCTAATTCCAGTAGTGGAGAGTTCAGAAGCAAGTGTGTGGAGGAATTCATAAAGTGCTCGTTAAAATTTGAGCCAAAATGAGGAGAGTATGATCTAGACAGTCTTACATCTGCACTGGTGGTTTGAGCAATGGAAGGAAGAGATGTAGAAAATAATATTGGCTTATGGTCCGAAAGCATAAAATCAGATATCACAACATCACTAATCACCATCCCATATGAAAGCACAAGGTCCAAAGTGTGACCCTTAACATGAGTGGAATCATTTATCCACTGGACTAGGTTAAAAGATTCAATGAGGCTGAGAAAATCTTTTGACAGAGTGTTAGATTGACAACAAACGTGGATATTAAAATCACCCACCAATAGAAAACGGTCATAGGTTGTGGTGATATTACCAATGAATTCTGTAAATTGCTGAATGAAGTCTTTGAGTGAATGTGGAGGACGGTAAATCACCCCTAATAAAATAGGGCCATTCCAGTCTAAATGAAGTAGTTGAGCTTCAAAACTTGAAAAAGCACTGACAGGAACCGGCCGGCATCGCACAGAGAAAGAGTTTTTAAAAATAGTCACGATCCCGCCCCCTCGTCTGTTCGGACGGGGGGAGTTAAAAAACGAACAGTCAGTTGGAACTAATTCAGAAAAAGGGGTTAGATCACCAACCGTAGTCCAGGATTCCGTGATGAACATGAAATCCAAACTATGAGAGGAGAAGAAATCGTTGAGCAGGAAGGTTTTGTTGACCAAGGATCTAGCGTTGATCAGTGCCATTTTGGGCGGATGAATCACATCGGGGAGAACTCCGCCTTTCTTCAGAGAACGTAGATTTCCGGGATTCACACCGTTTTGCCGATGACAGCGGCCAACCCGAGGTAAGCGAACCAAATGGACAGACGAAGATCGCGGGGGAATGATAGATTGAAGCCAACGATGAGCCAGGGCTCGCGGTCGCCGGGCAACGTAATTGCCGTCCGACATATGGTTTGGATTTGCATCGATCCTGAGTCTTTCAGTGGTTTTCAACCTGATGATGCGTCCACCCCGACTCCCGCGTTTCCTTCTGCGTTTCCTTCGTGAAGTGATAAGCGGCCACTGGCGAATACATTCCAAAGTATGCGTAGTGGTGTTTCTGTGTGTTTGATTAAAAACGTGCGCTACATCCTGCTTGTAAAAGTCCATAAAAGAGGTGCGAATGTTCAGGAGTGACTGTCGGTCATAGACCAGACGTGTGCAGCAATTTGAAGCCCAGATAGACATCCATAGATAAATCCATAAAAATAAGTACGAGAGAGACCGACGGCCAGCCGAACACACAGGCGCCATCTTGTCCCTCGGCAACTCGGTAATAATGAATAGAGGCCTACCCCAAAAAGCCCTATGCCCTAAAAGCAGCATTAAATCCCTACCTCCTCCAGCGATGTATCAGAGATGCCGAAGCTGCTGAGGCCCATGTCGGCTAGTGTCTCCTCCAGCTCCCTAAACAGGCTGGCATACGCTCGATGTTTGAAGCCCTTATTGGGGAGCAGATAGGTCATCTCCTGGCCAATCGTCTCGATCAGCTTGGCTTCAGGGACGTGGTGGTGGATGAGACCAGTGATGCTGTCTATATCCCCTGGGAAGAAGACGGAAAATCATCATTTATGGAGAGGTTAGTAAAGTGCTGGCAAAAATAGCAGAAACCAAGAAAAGGACAAAGCAAGGGAAACTGCTAATTATGCCCAAAACAAACATTATTATTCAAGCACTAAAATGCATGAATGAATTTGTGCTTGAATCACTGCATCTCAAGTACAGTGTCCTCAGGCAGAATTAGGAGGGGAAGGCATGTGGGTCAACAGCACCGCTAAATTATAAATGTGAAACAATAGTGTGTTCTGTTTCTGTTTTAAAACTTTAATAAGTGGGCCAGCCACAGGAATATCAACCAGTGCACACATACACATCCCTGAAGGTCACGCATACAGTGGTTTGTACTGCTATATTTGTGAGGACTTTCATTTACTTGATTTTCTCAATGAACTTCTTACTATGGTTAAACTTGTAGTAAATAACTAATCATGTTTTTTTCTGACATTGTTGAATGTTTAATGATAAACATTAATGATATACACAGAAAAACCTAATACGTAAAAGCAAACCTAACCCTTATTCCCTAGCTCATATCTCTAAATTTAACCCTCACAACTACATGCGTAATCTTAAGCCTTATCTTAACTTTAACCTAAATCTGAATCTAACCATAGCTGGAAAATTAAGTCTTAACACCCAAACAGCTCTTTGAAGAAGGAAGGGACTGCCAAAATGTCCTCCATTTCTCATAATGTGCTCACTCACAGGGTTTAAATCCCAGGTTTTCTGGGTAACATAGACGTGCAAGAGAACACATGCACACAAACAGAGGAGGAGTACTTCATGAATATGCAGTTAGAGTAAAACTAATATGCAGAATACACTTACCATCTAGAACTCTGTCTAGATGCTGGAACTGGTTCTGAGACTGATCTTTGTATCTGGTACAGATGGAGCAGGAACAGGAGCAGTCTGAGGCACAGTCGCAATCGTTCTGATGAAAACAGCAAAATCAAGAACACCTTTAAGAATTCAAAGCTTCTACCAGGAGACTGGAACTTCAGTGAAAGAAAAGCAGATGTTCTCCTTTGTGTCTGCGTTTGAAAACAATTACGAGGGATAAACAGACAAGACGGCACAGAAATAACATAGTTTAGGAGCTCTCTGGCTGATTCTGTGTAAAAGGTAAACGTTACCTCCTTCTTCTTCAGATCCTTCATTCGGCGTACGAGTGTCAAATAGAAACCAACTCCAAAGCAGTTCTTGAGGAAGAGGGGCGATCCGCAACAGTGGAGTTGTCCTTTGGAGATGATGGCGATGCGGTCACTCAGCAGGTCGGCCTCGTCCATGTGGTGAGTGGACAGAATTACAGTCCGGCCTGCACAAGGGTCAAACTTTTAATAAAGTACTTTTTAGAAGGAACATATCAGCCCATTCTAGATGAACAAATAATGAAGTTATCATAACTTTTAAGTGCCTTTGCCAGCAGATTATTGATTTTATGACTGCAATTTTTGCTTTTTGAAGCTGAATTTTTCCGTTTGATCAGTTCACTACTTAATTCAAGTGCCTCAGGAGAGCTGTAAAGCTGCCAAGGATTTGGTTTCATTCTTCAGTGTCTTTAATGTAGCAGTAAAAAGTGGACATTATGGGTGAGATGTGTACTGGTGGGGGTAGAACGTGCATTTTAGAATGTGGATCTAAAGGGGAGAAATTAGACATTTTTACCAGCTCTGTATTTTAGTAGGAGGTCCCAAATGGATCTCCTGGAGTAGGGGTCCACTCCTGAGGTGGGTTCGTCCAGGATCACGACTTTTGATCCGCCAACAAATGCCATGGCAACTGACAGTTTCCTCTGCATGCCGCCTGTAGAGTGTGAGAGAGAAACAACTGTTCAGAGCAGAAACAATGATGAAGGAATGAATGAAACTCTAGCTCGCCCACTCTCCCCTTCACACAGAGGAACACGTGGTCCACCTGAAAGGTTCTGAGCCTCATCGTCTCTCTTGTGAGGCAGCCCAAGGTCCACCAGCATGTCCTCAACCTCCCTCTCCGCCTCCTCCTGAGTCCGACCCTTTAGCAGTGAGTAGAACAGGATGTGCTCCTCCACTGTGAGACTGGAACAAAAAAGGGGCAGCAGTAATCATTTTACAATTTTACAGAAGAAGAGTGTAAAATTGTTGTTTTGACAGTTGTGGGACTGTGCAAAGTCTGTGATAGGGCAGTAAATAAGTAGCTCTTGCTTTCAGCATTTTTCATTTTGAAAAATGTGCATTGATTTTTACAAAGTCCTCACTTTATCTTGGACAGACATTCTAAACTTTCAAAGTTCAATGAGCAACTTTTAACAAAGAAAATGATATCAACACGCCTTTTAGTTTGTTCTTCAACATCAATAGATCCATTCTTGTTTTGCACTTTTTTGCTGTATACTTTGCAACCACAGTCTGCATGTTTTTTTTCATGTTCGTGCTCCGGTTCAGCACCTTCTGTAATCTAACTCACTGTTTGAAGAGGATGTTGTACTGCGGGCACATCCCCATCGAGGAGCGGATGATGTCCATGTCGGTCCGAATGTCTCTTCCATTAATGTAGGCTGTGCCAGATGTAGGAGGGTACAGGCCAGTCAGGATTGACCTGGACAGAGCAGAAGCACATAGGATACAAATACCACTACATGGGGGTTGCCAAATGTGCGCTGGGATTTCACAAAGGGAGTAGGGTAATCCAGATGTCTATAAAAAGTGTCTCGAAGAGAAAGGCAATTTATAAGAAATATTTGATTATCCCTTTCAAATGGTAAACTATTGCTAGGAGAGCCTCTCCTGCAGGGATGCTGCCATAAAGATTTTTCACTTTTGTTTATCTGTGTTCTTTAAACGAACCGAATAAGAAAATCTGATTTCAGCTTACATAGTGGTGGTTTTTCCAGCCCCATTGTGCCCCAAGAAGGATGTGATCTGGCTTTCATAGAAATTAATGTTGAGACAGTTGACAGCTGGACGAGTGCTTCTGTCAAACACCTTCACCAGGTCCTTAATCTGCACCCCCATCACCAGGCCCAATGGGTCGTTCTCAAAGAACATCTGACCTGCATGGCAAAACAGACCCAAAAAGGCTGAGTTAACTTCAGAAAGATTATATGAATTTAGATTATATATTGGATGGTGGAATAGCTTTGCTCTTAATATCAAAATTAAGAAATTAAAAGCTTGTGAAACAAAATGTGAAACAAAATTTCAAAAACAATATAACAAGAGAAATTGTTATGGTGTATTACACATAACTAGAATATCACATTCCATGAAATATTCAATAGAAAGTTCTGAATATTTTATCATGTGTAATTCTGACCAATGTTGTCTAGTAAGGTTTGGTTTCAAACAGCAGCAGATTTTCACATGCAACATCAAATTACACTCTCCCTAATGGCGATACTCGCCAGTTACACGTCCTAATCATCAAGAGTTTGGACGCAACTGCACCTTGTCTTTGTTTTTCCTCTCTAGTTTCCATCGTCTCATATCTGTGACATTCCTTTTCCATCTTGCGGATCCAGGTGTGGTGTGTTACCCTGCCTGTCCACCAGATGTCCTCAGTGTGTTCCCCACATGTTAATTTCCAATCTACAGTCGGCCCTTCTTTGAGTTACCACTGCTAGTTCCTCCTAGCTCCTAGGCTGCAGTTCTGTATTTATGTCCTCACCTTCCATCCCTGACTCCTGACACTCCTCCTCCTGGTTTGGAGTTTCCCCTTGTCGTCTCAGCAGCTCCCTCTCTCTCTCCAGTTGCTCCCTCTTACTTTGGTGCTTACAGGCTTTCCTGTCAGCTGAACCATTACAGGTGTGTGTCTCTGGTGTGCCCTGGCTCTCAGCATCCTTCGCCACATTGTCTTGCTCAGGTTTCTCAGCATCTGAAGAAGACAGATCGCAGAGCCGTTTCCCAGTTAGGATGTTCCCCTTTCACAGTCGACTAGAGATGGCGTGTACATGTATCTTGCTAGTGATGGTAACATTGTTTTCTTGCATGTTAGATGCCATCATTGTGAAATGTTAACCATTTTAGAGGTGTTGTGCATTCTCATTCAGAGAGGAACAGGTTTCAGACCCTGTGCTGGAAAGAGTGCACCCTAATAAACTGCTACCAAGATGCTGATTCAATTCCTGCTCTAAGAGGGCTGCAAGGGGAGTGTCATCTTATTACATTTGCATATTGACCTTTCCAATACAACCACAGTCTTCCAACGGGAATTAGAATTTTGCAGAGAAGCAATTAGTTTTGAGGCAAAAAATAAGGGCTGACATTCACTTCTTCCTCTCAGGTTAAGTAAAGTGACAAACCTCCTGTGACCAGGCTGCTCAGTTATGAGGCATGTAAGAGATTTTACAGTCAGTGATACTAACCTGGATCAGCCATTTCTGTATGAGAGGGTGCGGGATTTTGCCAGTATGAGGGCTGGAATGGGAAGTAAAATGGTCGACCAATGCCATACTGCCCTGTGAAGGAGAAATTTGATGTAAGTTTCAGCTTAGTAAACTTGTTGTACCTACAAAGGGGTAAAATACTAAATTAAATCATACAGTATTAGCAGCCCAACCTGGGAAGACATTGTCCAGATACCAGGCCAGGATGGCGTAGAGGACAGCATCAAACACCATCATGAGGATGGATGTGAGGAAGGAGTAGGTGTCTTTCTCTAAAGGGCTGGTCTGGATGTTGTCCCACTGGAGACCCAAACCCTGCTCCTCATACCGCGACAGATACTCCGTCCCAAAGCCAAAGGCTACTGGAGACAACAAGCTCTAGAGAAGCAAGGGGATGGGTAAATGATTTACTGACAAGTTGTGCAGAATGTCTACATAAAGACATTTTACAGCAAAATGTAATGTCTCAAGATTCAATTTATCAATGTCTGTGATGAAAAAAACATTTTAAGTGCAACAAATGCATATACATATATATTCTTCTGTCACTGGTAATACTATTTGTTGAAATGATGATACACAATAAGTTAAAGGTGCCATATAATGGAAAACTATTTACTTTGGCATAGTTGACTCCAGTCCTCAATACAACTCTATAGGGATAGATTATCCCGCCCCTCCCTCTAGAAAGCCAATTGTCTGCTTTTAACAGCCAAGGTGGAAAAATATTAAGCCAACAGTGTGGTTCCACTGACATAAGGGTCTACTACGCATGCATCACTACTAACACACATGCATAGTAGAAGTAAAACCAGTGGGGAAAAGTCTTCAAACTTTTTTAGCAATTATTTCAGATTTTACTGGTGATTCTGTACATGCAGCTTTTATGTCCTGGTGACAAGTGAAAGTGCAGTTTTGGCTTTCTCTCCCTATTCATTCAGACTGTGGCCTGTACTACGAAGGGAGTTCAACCTACTCAGAGTTAACTCTGTGTTATCAAGCAAACTCAGGTTTGACAAACTCTGACCGCCTGCACTAGTGTTAAATGGTACTATGACGCTGAATAAGATGTTGGTTAGTTGAGTCGGTGTTAACCCCATGTTAACTTAATTGGAGTTGGTGCACGTTCACATAAAGGGGCGTGTTCGGCCGTGCAGACAGAGTTCTTCGCAACGGCGCATGCCCCGTATTTTCCCCAGAAGAATGCACGTTGATAGTGCCAGGATATGAGTTTAAAGACACCTTAACAGCTAAATCTAATATCGTGGCAGCCGACAAAGCCCGGGAGGCTTGTTGGCATCGCAGTAAATTTGTAATTATCTTGACAGTGTTCTTATTGTAGGCTAATTCTTTATTACGTATTTTATGGATGTTTCATTTATGTGTAATATCATTAAGATGTAAAGATACAACTGCACATTGTGTCCATTGTAATAAAAAATTGGAGCCAGTGGAGAGGGGGAAAGAATTTTCAAGATTACTGTGGTAGATTTACGAGAAACTAATAATCAAAAATCTACAAGTTAACATTGTATGATAGAAACTCTCTGAAAAATAGGTTGTTTTTTTCAAGTAACCACATCGCTTCACTTTGTAAGGCTGCAACACCACACGTCTGCCATGTGTTATGCATCCAGTGGGAAATTACTGTATATTAGACTTCACAATCAGATTTAGCAGTGAGGAAATAGGTTAAGTTGAGTTAAGCCCACATTCACTTGTGACTTGATATTTCAGGGAATTTCTGATTTTTGTTCATGTAAATTTGACACTTTAATCTAGGATTTTTTGTCTCTTTTTTTTGTTTATTAACCCACCCTGGCTCCGTATTTTTTGGACACATAAAGTCCAAAAATAGTCTAAATCTAAATATGAAAAACACTTCAATTCTATAGCCTGAGGGCTGAAATCATAAATGAAACTTCTCCAATCCTACTGTCGTTGCTAGAATGGTAGCGTGTGACGGCGTAAATGGAGGCGTATATAAGCACGCCGGCACACCGGACACATTAGCTCTTTGCTATGAAGCAAGGCACTCCAGGCGGGGTGAGGTGTGGCGGACCGACGCAGTGTCTCGTTCCCTTCTCGGGGAACAAGGGTTACATATGTAACCGGAGACGTTCCCCTTCGAGGGAACTCGAACTGCGTCGGTGACGACACTATGGGGATGAGAATACCCACTATTCCACGCCGAAGCCTCCGCCTGCCCCCCAGCGTGCAGTAACCCGTAGGCACGACTAAGAGGAGAGCGCACGGGTGCCGGGTGCAGAAGGAAGGTCCAGACTGTAAAACTGAGGAGTGGCCCAGCCAGCTGCCTCACACAAATCCTGGAGCGAAGCCACTGCGAGGAGGGCCCTAGAGGCCGCCATGCCTCGAGTAGAGTGCGCCCTTACGTCCATAGGTGAAGGTAACCCGCACACCTGATAGGCCAGGGAAATAGTCTGAACGATCCAGTTGCTGATCGTGTGTTTAGCGGGGAGCCCAGCCTTGGGGGACCCGAAACACACCAGCAACTGGTCTGCTTTCCTCCACCGGGAGGACCTCAGAGTGTAAATACTCAGTGCTCTGACAGGGCAGAGCAGATGAAGTCTCCCGTCCTCCGCCGTCACACGAGGTGGGGGATGAAACACCTGCAGCACCGTAGAACCTGCCAACCTGGATGGAACCTGGACATAGCCCGGACAGGGGTGCAGGATGGCTCTGAACCTCCCCGGGGCAAATTCCAGGCATTGAGGAGAAACCGAAAGTGCCTGGAGATCCTCCACCCTCCTCAGAGAGGTGATAGCGAGGAGAAAGGCCATCTTAAGGGTCAGGTGCTTGGCCTCAGCCGGCTCCAGGGGTTCGAAGAGGGCCTCAGCCAACGCTTCAAGAACCACTGCCAGGTCCCAAGTGGGAACCCTGTAACGAGTCACGGGTCTCATCCTCCGGGCTCCACGGAGGAAGCGCACGACCAGTGGAAGCCTCCCCAGAGGCCCATCCCTCAGAGGGGTGTGGAACGCTGCCATGGCAGCCACATACACCTTGAGTGTGGATGGGGAAAGGCAAGCAGAGAAACCATAGTCACCGGGCAGGTTACTGGGTCCACCGCCCGTTCTCTACACCAGGTGGGAAACACATTCCACTTCAGGCCGTACGTCCTTCAGCTGCTGTTAGTAGTTAGCGGCTAAAGTAACTATAATAGACAAACTCTGTAAATCCAAAAGTTGAGGCATAACAGCCGGGGGATATTAGAGGGAAAAACAGACATTAATGTATTTTTTGAACATTAAGGCATGTAAACATTTTGTAGTAGAAAACCTAAATACAAGTATATAACTTGAAAATCAGTATTCTATCGCACCTTTAAACTTACTGCCTGTTTTGAATTTTGATGAAAGTTTGTTTTATAATGATGTTTTACAATGTGTGATCTCCCTTAAAAACATGACATTGTTTTTTATACTACACAAATCTTGTGCTTAAACAGTATCTGTGCATTTTTCTGTATTTGTAAAAAAAAAAATGTTGCACAAAAAAATTGACATACAGCAGCCAACTTCATGTTCCTGGTGATGCGGTCCTGCCAGGCAAAGCAGAGGATATGCGGCAGATAGAGGGTGAAGTATATGATGCCGCTGCAGGCAGCTGCCAGGTTGGCCTTGTTGAAGAACACACTCATCAGGAAACACTGCATGATGGTGGCGACAGTAAAAGTCAGCAGGAAAAAGAAGACAAGGATGGGGTTGCTGTAATTCAGCACCTTTCCGCCCTAAGAGAAAAAAAAAGATGTATTGTGATTATACTGTGGGCTTCCACATCAAAACACAACTGTAAACAAACACAGAGCCAGTTCAATCATTGGCTGAGTAAAACATTTTTCTCCATAAGTAGAGCTTTTTAAAAATTGGCCACAAGAGGGCACCATTACATGCTACAAAACATTAAGCCTCCAAAACGGCAAACAAAACGTGACCCTAGTTTTTCAGTCAACATGGCCTCCTTCTCTGTCCTACTCCCTCTGTTTTCTCACCATGATGATGGAGGTGAGCAGCGCCGTGCTTGTAGTCATCATGATGAAGCTGTCAATGAAACACGTGTACCAAATGACTCCGTTGTCGACCCCCATGGCTTTGAGGGTCTCCTTGAGGCGCAGCTCCTTCTCCAGTACAATGCCCTTCACAGTCATGGACACAGAGTAGATCCAGGCCAGCACCATGAACAAGGGGAAGCACCGGTTCAATGTGATCATGAAGCTGGAGGAGAAGAGAGGAGCGAGGAGGAAGAGGAGGGTGAGTAAGGCGGAGACCCCAAAACTGGACTGAGAAACCTTATTAAACCCATGGATAATCTGTTTTTGATGGCCTACTGTTATTTTCTAAATAACTATACAGGAATATCTCAATAATTTCAGTTACTGCTGGTCTCTTTAGTATGAAGATTTCTGAAAAAGGTGGGTTTAAGGGAGCAAACTTAAAGCCACCATTCGTAGGATTTGAAAATTTCAGGCTTCGGTGCTACACAGTGGTAATATTCACATTTTGACAGACAGCAATTTATGCTGCTACCTACCCCACTTCCCCAAGAAATCCAACCTGTAGACACTGATCAGCTGAAAACAACACATAGGCTGCAGCTATTTTCACTTGGATTAAGCTGTAATCACATAAAAATTCTGCACATAGCAGCTTTAACATGTGTGACTTGTGCAAGACAAAACCGTAACGATTTTGTTTGCATGTTAAGTTCTGTTTCGATTCACTGATGTGTCTTGATTGGGCTGGCATTTTGACAGATTGACTGAAATTCCTTCACTCGCACAATCAATCAACCAACAAATCAGTCAAGCAGTTGAGCAGTGAGTCAATCAATACATGTTTCACTAAACTATAGCACACATACACAGACAGTTTCACAGTGCATGCACAATTGTGCTCAGAATACAGACATTTACTTAATAACTAATATCCAAACAAAAAAGGGTGCATATCAGTACAAAGTACCACTACACTGCCTTGTTTAATTGTGGCCGTGGCAAAAATGTTGTTAAATTTTGGGTCATCCATGCTGAGTGTATTCTGTATACGCGGTCATGAAAGCATTTCTTGGATAATCCACCATGTAAGTAATCTCCTTCTACATGAAGTGACTGGTTTACTCACAGGTCGTCTACATAGCACGGATATGGCATCTGCTGGACGTAGACCCCGAGCGGCCAGTCGTTGCCTGTGTGAAGCTTGATGATGCCGTGTTCAATCATGTCCTGCAGATAGGCAAAGCCTCCCCAGATGTACTTCTGGTCCTCCATTGGGTCTGCTCTGGGGCCAGGGTCCCAGTACCTGACAGAGGAAAAGAGAGTGAATGACAGTGGTGGCCGCTAGTTAAAAATTGGCTACAAGATCATTTATCGCGGTTAAACAAACCATTTATTTAAGCATTTTTATGCTGTATGTAATTGTCCATCCATTCAAAACGTTGTAATAATAAAACATACCAAAGCCAAAATCTCTAAAGCCACACACACACCACATGTACACTGCTTGTACTTAAGCGGATAAGTCTGAGGCAAAGCCCTCTTTCAATCTGATTATTCAATTGTATAGAGGCAGGACACCCACTGGGTCTAATTACAGCGTGTTGGTGCTCTGTAAACAGCTAAAACTGTTTGTTCACCCCAGGGGCTATTGACATACTGTCTGTTTATGAATGGGAGATCACAGGGAGAGGAAAATGTATGTGAGAGCCTCACATGCATGAAAGGGCAGGTGTTGAGTTAAAATGGAATTAACAAGAGACATTGAAGCATACTAGATGGGTTTTTCTTTTGTGACAAATCAATATAAACTGCCTCATTTATACGACGGTAACAACATGAAAAAATGAGAGTGATTTAGTAGTTTAAAGTTACTGGTTAATCCTGTGTACAATGAATGTACAATGAAATGTGCTGGAACATTCATTTGCCTTTTTTTCTAATTAAACATAAATACCCAAATCTTGTGTGCAATAAATTAGCTTCCACCACTGGTTTGGAAACCATAGGCTTTAGAGGACTGGGCAGCAGTAAATGTCCAAGGGGCTGCAAGATAAATCTGGGTGGTCACAGTACAATTAACTGGACAGGAAAAAAACAAACAATTACTCAAATGAAACAATCTGAGGTTAGAAGAGGGGGAAAAAACTCTTTGGTGGAAATTCTCTTAAATCATGATATATACAACTTGTGATAAGGAGTCGGAAGAAGACGCTTTATTTTGGGGGTCACCAGCAAAAAGGGTTGCGCGGTCCTTATGACAAAACATCACTAAAATGTAATGTAAATTAAATCACTAAGCACAGCGGCTACTGACCTGTCTTTGATCTTGTTGGTGCGCTCCACGGCGTCAATGTCCATGCGGATCTTGTACTTGACATGCGAGGGTACACTTGCGGTCCAGGGAAACATGTCCATGAAGACCACGCCGGCCCAAAACTTGTTCTCCTCCAGTAGGTACAAGGCCTGACGGGTCATCTGGGACTCATCCGTGTAAGCCACAAACTTATCCAGATTGATGCACTATAATCAGACAGAGAGAGAGAGAGAGAAAACGGTGTTGCATGTATACTGATATTCATGTATTAAGAATGCCCTTTGAACTGCTATGATCTTGCAGATGCTGTTTGAGCCAAGATGAAATAATGAAGGTGCGTGTGTCAGTGTGTGACCGGGTGTAATTTGATTATATATTGGATTAGGTACATGTTGCTTTTCCTCCATGTGGAAACAACTGATGAAGCATTGCATGTTTGGATGTTGCATGTGCAGATTTTTAGTCTTGTGTTTTTCATCAGATTTCCTGAACTAAATCACACATTTGAAACTCATTTTAGACTATTTTAATTAACCAAAGTTCTTATATGGATCATTGTTTATATTCCTCAAACTAGGGTAATAGGATAACAAAAAAAATGCATTTATGTATTGTACTGGCACCCAAAACATTTCAAACAATACCCTGCCCCTGAAGACTGTGTACTTATGTGAATTTCCATTCGCTCTAATGAGAACCATCTTTCACTGAGGCAATCTGATGACATGGGAGAGTCTGAGCGACTACGTTCATCCTGCAGCAACAGACACAAACACGTGCACGTGCATGCCGGGAAGCAAAAGCATGCACTCACACATGCAGAAACATACACACGTAATCTAAGCATATACCTACACACAGACAATTGTGCTACAGAGACAACATTCTCACGCACTTTCTCACATGCACGCTCTCTCTCTCTATATGAAACAGGCGTAATTGCCATGTGAAACTCCCACCCTACACACACACACACACACACACATACACAAACACGCTGCTCTCTAACCCCCCACCCCACCCCTGTGTACACCGTGTCTAATGTCTCCATTCACATTACTGTACAATAGCCTGAGAGCACTCAAAGAAAGACGAGACACCACTTTCCATTCATCTTTACGGGACCATACATTTAAAACACAATAATGTTCACTGAGAGATGGGCTGAGAAGAGAGACCCTCACTGATACACATGTTCCAATGGGATTTCAGTGTGAGAAACATACCCCTCACAGAGTGTGAGGACTTAATGCTAACTGCAACAGCTATCCTGTGGCCCCATGCTAGCTGACAGCTATATCTAATTGGCTAAACAGCCTGGGTTTGTTTGCGGGGCCCTGAAGGGTCTCGATGCTGAACTTGAAGACAAAGGACAGATTGAGATGGCTGCGCTGATAGGCAAAACTGCAACCCCTGCCCCCTTTAAATCAGACGAGGGAGGAGAGAGGGGAAGGCGTGAAGGATGGACAGAATGATTTGCCCTCTTTTATTTCGCAGCCACAAGGGTCTGTTTCAATGAGGGGCCATACACTAAAACAGCGCTGAGCTCATAGTGGGGTGACTCACTCCCGCCTACTCTGCACTTTATCACTGGCTCCACAATGGAAGCAACGGAGGGAGGTGACAGCAGGCTTGTTCTCCCCACCTTTCAGCCTACTGGACGGGAGAGCGGCTCTATAGCCGTGCTAAGTGGCCTGCTCCGTTTCAAAAGGGCCTGGCTGCAATCTCCTGGGAGCAGACCTGGAAGACTGATGCACCTGTCTGGAGAACTGAGAGTTGATCTCCAAAAGGCTGAACACCTAGTCCTGGGAATGTGCAACATTTAGCAAAGTGAAGAATAGGCATGTTCTTTCTCAATAGGGGAAAATAGGATTCTGATGTAAAAGAGAAATTTGAGTTTCTTACCTCTCCATACTGGTTGAACATGCGTATAATCTGGTCGGTGATGTTAAAAATGTTCCTCCAGTCAAAGTTGGGCATGCCTGTCTCCCTTCCTTCTTCTGGACCATTGTTTAAGAAGTTCAGAATGTCCTTCGTGGTAAAGTCAGTGCCCCCCAGACTGTCGTCCATGAAGCGCATCACTGTTGGGTTTCTCAGAGTGTCCTGCAGTGATTGAAATAGTTGTATAGTTGCTGTATGTAATATAAACATATAACACATGCAAGAAGAAGTGCCATTTAGTTCGCTGCATAGTAAATTAGGCAATATGAAAAGTGCTCCTAAATCATCATGATGACCAACTTCGGGTTTAAAGTCATAAACACAATTAATTTTCACAGAATTTATTGCAATTTCAAAATGTCAGACCCCACATTTGAGAGGAGTATTGCATGCTCAAGCTGAATGCCGATTGACTGGAAGCTGGTGTTGGCAAACTCAACATCCTGAATGGATGAGTCACCGGACATGGTGAGTGCAACCAGCTAGCTGGGTAGTTTGTCTGCATTCTTTAAAAACACTGCACTCCAAAGATTATTTTGTTTTGGGCTTGGGGAGGGTGTCAAGATTTTCACGCAAACGGCTCAAATTGATGTGAAGTTTATCAAATGTGTGGCTCGAATTTGACTTAAATCCATCTTATGGGTTGGTGTCCACACCTCTGCTTACTATTGGTTGCCTCTAACAATGGTTATTTTGTAATGAAGGATAATTCCACAGTTCCCTTGTACAAAATCTTTCAAATGTACTGATGGTGGCTTTGGTTGTACATTTATAGTGCATTAATATTCAATGAAAATTAGAGTTTGCAGGTGTGCACAAAATTGTGTACAACTACGAGAGTATCTGTGTCTGTGTGTGTGTGAGGTGTGTGATGGGGCAATGGATGAGACACATGCCTTTGGTGTGAGAGACCCGGGTTCAATTCCCCACTGCGACACATCCACCAATGTGTCCATGATGTGTCCATGAGCAAGACACTTAATGCCTAGTTGCTCCAGAAGCGTGCAACCTCTAACATACTATAAAATTGTCAACTAAAATGTATGTGCTGTATTTATACCCTGATCATGTTCATCTGCACACTGTTGTGGAAGAAAGCCCAGAGCTGTGGGCCCAACTCTTCCCAGGCCTTGGCCATGTTCTTCAACCTCTCTAACTCCTCGAATGTTGTGTTGGCCTGCAACACACACACACACACACACAAGGACAAATAAACACTATATCAGGTCAATGCAGATTGATGTAAATTAGCACACAAGCAGTGAAGAAGCACAATCGACATATAACTCTGTTGATGTGTGCTAATATTCTCTTGCTTTATTTAGGAAAATTATTCTTTTACTCAATACTTTATATTATTATTATATTACTTTGTATAAAATAATAATCAATGAGATCCATGAAACATGAAAATGTAATTTACCTACGCTGTAAACTGCAATACCCTTCAAACAACATATGTAATAAAACATTAGGTCATTTTCTTTTCCTGAGCAGGTTGCTAAATTCTCATTAACAAAACTCCTCCACTGAATGAGATGTGACAGACTGAAAAACATTCTGTTTTCCCTTTCATTGCTGCACCCTCACATTCAATTTACTATTTAATTCTCCCCTCCTCTTCCTTTCCCTCACACTGCAGTAGACAGCCTCCCTATCCCTCTGCCGTACTTTGCTTCGGTAGTCAGCTCATTCCTAAGAAGGGTGGGAGTTTGGACACATATAAACAGATACCGAGAGTGGTGAAAGAAATGGAGAAGGGGAGGAAAAAGTGAGTAGAGATAGAGGTGAGGGGTCGGGCTGGATGTGGTCTCTCTTACACTCTTTAATATCTTGCGGACCGCAGGGGATTCGGGGGTATACAGGATCTTTCCCATCAGCAGGGGCTTGACCGAATTCCACACAATTTTTGTGACAGGGTTGGACTCCAGGGTCTGCATCATGGCGTTGCAGAAGGGAGCTAAGGGAGGAAGAATTGCAAAAGAAAAGAGATATATAAGGGGAAAACAAAAGAGAGAGACATCAAATATCATATTCAATGACACAGAACACACAGACCTGGGTACCATTCAGATGCTATCAATTAAGTTATACAGTCACGTAGGCTAAATAAGTCACCCACTGTTTATCCAACAGCTTTATAGTGGAAATTTCAAGACTTGTATATGGCAAACTCAAAACTACTAAACAGATTTTGAATATAAAGTGCTGAAAACAGAAAATTAAATATTCAAAGCTGGCCAGTATGCATACTAAATTTGATAGATATTTGAGTGTGCTTTTGTTCAGAATGCAGTGCACAACAGGAGTAGAGGAGCTGCTCACAGCTTGGGGAAAAAAATTAAATAAGTTTGGATCATTGCAGAAACAAACAATCAAAAACAAAAACATTAAATCTTTGGAAAAACATTTTTGCTTTCTCTTTGTAAAGTTTGGCAGTAGTCTTCCAAAGCTGCAGTTTAATGAACAATAAAACATAATAAATAAGTGGATTTTTTTTTAAAGGGTCTGGTGCTGGTCAGACCGAAGGTGTTTACAACCAAAAAACTTAAAAACAAGAAATGTACAGAAATAAAACAATGGCTAAACTAAAATTAGATTTAAAACAACAACAAAATCATTATAAAACACGTAACACATATTTGTACTGAAAATTCAGATACATCTGAAATCCCCCTACAGGGATCAATAAAGGAACATCATATCTTATTCTTGATGCAACTCTTATCCTTAAGGTAAAAGGGAAAGTACAGTAATTTCCTAGAATTGACACTTTGACAATTCAACACCTCCTCACTTACTCGTCGAGTCGTCATAGACATAGTTGTGGCTCTTGGTGCCATTGACCCCCAGGAACACCTTGTAGTTGTTGTCCTCATACCAGTTGAAGGACAGGACCCTGGAGCCGCCTCCCTCTGGGTACCCACAGAAGAGGTTCGACACGCTGGACATCAGCAGGGTGAACGAGGAGGGACCCCCGGGTTGAAACAGAGAGGAAACCGCCTTCATGAGTTCCTGAGAGCTCTCCCGTGCCATCAGCTGTAAAAGTCAAACACAGGGCCAGATGAAAGAGAGCTAAAATTAGCTAATTAACATTAAACACTATTTTTATGTATAAGTCTTGAGAACAGCACACTCAACCACACCAGCTAGGTCGCATGCCCCTCTCAGGGGTACCCAGACTAGTTGTTACCTTAACTTTCATATTCTTTCCTCATGTCTGGTCATCAGTGTTGCCAACCAGGGCCAAATATCATCCTGCCTCCAACAGCACAAATGAATGTTGAGTATTGCACAGCAAGTGTAAATAATTGGCTTTGAGCTATTTGACCTTTTGTCAGATAATTATTTACAAGGCAGGGATATTTATGTCCTTCATATTCATTCATACTGTGCGAGTTGCATCACATAAACGATCACTAGAAAACAATAGTTTGAAAGATAAGCAAACATGTTGGACCGACGCTTCTCCTCACATGAATATGAACATAAATATCCTCCAATTGATGGAACAGAAATAGCTTCATCCAAGCGCATTTCTCCCCGGTGCGTACCATTTCCTTTCTAAAGAAATAGGGAAGAGGCTGCCAATAATTTCATTTCGTTTTATGTTACCGTTGTTCTGTTAGTCAGGATACCAACGAAATCAACCTGAAACTTGAGAAACTGCTGTTTCAAATCTGTAGATGTCATAATGGATCAGATTTTAGGCGGAGTTGAGTTCTTATGAAATGAATATTTGTTCATAAGACTTCATTATTAGCCCCTTACAGTTTTAAATGTAGACTATATTGCAACACTGATAATCAAACTGGGTTAATGGGTCAGTGACTCATTGCTTTTCTATGTCCCCCACTCGAGCCAACTTTTACATGTGAACATGCACAAACACACACACACACACACTAAAACACACCCCTGATTTATTTCACTCTCACTCCCTTTTCCTCCCTTTTATTATTTATCATTTCACACAAACACCCACTCACTAAACTGAAGGAAGGGTTGGTGGGTAATGAGAGCATTTGGCTCGCCTTCCTGTCACCACGGTGATACGAAAGTCCCACCTACAGGATGTGTCACCTCAAAGGAATGTCTCTCCCTCTCTCTGTCTACCTCAGCCTGGCTAAGGTGATGATGGGATACACTAGCCCCTGGGACATACTGTGAACGTGCCGTAACACACAACACAATCCCAGTCACTCTGTCTGTTCGTCTGTCTATGTGCGCACGTGTGAGTACGTTTGAATTAGTATGCTACTACACCAGTTGGTAGTGATGCAATAAACGTTAAAAGGGTTCACGCTGGACATTTGAAATGGTGTAAATATACTTTAGTTCTATTCTCTTCTACTACTTTCTCATTTCATATTCAGTTCCATAATTATATTATATATTCAACTTATTAATATTTTATCGTTTGTTTTAATGATCTGAACTCAGCACACCTGTTACTCAAAGTGTTTTGAGTGTGAAATAAAGGTTTTTATTTCTTCTCTTCTATTATCTGTTTTATTCTCTTCTCTTCTATATTGTCTAACATGGACAAGAAGTCCTTAAAGTTCTCAGAACAAATGGAAATTTCATCATCTCCAATTCCACGAACAGTTGAAGAAATGGGGCTGCAATTATTATTTTCATTACAGAATTGAATACGCTGATTATTCAATAATCATTTGGTCTATAACAAGTCAGGAAATAGTGAAAGATTCCTATCATCACCTCCTACAGTAGTGGAAGAATTAATCTTTTACTTAAAGGTTCAGTGTGTAAGTTTTAGTAACATCTAGTGGTGAGGGATGCGAATTGCATAATTCCATTATAAACCACATAATACATGAAGTTCACAAAGGCATTGGCTGGTGAGGAGCATGCAAATCTTACCTATGTCATTATCTAATGTCATTTTGAATTTTTAAAAAATACAATAGAAACACAAAGTAGTATTGATTGTCATAATTTCCGCTTGTGATAAAACAGTGCAACGTTTTTAATGGGCATTTAGCATGTGAAAGTACAAATTACACATTTGTGTGCACAGTGGTGAAGCACTATCCAAAAAAACACGTTTTTTGTAATGCAAATTCGGAAAGTATTCATTTTTGGTGACTTGATAGGCACACGGTCTTGTTATATATCACCTGTAGCAGTAAAAAGAAATACAGTACATGTTTTCCACCAAGGCAGTAAAATGCGAAGCTTAGCTGCTGATCTGAGCTTCCATGCTGTTACCGTTTTATTGCCAATAATATTCATCAGCTGTTTGACTCATGAAGGTAAGGGCACATTTCTGTTCATGTAACAAAGCCATAAAAGAGCGCTGTAGAATAACTACATTAAATTACAATCCAACAACATATTTTTCCTGCCAGCGCAGTAAATGTTTAGCTGTCTGATCTGAGCTTCCAGCTGTAAGCTAACATTTTATTGCCAATTAGTGATCAGCTGATTGTCTCACGACCAACAAAGCCAAAACAGAGGGCTGGAGAGAGTAACTACATGAAATTACCTTTGAACCTCAACTTTTGAGGCAACAGGAACAGGAAGTCCCTTTTTTATCTCTCCACAATAACTACTGTATTCTCATCTTCAATATTCTATTCTGTTCTAATGAATTCTGATTTGAACTTCAAATGTATGCTTGTATAAATAAGGTGATACATGCACACACACACACACACACACACACACACACACAAACACAATCATACAAAGACACACAGTACACACACCCTCAGCCTACCAAGACATATCAGCACTTATGCAGTACTCATGTAGGTGTACTGTACAAGTGCTGATACACACACACACACACACACAGACACACGTACACCCCCCATTGTTGAGCCCATCCCTCGACCTCCTCTGTGAGCGATTCTCAAACAGTGAACAGCGGAAGAGGCGAGTTTCCCGCAGGGCTAAAAATACCGGTGCCTCTGATCCTGCAGGACCGAAAAGGAGAAGAGAGGAGAGGAGCAGGGCTGAAAAAGGATTGATGGCTTTGGATCACTTACAACTTGGATCTTCTCCGACGCCTCTTTAAGAACCCGACCCCAGAAGTGCAGGTCAATCCCCTCTGAGCTGCTGTCCATAACCTGAGGCATCTGGGGAGACAAAGTCACAAGATGCATCAGTCAAGTGAACAACAGATGAATACACATGAAAAAAAAACAGATTAAACACAATTTGCTTTTTGTTCTGTTGCAGCAAAACCTTTGCTGCTCTTTTTAAGTCATGTCCCGTGATAACCTCAGACAGATGAACACATTCATATCTAGCAAGAAACCATTACAATGCAACCTGATGGAAACTGAGTACTTCCAAGAAATGCAATTTAGAGGAAACCATTTTATGCATGTGTTCTTTACCCAGACTTTACAGGCAGTGCAACTAGTAACCTGCTGGGGAAAACCAACCTTCCTGTTTTTGTCACACACTTTGGGTCTTTATTTATTGGTTTTTATTACTGTGTCTGTTCACGGAGGAACTGAACCTGTGTCAAACTTCAAATCCATTGTTCATTATGGAAACTCACTTATTCCCCTCACTTCCTCCTCCTCCAATGACGTCTTGAGGAACCATTAGCAGTAGGTGCTAGAAAATGCCTGGTCAGGGCAAGAGTGCTGAGGGCTAAGGAAACCCTGAATGTAAAGACAAACACGCACATGTGATATCCTTCCTCTCGCATTCCTCGCGCTCGCATTTCAATGAACTAAGGAAGGAGGGAGGCGGTGCAGGGGAAAGAGAGAAAGCGAGGAAAGGGGAGGAGAGGCTGTTGAGAGGTGGATGGGAGAAGGGAGTCAGGAGCGAAAGCTGTTACAGTGCAGAGGTCAATGTGGTAAAGATCACCAATACGATGCTGCTTCACTATTAATACAAGTACTGTACATGTGAGTTATATGAGTACAGTATAAGTCAGTATAAGATACTGATTGTTGGTCATAGTTCTCTGATATTCACTGAAAATGTTATATAAATTTGCACAGTAAACAAAAGAGGTGGAACAACTCATTCAATTCAATCAAACAATATTGCAAACTACAGCCTCAAAAACACCTCAGAGTTGAATTCTGCACCTACACGAGTGGCTACTATGTTGTGGTTGTCCACGTTCAGTATATATTGTATACAAAATGTTTATACGCACTCAAGATGACGAATACTGTATTTAGGGAGTTTTTCGTCCACCGTACCAAGGGTGTCGTTAGCTGTGCAAATTGCAAATTTGTGATATTGGGCAGTATAATTAAAACTGACTTGACTATCTGCTTTGCTTTAACGGCCCTGAAAACATATTTCTTAATCAGCGTGTTGTGGGCTCCTACACAAACTTTTTCTGCCAAAGGTAGAACGGTTCAAAGTGGGCGGGGCACAGTTGGGAAAAGATGATGTACTGTACTTATGTGTACCAATCAGAATTTGGCAGCATTTAAATCAGTAGGTAGGTTGTTTGGTCAATCCGATCAAATCGCACCTACACAGTCCTGATGAAGCAGCTTTTGAGAGTTTAACACTTATATAAGACCTGAAGATGTTTTTGCTGTTGCTTATTTAGTCATGGATATGTAATTTTTTTGCATTCTTTCAATGCAATATATTTTATATGATAACTAATTTTATATATGTTCCAGCCCCCCTTTGACCCTGTAAAGGATAAACAGGTTTAAGTAATGTATATTTATTGCAGGTAAAGAAAACATACAGAGAAAATAATCTCAGACAATAGAGTTTTGTTAGCGATCATCAAATGTTACCAAAAGAGAAGAGAAAAAAAAATACATATATATATATATATAATTAAACAAATTAAAAAAAATTCTGGTCAAGCTAATGAAATGATCAACATGTGGATTAGGTTGATAGTCATTTGTCATTTAGTCCATTCATCCAACATCTGCACCAATGCTACTCCGCTCCAGCTTCTCAAATACTCAGATTCCTAATCTTTGATGTCTCCTCAAGAAAGAAGTAATGCAAGACTCTGCAACCCTGTCATGCTCCTCACTGTTTCAGTCCTACCGTTTCTATAAACCACATGACCAGGTGTGCTGGCAGCTATGTTGACTTTAGTCTTTAGACTGGCACATGTTGGTAATGTATTTATACGAGACACAGCATCACATCTTACAGAATACCTCACAGGCTGTAGGCGGGGTCTAGCTAAGCCCATTAAAGAAACAGGCCAAGAGGGTTAAGGCCTTGCCAACACCCTGAGCCAGTCACCTGACTCACTCAGGTTGAACCCAAACACACATATAGAAGAAATTGGAAGGTGTCAAGGGGGAAAAAATAAAGTACAGTTTGTTGGTGTATCTGCTTTCTCTTAATGCTACATTTATTTTATTTATTCCTCCAGTCAAATGTGCTGAGATACATCTGAGATACATCACTTCACAAATACATTCAAATTAATAACAATAGCTTTTTCTTTCATGAGAAGGAGGAATGGTGACTTGTTAAGCCCCCTCCCTGTTTCTTGCTTTCCATAAATACATGTGTAAATGGTTTGAAACAGAGCCCATGGTTCATTCTGAAACCCTAAATAAAGCCAGTGACTGAGGATACCAGGTCTGGCAGAGTCACCTACCTGCAAGCTACAATATGGAGCCATCTGACATCACGCCCCAATTCACAGCAAAAATTCACAATTCTGAGCATGAAGCAGTACCGTCACATTTGCAATCACGAGGACGCACATTTAATATTAATCCAGAATGTTAGCTAGAGCTGTTATGGTTATCCTGCAGAAACAATATCACCATGTTAACTTTGGTAATGTAACTATTTTCCACTAAATTTACCTGGTGACAAAGTGTGTCTTTAAAGGATAAGTCTGGTGATGTTTCATAGTTTTCTTATGGTTAAGAATCCTTTTAAAAAGACCAAAACCAATAATGAATTGATCCTACTAACTGTCTTTGTATCCAAACAAACCTGACATATCTTATGGCTCTGTGCCATAGAGCTCCATTGTTCCATTAAAAACACATCACTGAATCACACTGTTGCACTGGGTGACATCGACACATTACCATGAACACACACACTGTAGTGTAGTTTGACTCAATCCCACATACACCACTCTGGCTGCTGCTGTAAATATTAACTAGGGCACCAAATCTGTATTAATTCACCACTGAAAACAGTTTTCAACTTTTTTTTTACCCCTCTTAAAGTAATATTTGCTAAAAACAACAGTACCCAGTTGTTGTAGGTATATTTTCAAATGTTTACATATGTGAGTGAGTGTGAGTGCTACAGGCAGAGTAGGGAAGTCCAAAACTATTGAGAGACGGAAAAACACATTGTTGGCTTTGGTCTACAGTAGAGAGAGACTGGAGAGGCAGGGGATGACATGCAGCAAAGGGCCCGGGGCCACCAAGACTCGAATCTGGGCCGGTGCGGTAAGGACTCAGCCTTGATCCATTTTATGCACTCTACCAGATGACCTACCAGGGTGCCCTGTTTGTGGTCTTTTTATGGAATTGTTGACAATAATAAATATAGAATAACCATCCTTATCATTTAAGATGGTCTGATGGACAACAATAAGTCTGGAACCACATGCATCCCTGCTGGCTAGCTGGCACCTAGCACAACCTTAAAGTTGAATAGCGTTATAACATAAGTAAAATAACTACTTCATTTCAGCGAAATGAGTGACTTTAGTGTAAATGAGAACACCAGTTGCCTCTATGGCCTTCACTGCCAGGAAGAGGGACATCATTTTTCCAACAAGCGCAGCCTTCAGAGGATCTTTTAGTGGAAATGATGATGACTCATTTCCAAAATAACAATGCCAGTTAATATAACCGAGCAAAAGACAAAAGGACTATAAATGGGAGAAAGGATTGATGTAAGGAATAATGTTGACATTCCTACAGGAAGCAATAAAGGTCATCAGAAAAACAAGATAATATTGGAAAGATAGAAACACCAATCTATAATATCAATATAACAAAGAACGAATGACGCACTGTTTATTTATCAATCTGACAGCACTTTACCAGTTTGAAGATTTTGAAGAAGTCCAGATTAGCATAGAGAATGTCCTCTATCTTCTGCAGCCTTTGCTGGGTGAGGGCACACATGGCGTTGCGGACCCCGTGGAGCCCCATGCGACTGGGGAAGATGATGAAGCGCTCCAGCAGAGCCTGGCTGCAGGCTATGTCTTTCAGCTGCAGGTCTGGGATACCATAGGCAAACTGGGGAATATAGGGCAAAAGTAAAAGGTGTGATATTGGGTTTATTGTGGGATAGTCTCAAATAATCATCAAAGATTATACAGTGGACTTTTGATTTTAATTTTAACCCATAGGAAAATATGTAAAAATACGCAAGCTCTTCAATATTGTTCTGAATTAAACCCAGACGAACTAATATGAGTCTAGGCTGCAACCTTTCCCACTCATCCCTCCAAACTGCACCTGTTCTAGACGTATTTTAGCATTGATGAGCTGGTAGACCACAGATTCCGAGAGGCCCTCGTCTCGCAAAAGGAAGGCCGTGAGAACCTCGTCATCCTTCAGAATATCATCTATCTTCAGCCCACGGCCTAGACGGAAAGTCAAGAGCAGAGATAGTGAAAGGTTAGAACCTCTAAATACAATTTTGACCCTACCAGCATTGGACTACACCGAGGACATGATTTACAGCAGAATAAAAATGAAACACTGAAAGTCAGACAGAGAATTTTTTAAATGAAAGAGAAAGTGAGGAGCTGCTATGATGGCCACAAGACACGCAACACCAACAGAAAGAGGATGTGCAGACAACAACAAGACGAAAAGGTTCCATCTCTACATCATGGCCAAGATAGCATACATACAAAGACAGCTGACTTGTGTCAACAGTCTTTTTCTCTTCTAATTAAAGAGATTTTACTAACTGTTTCACCATCAGGGGAAGTGCTAATGTCTGAACCATTTGTCATGTTTGCCCTTTACCTGACAGCACAAATGGGTTGTTGCGTAACGTGTCCATGAAGTTTGAGAAGGACGACATTTCGCGCCAAAGACGGCCAAACTGCTGGACCTCCGTCTCATTGAGCAGCAGCTCCTGGGCATCAACATAGAACCGTGCCAAACTAGGACAAGCCAAAAAACACATTAGTCAAATTCCTTCTTTAGGTTTAGGTTTAAATGTCTACTGTTTGGCAGTGAACAACTCAAGAAATAACAGTTTTGTGAGGTTTCTGCTACAGTGGAAGTTTACAAGGTTTAAGGGTGCTATGATTAGGCTTACACTGAGTTGTTATAGTTGGAGACGACACCTGGAGACTCTCCTCTGGTTGGATATCTGAAACAGGGGTTGTTGGCATTGCAGAAGATTCCCTGGATCCAGGGCAGAATCCCTGCTGAAGGCATGGCTTTGTTGGGGAAATGACCTGAAGAAACCCATTTGAGGACATGTGATTTGTAATGATTTTTTAAAAGTTACCAGAGGGTTTAACATGTGTTATTCTCTCTATGAAAAGAACTCCAGGAGAGTCTAGGAGGCACATTTTCTCCCCCTTTTTCTTACATTCATGTTGTTGGTAAAGTGGATTGGCCTTCCTCAGCCATACCAGACCGATAAATAACAACACCGGCCAGCAGATCTCAACCAGAAAGCGGACCTGAAGAGAAATATACACGAAGCAAAACAATAACACCTGTACAGTCTAATCCAATAGTTTGTGGTCTTATTGTACAGGATTGCATTATACTGAATAGGGTTTCTAAGGTTTTGTAAGAAACAAAACCCCATTCACATGTACAAGTGATAATACCTTCTGTCTCTTGCGGAGAGTCCAGTTTTTCCACAGTAGCAGGCGGATTTGAGCGCCTGTCTTCATTGCTCCGCAGCTTTACCCCTGGAAGGGGTCATCAGACTGTGACAAACCTGCAGATACACTACTCCATCAGAGATGACACTCAGTTGTTTGCTTCTCACAAAGACTTGGGACATTATTGAGCCTAGCAGTCAGAAAGACCTGGTTCTTGGGTCTTGTCTTGGACTAAATTAATGATGATTTTTATGTGTTTGACTTGACTTTTGCCCATTTTTCTAAAACATTTTTGGATTTATTTTACTCCACATGTTCAACCATTGTTGTTTTGGTTAGGGTTGGGGTTTTTTTGGTCCATTTGTCCCCAAAAAACTTGTGCTTTTATGAAAAATGTAACGGTACATATCTGCTATTACAGATCAATCTATTGATCAATGCAAAAATCATTAAAACTATTACTTCCCCATCAGGAAACAAATGCGGGCATTTATTTTTGTTCTAGAAATGCGCTGACTTTCCTCTGGCTTTTTCATTTTGACCAGACCTTGACTAAAACTTGAAAGTATGTGGCCTTAGCATTAACTTGGATTTGTTTTAAGGTGGTCTTACATCCATGGAGAGACCATCCTTGAAACCACTTCTTTGAAAGCATACACCCTGCTGAAGACTTCTATATGTTACAAAATCATTTTGGAACTGAATGCTGACAAGAGAAAAAATAGCTCAAATGCCTTTTCACAAACACAGGTTATGTGCAGATGACCTCAGAGGATGTCAGACACGAAGAGTAATTTGTTCAGAGTGACATGTACAATAGATTACTGCAGGCTGAGAATGCAGGGACATAAACACGAGGACAAAGACTGAGAGGCAGGAGAGTAAGGGCTATCATTGTGTCTGACTTCTCTTAAATCATCTTATTACTCAAACAGTAATTACACATGACAGGAGTTCCTTGCACAAGTCTGACAGAAACCTGTTGAAAGGTTTTAACTAACATGTCTCATCGCATGTTTAAGTAACTGCTACATGAAGCCACGACTGTAACAACATTTTACAAAGCATCCACTAGAATCTGTTTTTACACCATTACATTATGTTTAAATCTAGACACTCGAAAAACTGAAACAGTAATTAGCAACCATATACCAGTCAGCTCTTACAAGATCTTACAGCACACATCCTGTTTTGTCAGCAAAAGAACAAAAGTGATCCTTACCTCTTATAGGACGATATAAAAGTCGTACGACATCTAGAGAATCAGGTCCACAAACAAGCTGAAGTTACTGGAAAATATTAGGCAAGGCAGAAGAGCTCCGTATGAATCCTAGCTGCCCACTCTCTCTCCTCTGCCTGCAGGTCAGCCGCACTCCTAATCTGATTGCTCTAATCTCCCAGCTCAACATGGGCAGGTAGAAAAAAAAGACAACAGTCATCCATTTTGAGGGAGAATTAGGGGGGATATGTGCTGGAGAGGACAGGAGGAATACTGGTGGAGGGGAATACTGGAGGTGGGGGTACAGGGTTGATCACAATTGGAGCCTAAATGTTTGTCACCCTGCACAATGAATCAGAGTTTTGACTTTGATACATGGGAGCTTACCACTCAAGAGATAAGACGTCTGTTGTCGCACACGTCTGAAATGACTCACTCCTCTGAGCAGCTCGACAAGGTGGAGCAGGTGACACGGGCAATTAGGCCGGGAGAATGTGAAGCCTCGACAGTACCCCATTAAAACCACTTGAACCTGCTGTGAACTGTGTGTACACCAGATACAGCCTCCCCTAAAACTGAGGTAAACACTGTACAAATGTAGGTATCCTGGTGGCTACGGTAGCTTTGTGAATACCATGTTCCGCCGCTACAATGTCTCTTCCTCTGATTTTTCAAATACATAACAATAAACAAACAATAAATTATAACAAACAATCTGACTGGATTCATGGTTGAAATACACAATAGGATGCAATGTCATACTTAGTTTAAATAATACATATAATAGAAACCTGTGTCCACAGGGCTACAAAGACATTTTAAAATAGTCAAATATAACCCTGGTTCTCTGAGGCACTGAACAGACTTTGCGATAGAGCTGAAAGAATTAGTTGATGTGCAGAAAATTATTTGAATAATTGTCCAAGCAAAAACTCTGAACATAGTTAAGATTCTCTTACACGAGAATGTTCTGCTATGATTGCAAACTCATTACCTTTGGGTTTGGGACGGTGGGTCAGACAAAAAAAAGTCATATTCAGATGTCTCCTTGGGCTCTAGGATTTCTTTTCTACTCTTTTCTGTCATTCTGTAAACTAAAAGAAATCTATAGATAATCAAAATAATCTGTAGTTGAGGCTAAAAATCAGATTGAACACATGTTTGAAATACACAACAGGTTACAATTTGAAAAGGGACACAAGGATTTGTTGTAGCATTAATAAGAAAGTAAACATATGCTTGAAAAAAAAAAAACCTTTTTCATTTTCAAGATATAACTCTAGTTCTCTGAGGTGCACTGAACGGAGATCTGATGAATGATAAATTCAAGTGGAACAGAAGTAACAGTTTCAACTACATTTTTAATTTGCAGCAAGTACTGTTGCATGTCATTTTTCTTCTGTATAGTCACAATAATGCCATGAGACAAATTACTGTGACAGGCATGCAGTATGTATGAATGAATATAAAAAACGTAAACAGATACATATGGTTTACATACTGAGAGTTGATGTACCAATCAAAGGTTAAATGGACACATTTAAAAATTAAAAATGTTGAACTCATGTTAAAACACCTCCATCTGTTCACTGTGGGATAAAATACAAAATTCATACATTTTTAACTAAGGCAACATTACAATTTGAACCTGCATTAAGTGCATTGTGAGAAAACAAAATATAATTTTGTAACAAATCAAACATCGAACATAAACTTAACTGTTCAAGTCAAACAATGAAAATGATAGGTTTACAATTCTTTACAGACATGTCAATTTGTGATATAAAAATACACAATTCATGTATTTGTTATTTAAAAACCTGACACTACGCATTCAATGTTGCCGTCACACTTGTAGTATTTGCTTGTTTTGAATGTTTGGGAGACCAACCACTGTTTATATTTTTTACTTGAACATGTATATGTATGCATGTAGTCATGCAATATATTAGTACTTATAACACTTTCATGGTTTCTTTTCACAGGACTACTCTCCCACTCTCAGCTTGTATGATAGAAAACGTTTTCCCCAGTATACACTATGGCACAGATACATTAATATTTACAGATATAATATGGTTTTTGGCATCAGACAAAATGGGCCTCTCTGTGTTCAAGCTCCTGCAGCCGTCGAGGTCGCAGTCTTTGGTAGACGGGTTTTGACTCACTGGGGCAGAGGTCGTCAGGGCTGCTTGGGGGTGGGGAATGGGGGGGCGAAAGGGTAGCAGGGGGCGAGACCCCGGGGTCAATGGCACTGTCAGTGGAGTCCTGTGTCTGGAGCCGTGTCTGCGGGGGGCTTGTAAGGACAGGGGACAGTGTGACCACTTCAGTAGGGCTGGTGGGGGTGGGCGATGAGGTGGTGGTCGTGGTGGTGGTGATGGTGGTAACAGTAGTAGTCCAGTTTGGAAGTGTCCTAGCTCTGCTGGTAATGGAAACAGGGGGGCTTGTAGAAAGTTCCAGGAGGAGGCTGCAGAGTTCTCGGTGCCCTGAGCGTTAGCGGAAAGTTTGGTGAGCTGCTAGGCTCACTGGCTGTGTTATCTGTATCATTTTCCCTTTTAGAGGTCAACACAGGCTTCACTGACACTGGGTAGGGGTTGTTAGAGAATATGGTGCTCACACTACTTGTGGTGGGGACCACAGAGGTAGTGGTTACTGCTGGGGTAACTGTGACAGGCATCGTTGCCTTAACAGGCTGTACTCCAGAGCTGGCAGGTGGCAGGTTGGCCACAATCATAGCAGTCCTTGGTGTAACATCATAGTGCTTGTACTTCCTGTCCCACGTTCTCCTCTGCATCGTCTGCGTGTCAATGAAAGGAGTGATGTAGTAGGTGCTAACCCTGGATGAGCCACTTTGGCGAGCCTTTTCTGGCTCTGGTATCTCCTGTATAGTTTCAGAGACGGGGCCCCGCACAGCAGAGTTTGTGTTATCATTAGCAGCAGAATTACGGTTGTTCCTCTCGCTGATCTGGGTGGGGGTGAGCAGGCGTTCCAGTGGCATGCTGATTGGCCGAGACACAAGTCTGGTGCGCTGAGTGCGTAGCTGGACCTTTGGTGCCACAGTGGTAGAGGAGGAGTTGGTGGTGCTGGGACGGCCAAACACTAAGGTTGACCTCTGGACTTCTCCTCCAGTGGAAGTCTGGATCCCATTGAGTCTGTCCAGGGCTGAGACGTCTGTCCCTGGCTGGACCTCCTGAACCTCATTCACGATGTGAGAGGATGGGATTACTGATGAGTATCTTTTGTACACTTTTGCACTCTGGAGGGACATAATGAACAATCAGGTTACAATCGGTGCACCACATAACAAGTTAAATTAACTTTGCTTTGCCAATAATGTAATTGTATATTATTAAATAAAATAATTAATTTAAGAGTACTCCATCAATTTTGAATAGCCCTCCTATAACATCGTCGGAATCCTAATCAAACTTGTTGCAGCAGAACCAGAGATCTTTTTTATTCTGCGTATTCTTCCTTGTCAAAACCTGGCACCTACATTACCCACAATGCTACTATACTGCCGACAGTTCGGTTGGAGATTTGGTAGTGTTATGTTGTAACATCTAATGTAGCCGCAAGCCCTTTTATGAATGTATTTGTAATCAAACCAAACTGCATCCACCATAATGCAAAAAGGGCAAGCTAGAGTAGTGAGAACAGGAACACATCCTGTTGTTACAACAGTAACAGTGTTTGTCCATTGTTCCAAGATAGTTCCCCTCACAGCAAGCCCAGTGCAGCCCAGTCACACCCGTAAATCCATCCTCACCTCTTTGATGTCCATCAGGGAGGCGGAGTGTCTGCCGAGCCGCTGCACCTTCTCTTGGGGGGTGAGTTTGGGGGATGCCTGGCCTGCTGTAGTGATGTCGGAGCCAGACAGAAGTGATACATCAAAGACCGTTTGGAAGTGTCGCACCAGCAGCTCCACCATCAGGGCTTGGTAGGGGTAGTCTACCAGGGAGGACAGGGACACCTCAGCGTCTGTCTGTCGCGGCTTGACCAGCGTGGGGCCGAAGATAATGCCCAGGTTGCTCGCAGTCATCTTGTTCTCCTCTGCCTGCTCGGTCACTCTGTGGTAGTGAAGAGTGACGATGAGTGTAATTTATAAAAGTTCAAGTATTTATCCTAGGTTGTAAGGAAGTGGCAACAGTCTAAAAAAATTGCAACATTCCTCAAGAAGCTGCTAACAATCCAAAGCATTTTTCTGTCATGTAATGATCTAAAAGTCGCTGAAATTACTCATGCAAATGCACTTAAAAACAGCAAATACTTGTAATTTAAACTCGTAAAATTTAAATATTTAAAAAGGTTATTGTATTAATTTGAAAAATATTGATGCTGGTGTCTAAAAGCTGAACCTATTAATAGAGCATGAGCCTGTATGTAGTTTGTGCTACTTCCTTTGTGCTAAACGGAAGTCTCCTTTTCCCTTTGTCTTAAGAGGAAGTTTGTGTATCAGTGTATTCGTGCAGAGAGCGACAGAAAGAAACCTTTACAATGGACTAGCTCTGGGTGTTCGTTTCAAACTCTTACTTGTTTAGGTGTGCTATAAGGTAGCGCACAGTCCTGTAGTTGGCTGTAGGCAGCTGGCGGAGAAGGTCTCTGATCTTGAAAATAACTCTGTTGAGCTGGATGCTCGGCCCGCCTTTCTCTCCTTTCTGGGTGCCCTGAGGTTTATCAGCCTCCTCCACAATCACTCTCTGGCACTCTTTGGCCAAGCCGATAAATTCGTTGTAATATCGATACTGGATCAATGGCTCGGGTAACTGTACACAGAGAGGTGCTCTTAGCAGTGTTAAGAAACCAGTGCATGCATACTGAGTAGTACAAATGCATAGGGCCCAAGTTTAAGCATTAAGGATTAACAGCAAAAGCATTTCTGACAAACTGTTTTGCTAAAATTATGCATTTCATTATAATTTTTACTTGTGCAACACAACATACCACTATATGAATTCATACTTAGGTATAAGTTAACATAGGAATTTCAGACCCACCTGTCTCAGGTATAGTTTGAGGACATTGCTGATGTCGTGAGGTGAGAGGTCAGACAGCTCAACCAAGTCCTTCCCATTTTCAAATGCCTGACAGAGCTTCTCGACACGTGATTTGGCACCATTCACGCGATAAATCCCCTACGAGGACAAAACAGGTATATTTTTACTATAATGGATAACCGTGGCGTATCCCCGACATAACCCAGAGTATGATATTTAAAGTAAGACAATACAATTGCTTGAAAAAGCACCTCAATCCAAAATATCAAGTGGTAAACTACATTTGCAACTCCACTGTGTGTAAAAATGTTTACCTTGATGTTGAGGGCTCGACTCTCAATCTCAGACGTGCACTTCTTGATGATGAAAGGGATACCATCCAGACTGTTCTTTGCTGCTTGGGCAAAGTCAATACCAAACAGTTGTAGTCTGCCTTGCAGCTTTTTATGGCCACACTGGATGGCAAGTGTCTCCAGGCACTTTTTATGGCAGGCCAGGGAGCACTAGCAAAGGAAAGGAGACAGTTAAATAAAGAAATGTGAAATGGCTGATTATTAATAGTCAGACAAAAATAAATAAAACAACTGATTTAGGATTTTTTTTTTTCCTATTTCAGATCTTAGCACAGCATTTTTCATCTTGAAATATGAGTCAGCAGCCAAATGGCAACACATAAGAGTCTATGCCATTTCTAAAGCATCATGATAAAACTACTCACTGTGACTGAAAAGGTTTCATGCCATGCTAATCTATGCTGTATATAAAACACACAACACCATTTTAATTTCTACAGCTAATGAAAGAATATTTACACCGTACCTCCTCACACTCAGCTCCGTGGAAAACCACCAGGCTATCACACTCTCTGCACTTAGATGGGGCTCGTAGTTTTCTCAGCTTGTGGGTTTGAGCAGCTTTGGACATCTGAGCATTTCGGAAAGGACCAGGAGAACTGGCGGTCTCTGTCACCATCTCTGCCAGACCTGTAAATCAGAGAAGCCACTCATGCTGAGTTCTTATAACCGGGGCGTCTAATATTAGTTCAAGGCAAGCAAAAACCGAACCTCTGTGTGGTCTTTGTTGAGGTCACGTCACTACATTTATTCACAGCCTGATTCAGGAAAACTCTGTGTCTGTGATTCTAAAGTGTGAAAATAGTCACAAGAGAAATTAAACTAAGGATAAAACAAACTGAATTGGGATGGGCAAGTCCAGTGTTAAAACACTTGAAGTAAGCAAAATTCATAACACAGTAAGGCCCATACAAAAGCACATATGATGTGACTATTTCTCCTTCCCTTCTTTAACTTCCTGTTCACATAAATGGACACATGGGTTGCCTGTGTTACGGCAGACACAAGACCGAAATTGGTAAACACATGAATCTGCCTTAGGAGAAGGGGAAACATAAAATACAGTTATAAAGATAAAACATTCACACACACGTACGCCTTACCATTGTCTGAGGGTGACGGTGGCTCTCTCTCATCCAGGTCATCAGCAGAAGACATGGTCCCAGTGGAGGGAGTCCTTGGCAGCCGTCGTTTGAAGTCCCCTGCATAATAAAAGGCATGAATATATACATAACAATGTTCAGTGACAAATTGTAAATGTACCGTTTTACCATAAACTGGCAATATCCAAGTACAATACAGAGAACACATAAGCTATGGTGCTCTACATGTGTACATTTAGTGTTGAATGTTTCATAGCTTTCCACAGTGTGGCAAGTAGTTTCAGATTTAGAGGGAAGTGCTGAGAGATGAGCAATGTGTGGGTCTGGTATCCAAAGAGGAAGTTAAACTATAATAAAACTAAACATAATAAATCAAAATACATTTTTTGCTTTGTTGTGAAGCTATTTTCTCGTTTCTGTTTTTACCTTCTCACTATCTTTATCTCATTAAAAATAGACAGTTTTTGGGTTGTTTTTCCAATATCATTTCTTGATCTCATCTACATAAATGTTTCCCTTCCTTGTCCCATGTATTCTTTCCTGATTTCCATGTGTACCAAGACATGTTGTACGTATTAAACTGGTTTAATATAAAATCCTCCTACCTGGACTGGCAGTGGGGGAGTCCATGGACCTCGACTCGCTGCTGCCTCCCGCACTCTCCGAGTCACTGCACATCCCGCCCTGGCTCCCCTGACTGCTGGAGGCCCAGGCTCTCAGCGGGGCCTGGTTTTTCAGTGCTGCAAGAAAACATACAGACCACTAGTGACTTACACAGTTTAGTGATATTCTTAGTGTCAGTGTCAGTTATTTTTAAGTGGCCACACGCATTTTCCAGACTCGTGATGAGTAAGCAACACACAACTCAAAATGGGTTTTATTTTGGTTCAGAAAAAATTTCCATGAACACACAGCAAGTCTGTGAAAGCCTCTTGTACTGTAGATACAGAAAACCTTTTCAGGCTCACCCACAGAAAGCCTGCCAGCTTCAGCTGTCCAATCACTCATATTACTCATTTTGCGAATGTAGGTATCAAATGGGATCTTCTTTAAAGACTGCTGGTGTTCATAGTACTTATAAAAAGGCCACCCTTGTTTGTCTTGTGATCATCCCTTGAGTTTACATCAGTACACTTCATAATTGAGTGAGCACCTTGTATGTCTGTGCTGCTGTTGGACCTCCGCTCGCTGATCTTTGCAGGCCGGTGTAGGGGACTGTCCACTTCGTCTCCGCTCAGCACATCACAGGAGGTGTTGGATGCCTGCGACAAGTTGCCGTGGGAGGAATGAGTGCTGCCCACTGACCTTTTGTTGAACACAAATCTGGGGAAATAAAGTCAGCAATTGAGGTTACGTCTGATGAATTTACCAGTAGAAAAGATTCAAGTGTCCCAAAGAGCAGTATTATTATATTACACAGTGTGTATCTGTGAGGATTTCAAACGGTTGTTGATCAACACCAGTGACTCAACCATAACTTCCCCTGGCAAGAAGACTTTTAGCTTTCATTTTCAACCATGTAATCGGTTTCGCTAACACCCACCACCAGGACTCAAAGCATTTTTTCCTACTCACGGCAGAGTGAATAAACAAGCATTACACATTTCAAAGCCAAATTTGTATCAACTGTATTACTGAGAGTACTTTAGTGTATTGTCTTTCCTCTTCACCAAACACACATGTAGGATCTCCGCTGTATTTAACCAGCGACTTTATTTCATGAGAACAGATGTGCCTTGTATTAGGCCATATGTTTAAGCATGCACTCAACTCACCCATAATCAGATAGTTGCTAACAGATCATTAATAAAAGTCATGAAGTCATCTTTCAGCGTGATTTGTAATGTGTTACTTCAAAGAATTTTCAGATATACAAGCACTATAGGTATGACTTAGACTGAAAGTGACTATTAGGAACAGAAACTGAAATTAGCTCAGCAAGCAGAACATTACAATATACTTCACATTAAACATGTCTGTCTTCACCAGAATGGAAGTTGGACCCTATCTCAAGCACCAAAATTATATTCTAAGCCACAGAGGCATTTTTTAATCAGTGTCAACGCATGTGATTTACTCTTTACTGCACCTAACAGAGCAACAACAACATCCTTAATCTTACCATTAAGTCAGTACTAAGAAAGTGAAGTTATGCAGCATTGCTTATTTTCTTAGTGATAATGATATTGATATAGGGTATTTGTAGGAAGCTGATTCTGACACTGCTTTGAAAACCTAAGTGAGAGAGTGAGAGTCTCAGGGACAGCTCTACAGCAGAGCCAAACTCTCACGCTCACAATCTCCTCTGCTGCATTCTGCCTGCGCCACAGATATTTCCTGAGGAAGGGCAACAAATTCAGCACGCATTCTGTCTCTCCTTGATTCTCTCTCTCGCTTCCTCTGACTCTGACTCACTGTTACCTTTGCTGAAAGAAGAACTAGGCCATGAACAACTTCTAAATGGGTGGGAGCGACTTGAACCTGAAACTATAACCTCAGCTGGGCTCTTTTAACATGGACTGTGTCTTGTTACAGCTGCATGTGCAACAATCTACCCTCTGATGACTGTGTTTAAATCAACCATAATAAAGGAGTGTAGCTAGCAGATTTCACAAGCTACTCACTGAAAATACTAGTACAAAGCTGAGGACTTTAAGTTTCCAGAATCTTAGTGTGCATCCACAGTCCTTGGTACCTGGTATTGTCAGAGGAGACGGAGTCTAAGTGCACACGTTCTTTAGGCAGATGTTTGGGCAGGTTCCGGACAAACTCAGCGTAGCATTCTCCCGGTTCGTACAACTTGGCACTCTCACACAGGGCCTGATAGTGGGCAGGAAGTGACACAGTCTGTGCCTGCTGCATCTGAAACCAGTTCACTGTCACCTAAAGAATGGCAGGTTATTTAAAAAGTTGAATGATATAAACGAAAATGCAGGCAGACAAACGTTCTTGCACGTACTGTAGTTTCTATTCTTCCCATTCAATATAGACAGAATTACGATTAAAGAAAATAAATAAACAACATTGACCAAGCTTTTGGTGCCAACTTTCTGTACTTGGCCGATTTCTGCAATTTGTTTTCAATACTCAAATCTGTGGACACAATATGATTAACCACTCCCATCTCAACAATACGTACTGAATTTGAGCGACATGTGTTGTACTTATACAAAAAAACTAAATCTAATTGGAAAATCCAGTCGCTCTCTCAGTTCATTGCTTTGTCAGCTGACTGCAAATAGTATGTACTGTCCACTCACAGCTTTGAGTGTGAGGTCACACTGGAAGACCATCTCTCGGATTTGTGTGAGGATGGTGCCCTTGACGTTGGCCAGATCCATCCTCCTGACGCCCGCATCAGCCATACAGCTCTGGTACTGGTCCTGGGCTTCCTCTGCCTGACCACAAAAAATGGGTAAAGAGAATAGTGTGAGGATGTGGATGAAATGCTAAATTGCTAAAGTTGTGTTAGTACACCTACTGACACACAAAGACATGCAAATATAAACTGCCCTAGTGTGGTAAAACCCACCTACCAGGTGCTACAAGTAAGCTGAAAAATGTTTATGAATCATTATAAGATGGCGCTAATTCCCCCCCTCCCCCCACAGTCATCTTCTCCCCTGTCTACCCTCTGCAGAGCCTCTTCCTCCAGCCTCCTCTTCTTCTCCAGCTGTTTGTTAGCAGCATTAGACTGTTCCTCCTGGGAACGGTTGGTAGATGAGTGGGCTTTCTGGTACTCCTCTCTCCTCTGGGCCTTCAGCGCTCGCGCTTTGCGCAGGGTGGCATCTGCCTCTTGCTGCCAAAACCACACAGAACAACCACTAACACCCATGTGATTAACATGTGACACAGATGTGTAACACTAGAATCAGACCCGCCTTTGTGGTTAATTACCCTTGCAAGATGTGAAGTTTTGAGAAATAGTGAAATTATTAATCCATGCTGTCATCCATAAAGCAAATTCTTATCTATCATAGATGGTGCACATTTAAAATCTATTTTGTGCTTTTAACAGAACTGTATGCCATTAACTGAACTATACTGACATTTAAGCATCTGACAATCTCCTAGCTGCCTGACAACATTGTAACATTTACTCTAGAATGCTGCCTTGTGTGTAACGCAAAATGGGAGACAGGCAGCATTCCTATCGAGCTAATAGCGAGTATCTAATAGTATGTATCTAACCAAGGACTCTTTACATACCATTTTCTTTTGCTCCCTCTGCCACTGCTCCTTGATGTCTTTCCTCAACTTGTCCAGTTCATTCTTACGGGCCAGAAGAGGCTGTGAAAAGTGAACAATTACACTGGGATACTCAATTTCAAAAGACCTTTTTCTGTACATTAATTTTATTCTCAAAGGCTTTACACTAAAATACTTTTAACTATATCAGCAAGTACTGTTACAGAATATTACTAATAAACAGGGGATTACAGGAAGGCTTTTTGCTGGAAGTCTTGGGTGTGTGTAAAATTACAACCAGTCAGTTCCCCAGAGTAAATTTCACCTGAGGCCTTTTTAAAATGTTATTTTTGTGCACTCTTTGTACATCAATGGACAAAACAAAGCATCTGCACAATGAGTTGGTCTTTGCCTGTGAAATGCTGGAATTAATCCAACAACAGAAGGTTTGAGGTCAAATAACGTAACAGACTCAAGTGCTCCATGTGGGCTAAAGCACTTTTTCTTGTCACTCTTACCTGTATGAATTTATTCGTTTGAAGAGCCATTGCAGTTTGAATAAGCAACTGTCTGTATTCAATGCTGTTCTTGAATGTGGAAACGTAGACATCACTGAATGGCATGTAATCCTTGAAATGAAATGAAATAAAAAAATTAACATCTCAATTTCATACAAATATTTATTTAAATTAAGACATGAGACAAAGACAATTCTATCCTAATTACAAATTATAAAGAAAGTAAATAGTCATATGAAAAGACTGTTACCTGTTGACTTGCCAGTGTCTTTGCAGACTCAGCCATTTTGGCATAATTTTTGGCATACTCAATATCTGAAAGAAAGGACAAGGAATTACTGATGTCTGTTTGACTAGTTTCTGGAGAAAAGCATGCAAAGTGTATTTAATCTAATTACATAATGCTGGCCCGCAATAAACAAAGATTTCACACTCATGAGCTTCAGGTGATGCAGGAATTTTCATTATTACATTACATATATATTTTACAGAGGAGCAACAGTAAGGCAAATGGTTTCTGTTCAGACTGCAAAATAAATACAGATTCAGCACTAGCCCTCTACACGCATGATGTGCTACATATTGTGTGTTTATGCACATATAGTAGAAGCATTGCATTTCCACAATAAGACTGATTTTAGACTGATGTTTTGCCATTCATTTTCGATAATAATTTTGATTTCTGAACATAAATAGAAGAAAACAAAATCTTGGCACTTTGATGAAGTTTGCCTTTGGGTATAACTGAACGTGACCACAAACTAGTCTGTCACCTTTGTACTCAATTATCAGTCAAAAGGCTTATAATGGCTCAGTGGTTTACTTGCAAAATGTTGCTTAAGACCTGGGTGAAATACAATTTACAGATAACTCACTGTGTCTTGTTTTAGCTGCACTGCAGGCAATAGTATGGTGGTTTTACCACAAAATCACATTTCATAAGTGATCAATCATCCCATCCTTTCCCATAACATGTAATATAATCTAATGCAGTAACCCGCCGTTTGCAACCCCGGGCACTGTCAATAGTCTGAACGTCTCACCCATAGCCAGTCGCTTCTCCATCCAAGCCAGAAGGTCTTTGATGTACTTGGACCAAGCCTTGGCATAAAGCAGAGCAGACTCCACTCCGCTGTCATTCTTCAGCAGGGTCAAATCGACTTCTTCCTCCCGTGTCAATGGCACCTCTGGGCCTGGAGAGTCAGCAGAGGAGGCACACATATCAAAACAAAGTGAATCGAAAAACGTTGGTATCAACAGAATTGCCAAGTGCTGGACTGGTGTATTCAGTTCCACTATCCCAACAGACGTGTGTGGGAGGTAAATGAAAAAAGGTTAAAGATGACAGTGTAGGAGGATATGAAAGTGCTGGGCATCTTTTAAAATAGTCCAACAGTACTATTTTTTTTTTCTGGTTGCTCTGTGATGCACCTCTCCCAGCCACCCGCCATCTGATTTAACACAAACCCCATGTGTTTCCCATCCTACTCAGACTACTCCTAAACAGGCAAGGAATGTCAGATATGTGGACGGAGAGGGGAAACGAGCAGCTAGTATGAAAAAAGAAGCAGAAATAACAGGGATGGAAGCAGAGGTTTAAGGCGGGTCTACCTCAGGCATTCAAGAGTCCAAAGCCTAACTCCCTCAGCTAACTCACATGCTGACACTCCGGGTGCCCTGGGCTACAAAGCAACAATTAAATGCTTTGTAAATCAGCCATTAATAGCTATTACATTTCAGGATTGATTTATTTTGCACACACATTGCTCAGAGGTAAATGACGTAACGTGAATAACACTTACCCACAAAGTCACTTTTTTCTGAAACATATCCCTCAGGATCCACAGAGAGATTTTCAAAAGACTGTGAAAAAAGACATTTCAGATTATAAAGGAAGGAATCGCAGACATAGAATCAAAGTGAGACATCAGAAGCAGCTGGGTTTTCAACACCATAATTAAGTACAGAAAGCAAGTCTTTTGGGCTTTTTGAAATGGAGGCATAGTAAAAAATTGCTGCTTTAAGTGCACCCGTGTGAAAACTGTCATGTTTGAAAACAAAACTGGTGTCTCACCCTGCTTCTCCTGGTCTGGGGGATCCCCAACCCTGAGCCGCTGTCCACATCTCCCATAAGGAAGTCAGAAACTCTGAGAGGTAGATACATGGTTATTCACACTGATTAAAAAAACAGAAGACAGATATACATGGAACAGAAAGATTAACTGAAGATTGCCTGAAGCCAGTCCTGCTTTTCTCGGCTGTTACACAATAACTTCATAAAAATCTAGTGGTGTTGAAAAGGTACACAAACTCACACATTGTACTCACACATTGCCGAACGTGAATGCCAAAGTGTCAATGGATGTGTGTATCTCGCCAAATATAGCTTTTGTGTTTTCTGGGTTCACTTCCTTGAAGTTGATGCCTGTGGAGAGTGATAAGACAAGCAAGAACCAAAATAAAATTGAATTAGAAACAAACAATCATTCAACAAAAGTGTTCCCACAACTAGGCCTGTATGTAGTTGAGCGATGAGCTCTTAACCACTGATATAATAAACACGTGGAAGATGGATAAAACAAATGACATGTTCATAAAAAAAACATTAAAGTTTCATTTTAAAACCAATAACTATGTCCTAAATGTAGATTAAATGCGTGCAATTTTCCCCAGAGCATTGTTTTTTTGGTTTTCTTTCTGCATATCATAAGTAATAGAGACCATAGTTAACTGGCTTTTGTGGGGAGTGGTTTATCGCCTCTCCAAGGGCTGCAGTAGTTTCAAGTAAGTGTTGACATTCTCCTCGACGACAGACAAAAAGACAGTACTCTGAGCAGATATACAGGGTCAAGAGCTAAAAAACATTTTTTAGAGACGAAAACATCTTAAAAACCACAACCATTTTGAGTGGAAGTAGTCTGAGGCAATGACATGCACAGCCCGTGTCTTCCTACCAAATCACAAACGTCTTCTTCTGAACAACTTCAAGGATCTTCAAGGATGCATATTCAAGGAATATTCAGAAACAATCCCAAATTTTCCCTCCTTTGTTCCAATGTGTTATAATTCCATAGGCCATCGTCCATGTCGATCATGCACAGAAGAGGCAATCAAACTCATTCTTTACTTTGACATCCACTGACAGCAAGACGTCCACAGAGTTTAGACCCGCAAGGCCATCACAGTTTGACAAATCTTCGAGAACGTGTGCTCAGAACTTTCCTTAGCAGGAAACAGTTTACTCAGCAAGACAACATTTGCAGAAAGCAATCAAAAGGACCAATGTCAGAGGCAGTGAAATCTGACTAAGCTGAGTACTTCCTGTCTGCCCGCAACAGGAAACACTCGCACAGCTTGAGTTCTGTGACATGTAACACTAAAGACAACTGTGACAACACTTACCTTTTCTCTCTGTCACCTGTTGTCTTGTAACAGGGATAAGAAAACCTCGGGAAAAAACAACGGGAATCTGTTGCTGTGGGGGAAAAAAAAAGCTCTAAACAGTTCCAGTTTCCAGACTCATTTCTAGCTTTTATGCTTCCATTTTCTCTTCATGAGAGCAAATTCGATCCATGTCAGTGATGGTTGGGTAATTGTAAATTCCCAACCTAAGACCAAGCACACAATGTTCATGGCATCCTGGGGCAACGTGGGGACAACCCCACGTTCCAGGGAGACTCTCGAGGACACCGAAAGAGAGGAGACGCAGTGGTGCAAGCCTCCCTGCCGAGCACCTCTCTGGCCCTGAATGCTAGCGTACAGCTCTGCTCTGACTTCTTCCTCAGGACATCCTGTGGGTCTCATAACAATGATTCCAGAGCTCTGCCCCCACTTGTCACGACTGAAATATGGAAACTGCATCATTTAAGTACAGGGGCCATTGTTTTCTCACAGTTGAGCTGTAACTGGGACAATTAGCCCCTGAAAAATGCCTTGAGTGAAGCACGTCTGATAATTTTCTGATAGTTCTGGCTTATTTCACTGGTGTGACAGGCCATTCCCAAAGTTAAGTAAAATATCATAGCTTTATTAGTAAGGCAAACTTTAAAAAAAACAAATACATAAAAGAGTGTCCATCATAGGTTTATCTACATAGGGACAGAAAAATGCTTTTGACATGAACATACAAGATTGATTGCAGTAAACAAATACACTTCGTTAGCTGCCAGCATCTTCCCTAGACAAAGGAGGACAGAGGGCAGCGAAAGAATTTCAATAAGTTGTGGAAGTTGACACTTTTATTGCAGTGCCCTGCAGTTTTTCAGTAGGAGGGAAAATGAACACTTTCACATTCTGATCAGGAAAAGAAACTTTGTATGGGTCTGGTTTGAGCCAATGAGAGTCTGCGAAAAGATGACACACAAACAGAGAAGCATGGACAATACAGCAATAGTTTTCTCTGTCTAGCATCAACCCCTTGGCATTACAGCTGAGTGGAGCTGAACATGTTTTAAAGTCTCCAAGTTTATGGAAATCTGCCTACTGTGTCAAACTAATAACAATAGTGGGAGTGTGGTTCGAGTGAATAACATGTAAATGGCACTTGAAACTGGTTAGGTGACCATGTGTTAGGAGAGGGAAGGAGAAGGAGGAGGTTTTTTTTCCAACTAAATTCTGGCAGCTGTCCAAATGCCCCAGGTGTCCAAGCATCAAAGAGCAACATGAGTGAAGAGACGACACACTCTGAAGACACTGCGGCGCACAAGGCCTGTTATCATCCAAACCTTTGAGTCCTCATCTCTGAGGTCTCACTAATTCATTCCTCTTTCAGCCTCTCCTTTTCAGTCCTCCTCTGGCTCGCTGACTTTGTCAGTATTGTGTTACATACTGGCCATTAGGGACAGTCCAGCAAGGGTGTGCGTTGATGAGGCACCCCCTTGTGGACAGGCAAATTTCCAAGTTTGCACTTGTCAGCTAGATATGCAATTACTCTTTTACTGCAGGACTAAATGACAGGGCTCTTCTTATAAAACAGAACAGTGGCATTCTGTTCTGCAATACTGTGTAGTAGCACCAACCTTCCATCTGTGTTAGGGTGTTTATTTATATTTCTGTCCAATTTTAGGATACAATAAATATCTTGGTAATACTCTTTTCTGAAAGTGACAATGTCATCATTATCACAGATTTGAGTAAAACCTTGATTGACTGAATCAATCCAACTTTTCTCTCTGCTCATACTGACTACCAATCAAATACAAATTTAACATAAGATGAGGTGAGGCATAGATAGAAACTTTTAGTTATTAGTCATGGTGTCATTAACAATGGCAATAATTCCTTTGACTGATTAACTACTGGATCTCTTTTGCTTCCTTGATGCATTCTAGACATTGCCAAAGCAACACTCAATGGACAACAGATGCAGATATGCATTCTTAAGAATTCTTACTGAAAGGAGGAGGTCACAACTCAGATATAGAGATAGGGCAGGTGAGCTGACAGAAACCACACTCACATCAAAACATGGGGAATAGAATGAAGAAACGTGGCTGTGTCTGACTAACAAGCAGCCTGCCAAAGGGGCCTCTGCGGCTGAAATATGGAATGCAAATTACAGCCATGTAGTCTCAGCTGTAGAGATTTCTGTGTGCAACTCAATTGATGAATACCCTTGCAGTGAATCACGTTTCCAGCAGACTGAACTCATGTGTTGAGATTCCTTTTGTTTGTATTCATTAAGGAGACGGGAAACGGATCTGTTGCTGAAGGAATAATAACTTCTCATACTGCGACCTTCTAGAAACAAATCTCCAAGCCAACCCTAACCAAGCAGAGAGTACAAAAAATATTCCTGCAGGATGTTTCCCACACTACGCCTGAACCAGACACGCAACAATGAGATTTCATGCCACGATATCGGAGCATGATCTGGGCTTACCTGTATGGGTTTACCTGTAAATGTGTGTGTGCCACCATGCATGTTAGTGAGTAATTACTGACCTTTGACCTTGGCAATGACCGTTCCGGCAGCTCCCAGGGTGTCCGCCGAGTTGAGGGTCTGGTGTTTGCCAATGACAGCCTTGAGGACATGGAGTAACTCTGCCAAACGCTCTTGCACCACCTCCTGAAGATCTTCCAGATTCTCTGGGGGGGGAGCAAAGGCACGAGTAGGTCAGCCAAGTTAAGTCATGTGAGTAAGTATCTTGACAAAACTAACAAGAGATTAATTAAATCATACATCCAACTGCAATGCAGTTTGCAATCACAAATTTTCATCAATCAGTCAAAGGCTACATTCAGACTACTGGCTTTAATGCTCAATTCCGATTATTTCCCCAGATCCGATTTCTTTTTGTTTGACAGTTCACATTATAGTTTAAATGTGGCCCATATCAGACTCCGATCCGTATCGGATTTGGATCACATATGGAAGTGGCCCAATTCCAAACTGGAAAAGATCAGATTCCATGTGACTTGGCCTGCTCACACTATCATAAGAAGATCAGATCAGAGTCACATATGGGCAAAAAAAAAAACATTGGCCTGCAGTCTGAATGTAGCCAAAGTCACCACCTTCATACCACAAACTGAGTCAGTGTTTAGCCAGTGTCAAATTAATTCTTGGCATTCCTTTTGTCTTTGCCACACACAAAAAGTGGCTTTCATCTTCTATCTTCTATCTACCCAGACAATCCCATCAGGGCGAATAATACAGCACTTGGTTCATTATGTTTTATCTGGTTGTGCTTCAGATTAAAAGAGGATGGTTGTGGTTGAGAGACAATGACGAAATGATGAAATTCAGCTCTTGCAACATGAAGCTTCTTTTCAGCTCGCTTCAGGCAGAAGGTGACACCATGTACAACAGACAAGGCTTGTATCTATGTAAACAGGTTACACATTCTCCGCATGGTTGTAAAATTAACAGACAGTTGAAATGATGACGTGCTTTTGTGGTCACAACTGAGTCAGAATCACTCCTGTGCTTTAGAGAAATGTCCCAGTTAACATAAAAGCCACATATTTGATCGGTGCAACAGCCACTGTGTCTGTCAACATATTTGAATCTTGGTAGAGTTAAAGCCTAGTTCACACTACACGATGTTAAGCCCGATTAGCAGGTTAGTGAGCTTGGCGACTGTCAGGCTGTGATCAGAGGTAAATCAGCAATCGATCGGCCGCCACACGTTATGTGTGAACTACTCAACGCCACAGCGACTTCAAGACTCCTGTCACAAGTCAAGTTGTGTAGTCTGAACAGCATGGCGATCTGCCTACGCTGAAAGTCATGTAGTCTGCACAAGCCTTAAGAGTGACAGCTAAAGGTCATATTTATTTATTCAACCTTCCACTGTTTAATCACTGAATAAATACAACGGTGGTGCAGAGTCTGAGTTGTGTTTGACGCCATTTGTAATAGGCATACCAATAAAAGAGCACTCATTCTGGGGAATAAATTAAATCTTAGAGGTGACTGAATTGGCACATAGGGTAGACAGTAAAAAACAGTTGGGGTAGATCATGCATCCTTTACTAATGAGGTTTTAGAAGATGATACTTGAGGAGGAAAAGAATGTACAAAACATATTCAGATTACATCTCTCCTCTCATTTTACCAAACACATCACATTCTATCTGCCATTCTGCTATGAAAGGCATGCCTTTCCTGTAGAGCCAAGCAATAGAGTGAAGGGTAGTTAACCATTTGTCTGTATTTCTATGTTTTAGCAAGGGCTCTCCTGACTGTGAATGCTCTTCTTCACAACTGTATGGGTCCTCTGGATTAATTGATCCATAGCCAAGTTCTTTGGGCAAAATAAAAGAAAAACTTGACACTACGATGAATCTTGTCCAAGTAAACAGGAGAGGATGATAGTCTGTGTCTCTCTGCCCACTCTGATGCAGGCTAATCAGCAGAGAGGCTCTGCAAGTTGGCACCAGACAATAGGTGAGTTCATGTCTAACTCACTGTTTTGGAAGAAGCGGACACCGGCTGGAAACAGAAAAGTCATCTGTTTTTTATCAAGGCCCCCCCACCACGCGGTAGGGCGAGATGACAGAGTGAATTTATTGGAATGTTAAAAGAAATTACAGAGGGTGTGAAAATAAGAGCCTGTTTGTGTGTAATGTCATTGACCCTGCAAAGGTCCCCCTCCCTACTAACACTGACAATTGGCCTTCATTAAGCACCCTTCCCTTCCTTTTAACCATTCTTCTCAGTTGTGGTCATCAGGGTATTTTTGGTTAGTCTGAGGCGTTTGAAGATTTTCTTATCAAAGACATGTGTGGTTTGGGCATTAGCATATGAGAACCAGCTCCAGGGTGTGAGGTGCACCCCTAAGAATTTCCACTTAGCATGACACAAGTGGAGCATGACTTAAGGTGCTGCTGAGGAATCACAGCAATAATGTTGTTTAAGACCACCCATTTCCCCAAAAAATAAATTAGACTAATCTGGTCTTCAGAGAAGCGATACAGATAGTGAGGTAATAACAATAGATGTGATGTTGTGGCAACAAAGACAGAGGGACGTCCTGAGTCAATCTGCTGGATTGCAACGGACGCCAATCAGGGCATTTCTGAATAGATTGGTATTGGCTGTATCCTTTGTTTACTATAACCCACTGCCAGCAGTCAAATATGCTCCACTATGCAGAGTTAAAATACTGTAAATGAGTGGAACAAACAAAAAAAACAGCCAGCAATTTCCACTAATGATACACCCTGACAGCAAGCTTCGGAGAACAACTTAGGTTGGGCTAACCATGCACTGTGTTGCTGTTATATATAGGAAAATATAAATGGACCATGACAAAAACCAGCAGGTACTGAACTTCAATCAAGGACTCTAGGTCTAAGGCAAAAAGCAGAAACTACACCATTAGAACTATCCAAAAATAATATGCCTTTTAAGTTTAAACATTTTTTTTATTTAAAAGATTTTATGTGGATTGAAATATAGATAACCCAAATACAAGTCTCCACACTGTGCATGTCAGAACAGTCTGTGTGCAATAAGGCTACTTACGTTGTTAATTCTTCACCCTAAAAACTCAAGATTAAAAAAATTCAAACAAAAGAATTCTATTTAACAGTCAGAAATGTGAATAAGGTTATCAAAGCAAGGTCAAATTTTGTGTGACAGCTCATACTGATCACCACCAGTGCTTTTAATTGTGTGAGAGGATCTGTGCTCACTGCAGCGTGAGGCAGCTGAGAGAAAGCTGGTAAAAATCAGTGGTGAGTGCTTTTGTCACAACAATGGCATCAAAACGCGCCCTGGAAATTTGCAACTGATTGTGGGGGCCATGCCATTGTTTTGGTAAAGATAACAGCACTGAGGCAGAGAGCTGGGTTGTATTGTTTAAAAGAGGACCCCCTACAAACGCCAACGCAGCTCAAGGCTGCCCTGTCTTTCTTTACAGCGGTGGGATGAGCTCGTGTCCCAGCCACGCTTCACGCTCGGCCTGCTTCATTTATTTTCTACACGATTGAGACCTCCCTCCTTTTTAGGAGAAGAAATTCACAATGGAAAATAGTAGTTTGGAACTTTGAGACTGCTATCTAACGCTAATATAACTATTAAGCCTGAAATTACCCTGAAAAATGGTTAACAGTCCAAAACAAGGCAAGGAAAAGCAGCAGTGTTCTTATAAGTGTTGATGGTTCCACTAGTGGCCTGTTTTCACAGGAAACGAAGGGATAATTATCCCCTTCTCTGCTGTCAGCCTGTATGCTGAGTATGTTGCACACACTCATACATTTGCAGTAATATTGCTAAATACTTACAAAAACATAGTGTGTTTGGAGTACCACCACATATTTAAGTGGTGACTCAACTTTAACACAATACAGTAGCTCAAACATTTGCCTTTTAAATTAATGTCTACCCTTTATTGTTGTGTGCGTGTGAGGGGGGTCCCATTGTGTCAAACAAAGCTCATCCTGTGAGAATGACCAAATCTAATCCAAATCTTCAGGTGGCCTGACAGAGGTTACAACCTCTACTCCCCCCACTGATAACAACAAGCAATCAACTGGCCTGTCTGGACACGCGATGTGCCCGACATGAAACAAGCCTCAGCAGCACTGGTGACACAGTGCTGCTTGGGAAACAGCCGCAGGGCTTAACTGAATGAGGCTACGTTTCCATTAGCATCCCTCCTCCTCTTCTCTGAAAGGTTGGTGAGGGATTTACACCTGCAAAAGCAGATGATTATCAGGTTTTCTTTTAGATGTGTATCCGTCTACCTCATTCCTGGATGATGACGTGCTGGTCTCTTCGGTGACTGAGTCCTCACCCAAATGCTCCCCTCCAAATGGAAGCTGTCCTTCCCACAGAGCAACCTGGACTAATGAGCTGCACACACATTATCCACAAGTCTCTTCAATCCCAAAGCACAAGGCCAGAAAACGTTAAATACTCACTGTAACGGACTCTGCTTGCATTGCTGAGCTGCCTGCAACCTGATCTGCGACAGGTGGAATTGTTTGGTCAGGATTCCGTCTCCAAACACTAATCCCCCCCGCTGTCCAAACAAACGCAGCATCGCTGGGTGCTACTCAGTCTTTCCCATGCCTTGTTTGGAAACAGAGCTGGCCCCAGACATCACACAGACCGTAAACAGCAGGAGCTCCATAAACAGCTACCTGCTCTCAGCCTATTAGTGAGCAACACTCTGTGAGGTCTGGGCTTCACAGTAGGGCTAATTATTTGACACTTCAGAACATGTTAACTAATGCCGCAGGTACACAAAAAGACTGCACTCTTGAAATCAACACACTATCACAGTGCATTAGGTATACAGGGAGGTGAGACAAAGTAGAAAGGGAAAACAATAATAAAAGCTTGTACACATTAACTGTTTAAAGAATCTAGTCCAAACCATACTGTTTTAGACCATTAAGAAACTAACTAATCTACTTTGTATCTTGTTTTAGTTTAACGGTTGCGGGTTCAAATCCCGGTTGGCCCAGCATTTTTGTGTAGAGTTGGCATGTTCTCCCCGTGTCTGCGTTGGTTTCCTCCGGGTGCTACGGTTTCCCCCGCCACCAAAAACACGTTAGGTTCTCCAGTCAGTGCCATTGACCAGACACTGGTAAAGATCTGGAGTTGGTCCCCAGGCGCTGCACAGCGGCTGCCCACTGCTCTCTTAAGGGATGGGTTAAATGCAGAGAATTTATTTCGCAACATGTATGTGTATGTGACAATAAAGTATCTTCTTCTCCTCTAATTAGGGCTGCAACTAAGGATTACTTTCATTTATGATAAATCTGTCAATTCGTTTCGCAATTAATACATTTTCTATAAAATGCCATGATGACATTCAAATTGTTTGTTTTGTTCAAAGAAAAACCTAAAACCACAAAATATTCAATTTTTGTTGTATGTAATGTTGTAATGCTACCAAGAACAAGGAAAAGGCTGGTATTGTTTGCAAGTTTTATTCCACGCCCAGCCAGATGACGAGTGAATCTCCACCTGCCCAAATGAATTAAGTCACTTACTACAGTATGGGAATATGTGTCGGGGGCGGCTGTCTTGGGCAAGAGAAATGACTAAATCTTTCAGACATGTGAAACAAGGGATCTAAGAATTTGTTAGGACGGGAATAATGATGTTTTTGTCTCTTAACTCAGAGCTAAGCAAACATAACATTAGCTGTTTTTGGTTCTACCACAACAACAAAAAACAGACCGGCTCACCACAAGCCTCAGTCTCCTCACTGTTAAGGCCTGATCGACCGCTGTAAATTTCAGCAGGTCTGCCCAATTGGCCCAAGTGACGTCCCCCTGCTAGCAGGAGCTCCACTGGCCAATCCACCCCTCGCCATGACCAATCTCCTACACAAACATCCAGAGCCCATAACCATAAATCCCACCCCAGGAAACACAACCAAACCACAAGCTTGCACAAAAACATCCTACAGCATCACAGGGAAAGTTACTGCCCAACAAATCTGGCCTTTCTTTCTCCTAAGAGCAGCAGGCCATTAAACTATTATGTGCTAGAATTCGGCTTTTCTCTCAATTGAAGGGACCACCTGAAAGTGGCCACTTCAGTTGGCACAGGGGCACTTGTCTGAAAAGGGGAGATGTTTGTGGGAGCTATAGCTGAATTATGTTTTTAGAGAGTGGTGGTGGCCTGTTTTATGGCTAGTAAACAGTTATAAACTGGTAAAATTTTCAATTGACCCCACAAAACTGAACATTTAAAGTTATAACTCAAATACAAAACTTTTTGAGCAAAAAGAAATAAATAAACAACTTTGAAAAAAAGAAGGGGAAAAAAAGAGTCTGGTCTTCTGACAACAACCCAGTTACTGACTGGTACTGTGAAACACTAAACAATGCAGTTTAAAGGGAGTACAGCCAGATCTTATCAGAGCGTTGTCATGACAAACAGTTTTCAGAAAAAAAGCCAGTTTTCATACTTGTGAGTCAGCTACTTATGTTCCTTCTCATTTAAAGACATTTACTGCCTCTTCTCACACTGCACTACATTGTCTGGAGAACACTTTCTGTAACATAGTAGGAGGTACCATGTTCCATAGTTACTGTAGTAAATACACTTTTAACCTCATGCTCCTCAACTATGCTGTGAGATGTTTGTTCTACCCTGAAGTGAAACTGTAAAAGAGCAGTTGTGTCTTCTGTTCTACCTGAGGCTTGAAGGCTAAAATAAGAGCAAAGCAAAGAAACCTTCAAGCAAATAGACAGTGTCCTGATAGCATCTGTTGTCGCAACAAAAGGCACTTTAAGTTAAAACCTCATACTGTTGGCCTGCACACTCTCCATAACTTCCACCGCACATTTCTCAATGTACATTCCAAAATTTTTTTGGCTCGATAATGAGGGAAAACCATGTTGTGTTTTGTTTCAAGACATTTTTAAGTGAAATTTACATTATATGCCTGTGTAGTCATGAAATTGAAGGCAAAACAATTACATAAAATGAAAAACAAAACAGGGCTTGTGTTTAGTATATCAGCTTGTGCAACAGTAGCATTTTGTAAACTGATTCTTCATAGTCAAGTTGTTCTAAGAGTTTTTTCCTGTATGGTTCAAATGGCAAAGGTTGTGATTCCCCCAGGGAGCAGCCAGTCAATGTATATATATGTATATACTCATAAATATATACTGCCATGTTTAATGTTACAGTGACTGCAACTGTTCCCCTATGCTTGGATTCCATAAAATTTGGCCTACATTTTTCACTTTTCCTAACTGGAACATTTTAGATGAAAGACAACCTTAACTAAATAGCCTCTTGTGAGTTGTATTCACGACCACAAATCTAAGATGAATTATTTTTAGGAGAGTTTTCATAGTCAATCTGCCTCACACCTACCATAGGTCTATTGAAGGCACTATAGCTACAAGTGAACATTTGTTCTGAAGGAATGCAGAGTATGCAGGAGAGCGGGGGGGATGGGAGGGGGACAGCAGCTCGGCAGTGTGTAGAGGACTCCTTTTTTATCCTGATTAAAACTATTAGCCAAGCTGTATTCTGCAAAGCAATGCAGACTAAAATGAAAATTTCAGAATGATGCTGACACTTTTATTGAATTTCTCTTTTATTATATTGGCCCTGAGATGCTATACAATTACTAGTACTATCACTTCCTATTTAATGCTTGTAATGTTGAGATCAATTTAAGCCAAAGTGTGTGCAACTTGAGTTAAGAGCAAGAGACACATTCCAACATAAGAAACAATCTGACTTCACTGTTACATACTGATCCCACAAGAATCTACTAAGTGGTTTGATGCAACATTATATGATGATGTTCATTTTTTGACCATGTGGAAACTGTTTAAGGCCAATTTTGTGCCTACAAGCTGTGTACTAATAGCCAAAGCCCCTTCCTTTCAAGATAATAATGTTGATTTATGCTAAACTACCAGTTGACAAAATGGCATGTTAACAACTTATTTACAAATTTGGTTCTATTTAACAGAAATGTCATGGTTAAACAATCAAATGTTTGATTCAAATTTTTTAGTATAACGCAGAGCGGTGAGAGGTTAAGGTTGGGGATGGGGACAGTGGTCAGTTCAAACTTATACAGCATCACATTCCTTTCTTGGGCTACATTCCTCCACAGCTTGACTATTGTTGGGCAACAATTTTTGCAAGCACTCTGACACAGGGCCCTGTTATGAGAGAAAGAGTAAATCTCTACCTAAATCTGACCCTGAGGAATCTCAGGGTGTGAATGTGGTGGGTCTAGTTAGCTCAAGCTTACGATCACTGATGGAGTTCCCCTGTGGGCTTCAGACCAACACCCACGCTGCATGCGTGCCCCTCCAGCTAAAAACTGGCGGGTGCCCTGGGAGGAAAAATAAGCACCTTCCAACATAAACTCTCTTGTGTTTTTTCTGTATGAAGAGCTATGAGACACACACTGAGTCAAATCTGCCTCTCTGCAATGGGAATACAAACCTGCCAGATCACCACAGGGTGCACGCCTTCCAGCAAAAAAAGCACTGTGTCGGTTTCACGCAGTGCTCCAGTGACAGAACTTTTCAAATATGGAAAGAATAACATGGGGGCTGGCAGGTACCTCGCTAACCTCCTCCCCAATTCCCTAACTACCTTGTTCCCAAAGCTTTCCTCAACCATTTGTTGCTGTCAGCCTGCTTAACTTTTCAAGAAAAATGCCAACACACATGCTGGTAATGACCAAACAATAACACTATGTGCAGAAACTTAGCAAAGTGTAACACTGCCTTAACGAAGTTCAGCAATATTTTTGATGTTTCTGGCGACTTGTAATCAACATTATTATTGTTCGTCTAACGTGCTTTTAACAAATACAGACATAGCATGTTTCATATCAGTAGAAAACAGACTTTTGACTGTAGCTTTTGAGTAACCTCCCTGACCCTTTAAATAAAAACACCAAAGTCATTATTCGAATTCAGTTACGATGTAAACACATACACACTGGACAAGAGTGAGACATACTAGGTTAACATTATCAAATCACCATTATGTGGAATGTCAGAAGGGACTGTAAACCAAAAAAAGGTTGTTTTACTTAAATTAAACGAACGCTTAATGACTTTGAGATTATTGGAGTACTTTCTATAAGGCAATAAATCCCTGTCTTTGGACATGGAGGTCATGTGAGTCTTTAAGAGACAACTGCCAGGACTGTTTCAATGTCAGCAAACAGGAGCCAGACGCATTACTAACAATACTGGGGCTACTGAGCACTCCATAAAAATTTAAGAACAAATTTGCGAAACTATCAGTCTCTAAATAAACATTTTAGGTCAAAGATGATGTACGTATGTCTTGTTTCCCTGATTGCTAGCTTTAAAGGAAAGCAGTTGATTTTTGGTTTGGGGTTATACAGGCAGTATCAGTTCACAATTTAAAATTAAGAGGACTGTAAACAAAATATATTGGATTTAAACTGTCCCCATCTCCCAGCCCTCTATGTTATCAGTTAATAAGGAAAATGACTCAATGTTTACTTTTGACTGGACAGCAAACCACAATATAAGTGGCAGCAACTTCCACCTAAAGTCTGTGTCAGTGTCTTTGAGAAAAGAAAAAGCACTTATCCAAATGGCATTTAGCTGCCTGACATTATAGCATCATGGTATGATTTCATCCCCACCTGCTGAATAAGAGCCGTTGTTAAAAGGGAGGCAAATATCCCAAATGTTTTTGTGATGGTTTACAGCAACACAGCACGAAGCAAGTCAAGGCTCACTCACAGAGGCCTCACTCCTCCAGCCAGAGGAATGGCTAAACAACTCACTCCCACTGCCAGACCTGCAGTTGGACCCCAGCGTGTGTGTGTGTGTGTGTGTGTGTGTGTGTGTGTGTGTGTGTGTGTGTGTGTTTGTAGGTATGTGTCTTTTAGCAGAACAGTAGGAGCAGCAGTAGTTGTAATAGTAGTCTCATGTTACTGATTCCACAGAAGGAAATGTGTCAATGGAACAACTACGTTAATGAGAAAGTAAATCAGAGGTCTTCCCCCAATTACAAGACAGAATATACTGTAATTATACATTAGTGCTCAAATGATTAGTTAGCTAAGCAAAACAACATGATGTCACTTTGGGCTTTGGGGATTTAAGATCGTTAATTTTCATTATTCATTTTAAATACTATTTATAGAGTAAATGAAATCCCTTTATTCAGAATCAGATTAACTGATAATGAAAAACAATATATAGCATACAGTAAGTTACTATCAGTCTATATGGTACTGTGAAACCTTGGTAAACACTGTATGAGGGTTTGTGTGGGCAGAGTGTTTGTGTGTGTCTGCAAACAAGAGCAAAGCCATCAAAACCAAGTGAGAAAAACAGAAAGTAAGTAACCTGGTGTCTGCTCTGCTAGTGCGCTTGTGTAGTGGTGTGTGGGAGTTAAGACATTAACAACACTGCAAGCGCTCCAGCATGTTAGCAGTGAGGCTGTTAACACGCTATGATCTGACACTCCATGTTCTGTGATGCAAACTTTGGGCTTCAGTGATCTATCTGTATCATCACAAAAAAAACACGAACAGCATTCCTGGACTCCCAAGACACTTTGCAGTGCCACGAGTGCAACTATATCATGTGGGTGTTGGCACAGGAGACATCAAAGCAGAACAGGAGCAGGGTTGCTGGCCAAACAAACATGACATGACATCTTCTCAATACATTCCCAGTGTATATACAATGGAATTTGCTGGCAGATCATTTTAGCTATCTATAGCATCATTGGTAAACATCAGATTTTAATGTCAGTGCCACAGTGCAAAGAGCAATGTTCCTGTTTAGACAATTTACATAAGGGTCAATCCATTATAGAAGAGACAGAGATATGTTCTTCATAGACAGTAGTCTCTTGATCAGAAGGCATGTTTGATTTTAAGTAAAAGACTTAATCAAGTGGAAAAAGTCTAACTTTCTTGCTCTTATCATGTGATGGAGGTTGCTCTCTGAATGCAACACATTCCCCACCACTACCTGGGGTTTGCTGAAAGTCTATCTAAGACATTTAAACTAAAGTAGAAGCAGGCAAGAGGACACAAAAAAGCACTTTATCAGATTATAACCCATAGATTGCATTTAACACGCATTGATTATGGGTGACAAGTATCCAATATGGGTTTTCTTTCTTCAACTCTGTCATTTTACAACGTTCTACTTCCCTGACCCCCATAGCACCTGCACAAACATTTCTGCATTCCAGCTCCCCCTGAACTCACCTTTACACTGGAAAGCCTCCTTGAGGCTGAGCAATACATCAGCGAACCACCGTACATCATTCACCAGCTGCATCACATACTCCGGATCCGCTCCTGGTGCCTCCACCATTTGAGACGTTAGCCCCATGCTGCTCAGAGGATTTGGGTTCTTGGAGATGTGGCCCAAATCCCAGGTCTTGGTGGATCCGACTGACAGAGATCCTGTGTGGGGCTTGGAGAGGTGTCGTGGCAGACCTTGGGTGTGCGTTGTCCCTCCACCACTGCTGCTGCTGCTGCTCTTTCGTATCATTCCAGCAGCCACTTCAGCTGCCATCCTTTGCAGGGGGCACAGCAGGCCAGCTAGCCCGTGAACTTAACACACTCCCCTGGTTCCTGGATGGCTGAAAAACAGAGAATCGTAGGTGAAGATGATGACTTTGTGTCTGAGGGGGAGGGGGTCTCCTATCCAAACTCATTAATCTACAGTGTAACGGATTTTTAGACCTATTACACATGTATAGCAACCACTTAAAGATAAGAAAACTACTCAAATCAAATAATGTATACACTCTAAAATCAAATAAACAGCACAGGTGTATTTCTCCTGGCTAGATTATCATTTCACCATAATTTATAAGTTATTCATTGGTCATGTGACATTAAGTTTAGAGTTTACAGCAAGCATAAGATATTTTATAGTCAGTTTTGTCTCTACTAAAAGTAATTTAATGTTTTCTTTTGTATCACAAAATGATTTACCATGGTTAACATTGAGCAACATTTTGCTGTTAACGTTAGCTAAGCTTGTAGCTTGTTTGTAAAATAACGTTAACGTTTTCTGTCAATAGTTACACATAGAGGCACTCCCATACATTATCATATAATTAAAGAAAATACTAATGCCAGTAATCACATTTAAAAGTCAAAAGCGAAGTACAATCACGGGAGGTAATTACAAAACTCCAACAACATCGAAAACAACGCTTTCTTTTTCAGGCAGTTGAATGAAAAGTGATGCGAACGTCACTAACGTTACCGTTAACGTTACCCCGGTAAAGTCGACCCCGGGTCATAAACTGCTTTGCTGGCACAGCCAAAAAAAACGCTATTTAAAACTCACCTGCTCGGCAGTTTACTGACATAATGGCCACGTTATCCAAGCAAATCTTTGCTCAATGGAGCCTGTGAAAACCCAAGAGCATTTCCGTTAGAAAAACCGAACTCCAACAACGGCTGAAAGTTTCCGCTTTGACTCACTGTACATCGAAAAGTCCACTATCAGCAGCTCTCAAGTCAATCGTATTTACAAGTCGGTTTGTCACATGACGGTATAGACGCGTTTTGATTGGCCATATCATCTCAACTGAATGGAGATGTGATGCCTTCATGTACTGGCGGACGTTTTGGGAACACAATGAGCTGGATTCGTTTTACGTTATCTTGCAGGGATAGTGTGATGTATTATTTTAATTAAATTCAATGTTCAATTTAAGAGGACGCTTCAAATAAAAGATCTTTGTAACTGCAACTTCAAACCTCGCCTAAAAACATGTAACCTTTAAGAGGAAATTCATCACATTGTCCATAGACTGTAAGCATCATACAATGTCAACTGAATAAGGATTGTTCGATGACCTCTGAATGTTCCCGAAAAACAGCATATATTTTTTTCAGAATAATATTTGGATTTTTGCAAGAACAGAAGATATGGCATACATTATTAAATAATATATATGAATATAACACGTCACATTTGTAACATTTGTGGGCAAAATGCCTTACGTTTGTGTTGTTAAATTTAGTGTTGCCCAAATTGCTGAATAGCTTTTTTTGCCATTATATTTTGTTTCAGTGGTGGAATTATTTGACACAAACAAAGAACTGAAAACTTTGCAGAGGAGTGCTCATTTCTTAGCTGAAAAAGAGTCTTTCTCAACTCTTATATATTGATTAAAAACAAGCGTCCAATACCAAGGAATGTAAATTGAATTTTATTAGTAGTAGCATGATTATTACTGATTCTTATTAGTAGTAGTAGTATCACTATATTACTTTTGACACATTAATTATATAATTTCTGTGTGTTTAAACTGGGCACACTGGATGTATGGAGTGCACTTGTTCTGTTCCTGTTCTGCAATAAATACAGTCTGGTGTTTTTGGAGCACAGGCATAAGTCTTGCCAACAAATTTAGACCCCATCTCAGACCCAAAGACAAAAAATAACATCTCTAGCCTGCTAATTAGATGAGAAGAGATTAAGCAAACGATTAAAGGAATAAATGAAAATGTAGTTATTTGTATCAAAAATACTGCTAGATTACATTTTAATAGATTTTAAATAGATATAAACAATTATTTATTATATTATTTAATATAAAAAAAGATTTTAAAATGCTTTTTCCATGTCTAGGTAGGTCAAATGAATAATCAGCCACATTACTGTGATTCATTTAAACTTTTGATCAATAGTGTTGTCCCAGACAAAATAAAATCCCAAATCAAACTACCAGCACCACTGCTGCCACCTAGTGTACATATGTAACCATAGAACTCTTCCTGGCAACGTATGGTTTAGGGATGTTGGATGGACATAATTTTATACAGAAACAAAAACAAAATAAGCTTCTGCATTACAAAAGCAACAAAGCCCTTCAATTTGTGTCTTTCCAATGACATTGTTTAGATTCTTAGAAAGCTTTTCGTATTTTTCAACTGCTAGATGCTTTATCAAACTACCAACTGCTTTTTTGGTTCAGTCAGTACTCATTTTTGTGTTATGTTGAGGTGAAGTGTCATGTAGTAGTACATAAACATGGTGGAACAGTTGTGAACTAAAAAAAAGCTAAGAATTCAATGTCTATGGTTAATCAGTGTTTCTTTATTTTAATATACAAAAAGATGGATGTATTCTCATCTAGTTTATATTTCTAAGCATTTCAGCTCACAGATAAAGTTGCCATTCATACTGTTTTAGTGAAACCAACCACCACACACACACACACACACACACACACACACACACTCACAAAGTTTACATAAACAGGGAAGGTCACAGGACTCAGTCAAACATCCATTCACACTACGAGAAGTGAACAACATGTTGACTGTAAATCAAAAAGGAAAAGATTTTGCATTCACAGGATTCACACATGAAAAAAGGAAGAAACCTTTTACATTTGTCACGTAAATATATACACAATTTTTTTTTCCTTTTATCTGAATATGAGACTGACTCCATGTTAGTGTTACTAACGAGGTACTGCATGAGGTAACTGGTTTTTCTGTTCAGAAGAGCTGGGTGTAAGACAGCATTTGGAGGCAACAACCAACCGCGGCAGATTTTCCTTCGTGATCGTTGTTTTTCTGGCACAATACGTGAAAGCACCTGGGTCACGTTCAGCTTACACACAGAAACTCAACCCACAGCATTATATATTTTTTTCTATCAGGAAGCTTTAACATGTCCACATCAGAACATGATCCAGGTGTGATGACATGTACTTTATTGATCCGCAGAAGTTTAGTTACTTAAACTATGATATACTAGTGACTATTGCTGTATAATAAATATATTGCTGGAACCTTGGACCACGCACATGCCACTGCTGTCTGTACATGAATTGTAATGGGGCTTCATTATTAATCAACCAATCATGTGGTTAGACACATTGATGATTTCCTAACACTAAAAACATTGTTCTGTATTGATTGAAGGTTTCCCTCCCCACCCCCCACATGTTCTTCACCAAAACAGCACAGGAGCAAGCATCACAGACCACTGTTAAAATCACCATCTTTCCACAGCACTAATCAAAGCACAACAGATGAGCCTGTGTGTTGTCCAACTTGGCTAGATTATCACTGAACAAGTCAGAACATCACATCAGCGGGTTAATATTGAGGTAATACTGTTCAAACTGGCATATCCAGCGAGTGGCCAATAACAGAAGCTGCCAGCACCAAACCATCAGGGATTTTTTTTCTCTTTTTTTTTTTTATGATATACACAGTAAGCTTACTAATGCAAGTGCTACCTACGCAGCTTCTGACTCAGAGGAACTGATACCATTATTCAAAGAAATCAGTAACACAACCATCATTCTTGAAAGAAGTGTGTGTGTGCGCATGTGTGTGTGTGTAAAAAAAAGAATAATCTCAGGGCTAGTTGTCAAAATTACTTTTAAATATATAGAGGTTGAACTGAGAAATCCCTTTCTGATTCTGTGAAATGAAAACAGTAATGCCCTGATTTTGTATTTTTGAAAATCAGATCAGTGTTCTGCAACTGTGTGTACAGGTCTATTTACAAGAATCTGCCTCTCTTCTTTTACGTTTGTACAGCATTGTACACTGTGACAACTGGTCAGGCTCTATTTAAAATTAAAATTAAAAAAATCTCCACAGACAAAAGAGGCCCAAGCGGCAATAAAATATCTCAACTACTAAAACACAATAAAATACATAACACAACTTGATATACATGTAGAAAAAGCCTGAGGTACTTGTCAGAATATCTGAGGTCAGTCTGGAGGAGTAAGCAGCTGAGGGCTTACCCGGTCAAAACAAAACACAAAAAAAACAAATAAGAATATTAGCCTCACATAATATCATTAGCGTTATATTAACAAAGAATACATGTACATCTACAAATCCTTGAGTATCCTGGAATAGTCACAGCAGCATAACAGACATTCAATGTATGGTATTCATGTTATGATACAACTATGGCATTGCATTTGAGACAAAGGCAACCACTTGAGCTCTCCTTGCATGATGTACAGTGACTGAGGTAATCTGGGGACTGGTGTCCGACTGAGTCTGTTCAACAAACACTCATGAAAATTAAAAACAGACATGTTGCTTACTCAAGTATGGCCCTCGCAAGAATAAACCCCAACTCTATGTCCATGGTTCTTACTTTAAAAACACACTCTCTATCCATCTCACATCATTTCGTCTTAAAATTCCTCTCTCTCTCTCACACACACACACATATACATAAACACACTCAAGCAAACAGTTAAAAATCGAGAATGTGTAACATTGCAACTCCAGGCAGCATCGGTCAATGCTCCTGGCACTGGCAAAGGAGTAACTCTGAATTACTACAATTTAAAAACAAAAAAGAATAATCCAGGAATATGTCCATGATAGCTAGCTGGATAGCTTGGCTCTCAACTTTGAGAAAGTGTTCCAAAGAAGCCTACCGGATACCTGAGAGGTAGTTCCCCCGGGGACAAGACGGCTTGTCCCAAATCTTCAAAAAGTCCAAAATGTCAAATACAACTGCTCTGCTCCCATTTTTGCTCCTCCCTTGCGATAACACAGCGGTGCTCCGATGTTTTTTGATCTTAAATCCCATTCAGAGGCATTCACAGGTTTAAAATAAGAGAGCACGCTCGAGTTTAAAAATCGAGAAGGTTCGACCCCTGAGGAAGATGAATATATTTTGTCTAACAGTCTCAAAACGGTTCCTCCGAGGTGTGCAGCACGTCGTCCGAGGTTTGGAGCAAAGGTTGATTTCATTTGGCCGCAGACGATCATGACCAAGACATGAAAACGACAAAGATCACAACTCATGAGGTAATAAAAACAGACTAACACAAAAGAAATACATGAGGTAATGACAACAAGATTTGACACATTTGTGTTATCAGATGTGCCCATCGTATAACTTATTACTACTTTAAAACTACAGCAGATGGATGTGTTAGTAAGATCTGACTTTTGACCACAAACATTAAAACGGGGGGGGGGGGGGGGGGGGGCAGTATTGGGATAAAATAGCAGCTGCATTCAAGTTGCTAGTTGTTTTTTATGCTTTTAAATATTCACGGAGATCCGCTGAGTTTGATTTGAAACATAAAAAGTCAGGAGCTCAGGCGAAGGATGTCACCCATTCAGGTGCTGGACTCTTTGGGAGGTAGGTCCTCGTTGGTGAGAGACGTCACAATGGAGGCGGGGCTGTCTGAGGTAGTGCTGCTGATGGTCCTGGCGATCTGGCCGATGCGCTCCTCGACGCAGCCGGCGGACAATCGCGCCTCTGCGTCGTGGTCCCAGCATTCTTCGATGGTCTCGCACATCTGGCTAAGACCCTGTAGCCACAAACCAGAAGTGAGTAAGTTTGTAGGGCAATTCTTCTTGCACATACGTTGCACTCTGATACTATTTTACTAATCTGTATATATTGTTTTTAATAGCACAATTCTACTTTTGTACATCTTTTTATTTCACACTCGTTTCTCATGCCAATAAAGCCCCACTGAACTGAACCCAAACATTAAATAAAAATACATTTTATGGGACAGAAATCCCTCTGTGGCCTAAAGCTGTAGACATAACTGACAGGAGTTTCAGAACAAAAACAGAACCGATTCTGAGAACTGTAAGTCCTGGAAAAAAGGATGCATGACATCATGGTATTGCTGTTGAAACTGCTGGTGCTATTCTTCCACTGTTACTCACAGGATGTTTAAGCCAGCAATCCTTGATGACTGGACGCATCTTCTTGTGCACAACTACATCCTGCAGATCCTCCAGGGAGGGATGCTGGCCTATTTCATCCTCAAACGGCAGCATGTACTCGCCAACTGTACCAGTAAGGGGAGCAGTGAGGTCACAGGATGGACACCGTTAAACACAGATCAAGTAAACAGTGCAGTATTTGTATTTTGAAAATCTGAAGCTTGCTCTCTATTTAAAGAGTTAATGCACACATTACACCTTTAACCTAGATCAGATGGGTTTTCACAGACAAAACATAAATTAATCCTTTGTTTATTAGGTCAGCACAGTGACCTTTCGTCTGAGGGCAAAGCAGCATTCCAGCACTGTTTGACTCACCGTCAGTCTCCGAGCAGCGGGACACCAGCTCCCACAGCACCAAGCCCATAGCATACATGTCTATCCTCAGGAAGGAGTCTCGCTGGAAGTTGATGGCTCCCTCCAGCACCTCTGGAGCCATGTAACGCCTCGTACCCACCTGCCAGGACAACAGTATATATGAGAATTTGCATGTACGTTTCTGAAGAGAGATTATGTCATCAAACTAATGTGTGATTGTGAGGAGTCCATCAGGTTTCACATGCTGGCTGGTAGCATTTCTAGAAGTTTCTGGGAAACTTTCTACCCACAGGCCGCAAAGACACTTAATGAACCCCAACCATGAGCCACTTTAACATTGTCGCAATGAAAAATAATGCTTTAGTATCAGACAACATCTTGACTCACTGCTGAATAAACTGAATCGAATGCAATGAATATGAAACCGTAACTGACTAAATATTGCTTTAGAGCAGTGGTTCTCAAACTTGTTATGTTATGACCCCCTTTAAAAGTCGATAGCCTCAACATTGTTTTTTTTGGTTTTTTTCCTTACATAAATCATTTTCATTCAACTTAGTTCTACTCCATATTTTTCCCTGGTAATCCATGTTTTAATGTCCCTCCAGGGGGCCAACCCCTCATTTTGAGAACCACTGCATTAGACTGACAATTTAGAAGAAAAAAAAACAGTGAAGTGTTTCTATACCTGGCCGTGAGTATCTCCAGGAGGTTTTCCTGGTTCAAATCGTACAGCGAGCCCAAAGTCTCCAATGACTGCAGTCAGATCATCTCGTAGCATCACATTCTTACTCTTAAAGTCCCTGGGAAATTAATTTCAGGAAAAATCTGTTACAATGCAGTAATTACAGAGACATTTAGTCACCAATTCTTAGTCACATGTATTAATCCATGGACTTAAAGGGCAAAATTACTAAATAAAGCACAACCAGAAGAGGGCAGTACTAATGAAAGGTTTCATGAAATTTAGTCTGGTTTTCAGCGTTTAGAGGTTCAGGAAAGCCAGGCACGTTTTTGTTTTCCCTACCTGTGTGCAATGGTGGGTTTGGGCCCCTCTCCCTTATAGCTGGGAATGTCTTCATGGAGGTAGGCCAAGCCGCGGGACATTGTCTCTGCTATGTGACACAGCTCACTCCAGGTCACAGTGTTACCCTTCAGGTGGTCTGTCAACGAGCCCTACACACACGCAAAACATACAAAAGATTCATGGACAAGGATTAATAAACTGCACAAGAATCAAATTTTTCTTGTGAGTCAGTATCTAAGGAGTTAGCCAACCCTCAAATAGATTATTTTTGGTCCCATGTTTCACTTAATTTGCCCGCCGAGTAGTGTCGTTTGGCAGAATTACCAAAGGAATCTAAATTCACACAATATAGCTTAAAATATCATTAAAATACTCACGAAAATTCAAACATTTAAGAAAACAGATGACACATGCAACGATGGCACTCACACAATAACTAACTAAATATGTTTGTGCCACTGCTAGGGATAGAAAGAGGTGCTACAAAATGTGGTGCTTGAAATGTAATGCTACATTTGTGGTTATGGTAATTATTGTTTAATTCTGTTTTAATATATTGATACCTTTGTTGAGAAGACCAATGAACAGGATATTCTGGTAGCCTCGAAGTGTTAAATCAAAGTATTATATTCAGGCACATGCATTTAATTGCTGCTGTTTTTGATACTAGTAGTTTGACATAAATGCCTGTATTGTTTTTACATTACATGCTTAAAATGTATAAATCTAAGCAATATTCCATCACTTTAAAGGTATACTGCCTACTGCTGACCTGCCACAAGTAATAAAATCTTCTCTAATAAAAGCTGCTCTTTTGTTGAGGTAAATAAACGCCTCTGCCAATATTGGATAATGTCCAGCATTTCGAGACAAAGAGGCCCTATACCTCAGCATGATAATACTATATATGGACATATACATGCGGCACTCACCCGCTCATGAAACTCTGTGATAAGCCACAGCTCTGTCTCCAGGTTGGTTCCATGCTTCTCCGCTGCGATGTAACGCAAGAGGTTTTCATGTCGCATCCCCGGAGTCAAGAATATGTCCCGCTCGTTTTGCCATGACTGCTTATCCTATAAGAACACACACAAACCAGAAAGTGGAGTCTTGATGATTTATACAGGCACTTTTGAAAATCTCTTTCCTTATGTTACACAAACTTGCAAGCCCCAGTTTGTGCCGCTCATGTATTAAACATTACATTCAAGTCACAGCGCTAAGCGTCCGATTTTCCAAAAAAACAAAGATATACTTCATGTAGAAGGAAAATGATGTGGCTGAAAATGATGTGGCTATACTGAAGCAGCATGTCAAGTTGTCAGCCAGGAAAGATAAAGCTTGGTCGCAAATTGGTCTTCCAAATGGACAATGACCCAAAAAGCATACTTCCAAAAAATGTGACAAAATGACTTAAAGACAACGAAATCAAGGTACTGGAGTGGCCATCACAGAACCATGACCTCAATCCAAGTGAAAATTTGTGGGCAGGACTGAAAAAAAGAGTGCACAAGCAAGGCGGCCTACAAACCTGACTCAGTTACACCAGTTCAGTCAGGAGGAATGGACCAAACATCCTGCAACTTATTGTGAGAAGCTTGTGGAAGGCTACCTATAAAACTATTTTAAAGGCATTGCTACCAAATACTCAGTGTATGTACGAGAATCACAAACAAGATTTACAAAAAGCAGCATTCAACAAGAAGTGACAAAACTTTGTAATTAATACTGTGGACATACCTGAACAGGGAAGATCTTTACAGCAACATATTCGCTCATGAACTGGGCCTTCCATACACAACCAAAGCGCCCCCTGGCTTTGATTTCCAACAGCTGCAGTGGTTTCAGACCCACCAAGGGGGATGGAGGGGCTGGTCCAGGATCCTGAATAACAGACAAGGAAAACAAGCAATGTTTTCTTATTCTGATAAAGCTATCTCAAAGATGTCGGCACTTGGCAGTAAAACAGAAGAACTGGGTGATTAGGATAAGCAGCAAGGTCGACGAGCAGTATAGAAACTCTAACGTTAGCGTCACAGACTTTAAATATGAAATGGCTTCTCTCACCTCGCTGAGGTCTACATGGCCATAGGGAGGTTTGCGGTGGCGGTACATCCACAAGGCCAGTACGAGGGCCAGGGACAGCACACAAAGAGGCAGCAGGGAGTACACTAGAACATTGAGCAGGGACGGCACTCGCGGCGGAGGCCGGATTTTCACTGTCAAGGAGGAACAGAATAATTGCACCATGTCAGCTTTATGACTTGTAGGTTATTAGCAGCATCCCTCACAGACCATGAGCCGGGTAACTAGACAGTCTAATCTGTCTGTAAAAATGCAACAACAAAAAGGTACTGAATGCTGCAATACCACATATACAAAGTGTAAATGAACTCAGTGTACTTACACATTCAGCAAATTGTATTACATAACTTGTAAATTATGAATGTTAACATGATAGTTTGGAGTCCTACGTGTATGGCTTTTAAATAAAACTACAATGGCAAGGCAAATGACCAGATTCTTTTGACAATGCCTCTCATCTAAATGCCTAACAAGGCACCATTTTCCAATGTTTAAAAGGAAGAAAAAAATAACACAAACTGTGTAAAATGTATCAGTGTTTTCTTTTAACTACTAGATGCAAGGCTAAGCTTCACACACTAATTGGACGGGAAAAGCAAAGAACTATTTTTTGCTTGTACTATATGTGGGATGCATTTGCACCTCACCTCGGTTGCCACTGCCAATCATGTCAGGAAGGTGGGTGAATCGTTCATTGCAGTAGTTGCCCTCGCAGCAGCAGAAGAAGACCTGAGGGTTTTCCTCCATGGAGACACACTCTTGCCTAAAACGGTAGATGACACGCCCGCATTATTACTTTGATAACCAGATGTCCAAATACATGCCAAACGTATTAACAGCCAAAATATCGAGATAGTAACACTAAAGTAGCATTGTGTGATCTAGAGTGTCTAGTTTGTGTTTTCCTGTAACTTGTGCTTCTGCTGTACATAAACCTATTACAGACAGTCATTTATCCTATTTATTGTGAGGACTCTGGCTTTGACCCATGCACTCCTTGGTATTGGTTTCTGGTAATGAGGGTATGAGCCAGCAAACACAAAATTTTATGGAGTACCTAAATGAGCAAAATCTCTTTTGCTGAGAATATGTTTTCTTGTTAACGTTACGAAAATGGCAACAGACAGCTAGATTTTAACTTTTTGAAAATAGCCCACCTATTCGTCACTCTTCATTTTCTGTCACTATTTTACGTAGCTTTTCAAGCAGATTATTCCGATCAGACTGAAACTTATTTTTCCAGGTCTCATTCCTGTAATGCTTATAATTACAGCCAACAGCACTTAAGGCCAAAGCCATTTCCCTTGAAATTGCCAAAAAATTTGTACCTGCATCTAAGCCTACAATTTGTGCCGATCCTTTTCCAGCAAAGATTTGAAAATACGCTTTTGGTTTAGTGTATTCCATGCAGATCAACATTAACATGGCACTGTGTCACTCATAATAGCAGTATCTTTATCCAGAAAGTCTCAAAGAGTGCATTTCTATCGCAGAACAACCTTGAGTAATCAGAAAGTTACAAAGTCTAAAACACACAGGTTAATCCTTGACACACACACTTATATTAAGCCAGTTTAAGAAAACCTGTTGAGATGAATTAACCGCTTGTATTATACATAATATAAATAAACTCAATATACTGTAATGTATATTCTGAATACAAAATATGTGGATGCAATAGGAAACATGCCTTTTAGTTTACATTTGGTTTTATACATGTCTATACAATTAGATTTATACAAATAGAGCTGCAATACTTTAATTAATCGGTTGCTCAATCAAGAGAAAATTTGTTGAGAGCTATTATGACAGTCCATTAAGCTTTTGAGTGACTTTACAAGAACAAATGCTGGATATTTGCAAGAATCCGTTTCTTAAATATGTATATTCGCTTTTCACTGCTTTATATCATTGTAAATGGAATGGATTTGAACTGTGAAACAAAATGAACAATTTGAATAAGTTATCTTGAGCTCTGGGAAAATGTTCCTTCCTGGGTTTTTTTAAACATTTTCTGAAATTTATAAAGAACTACTGAGAAACAAGTAGGCAGATTATTTGAAAGTGAAACTAAGTTAGTTAGTGTTAGTTGCAGCCCTAAACCACTCTAGCTTTATATCCAGTCTGTCAGTAGTACCATGTGTATGTATGGTATCTGCAGATTTGTGTATGTTTGCTTGCTATCTTAAGATAGTCGACGTCTGTCAAGACTCACGCTGATGATAAAACACTGTAAATAACGTTTTTAAGACCCAGTGCAAATGGACCTCAGTCAACCTGGTAATGCATCTTGCAGTGTTATTATCGTTTTATTTCAAGTTTGGGTGTTTTCAGGTCGGCCAGTGATTATTTCCATACTGATGAATCTGTTGAGCCGTCCGATAACATGACATCTTGTGCCAAACCGCTTGTTTAGTCCAGGCCACAACACAGATATTCAATGTACAGTGATATAAAAAGAGAAAAACAGCTGATCCTAAAAACCAGCAAATGATTGTCATTTTTGCTTTGATAAATTAGAAGTAAGTGATTGTGACTCAAAATTGTTGTTTTTAAACTCACTTTCTGTAAACTAATCAATGAATCGACCTGTCAAGCTTTTATTTCTGTCCCTGTAAATGCCACTGGGTCACACTTATGAAGATGTATTCGACTACATGTGGGTACTGAGGCAGATATTTCTGTTGGAACTTGCTGCCAGTTACTCTGGGTACAAGCCAGACACCAATAAAATATAAATGTAAATGCAAGTCGGCGATGACCTCGCTCAGTCGCCTGACCTGTCATAGCAGTTGAAGTCGTCCAGCCAGCAGCCCTTCTTCACCAGCTTGATAGTCCCTGAGGAGTTGAGCCAGGAGGCATAACAGTGCAGTCGCTTGTCCTTCTCCCCCTCGCAGCGCTCAAAGCCGCTCTGGTTGGTCCTCTCCGTACGCCAGTTATCATTGTAGTACACACACTCCCGGGTCTCTGCTTCGCCCAGACTGTACCCTGAGATGGACAGAAGGCCTCAGTCAGATCACATCATAATGAATTGAAACTCAACGGCAGAAGCACAGACATATGGCACAGGATCCGCTCTGTGCCACGAAGAAACATCTCTGAGCAGAGCCTCTACCATCACTCTGGCACATGGCCAAGTTTGGGAGCTCTCTGTAGTAAAAAAGGGAGTTCCTCTGGGCTAAGACATTGTTGCTGAATAGTAGTTCAGCATAATCCCATTCACTAAAATATCTTTTCAAAGACCGATGACTAAAAAAGGAAGAGAAATGGCAGAATTTAATTAGCTATAGAAAAACAATGGCATGCCCTACTGTGGAATAGAAACACACCGACACGCTACTTCTATAGATAAGGACTCTTGTATCCTGCTGGAGTATGACACATCTAGAAACACAGATAAGACCTTGTTCTTTAAAGGGCCAAAACTGTCATTTAGCAGCAAAGAGTGTCCCCTAACCAAGCTCCCAGCTGAAATGTAACAATAGCTGTCAGTCTCTAACTATTGCACAATTCCTAACTGGAAAAGGTTTCATTATTACTCTTTGTGGATTTACTGTTGGACACACGCAAGCTACAAATGTAAGACATGGTTTGAGGAATACTGAGACAGATAACATGCCTTACATTTCAGTCACAATATCAGTTGGACATTAATGCCTTATCTTTGTTCACAGAAAAAAATAGTGCATGTCTCTTTAAATCCCTGCCTATAGGAGGCTGCCCATCCCCCAGTGCTACCCCCACCAACCCATTACACACACACAAGCAGGCACACACACACTCTCTTGCAGGCATGCACCCACTTAAATATACATACATTTAGTTGTCCAGCAGCATACAATGGATTTCATCACAGCATATAGGGATGCATGCAATGAATATCAACTCATGCTCATTATTAAGGATGGAAGGAAGGTGGTAGGGGCAAAAATGCCACACACACACACACACACACACACACACACACACACCAAAGCAGTGATGCTCAATGCTCCATTGAGCAGAGATGGCATTTCTGATATCTGTGGTCACATGATCCGGGAGGACTTTTACTACAAGATCATTCCCCAACCCCCCGCCCTCTGTCACTTACTGGGGCTTACACCACAACAACATGAATTCTGGAGAAGCAGCTTATACACTCCTCTTAATCTATAAACCATAAAGGCATTAGCCATAGCGCGACTGGGCACACAAGAGGCAGCAGCGCCTGAATTAAATTTTTATTACAGTTCGAGGAAAAGCTAAAAACGTGAGGAGGGAAAGGTTGATGATGTTTTTAAATTAAGTCACAACGGGGAGTGCCCAGCGTTGGGATAAAGGTTAACAGTGTACAATAAAAATCTCCCATACGAGTTGCAAACGCTGGCAAAAGAAAAAACAAAGCCAAACAAAAGATAAACAACCCTCATGCTCAATTTCACGTGGTACCAAGTAACAGGCTGTGGAAAAACCGAGCCGTCGAACTGTAACGGCAGTTCAGATTGAAGACCTGACAATCAGCTGCTGTCTCTTCAAATCAAACGCCATTGATTTATGAAAATCCCCTCACTGAGAAAGTATGTTTCCACAGGATCTTGTTCAGGCTGGAACCACAAACAAGAGTGGGGACCTGAGATGTAGCCTATAAGGTTTCAGGATGTTGATGCAGCTGCTGCCTTCTATTCCTGCCACTGTTGAGAAAAGACGAGGGGGTACGCAACAGTTTCAAATGTGGATACATTTTGTTGTAATTTCCCTGCTTAAACGTCTCTATGCAATGTCGTGTGTATATTTATTGCACATACAAAAAGTCTCGGCTGTTGCTTAAACAATTCCCGTGTGTAAACAGACCGTGTTAGAGAGGCAAACAGAAACAAGGCGATTATGGGTAAAATAATATAATCCCCGCGGCTGAACGATAGTAGGCTAAATATCCACCGCCAACAAAGTTTAATCAACCAACAGACGGAAACTCGTGTCAATCGCGGACAATTTCGCCAGCAACAACAAAAAAAAATGTGTCTGCCTCGGGACGAACAGCTCGGGAACGGGGGGTGGGGAAAACTGTTGCAAATTCGGAACCGACAATAGCGGCTTACCTGCGCATAAAGTTCCCAGAAGAAGTGAACAAGTCAGCCACGAAAAAGACATGTTCCGTTTTAAATACAGGGCAGCGATTTCCCCCACTTTCCGCCACGAACATTAAAACTCAGGCTGTCCAAAACATCAGTCCGGGATCAAAAACGACCACAGGCCTCCGGTCCCTCGGTAGCCTAACCACCACCACCACCACAGCGCGTGTCAATAGCCGCGGCGCTGCAACAATGTTGCAAGAAAAAAAAAATAGGAGCGATTAATTGACTTCCCGTCTGTTAGTCCGTTAATAGGTGCGGCATTTCGCGTCGGAAGTGGGTCCAAAAGCCAAATGGGAAGCTGTTAAACCGTCCGAGACGAAAACCCAGCACTGTTTTGTGAGGTTATTCACTTGAATAGTAGCACCGCTTCCTCGGGAGGTCGGTCGGGGTTTACATGCATGTTACTGATCTGTGTCCAAAATGGCTTCTAAATGGGGAATGGGCTGCAAACAGGGAAACCCGGATGTGTAAACACAAAGAGGGGAATTCAGGCAGCCAGCGAGTGACCTTAACACGACACCGCATACACGCCTGAAATGACTTTATGTTTTTATTTTTGTTGTCTCGTATCGATAATTATCACGTTGTTTTTTTTTAAATCCTTTAAAAAATCCTGACAGAAGGAATGTGAGGTGCTGGTGAAAGATGTGTGATTTCCACGCTGGAATTTGTCCCGATTCCAGCTGATACAACACTTGCACTTTCTGTGGTCAGAATCGGTATTTTATGGTCTTCTTTTCGGTTCTTATCATATCCCGGGGATTAAATGAGATTTCCAGGTAATGCATAGTGATTTTACTGGTTTCACGTAGAGAATAGTGCAATATTTTTTTGTTTCTTTCAAAAAAAATAACAGTAGGCCTATACATTTTCATTTTATTTAGAGTATACCTTACAAATACCAAATGTATTAGCTCGTGCAATATTTAGACCTAAGTTATATAATTTTGTCCGTGATAATTAGTATAGCTTATAGCTTCACAAATAAAATAAATTCCCGGAGAGTTTCCATCTGAATGATCTTTTATGCATTAGTGGCAGTGCTAAAAATAGTTGACCTAATTTGGAGTAATAGGATACAATAAACGCTTGGCTATTTAAAATGTATTCGTTCCAATTAATCATTTCACCGCCAGACAGTGTTAAATATAAAATATAACTCACACAGCAAAACCAAAATAGAGCCAAACTATGGCTCATAACACTAAGCAGTTTTTTTATTATTATTATTATCACAAAAGAGGAAGTGTATGACAGTACTCTTCCCCAATTTCCAAACATATTATGAATTTAATATATTTAAACATATTATTGTCTTGTATTATGTCTGTTGATACTCTAAAAATGATCTGTGACATTAAAAAAAGTGTTTGTGTCAAAGGACTGGTCAGCCTACCCACTCATCAAGTCTCCCAGCCAACAGACAGTCACTTTTAGAAATATTTCCCTCAAAAGAGTTAAAGTTAAAGTCATTTTCCTCTGACTAATTGATTGTTTCTCTTTTGTAATCTCCCGACTTAAGAAGACCTGCGTACCTCCATTAGAGCTAGTCATCAAGGATTATTTATAAAATATAATAGAGGTCTATAAGAATAATAAACTGCAGACATCTTGTCTTAAATGCACTTTGTAGCATTCAAGTTTCTTTTCAAAACCGAAGTCCTTTGTGTATAATAAATCTCATCATCATAGAAAATCAGCAATGACATTGTTAAAATGCCATTAAGCCTTGCTCACAGGTCCCTCTCTCTTTCTCATCTTTGACATCCAGACTAATGGCATGTTGGTGACACCCAGCCAATTCAAGCAACAAATGGCTTAGGAATAAGGTTAGCTATAGGTAATTGCCCTTAAACTAGTGCTCTTGAGTGTAACTCAAGACAACGCATTTCCTCATTAAGCTATCCTATATTGACCCTGTAACTCGATAGAGGCCATGAGCAAAGCTTTGTAAAGATAGGTGATCTGTTGTCATGACAGTTAGGAGAGAAAGCACATGAATGCTCATTAAAGGTCCAGGAGCCACAACCTCGGTGCGACTTTACTAGAAGAATAAGAGCATGTGGAGAAATGATGCAGAGGCGCAATAAAAAACATGAAACTATGAGCTAACAGTCTTGTAAATGGCTTTTAAATATAACTTTTGCCAGTCTGTCACTACTTATACTGCATTGTACATGTCATAAATACAATGCTGTGCGCATAATATGATGGAAAACTGCATATAATCTCATTGGACTAACTAAATTAAGTTGAATTGAAAATATTCATTAATACATAATTCATAATTAGTGTTTCTGTTCTTTGGTTTTGTTCTTCATTCAAGGAAGGATTTTAAAAATCCAGATATTTTTTTATGTGTTTGTGTCATTGCTGTTGTCTCTATTGTGATCACTTAGAAAACCCCCAGGTGAGCATCAGGACTTCACAGTAAAATAGATAAATGACACTAGGTGGTAGCAGAGCTCCCCGGGGCAGGTGCAGATCCTGCTTCAATCTGTGCAATCTCTCTTTCACTTTTGATTTATTCACTGGATATGTAGTTAGGGCACACAGTTTTTATTGTTCACAGTAGAATGTGTTTGCTAAAAAGCTGGATCCCTGCTTTCTTTTCTTTTCTTTTTCTTTTTAAATAAAGATTTTCTTTAGCAGTGCTGCAAGTTTATTTAAACTATTGAACCAAGTTTAATTTCCCTACTGGATAAATAAAATGCCCGTCTGTCTATATATCAATCGGTGTTCAGTGGTATCCAGAGTGTCTCATGTAGCTTGGTAGTGGATCCATTAGTATGAGGAACACATAAAGGTCTTTTAGTTGTGGCATATAATAGAAAGCAATTACATGAATCATAGCTTGTAGCCATTTCAACAGTGTTGGTTAATTTAGGAGTTTCACACTGCGTGAGCATAAAAGCAGAAGAAATGGAAATAAGATTGAGGTTATTGTAGGATCACTACTTTATTTCAGCCTTTGAATAATTCAGTACAAAAATAAAACAACAAGCAATGTGAAACATTTTCTTCATCTTTTATTATTTTACAGCCCCACAGAGTCAGCGTGACATTACTTGACGGTGTGGTATGTTTTTCCTCACTGGATGATCTCATTCCTGCAGTCATATTGCCAGTGACAATGAGATGCTTTAGAAGTAGTTTGCCACCCTGCGAACAGACTGGATGTTGGGGTTCTCTGCCTGCCACTCCATAAAGGTGCAGTAGTTTCTTCTCTCCACAATGTACATGCGGCCACGGTAGTTAGGCTCCTCATACAACACCCAGCTGTTTAGGAAAAATAGATAGACAACATAAATATTTATTTGAAATTGCACGTATGCAATATCTAGTGTAAGGGTATAGAAGGTAGAGTTTATGACATATTTCTGCCAATAGTCTGTCTGACTTGGTTTATATAGTGTGCCAAATTATTGTTTAGTGTTTGAAGGGTCACTCAAAGTATAATATAATAGATTTTCTTACTTACCTATTGTGATATCCAGCTATGTAGTTAAGTTACTAGGTTCTGAATTTTTCATCTCTCTAGGATTTTGTTAAATAAATACTTTCTTTTTTTATGTTTATGGGGCATTTTATATCCTCAATAAAGTGTACAGAAAATGAGAAGAGAGATAATAGAGAAAAAAAGTACACAACAAAGGCCCTCCGTCAGACTTGAACCCAGTGACATATCATTTCATGGTCAATTCTTTTATAAACAACCCTCTGAGATTTCACATGCCACTCCAACAAAAGTATTGAAAAATTTCATTTACTAAATTCTACAGAATCTGTTTCCCAGTGACTCTGGATAATTCACAGACCTCTCTGTAAACAATGTCCACTGCAACTATTCTCTACAAAGGAAATAGTTCGTATTAAAACTGTTGACAGTGTGTTTAGGTGCTTACCCAGAGTAACAAAGTAAGGACACTGCTTATTATCAAATTCTGTGACAAACCAAATTATCATTACATTACTCATCTCCATCGTATTGCAAGGATTGCCAATATATTACAAATGGATATCTATGTAAAGTCCTTGACGAAAACAACAAAGTGAGTAATTTAACTTTTTTTCTTGCCCCCTCCATATTTGCTGTCAATAAAATTGGCTAAACTTCCAAATAATATAAAGAAATCTTTTTTAAAAATCTTGAAATTATAGACAGGATCACGCATAACTTATCAGTTTCACTTCAATGTTAAAAAGGCTTATGCGCTGTAAGCAGGCTAACACCAACAATCCCTCACTACTGAGATACATACGCTCCATCTCCATAAACCTTGATGGAGTTAATGCAGTTCTTGGTCAGGCCTCGTGCTTGCAGGAACGGACAGTCGTCGCACACCTCCACACACTGGCCGCTAAAGTTGTCTCCCTCGAAGAGCTCCATCCTGTAGTGCTCTCCATGCTGGGGAGGATAATGACATACCCTTTCGCTGAGTCATGGCAACAATGTTCGCCTTCACCTCACTGAAAAGGACCATGGCCTCTATATGACAGAGACCGTATTGTGCACGCAAACACTCATACAAACACACCTATAGAAATCTAAAGGTTAATTGTGTGCGGAGGATGGTATGTACAGCCCACAGTCTATCTCTCCAGTGCACCAAATGTGCGATTTTCTTTCAGCTAATGGTGTCAAGTGATGTGAAAAGTTGATAATATGCCTCTGTGCTGCAAGACTAATGCCTTTCATTTTTAAACAAATTATTGTAAACCCCAGTTATTAAAATTATTCTGACTTTGATTCATCTGAAAAACAGATGTGCAAAAATGAGGCGGCGCATATGCCAGTCTGCCAGGCTTTTTAACAACCAAGTGTTAGTCTGTCCCTGGGGTCTTTCTCACACACACACATACACACTTACCATCCTGACTGGCCTGCAGGAGCCCATGTGATCGTTATGGGCATTCCAGCGCTGGAATTCAGGGTACTCCCCATGCTCCAGAATGTACTGTTGGCCCTTGAAGTCTGGATGGTCAAAGCAGATGAAGGCCCCGCTCTCCACACGGACAGAGTTGACCCTGTTCATGAAGCCGCGGTCCTGGAAGTTGTCACAGTCGCTGCAGATCTCCAGCTTCCTCCCAGTGAAACATTTCCCCTCATAGAACACGATCTGGTTTTTGCCACAACAGTGAACATTGAAAAATCTCTCTCTTAACAGATAGTTGTATGTAAAATGCTGCATAAAAAGAACTATCTACGGTGTTAGATAGTCAGAAAGATATCAAGCTAAGAGCCATTCAACACTGTACAATCTGAGGTTGGACCAGTCATCTACATTAATTCCTTTGTGATTGACATTTGTTTATGACACACATTCATTGTTGGGAACTACTGTGGCTGCATCACACTCCCTTGTTATAGTACTCACCTTTCCTGAGTACTGAGACATTTTTCCACTGTAAGCTGTTCCAAACTAGTCACACAGTGTAAGAGTGGAAAAATTTGGACACCCAGATATATATGGCTGACAGTGAGCACGGTGGTATCGCGAGGCCAAAGCAACAAAAGCAAAACAATGGGGGGTTTAGACATTTTGCCACATGGACAGTTTCCCTTACATGTGTCAGTGCTGATATTGGAATTTGGCTCTGGGGGGCCAAACAATGGAGAGAGATTTTGCTTTGATTGGGCTTTGGGAGTGATGTTGCACTGTCGAGGCTGTAGGGTAATATTTGGGTGTGTCCAGACGAGGAAGAAAACAAACTGAGAGGGAAACTTAAAGCAGAGGTGAAAGGAATGAAAAAAACAAATGACCCAGTGGAAACAAGATATCTGTCAGGCTGGGGAGTAAATGTTGAAACAACGAGGTGAGGTCTCAGTCCGTTTTCAAGCTACTTAACCACGTCTGAGTTTTGATGGCAGCAGTATGAGCAGAGAGTCACACTCCAAAGCAGATTTCTGCCCAGCTGTTCTTTTCAGATCCATCTCTGTTGTTGTTTCTTTGCTGCTGATCCCGAGAGGATCCCTGGATCTATTTACCCATGAAAATTTGGGTGGAGACTCTCAGTCGCAGCATCAAAGAATTGGCAGTTGGAGCATGATACAACAAAACCTGTTTTTCACTAACTGTATGACTTCATCCTGTATGCAGGATACTTCAACCCCCTCTCTCTCCATCTACAGTAGCATTGATAAAACACACAAGTTGAAAGGATTTATTGAAATCAAGTGGATTTTCAGAGATTCACACTAAAGCAGGGATTCAAAGCCACACATCTCAAGTGCATTTACTTCAAGTGTATGCCAGTCTTTTATTCTTTTTCATTAGTTTTATATTAAATGCTAGTTCAAGTCAATTCCCTACTGTATGCTTTGAATTGAGTCAATTCATGTCTGGTGCTGACTTGGACAAAGAGCACGAGGCCCAAAGTAGGCTATTATAAATCATACAGTTTAACATAATCCACCTAAAGCAAACACACTGTACCATTGACTAATATCCTCTTGTACTCTTAAGGTACACATCCAGCCAACATAAAGCTTGTATTGAGTCTGCAAGAAATGCACACGATGTCATAAATTATATTCATTAGTGGACAAAGGGTGGAAAGCTCTTGCATAATGCATTGGGAAACTGTAACCCCTGAACACATTGCACCCAGGGTGAGTAAGGTGCTAAGCAAATAGACATAACACTGATACACCACTTAATGGGACGTTACCACGGCAGACCAAAGTACGAACGGGTATAAAAAAGAGGAAAGTCGATGAATACATCTCAGTCATTGGCAGAAACCAAGACAGACAAATCAGCAAGGTATGTACACCGAAAACATTCATTCATTTATAATATACTCATCATTTTCTTTTCTTCTCTTATTTGAGTTATCTTATTTTCTTTACCATATCTAGCCTTCAATTCTTTTTGAAATTTGTTGAATAGCTATCAGTGTAAATCTTTTTGCCATATAGTTGCCACTGTCCATGAGTGTGCACGCATGCTAATACACCTGTATTATCAAATCTGTGCTTCGTCTCCCACAGGCTGCAGCATTGAACAGAACAATGAAGTTGTTGGTCTTGGCTTTAACCGTCACCCTGCTGTTTACAGCTGGTCAGTCTGTCACTGATTTTCCACTGAATAAACACAACCTCTGCTGCTGTGCAACAGGGACATATGGTATCTCTTTGAGCCTGTACTGTAGAGGAGCACAGTCTCAGCAGACCTGTCAGAAACTCAAAGGCATTATTTTCATTCTGCAACAGCTTGTAGGCGTCATAGCTAGGACGTAAACGTAATTAGGTAAAATGCATTTGACTTACCTGTGATGGCCAGAGCACGGTGCCATCCTGTGGCTTCACAAAAACATTTAAGTAGACTAAATCAAACCTTACTTATAACTTGCAAATACTCATTGTCCCAGGAGAGATTCCCACAGAAAACACATTGACACATTATGACAGAATCAGATCCACTAAGGCCACAGAGAAAGAAAAACAATGACTGAATGAATTTTCTTTGCTGTGCTTTGTTTTAAGGTGAAGCCCTGAACTGCCACCGGTGTGTCCCAAGACACGCTGGAGAAACCTGTGAGCTTTCTGTAGAAACCTGTAAACCAGGGAAGGATGGCTGTGCTGCTGCCAAGTTCCTCAGAGCACCATGTGAGTTTCTCAACATACTCCAACTGTTTTATTATAAACAAATACATGGACTCCTGAAACCATTTGCATGCATACAATGGCACCAAACTTAGAGGACTAGGGGCATCATTGGTTATGTAAATGAATTGTTAAATGTTCATCAGCATAAAGAGAGGATTTTCGTTAAGCCCTCTTGTGGCTAAACTGTATCAGGCAAGGCAGCATGGGTTAGAAAGTCAACTGCAAGTCAAATAAGTGAAACTGTTCTCCAAATGTTTGTGAATGATGTAAATATACTGTATGAAAATACATTGGAGGTGAATCATACATAATAAAATGTCACTTTGTTTGTTAAAATCCAACCATTTCCCTTTTTTTTTACTTTCTTAGATGGCCAATACCAGAAATGCATGGCTCTGTCAGACTGCACCATGCTGAAGCTGAATGCCTACATCGATATAAAGTGCTGTGGCGACGACATGTGCAACACCTTATAAAGTTCAATGTAAAAACCAAAGAAAATGACTGTATCTTGGAGTATGTTTGAGCAAGGCACTAAAAACCAATGACTCCTGCATGTATTCTAAGTGGCTACTTCTTTAGGACAAACAAAATAAGTCATTTCTCTGAACAAATAAAAAAGTTAGAACAAGAGCTGTTCTCATTCTTGTGTCTGGAAATCTTTTTGACAGCTACATCAAGTCAAAAAGAAAGTCTGCCTACTATCATCCGGAAAAATATGAATGATTAGGTTAATGTTCAGACAAGAGTTAGAGAATCTTATCCATGCTTTCATTTTCAGTAGGTTGGGTTATTGTAAAGGCCTTTCCTCAAGCGTCCAGAAAAAGGTTCTCAGACAGCTTCAGCTCATTCAGAACAATGCCGCTACTGTTAGACATCTATCAAAGACGAAGACAAGTTCTCAGGACTGGGCACTGACTTCTGACTTTATTTCTCTATAACATGAAATATTCATGGATAAATAAGCAATAATCAAGATCTATCAAGAGATCAAAAACCACACTCATCAGGACTGTGCAGGTGTGGCTTGATCAGATTTGAATGACCGTGAGCAAACAACCACTGTCACCAGATTCAGATTTTAGTATTGCAAAAGCTGAAGTGTGTGACATCACTTTTTTCTAACTGAGCCACTTTAAACCAGCCAGAAGAGCACAGAGGTGTATGATCCCATCACTCACAACAGTAAAAAGCTCAGTGAAAGAAATTCCAGGACCTTTAAAATACATCTCTGATGGTCTATTACTAATTTAACCCTCTCGGCCTCTCAGGTCATGCTCAAAAACAAGAAGCATTTAGTTATTATGCAACACAACCGTGGAACTACAAGCTTCCATTGCTTTGTACTGAATCGCAAAAACATATTATCCACCCTCCACTTTCATCCTGCAGCCTCCTCAATTTATTTTACCCTTTTAAAGTTGTTCTACTGAACGTGTTACTGACTTTTTATGCCTTGTGTAAAGCAACCTGAACTACATTTGAATGGTGCTACATAAATAAAGTTGCCTCCCTCCCAGGTGATTATAAAACCTCAATCATCAGCACAAGGTAATAATCAAGATTCACTCCTGCTTTACATAACCACTTTTTGCTTTAATGATTACAATCAAAAACATTTGTACATTTTCAACATTAGAAAATGGATGCAGATCTTTTGGCTGACAGTAACTGCTATGAAAACAAACTGAGGGACAGAGATGTGGGTACTGCGTGGAGATGAAGTAGAAAAAGAGCTGTATATTGGAGAGACCAAACAGCCGGCGATGTATCAGAAGAAATGTCCGTGTTTACTTATCCATTTTCAGAGCATTATGCATGGCAGACATGACATTTCTCTTATCTCTTGTTATTTAAACAGAGACGGGCTCGTAGCCTACATGGGAGCTGCATAATGAAAAGCTAAGATGCATCAAGCCACTACTATCTCCAGCCTTTTTTATGGTTGTCGTCATTACCGAGCAGAGGAAAACATTTTTTCTGATACACCCAAATGATGTTCTGTGTGTTTTGCATCAGTGTAGAGTAGGGGTGGGCGATATGGCCAAAATCATCCATCACGGTATATGTAATTTTATATCACGGTAACGGTATATATCACAATACAATAATTGTTCTGTTAATTCACTGAAGAAATGGTTTAAAATAACCATACCATACTGTACTTCATCACATTAGATTATTTTGGTCTTTTATTTGGAACTTCCATGCAAATAAAAACTCCTTCTGCTCCGTATTTACAATTTCAATCTCCTCCTCCACGTTTTCTCAACGCTCTCTTCTTCTGTGGCAGATGTCAAACCAGCTTAGAGGTGCATTACCGCCACCAACTGTTGCTGAGAACGTGGTAAGCAGTCCCGCTGCCCAAGAACTTTGTCAGTTCTTATAGTGTTTTTCAAGTACGTGTGTGGGCCAGATGCAACGTAACTTCATTCTACTGTGCTCTTTTGTCTATAGTCTGAATGACAATAAAGTTATCTTGATCTTGAAATTATGTTACCTTGGCAGCTGGATCTGCAAGGTTCACAAGATCATGCAAGAATCGTGAAATCACGAGATTTGCTACATAGCCTGCCCCAAATATATAGCAGAGACACTAAGGGACAGCTCCCGTGGTGGAAATGGTATTGTCAAATCTCAGTCCGGTGGACACATTTCTACCATCACATTATATACCCATATCGCCCAACCCTAGTGCCGAGCACAGAGATGGAGGAGAGGTGGATTGTGGAAAATATAAGACAAGGGAACCACCACTCATCTTTTTTATCAAACACACAAAGAAAAACTAGGATGACAAAAGGGTATATAAAGGGTTGGATAAATAACAGTGGAATCAGAGCCATAAATAGTATTGGATATTTAGGACCCTGGAGGGGTGGAGTCAGCTGAGGTGAAGGAGAACTGGCAGCTAGCCTTCAAGTAACGGGATATCCCAGTGCAGTGTCCTGTGTGTTGATTGGGCGGCTCTACATCATGGAGCAGGATGATTTTCCTGGCTGCACGCCACCGTCCATCTTCTCTGCCTCCAGGATCATCCTTCGGAAAACCTCCACGGCAGTCTGAGGGAGAGAACGAGACACACACACACACACACACACACACACACAGAGGATGTCACATGTCTCAGTCACACCACTTTTAATTTTCCAGCAGCACACATTACATCCAGTGGAGCCTCACTGACTTTAGGCACAACACAGATGGCATTGTTTTTATGTGCATTTAAAGATGGTCAGGAAATATTGTTTGCTAACTTGATTTAAAGGCAATAAACAGACTTTGTGAATATGTTGGGAAATACGTTCACTAGAAAATGGAAATCAGTTTTCAAGAACTGATTTCTGTTGCTTGTGTTGTTTACTTTTAGCTCATGTTGGCCTCAGCTTTAGCCTCTCCCTCAACGCAAATGAAGAAAATCTAAAGAATAGTGAATAAAACATGCTCTTCGGAGACTGTGTTGGATAAACTTCTGAACCATTGTTAAACCTGCATGAATTAATGTTTTTGGCCACTTGGGGGCAGTGCAACAAGCTGTAAACACAGCATTGACATATTATCCTGGAGTAGAAATAGCAAACTTGTTGGCAATCAGTGGCTTATTTTACACATGCAAAAGACAGGGAGCAACATTAGCACTAGTCCAACATTCACCCTCTTTTAACTGTGGTTTGCTCTTCACCAGCTCATAAGGTAAATCTGGCTCTTTAGCTGCTAAGTGCTTCACTGTGCTCACCAGCTAATCGCTAACTTTGTCTGTCTGCATTTTTGGTGCTGAGCAGTCATTTCAGGGTTTTTTTCAGAGCTTTTTTCCCCTGAAAACAGCTGCCTGCTGCAGCTGGAAACAATGCTGATGAGAGCTGTGAGAGTGAACCAAAACAGAAGTTGTGGGTCGTTAAATCAAAACAATGAGCTGAAAGACTCTAAAACATTCTGTAGAGCTGAGGGGAACTACAGAGTCAGCTAATAGTTGGCTGTGGGTTCGTCACTACAGTTGACCCCTTTTACATTACACAAAGTCATTTGAGCCATTGCTAAATTCCTAGACCCTAATATTTCAGTCCTGGTTAATTTGCCAAACCTGGTAGTAATTTCAAGTGTGTTTGAATACAGATACAAATACAGTTTGAAGAGTTCCTCTTGAAATTACACATGTATACCCCAATGGGGCAGTAAAACTGTCTTGAGCAGTAGCAAAACTGTCAGATACGGACCAGAGGAAGAGAAATTTACAGAGCACCCAAACAAACCATTTTCTTTAACAAACATGTGGGCATGCTATTACTATACATTGTGGTAAAGGCGTACTCCGCCAGTACCAATGAATGGTACTTTATAGTAAAGTATAAAACAGATTCAAAAATGGTTTATTACAGAACTCCTTAAACTTTGTGGACTTGAAACAGACAGATTTAAACAAGAATGGTCAAAACATATGCTCAAATATACTCCCCAGCATTGGTCAAGCTCCAAAACTGCTGGATCCAACAACTTCCCATACTGCAACTTGATAGTATCCTTTGTTAGACCCTCCTTGTCTGGTAAACACCGGGTCTTTCAAACTCCATGCCCCCAAACGTTGTCTGTTACAAATTTACAGTCTCTAAGCCCAAGACCAGATGCCAAGAAATACAAAAATAACCATGATGATGTCATTATCTTTTGGAAATTTCCCTTCAGGGCCACAGAAGAGTTTCTTTCTAACTTAAAATGAGACTGAGCCCATTGTGAGACCAATCACAACAAACTTCTGTGACAATTTAATCCAAAGCCCCGGCTCTCACCTGGTTCTCTTTAGCTGAGGACTCCATGAAGGCAGCGTTCCAGGATTCGGCTAATGCTTTTCCTTCTTCACAACTGATTACTCTAAAGGAAAAAAAACAAATACACACACACACACACACACAGGGACAGTCGGTTGGGATAAAACACATTCAAAATTCACAGTAAGGCTTCAGAATTCTCTGCTCTTATAAATTCTTCCATTGATAAGGTATATTTGCAGGGCTACACAAACACACACAGAAGTATAACTACGCTTGCTAGGTCCAAATGGCCTCCCCCTTCTTTTTGGTAATCTGTGAACCACATATTTCCATCTGCTCTGTATTCCTGTTAGTGTGTTTCGCATTGCTGCCACCAAGAGTCTACTGAGAGGTGACTAAAACTGACTAGTGCTATGCCCCGTGTGTATACCTACTACCTACTGTCTATAGAGGACCTAATGTAAAATTTAAGTGTGTGTTAGGACATACCGCTCCATATGTAGGTCGTTCTTGTTTCCGACGAGCATAATTGGTACTCTGCATTAGTGGGAAAAGTAAACAGCACATTGTTATTTATGCATGATGTATTACATACATCTTGGAATCCCTTGGACAGCAAAATAATAATGAGAAGCAGTACTTACTGAACTTTTCCCACCATGTCCAATAGTTTTTCATGGATTACTTGTACAACTTCAAAGCTGTAAGAAACAAGGGGAATGTTTCATGTTCAGCTTTCATGAATTGTACACAGTTCAAGTCATTATACGTAACTAAATAGATATTTGTTTGCCTTTTTAAAGGGGAAGTATACCTTTTATTAGATGTGACTGAATAGACCAGAATGTAACCGTTGATATCTATGGAGTAGGTCTGTGGGAAGATAGAGTACTCATCCTGTGGAGCCAGAAATTGTGAAGAAATTAGTATGCAAAGTAACAGACTTGGAATGGTAGGAAGTTAAAGTCATTCTTGTTAAATTTGATTAAGCAAAATTAACACCAAACTATGAAATAACATTCTCATAACAACACATATTTACATAAAAATCAATAACCCATTGAGAGGCTAATGAGTCATACCTGTCCTGCTGTGTCTACCAGCTGAAGATGGTACTCTTGTCCATTTATTGTGATCATTTTAGTAAATGCTGCAGTTGAAAAGAAAAAACACAAATGAGAAATTAACCAATAGAAATGACACATTAAACATTTCAATGGATGGAGAGCGAGACAATTCCTTTCAAAATAACACTATAGTACATCTCTACTGTGTCGACTGTATCTTCATTAGTGTGTGCAGATCTCGAGACATACCCAGTTATGGATCCATTTTGGTACCACTGAGTTCATTTGGCACAGAAATGTCAATATCTGCCTGGAGAGGGGTCATATTATCTACAGCAGGACGGAGGGATTGTACCGCCTGCAGCATCTTGCCTACAACGCTGACACTTTGCTTTATGTTAACCACCCAGAGATTATTTATAGACACAGACCACACACTAGAGAAACACAGGGTGATATGTGAGCGAACATGTCGGGAAAAAGAGAAACAGCCTAAGGGTATGTTTAGACTCAAATCCTCTTGAGTGTCTGGGAATGTGTGTGTTTACTAGGTTGATGAATTACTGTATGTCCTCTCCATTGGCACAATGTACTGTTAAAGTACCTTCAATCAAGGTTCCTTCTCTGAGCCAGTGATGTCCAAGCTCACGCAACACCAGCTGATCCCTCACAAGTTCCTCAAGAAGGAAGTTTTCTCTTTCTGGTTGAAAGTGTGGAAACTGGTGAAGTCAGCTGGTGTAGTGTTTGGACACATTGGTTTGGAGGGAACATTACACCCCGCTGGATAACAATTCAGTGTTATTGTTCTTCTTCTTCCAGTGAAATAATATTATGAGTTATCAGGATGCTGTCACAATCCTGTCCTGAGTGCTGTGTTTTGGGGTTGGGGTTTATTCATTTATCAGTTGGGTATCTGTTAAATAGTCTGTGGTCTTGTATCCAGTCTTTGTGGTCTGTGTTGTTCTGTTATCTTGTCTCCCTTAGCCACCCGGTCTTATTAGTTAGAATCCCTTTTGAGGTGCTGTTAGTTTAGACTTAGTTTTTAGTTTGCTTCCTTTAGTGCGTCCTCTACCTGATGTTATTGTTTATTGGGTTATACCTTAGCTTCTGTCTGTGTTCCTTGTTGGTGTTAGTTTATTTGTGATCTGTCTGCTTGTATTAGTTTATTTATATTACTCTGATATGTTTAGTGTTGAGTAACTTGTGTTATGTCCCCCCCCCCCCCAGTAATCTGCCTGCCTGCTAGTCTCTCTGTTTTCCCCGGCTCTCTCTGCCTGCCTGTGTCTCCTTAGTCTCATGTCTCTCACCTGTGTATCCCCGCCCAGCTCGTTAAACCTGTGTATATATGCTTGCTTGTTTCCCCTCAGTCTTTGTCCGGTCATTGTAGCTTGTCATGCTCTGTCTTGTGTGTCGCAGTATGTTGTAGTGTTTTCTGTGGATTTTGGATTTGTTGGATCACCTATTTTGGATTATGAACTCAGCCACTCTGTAGTAAGTGTGCTCACCTTTATATTGTTTGAATAAACCTTTGGAACTGGAACTGCTCCACTCTGTATCTTGCATTTGGGTCCACCTACCTGTTCCACTACACCCTTTCCAACCACACAAATCCTGACAGATGCACAGTTCATATGTCTACACTGATGACAAAGCTAATTCTGAACAACTAAACCATCTCCAAGGCAACTGAGCAACTTCATCTGCGGAGGAAGGCCACAGGATATAGCTGAAAGCTTTGGAAACGCCAAGTAACTTGTGATGTAAATTTATAATGGCAATTTCAACCATGCTGACCAATCTTAAGAAATGTATTCTTTACTTTTAAGTTTCCCATCATCAGAATTGAGGGTCTTTGGATAGAGGGTGTCATATGTTTGATTGTAAAAACCTCTGAGGCAAATTTGTGATTTTGGGCTCTACAAATGAAACTGACTAAACCCGACTTGACTAATCAAGACCTTTAACCAACAGCCTGATAAACCAAACACGGCTTATATGCGTGAACAACTGATGAATCACACACAGGAAACAAAAAACACTTTAAGTGTCAATACGTTTGCCAGTGTTTCCAGCGTTTCATAGCAGAGGTGGACCACCTTTACTGAAGACCTCTGCTAACATCATAAAAAATACACCTTTATAAAATAAAACATGAGGGAAAAGGGAACAGCAGCGCTATTAAATACAGCAAAGACTGTGATATTTTGTGTGGCTATTGTTTAGGCTGTCTTCTACTAACTGAACTCACAGTTTGCTGCTCCTGTGCATCGACATGTAAAGAACTGCAAAATCCCCACTTACTGTTTTCTATTGTTGGGTCATAGGAGTCAACAAACTGGCCTTCCACAAACTGAATTGTCAAGGAAGACTTTCCTGCAAAACACAAGGGGATATTGTAAACAGGGACCCTTGAGATGTTTGAAAATCATTGGCAATGTGGAAATAAATTGGCAGAAGCTTCACAAGTGTCTCAGTTTGCAGTCCTTCCTAACTAGTGTTCATCAATCATGTGCTGTAGCTCAGCAGTATCTCAGCATAGAGATGACAAATATTTAAAGGGATTAGTTACTGATAACCAAATCCACATTATGAAAATAAGAATGTTTATAGAAATGCTACATTCACTAGAATACCAGCAAAACTAAAATTGTGGGAGATGTTTGCTATAATATAAATACGTAGTCCTATAAACACAATATACAAATCTCTGTCGGAATAAACAGTGGTTAGTGCTGGTATGCTGGCTGGGCCTCCAGTCGTGCTATCTGTGTGTGCCATCTTGCCATCCTGAACATCCTTTCACCGCAAAACAAATTGCGCTTCTTTGGTTTCAGATTTGATCAAATAAAATCCAATCCGGTGGTCCTTCAGGCCTTCACACACATGGCACTAGCTAAGGCCACCAGGGTTGGGGCCACTGATGGGAAATGCATCATTAAGACCAGTTAGCGTTAAAATATTCATCTTGGAGCGCATATTTGGAGGCCTCGCGTTGCTGAAAGGCCACATCTCACCTGGTGGCGCTCATTCACCCGCTCATGAGATGTTGCGTGACAAGATCCTACTCCCTACAATTTAAGTCTATTATAGGAGGCGTAAACCGCTCTTGTAATAGATTTAAATGCACCCGAAAGAGCGCTGAAATATAGCCGTCAGCGTTGCATCCGAGCGGCCCTTGAGGTATCACGCTCATCTGGTCGGAACTCACCTACGGATCTGTACCCGAGGATGGCGATTTTTCGTGATTTCGGCTGCGGCATATCTCGTTCTGGTTATCGCATCTAGTCCTCGGGGTGTACCGCAACCTCCAACTGGAATGGCATCCAAATTCAAGGGGCGTAGAGATTCGACATACAGCCTCCAGATGACAGCAGGAATCCCTCTTCTTTGTTCTGATTATGATGAATTTTACGCCCACGGCTTGAAACAAAAATGTTATTTCAGGTCATATAAGAAAGCATGGAGTATCTATAGATCTACAATAACTGCGTCACTCCCCTTTGCGATGTAATGAATTAGTAATTACTGCTGCGTCCTAATTGGCTACGCGCGGAGGGAAGGGGGGCCTTGATGCCTGTTGTAAAACTCTGATTGGATGGGACAGCTGTTCGTCAAGCAACAGGGCCCGCTTTCTGAAATGTGATTGGCTGCTACACGCATTGTGATGTGCTGGGTGGTCGGGTGCAATGTCATTCATGACTGTGGGGTCAGGGAGCAGGGACACTGTCCTCACTGCTACAACAAAGATGGTATTTTTCTTTACATTTATTTCACAGGGACACACTGTGGTAGGCTTATGATAAGAATTGAGTCATTATTGGAAAGTCTCTGTAAAAAATAGTATTCATCATACATTTCTTATCGTGGCCTATATCTTCCATCCATCCATCATCAACCGCATATCCTGCGTACAGGGTCGCGGGGGGCTGGAGCCAATCCCAGCCAAATATAAGATTACTATATAGTCATCATTTGGTACCAACAATACATCATTACTGCCCACAGAAGAAGGAGTGTCCTTATTAGAAGGATACATAATGGGTATTATGTATCCTTCTAATAAGGACACTTTATAAACGCCTTCTAATAAGGACCACCCCACACGCCCAAGGATGAAACTGTTCTGTCACTTCTAATAAGGACACTTTATAAATGCCATGAATACGTTTATAAACGTATTATGTATTACAGCAAAGTCATCGTAAGACAATTGCAGGTCATAGTGTAAGTGATTTGAAAAAAATCAACAATTAGTAACATAGCCACTGGTTAGCAATTTCTTTGCAAATGATGATGTGACAAACAAAACAAATATACATATATTTAAATGAAAATATAATAATGGGATTCAAAATATTTCTAATAGACCTAAATCCTGGCAGTGAGGATGGCACTGAAACAGCATTCAAACTATTATGTACAGACATGCATAGATTATAACTGTATACAATGAAACATCCTTTATATTTCAGCCTTTTAAATGCTAGTCAAACATTTCTCAGGGAGTAGGGTTGTAATTTGGCAATTTAGACTTATGACCTCAGTATTTCTAAAATGCTGGCAACGACCCAATACAGTAGGATCACTTAAAACTGGCTTGTACAATGGCCTCACCATATGTGCCAATAGAAGTATTAACAGAATAATGTTATAGGGAGAAAGGTACAAGAAGGACGCTATGATCTCATAGCACAGATAACTACTGTGAGTCCCAAAAAACAATGTTATTGTAATTATACCAGATGATTTTGATTTTTACCTACTTTCACATTAGCCAGTAGATGTCGCCATAATACCATTTATGTATCCAAAGGTACTCTATGAAAATGCTAAAATAACTATTATATATCCCCATAGAAGCATCACCTTCCAATTATTTCCGTCTCTTGTTTTGGGTTCAAACTTGTGCATTACAATAGGACCAACTCCAAACCTCTAAACAGTGAAACACTGTACATCAACAATACATAAATCAGACTGCACGTATCCCTGATTATATGAGCTGATACTGTATTCCATTATAGATGTTAAAATACCCAGGTCTTAATATAACTGTGGCTTTAAACCAAACCACAGGCATGCAACAATACCATAGGAACGCAGGCCGCAATTAGTCGGCTAAGCCCATTGGCAGGCACTGGAATTCAAGGCAGGCGTGGTAAAGGTGGTGGGATGATGAGTCCTTTTTGGTTTTAATCTGTAATGTTTCTTATGTGTGTCATTACATCTTAGTACTTCATGAACGTCAGTGATGCAGTCTGTAAAACTGGATTTTCTAGTCATAGGTCCTGAAACTGCTGTGGATTTTCCATGCCAGTTTAGAAATTTGCTTGAAATAATTATACACTCCCTCAAAAATAGCCCATAGACCCAAGGGTGTGCAGTTTTTATTTGCCCTGTGACCAATCAAATCCCTTGTTTCCCTGTCACATCCTAGGCCATTACTACTTAATCACAGAACTGTCCGAATCCCGTCAGAAAGACCCAACTGTTTTGCCTCCACACACACTTCTCCGCACTGGAGACAAGAAATCACTGGTGTCAGCAATAGGCGATTTGTTCTGCATGACATTGGGTGTCAAAAAAAATAAAAAATAGCTACACTGAAACGGCTGAAGGGTGCCTGCAATCACTGGATACAAACACACACACACACACACACACACACACACACACACACACAAACTTATACGCATTAACGCTGTCACTTTCTCTGCCTCTCCCTCTTTCAGTCTCTCTCACTCTTTCTCACACACACACACACACTCTCAGGAAATTATGATGACCAAGAATAGGTCACACTGGTAATACAGCCATGTTCTGGCCAGGGATTACAATGTGCTGACATAGGCCAACAATAAATACTCCCATGCAAGAACAACAGGTGTCTGACAAGATTGTTTCACTTTAATAAAAGGCTTAAACCAGCCTCAGAGAAATCATACATTAAGCTCTTTTAGACATGTTGGCCTTTTGTTGCATCATCCCTTGTGATTGGAAAATTTCTTTTTTTTTTTTGCCCAGCCATTCCTCTCACAGAATCTCACATGCAATGAGAGGGAGATGTGATTAAGGTGGCGGGGTTGTGTGTGAGTGTTAATCTCATGAGATTGATATTCTTCTCACAAACCATGTTTGATTTCCAGGATCTAATTCTTCTTTAGCAGTGCGAGCTAGTGGACATGCAGCTGGAGCTCGTGTTTCTGAACCTTGGGTTCAGCCTCTTTCAACTCACTGTGAAAGCACCCCTGGCTCTGTTAGTATGCCAGCCTGAGCGCCAGCAGAGCGAGTCAGCCACATCCTCCAGCTGGGTCTGTGCCACCGATGGGCACCTGGACCCACGCGCAAAACCTCATGAAACTGAATGCATATTTAACTTGGAGGAATGCATTTGTGTGGCATCTTTCACCAGCAAGTCTGTATGTCTGCATGATGCCTGCATGACACCCGTTGCTCCTTCACTTCGCTCATCTTTGAGACTTTTATCTACCTATTGGATGCATGCAGCCTTTTCTAACTGGCAGATTCACATCTCAGGCTGTGCCTCAGCTGTTGGACTGTGTCCAGAGTCACACAGGCCTGAAAGACAGCCATCGTTATCCAACTCTCACAAGGTGTCATTGTAGGGATCCAATGATTACCATATCAGCACCACATGAAACATTTATGGCTTGCTGGCAGTGGTGGCCTGGCAAGCATCCTAATTCCTAGAACAGAGCTTGTCGGATCCCATTGTTTCAAGTTCTGGTGACATGAACAGAAAAATCATCAGTGATGAGACTTGCGATTAAACCAGGAGCGTAGAACAAAATTCTGGACTCTGTACACAGGCAGACTCTCTATTGTATCCACGGCTATTCATTCTAGTATCTTTGTGGGGCCTCCTCACATGAGGGCTCTGCATACTTAATCCCCTTTGTCGGGCTGTCCACCCCATACGCCCAAGAATGAAACTGTTCTGTCACTTGCAGTCAACATAAAAACTTTGTAATGTGAGTTTCTCCACCACACCTAACACACCACCAAAGCCTACTTGAAGAAGACGACTCACTTGCTACACTCACATGACATGTTTGCAATAGGGTGGTCTATTGTATCTGCAAGCACTCCCTCCCATCGTTTGCTCTGCTGTCCTGCTGTTATACTGCTCAGGTGCTAATTTGCTAACCCTGTAATGCAAACTCTTGCTGCTAATATTTCCACATATGTGGCATTTAATAAGCAAGGTCAGTGATCATGGTGTTTTGTCATTTTTGGAATTGCTGATAAGATCTGAAATGTGGGCACTAATGTAGTGGTCTGAAAGCAGTTCAGTTCAGGTTCAGTCAGTCCCAGTCTCCATTTTCTGTTCGTGCATCATATATGCAGCCATACAGCGAAAGTGAAGCCACAAGCCGAGTGTCCCATTTGTGTTTTGGCTGTATGCAATTTCAGAATTTGTTCCAAAGTTAATGCTTTACTCCCTACGTCTCTACACTGCTTGTAGACAATGTCCTGGCACCTTCAGGCTTCCAGTGTCTGCTCTCTTAGTTGCTGCCATCTACCTAGGTGTAGTATTTACATTGATATAAATATTCACTTACTTTCTTGTAATGGCTGAGCTAATTTTTCCTTTTCGTGTTGTTTGATATGTACCTCATGGCGCTTCCCCGCTGTTAGATTTTAAGGTAGTGTAGTGAAAAATGAATACTTGTGTTTGAGTATTATGAGTGTAGGATTTCTCCCCTGAGTTGTTGCCACTCTATCCAAACGAGGTCTCTAGTAGTGATTTAAATCCAAATGAGTCAGCAGCTACTGGGATACTCTGCCAGCATCAAATGTTCTCAATGTTGTTGTAAAAAGACAAATTAGTTTGAGTTGAAAGTTACCAAAAAGATAGTAAGTGAAGCCTGAGTTTCTTCTTTATCTTATTTGATTTCATTGTCAAACTACTATTTCCAAGGTCAAGAACAAACTTTCATGCTGAATTATTTTTCTCACCCAGATTTTAATTTGCTTTGTTTTTGTTGTGATTGTCTCTGATTGCATTTGATTGTTTTGATGTTGTTTTGAGGGTTAGATTTATCCAACTCAGCTTCTTGTACATTACAGAATATTCCCTGTAATGGTTGGAGGGTCTTTGTTGAGGCTAATGCCTGAAGCTTCATTTGATTCTACATTTCCTTTGTGGTCTGAGGTGCCTAGCAGGGGAACAGCTACATGGTTGCTGGTTCCTGGCCCACACACAGTCGATGCCTCACATATTAGCTGGCATCAGACTCTGTTTTGGAAGCAGCTTTGGACTTGAAGTTCATTATTGTCACTCCTGGGTCTCTGCTGAGCTTTGAGGGAGTGATGAGGTCAGAGCCTGAACTCTCTAACAATCTGCCTCACTGCCATATCCCAAAGCACTGACAGTTATTCTCATCATGATCACTTTACAGCTGTGCTAACTGTACGACTGTTTTTGTTTAGCACTCTGTAGTCTATAGCAGTGGCGGTGAGCAGGTGAGACCCAGATAGGCTGCTCAGCAGTACTTCATCACCCAGCTCGTTGTTGTCACAGCCACAATTGGTTTGTACTCCTCATCTGCTGCATCAGCAAAGTCTGGACTGATTTGGTCACTTTGTCGCCCAGTTAGCTTTGCTCACCGCATTTCCCCGTTGATTTTAGCCATCATTACAAATGGTATCTTTATGCGGTGGTGTTAACCCGGATAGTGCTCTCCCCTGGGTGCCTTTATTACCTATTCATCATGTTGTCCCAGTTTATCGCAAGATGAATCTGGCTGCTTCACCACAGATTTAACTACAGATACCGGGCGTGTGGCCTGGGGAGAGAGATTAGGAGATTAGAAGATACTCAGTGGAGGTGCTTCAGTTAGAGTTGATAAGGAGGTGAAAAATATTCCAAGAAGATGTAGAAGGGTTATTTGTGTTTGTGCTGCTTTAGCACAAATTTGTCTTCAAAGTAGGTGTGAATACATTAAAAGTTTGATATATAGTCATTTCCATAGTGACAGTTTGCACAGCCAGCCAGGGGCAGCCTCGATGTACCCAGTCTGGTAAATAAATGACATATACATCTGAAACATTGAAATGTACTGTATTCAGCCTCCAAGCAGACTTGTTGGACACTCCCTCAAATTTCCTCCCCACTAATTTGCATTGCTGAGTAGATCCTTTGTCACCTGGAGGTTTGGGAAGAGCAGTGTTGCAGCCAATTTCCAGATGGCAACTCAAACGTGTGATACAGCCTCAATTTTTGAAAAAAAATGTTCGGCCACTTCCGCAGACTCCATTAGCTGGGAGTATGCGTACGCAGGCACAAATGGAGAGTGGAAACTGTCCAGTGGTGTGAATATTCACATCTGCACCTGCTGAATAATAGACGATTATCATCTCAGGTGGCTCGCCATCCACCCCCACTCACATGCTCTCTCCCAATTCATGCTGCTAATTTTGTCTTGAATGCTCAATAGGCTTGCAAAATGCATATATCTTGTCCCTTAGACCTGATCTTGTCTTGTATTCTGTCTAAAGAGGGAACATATTCTTCAATAAGAGTGTTGGCTTCAGGGAGTAATGTGTCTGGAATATAGACTCTAAAGAGCCTTGGGTCTTGGCAGGTACTCCTTACATTTCAGCAGCAGAGACACCTACGGCAGATTCTGTGGCAGCAGGGCCATATATCATCTGTCATTGCCAGAAGCCTCCACAGTAATGAACAAGTAATAATGGTATATATCTTGAACTTGAGTCTCTAAAGGTAGCTCATCCAGAGTCATTATTGTGCCACATAACCAGATGAGCTTTCTCAAATGAGATCATTTTTGTCACCCTGAGGGCTAGAGTGTAACTGTTCTCAGAGTGAATAACTCATCCTCATTTGGTGCTAATGGGACTCTGTATTACCGTGTTGTGTGAATGCAAGAGGAATGGTAAATCAAGGTTTCTTCCGGTAATTTCAATTTAAAGCCGTTTCCACACATATATTCATGCATGAGATAAAAAAAGGACCTTTTAATGAAGATTCATGCCTCACAAGATCATGATGAAGTGTAAGACGACAGTGTGTTACGGAGAGGTATGTCATGATGACATCTCTCTGTCGCAGAAATGAGCATTATGCGCTCTGTCCATCCATCCACCTACCTATCTAGCTTCTATCCCACCCCCTCACTCCATCTGTCCATCCAGCTGAGCTTTTTACAGGTATTGCAATGCTACAGGTAACCCATAATGAGGGATGCACATATGAAGCCAATGGCTTTCTGCATATTTGACAGCATGTGTTATGAGCCTCTCTGGGGATGGTGGTGGTGGGGGGGTGCTCTAATGGTTACAGCTGAGGTGTCATTTTTCATGTAAATAGAAGATGGCAGCATGTAGAAAGCCTGCTGTTTGTGAAATCAAACGTGGCACACATATACACATGACTTTGTCTTGTACCAGTCAGCCACACACCAGTTTCTACACAGAGTTGCAGTGATATGAAGGTGTTAACATTTACTAAAAATGAGACATGCTGCACAAGCAGCTGCCTGAATGGACAATGCACCCCAACAGGCCTCTCTCCAGTGTCCAATTCAGCAAGCACATGATTCAACCTGTCATTCATAAGTGCTGATGTGGCCATGCTCAGAGCAGAGCCACCGAGTCCCCAGAGTTGGATATCACTGCTAACTGTCATCCAAGTACTTTGATTACTGGACTGGGAGAAGAGTGATGACTAAGGCCACTAAGTCCTCGGCAGACTCCGTAAGGCTGTAGAGGAAAGTGGAGCAAGTCCAAGGTCCCATTTACACCCCTAATGTTTACATAATGTGTTCACGACCGCCTACCGTTACAAAAATCATGTTAATCATTTGAGTGACACCTCTTGGATAAAGGCTGGTGCCATAAAATAAAAATGAATGAAAATGTTTATTTTGAGAGAAAAAAATTATTTATATGTTGTTTTACAATTATTAGAAAACAGGTCAGTGCTATTTATCTTCCCTATGACAACTTGAACTCCTCTTGTGAAGCAATAGTAATTGTATGCTGGTATATAAACAGTGTGATATAAAATGTGTGAAAATAACCCAGTTGAAATTATATTAAATATGTCTTAGGGTAAGTTATAATAGATTAATTGTTATACACATTTTATCATATGTTGATTTACTGCTTATAATGGATAGATAGACAGACAGATAGAGAGAGAGAGAGAGAGAGAGAGAGAGAGAGATGGTTGGCACCAGGTTGGCACAGCAGCTGAGAGTACATGCTGTACTGTACATTATGTACATTCTGCATCTATTGCATGTCTGCCCATCATGCAAGTGGAATCTCTCCTATTTTGCTCTTTCTGGTGGTTCTCATGGTTTTCTTCCCTGTTAAAGCATTTTTTATTATTTGCATTGGTGCTCTGTAGGGGGTGTCACATGCTGTGGGGACAAACTTGTGATTTGGGTTTCAAAAAGAGCTGACATTACCTCACTAAAGTCACTCGAGTTTTATATTGTTGTATATTATATTATTGGATTATTATTATTGATGCTTAATAAAGCAATATTTCACTATTTTAGTTGGTCATTGTGGAGTTAATTTTTCCATTTTTTACGTGCTGTTCATGTATAATATCTTTCAAGTACCTCAAATGGAAATACTCATGTAAAGTACCTCAAATGAAATCTATAAATTACCCGTAGGGGTGAATGGGTTTGTCTGTATAGCCCAGTGATTCATTGATGACCTGTACACAGTAAGCTCCGTCTCCACAGATACATGATGGGTTAACACCACCGCCCCACAACTCTGGACTGATTAGGAAGTACAGTATAAACCATTCAAGACTCGGGTAAACACTGGAAAAATATGTTTGAATCCTTTTTGAAGTAAGTGGATCATAAAGCTTTCAGTGAATGCTATAGAGATCCTTAAAGAACTCTCTAGAGAAAAAAGCATCAAGAACATTTTATCTAGTTTTACTTAGTGTGTATGTTGCTGGGGGGAAAGACAAATTCAAAAATGTAAATGCTCTACAGTGAATGCTTTTACATAACAAGAGATTCTCTCCTTGGTGCCACATGAATGACATTTTGAATAGCTGTCGAGTTTTCTAGGAACGCACTGGAATGTTCCATGTCCTTTTGCACTTGAGATTAAACCAGCACATGTCTGCGCATAAGGTCCTGCTAATACCTCTAAGAACTGTTTCTTTTTTGAGAGATGATCCAGTGCTTTCACGGCTGCCAACTTGGTGCCATATTTATGTTGAGATATGATATCATACACAAAGAGGCAAGTTGAGAAATTAAAGTGAGAAGAGATTATGCTCTGCCAGAGATGGTATGTTAAATATCTGAATTATTTTAAATGCAAAACACGATATACTTAAAGATAGCAGGTGCAGTTAACAAATAAACATGGTTATGTGCCAAATGGGAGAGCGCTTGTGAGCACCAATGTATTTCTGTGTGTTAGGCTATGAGATCATGGCAGTGACCTCAACTGATTGAGCTCACACAGCATCGTATCCCCAGTCCTGCCCTCCTGTAGTGGGTGGAGAGCTGGGTGCTATCTGTGGACTTGCAAAGTGACAGGACCAGCTGGGGTATGAAATCCAGTAAGACAGACAGTTGGTCTGGGAGACGCAGACCACAAGTCCCTGTAGTGCTCAGTTACAGCAGCAACTTGACTCAGTGAGGAAGACTAAGGCAGGGTTGAGTGTAACTGCTGCCAAACATATGGAGTTCTACAACAAACTGTAGACTTGATCATGTTCTGCGTGGCTCGTTCAAGAACCCTGGAGATCAATCAGCTGCCATTATCCTTGGCAATCCTCTCTATGTTGTTGATTCAGCCAATCGAATGCTGACATTTTCTTATAGGCGACAGAACCAACAGCACTGCGAGGACGATGGGTGGGAAGCACTCTCGCAGTTTCTCCAACAAGGAGTTGAATGAGGTGAGTGTGAGTCAAAGGAGTAAGAGTGCTGGGAGAGACGACCCGCCTAGCTTGTCCTCAGCTGCTGAGAGGATCCGCAGACACACCACGGTGCACTTTGGCTACAGCACCCTCAGCCTGGCCATGCGGGGGCTCGACGGGACCCCCACTGAACTGTGGGAGCTCAGAGAATTGCAGAAGCTAAACTTGTCCATGAACTGCCTGTGCTCCCTGCCCCCTGCCCTGGGCACTCTGGACAATCTAGTGATCCTCAACCTGTGGGGTAACAACCTGTCCAGCCTCCCGCCCGAGATCGGCCTCCTTAAGAAGCTGCGTGTGCTATTTGCCTGTCGGAACCGCCTGAGCGAGGTCCCTGAGGAGCTGGGCTCCTGCACATGCCTGGAAGTGCTCAGCCTGGCCAACAACCAGATCACAGGCCTCCCCGGCAGCTTGGCAACCATGCACAATCTGACCAAACTCAACCTTAGCCACAACCGCATCGCTCACATCCCCACCTGTGTCTACAGCATGAAGGGCCTGGTCTTTCTCCACCTGGCTTGCAACCGTCTGGAGACCATTGCGGACCAGATCCAGGATTTAGTTAACCTAAAGATCCTCATCGTGGAGGGAAACAGTATCCACACACTGCCTAAGACACTGTGCTTCCTGGAGTCTTTAGAACTCCTCAATGTTGACTTCAATGATTTGCAAAATGTGCCAGTGGAAATGTACCTACTGAGCAGGCTCAGGAGGTTAGCCTGCCACCCGCTGGATAAAGGACTTCATATTATTCACAACCCCCTCCTCAAGCCTATCCAGGAGGTGCTTCAAGGAGGACTCAGTGCCCTCTATAACTACCTCAAGCCCACGTGAGAGTGTGTGTGTGTGTGTGTGTGTGTGTGTGTGTGTGTGTGTGTGTGTGTGTGTGTGTGTGCGTGTACATTAAGATACTTTCACTCAAAAGTCAATAGTAACAGTTTCTGTTTTTTATGTAGCTAATGTAAACGCTGGGTTACAAATAAACAAGTAACTGCTGTGCCATCTGTTAATCCACAGTAAAGGGGTCAGGACAAGTTGCTCAGCTCACACAAAAATTCACAGGTCTACATTTTGGGGCCGATCATTTGATCTTATTTGGCCTGTAGCAATGAGGGATTCACCGGGAGTAAGTTCAGCTAGAGATCACCACGCTCTCTATCGCATTCAGGTCATGGGGATCAGGTGCATAAAGTCGTGTTGTTCAAACTGTATTTCAAAACAAAACAAAACAAAAAGTTTCATGTTGTTTTATGATGCAGAGCACAACAGTGGAAGAATGTTTACTGGATTGGACATGAGTTTGATTAAATCTATCTGAACACTTTCCATATTGTCACATCCACTGCAGCACCTTGCAGGGTTTATCACGTGATGAGTATGCCTGGGTAAACGTATGCATAAACCTAATTTCTGTAAGTACACCACCAGGTCACTCCTGTAAATCGAACAGAGTTTGTGTCAACTTGGCATACACATTTTTAACCACTCACAGTGAAGATGAAGGGTGCTATAGACAAGGCAGAAAAGTGACCTCTGTTGGTTTGTACCTGTTACTACATTAGTCTAAGTGAATGCTGAGCTCTCCGCTCACCCTCTCTCTCTCTCTCTCTCTCTCTCTCTCTCTCTCTCTCTCTGTCTAGCTCAGTGCAATACTCACACACACCCACACACACACATTCATGATGGATGAACCCCTCCTGAATAAGTCTTTGTCCTAGATAGTGATCATGGGACATGTTGTCAAACAAAGCACCTATAAAGATATTGTATTAATGTGAGTCAGATGACCTGAATTCAGTGTATAAGTCTGCGGTGATGTTACTATTCTAGTGGTAATACAATATACAATGACTTGGTCTGCCTGTGTCACTCAGACAGAAATATTTTCCTTTAGTAAATAACAGACTTAAACTAATTAATTTAATAAGCAGTATTTTAATAGTACTGTAATGTAAGTTATAAGGTTTTGTAGTATTTGTTGATCCTCTTTAATTGCTGTGTGATCTGATAACTTTGCTTCAGATTGAGACACTATGCAAGATATAACAAGTGAGTGAGCACAGATTGGTGGCTGTGTCCTTCATTCAAAAGGTATTTTGCATTTGTGAGCCAAGGCTTAGAAAACAGTTTAGCATCACTTGCAGCCAGTGACTTCCCATAATGAAGGACAGCTAATCAATCTCGCATTGAGCTTTTGACAATCAAGGCACGGGATAATCACAATGGAATAAAATGACAAAATCACTGTTGTCAGGCAGCCACACGAGGAGAGGCTTAATAAGTCTTTCTTTGGAGTGCAGTTTAAGTTCTGTGATTTATTCAGTCACACTGAGACTCTTCACATAGGGTGAGGTGATTGGCATTTATTGACAAACAGCATTATACTGCCACTTACGTCAATTAAGTGTTATTTAGCTCATCGTTCTTGTGTTTAACTGATTTAAACTTCTCCTGCAGAGACAAATATGAAGGAGAATAGATTTGCTAAAGGCCAACAGGTTCTTCTTTGGCTGGTTGCAGCTCTCCGCCATGAAATGTCAATATCACCTATTCAATAGCGCCGGATGTTGTTCAGAAATCAGCAACAGTGAGTCACTGAAACAGTAGGCCATATCATAACCTTTAAGGCCTAAATACGGAACCTTTTGATCCTGGTCTGGCATCAATTTCCTCCCGTCCAATCAGTGGGATGTCACAGCCTTTCTGTGTCTAGCTTTGAATGTGCAATGAAAGTAAGTGTGTGAAAGGTTACTAGGTAAAAAAAAAAAAAAGCGGCAGGCCTACATACAGTATTGGTAGACGGGCTTGTTTTTGATATTACCACAGATGGAGTAGTACAGTGGTTCCCAAACAGGTGTGGGCCTACTCCAGCAGCTCAATGAATTTGACAAAATAGTAATCATGATTTGTTTAAAACATAAATCCCCATTCTGAGTCAGCTGTAACATCTGTCTGACCACTACATGATGTGACTGAGAGTTTGGGATTGGTAGTTAGCAAGCAGTAGAATATTCTAAATAGTTAGCTAAAAGTAGTGGACAAAAGATTGCTAAAAGTAATTGATAATGGTTGAAAAAGTAGGCTAAAAATACTGGAGAATGATTAAAAAGCTAGTAGGAGTAGCAGATAAATGTTTGAAATAGATAAAAGTACTGAATAGATGGCAAATGACCAGCTTCTGACAATCCAAGTGGTAGTACTACACATGCAAACTTAACCAAACTGACCTAAAGACTGACAGTTAAATTGTATGAAAAAAATGCTGTAATAATAAATCCAGTTTCAAATCTATTCAAATGAACAGGTACCATAGGGCTGTAGGTGTACATCAGACAAAAAGGTTAGGAACCACTGGAGTAGGATATCTTTAGGGTAAATTTATGACCATGACTTCGGACTGTGTTTAGGGATAACCACTGACAGCCCTCAATCACCACTCTCTCTCTCTCTCTGCATTCGTGGGTGCAAACAATGATGTTATCCATTCACTCCTCCATCCAATCAGAGGAGTTTACATTCTCATCAGCTCCCATGACAGCTTTGCTAAGACTGGTATTCATGCATTCCTGGCAACTGTTGCAGCCAAGACAATACCTAAAGACCACAAAAAGACGTGGCGCTTCTATGAAATGCTTCAGCCATTGTTTGGTGTGCTTGTGTAGAAAAGCAACAACTGGAGCCATATATCCTTGACAACACCAGGTCATTTTGAGACTAAATGTAGACCCATGTCAAGCTGGCTGCATTTTAATTAGCCATGGGAAACTGCTGGTACAAGTGAAAGCGCCATGTGTGTTTATGCATGCAAAAACAATAAGGGAATGACATTGGTTGACTTTGCCATTAGTTGCTTCTCCATCAGTCTGTTTGATGTTGCTGTGAGAATATCCTGCTATTGTTCGCACTTGCCGTCTCAGATAAGACAAATTTTCAACAAATATTTGCGTATATTAAAGTAAGGCTTTATTACTGATTCATCAAACCTGAATTAAAAAAAAAAGGTTGGTGATGATGCGGTCTGATTTTGCCAGGTCAACTGATGGAGTCCTCTTGAATGTCAGCCTGGGTTTCCCATTTTACGATCAATGCGTGAATTTGATCAGAAAGGACACACAAGGTGAACGATGATTAAGAATCCAGCTGGCAAAGATTTAAAAAGGAAATATTAAGTTAATAAATTAAGGTGTCAAGTTGAGCATGAAAAATGCTTTTATAGCGTATTTAGTGTGTTAATAAAATCACCTTCCAGTGGAGCATAGATTTAGTAGTATATTAGGAAGTCCTCTTCATATTAGGGTAAAGTTTACATTTTTAATTTTATATTGTGAAAACTATTTTGCCTTGAGATCCAGCTGTTCTGGATTCTCATCACATCACATGATCTTCATCAGCAGATGCAATTTGCTCAACTATTTGGAATTGTAGATGCTTAAAAGCTGACGTAAAACTTTCACCTTGGAAACAGCATTTGAAGAACAATCTCACCGCAGGGTCCATTTCTCCCATATCACACGATCTTCATCACTAGATTGAGATTAATGGGTTTATAGTTAGTTTTATTTTGAAATGCATGGATTACTTATTATAAATCTGATAGCGACAATGTGAACACAAGGTCTTAACCATATGGTGCTGGCTTGGGTCCTTGAGACCCTGAGTCCTCTTTAACAGCTCCAAAAACATACTTAATATTGTTTAATCACCTTGATAATTCATGACTTCTCATCATTCTTTTATTGGAATTGTATAACTCACAAGGAGTTAGGCCACTTGGGTTTAATTGACCTTAAACACAAGTAAAGTCCCTGTAGGATAACATACTGTACATTTCTTTGCCTTTGAATTACTTGTTGGCACACAAAAGCAATTTATATTTGCTCACGCATATCCTATATAACATGACATATTTCCTTATTTTGTGTAACAGCAGTGCTTTATGGTCATTTCTGTATTTTAGTCACCTTCAGCAAATGTTCAAGCTCAGTTTGTGGTCAAAGGAATGGGTAACCATGTCAATACTTTTCTACACACTGGGTTTCAATAAGGTCATTAGAAAAGAAAAAAACATATTTAAACAATTTGCTAATTTAGAAATTATTATTTTTACACATATATATTCTAATATAAGTGACTTTGAACTGATAGAGATGACTTTATGGTAGGCCTTATCTCAAAATATCTATCACAATATCACTGACTATTAATTATTTATTACCACCTTAAATTAATGATGGCTGACTGGGTTGACAGCCCACAGGTTCTCACATGGTTGACTGTAATATTTACCTCAACTAACTTGAGTCTCCACAGCTAGTCCAAATAAACGCCAATAAAGTCACAGTCGGAGGCAGTAGGTGGGGACGCCTCCGCCTGTCCTCTCACTCACAGGCGGGGCTCACACGTGCCCTCTATCGGTCAGACAGCGCGCACACAGCCGCTGTTCTCCTGGAGCTGCCGGACCACTCAATCCACGCGTAATTCAGGAATCAGGACTCACTCACACATTCCTCCTCCAAGTGTGGAGCAAGCCGGGCAAGCAGCAGCCGTGTCTGCGACAGTGTCCTCTCTCACACTCCCGACAGCACGCCAAGGGACGGAGGGCAGGGCGAAGACACTTTAGATTGAGCACTCCTAAAAGTGTAGGCAGGATTCAAGTTGCAATAAAGAAAAGAAGAGTTGCCAGTTAACCCCGCGGCTGGGGGTTAACGCTACGACGGCGCTGTCGACATGGATAAAGTTATCAATTGCTTGTTTGCTGCAATGACCCTGCTGTTGTCCGCCCGGGGGGAAGTTTTTAAAGGTAAGGAGGATTACCTGGAGATGTTTGCACGTACAGAACATATGCGCAGTCCTGTTTCATGCCACACAGCCGAGAGACGGAGTGGAGAGGGAAAGACACTCAGTTCGCCCAATATTTTGTGTGATAGTTGGAGTCGCTATTTTGAGGCTTTAACTAATGTTTGTGGTGTAAATTCGAGCGTATGTGGCAGCGTGAAAGTAATGTTAAGTTTTATGATGGTGGTATTCTGTAGAGAATATAAAGCTTAAAAGATTAATTTTGGTCTCATTGATTTATTGAAATCAGACTGTCACAGTTTGCCGTGACAAAGCTTTGCATTCATCAGTAGTTTGTTCTCACCTCTTGCGCCGCTGTGCGCAACGAGCAGGTGCGCCACGGGCACCGGAGCAACTCCGTGGCTTTCAATGCTCGTGACCACAAGTTTAAGGTGTCCATTGTTTGTGTCTAACTTTATCTTGATAAGTTGCTGTCTTATGTGATTAACCTCAAGGGATTCACGCACCAAAGTGTCACTGCGCGCTGTGGGTTGTACGCTGCGAGGTGATAAGCCAAAAGAAACCTATTATTTCATCCTGAACCCCACTTGAACTTGCTTTCTAATGTCCCAGTGAGCATCTAAACGCAGGTTGCAGTCACTTTAACGTGCAGTTCCCCGCCTAAAACGCCCCATATGAATTATGAGGTTGTTTTCATCCCAAGTTTTCTCAGTGTTTTTCATCTAGTGCAAAAACAAACTGCACTTCTATGCATACTGTGAGATTCCATACACATCTAGTGTAGTTTCTAAATGACATTTTTAAAATTCCTTTCCCTATGGGTGATTTAATTTTTTTGGAACCGTGTGCAGTTCACCTTCGAAAATCTATTTTAATTCAATTATTCAATTTTTAATAATAGAACTGTTTCCCTTGCATGCGCTCTGTTTTTAACATGTGTCTTTGGATGCCTCTGAAAAGTGTTCTGCTTTGTCACTTCACTTCAAATTTGATTGATTTATTTGTTTGTTTTTTCTTGTTTGACTGATGCAAACTTCCCCATAAAGATACAAACAGGGCACTCCCACTCAAATTAATGATATTCATGCATAGGCAACTTCATTTGCAGTAAGTCTATTCAAAGCTTTGTGAAGAGAACAAGTTCAGGGATTAGTACCAGACAGTGATTTGACTTATTAGAATTACTGAAATAATAGTGCAGACTTTCACTGTCAGGGTAATGGCCATAGATTGCCCAGGGGAATTTAACATTCAGAGTCTAATTTACCCCCTAAAGAGGTCATTTCTGCTGTCTCCACTAAGACATGTGGAAAAAGGTGCATTAGCCTATATTCATGCCAATCAATGCACAGACAATGTGTCCAGTCTGAGGGTGATCTATACTGCCATTACAATTAGAGTTGCATTTAAAAGCTTTATTAAAAAATACGGAATAAGCTTGCCCCACATTTGAATGCATCTGATTTGATTTGACATCCTGCTGAGAAAGCAATGTGTGAGGTGAAGTTGTAAACATGAAGTGTGTGGCTTCAGTTATAGCTGAATGCTGAGGGATTTAAGAGACAACTGATCCATTTTTCAGAGATCCTGTTGGGGGCAGCATGGTACACACATAATATGATACCCAGGCGATGAAGTCAAGCTGCTCAGAGTGGAGGAGCACCAGTCAGAATCAGAATTCAGATGCACAGTGCAAACTATTTGTGTCTATGCTGTGACAAAATTTCAGTTTGATCACAGCTTTGATTCAAAAAAACAACTTAGCTACTAAATAAAAAAATAAAAAAAAATGTTTTATTTATGCGCCTCCACTTTCTTTAAACTGCTCCTATTCATATTAGGGATCTTTTTGCAGTGGAGAACTGGCATATTCAGAGACCTACAGAAGATGTAGTAAAACAGTTTATGATAAATAAACTGTTTTTATCAAGCAGTATAAATGCCAGGGGTTAGTTTTAGTGACTGAGAACTCTTACCCCGAAGCTCAAAGTATTCCCAGTCCATTTTTTGGGTGAGGCTCAGCAGTCTTGCCCGCTGGCAACCTCACGAATGGGAGGTTTATTGGAGTGGGCTGCACTGCATGGCTCCCAGTGGTGCCGAAACCATCGATAAATGTGCTCCTAATTGCATGAGGGTGTGTGTAAATATGTAAACCAGGAAGAAATCAATTGGATGCGTGTTCCCCTCTGTGGCTAGGCGACGGATTAGCCACACACCGATGGAGAGTTAGAGGCTAAATATGAGCCTGTGCATGCGGCTTGAGACATGTGTTATGGAGAGTATGTGATAACAGCTCATGTGATAATTAGATCACTGAGGTAACCAGAGTACCGGTCTACTTCAGTACACAGTACCAGAGAACAGTCCTTTGGAAGTCTTTTAATTTACACGTAAAAAACCTCCCAGACTCCTTAGTCAGGATTGCAATCAGTTTCATCTCCGTTCTTTGTGAACTTGTTTATGCACCTGGATAGCTGCTCTCAGTGGCATGATGGAGATGAACTCCTCTTTTGTTGTCTCTTTCCCCTCCCTGTTGCATTCACAATGCCCACTGGATGCTCTAGGTTCAAAGAGAAAGCAAGAAACAACACTATAAATCACTTGTTGTGTATGGCCAGTGCTTGTGTTTTCTATATTATGAGGAGAGCTTCTTTTTTTTCTAGAATGTCTGGCCTTTGATATCTATACTCTGTCTTTTGACCGAGCACATTAAATTCCAGGGAGCTGCGCGCTTTGTTATGTTTACCACCTTTTCCAGCAGCCATAAAACCTGCCTTGTTTTCTGATAGGGGTGAGCCGTGTGTTGAGAATAATGCCCATGCCAGGAGTGTAGAGCTGCAGTTTGTCATTGCAGAGTGACTGCTGCTGATAGCGTCCTGGTTGACCGATCCTGATTGCCATCCAAGCAGTGACTGAGGAGTAAAACAACACATTGGCTGCTTGGGTGGATAAACAGCACTTCATTTGAGGTCTGGCAATAATTTTGATAGTTTTTCACTCATGAAATGTTTTTTTTTTTCTCTTCTCCCAGCTGACTCAGATTTAATAGAGACTTTTCCGAAAGGTGTCCTGAAGGGTGGCAGTTTCCTTTGTGTGAGCCAGTGGAGAATGAAATTAAATATGCATGTGATTTTTTATTTTTTTTTCTCTCGATGTCTTCAACCAGTGTTGGAGGAGGAAAAAAAAAGCTCCATGGTGATTGATGATAGTACAAAGCAGAAAGTGAGGTGTCTACATTCTTCTGCAACTTTGCTTTTCAGACATTTATTTTATGATGATAATGAAGGCAGCGGAAACACATGGATTTACTGAAGCTGTTCAAACACTGCGGGTACATGTGTGACTTCCTAGAAAAGGGTCTGCTGAGTTTGTCAGCAGGGCTGTCTTAAGACTGATCATAGCTGGTAGACAAGGAGGGGGGTGGGGGGTGTCACTTTAAAAAGCAAACTTTAAGAACTTGCAGATATTAAGTGCTGCTGTATAGACTTAGAGCATATGTTCAAAGTGACAAGACTGACAGGAGTATTATCCATTTTTCACAAGTAAAGAGGTCTGACATAAGTGAGTGTGAAAAATAAAGTCACTGCCGTTGGTACAGGACTTCAGTACCCCAACTTACAATGAATGTGGCCGGTCAGTATCTGTGCATCTTAGTTTTAAACCCATTAACCAAGTACATTGCAATGCCTAAAGGGAAATGACACACTTTAGCAAACTGTTGCTTAGACCATTTAGTTTTTTGGTATTATACATTTATTTGTGCAGGATGATATTACGAAAGAATATTCTAGACCATCCACATTACAAAAAAAAAAATTTAAAAATCTATAGCATCAACAGCAAATTTCAGAAACTGGCATCAGTCCCTCAAAATTAAAGATTCAATCAGATCAAAGAACATCTTTCCAGAGAAATCCATTATATAAGAGGAATATACCTAATATTTTGCTATCCTCATTAGACTCATTATATCAGAATAACAAAACATGTTGCATTCTGAGTAAAGGGCACACAGCTTGACACATTATTCAGCTTGGTTTCAGTGGGACAAGTCAGCATCTGGTCTGTGAAAGTCTGCCACAAGGCATTCTTGGAAATGTAGGAAATCAGTATCTGAAGTAGTAGACACGGGAGGTTGAGGCAAAAGCCTACACCCCAAAAAAAGTAACACTTAATCACAAAATAACTCCTGAGACACCCATAGCATCACAGACTGATGATGGATAGGAGTGTCTGAGTAATCAAGGGTGGAGGTGTCCATAAATTTAGGCAGCAGGTAACATAAATGGTGTGGAGATTGATTCAGGCAAGAATCTGTCCTATTCAAACTTTTAGTTATCGTCATCAACACTTTAAATGGGGCATTACTCGCCTGGGCCACTTACAGTAGTTACACAACTCTATCCATCCAGGACACATTCATTCATGAAACGCTGGGGTTTTGATCAAGATCAACTATGTTCTCATTTACTTCACATTGTTTCTGTATGTTTCACTTCATAAAAAGTCTTTAACATCTGGAAAAACAAAACAAAAAATAATAAAACTGGTATTATAGGTTGGAAGAAGGCAATGAAAAGTGCAGTCTATTTGCACATTGATACTTTTTTTGCTGTCTTGTCTCTGTATTCAATCACACGGGATTTAAAATGACTATGAGGTTAAAGTCGTGACGCTCAGCTTTAATTTGGAGGTGTTTAAATCTTCACCAGATGTAACCCTTTTTAATACTTAGACTCCAGTTTTAGGGCAATGGAAGTAATTGGATAAGCTGACAGGAACTTAAATAAACTCATCATATTTAATCCTTCAAATGAAAAACAAATGCAAATGTGCTGTTGAAGATGTGTGAATGTGTCATTTCATTATCTGGGGGAATAATGTCTGAATTTCCGGTGAATCTGTTTTTACCAGTTCAGCCCTGATTAAGTTAAAACTTTGCATTTTTAACTAATTTGCCTAACTGAATAAAGACTGGTCAATAAAGACCATCTGAAATTACATACACCTGCTCTGTAAATCACCTGCTGTGTTCTCCTTTGAGACAAAACTCTGAAACCAATTTATTACCATATTATATTTTTTGTTTCATGATGGTGTTTTACATTGGACCAATTCAAAGGAATAAAGTTCAGTGTCCATCTCTAAAATATAACTCTTCTTCTTGCTCTGCCTAAGAGTGCCTGAAGAATGCCTTTTATTTCTGTTACATTTAATCATTTGGTGTCCAATCCTCATCAAGCAGTGACCCCAAGACATCAGCTGATATTTGTGCAACCTTCAGTCTAGTTTTCAGCGAGTGAAACACGTGATAATTTAGACTGAGTCGGATGACTGACCTGGCCCGTCATGAACATTCCACTGTTGACCATAAAAAGCTCTGAGAGCTTACACTATATGTTTAGGATCATTGTCCTGCTGCGCTGTCCTGAGAATAGGGGACTCTAAAATGGCTTTAAGCTTAAATTAAAGCTAAATGCACTTTAAAATGAAACAATTACAATGAGGTTAAAGTTCTGCGGTACAGAGCCAACACAACAACAAACATGTGACTGTCCAGACACTATTGGACTACATTGGAAGTATGGAAATTAGTTAAGTGCTGGCCTATAACAGGCACTTTTGAGTGAAAGAAAGTGAGTAAAATCTTCCAACGCAAACTCAACCAATATGGTTAATCATCTTCATATCCCTGGAGTGCCACTCCACATTCAATCATTAGCAGTTGATTTTATTTACATTCTTGAGAGGCAGTAATAGTTTGAAGTTCATTCTTGAAGCGGCTGATGTGGCTATGTTATCTGGGAGCTCTGCAGCGGAATGATAATTGGCCTTGAGATGTGACTGTGTGAAGGATGCTGGACAAACAGAGCTGCTCTAATTATACACAGCTCCTTCTTCAAATGAAGAGGATAAAAGCTAATGAATCGCACGCAGGCCAGCATAGGGGCTGCCTAATGAAGAGAGAGTGAGAGACAGAGAGGGGAGTGTTTGTAAGAGAGAGAGAGTGTTTGTGTGTGCAAGGCATGCTCGAACAATTCTGTGATCTCCTCGCCATGTTTAAAAAAAAATTTTGAAAAAAAAAAACCCTCGGTAGAAAACAACAATTTACTATGCAGCATGTCATGTTTACAGAAGTCTGCATTCGTTGTAGGTGGCTCAGAGTCCAGGCACTCAGGAAAATTTCACTAATTAATGCTCCAAGGGTCTCAATTGTTATTAATGGTGACGAGGAGGAGGAGAAGCAGTTTAAATCAGGACATTACAGTGTGTCTACTCAATTGTATACCAGGGCGGATGTCATCTCACTTTTATTTAAGAAAATTTTTGCCTTTTAAAAAAAAATGTTCACCCCTGCTCTTTTGAAAATTAAATCTGTATCAGTGGCCAATAACTGGCAGATGCACCGATGGTTTTACACTCAGATTGAATTGACCCCGACTCTGGCACATTCCTCACTTATCTTAAAAACCTGCTGTTCAATCGGGTGGTTTCTGTTCAGCATTGTCGCCTATAACCTAGGGGTTATTATGTGGACTGAAATTGATTCTGATAGAGCACACTTTGATATTTGGTTCAGGTCAGCATATAGCCTTGACCTGAAGCGTGAAGCCCAATTTCAAGACTGTCAAATAAAACGCAGGCCACTGCTTTGACGCCGGAGTCACGTAGTTTGAGAAGGTGCAAAGTTTCTTCTGTAATGTCATGAATAACTCAAGTTGCCTCCTTCACAGGACAAGTGCACTTGCTAACTTGGAGGAGACGGTGTTCCATGCCAAAAAGCTGTCCGCGTAGGCTGATGCTCCTCACACAACTGGTGGTAGTGTCGGTGGAGGAAGGGGGGCTGCTACTGCTGTTTCACCTTGTCTCCTGTTATTTATTAGGCTTCTGTCAAGGCTCAGGCAGTAGGCAGGTGTACATCCCTCCTCCTCCTCTCCCCATCCGGGCCTTATGAGTATAACCAGGGGCAAAATTCTCCATTACTGTCAGTCTGAATCTGTTGCCGTCGCATTAGTGCGCGTCATGCAGTCATTAATGCATTAGTCCTTGTTTGAGTGCCAGTTATTTGCATTGGCTTTTACACTGTCTATTTGCCCTTGTGCTAAAAGCGGCCTTGGCTGAACCTATTGACCATTTAACTGTTCAATAATGAAGCAATCCCTGAGGATGAATTAGGCCTCAGTGGTCCTGTTGAATAACGGTTTTTAGGATGTAAAAAAAACAACATAATCAACTATCGCATAAATATTTGTGGCCTTTAGAGAGAGAGATGTAGCAAAATTCTACTTTATTTGCCTACTGTATGTTTTTAATGCAGCTGTATCCCTCTAGCATATGATCTCACCACTAACAGTTGAGTACGCCATTATCCACCCTTATCCTCCACTTTTTCCTCCCAAAGCAGAATGTACCTGATTATACTCCTATCGGTCACACTCTGGCGCCTATTTGGAGGCTGTTATCTGTTTGCGGTGGAGACTCCTCAGGGAAGCATACAGCAGATAAGAGACTGTTGTTCTGTAAACAGCCCTCTGACCTCCTCAGGCTGGGCTTGGCTCCTTTTCCAATGGGTCTCTTTTGTATTGGCCTGAAGCTCAAACCTCCGCGTGACTGTTTCCCCATGGGGAGGTTTAATGGCATTACCGTACGCTCCACAACACACAGGGTGGTCACTCTGGAGCTGTCAGAGCCTGAAGGGGGTGTCCATGCCTTCAGAAGCAGAGGGAAAGAGGGAGAATAAGATGTTGGGAACGAAGCTGGAGAAAAGATGCTGTTTGAAGTTTTGGAAAGTGAGGATGATAATGTGAATGAGCCCTTACACTGGATGTAACTTGTGGGAATGGAATTATTTGATGATACAGTGGTGTTTTCCTTCAATGTCAATCACCATTTTAGTTTTTAACCATGTGGCAAACCTCTTTTCACAACATAAATTATATTCAGTGTATTTGACCCTGTGTCTGTCTGTTAACTCACTGAAATCTGACATAAGACTACTGCATTAATTGCTCTTCTGGGGAAAACTTGGCTAACTGCTGTGCAGTCCGCTATCACGGACAATCAGACAGCTTCAGTTTTTACCACATTCTTTGTTTAATTTCCCAGTATGCCTGAGCAAACAATGCATTGAGAATCGGTAGCCATGGGCTGTACTGCAGCGAACTGTTGTACTTAATCACTTTGGTGTTAAACACTGCTTCATTGACACGGCTATTGAGACACACAGCTGCAGGGCCCGTGTTAAGGACAGAGCAAAACAATAACTGCAAAAGATGATGCTTAGCTTGAAGCTTGACTCCCACCCTGTAATCAGAGTTTGCCACACTAAAGAAATTACAGGGCACAGGAGTGATTAGAAGTGTGGGTGCAGCTCGGCATCGCAAACGGAAACAAAGTTGAAAACACATGTTTTTGGAATAATGCACATCTGAATAAACAAACCGGTGAAAATCTGACAAGTTGATTGTAATGATAGTACGCTGCTGGCCGGGAGGATAAATTCAGTTGGATGTGATGTCTGAGACTTATTGGTATCAAGGCAAAAGGAGTAATTAATGTAGAAAGCCTCTAGCATCAGTTGATTTTTCAGTAACGTTATCATCAGTCCAACTGCCTCAGTGTCCCATGTCATGACAAATAGCACTCTATTTAAACAAGTTAGAACAGAATAAACTTAACATATTTGTTATATTTCTTAGAAACTATTAAAGTGAAACAGTCTCACTTTGGTGGATTTTTACTTTTAAAGCAGTTTATCCATTTGTCTCTCTGCACTCCTTAGCCTCAAGAAGTACAACTAAAATGCTCTGAACACTAATGTGAATATTTTTCTGTAGTGGGAATTTTGTTACCCACTGCTGAAGCTATGGTTTGACTAAAATGCAAACCTATCTTTTCCCTGTCCCACTAAATCTTTGAGCATGTCCCAGGGCTAACTGAGGATTTCCCTATTGCCATTCCCAGGTCTCTAAATGGGACACCATTCATAATAGGATCCCAGCTGAAGGTAGGCAGTAGAGATATTTATAAAAAGAGGCAGGGACAAGCATGCATGGTAAAGGATGTGTTTTTTCAGTTGTGCCAGAGCATATGTTTGTTTAACCAGATCTAAATATGTCTAAAAACATGGTTAGAATTAGTCAGTTAGCATGATGCCAGCTAAAATACAACAAAAGAAAAAGACAACACTACTAACTACTAAATCTAGGTACTTCTTTGTCTACTTAATTTCTATGGGATCAGTGACTGTACCATTCATTTTAATTTGCCATTCTCTTCCTATACTCTGTGTAAATGGTCAGTATTGGTATCTATTCAGGATGGAAAGCCTGCTAGCTACAGCTTAGCATGTTGCTAGCTAACATCAAAAGAAGCAGATTGAATGGGGTGCTTCCGGGGTCCTATGTTCGCCACCTCAATCCTCTTGATATGACACAATGAGGAGATATTTTATAGGGTTTATGTTCTCAGCAGGTTTTTTTTTCCTCTAGGTAAAATAATAAAAGTTCTTTCCTTGGGTCAATATGTTGATGTTACCCACTTACAGCTTATACATCTTACTGATGTTATACTCCTTGAAACCTACGCCTTAAATGTGTGGGATTGTTTTCTTGGCTTTAGACATTGATATATCCACAGTTGCAGACACCAATCTCTTCCAATGTTAATTTATATCAAGAGACATACAAACATGCATTCTCAAAGGACCCTGGGAACATACTGAAGGGATGAGCCCGATAGAAAGTAAGACAAACGAGAGCCTTGACCAAACCTAAATATTTCTTTGTCTACTTTATTTTCTATTGCTTGTCATGATATTTGTATCTCTGGTTTTAATTGGCAATTTCTTTGAGCAAAAAGTAGTCTTTGTTACATTCAGGAAGGAAAGCCTGCAGGTTAACGTGTTCCTAACTGACATACATCAAAAGAAACAGAAAGAAAGCAAGACATCCAACAGTCTTTACCTACTAAACCAAAATATGTCTGTTTGTTTTATATTGCTTAAGGTGTTGGCCAATGTATTTCTAATTTAAAATTCCTTCAAATTGTGTAAACTAGTGCAGTATTCGTTCACATGGGCTGATGACACCTCCCTGCGTTTTTTAGATGCTTGTTCAAAATGTGTGTCACACATTGATTTCACCTACAGCATCAGGAACACTGAGACAACATTACAATGGTGGAGATACTATTAGATATTCAGCGCTTCCATAGAACTTAATTACACTTTTACAACTCCGTTTCAACACATCTGTTACTAATGTATATGTAAAGTATCTTCTTCTTCCTCTTCTATATCAAACTGCATGATGACCAAAACTCTATTTCAACAATTCTCTAGTATATTTACTGATTCTGAACATGTCATGTGTCCAAAATGCACCAAACAGGACACTGCACTCTCGTGGGTCCGCAGCAACACACCCGCCACGTGTGAAGTCGATTGAATGAACAATTCTTGACATAATCAAAATACAAACACACACACACACACTCACATTCCTGCCTTTATTAGAGACTTTGTTAAATAGTAGCTTTCCTGAATAGTAGGCTAATCATTCAGGAAGGAAGCATGCTAACTGCCAGTTAGTGCGTTGCTAGCTAACATACACCAGAGAAACATAATGTGAAACAAAGAAGAAAGCCTTTGGATAATTACCATAACACTGACTGTAACCTAACTGAAAGTAATATTTGTATGGCCAGCAATTTAATAGCATGACATTTGCTGTGCTGTATGATATATTTTGCTCGTTTACTCAGGGAATTAGCAGTGCTATGTTGTTGTTTCGACAGTCACTTTCCAGCGGCACAAAAAATAGCCACTATGTGGTTGTTAAGTAGCTTTTAATATCTGGTTTCAACAGTAGCCATTTTGAGGCAGGCTTGTTTTCTTCTGATTTGAGCAGTTATAGCTGTAGTTCGTCATATGATCACCACCTGATGACATGTCTTATGCTAGATGTCTAGGAGTGTCAGGTCTTAAGTTTCCTGTCAGATTTTCTTATTCTCTGTACATTAAAGCAAGACGCCCTATTAACAGCAATAACAAAATGTCCCACATCTTGTTTATTTTGTCTCTTAGGTGTATATAACAAGTAATTTAACAAAATTCTTGTGTTCGAGATAATAGCAAGCACTGTTTTCTGAAAATATATTACACTCTATTCTGCATCACATTTGTTGAAGCCAAAATTAACTCGAAAGTGAATCATTTCAGCACCAGATCTTATATTCAACCCACTCATGCCAGCTTCATGACTTAATTAAATCCTTTATTAATTAAAAGCTTTTTTGTCTGCAGTTAAGAATGTCACAAAACTGAAAGTATTTTTCTTTTAAATTTGCCTTTTTTGAGACTGACATCAGTGTGTTGAATGTCACTGCATAGAGTTTCTTTAGAGTTAACAGTAGGGAAAAGTAAATTGAACATATAAACGTGAGCAGAATTAAGTGTTGTTACTGGTGAATTTTCGATATATTGTGTTTGTATATATAACCATGCCTCCCTTGGACAGCCCAGTGTGGCTCATCTTTGGAGCAGCTCTGCCTTATTTAGTCGCTGGGAAGTTGCAGCAGCATCAAACATTGCAGATCAGGACTGCAGTAGCCTGGCACACAGGCTGGCTTCAGAGGATGAATAATTCACTCCCATGAGCCCAGACTTGTTGCCGTGAGACTAATATTCAGCAGCACCTGTGTGTCTGAAAATCTCCCCCCTTCAACCCACCAGGTTCCTTTCCCTGGGGAAAACCTCAACCCGTCATCACCCCTGCTGGGCATCCACCAAACTATCAGAATAGCACAGGCTGGAATGCTGTGTTGGGATGACAGAAATGTACAGTGGAAACATAGCTTGCTGCACACTGGGCTGCTGTGTGACTGAAAAATATAGAGAAAGGTTTGAACATAATTAGGACTGGGTATCGAAACTTAATACTTTTTTGGGATTAACGGATATGTGTTTGTAGCAGGTACTCAGCTGGCATTGAGTTTGTTTTCTTATTACTTATTCTTTGATCATATACTTCCTGATTTAAATCAACACTTTGCCAGATGAGAAAACAATCATACCACAATGTCCATTCAGTAGCTTACCGTGAGCATTTGATTTGATATCATATGGGCTTCGTCAGCAAAGTTTGTGCAGTTGTCATTGAATTGTAGCTGTCCAAATTTCCGTTTTTTCATGAGCACTTGAAAGCACAAAGACTTCTCATCTGTGTTAACTTAAAAGCTGAGTTTGTATGTAATGGCCAAAATCTCCAGACCAGCTACTAAATGCACCTTGTGGTGAGATTGTTTACTTAACTGCTGTTTCCAAGGTCAAGAATGATCTATGAACATCAGCATTTTCCCCATTATAACATTTTTGTTCTTATACAACTACTTGTACACTTCATTTTGATATTGATTTTCAAACGATGTAGCTCAGACACTGCTGCTGATCAACTTCAGGTAGAGTTTTCAAATAGCTTTTTTGTGCCATTGTTTTATGCATAAGAATGGCATAGCTGCCATGGCTTTGGTTTGATATCATGCTGAATTTTCTTCCAATTTTTCCCCTCATTCTACATTTAATCATTCACCCTTCATTTCTATAATTATCTGAACAAAAGACGCTCATGCGTTGACAGATTGACTGCGTCCAAGCATGCGTGTGTGTAGGCGTTTGTGCACATAAACACATAGACTGTGTTTATAGTGTGTGTCTCTGATGGTGGCCACTTTCCATCAGTGTGCACTTAGATGTGTGTTGTCGTGCATAGCCAGTGTCAGCATCTTGTGTCTGTGTGCCGTGTGTGTGTGGTGTTTTCCTTCTCCTTCCTGTGTGTCAGGTAGTGGACTCATCTCAGGCTTATTATCAGGGATGTGACAGAAGGCGGCAGGCAGCAGCCCCGATGCCTTAATGAAACTTGGGCTCCATGGCTAATTGGTGACACTGTGGTGTGAGGGAATGAGAGAGGCAGTAACCAGACAAGGCGAGGACAGCGGGTCCGGCCCTCACACCAGTGAATTAAGCCCGTCATGTTCATTTGTAGAACACAGAAGGAGGGAACACCTACACTCTTCTTATCAAAATCTTGCTAGTGCAAAGCTCCCCGCTGGTCAACCAAAGATAGCCCTAGTAACCACGTTTTCTACTGAGCGGAGTTTTCCTTTTCAATCTTCTCCTTTTCATTATACCTTGTCAGGTCTTTTTCTTTTTTCTCACACTTTCAGATAGCTAGGTTTGGCCCATTTTCTTCTTGGTGCATGGTTTTCTCATGGATCAACATGTATTTAAGTAACAGAACTAAGTGAGTTGTGCTTGTAAAAAAGCCAACAGACCATAAAATAAGAACTACTTTTGAAAAAAAAATCACACATTCTTCCTCTTGTAAATAAAAAGTTTAATTCATAAGCAATATACACCATTCCTCAATTTAATACACTCGGGTTTTCCCACTACAGCCTTATTTGGTCTGGGATAACCAGTATATGGTGGCTAATATTAGTTAATGTTGCAAACTTCACGTACATATTGCTGGTATAAGATACATTACCAAGTCAGTTCAGTGACTCTATGACTCTTCTGTACCTTTGCAACTGTTATAATACGTTTTAGCATTCAGCATTAGCAATTGCCACTTGTAGCCACACTGACCACTTTCTTAAGAGAGATTAAGAGAGCTTAAGAGTCTCTGTTCAAAGTCTGTTCATCCAAATAACATAAAAAAGTATGTAGCCAAGGTGCTGTCTTTTTTTTGCTGATTTTTTTTCTGGTTTGTCTTTGAGAGTTTTGGCGCCACCACTATACAGTGGCAATGGATGCATATAAAATTGACATTTGAAAGAATTTAACAGCAACGTGTCTTCAGAAACAATGTCTTGGTTAATCCACCTCGCCATGATCCGTTTTCACTGGGAATACTTTCTGCCATCTTAAATCCTGGGCAAATAAATGCACACTCAGACGCCACTAGTAGTAAGTGAGTTAATATATTTTTGGGTAATTTGGGTAATGTGGCCCTCTAAGCTTGGACCAGATGGCAGTGCCAGAGGTTTTCCTGCCCTGGGCTGGCTGTCGGACCCTTCTGCTTTACAGTAAGTCAGTTTGACTTCCTTATATCCACCAGAGCTTGAGGGCTCCTTCTGGGGTGTCAGAGCTGACCTCTCTGTTGGTAGGAGGAGTAACGCACAGCCGGCCTCTATCTGTCATGCCCCCAGCTGTGTTTATGCCTCAGAAAGGACCACAGTGGCATACTCCAGTGTTATGTTTGAGTAATAGCAAATGAGGTACAGTATGAGTTTTGTTGCTCAGCTGGTCTCACGCTGATACGGATGGCCGCTACTTGCCCCATTTATTTCTAACACCAATCATTATCTGGCATTGAAATTTAGAATTATATAAACCATTTAAAAGTTCATTATGAAAAATGACTCACTCTAAGATATAGCCAGCATTTCATTAAGCTAAAGACCTGTGTAAAGAAGTGATTGCACTGCAGCTTAAGAAAGATTAATCCAGAGACTAAAAGGTGTTTAAATCCTTGTCTATCCTCCATCTTCACTGGTTCACATCTGAGGCTAAGCTTGTTTGTCGCATAAGATCGGGATGAAAGATCTGGGTGGTTTGACCATGTTGTTTTAGACCTCAGCAAGAAATGACCTGATCAAATATCCTCTGTGCTCATGGGCTGACAAACACCACAACAAATCAGATTTCCTTCTACTTCACTTCTTTCCTTCTGACTCAAGTGACAGATCTAGCCCAAGTCTCTGATCTGGCTGTCCTCGAGTACATGGGGGGATCAAAGAAGGCAAAAACATTTACATAAAAGATTATGTATGAGTTGTAATTAGTGCTTCCCTCTGCAGTGGCAACAGGAAAAATATGTGATTTTGGCTGGAAGATGAAACGAAGGTGGCGTGAGAATTATAATAACCAGGTCTGCGCTTTAGTGTGACATGTTTAATTGAAGAAATCCCCAAAGATTGTCCAGCTTTTCCAGGAGCACCTGACTAAAAAAAAGAGAGATCAGGATTAGTCTTATTAGTTTTTGTTAATGCATTAACATGTGTAATTACGTGTTTTACTTTGATGGCTCCTAATTTCACATGCCCAAGTGTACCCCCCCCCCCCCCCCCCCCGTATGAAAATTGGGTTATTTCATCCTCCAAATTCTATTCAAAATCATGTGTAGTTGTCATGTTACATCAAGGTTCTACATTATGATTTATAGTGAGTGATGCAAGATTATTGCTGTGGGCAAAAATGGATTTTTGCTACATTCTGGTACAGTGGGTTGCCATATTTATTGCATGTGGAGAATTTTTCTGAAGATGTGTCAATTGGAAAAGCTGTAAGAGAAATCTTTTTAATGCGTCTGTGCTACAGCATGTCATTAGAGGCAATTTCCCTGCCACAAAGAGGGTCAGCAAAGGGGGTCACATGGTTTTGTGTGCTCATTGGACTATTATCTAGAATTGTAGAAGACAATTTTTGAAATTTCATTCTAATCGTTGTAAGTAGCTTGGAGAGGTGGAAGTTCATCTTGCACACTTGTAAAAGGGTACTATTTTCAGAAATTAAATAGGACGCCCTCGGATGTGCTCACCTTATCTCATACTAATACACTAGCACACGACAGTGGCGAGGCATAGAGGCTTATCCTCCTGTGGGAGGAGCTGACATTTACTCTGAAAATACACCTTTGGTTCCTGCATCTGGATTTATGATATCACTCTTATCTAGATTCCATCACAAATGTTCAGTGCTGTTGTACTCTACCAGTGTGACTTTCTGTCATAGCTTGTAAGATTTGCCCTCGGACAGTAAAGATTGAGCTATCTGTATAGTTTGGTCTTGCAACGCTGATGTTTCTTAAAATGTACGCAATATGTAATCATCATGAAGATATGCATTGACATTTTAGATGTGTGCTTCAAGGCCTCTTGCAATGATGTTGGCCTGGATGCCAGACAATCTGCTGGCTGCAGTGGAACATTCAAACCCTGCACTTAATTAATGTTTTGCCTGAGTTGCTCCAATTCTGTCAATCCATAATTCCAGGAGGGATATTATCCTTTGCCCACTAATAAGTTTTTAAACATCTTTTCAATTTACTTGGGAATATGGAGAGATTTGCTTAACATCTTTTAATATATCTACACTATTGCTCTCATAGGAGGAAGTCAACAGCAGCTATCTTGCAGGCATGATTTTCCAGGAAAAATGTCTAGCTGTGAAATCTGGTCTTTGGTCATTTGTGTTCTTGAATGAAAAATACTTAAGAGCACTGTCCTTGGATATAAGTGGTGTCTGAATCAAAGGCTTAAATCTTTGTTTCGATTGATAAGAGTCTGAGAGCGCATTTATTGCAAGGCAAAGCCAATCACCTGAGCTTGCCGTGGGTTGTCTAATTTCTTGAAATGAATGTCATGTAAAAAAATATCCAGAGACAGGCTTAATTCCACTCCAGTGGGGATGCATGATGTTAATGCCCTGTAATATGTGGCAGCACACTCTCTGATACTCTACGCTCTACACTATAATGAGGAGAACACTTGAAATACAGATAATTCCTCCAAACCTGCATGCTCTGTTTGACAGATCACATTTTATTATTGTGAAGTCTGGGCCAAACAAGGTATTTTTGGTGCCAACAAAACAGTGACAAATTGACCAGAGATCTCTTAAATGATACCAGGCATGGCAAACAGGCAGAAATAATCCTATGTTTTTTGTACTCACTGCACACTGTGCATACTTCTTTCACAGAGGGAGGGAATTGTACAGTAATAAGATTTATCAACTCAATCAGCCATTTTGGAGACTGCTAATCTGTCAGGAGGGTTATTTTAACTTCGGAAATCAACTTTGGTTAATTAGGTAGTGAAATTGGTTTGTGATTTTTAAGAATCTGTCACGTTAACCACTGGATGGAAAGGTTAATCTTCTGCATTAAAACTGCAGAGGTACAAACGGGGCTTGCAAAATGTGACACACTAAGAATTGCACCATTAAATGTAATATGGCTTCAGGATAAGTAATATGTAAGTAGTTTTAGGTACATTTATTTCCATACTACAAAATCACAACTTTACAACATACAGTACGGCAACCTCTATTTTTATTGTTTTTTGCAAGCCAAGGCTCCATATTGTTTCAAAGGCATTCAGATTGCTATATTTGAATGTGAAACAGGTCCCAACTACACGTGGAAAAATAAGCATTGTGCTTTTTCTTTTCAACCTATATTAGCCCAGTTTTAAGCTACTTTTCCAGATGTATTTGAACCTGCAAATCACCATGTAAATTCATACTATGAATCTCTTATTTCTACCTGTGATGTCAACATGGCAGCGACAACAAGCTGTAGCCTACCCATGTTCCCTGCGTGTTCGCCTCACGCTAATGTTGCCATAGCCTGAGGACATGGCGTGGGCTTCTGGGGGCAAGGTATCTCCGGTGCAGAGACAGATCTGTAGAGACAGGGAACACTTGGGAGGATGGATACCTCAGCCAGGCGCCTGCTGCCATTTAACAATCTCACCCTGCTCTGAACTGACATTTCTGTTTTACCATCTCACGTCCGACTCATCGCCCCTGCTCTGCTGCTGTCGCCGTAAACCTGTGTACAGAAAAAACAGAGGACTCTAGATGTGATAGATGGTTGGAATTGCTTATTCCCAAACACAAACAGGACCTATACTGTACGTCTTTGAATTGTCCTTCTGCAGTCAGCAATATTTGGGATACTGCGGAAAGTACGATGCAGCCTTCTTACCAAGTGAGAACAGTGAGCCTGATGAGCTCCCTGTGGCAAGGCCAGGTGCTTCTTCTGGTGTCACGGGAGCAGCACAGATCTGCGGTACCATGGGAGGGAGGATTGACATGATAGCATAGCCTACCCAACTCCCCGCACCACCCGGCACCACGGCCACACAGCTTAATCCTGTCTCCATGAGGGCAGAGCCGAAACACTCGTTCCACTCCTCGCTCAATCCTCTGTCAAAACAAGGGGGTTTTGTCAGCCATGAGGGGTGTTGCATCCCTCTCAGTCCCTGCCAACGGAAGCGCTATTACAGCCTGCCAATGCCCCAGGAAAAAAAAGAATACCCAATATGCATATTATTCTAATACCAGCCGTCAGTGCCTGGAATTACTCGGCATGATAGCATAATAAATGCGGTGCCTTGTAGGTTTCTACATAAAGCTGTTTTGCCACTTGGATGAATAATTCATACGGGCCCAGAGGCAATGAATCAACCAGGCAGGAACTAAGAAAATTAGCCACCAATTAGTGTTTATTTATGGGGATAGTGTGTTTTACTCTCAGTCTATGTGCCAAAAAATATATATGCAAAGTAAAGTTTTGGCGACCCCTCTGACCTTGGGAATACAAATAAGCAGAAGGGTGGAGGGGGAAAGAGGGCTTGACTGTTGGATGAATCAGATGACCCCCATGTCTCCGCTGCTCCCCTTGCTCAGTCTGGTTATTGGACTCTCTGACTCCTGTCTCAGCCGGCCTCCAGACATACAGCATCAGAGTCAACCTCTCAAAGCACATTGATTCAATCTCTGCACATGATATGTAAGGCACTTTGTTGACTGGGGGGATGTGATGTGAGGTTTTAACGCTACCACATGTGAGCTAAACCTCTGTCTCCTTGGAGCGTGCAGCCCCCGCCCCCCTCCCACCTCCACCATCTTCTACACCCCTTCCCCCCACCCCATACCCCACGGCTGTTCCGAGCCCAGCGGACTGGCAGCTTGCCCGGATACATTGGGTGTCGTTAGTTGTCACTGCAACGATGTGACACGTCGCTCTGATTCGCAGGGACTGTTGTTGAAAGTGATCGTTTCTGCCAAGGAGAAGCCCTCACCACGGATAAATGGACACTGAACAGCATGTGAACAGAGAGATAAAAATGGCTGAGAGAAAATAAACTAGTCAGCCTCAGAGTCTAGCCTGGCTTCTCAGCACCAGAATCTTTGAGGCTGGTGAGCCTTGCAGAGGCCAGATTGTACATCTTCCTTTTTTTATTACTGATTTTCCATTTATTTCTCCCTCATGTTAAAATAATTAGGATTTGCTTAAAGTCGAATACTTCGCTCTTGAAATTTGTAGAGAAGAGTTGAAAACTCTTAGTTTGTTTCTCAAGGTCAATGAGTGGAGAAGATATCTCCAGCCAATTCAATGAAAGACAAACAGACATGAGTGAAGGATGGGTTTTATAGGAATCAGACAAGCTGTCGACAGGAGGATAAAGGGAAAAAAAACCCTGCCAGATATTCATGAGGATAACTCTCCAGCGTCTGCGCTCTCTTTTTATTCCTTTGTAAGGCTTTGATTGTCAGGAAATATGCTGCTGTGGATGTCTCGTCCTTTTCATGAGCTCCAAATGTGGAGTTTTTGGAGCTGCAATGAGTCAGACATTGTGCTGGGCAGAAGATAAGGGAGGCCAGGTGACTGACAATGTGTCAGCTCCCTCTGACTTGTGGGATGAGCGCTGTTCATGTAAGGCCATTTACTTCAGGTTTTACATGAATAGGCTGAAAAGAACTGAGACTAATTTAAAGACTCCTAAGCACAGTTGAGACAAAATGCAGTTGGAAGAAATGTGATTCCCCCCCACACACACACATATATACCAAACCAATTGATCTTCTGCACGGTACCACTGAACTTGAAGTTGTTGAACAGTGATTATAACAGTGAATAGAAGCAGCTGGCCTTTGCATGCCTTGCATTCTCCCTTTGTGCTTTATTTGAGGTTGTGCTGTCTACATAACTGGTGTGTCAGTATACTCCACAATAATTTGTAACCTGTCAGGGACTACATTTACATTCAGAGAACCCAGTTACTTGTCTGAAATCTGGATTTGGCTCAACATTATTTAGCTTCATAACTTGCTTAGAATAACCTGGTTCAACCAAGAGAAAAGGGGTTGCAAATGACATTATGGTCATTTCCCCTCTATTAGAGGCAGTTTAATGGACAAGGGAGTTGGCAGCAGACATTTTCATTTATTTTATAATATCATTATTATTAGCCAATCTAGCGGTGTGGGTCTATGGCAATGTTGGGATATCTCAACAACTGCTGGGTGGTTTGCCATAAAATGCTGTACAAAACATTTGTGTCCCCAAGAGGCTGAATCACACTGACTGTGGTGATCCTCTAACTACTTTCTCTAGCATCATGAGGTCAATATTTGTGGTTTTAAGTAAAATATCTTAACAACCATTGTATGGATTGCCATTAAAGTAGTGCAGAAATTCATGCACCCCTTTTCGTTTTGCAAGAAGAGCTGTTTCACTACCACCCAAACTTTATAATAATTTCATTCATTTGACATCTTCTCTTTGATCCATTCTTCACTTTAACTTATAGCACTCAATATTTGTCATACTTTATCATGTATGTACTGTATATAATACATTAGCTTTTAAATGTAATATCTTAATTCTAATTCTATTCTACCTTGGCTGTCTGCTCTTCCATTGCTCAACTTGAAGTTTATTTGAGTCGAAGTTGTACAGTGAGAAGGGTTTGGTATGCTGTGCAAATTGTAAGTGTTTGAGACCAACTTGTGATTTTAGGTTTATATTAATAAAACTTGATTTCATTTGACTCCACCTTTGTTGCTGGTAAACTGTTCTAGCAGCGGATAGGACGCTACAGGTTTACCATAATATTCTTGACAATCAGGAGACCCAGTTTCAAGGTATCGGAGGCTTGTGTAAACAGCTTAGCTCAAATAAGACCTAAACGGCTCTATGGCCCACAGCCAGGCTACTCTGTGCATGTTAGCATACTATGTTGCAGCAGCCGCATCACCATGACAAATTGCTGTGGATTCATTTAACGTGGTGATCAAAATAATTCCAAATTTTGACTTCATGTAAAACACTCCTCCTGTTTTAGCTGGTTGCTGTCAGATCTAGTCTTTCAGTTGAGCTGTAGTAAACTTGTCGACTTATTTCAGTGTCCCTGTGTCATCTTCCATGCTATGGAGATGATGTGATTCTGTTATGACTCATGAATCACTGTGCTATCGCTTCTTCTCCTGAAACTCAACGGAGGACAGCTCTTGTCACAAGCCATTGTGGTTTGTTCCGTCAGGCTGATGTCTAAGTGCCTATGTTGTGTTCTCAGCCAGTAATTAGCCACAGCCCTACAACCCCAATAACACAATTATATCTGTGGCTGCTACTTTGCTCCACACCCACAGCAATAATGAATGAACTACAGGTTAATGAAATGTGTGTGTGAAATGGAGGATGCCTCTTGAAAAGTTTCACACATCCAATTCATTAAGAGCGGGAGCCGGAGGCACAATCCACAAAAATGATCCAGTACTAAATTTACGGCTTACTTTGCAACTTCACACCTTAATCATTAGATAGATAGAAAGCTTGTGAATGTCAAAATAAGGCACAGCTTGTTAATTTTATGCACAAGATGGATAATACATTTATGCTCGTATCTTTTTGGAAGTACAGCTTAATGTGTGCAAATGCTTCCCAGGCGCCAGTTATCATCATATTCAGATTTGTCAAGTAGAGGCTTTGGGAAGTTAGCCAACTCTCAGTCTGTTGGATAAGTTTGTGTTTTGTGCATTGTTTGTTTGTTTACGCATATGCTTTATCCCAAATGCCAGAGTGTTAGTTAAAAGTTTCCAGTGTTTGTGCTCCACAGAATCCATGTTTGTATTTAGAATAATTGAAGTATATTGCTAGAGATGCAAATTCAGAGCAGCCCCCCCCCCGCTCCTCCTCCCACTGTAGTGTCAGGTCAGCACTACAGACGGTCCTTGTTGAGTTTTCACTTAAACATCTGGATGTTGGAGCTAATGCCTACTGTGGCCAGATTTTGTGAAATCACACCATGTTACTACTTTCACAAATTTATCTTGCCATATGGGAATGGACTACACAAGGTTAACTGAAAAAGTTTCTGTTGCCATGAGTGGGAAATATCTTGTTTTCTTCCAGACTCTATCTGAAGAGTCAAAATATCACAGAGTGAGTATACAGAAATATATCTCTTTACTCAGGCTATCTGATGAGTACCACTACTACTATTTACCTATGAGAAGTACACAACAGCACCATCTGTACTTTGTGTACCTTTCTACTTCTTAGTTTTTTCTGTGTGTGACTTTCCGCACCAGCAGATGAGAAAGGGCAACTCCCAAATTGCATCACACTGAATAAAAGCAAGGGACAGATGATGGCTGCTGACCTACAGATGGGTGAAGTAATTTTTCACCCAGATGGTTAGAGTCTTTGAGGATTCTGGAAATACCTTCAGAATGGCAGTAAGAGTTATTGAATGATCTTCTCTTTGTTTTTGTTTTTGTTTTTTGAAAGATTGCCTGGTAATAATTTTGTGGGGAAATCGGATGCATAGATTTGTGACCCTAACATAATGAGTATACATGGCACAAACAGAGGCTAGCATTTGGCTACCACAAGCCTCCAGCACAGCTTCAATACATAGATCTTTGGAACTTTACTACTGGAGTAGTGAACATTACTCTGCAAAATGTATTTGGTGTTCATTTGATGGTCGTGGAGAGCGCAGTCTAACATTTTGGTCCAAACTTTCCCATAGATCTTTATTGGGCCGAGATCTTCCAACTGTAAAAGCCATACAGCCTTGGACAATTGCGTCAATTGAAATTATTGACATGTGTAGCACAAGATTTACATTATTTTAAAACTCATTTAACCATTCAGTGATCACTTGTGCTCTGTATAAAAGCTAGAGCCCGACCGATTTATCGCTTGGCAGATATTATTGGTCGATATAAGCTCCTTGCAGATATGTCTGCATCAGCGTTTATAACAGCCGATGTATGACTATTAAAAAACAAACAGAATGTTGGATCCTTCCCTCAGGTCATGACAGTTGCATAGTTTGGTAAACCAGAGAGGACTTGCGAATAATCTCCTTTTGAATGTGAAATGTTAGTGTGAAATCTCAAAGTTGCAGGTCCTGGTTGTAGACAGTCATGAAGTAGTAGATTTATTCAACAGCAGCGTTTCCTCTGTGTCACTGTATCATAGACGGCATGTTTTAGAGCCAGGTGCTTGTTCAGAAATTGTTTCTCGTAGCTTTGGATAGGATTAACAGTGCTGGGAAAGGGATAAACTAGAAGTGAATATGCTACATGGTAGAAAGTAGTCATTGTGGCAGATTATACTGTATGTAATGTATCCAACGAAGGTTAAAGTCAAGGGCAGCTGGACTTGGTTGAAGATACTGGAAGACTTCTTCAGTTCTGACTGACTGGCAGGGAAACTCAGAGTTTACCTGCCCTGTTTATCATTATTATTATAGCAATGACATCATATATATATATATATACACACACACATATATATATGTGTGTGTGTGTGTATAGCCTATGTATGTGTGTGTATATATGTATATATAATATATGGTATTATTAGTAGCACCAGTAATAGTATATAGGTATTTTTTATAGTTTCTGTTTTTCTTGCCCCCACAATACACTATTTACTTTAATGTTAATTAGTAGCAGTACTCTATAATGTATAATAAATTAGATATTTTTAATTTTTTTCTGTAGTTTTACGCATTTGACTTTTATCTATCAAAATTTTAATATATTTTGTTGTATTTTTGTACTATTTATAACAAAAAGTTTATTTTTATACGGCATTATTTCATGCTATCTTGGTATGGTCTCAACAGGCGTTTCATAAAATAAGAGGAAAAAAGAATAACAGCCGATATATCGGCTATCGGATTTTAAAATCCTCAAATATCGAAATCGGTATAGGACTGAAAAATCCCATATCGCTCAGGCTCTAGTAAAAGCATTTGCATTCATGTTGTTTTCCCAGTCATTAAGTATTTTTCTTAAATCTGTTATAGTTATCCATATTTTATCCATCTGTCTGTCCAATCAATCTAGTATAGTAGATATCTAGTATCTACCTGTTTTGTGCTTCTTGTTATTAGCACTGAGGACGATAATTTGTGATTGCTGTTGATTACACAGTAGTGGTGAGACCCCCCCTCCCCCCCATCTCCCTCTGTTGTTTCTCCTTTCTCACGCTCTCTCACTAATCTCACATTGCCTAGAGGTACTTTTGTGTGTCTTGTGGTTTTGTTCAATCTGTTGATCTGTGCTGTGGTGGGATTCCATCAAAAGGGATCATTTCTTTCACTATTCTGGATAAGCAGCATTTGATGTAAACTTGACTGAACCTGGCATTGCAACCCTTCAAATAAAGAAGATGTGGCTAATTTCATATAAAATTAAACATTTCTGGCTGTTATGGCTTATGCCATAAATGAGTTTCTTTGGTCCAAGTGTCATTAAATATTTTAATCAAATCTTTTCTTTTAACAGGTCCTGTCTTTGCTTTTTCAAACTTCTCTTGGTCAAATTCATGACAGCCACAAGCCTGGCAGCGTTTGCATGCTGTCCCTGTTGATGTCTGTGACATTTCTGAAACCATGTCAAAATAACCTCAACATGGCAGTGAGTGCTGCATTGTTGGGGTGTGAAAGAAGGCTTTTTTTTTTGGCCAATCCAATATAGGCCGAAAGGCCTGTGGGATGGTCAAGCAGAGCAGACAGCTCAAAGTGATGTTTGACTGGATGAGACGTTTTCCTCAAATGTACCAGTAATGTGAGTATCATGACCTTTGTGGTCATTCAGATGATGACACTTTTTAGAAGTACCTGAGGGATCGAATAGACAGATTGACAGATGTCACTGTTTTTATGAATGACTAGCCTCCAGGTACTGCAAGTAAAAAATGATCCCAACAACTTTTCAGTCTAACTATTTTACCATATTCACAATGTTCAAGTTTGTTGAGAAATTCCATTGCTATTTTGGAAAATAACACATCACTAAAGTGACATTTCCAGCCAAGACAATATAAAATGACTGGTAACTAACACATATTTTACTTTGCTACTTTAATTAAAGTCTGAAGTTGTTTTGACTGCGAAGATGTATTAAAGCTGGCTACTCAACTAGCATATATGGCAGTATGTAATTATGGATACTGAGTCCTACAGTGTATTTATTCACAGAGCCAGAGAGTGTTCATGACGTGTTGATGAAGAACGCCACATTAAAGTGAGGGAATGTAAATGTCACAGAAATGACTATTGCCATGCACTTACAAGGCTGATGCTGCTTTTATCACTTACAGACTTGCAAAAGTTCTCTTTTTCTGGTCTAATCCAAGAAAGATTTAGATAAATGGCAGATCATTCAAAATGCAGGAACATGTACACCGACCAAGCTCAGAACAAGAAAGCACACATTATGGCTGTGTCCGAAACCCCCACTCATTCACTATCCCTACCCCCTATGTAGGGAGTTGTATGTTGTGGACTATATAGTGAGCTCACCCGCATAACGAACACAAAACTGCTAAAAATTGCGTCGTTGCCATCGGACAATCTGTTGGTGGACTGTTTTTTCTATCAGCCCAATGCATGATGGTATATAGGGCTTGGTTTAATGACCATCTGTGTTCTGAGATAGACTGAGTGGACTATAAAGGGTATAATTATTCTCACTATACATTCGGACAGCACTACAAAATGGCAAGCTCACTATATAGTCCACTAGAATATACTGAGTAGTGGGTGATTTCGGACACAGCCTATTTTGTTGCTTGACTGTGACTTTGAGAATCGGGTTTAAGCTTCTGTTATTGATTTTCAAATTGCTCAGTGAATTAACACTTGATGCATGTCATTAGACTGTTTTAGGGAATGTTCTATATAGAATGTTCCTTTTCAGCTTTATGGACTATGGACCCGGACTAAGACCTGTAAGGAAGCAGTTTTAGTGATTAGGGCCTGACAAATTGACGTGCCGATATGGGTGTAGTGTAGTGGTGTTTATAACAGCTGATAAATCACAATTAAAAAAGAAACGGAGCGACGGATCCTTCAGTCGTGTTATGAGTATTGCTGTTGTTGCATAGCTGTTGGCAACACACGTGTTTGAGAAAAAACAACAAATCCACCACAAAGCACAGCAATCGTTCTCTTTGTTCAATGTACTTTTTAAAACAATATAAAGTTTACCTTCAAACTACATTATGTCATGTTAGCTTGCAGAAGTCTCATAACTACACATAACAAAAACGTGGCATAGTTTTTGTTTGAGTTTCTGAAAAGAAGGGAAACAAAAACAATATAATGTATCAGAATATCTGATTTTAAAATCCTTAAATATCAAAATTGATATCTGTCTTAAAAAGGTCATATTATGCTTTTTGGCTTTTTCCATTTCCTTTATTGTGTTATCTAGTTTTTGAGCATGTAACAGATTTGCACAATGAAAAAGCCCAAAGTCCACCCCAAAGGGAGTTACCATATCACAAAAAAACACTGCCTCTGAACTGCCTATCCAGCCTTTATTTCTGTAACCTATCTGCATCACTTTGTAACATGCGTCATAATGCTCGCCTAGCGGCTAGTGTGGCACGCCCTGAAAAACACTGGTGGAGAAACACACTGAGCTGCAGCCCACATGCAGTGACAAGCAGTCCGCCCGCTGCCTCCCCCCCTTGCTCCAGTCTAGGTTGTGAAGCTGATAAGGGAACATGTACAGCCAAACTGAAGCTGTGGTTATCTTATTAATTTCAGTCATTTTGTTGTTACAGTCATGAGTAGATATGCACAGTGGTTGTAGATTGACCTGGTTGTGCAGGTATATATTTTTACAGAAAGTAATTAGCTGTTTGGAAAAAATGTACATTATTATTTCCCAAAGCCAACGGTGACATCTTTGAATGTCTTGTTTTGTCTGACCAACAGCCTAAGAACCAAAGACATGATAGGAATAAGAGATAGCAGGGAATCATCACATTTGAGAAGCTGGAACCAGAGAATATTTGACTTTTTTTTCTTAAAAATTAACCTAAACATTTATCATAAATTAATGTAATTCTGTTGACTGATTCATGAATTAACTGCCTTACTTCTGCTCTAATACTAACGTAGAAGAGACGACAATAAGTATCCATATTGATGATTATTTTACTTAATTTTATTGCTGCCATTTTTCAGCTTCTTTATTGTTACACTAAACCAATCAGATGATTTTGATTTTGCTTCAATCTGCTTTGCTCTATTTCTTGGACTGGCCTTGTGCTCACATTGGCCCTCCTACATTGTAAATTCCTTCTTCTGTCCAGCTAGAATGTGCTTGCACTATGACTTTATACGGACATTTGTCACACTGTTAATGAAAAAACCTGCAGTGTTACGAGAGATCAGAGAGGTGCTGTGCTATAGAGGTTTGTGTGCTCTTGACTAATATATGCAATAATTCACCTGGACGGTACAGTGGCTAGATATTCTACTGCAGGAGACACGACAGAGGGCGGCCAAGAATTGAGGGCCAGAGTCTCCCAAAGGAACACCCTGCAGGAGCTGGAGAACCATCTAAAACCGTAAACGTTTCTCTACTCTCTGTGATGTGTTAGGTTTTGATAGGCCACTTAAATCCGAAAACTAGGTCACAAGCCCTCATATAATAATTGGATTTAAAAATTAATATTATTAATGAGACTCTGGGAATTCCTTTGTTTCTTTGACTTATTCATACCACTTCAATGTCTGAACTGATAAAAAACCATCAGAAAAGTCTAATTTGTCTCATGGTATTCTGTCACTCATTGCACAGAGGTGACCTGTACATGCATTATCATATTAAAAATGGGTTAGCTGCACAGAGTCATAAAAATGTTTTTTAAAATCTGAATGAAGCTATTCAACAGTATTCCTTGAAACGGTTACTGTATTGTCAGTAATTTATGTATTCTTAAAATGGACATGAATAGGATGAAAAATCAGTGTGAACTAGCAGTAATATACATTATTTTGGATAAAGTGGTTGGTGAAAGCTATTGCAGCTTGTGGACAAAACAGTTTTCATCCTGGTTGCATCTGTTAACCAGCGGCTTATTTCTGATTCATAGATTAGAAATAGGGATACACCATCCAAAATGCTAGATCTATATTAATGCAGATTTTTACCTCATGAAAGAACAACATTTTGGGAAATAAGCTTGTTTTTTTTTTGCCAAGAGTTCAGGTATATGAGAAGATTGATAACACTCAAGTCTGTATGGTAAATGTGAAATTGGAGCCAGCAGTCGGTTAGCTTACTGTACATTAGCATAAAGACTGGAAACAGGGCAAAGAGCCAGCCAGGTTCTGTCTGAAGGTAACAAAATCTTCCTACCAGCACCTCCAAAGCTCACTAATTAACATGTTCTGTCTCGTTTGTTTAATCTGTACAAAACACACTGTGGGGCTGCCTGGCAACCAGCAGAGAAATACTGTAATGTGTTGGTGATCTTTAGAGGAGTTGGTATCTGGGCTTTGCTTTTTTGGATGTTTTCCCCCTGTTTCCAGTCTTTATGCTAAGCTAAACTAACCAGCTGCTATCTTTAGTTTCACGTTGAATGGACAGATATGAGAGCGGTATTCTCATCAACATTTTTAGCAACTCAGGTCGTCTCTCATGTGGACTATAGTGGCAGGAAGGTAGGAAAGCAACAAATAACAAACAAATTCAACCTGTAACAACATTGAGGATTTCAAAAGTATGTAGTCCTATCCCCAGTGGAAAATATGTATGCAGTACAAATAAAAATGAATAAATATACAATGCAATAGTGACAAAAATATGGCCCCTGTCAGGTATTAAGTGAAACATAAATTACTTAAACCATGGTAAAATATTCTAATTTCGAATCGGTGCATCCCTAATTAAAAACAGACTGATGACCAATCAACTGTGATAGTGGGCAGCATTTTGACACAGTGGAAATGGACTGCAATGTCACATGAGATTCACGCTGACCAGTCTGCACACTCTCCTGTTGCCAAGCACAACAAGAGCTTGGCGCACACAGTATTTGAAAGGGGGGCTCGATGTCTTCCACATTGGCTCCCCGTGACCCAGGAGGATTAAGTCTGGCCACAGGGTTTTTCTTTCAGGTAGCTGATTTATAGAGCTTCAGCAGAGAAACAAAGGGTCTGAATGTGTTTGAAGTGTGCAGGTGAAGACCCTAAGACGGCATTTTGAAAAAGCCCCCCACTGGGATTGAAATCTCCTCAGCCCCACCTGTCGAGGCAAAGCTCAGATCCTAACGGAAGCCTTTCACCTGGGCTGGGATCCACCGTCCACCTGTGCACGGTCTGTCCACGTGTTGGTCAGACTTGCCATGCTCGACATAGCTGTGCGGAGTGCAAATGCACTGCATATGTGATTGACAATACGTCAAGACACAAAAGCAAAGTAATGATAATTCATCAAGCTGATAATTCTGCCTGAATGCGCAAGCTTTGCCTTGTGGCCTAGATTTCCTCTCCTTCTCAAGAGGGATTGATTCAACCTTTTCTTTTATTCTTCTACATTTTCTAATTAGCTTTAGTGATTTCCTAATTCTTTGACATTCAACCTTGAATTATTCCCTCCTCCACACATAGAAACAAGCATTTGTTTCAGTTCTGGAAAACCAACAAAGCATGTTAATGTTCTTGTTTATTCCATGATCAAACACAATCATTGTCTCCTCTGGAGGGAAACCTCCCTTTGGGCTAATTTCTGGCATTGTTACTTGCATGTTTGACAAATTAGACTCTGGGAAACTCTGAGAGAACGGGGGGAAAGTCAGTGATACTGACATTAGTATTTCATTCCTTCTTTGTTACACTCGTCAGGCAGAATTCAAAGGTTTGTTGACTTAGCAGGTTTTTGGGAGGATTGAAGGGGTTCAGTCTGAAGGGTCATCCACTGTGGGCTGGGGATGTTGTTTTCTATTGGAGTGAGCCAGGGGTTTTTAGCATTGAGCACAGCCTGGGATCTTATTCCTTTTTCTCTTCCAGAGGGCTCCCTATCCAGGTGTGGATCTATTTTCTACCGGAAACCAGGGAGTTTTTGCTTCTTATACTGTCTTTCATCGATTGAAGCAGTGGCCTATCACACCTGGATCAAATGTGAAACTGGCGCTCTGGAGGAAGTTTTAATTTCCAGTCTCATAGCATTGAGCTACTACTGTGTTGTGAATGAGTGCAGAGGGTTAATTCCACCTTGAACCAGCTTTCATGAGTTGATTCTGCAGCACAGGATACACATCAACAACAGCAGGGCAGTCATACACAGTGGGATGTTTATTTGTTTTTTATTTAGTATTTAACTAGCAAAGTCTTAGCATTTTTCTCGGCTTTTCTCATCTTCCCCTCAGTGGAGTTTTAACTTGACACATGAACAGTGATTTTAATAAAGTGCCTTTTATGCTCAGTCACCATATCATTTCTGGGGGCATGTTGAACACAGGAAAATGGGAAGCCAAACAAGCCTATTTCACTCTGCCTTCAGTGTATCAACAGGCATTAAGCTAAATAGGAAACAGTCTGTATTTTCTGTCTCTTTCTCTCTCTCTCTCTGGAGGGCAGAGGCACTGAGACAGACTGTAGCTCTCTCTGTGGATAGATAGAATAATGAGAATGCTGGGAACAATAGAAGGAGAAGCCATTGTTAACCAGACTTGTTGCTGTCAAGTCGGCGTCAGGATGTGTCTAAGCCACCTCAGTGCAAACTAAACACCAAGCACGGCAGGTGGTTGTCCTAAGTCTTCAGAAATTGATTAAATCTGATCATCACCATTTAGGAGCTCTCCTGCTTTTCAGTGTAAATGAGCCTATGAACTCTATCATTTGACCTTAACCTACCCGAAAAGTTCTGGCAAGCTGTGATAATAATGTTCAGTCGTTATCACCAAAGGATAATTCTATGCAGTCAGACCTGAAGTCCTCATTTTTATTGCTTAGAGAAAACTGACAATAAGGATCTTCCATGTCTCTAAATTATATTCCATATTCATCTTAATTGGTGCCTGGCAGGTTATACAGAATGGAGATGGATTTGAAGTCATTTACTGGAAGTTCTTGACAGGAGCAGTGGAAGAGAACGTCAAGCCCTGCGCTGGCACACGCAGCTTGAAAATCATCTGTCAAAATTTAACATATCTAAGGAGAAGGCTGCCTGTCATCTTCGATGTACATCTAACCATGCACAAGGGTGGATTTGATCAGGAACTATGTTGTACTCCCGATGTAAAGCACATTCATCAAGTTGATATTTGGTTGACAAGAAAATGCCCCTGGAAAGGCAAAGAGGTTTTTATAATGAAATGGCTTTGAGCTACACATAGTGCCAATGTTTTTTTAAATGAATTTGTGCACAGTATTTTTAAATCAAAATATTAATAGCTTCATAGATCATCAGACATATTCCTGTTAGTTACAAATGCAATGTACTTTTTTTGTCCCGATTTTCTTCCGTCACACCAGATGTGATTTGTCGGTTTTGTTTTGCAAAACATTGCTGACAAGTGCGTGGCTCAGCCAGCCAGATCATCAGTGGAAATCTCCACTCCAACTTCTTTATTCCCCCTCAGATCAATGTGGTGAACAGCAAGACGTGATTGATAATGATATTGAGATTGATTGTCTAAATCCCATCCCACAGTTCAAAGTCCCCAACCAGATAGTATATATACATGAAATTCAGTGCAGAGATAGGTCTTGGCAGGAGCTGCCAATAGATAAGTGAAATAGGGCCAGAGTGAAAAGGCCTATCAGTCCCTAAGGGGCTTAGCTGCAGGATTCTGGAGCTCTAAACTGGCGGTGGTTGTGGGAGATAGTCGACATTGGTTTTAAATTACCCAAGATTGCCTTGTGGTTTCAGTCTGCGGGGACGCCAGCAGACAAGATGTTTGTTAAAACAAGTGCAGACAGTGAGGCAGATTGGGGCAAAGAGCAGACCTGCGATTTCCTAGCCAGACAGAGCAGGTTGGAAGGCTGGTAATTGCAGAATTGGCAGAGGGGCTAAGGAGGTCTTGCAGCAATGATATCTGCCACTGGGACTGACACAGTGGTGCTTCTGGAAAAGGGCTCAGTTTCCTCCCTGGGAGGATATTCTATCCAGTGCCATACAAGCTACAGTATACACCACACTAATGGTACTGTTGCTCATTTGCTTGCTTTGTAACATGGCATATGTAACACTCAAAATTACTGGGTAGAAAATGACCAATAATTATGTAGTAATAGTAATTAGGTAGTATTTAGGTAGTAATTATCAAGCAGGTGCCAACCATGTTAATGCAGTTTAAGTCCTGAGTTTATATTCTGCCTAGAAACTTTCCAGTCTTCTTTCTCTGCATTATGTCCTTTTTAACAAAAGTAAAAGCTACACAAAATAACATTAAATGAATTGTTCAATCTTTTTGGGAATGGGCTTACTTGTTTTTTTACTGAAAGTTAGATGAGTGGCTTCCTGGAGTCTCTGCGGTTTACTGACAACCTCATCACTTCATCTGTCTAATAGTCTGATAGGTAACCCCCCGTAAAACTATGGAACTAACATGTTTAACTGGTTAGCTTTCGAGGTGCTGGTAGGTGGATTTTTATACCTTTAGACACTGCTAGGCTAGCTGTTTCACCCCATTTTCCGTTTTTATGCTAAGCTAAGCTTATGGACTGCTGGCTAAAGCTTCATATTGAACGGACAGATATAAGTGAATAAAGAATAAGAGTGGTATTCTAATTTAACTCTCGGCAGGAAAGCAAATAATTGTATTTCCCAAAATAAACAATTCATTTTTGAAAAAGAAACAAAATTGCTCACAAAGACAATGATGAGACACAGCTGTTGTCAGCTCAGCATTCCTGAATTTGATGCTAAATAACCACATATTTCTTTAAAACCTGAGTGATAACAATAGCCAGTTACTGACACTTTTTTATATGAAAATATCTAAATAAAAAAGACATGAGAAGTAAACTATCATCATTTGTAGTTTTCTCCTTAAACAATTTGACTGCAAAATTAGGAAAGCAGGAATTCACAAAAGTAAAATATTTTACAAATGTAATCTTGCAAACAAACAAAAATGCTAGGCAGTTACAACCTCACCAAGGAGCTGTACTTTGATCATGTTATAAGAACACCTTATTTTTCATTTAATGCCTTACCACACGTAACATGTTCTTTTTCAGTATTCAACCATCACAATCCTTCCCACACTCATTCACTGGCATTCAGAGAGGACTGTGTGTATAGCACTCTACTTCAGTACCAAACCTACACACACACACACACAGCTTTTAATGCTTAAAGTTTACTTTTGTTACAGGTGCAATAACAAAAGGTCTTTTAAGTCGGACTTGAAAATCTTTAGGAGAAATTGGCTCCAGCATTGAGGGGTTGAGGTATTGATTCTGGCCTCTGGCTCAGTCCAGGAAAAGATGGATAGATTTCTTTGAAATGCACTCTGCGTGAGAATATAAAGACTATTGTGTGTTTTCACTCAGGAATAAATTGTTTCATGACATATCTAGGGCCACCTTTTTAGCTTCAAGCTGCCTGCTTCTCTTGAAAGGGGAATGTTGACAGGGTGGAGCACATTCATCTGTAGTCCCAGACTACCCACACCTCATAGAAGCTTTTATTGAAAGTTAAATCTCCTTCAGAGAGTTGGCAGCCTCTCGTTGGGATATCTATTTCAACAGCTGTCGAGGCTGATTATATGGGGGTTGTGCCACACACTGGCAGCGATATAAACCTCCTACAGAGAGAAGGACTATTATGATGCTATTGATTGATGCGTTCATCTGCATTCATGTGTACAATCTCTTGACTCAGAGGCTGCTGTTTGTATTGATGGCATACAACATGTGAATGATGATACATCGTGTTTTTGATTTATGGCACTCACAATAGCAAAATCACACATTTAAGAACACATTATTTCTTTAGAACAAGATACTTTAATGTTAACCTCAGGACAAAGCAGGTCTACGGCAGATCAATAACATGTTGCAGGCGTCATTGGAGAGTTTCCTAATACTGAAGTCTGAAACCAATCAGAGCAATGCAAATGGATTTTTTGCTTGTTAACACCCTGTTGCCCTGTCTTACGGTATTGTCAATGAAAAAGCATTGTGGGTTTGTTCCAGCCACTGTTTTTAGATACGTAGAGAATCAATAAGAAAACAAAGTTATCAAGAGACTATACAATGTAATTTGGTTTGTAATCACCACATTCTCATTTAGTATTGGATTTGTAAGTAATTTACTAAAAAAAGTCAATTTCTGCCATCACATACTGCTAAAAAGTCAGTTTACAGCTACAGGTTTAATTGCCGGTGACTGGTAGTAAAACATATTTGTAAAACAAGCAGTATATTGTCTTAACCGCTTATGTATTGCCTCTGTCTGAAAATGTGTGCAATCAGAACTGAATAGTTTAGTTAAAAAAGTATTAAAATTATAAAAATTATTCAAGATAACCATTAATAGAAAAGATCTGTTAATGATGTCTTTGAAGACTGAAACCTCGCCCCTCTCATTTTCCTGATTTATCATTAAATACAGAGTTGACAAAAAAAATTAAACCTCTCAAAATTAAACAAGGAATGGGCTGTGTTCAGTGCATATTCTTTTTGATGGATTTTTTTCAACTCCTGTGTTTCAAATCCTCCCTCCACTCCCTTCACCCACTGACTCAGAATACATTTCGCTCCTGGCCAATGCCATCGATTTGAATATCAAACTCCGATAAAAGCCACCTCGTTGGGTTTGTTTGAGCACCACCATGCTGTGACAGGAAGGTGGGCGGCACAGGGCAAAGGATCTTGGAACTATTGAGTCAAAATATTGATGGAACAAAGCCAGTCACTGTGACGCTGCAGCCAAAGACTCATGTTAATGTTCTCCAACTTACATCTTGGCAACACAGACATTTGTGTTTGTTTATTAAGAAAAAGTTGACTGAGCACAGTACATGCTCTTTTTCCGCACCGCCTTCATACTTCTAGAGTTTCACACATTCACACCAGGGAGGTGGAGGACAAACACAGCTTCCTACAGTTGGCCACAGAACAGCTCCAACTGAACCGTTGGGGGTTAAGAGCCTTGCTTAAGGGCATTTTTTGGGAATAAGCCACCTGTTACTGCTGCTTCCCATTTATCAGCAATTAATATTACAGGTTGTAGAGGCTGTGTACTATGTTGGTATAGGTGGATCTATTGCTTAAAGGGATAGTTCGGGTTTTTTGAAGTGGGGCTGTATGAGGTACTTAACCATAGTCAGTGACTTACCTGCAGTAGATAGTTGTCGGCACGTTCTCAGTTTGGAGAAGCTGAGAGTTGTACTCACACCAAATTATGCAGCGCGTGTGCAGTTAACAGCTGTTAAAGAATGCTAATGAGCTTACTATTATAGCTCAGGGGGAAAAATGTATATGGTGGGAAAGATATATAGAGAGGTTATCATGGGAATGTTATTACAATGTGGCATCTATATATAAGAATCATTCTTTTACATTTACAAATGTGAACAAGTACAGATTCTGTGCATGTACATGTTTTTGAATATCAACATAGAGCTTTATACTGTACCTTTTCAAAATTGAGTTATAAAGGATTTAAAATGTAATCTTTAAGATTCCAGTCCTGGTTGATTTGGCGACACCTGTGGTTACTGGTGATAGGCCTAACAGTCAGTACAGTTTAATTCTGCAGGTCAGCGATTTCTGGGGGGAAGAAAACGAACTGTAGTCGTTTTTAATAAAGAAGTCAGGCAATAATTGGCCTTTTTCCATTATTGTGTGAGCAGCTGTAATCAGATTTTAAGCTGCACATAGCATGAGTGGCGAACTGCAGGGCACTGTCACAGTCAGAGTTGGTTACCTCGCTGAGAAGTTTGAGGTGTGCAGCCTGCTGCAGTCACCTGCAGCTCAATTTGACCGCTCCTCTTGTTCCATTACTCCCTGCAATATTTCAAACTGATCGCTGTAAAAAAAAAAAGAAGGAAAACAAAAGCTTAAAATGACTGTTGTCTTGTTAGCTGTCAGTGCTAATCTCACTGAAAGACACATTGCATTTCTTACTTCATAATAAAATTTGTGTTTTGTCAGTTAAATGCTTTTAATGTGAAGCTGCAACAGTAGGAAATGTTTGGTTTGCATTGGACGAAACTAAATACTTTTTACAGTTTATAATACTGCAGATATATAAATATACTGCAAAACTTCATCTATGCACCATAGTCTGAGTCATCATTGTGTTCATTCGGTGATAGTTTCTGACTTAAAAGAAATTTATTTATTGAAATTATAATTTTAACAATGGTGAAAGAAGTAGGCTAGATACCACAGTGTAGAAATACTTTTATCAGATCATTTTTTTAGCATTCAGTATTCTAGTAAAACCTATATAAGTATTAGCATGAACATAAGTTTCAAAAGTAAAAAGTACTCATTATTCAGATGCCTATTTCTAATCTATATTATATTATTGGTTTATCGTTATTGATGCATCAGTGTGTAAGGATTTCTTTAATGTTGCAACTGGGAAATGTGGGGCCACTTTCAACAATATGACATACTGCTGGGTGGTTTAATCTAAAAAAAATGCATTCTAATTTGATTGTACTGATATTGATTGTATTTTGTATTAATAATCAGAATCAGCAAAGTTGGCAGTAAAACTGTCAAGTGGAAAAATTCCATTGCATTGTCATTGATATTGATTTTACTAGTACAGTGCCCTTTCACAAGGGCCAATGTGACGCCTCCCTGCGCTTTTTGTTCTAAATGTGCGTTTCACATTGGTTTCAGCTACAGCAGTGGTTGACAATAAGTTTTTTTTGCTGCAATTCTTTATTTCGAGTTGAATTGAAAGCTCTGTTCAGAGAGAACAGTTCCTGATGTATTCAAAATACAATCAAACAGACACAGAGATTCCTGTCTTTATTAGAGAGATAAGGGTGTTACATTGACAATTACAACGGGATTGTTGGATTGTTGCTGATCATAGGCCTTTGTCATAGCAGACATGTTGACATATGGTCATGGCAAAAGCAAGATTTTACAGATAACATTAACAATGCCTACATTCCATTAGTTTCCCAAGCCATGACAGATATCATTTATTATTTACTCCTGTTCTTTTTCCACTATAATTACTTGTGTTAAGGGAGTTAAATAGAAAATTCACTGTTGAGGAATGAAATTTCAGTTAAAGCTGAATTAAGCACTCTTTGACCGCTACACATACTCCTCTAACAACTCAGTGGGCTTTTTTTGGCATAACAACTTGTTTTGGCTAACATGTTAGCAAACAGCTAAGTTTCTTACTCATCTAGCTATAGCTTAAACAGAGCAACACTGACATAGCCTACATAGCTATCTCGTTGGAGTCTGAACTTGTCAGTTTCAAGAAAATTATGGTTTGATGTGCTAACTCTTGAAAATAGTATCTGTCTCTCTGGATTGTTTTTAGCTTTGTTCACTGTCATTTGTTAGCTTCTCCCTGTTGCTTCAGGGAACCTAGCTGACACACAAGCACGGCAGTTAGATTCTTAGCCACAACAACTTGCTTTGGTGATGTGTTAGCTAATGTTCTAATGCAATGTTCTGGCCAAGCCCTCAACAATTCCTCAACCTTTTACCTCTGATACGTTGGCAGTCACTCCCTTTTCTATGTCCACCCCCTCAAAAAACAGACAAACCAGCAAATATATCATTAGCAGTCTGCCCTATGGAGCTGGATATTAATTATCCTGTGTTCTCCTCGTTTGGCCGCTCATTTGCACGTGTACTGTAAATGTCACCGGAGAGATAAATGAGAAAACAAAACCCCCAGCTCGTAGCCTCTGTGCAGCATAATGTCAGAGGCAGCTTGTAAGGGATGAGATATTGGTTTTGGCCTGGCATAGATTCTGGCTCAAAGGACATTTCAAGAGGCAATAAAATGTGTACGTCATCTGTGTTTAGGAATGTATTAGCAACGTGCAAGCAAACATTTTCAGATTGCACATTTGGATAAATTTCTGGCAAGATGCAGGAGAACACACTGTGATCTGTTATCACCAAAGAACCAATGTAATCATGTATCTGTAGCATAATATCAATTCTTCTGTAAGTCATCTGCCTTCTCTGAAAGTGACCTCCTGCTGTGTAAAAACAACCTTTAATTTTTTACATTTTCTTTACTTATGAACTCCTGTCCAACTACATATTGTTCTGACATGCCTTTTTGTAGATTTATGAGTGGATTGAAAGGCACTTTGAGGGGAAAAAAGCTCAACTCTCACATTCTCTGCGTGGCCTTTAAGGTGCGAGGAATAAAGGGGTATTTGTATTAATCGATCACACGCCAAGACTGGTTGAAGCCTGGCCCTAATGGTTGCTTGCTGTCATTTTGCAAGCAGCTTGTAAAAAGGATTAGATTGGCTCTCTGGAGTAAGGGCGCATGAACAGCAAAGTTCTGTGGCCAGCAAGGAAAATAAATCAATTTATCCCTGATGGTGGTGCAGTTTTGGAACATAATGCCTAACGATGATGGAGTTTGGACACTTCATACTTGTCATTGTGAAATTGGACTGCCGTGTTGCTAATGATGGTAATGTATGTTGTGCCTCGCCTACTACAGTAATCCTTCACTCTGTCTCACTTAAATGCATCTCATTGTCTGGCATATTGCATTATGAATACCACTGGGGGAAAAAGAAGAGAATTTAATTTATATATTCATTCATTTGAGGAGCAAGTTAATGGAAAAACTGTATAACCATATAAATTTCTTCCTTTTGTCACAGGCGATTGTAACTTTGAGAAGCCACTGGCAGCATGTGGATACAGCCAAGGAAGAGACGATGACCTTGACTGGGAGCAGGCTAATACCAGAGAGAAGCCTTCATCAGATCCATGGATGCCCTCAGGTAAGGATGGTGACACTGGCCCGTGAAGAGGAGAAATGATGATTCCTTCCTCATACAGAGAACATGTCATTGCAGTGATCTGCACATTTGACACTTTCTGTTTTGTGTAAGAAGCTGTATTCTGCACAGAACACAAATTATTTTTACACAAAGAATTATCCTTTTCTAAATATGAAGAACCCACTTGTTAAAAAGGTATTCAAGACAGTGAAGATAAACACAATACATAAAAAAAATTGACACTTCTAGATTAAAGATTTGACCCTCTTCATACAACACAATGGCTCCATTTAGGAGGAGCGTAAGCATATGCTATTCTATAGATGAGCCGTCCATGACATCCACCATGATTAAGAGTACCCTTGAAAATAGTAAATTCTGCCTGGCTCAAGTGGGCAAGCTATTTTCACAGTGATTACAAATTTTCCAAAACTAATTTAACAGAGCATTTAAACGACAAATTTTTATCTGTTTAGTTTTCACCACTAAGTTAAAATTTAGTCTGATTTAGGTGTTTGCATGAGCCATTTTTCTGACTATAATTGGAACATACTATAAGGCTGCATGTAAACAACTTAGTGTTAGAGACTAATACATATTGATTACATCATAAGTTCATGTATAATAATGTGATCTTGTAAGCATGAACTTTAAAGAGAAAACAATGCGTCTTTTATCAATTTGATGTTGATGCAACTTCTTTCCACATGAGGATCTCCTGCACAGGCTCTTTGGGACAGTCACATGAACTGAGACAAAAGTACTTGGATCCATTTTAATTAAAGAAGTCTTTTCGTCAGCCACATATTGAAATTCATTAAAATGCCTTCCCTGCATTTTGTGTCTGTCGCACACAATTTGTCTCTTTAATGTTCCATTGATCGCTTTTCATTTGATTTGAAATGCCGAGATATCACCGCCACTGAGCAGAAGGCACCTAAGGAATTAGACTAATGGAATGACGTTTTTTTGGTCTTATAGCAAAGGTAGCGTTGCAAACTAATGGATATTGTTTTCCTCCCCTATCTGACGCCTAATCTCACAAAGGCTGCATCACAGATAGATTGCACTGCCCCCCCAGTGACAGAGGGGGAATTAATTAGCAGGCCCTCACTAATTTTAAGCAGCCAGTGCCCAGACCTGTTTGTGTGTACATCAGGATGATGTGTGTTGAACCGCCCCAGAGAAATTACTTTCCATGGAGGGGGAAGACTTTTTCTTTCGTAATTGATTAATGTCTGGACACATGGAAGGTGGACAAAGGTTACAGCGAGATCTGGAAAAGCCTTGACCTACAAATTAACACCTCGCGCATGTTCTAAATTTAACATATCTGATTAAAATCCCGTGTCTGCTTCAGAGGTGTACTTGATTGTGCTTCCTAGTCTGAGTACACTTCAGATAGGCTTGTTTTCTACCCATGCATCTTGAATTGTGCGTAATTAACAGGTTGCGGCTCATTCTCCATTTCTCATTGTGAGCACTCAACCTGCCATGCGAAATTGTAATCTCTCCTCTTTGACCGCATTGAAAGAGATGTGAAATGTGGTGTGCTTGATGGCTGAAATTGTTTTAGGGCTACTGGAGAGGGGGTTGATGGGAAGAAATGCATTTAGGTGAAAGCCACACAGGCGGAAAAGCTATCTCACCTCTGATTGCTATCTCACTCTCAACCTGTACTTATGAGTCTTTACAAAATGACCTTCTCATGCTCACAGAACAGATTGTTCTGAACAGAAAGCAGTACTACCTCAAACACTTATAAAAATTGGTTGTAGACAATATCTCTCCAAATAAGGGTGTTCTTAAAGCCATGTTTGATCAAAACCTCTCTGCCCTGGCTGAGTTTTCAGAGCAAATCAAATCCTTGAATTGCGGACGATTCTGCACCTTATGATTTACATCCAAAGCCAATGTTCAGTGTCAATGCAGGAAGTAGTTTGAGAGGTGGAAGGTAAGGCTGTGGAGGGGTTTTTTTTAACACCACAATCTTTCCCTAATTTTATCCAAATGTTCTAGTTATCTAATCCTAACCATATATCATAACATTTTAATTATTTTCAAACTAGTATTTGTAATTACTCATACATTACGTTACATTACTGTAACTGTCACTCACTTGCCAAGAGACAAAGTTGTCATGAAAAATCAGACTAGACCTGAGTTATTTAAAAAGAAAATGGCAAGTTAATAATGGAATTATATGTTTTTATTAAGGGTTAAAAACATTCAGACATGAAATGTGCACATTATTATCTGTTTGCAAAAACATGTATCAAAGGCTTGTGAAAGCAAAAAAGACATCCTGAATTAATGTATTCTGTCAGTGGGGTAAGTGTGGAGACACACTCATGAGAGGCCTTGTGCAGAATTTGACGTCAGCCTGCTGAGGACTCTCCTTCATCCTTTAAAGTTTATACTGCAACCAAAGACCAAACTGGCCCAAGTCCATCCCAGCATGTAAATAAAAGAGTACCAAAACGGAAAAGTGAAATGAAACGCAACAAGGAAAACAAGCCCTCTGGTCGCATGAAGAAGAGACAAGCAGTGCCTGAAACTCCCAGTTGTTTACGACGATCCGCTCCCTACCTAATTGCTACATCTGTAGGAGAGTAGTCTTGTTTATCCCTCCGCACAGCTCTGATTGCATGCTTTGGCTCCTTTAGGGTGGCTCAACCCAGTTTAAAGGCTCCTCATGTCTGCTTGGGCACTCCCCAGTGTGTTCCATCTCCCGAGCCAACTGGAGAAACCCCCGGCAGAACTGTCACTGTCAGTCCTGTTATTACCAGCAAGCCTCATCTGTCCTGGACAATGATAATAAATCCATCTCAGCCAAGACAACACTCGCCTTGGAGAATGGAGCTGGACACACTTCTGTAAGAGTCGGATGTTGGCTTGGATCACATATTATTTGAAGAGAAAATTACCACGCTTGAATCAAAGACGTTTGCATCATCTCTTAAAAAATGTATTTCTCTACTTTCCATCCTACTCTCTTTTGTTATAAGTTATCCAACATGGTGCAGTTATCTGAGAGAAGAATGGGTGAAGCAGACTTGGTTGCAGAGTTGTGCTGCTGGGGGTGTCCAGATGCCATTAAGACGGAAGCAGTTTTTGGTGAGCCCCAGCTGGTGCAGAGGCTGCCTCTTCTCTGATGGTGTCATGGATGTTGCCAGCAGTAGGCTGCTGCTCCCTGGCTCTCCCCTGAGACTCGTTCTGGGGAATAATGGCAAGAGGAGGAGGAGAAAGAAGGTCCTCTAACTGAGATTAATTAGGGTTTTTGTATTATACTAGGCACAATAGCAAATGCAGCTCCAGCTAAATGACTTATTGTTGTTTTCTTAATGTCTGCTCTAAATATGTTGCAGGAGAGAAATTGAATGTTTTTGTCTCTCCGTTGCACAGGGTCTTTGTTTTGATAGCACGCCCTTGGTCGACAATGACACCCAGACAATAGTGAAGGATTGGCAGAATGAGGTTCTTCATAGGGTAACGGTGATCTCTCATTCTGGTTCATTCTTGTCAGGTTCATAGTGCGTTCATGCAAATGCAGCGCACTCTTGAACCTAGAAGGGTGCCTTTCTTAGAGTGTAGCTACTGCATATGGATAGGACTGATCATTTTAAAAGTCAAACTGTTCACCTTTTTGACCATTTCAATCAGGAGGTAATGAATAGACAAAGCCTCCGCCTCACCTGGACAACCAGTGTTGTTTACTGCGCGGTATGTGCTGTTCAAATGAAATAGGAGAAGGATAGCCACTTAAAATAGGAGAGGAAAGAACACCCACTGACTGAAGGACGTCAGAAATTTAATCAGAATTTAAATTACATCAGCAAAAGAAGGGATTTGCTGTTGAGGAGGGACCCCCCCCCCCCAATCTTGTGAAAATAAGCTAATTGCTTTTGAGCCATTCACAACTTTGTGAGAAAATCAGACCTTGCACGGTGTTGGCAAGGTTGTGAGGTTAAGGAGAAACCCCATTAAATGATTAGCGGACGAAACAGAACAGCAAATTACAACGTCTGATCAATTCGTGAATTAATTCCTGGGGATGACAGACTTTTCAATTTAGCTTGTTTGTGGGGTTAAGAAGTGGACCGTAGTCTGAGCAAACAGGATTGTTGTAGCCATTACTCTAAACAGGATTATGACAGCACACTGTACTGTCATGATGGAAAACATGTTTGCATACTGTGTCTTTTTCCATTAGTGTGCATGGTATGTAAAATTAAGGCTAATGATGCAGCTAGGTGACTCACGTGAACACTGGGTTTGTATCAGGCAAATGGGCCATTATATGACCCATTTATTACAGTGGAGCTCTAATAGTGCGTACTGCATATTAAGATGACATATTAAGCCATTAAGAATTGCTCTTGATTGACACGCAGCAACAAAGGATCCTGCCATGGAACATAATAAGGGTCAATTGTTCCACCTGACTAAAATGACAGGGCTGCAACGTGTTCCGCATGATGGATGATTTCGGGTGAATCTGTTTGACACTGTCAAAGAAACCTGGCAGGTCCTTCATATGAAGAACCCAAACTTATTCAGTGTAACTTTATCAGGCCACTTTCATGTTTCAAAGTACGCAGGAAAGTTCTGGGAAATTGAGTGGAGGCCACGGCTGTTCACATTAACAGCCTAACCCTCACAGTGAGAGCATTTTTGATTGGTGGCAGACAGTGAGAATAGCCCTGTCTTCATTGACATTTCCGAGGCGGCAGCCGTGCTTTTCTGCGGTGGTGACCTCTGTGAATTTTATTAGCAAATGAGACCTGGAGGGTTTGGGTTTAAAGAGCGCCCCTTCATTCTGATTTCCCCCACATAATGATTTTCACAGAGTTCAGGACCTGAATGGAGGAGAAATAATGAGCGCTAGTCATTACTGCAAATTATATCCTCTGCTCAGACCATCACTTAAGTCATAATTAATCTAAATACCTTCAATCTATAGACTTTAATGCTTAGGATAAGACAGCACCCTATTTGTGTGAACTAAATTATATCAGACTGTATTCCCATTAAGAAGACTTCCTTCTTTTTTTTTAGGGATGGAACCAAGGGAAAAAAGAAATTATATGTAATTAAATGTAGCCACTAAACCAGTAAATCATCACTATAGACCGGTTTCTTGTTTACAAACACTACTGGATGCCCGCACATCTCTGTGATGACGTTGCGCAGAAACCCGTATATTGTGCTTAAGCTGTGTAACAAGCCCTCTAAATGTACCCTACTCTAAAGTGCATTTATTTAGTTACTTTGTGCTGTTTATACAGTTGTGTCTTTTAAGGAAAATCATATTTATACATTGGATGCTGGTCAGTCTTTGTGGAGTAGAGTTTTTTTCACAATCAAACAAGGAAGCCTGAATTCAATAGAAAAGGATTTATGTGATTTGGAAGACATTTGTCTCAGGTACTACTTTTCCACCAATCCTGAACCTCCTGCTGCTTTCCACAATGATAACAAAAAAAAGACAGACTCTAAAGGCACGAGACTTCCTGGAAAGCGGTCATTTCTAAATTGAGTTCGATTGTTTCATAAAAGCAGGATTTCACACTCTATCATTTTGTTAGTCTTTCTCTGGATTATTGTCATTATTTTTTGCCTGTTTCCTCATGATAATGTCAGAGCAGTTATGCTTCTGCGTCAGTGGAGCAGTGCTGAGGATGAATTTGAGCTTAAAAGTCTGATAGCTTGGAACCAAGCTATCTCTACGTAGGCACCTCACTGATATAACTGATGCTCGGGAGATGGGTACCAATGATCTTCTGAGCAGTTTAATCACTGCAGAGCCCTCCGGTCCTGGGCCATGCACATCCCATGCCAGTTTGTGATGTTTCCAGTCAGGATGCTTTCTTTTGTTCCTCTGTAAAAGCTGACAAGAACTTGGCACAGGAATTTGGCCTTCTTAAGCTTCCTCATGTGAGACGACCATGTCACGTTCTCTGCGATGCTGATTCACAGGAACCTGAAATTGTTCACCTGTTCCACCTCAACTCCACTGATGTAGACAGGAGTGTCTTTATCTCTTTTTCCTGAAATCAGTACAAATCTGTACTTATCAATTTCCTCCCATTATGAAGTCTCATCGTTGTTTGAAATCCGGCTGATGATGGTGGTGTAAGAATAATTGTAGGACTCACAGTGGACAAAACTGAAACTGAAGGATCAGAGATTTTTATTTCACATATTCACCATCCTTGTCAAAACCTAGCGCCCACACTACCGACAATGCAATTTGACAGCCGACAATTTGGAGATTTGGGTGTTATGCTAGTAGCTGCTAATGTAGCAGAGACAAGGAGCGGGCTACAGAGGTCCGGTGTGCTGACTTCTTTCTAATGTCACACCCCAAATTAATTTCATTTTTAAATGACTGTAGTCTTCAGGCCCAACTAACGCACTCTCAAAAGTCAAGCAGCTCCCCTGGAAGCCACAAAAGACTGTTGAGACTTTGATGTGGAAAATCGGAGGAGTTCTCCTTTAATGAAATGAAATTCACTGAAATTGGTCTAAGAGATTGTTGGAGCCACAACCCATATTCTACTTCCCATTTATGGCCTCTGACAGCAAATTGTCTGATAATCAATGTATGGTTAAGATTTTCTGCGTAACAGCCATCATTTTGGCAGCGCCCTTGTTAATGTCTAAAATATCCTAGTTTAATGAAAGTCATAGATTTTTATTTCAGCAGTGTGCCCTTCACTTCTGAAAACAGCAACATGAGTGTATCTAGCGTCTGCAGCAGGAACACTTCATCTTTTACTAATTCATTTTTTATAACAGTCTCCATGTTCTCCATGTTCAGCCATCATTGTAATGGAAGGTGAAGGTGGCCTACATTGGAATAATAATAAATCTGTTCCTCTGAATAGCTTAGACAATAGCTGAGCCCTGGCCTTTACAGAGTTGCAGAGGCAGGCCTTGAGTGTGCCGAGACTTCTCTATTTTTAATTGGTCTTGAACATGCCATTGTTATGGCACAAGAGATAGAGAAAGAAGAAAAGAGGGAGAGAAAACACCCTTGTGCATCAGTAGCACATTATCACAGCACTAACACACTGTCATTATAATTTGCTCTTAGTCTCACTGGCTAATTAGCTTGTCATGGTGCAGCAGGTCCTGCAGAGTATGTGGTCATTAGCCTCTAAAAGCATAGAAACTGAATGACAGTCAGTGTTTTCCTGCCATCTTGACTTCACTTCTGTTAGACAGTGACAATGGCAGCACGATGAGTAGGCACGTTGTCACTAGAAATACTGTATATTTATGTTTTATGGTAGTCAACAATGAGGAAAGGAACAATTTTTTGCCCTTGTTGTATTCCAGTTCACTGACCCAAATTAACACGATTTGAAGACCGAACTGCTGACAGTGGTCCCAGTAGTTCTGCAACCTGCAACCTGTTCTAATATTTACATGCATTTCAATCAAGTAATTGCACTATAATACTAAACGGCCACTGTATTAAGCTTTCTACCTATTGTTTTATTAATATTACATTAACATGGTAGTAAGAAATGTACAAATGCCACTTGAGGGATCTGATATGTTCATCTCTAATTACCAACAAAGAGCACTGTTCCGCATAAATCTTCTGTGCAACACTGTCACAACGTGGCTGTTAAATAAAAAGTAAATAGCCTGTTTTAATCATAGAGGAAAGCAGTGGTGCCAGCTTCTTTGTCTTTGTAACATGGGGTACAACTGAACAATTCATCAGCTTATTATTAGTGCTGGTTCGCATCACACCAAGGGTTGCTGATGCCTCAAAGGGAAAAAACAAAAACATTCTGAGCAGATGGCTGAATATTATTAAAGAGACCTCAGAGCCTTCGTAGAGAGGCACCTGATTGAGGTTGGACAAACAAGTGTCTCAAAGTCGTCTCCTCTCCTGCCCTTCTCTATGTACCATACACAACTTCTTGCATAGCCTCAAAAATAATTAGCCTCATCATTTGAATCAGAGACAAACTGAAAGTGAATAATACATTAAAAAGCTCTGGGAGAACAGCAGTGTGCTGTTCACAAAAGTGAATCATAACAGAGTGATCATGCTGTGCAGGAAAATCTATAACACAGGAAAGCCACAATCATAAATAGCTAATCACAACTTGTAAAAGTGCCTTTTATTACAGTAAACACAAGGAGGTATTATGAAACGCATCAAACTTCAATGCTCACACACTTACAGTGAAACCACACAAAGGGGCCAGTGTTAGCCATAGACAAATGGAAATATATGTTCTCAAACAAACTATTTAAACACACACACAGTTTTATCTTTATTAAGCTTTTTTTTCTGGGCTTTTAGCCGCATCCCACAGTCTTCCTCCTTAGTGGATGGAGTTTGCTCAGTTGTCATGGCGATATATCGGTTGTCATCATGTGATCCACGTACGGAATGTTGGAACTGCTCAGTTGTCATGGAGACAGTTCTGTGGTTCTGAGTAGAACTGTGAGATCTCCATGACAAGTGAGCACGCTCGCTGAAGAAGACCACCAAAGTGTAGCTGAAAGCCCTGGAAAAAGCTAGTAAGTGGACCTTGAGTGAATTTTTTTTTTGTCAAACTACTGTTTCTAAGGTCAACAATTTGCATTGCATAATTATTATAATATAGTATTTAAATATTCTCAGCAAGTTCTTTTTTTCTTGACCAATGAGAATTGATCAGAGGCAAAAGTAAGCCTCAGTTTATTATAAGTTAGATATACAGTGCGCTTTCTGGACCACATATTCTTTTTTCTACTTGTGGCACAAACATGTTTTAGTTTATTTTATTTATATGTTACCATATTTTAATATATGCTTAATTATAGGTTAAGTTATGTGTGTGTAGCATGAAGGGACTACAAACATTGTTCCCTTATACAACCTTGTGCTGTATAATGACAAATAAACAACCTTGTACCTTATACACTTGCATGCTTTGTGTTCATGGCTTCACTTATGTGTCAGACTTATGAGTTCATATTAAAATACAGCCCCCATAAGATATGATGTTTATATGACCCAAACCGTGTTGAGATCCTTTAAAATAACAACTTGCTACTACCTGACAAACTAAGCTGAGGAGGCTGACTCTGTGCCATCACAACTCACTGCTCCTCCTCCTCTGCTCCCTCTCCTCCTGTTTCATTGTGTAAACATGACAGAACCCCCACTCGTTATCTGAAGCTGGAGACAGATGGAATTGGTGAGCGTTACAAGTGCAGCACAACAAGACAAGTGGGCAAGCTCGAGTCATTGATGGAACAAATAGGGTTTTGTGAGAGGCTGTTTGGCTGACACACTCAGGGACCAACCCTGCTGATTTAGTTGACGTTGTTCACCCTTTTTTAACACCATATCTGAGTGAATCACCAGATGTTAAATTTAATGACAAAGATTCACATCCACTGTGGTTCAGTTCTGCCTCACATGCAGTAGAAAAGAGCTTTTTGCTAACAGGTTGTTTGTCTCACCTCTAAGCAAAATGTGCCTTCCAGTTATTACCACACTTCCAAAAAGATGTCTTTTTGGCTGTGTCTCAAATGCTGTTACGATTTGTGCCATCTCATTACCGAGCCAAGCTAAATAGGATGATGACAAATAGAATGTGTTCTGCATCTCCTTGAAAGTTTGCCAATATAATAATTCTCACTTGTGTTTTATTGGCAAGAGGGGAGAGAATTAGATTAACCTTTAATATTGAACCAAAGCGATAAAATCTAAATGGGGCTTGGTTGGCAAATAGATTTTATCGTATTGATTTCTCATCATTTCCCTTCTCTCTTGTCATTGAGAGAACAACACTTTTCTCAAACATCAAGCATTTGTAGGATTAGTCTATTTTTTTTTGGGGGGGGGGGGGGGGGGGTATTTTGATGAATGATAATGATTAGAGAGTTTCTATCAATCCAAAGATAAGAGCTTTTTCTCATTAAGGGTCACATGCTACAATTCTCAGCGCTAATAGGAAATGTCTCAGCACAGTAATTCACCTGTTTTCTGCATACTCTAATAGGATTATGCATTTTTTTTATTTACTGGTGAACCTTGGGACCTGATTGCTGGTAATAATCTCATTCTTGTCTAGGGAATCTTCCTGTTATGTTACACCAACAGAACCAAGTTATGTTGCTGTTTGACTTGCCGGTTGGATAAGGATAAAACTTGCCAAACTCATGATATAAAACTCTTGTCCACGTTCCAGGTTCAGCCTTCATGATGGCGAACACGTCAGGACGCTTTGCAGGTCAGAAGGCCTTACTGCTGACACCGCAGCTGAGGGAGAATGACACCCACTGCGTAACCTTCCACTACTATATAGGAGGCAGAGACAACAGCCACCCAGGTCACCTAAATGTCTATATCAAAGAAAACAACAGTCCCATGGGGATGCCTGTTTGGAACGTGTCAGGTCCAGCTACTCGCTCCTGGGGGCAGGTTGAGCTGGCCATCAGCACCTACTGGCCCAACTTCTACCAGGTGAGGAAGCGCAGTTTGAATCCAGCTCTCTTTCATAATGTCTCATCACAGAACTAGGTTGCTCATTGTAAGCAGCCTTTATAGTTAAGCCAAAGTCATTAAAGCCTGTTCACTGGGTGGAGCGAGACACATTTATTATTTGAGAAGGTCCAAACAATCGCACAATAGCCCATTCAAAACACCTACGATTATTGATTTCTGAGGCTACCTCGGTATCCATGGTAAGCTGTTCTCTCTCTCTTCCATCCGAACCCGTTCTCTTTTCCCAATTCTGAAAACTCATTTTCACTTACCAGTGCACACGACTGCTATCCAGGGCAAGGTGATTTCACACTTGCCTGGCTTTTAGGCTTCCCAGGGCTTGTTCCGTGAGTCCACCAAATGTTAATTGATGCAGAGAGACCCCTTAACCTCCCAATGGGAGATGGTCCCTTGGTGAATTATTTCATTATGGCCTGGCAGAGCTGGTCAGTGGAGCTGAGGGGAGTCCCCCTGCCTGCTCATGATAGCCACCCTGATAACTTAGTTAACAAGGGACACCGCTGAGCTTCTCACTGCTGAATGCAAGATAGGAGCCTTAATGAGAGGCACATGGACAAAGGAAAGGGAGAGGAGGGGGGAAGGCAGCGGTTGAGAAGGACAGAGTGTGCTGCAGCCACCACTAATAGTCACTGTTGACAGAATGGTGAACCTTGTGTGACATACTGTAATGATGCAAAGCCAGTCTGGTAAAATGTTTTTAGTTTGCCTCAAGACACTTAAAGATTCAAGGAGTCTGTCTATAGTAGAAAGACAGCTTGTTGTGTTTGGATTCATCCATTCATTGTGCAGACCACAACTCTAAGCGTTAACTGTCAGTGAAGAAATAAAAGGTTTTGCTCAGCTTTTATTTCCGACACCTTGACTTCAGCTGATTCTTCAGTGCCACAAACCAATCTAAACCTTTAAACAAAACAGTGTGTTGCTTTTGAATTCAAAGTGAAGTTCAGTGAGGGTTGAACATTTTGGCATGCTGTTTGTGCAAACTTTTTACCTTGAGATCTCCAAAATCATGAGGATTCAAAGCCAAAGCTGGGGGTCTTGGGGTCCTCCTCCAGAAAAAATTATTATGGTGGCATTATGGTGACTTTTAAATGAGTACTGCAACAGCATTTTTATTTTCAAAACTTTCAGTTTTACTTCTTTATTAATTCTCAGGATAGAATACAGAATAATTTGCCCCTCTGGCATAAACTAATATTCATTCATTCATCAAGTCATTTGTTAATTGATTTTCAAGTGGCTATCATGTGTGTTATGTGCATGCCAGGAAACAAAATTTGTGTATTGTTGTCTGGATGGAGAAACAGTAGACTTTGAGTTGTAGGGCACTGCCAGAAACAGGTTGTGAAAATGAAAAGGTGGTATGTGTTGGTGGTGTGAACGTTTAAGCTCAAAATGACGTTATGCTTTGTAGTGTTTTCAGGGAAATTCCCAGCATCTGGTGCCTTTCAAACCCCGGCAGAAGTTCTGTCTCTGTTTGTAACAGTTCCAGACCCAAACTGACAACATGGGGAAATGCAAGGATGGTAATGATCTTAGCACCACTCTCAGTCAAGAAAAGAGAGACCAATGCTTGAAATTGTCACTAATTAACAACATGTCTCTAATTATAGGTATCTTTAATTGCATAGTAGCCTACGCAATTGTCAAAGGGAAGCCACCTGATACTTGAAAATTATTTTTTAATTACCGGTAAGGCTTTTAGTCATCATGAGCCTTTCAGCCTTTGATAATTAGTCTTCTGTCAGGTCATCCCTAAAAACTTTTAATTGAGATTGTCTTGCATTTCCAAAACTACTGAACATTGTCAAAACAGTTTACTTTTTGGTAAATGTTATGCACAATCTAAATGTGTTCTGCTCATACTCCTCAAAATACGACTGTATGCATAAGATGAGCACCCATTATTTATCCTGATATGCTGCAGTGCACCAATGAGAGGGAAAAACCCAAATGTCCTCATCTATCTCGATTTCAATACAGTAGAACCTATGGCAGAGCTAATCAATCCTGCTGTAATGTAGTACTTAGCTAAGTCCCTTAGGGATAGCCAGTGCGGTGATGTAGACATTGAATGTTTAGTTCACTGTCTGACTCACTGACAAATGAGAATGGTGAACTTTCCTGTGACATCAACAGCTTTCGTCCCATGTGAATATTTTCACTCTGTGGGTCAGGCCCAATTATGCACTGCACTATCACTGATGTTGGAATCAATTATATCACAGCTATTAGGCAGGTTGACTGATGTCTGTTGCACAAACAAAGGATTTCAATTAGAGAGCGGGGGCTAGTTCATTTGTCTGGTGGCGATATATGGAGTGGTTGGCCTTTTAATTTCCCTTAAATTAGCCTGTAATGAGGCCATAATTGGCGCCCGAGACATTCACTTTCATATTTCATGAGACAAAAAAAGAAATTTATAATTAGACAGCCTTATCTGAAGGCATCCTGCCTCCCAGATGACAATGGTAACTATCTGCGCCTCCACATTCCTAAGCTACAAAAGGAATCTCAAGAGATGTATGTGTGTACAGCCTAGCTACAACTAGCAGGACCTACGTTTCTGGGTGAGACCATATATGGAACATACCCATTAATATTTACCATTCACTGGAAGATATAGGCTTATATTTAGGGAATAATGGCATTCAAAACATGTGTAGTCTGAGTGTGTGTGGTGTAATGGGTCTCTGCACCACACCCTGGGTTTGGGAAGGGACTGGCATTCTGTTTCCCTTTTTATCACACTGCAGACCAGCAAGTACATAACTCTGACATTCTGTTGGGACACGCCCTCTGTCGGGCTTAGGACCATTTGTTTGGCAGGAGAACTTGGCCCTTAAAATAGTCTCATGTTAGTCCTACACAGCACAGTTGTACTTGAGTTCAGATTTTATGTTGTCACAAACATGTCAACCAAGTAACACTAGATGCAGAGCAACTGTGAAATGCAACAGCAGCCCCTTCTTGTGGAAGAAATACTCTTTAAAATTGCAGTAAAGGGTTGTTCACTCAAATTATGAAAATGCACATTTTCACCCTTAGCTTCTATCCATGCTGATAGTTTTGGTTTAATTTTCTTTTAGGTTTTGAGGTATTAACTTCTAAGAATTCCACCTCACTTAATAGTTTTATACAGACAATTTCTTTAGTTGAAAGTAGTGCCAACAATGCTGTCAACAATAAAAATAGCTAACAGTGAGGTCTGTGTATTATCCAAAGTAACCAGTAGCCATATGCACTAGCTGTTCATAAGGCTAACTATAATCATCAAAATGGTTTCTAAGTAAAATGTATGCATCACAAGATGAAAAGGAGTTGCTCTATACAAACTAATTCTTATGCAGAGATTGCGGTAGTTGTTAAATATATACACCCAGAATCTTCCAGATGAAACCTTCTAATAGCTAAGTGAACCAACTGACCAAGCTAACATTAGCTTGCTAACATATGACCTGTTTAGATTGAAAATTAAAAGAAGTAATGGAATATGTTTAATACGTCACTTGATCAAAAAGCCTGTTTAAATATTTAATTGCTTTGGATTTGAGATTGACATCGCTATAGGTGTTTGTCTGTACCAGCTAAGACGTTTCCATCTTTTCAAACCTGGAAAGTTTCATAATGGCATTATTCAGTGCACAAACAAAATTCCACTCTCTTACATTGTTTTTGGGTGTGGGCAAAAATCTCTAAAATCAAATGATTGAAATTTGGGGGAACTGACCCCTTAAAGATTGCTGTGTGTCTCACCCCTCATACACTATGTGCTTGTCACAGACTGTGTACTAATCTTCTCAAGGTTCAAACTTAATTTAACACTTGCATGTCATAACACCGATCAAACTGTGACATATTGTGGAAATAATGTTGGTGGCCTGCAGCTGTGTGACCAACTAAGAGCAGATCGCATTAGCAGGAGCTGGACTTCTCTGTGCACACGGGCAGCCTCACTCAAGTGCCATTTGAAGACATGTGCCCATTTATCATTGGTGTTATGAGTCTCCTCTCTCCTCCTCAGATTGTGTTTGAAGCCGTAACCTCAGGGCAGCGTGGCTTGCTGGCCATCAAAGACGTCGTGGTCCAGGGCCACCAGTGCAGTAAGTCCTTTTTTCCCTTCACCATAAAAGAATATCATCAAAGAGTCATTGTCCTTTCCATGACACCCCCCCCCCCCCCAAAAAAAAAATACCTGTATCGTTGTTCTATTCAAGGCCTCCCAGTCAAACAAAAGGCCTTCAAAAAGTATACTACAGTCAATATAAAGTGTAAACCTCCCTCTTCCCAGCTCCCTGAAGACTTATGAGCATACGGATGACATGCTGAAGTGTGCTCAAGATTCAATGTTAGAGTGGCTGTATTAAATCTGTCCTTTGAGAGATGGGAGAAATAGTGGCGGGGGGGGGATGAAAAACAAATGCCGCCACACAGTATGCTGCTGCTTGTGTTTGGATTCCACTATTCTTCCCCTCCCTTGAGGATATTCAGTAAAGCATCTCATCTCTCAGATGTTCAGAGTTCTGCTACCCTTGCTGAATATAAGTACAAGCACTTCAGAGTGCGCTGCGGAGCTAATGAACATGTAATCACTAGCATATTTAGAATTCTTCTGCTTCGGCTTTTGGGATATGCCGCTGCTGTGGGAGAACAAGGATGAGGGCTCTTCAGGATTCCTCATCGCTGCATGCTTTTGAGTACTGAGAGTGACGTTAGTCCATATGGTACGCCGAAAGTTTATACTGAGAGGTTTTCACGCTCCACAGTCTAAGTCAAAATCAATACCACACATGTTTTCATCAGTTGATTTTACTTCACTCTACCCATCATAGCTTCAGTATCAAGCTCTGATTGTTAGGCGCTAATGACCTGGTAACCATTTGAATGCAGCTGAATTCCTGCAAATGTTTTGTCAATAAGATGGATTTGTATAGCGATAGGTGTTGAATATGAATGTATACGAGGAAATCAATGACGCCTTGCGACGTGATTATGTTTAAAATGTGTAAAAGTGAGTTGATCAATAACCTACTCAGGCAATTGGGTTTCTTGGGTGATCAGAGCAACTCTTCAGTGGAGCACAGCCAATTCATTTTCTATTTATACGACCATGTGGAATATCTAGCTCAAAGGTGTGATTATGCCGCTAGGTGGTCTGCCTCTCCTTCCATCATTAAATAAGACATTAGCAATGAGGAAAAATAGATTTGTCTTTTTTGGCACTGGATGGATTGACAGGACACAGTTATGAAGGAGGTGTAGTTCAAAGACGAGGTTATACAATATTAAGTAGAAGTGAAAGTCTTGATGATGAAAGTGATAGAATTAGCTTTTGCCAGGTCTTTAGAGATTTGGTTGTTTCGAATCAAGGTCGCTCCACTGAATTGCCCTATTTTTCTATGCAGAATAGTTGTACTAATCAAAAATGTTCTACATAAGTTGCTTTCTGTGGACTATCCTAGTCAGTGAGCATGCTGATAATGAGCACAGTTGGAAAAGAGAATAATGCTTTTGGAAAAATCCCCTCAATCAATGAAAGGATGCTGTTAAGAGACAGCGGAAATTGGTTTTTGGTAGGTGCAAGATCAGCCTCTGGTGTCTCATTTTAAGGATTTAGGTGCAATGTTCCTCACAAAGCGATGCTGGCCTCTGGCACCAAGGGGTATCAGATAGTGTAATAAAGAGCAGTATCCATTCAAGCCTTCTTTTCTCAGTTCTCCAATTATAGATACAAATCTTGGCACAAGCGAAGTGGATAAAAGTGAAATTTGTGGACACAGGAGTATAGATTGGCATAGACTTGATGGAGGCGTTAAGTGGCGGCTCTAGCACCCAGATCTGGTGATTAATTCTTATAAAGTACAAACCCATATTAGGGAAGTTGAACCCTCATCTCAGCATGTAATCGCATATAACTTTTGCTGCTGTCTGACAAATATTTGCACTTTTTTCATAGTGAACACACCTCATTTCCTGACTATAAAGGGAGTGGAGGTCAACGCCGGACAGACTGCATCTTTCCACTGCACCGTCAATGGACGCAAAAGGGACAATTTCCGCCTCTGGCTTCAGGTGAGGTCCATTTTCCTTGTACTTCACTACACTCTAGATCAAAGACTAGATCAGATGGAATCCGTATTAGAACCTGGCTCTCTGGAAGTGAATGTGTACTGAAAAGATCCTATTGTCTGAATGTTATTTTCTCATCTGGATTTAGCAGTGCTTCTGTTGTGCCACCAGGTCCAATATTTCATGTTAAATACATAAGATCAATGTCTGATCTGAGGGGATATTTTTCAGAACTGGAATGGTTACCAAATCAACGTTTTATTCAAGTAAACCCAGGCCAGATGTTAGCATCTGTCAACCATACAGTGTGATCTGGAGACTGCTGTTGGCAACCATCTTGAGACTTAAAAAGTAAAACACATGGTAAATTAAATATAAAATGATGATCAATCAGAATCACAGAACATGACACTGTAGAGACCGTGACAATTGTGCTTTCTCAATAAAACATTCTTTTGATCCAAATAGCTGGGTAAAAGAGAGAGTGTAGCAAAAACAATGCTGAAGCAGGATTACTTGGTTATTTTAAAAATGTTTAACCCTAATTACATAGGGCCAAATGTAAGTTACACCACAGCCGTAGACAGTACACCTTCCTGATGGGCTAGCAGATGTCCACAACAGTAGACCTCAAACATGGTTTCTGGTTAGCAGATTAACCACAACTCTAAATCAGTTTGCAAGGTATAATAAATTGTGGATAATTGTTGAAACAGTACTTACTGTGTGGTTCAAGCTTAAAAGTGAAACCAACTTAATAATGAGTTTGATTATACATACTAACTTGACGGGAGAATGTAGAAATTGCGACTCAGATGTGTAAAATAAATTAGTATTGTATAAAACATTGAGTTTACTTGCAAAACAAAGATAAAAGCCATTCTTAAACGACTAAACAAACAGCCGTTTGATTGATATTCCCAGAGGTGCTCAGTGAGAAAAAAAACCCTGATTTAAGATCATTTAAAAAAAAATTGGAGATATCAGAACAACCCAACACCTGTTTGATTGATACTCCCTGGAGTACACACACACAAACGGAGATATGTCTTTGCAAAAGAACACCTCAAATATGTTTAGTCTGGTATCATATTTGATCTTTAAATAATACTCTAATGTTATGAAATGTATTCTCATTAATAAGGTGAACAGTAGGACAAATTTTGTTTAACCTGATGCTGTTTTTGATGCCTCAATTGAGCAAATACGAGTGCATAATTTCTTGATTGTTATCACGTGTTCGTTGCCCTAACCCCAGACATTTGTACCAGCGTGTGGATGGGATGCGTTGCTTGTAAAAACACACGGTATCAGAGCAGCTTGTGTCACATAAAACAAGTCTTATTTCTTTTAACTCCTTGGCAGCAGTTAATTGAGTCAATGCTAGTCTCAGCTCCTGCTCAGCTGCAGCACGACAGACCCCAATGGAACACGCAGCCCCTAAAAGCTATAGAAAATGTCTTATTTGTTTGTGTGAATAAATGTTTAAACACAACTTGAATGCATTGAATGCAAACGACTGAATACAAATTACCTATATGGATCATCCTGTGCGTCTTGCCTGTCTTCCCCTTTACCTCCGTCAATACTCAGGATTGATTTTGGGTTTCAGTGTTGCCCCCTTTCCTCCAGGGCACAAACACTTTTGGCTGTGTTTCTTCAACCTCCCCAACAACAACTTCAATCCGCACTTTCTGTGTTTCACCCGTACGCAACCTTTTGACGTGAATCCTATGTTTTATAAATGAGGCCCCAGATTTCCAGAGGCCTCTGTGTCTGGGAGGCAGGGGATTACAGTTGTTTCAGATCACCGCAGTATGGTCTTAACCTATATAGATGTTGGCTCTGTGGATACTGTGTACTATATCTGGCACAACTGAGCTGCACAGCAGTCTTGAATTGACCTTGTTCTGAGCAGCAAAGGTAGTGCATCTGGCAGACATAACCCTGCCGGCTCTGCTGCTAAGCACACTGTCACACATGTGATCAGTGGGAGCATGACGCTGGGTAAAGGTCCTCTGCCAGGTACTCCATCATTTTAACAAACACGTCCTCATTAGCACAGGAGCTGGAAAACAAACATTAAGTGAAGTCCCCCGATGACAGTAATGAAGAAATATTTCTAATGAACAAATGTCCCCCATCTGCCTGCTGTGAGAGGTGACAGCTGGGGAGAGCCCACTGTGTCTTTGTGTGTGTGTGTGTGTGTGTGTGTGTGTGTGTGTGTGTGTGTGTGTGTGTGTGTGTGTGTGTGTGTGTGTGTGCATTCCTGTGTGATAAATGTATTCCTACTATCACCCACCGATGGGAATGATAGGACACAAACAAAAACGCACAAACAAGTACACTCAACCAGAGTTTCTGAAACACACAAGGTCAGTCCACTTTGCTTATTAAACCTTTCCATTTTGGAGGCTCACTTGTGTGTTTGTGTTTGTCTCGGTTCCAAACAGGGCATCGGTGGACGGGAGGCCCCAATGAAAGCCACTAAACCTTGGAACAACCGCCGCTTCATAGGCACTTTCGATGTAGAGAACACAACCAAGGGCGACTCAGGCCGCTACCGCTGCATCGTCCACTCAGACAAAGGGGTCGGAGTGTCCAATTATGGGGAACTAACCATAAAACGTGAGTATTGGTCCCAGAGCGGAGAGAAACACAATCACCGCCTATCTGAATGAACACAGCACAGATAGCAGGAATGTTTTCCTACTACATGACCTCTATGTGTACAGCAAAGTCAACAGGAGATAAACAGGAAATGCTGCATGTTCGCAGATGAAAATGTTCTCTAAGGCGATACTAAAAATACTAGCTTTTTATGTTGATTTGTTATCCAGAGGACTTTAATATTTCCCATGTAAAGGGCGTCCTTGACTGAGCACAATTCCACCTAAAAGATCACAAAGGCAAGAGGCCCAGGGTTTACAGTAACTTCACTGATATTTCACTCCTGCAGTCATTTGATATGAATTTATGGAGTCGTCTAAAACTAAATCCTGCAAGGCCTCACTTTCCTACAGCCCTATAGCCCGGTAATAGCCTTCTATATTTCTTCACCTCAATTTTCTCCCTGTGCTCTCAATTGAATTTACTGCCCCGAACCCCCCCCCCCTTTTTTTTTTGTCTCCAAGCTTTACGTGATTGATAGGTTTAATCCTGGCTGTCCAGATCGAGGTGTGTTAATCATGCGAGAATGGCCGAGCCCAGACACTGCAGAGTGAAGAGAGAGATAAAGTCTCTCTGCCCAAGTGTATCAGTGGGTTTCAGTGGTGTACTCAAAGAAAATTTACTGACACTCTGGAGGCACTCAAAACCACACTCGTGCATAAATTCAGCATCACAGTCACTCTCACATCCTCCTCGCACTTACACATACTCGCTGGACAGCAATATTTTTGCTGATTGTTGCTTTCAATGTGTTACTAGATATATTTTAAGACAAACCAGTTAAGTGTAAAGTGCTTTTGTCATAAATATTTAAAATACAGTAATTTCCTAGATTTAAGCATTCATTGAATCTTGTAATGCATCCCACTTTAAATTCTGCAGAGATTTCACACCTCGATGACTCCGACATAAGCCAACTCGTCGCTGGAAGAAAAGAGGCGGTTTCACGGTTATAAGTGTCACACATACAAAAAGCTGATATCTCCACTTATCGTACCAGTCATAAAACAAGTGCTTAACCCTCCTAGCAATGTGTCTGAGTTGTAAATCCTCCTTAAATGTGTATTCACCGCTTCCGTGACTCATTTTTGGAGGAGTGACCACGGAGCAATTCTGAGGATTATGAGCCTGCTACAGTCACACACCGGCTTTCTCCCCCCAGCCCCCACCCCTCATTACCATACACTGCCTTTTTCTTCAACATGAGGAGAGTGAATGCTTGATTATCCCAGATAATCACTTCTGCCTTTCATGCCAGTTTTCAGTCAGATTTATGTGCCTATGTGGAAGTGCGCCACACATATTTCCAGAGCACCATACAGATTGGCCCAGCGCAGCCCCTTTCCCATGCCCCCCTTGTGATGGGCTCTCCTGTAGTGCAGCCAGTGGTTCTGAAAGGGGGATAATTACTCCCTGTCCAAGTGCTGGCGCCTTTCATGGCCTGGTTAGAATCACCTGGAGCCCGCAAAGCACTCGCTGAGCTCCAACGCAGTATTCTGGGCCATGTTACCAAGTTAAGGCTGCCGAGGCGCAGCCGTGTCAGCACTAATGAGAATAGCCACCAAAAATCGAAAGCCGGCCAGCCAAGCTCGTCATTTTCCTGTGGTCACCTCTTCTCCTATCAGGAGCAAATCAATCCTTTACTCACAGCAGCCCAATTAGGAAAGTGCAGAGTGTAATGAGGACCTCTTGCATCTTAGCGAGAGAGGCTCAGTGGATGTAACGAGAAATGAAAGAAAAGGATTTATAAAGACTCGGGTCTAACTAATCTAACAACAGAGCAGAGAGGCATGCTCTTATTATTGCTCTCTGTGTGGTGAAAGGATTGATGGCAAGACGTCTGCGTGTGTGTGTGTGAGTGTCTGCAAGTATGTGCTATTTGTATGTTTTGTAGTGCTGAAATGATTAGTCGATTAATTGATTATTCAATGGAAAGAAAATTAAATAACAATTTTGATCATTAAATAATTAAACATATTGCCAAACATTAATAGTATGTTGGTTCTTAGTATGTCTTTCTGCATTGGGTCCATGTGGATGCCAGTGTGAGTGGTTTTTCGTTGCATGTGCATGAGTGTGCATTTGTGTGATTGTGCTCTGGCAGGCAGGCAGGTGCTGCGGCAGAGGAGGAGGCAGCTGTCGCCAGGCCGTTTGCCTGTCTGGTCAACATCATGACAACAGCTGCTTGCTGACCCCCGCGTATGGCCGCCACTGTCATCTGCGCACAGTGAACCATCTCGAGCCAGCACAGAGTTCACTTCTGAGCCCTTTCCAGGGCCCCATTGCTGCGAAGCTGCCTCGTAAGGCTTAAACAGTAGGAATTGAGTCGTTAATATCCTAAAGTGTTCCAGCACTTGAGTGTATTTCACACCGGTAATCCGTTATTTTCAGTGCGTCTGCTGTGGCTGTTGAACAGAGGATTACTGCACCTACAGGAATTATTTCATCACCGTAAGCTGATGTTGCTTTTGTGAAGCAAAGTTAAATTACATGCTTATTGCAATAATACACCATGCTGCTTATTTGTGGAAATAGTCTCAAGTGATAACAGCAAATGTCTATGCATAATCTATGCATTACAGTGCATAAAAAAGCATGTTCTCTATAGAAAAGGAAGATTGGTTAAATTATTGAAGAGCTCTTGTGTGATACTTTGGATGAATTTGAATCCCACAGTCTGACGGTGTCACAGGTAATCCTGTAAGATAATACAAGATAATCAGAAGATGCAGTATTATAACTTAAGTGGATATTAGTTGAAGTTGAATTTCCTGTTCTTTCTCACCCTGTGAGCAAGTCATGTCTGAGTCAACAAACAGAAACTTTGTCATATTTTGAGGGCCATTTGGTCCCTTGCATCACAAAGCGCTATCACAGAACGAGCGTGTTGGCAAATGTGTCAATAAAATCTGCTACCAACCCACATGACGCTTTTTATTAACAATGACTGACATTTTATCCAGATTTCTTTTTATCCAGTTATCTTACAAAGTCCTTACTTTAAAAAAAAAGTCAAAAAGCCAAGCCACTAAAGAAAATCTGAGTGCTCTGTTCTCTGAAATCAACATTGGGAAACCCATTTTAAATATTTTAGTCTCATTTGATGATTTAAAAGGTTGCAGATGCCAAACACTATTACAGTATTTTTAATACATCATTGTACAATGAGACATGGTTTTACAGTGTGAGACTGCTTTCTGTTGCATAAATGAATCTTAGCATATTGCCACTTAAGTCGGTTAAACCCCTTTAAAGACATAACTTTAAAGAAAAGACCATCAAAACAAGCCAATGGTTGAAGGCAGATTATGGATCACCTCATGCCTCTGTCTGGCTCCAACAAACAGACTGGTGCGCAGCGTGTAAGTCTAGGAGAGGACCTGCTGGATTAGCTGGTTCGCTTTAGGTGATGTTTGACAGCAACACTGGAAGCTTGGATTAGTGGGAGTTTAGGGACCTGCGACGGAGGTCACCGTGGGGTAACCATCTGCTGAGGGAGAGCCTCCAATTCTCTGTAGGACACCTTAGACTGCTCCTAATGTGCCTGGAGAGTTCTCCTTCTCCATGACAACTCCATGAGAAGCAGCCAGGTGACTCATGGCATTATTCTGTTACGCTAATTAGAGCTACTCACTGTGGCCTCTGGGACATGTAACTATTGTAGTGCATGACAAAGGTAGATTCCTAAGCATTGCTTTGGCTGTGGGTCATAGCTGTTTGTTGCCAATGGCAGGTTTTTGGTTGCACCAGCAGACACTGTGTTCGAAGCCTGACTGTGAGATAGTGAAGGTGGACTTGTTTTGTTGTACCTATATTTGAATGGTAACTAATAAGCATTTTGTCAGAAGGGAGGATAAAAGTGTGGAGCTATTTTTATGGACTTTTCTAATAACACTTTGGCTCAAACGTTACTGCAACATCCCCTTGCCTGGTTATATAATAATGCAGTCCTGAAAATATCCCACAGTTGAAAGAACTTGTGTGACATTTCAAGAAGCCTCATTAAACCACAAATGGCACAAGGTTTAAGCAAAATTAGACTAATATTGGTGACAACAGAGAAAAGGTTATTTTCAAGCTTGTCATTGAACACCACGCTTGTCTGATAAACTCGTAATGAACAACTTGAGATTACATTGGTAACAAATTCAAACGAACACTTATGGTTCTAAAGGCCTAGATTTTGATTCATTTCTAAGTGAATACTATTAATTTTAGAGAAAATGACCCATACCTTAATTTAATATTTGCACAATAGTGCAATGTGTCTTTTATTTATTAACCAAAGACTACAGCTTTCTCTTAATAAGAGTTTTATACCGAAATAATACAATTTCTGGTAACCGCTTGACCTATTTTGACAATATTGTGGAGGGCTTAAACATTTTGAAACTGTTTGAATTGCAACATTTTAAAAATCCTGTCTGTCTATACTTGCCCTTCTTTTGAACAGCAAGTGTGTTAAATAAGTACATTTACTTAAGTGCTGTAGCCTGTAAAAATATTCCACTACATTTATTAGATGGCTATCATTAAAGTTACTTTACAAATCAAGCTTTCGATTATGATGATGTTATAAAATAGCCTATGATGCATTGTTATGGATTAAACTTTCCAACAGTATATAAAATAGAAATAAAATAGAATTAGCTTAACCTCGATTAGCTAAAAAATGAAAATACTGCTTAGATGTGAATCTCACTCTTTAAAGGGGCACTGTGGTGTTTTCTTGAAAACAAAGTTGTGTTTACATTCATTGTTACTCACCAAACTGCATTATGTGTGTTCTTGAGCTCTGGCAAACTTGCATTACAACTAAAATAATTGGCATGCCGCAGGAATTGTGTAAAAGCAATAATAGTCCACATAGTTAACATCAGTGGCGGTTCTAGACCAGTTTTATTGAGGGGGCCAGGCTGGGGCCAGTTGTTTTGTCAGAGGGGCACAATCAATCCGGGACAAAAGAGACAAAGGCCATGTTTTAGTATGTTTCAGTAACTTACAGTTATTTGTTTCAGTAACAGGATCTTTTCAGTAACTTAGTTACAGTTTTATTAAATTACATTATACAAAAAAAATCCTGTTAATTTTATCTCAAGTTACAGTACATTCTTTGATGCAACACTTCTTTGTAAAGCTTAATGAACAGTTTAAGCTCTAGTGTACTAAATATTCTCAGGATCCCAGTTTCTATTTTGTATCCCACTATAACTTTTGCTAGGAAACAAGAAACACCACCATATTCACCCCTGTTATTAGTCATGATGTGAAATACTTGAATAATACTTGATAGTAGGCCATCATCTGTGCATTATGGAGTGGAATACATATTTTGGCAGGCTGCATGTAGGACCAGTAGGCTACTGTTATCGCTTTTTGTGTATGAAAAGTTCTGTTTAAATGCAATGCATTATTAAATTGTTCTGATAATAATTTACCCTTTAAGGAGGGGCACTGAGAACAATTTTCAGCAATATCCAAAGTTTATCCATGCAATGGAAACATGGATTACAAGGACAAAACATTGTCTACAATGCTGCATTAAGTTTAATGTACATTTTGTGGCAAGGAAGATATATTACTATGATCACTGTAGACCTGGGCTATTCAATTGGGCCGGATTTTAAAACCAGGACACAGAGATGGGCCGGTTCAGTTCTTTATCAATGCTCTTATCAGTCCTATTTATTACAAAATAATTGAATATAGGCTATTATTTTAAAAAAGAGAATGTAACATTTTTATTAACTAAATGTTGTTTCTAGAGCAGCAACATGATTTACAATAGCAAAGTCACTAATATCTCACTGGAAACAAATCTAAAATGAGGAGGACTGGTTTGTCTCAGCCACCAGCTGAGTTTACAATGTACCATATTTTAATGTATTGACAAACTAAGCTAAACACTTACTAAAGACAGACACTTTCACTTTAGCTTGTTTGTAACAATAAGTTATTAGCCAAACTAACACTGTGCCTGTGAAAAACCAAAACACAGCTGAGAGACTGAGCAGATTAAAACGTTGTGTTTTGTGTGTTTATGCTTATTAAACAGGTGTGTTAGTAAAATATTAGCTTTGTACTCGCTAAATTTTTATTACTTACACTAACGAGCGTAGTTGTCGTCAATGTCCGCTGATCAGCTGGCTCACTTTGATCAGTGTGTGCGCGTGTGCGCATGCGTGTCTGAGTGTGTGGAGTGGAGGCGCTCTGCACACAGAGGAGGGGAGAGGCTGCATGTCGGACAGTTGTTGAACCTTGATTGGCAGTGATTGGTACAGCGCTTGTGAAACAAAGATGAGAAGGAATCGACACTCTTTAGCTACTTTCTTACACTATAGGCCTACATGTAGTTTACTTTTGTTGTCATATTTATTAGATTACGTGCTGGGCCGGATGTGGCCCGCGGGCTGCCAGCTCAATAGGGCTGTTGTAGACGTTGTAGGGCCATAGGGGGGTCCAAGCTCTGTGTTATAGGGGCACTGGCCCCTGTTGGTCCTCCCCAAAACCGCCACAGGTTAACATACTGCAGAGTTGTTATTTAGGCTTTCCCATTAATAATTTTAGCTTCAAATAGAATTTCATAATTCCACAAAACAGTCAGGAGTTGAGATTAAACCAGCTCCTGAGTCAGACAAGAGAGATGACAACTACAGTAGTTGTCAATTACTTCAGGCTTTTTCATAAAAGTTCTCTGATTGAAATCAATACATTGTTCAATAGGAGCATCATTTGCCATACTCTTGCTGACTTTAGTCAGTGTACTACCTATGATGAGATTGCACGCCAAGCTGGAACTATTGATTGTTATGTGGCTGTTCTTAAAAACCTCTATTATAGGGAAACATGAAGATCTTCTTCATGTGCTTCAAGAGAATTTTGATGTGGTTGACTGTTTAAAAGAAGAAATTGATTTTAAACATCTTGTTTGCTTGGTACAAGCATTATTATATTATATATAATGTATGTGTATATATATATATGTAAATATATGTATATGTATGCATAGGGATATAAATGTCAGTGCCTTTTATACAAATTAAAAATATATAATTTTCTGTCTTACTTAAGATAATAATAATTTTTATTTATATTGCATCTTTCCAAATAAAGGTGCATACTTTACAAACAAAACAAATACAAATAAATCAAATCCAAAACATAAGATATAAAAAAGAAGAAATCATTTAAATAAATACAACTACAACTAATACCGTAAGTAAACAAAATGTCATAGGATAAAAGTGAGTTTTAAGAAGAGATTTAAAAGAGGATACAGAATTTGCCTGCCTGAGATCTCCAGGAAGGGAGTATTGTCAAGACTTTCCATCATTTCACCATTATAGTTTGGTCATCTAATGTTGGTCAAAAACATTTTGTTTCCCTAGAGCCCCCAGTGCCAATTGCACCACCCCAGTTGACTGCTGTTGGCGCTACGTACCTTTGGATCCAGCTGAATGCCAACTCCATCAATGGGGACGGCCCAATCATCGACAGGGAGGTGGAATACCGCACTGTCTCTGGCACCATGTACGACCTGCAGCCAGTAGACAAGACCACACACAAGATCGGCCACCTGGATCCAGACACAGAATACGAGATCAGTGTTCTGCTGACCAGACCTCTGGAGGGAGGCACTGGAGCCCCCGGACCGCCTCTGAGGGCCAGGACCAAATGTGCTGGTGAGGCCAATAATACCATTACTTACACAGCATCAGTAGGATTTTACATGAACGGGCTTTAAATTCATACAGTATGAATACAGTAACATAAATACATACAGTATCTAAACCAACTAAAATATCACAGATGTAATGGAACGCCATTGAAACCGCCACACCATTATTAGAATCTGTTTATTTTGACATGAGAAATGTGCTGCATGGGGCATTTGTGTCTTTTTAAATCAAACAAAGAAGAAGTTTCTATTAGATACAAATTAAATCATGGAGAACAACTGCATAATGCAAACGTCATTCAAAGTGTACCAAAGCCAAGTGGCTATGTTAGCACATGTAATCATACAGCATAAACTGTATGTTTGAGACAGATGAGCTATAAAAACATAAATTATAACACAAGTAACATGTATATAGTTAAAACAAATATAATATCACTAGCAATTTACAAGTGATTCAGAGAAACTGTCACTGACACCCAAAATACGACAACCATGGTAATGCCACTTTCTGCAGTAAACTTTAATTGCCCAGCTGATTTTGTATTCTGAAATGGTCAGTGCATGTAAATCAAATTTTCTTCCCTCCCCTGGAGTAAGTTTCTCTGAAGTTTTATTGTAGACAATCCAGTCAAATTACTCCTGTAATAGATCTAATAGCAACACAACACGGGGGCTGGTAAGTAGCCTCTCTCAACTCTAGCTTGATAATTAATTATCTCTCAATTACACTCCAAAGGCGATGCCCACGGAAGAGCAGTATTTTGTATTTGGAGCTTTTCATATCTATTGCAAAATAATTTGCGATTGTTCAAAGCTGAGTGTATAAAGTGAGTGGAGGAAATAAAGATGATAGAATAAAACTTATTGATCACATGTTAACCCCCCCCCCCCCCTCCAAAATACAGACACACAAAAAAACAGCTGCTATTTAAAATGTATTTCCTGCAGCTAGCATAACTGTTAAGGTTGCAGCACGTTCTTTACCCTCAGCACGTGTATAATCGGCCTAACTTAACTCCCCTTTGTGGTGAATTAGCAGCCTGCTAAATGTGACTGAGCTTTATCTATGTGCCAGTTGGTACCTCGCATCCACAAACGAGGATAACATCTCTGTTACAGCTAACAGCGCTAACACCTGAAAAAATTAAGATCACTTTCACTGTCAGCACTTTGCATAGGTCCAACACAATGACTTGCAACCGAAACATAGACAACAGAGAACAAAAGTGCCCCACTTGATTAAATACAGATAAAGATACTGGAATTTGTAACAATGCTGTGAAAAAGAATGGTCAAAGCAGATGAGCAGTTCATTCAATTAGCATTCGTTTGTTTATTTTAATTTTAGTATTGCTGCCTCAGGCTTGTTGTATTTGAGCTTGAACAATCCTTAATTTACTTTTAACAAACAAAACATTTGAAAAAGATTTCTATTGTTTTTTACCACCATCTGCATATAATAAATATCCATCAGGACTCCATTGTTGGTAAAGCTCCATTGTGTTTCCTCCCATTGCATTTGAAGAAAATACTGCAAAAAGTGCAGCTCACAATCGGCCAACATATATCATTTAGATTTTATTTAGGTAATTAGTTTTCCATAGCAGACAAAGTCCTCTGTGTTTTCATTGTTTTCACCTATAGATTTTTGGCATATGAACATAAATTGTCTCTTTTCTAAGTAATGTATTCAACAGTGAGCACCTGGAACAATTAAATACATGTAACAGAAAAACACCTATGAACCAATGGAACAATAACACATTTAAGTAAACTTCCCCTGCAGCAGCTGTGTGTCACAATAATTGATATGATTTATTGTCTGTTCCAGGCATAGAGCTGAAAACTGCTCTGCCACATGGTTAGTTTTATAACTACTTGTTTATTCAGCTTAATTCTCATTCCAAAGTCCATGCAAACTTCCTAATTCATCAGAAACACAGATTGATATCATGTGTGAAGCAGAGTGGCACCTTAAATTTGAATCATTAAGTTGCTGCTATACTGTGGGCATTCAAACTCAAACATGTACATAAACACTTTGAGAATGCCTGATGATATTGTACAAATTGCCCTTCTCACAACATTAACCAGCTAAATTCCCATGCTGTAACAGGATGCCAGCTCGAGGAACAAAACAAACCTAGCCTCAGCATTTTCCCAGGCTAATGCTGTTTGGTGTCCAGAGAAATGCTGATGAAAATGAGATTTTTCTCTCTCCCTGCCCAGGGTGTAACTCCCTCTCCCCACTGTGAAGGTCATGAGCTTATTCATTTTTAGGCTGGCTGATAGGGATGAGTGGTCCTACCTGCGTACATCCTTCTGAGCCAGGCCCAGCTTCAGCGGGGGTCCTGCCCCTTGGCCACCCTGCTGGTCTCAGTCAGGGAGATTGATGGCCCCGGCTCCTGAAGTGTGTTTGAGGAAGCAGCTCTTGATCTTGTCCGGCTCTCTGCTGGTCTTTCCCACTGACAGGCTGGACCTCAGCAGAGCTCCTAATTGAACGGTTAAGACTCTCAGGGCTGTGTGATACATCACTGTTGATACAGACAGACCCAGAGACTCGCTCCCCCTCTCCCTGCACTGCTGTCTGGAGGCGCTAATGAAAATCTGTGGCTACTTTAGAGCGCTGTCTCTCACATAATTATTCATAGCCTGCCTTTGTCACTTCGCAAACTGAGCAATGTTTCTGATGACAAAGGATGTTTTAATTCAATCTTCTGTAAAATGGGGAATATATAATGTAAGGACGCTACTAGTTCAATTCAGAAGTGGGAGGAAAAAAGGAGTAGCCTTGAAAGGTTTTCCTTCCCATGAAGCACTTTCATTACTTTCCTAGCGAACTTCAAAAGAATGTCTTTTCCAAGGCTCTGTGATTGCTCTGGGGGGTTATTTGTGAGTTTCAAGGGTTTGCAGAATGAGTCAAACAACATATTGCTTTTGCATATGCTTATGTCTTTGGACCGGCGATGTCAAATTTCGCAACTTGTTAACATTTGTTATTTTCCTCTTTTCCTACTGGCCAAAATGACTCGCCAAACATTTTTGAGCTAGAGGAGGAAAACATTTGGTAACTGCGCTCCCCTTCCGTGTGAAATTTATGTCTGTGTGAAGTTGTTTACCACTTCAGAGTCCTCCACGCCTGGTAAGGGCTGCTTGAAGGAAGACCGTGTATTATCAGGTGGAGCCCTAGGATCACAGCAGGGTGCCCTGCATTTCAGCAACACTATTGAAAGACCGTCTCACACAGAGAAACCATTTCCAGACCATACTAGGAAGATAGATATGCAAGCCCTAAACAACTGCTCATCTGCAGTCTGTGCTGTAATTTAGATCTGTATTTGCCAGGGCTTTTCAGTCTTCACAATAATAATCTGCTTTGGGTTAAGACAATCACAGATGCAGACGGGCTTTCACTCCACCTCACAAGCAAACATTTGAAACATTTTATTCAAAAAAACAAACATCTGCTGAAGACAGTTACTTTTGTCACTTTAGCGGTGTCTGAATCAATCAAGCCTGGTAATTATTTTAAAACCATTTGAAGTTGATTGAGCCAGAGTAAGGGGTGCATGTTTTTCCACACAGCAATTTCTGATGCAGCAGAGATAATTTCATACTAGTTTCCATGGTAGAAGAACAGTCTGCTCTGCGTGCCTCATCTCCGCCGTGTGGCCTTTGCTGTCCCGCTGGCTCCCAGGCACTTTAAAAATGGCAGTACATGATGTCCATGCTGGGTCCAAACACCTGCTCAGACTCCAGCCTCTGCCAACTCCACATCTCCATCTATAAGTTGTCTCCATCTGCTCTCCGGTACCACGTGGGAGTAGCCTCATCTGTTTGTTTTTACTTTGCCATTCTGTTGCACTGAGTGCTATTAAACACAGGGGAATCAGCATTAATCAGGGATCAGCCCTTGCTTAAACACTTGTTTATAACAGTGGAGAGTAGGGAGGAGCTGCGCAATTATGTTCACCCACACCAAGGTTTATTATTTGCATTCAGCCTCCTGGTTAATTTGTGAAAGACCAGGTCTGTTTTGCTGAAAATAAAAATGATGCAAGTGTTTGACAACATATAAATGGTAGTAGTGGTAGAATCGCTTTATTGCCAAGTACAATAATTTCTCTGAGTAGCATTGATGCAGGGACAATTTGAAGTGAATGTTGCTGCAGACTTTGATCCTGCAAAATTTTACATGTTTTCTGAAAATTGTGTTAATCGTGTTAAAATTGTGTTTTTTCTCCATTAATATCACATTTTAGACTACACACTAAGTATATTGAAGTTGTCGATGAGCTTGTGTGTTTTATTAAAGCTCTACCAAGTAAAGCATTTATTAAAAATAATTTCATGATAGGGGATTTTAAGTCAAGTATATATTTTTTAATGCAGTCAGAAAGCGTGCATTGTTTGTGCAGTACAAGAGTTGGCGAGCAAAAATGTAAACTCCTATACATGGACAAAACATTATAGCAGCCATGCTCAATGAAGGAGTGTCATATAATGAAATGAAAACATCATATACAGTGGGGAAAAGGACCTTCCAATCATGCCAACAAAAATAGAAAATAAAATTGGATGCCTCTTGCCTGCAAAAAAAAAAGGGAATAAATTCCATGTATTTATTTGAAGCTACTGATGCACAAGATGGACTTCAGAGATGCTGCAACAAAAGTAGCAGTTTGGTAGCCAATGCTTTTGAGCATGATGTTCGTTTGTTACTGTTTGTAAGTGCATCAGAAGCTTTAATAAAAGCGTTCAAGCAAGGGGGTTGCAACAGTTGAAGTAAAATATTTCTCTACAAATGCTAACTAACTCAGCTGCTTTCACCAAAAGGGTTGCTAAGCTTTTTTCAAAGCTACAGAGGGTAGCTTTGAAAAAATGTGTAATATTCACCATGGCTACGAAATAATGAATAATGGTAAGACTGATATACTTAAGTTAATGTCATTCCTTTTGTTGAACTGTCAGAAAGGACTTTGAAAAGTGCAATCTACAGTATAAAAGACCTTTTTCCCCAATGTATACTTAATTTGTGAAGAAACCATGCACTTTGATGGACAATAAGATTTAATGACCTGACTTACTGTAAGGACAGTTAGCACTCAGCATCACTTGCATTAAGACTGTTATTCACGTCTTATTTGCTTTCAGGAATCTGTCCGCTTTTGGTGCTAGCTCTAACCAGCTCTGGAAAATTAAAAAATTCACAGGTCAAGTTTCACTTTTGTTGAAACTGACCTCACCTTCAGGAAGAATTGATTGTGCATGTCCTTGTGTAAATACTGAAATTGCATATATAAAGAATAAAAGAAGAAGAGTACGAAGAATGATGCATAGTTGTCCAAGGACGGAGACACAGGTTGACAGCATATGATGTTTGCTAGCGACCCCCCCCCCCACACACACACACACACACACACACACACACACACTCTCATGTCAAAGGTCAAAGCGTGTAGCCTATCAGTGCCAACAACTTTGCTGAGAGGCTTAAGAGGAAACTAGCCTATCCCTCTGGGCACGAGAAGAGAAAAAATTCAATGACAGCAGTCAAGTAAGGATGTGTTCTCTCCTCTCAAGGTCTGATGTCGGCTGATAACCGTAATCAGTTAATGCGCAGCTGCAGTGCAACTCTCTCTGTCGGTCCTGCTAACCAAGCTGGGCATTGCATCTCGGTCTGTCTGTGTCTTGGTTGCTTGCCAGACTTTGTGTGTCTAACTAATGTTAGTGTGAAATACAACTATTGTTGAACAGTGTTCATAAACTGCAGCTAGGAAAAGAAAACCACGTTGCGTGCATAGGTTGCGCATCAACATGCGTTCATAGTTCTAGCCACTTATTCTCCATGGAGCAGAGTGGTGAGCCGCTTCTGGGAAGCTTCTGAAACGCACTGTGGCTCATCTGGTGGAATCACAAGAATTTCTCTAAAATGGCTGCGCTCAGTTAAGGTGGCAGCATCGCAGTCAGAATGAGACGCAGCTGGAACACAACGCAGCCATGCCCGTTGGAATCCACGGGTAACCGTTTGTGTTGATTTCTTTTTTTTCTATGGCTAAGATTGACCAGATCTGTCTCTGTGGGTCTGAAAGGAAAGGAAATTGTTTGCTAGGTTTGATGTGTCTAATTAATGCTATTGATGCCTTAAGGCATGAATAGAAAGTCACTTCACCTCACCATCTCAGATAACATTGGTCTGGTCTGTCACCACAATAGCTGGCAGTCATGTGACCTATATGGTTTATATTGTCTGTGGCAAGGCGAATGAAAAGCCTTGGTTTGAGGCCCATTGAATTTGTGTTCCTTTGTCAGTCAGAGAAAACAGGGTAGATTGAGTTTGTGGTGTGCAGGAAGGTTATAGGAGGACCACAATAAGTCTTTTTATCACAGGCAGTTGGAAGTAGAATGGTGAATTGTGTCCTATGATATTGGTACAGCAAAAGGCAAATTGTATTTTTTTTCAAGGGCACATCTTCAAACAACTGCTCTTGGAAAGGGGGAGGGAGAGAGAGAGTAGAAGGGACTCTGCATTTATAGTTGTTTCATTATTATTATTATTTCCCTCATCTCCATCACTCCATCTATCTATTCCCCAAACAGGAAGGAATTGAGTTTATGAGAACAGATGTGCACAAATGACATCCATGCAAACTTAGCATCTTCTTTCTTTAGACCTGCCTCTTCAGCTTCTCACAAACAATTATCGTGGAGGTTGTTTGTAACCTCAAATCTTAAGCCCCAAGAGAATGATAAATAGCTGTAGTTTAGTCAGGCTTGGCAAGATCTTTTTTTTCCTGCCGTTTTTAAATTTGAACTGAAATGCCTCTCAAGGTCTTTAAATGTTTCTATTCTTCGTGTTTAATTATTTATGGTCTATCTGCTGTAATTTTTGTCACAGATTTTCTCCATCCTTTTGCTGAATTATAGATGTCCCGTTCCCCTTGCTAGGCGTCCAGGAAGCACTCATTCAGTCTGGTTGTATAACTGTAACTCAAGAACATTTGTGCGTCTCCTCCCCAACTAAAGGACAGGAATGTCAGGAAGGCTGAGATTTATGTCCTGTATTCCACCACCTAGATAGCTAGATCTTAGATCTCATATATCTCCTAAGTAGGTGGCTCAGAAAACGCAGCAACCATTTCGCAAAGTCAAGCGCTTCACTTTGATTTACACTCTAGGTAACACCCTGAGTTGAGTGGGACACATCCAGGTTTTTGGCGACAAACGACAATGCCACACGAGCCATCTGGGGATTGTTGAAGTTGAAGAATCACCTTGGTAACCTCCCACCGCTTCTGTAGGGATTGCGTGCCCGTCGGTAAATGAGAGCTTGTGTTCTTCCTGTTTGTAAGCCCTAACCGCAGGCGTTTTCCCCAGGAACGTGAAAACAAAAGACAAAGCCTGGTCTGACAGTAGAGATGGATGTGTGCCCGTGTGTATGTGTTAAGACAGATGGGAGAGGAGGGGGTCAGCCTACCTGTCACTCTGACCCCAATCACTGCACAGTATATTGGTGGAAACTAAATGAAAGATTGATTTAACCAGTTCCACCTCCGCTGCCTCTTCTTCTCCCATCAACTGGCTGTCTATTTGTTTTCATCCGGTCGGTGGACTTGCGCTTCCCTTCACCTTTTGCCCCGGTGCCCCGGAGGCACACTTGCTAGGTTTGTTCTTTTAATCCTTCTAAATGGCCAGTGATAGAAAATACTAGCTACTGACATTTTATACCCTGTTATTCATTGAGGTGTTTGTTCAATTTCCATCCGTCAAAATGTTAGATACTGCAAAGTGCAACTTTTTATGACTTGCAACTGCAGGTGTTTGGTATTTGAATCAAAGAGAAAAGAGCATATTTGCTTCTTGTAGAAAAGTCTTTGGCAATGGCAGTATCACTTCAAGTGCTATTGTGGACGCCGCAGCACTGTACTTCATATCCACCCTACTAAATGCTACCATCTGATAAATAAACTGTAGAACCCCTTTGAGCTTTAGTGGGCTTTTAGCAACTGCACTGCCAAGTATGTTGCAAAACATAATGGGAGTAAGTAACCATTATTAATTCATGAAATGACTGATTCCATGTAAATACACCATATACATGGATTATCAGGCATGCTGGTGGATGCATTCATGGTGTGAGTGGCATAGCACCTACTAGTTTCTGTGTAAACCCATAGATAGGTTCTGCATGAAAAATGGCACCCTTCTTCAGAGTGTCAGGAAAACACATGCATGATACATGCATGTTACTGCAATCTGCGGAACCTGCTTTTTCCAGAGACAATGTGTTGTTTGAACTAGGTCTATTCCAGCATACCTCCAAACCTTAAATGTTGTAGACGATAGTTCTAACCATTAAATTGCACACAACAAATGATTTTAGAATCACTTTCACACAATAGAGCTTGTTGGCTTTTTTAGGGAAGCATACAATAAGGTGCTTGATCATGATCAAAGACTCAGTATGACTTGACAGTCTTGAGTCCTGACATGCATCGTCCTCCTGTACTGGTGGGCTGTATCTTACTTTCCTGCTCACGCTTTCGCTCTCCCCTTCTATTCAGTGGTGTGATAAGAAAGCCGTTCGCCCATTCATCTCCACACCCTACAGCTTCGGGGGGTTCATCAGACAAGGTGGCAGCCCAGTCCGGCCCAGCGCCTGGGCTCATTCTGTGGTTTCAATTCGATCCAGCGCGTTGCAGGCCCCTCATCCTCACCCATCATGGCAGTCTCATTTATCATGAGGCCTATAAAGAAGGACTTGATAGAGTGAGGAGCGACCACCACCATTCAATAAATCCTTGTGATTATCCACGCCTCCAAGGTGTATGGGCAATGTCTGCGTGTGTGTGTGCGTGTGTGTGTGTGTGTGTGTGTGTGTGTGTCCTGAACATGTGGGCATTTGTCTCTGACTTTGTAATGGGTGTAGAGGGGGATGTTAGAACACAAGAGGTCCATGTACAGGGCCTTTAAAGTGCTATCAATTATAACATGTGTACACGCGTCAACCCCAAGGCCTGGTTTGACTTGTTGCATTTGATGGCAACAAAAACCTTCACACTTCTACCCTCCCCCCTCCTCTGTCTTAGCTTTCTTTCTCCAATCCCCCCACCCACCCACTCACCCACACATTGACTCCATCCATCTCTCCCTCTTAACCCCCTCCCTCCTCTCCTTCTCTACCTCCAGAGGATTGCATAGAGGAGTGCTCTAGGAGGGTGATGGAGCTTTGATTGTCGGTTATCAAAAGCTATCATTACGGCTCGCTTCTGCGGGATATGAAAATGATTTCCTAAGTGTAAAACCCATGTCATTACCTCAATGGCCTCAGTGCTATCACTGAGATGTAATAGAAAGAGGCAAACAAATGTGCTCGCCTCCCAGCCCGCCCAGCTCAAACAGAAGAGGGCGAATAACACACAGCAATGGAGAGATAAGTGACGGCAATACCAGGCCTCGCTGCCTAGAATGGAACACTTTACATGAAAACAGCCCTCCGACCAGGATTTAATCTTCGCTGTTGTCATGTTGTTTTGGTACTGTCTACAGCGAAGGCTGCTGCGTGTGACAAGCCCTGGCTGACATTCTCCAGCAAGGAATCAGACAGTCTACATGCCATCCTGTTAAAGTTGAGGCATTTCTCTTTGTTCATCTCTAAACAACAAGACTCCCTCCTCCTCCTCCTCTTCCTCCTCCTCCTCCTCCTCCTCCTCCTCAGCCTGAGCGCTGTTTTATCCCGATGAGATAGCAACCACACTTGACTTGATGGTGGTTTCTAATCACTGGGGAAGTATTCTTTTCTTCCACCTCCTGGTTCTGTTTGCTGAGCAGGGAGATGGAAGTCTGTGCCAGCACCAGGCTTTTCTGCTCGTAATCGATGTGGATCTGATAAAGATCCTGGCTTTCTGAATGACTCGAACGCAGCAAAGCCTCAGCAAGATCTGATAAGTAAATTGTTCTTCTGTACATGTAGCCAGTAAGACGCTGAGGAACCAGATCTATGCTGCTGTACACGCGTGCAGACACTCTTTTTCTCGCATTAGACTGTAAACATGCTAGAAAACACACATTGTCCCCCTCACACACACATACACACACCACACACTTGTCTCACAGTAAAGTGGCTGTTCTTCGGACATGCCCAATTTGTTTCCTTTCATCCAGGACTAATGTCTCGCTCTACCCAGCAGCTAAGTGCACCATTTGAAGCCCCCTCTAGGACAGACGGCTACAACATGCGGTTATTTGTTGTTTTTGTTTCATGTTTGGGAAATCATGTTATCACTTCAGCCGCAGTAGCACATATGTAGGGCCCGTTCAAATTAACAAGAGGCAATAATGTGCTGATAATTTCTAAAAACATTATTTAAATGTCACGCTGTAATGACAAAAAATCACTAATAGTTCTATGTAAATGTCAAATTCAAATTATTCAATTACATCTGCGTGTGTGGGGCAGGTGATAATTTGTTCACCGCTTGGAATACCAATCTGGCTCTCACTGGAGCTCATTCTGTGTGCCCTGGCATAAGATAGACCTCAGCAATTTCCTGCTCCAAGGGATGCTTTCATAGCCATTATTATAACTCTATTCCACTAGAAATATCTGCCATACTGGAGAGATATTATAGTCATATTTTCAGGACTTTCACCCCAATGTCGCCCTCAGTATGTGATAGCTTGTGAGAATTGTAAAAAAAAAAAAAAAAAAATGGTATGGATTTCAAGAGAGAGCCTTGTTGTTCCTTGTTGTCATTTGTGCTTGTGCTTTTGATACTGAGCCTCTTACTGCTCAGTCTATAAAACTAAACTAGCAGTCATAGCAGACTGGGGTAATAGGCTCATCTCATCAGCTGTCATTCATGGGCCTATTTGAAAATGACTGCGTAGCCTCCATCTATGCACGAAAGGATTTATAAAGGATATCAGCCATTCAGTGCGGCCTGTTCATTTCAGATTAAGTGGGGGAGGATGGCACGGGTTGTTTCTCTTTTTCCCTTTCCTCTTTCTTCAAAGACAATCATGACCAGGCTCCGCAATGGATGAGGCACCTTGTTGTTCATGAAAACAGATGATGTCATTCTGAGTCATGGGGTACAAGTTGTGATTGGGTGTCCGCCACAGATCGTCACATTTTACTGCCTCCCTCAGACAGCTGGCATTTGCACTACAGGGAGCCAATGGGGCAACAAACAATTAGCCTTTTCTCAACAAAACTCCAGGGAGAGGCTATAGAATAGTCATAAAAGCGGGTTACTAAAAGGCCAATGTTTCTTAACGTACCTTCAATATCACTGTTGGCATACTAACAAAAATATCTGTCTGATGTTCTTACCACGTGCCAAAAAGCAGAATTTAAATTCATATGTGAATAAATAATTGATTCCTCCTATTTCATTTTTCATCTTTAGTTGGCATGAGCTATTTTGCTCCTCAATTATATTTTTTACTAGTGATTCCCATTCTTGTTGGCATCTCTCCATTGGCTAGAATTAGGGTGCAGTGAACATTATCTCTGATGTTCCACAAAGATGGGAGTGTGACATTCTCCTTGAACGCTCTAGAAATGAGACTTCCTACCAGCCGCTTGTGCACGTCTGCTTGAGATTCACACTTTGGTGCGTTTGTCACTTTGAGAGCATCTGGTTTAATTTGATTTCTGTGCCTGGCCACCCTGCAATTCTCTGTGCTTTTAGTGTAACCATTGCCTACTGAGTGCGGCCAACAGATAGTTCCGCAAATATAGGGGTTTAAACTTCCATTTTCTGGATGGCTTTCCCAATGTTGCAACCTATTTGTAGAGGCCTGTTTTGCATCCCTGATTCTTCCCATTTCTGTGTTCGCTGACTTTTTGGTCAGATTACATTTGTTTAAAATGGCAGATCACTTTATTATTATATGAATCCCCGTAATGCTGTTTCCTAGGAAAGTGGTGTTGGGTTAGTTTGTGTCTGTTAACCTTATGCTGAATATTTGACTCTACAGCTATGTCTTAGATACCAGTTTCCACCAAAGATAAACATTCCTTTAAATTTTACCAATCATTGGAGGTCAGAGACTCTTTACCAAACATGACACACATTCAAATGAGTACTCCTACACAGCATTGTAGAAAGGTTTCTCAAAGAATATTAAGCACTTTCATCCAAGATGTAATGCACAACACCACTCAGCCTGTCAGAAAAAAAAATCTTCTTCTATTGTTTACATTGTTAAAAAAGTTACTAGACATGTTTGAATTACACTGTGGCTTTTGGGGACAGCATCCCATGATGATTACAAACATGTGTCCCCCACTTATGGATGGCCACAGCAGGAAAAGACAGCATTGTATTTATTAGACACAAATTATTGGAAATTAACTGACTAAACACGCATGTTGACAAGTGCTTGCTATTAGCCTATTGTTTATTTCATATATTTTGAATAAATATTTCTGAAAAAAGGCTTTCTGGGGAGCTCAGGTCTCTATCCCTTAGTCCTCCGTTGCCTTGCCTCGCATTTTGAATCCTGGACATACATGTTCAGTCAAGGATTTTTGTGCTCTGTGCAGACGAGTAGTGACAAATCCTTCTTATTGCCATTTTTCTTTCCTTTTGGAAAGATGTTTTTCCATTTTCCAGACATACTTTACGTACCGTGCGCTGCACATTGATGTTCCTTTCCCAGAGGTGGGACCAAGTCATCGTTTTACAAGTCCGAGGCAAGTCTCAAGTCTTAGCACTCAAGTCCCAAGTCGAGTCCCAAGTCCAGACCGATCATGACTAGCAAGTCCGAGTCAAGTCTCAAGTCAAGGACGAACAAGTCCAAGTCAAGTCCAAGTCTTAAACTTTGAGTTTCACATCCTAAACAAGTCATAATGTGCTCTTCACCAAATTTAAAAACCATTTCAAAAGTTTTTATAAGTTGAAACTTAAAAAAATGTATTGAATAAAGCATTAGCCTGTACAGAAAGAAGGCAGAGGTGCAGTTTCACACAACAGATGTTCTATAATTTCATGAATTAAATTAAATGTTCAAGTAGGGCTGCTAATTATTTTGGTCAATATTGAGATCACAATTATTTAACAGGATTACGCATTGCCTTAGGAAACATTAAACTATTGAACTTCTAAAATGTAATACTTTCTTTTATAATAATAATAATAATAATAATAATAATAATCTTTATTTGTAGAGCACTTTTCAAAAACAAGTTACAAAGTGCTTCAACAAGTGCAAAGACAACAATACAACTCTACACTGTTTCGAGATGACCTTTCTATTCTCCGTGAGGTGGAGGAATTTAGAAAGTTGTGTGGCGCTGCGTCAGGGCCCCAGCTGTTGTGCATGATTTATGCGTAAAATTCATCCAGCCAGAGGGTCTGATCACGAACAGTTCACAGAGCGCCGGTAGTAGGCCTACTACACAACCCATTGTAGGTACTGGAGAGGGAGTGGGTCGCTGGGGCGTACAGGGCCAGGGACAAGAGATCGCGGAGCGCCCGGTCGCGCTTCGGTCGGTGATTGTTCCTTCTTGCTGGAGGAAGCCAGTGCAGTCTAATTGAGCTTTGCGCTATGTTGATGTGCTGCGCAGTTTTTTATATCATAATTTATATTGGGGCATGGGGAGTGTCAAGTCAGCTCGAGTCCAAGTGAAGTCACGAGTCTGGTGTTAAGTCTTCTTTGATTTTGTCAAGTCGAGTCTAAAGTCATCATTTTTGTCATGTGACTCGAGTCCACACCTCTGTCCTTTCCCCATGTGTCTTAAACAGCTCCTCCTCTGCCTCCTTCGGGCCCTTCTAATGATATTTCTTCTGCTCTATGAAAGCACAGGAGAGATCACATCTGTTGTTTCTCCTTTGTGAAATCTGAAAGTGTTCCATCTTTCATTCAACAAGCAGGCGCCTTTATTATCTCTCACTGTTTTTCTTCTTGCATTATCCTTTCTCACTTGTAAGCTTCCTCATGTCACAAGTGATGACCTCATTTCCTGCAAAAGATTCATTTCTGTCTTGTAGCTTTTTTTGAAGCACTACACAAAACCTTATCTGATTAATTATTCCTATACATTTTTAAAGGATTATTAATAACGCTTGTTAAGACAGATGTTATCTCTCTTTAGGTATCCACTGGACATAGGTGCAAAAATTGAATTTGTATGTTGTGTCATAAATATAAGTGGGCGTCACAGTCAAAGGTTGCAAACTTTGTTGTTCGTAGATTCTTACTTGTTTGTACAGCCTGTAGAAATGAACAGCATGCTGGAGCTCTAGTCCAGTCTCACCCCATGCACCTCCAGAATGTTAAACATGGCTGCCTCTGAATTGCTGGACTGTGTCTCCTGGGGAACGGGGAAATTGAGCCCTGGCTCTTCCTAATAGGTGGTAAAGTGTTAAGTTCCAGAGAAATGGACTGCAAATTTAACCTGGAATGGAAATTGATCCCATTACCTTGTGCTTGGGCTGCTTTCCTCCCATAGGTGGGAGGAGGAGAGAGAGAGAGAAAGAGGGAGAGAGTGTGCAAGAGGGGAAAATAGATGGGGAAGGCAGAGAGGGGATATGAGTAAAAAGAGAGAGTGGGAAATAGAAATGGGGGAGCCACAGAAAAAGAGATGGACAGACAGGTAATAGAGGAGGGGAATGGAAAGAAAAGAGGTGGAGGGAGAGGAAATAGAAGAAAGGAGACAGAGAGAAAAAGCAGAAGGGAAAAGAGTATATACAGAGTATACGTGATTAGAGGTGATGGGATGGCAGTGGGGGTTGTGTCCTGCCTGTATTGACAGGCTGGCTGACTCTGTAACAGTGCGGTGCTAATAGCTGACCGCCACTGGGCGAGATGAAAAAAAGAAGAGGAAAAGGCAGAGGACAAGGTAGAACGAGCAGAGGAATGGCACGCTCTGAAGGGATGATACACCTCCTGCTGAGGGTTTCCACCAACAGACCTGTGGTGTCTTGGTGTGTGCAGCTGCTGTGAGACCGAGTTAGCAACGGTGATGGGATGTGGCAATGCTCAGTATCAGGCTGTGGCTTTGAAATTTTTAAATATTTTCTGGAAATATGAATTCCAAATAGAGAAAATGGTATTTCAATTTGAAGAAAGGAGTGAGCTGCTCTCAAGTGTTGTGAAATATCTGGTAGTAGATTTTCTTTGACCCAAAGGAGCACCGCCTTCTCTGTGCCCTTGCATAGACCTCAGTAATTTCCTTGATTTTATTGAAACTATCTTGCACTACCTGCCATTTTATGCCCTAATTGATTATTTTGATGTATGCTCACATTCTTCTTTCTCTGTCCATCCCGCCAGAGCCCATGCACGGCCCACGACGGCTCGAAGTGGTGGACATCCAATCCAAACAGGTGACAGTGCGCTGGGAGCCTCTGGGCTACAATGTGACCCGCTGCCACAGCTACAACCTGACCGTCCAGTACCGCTCCAGGGTGGCCGGCAAGGAGGAGACCCGGGAGGAGGTGTGTTATGACACCCAGAGCCGTGATCCTCAGCACACCATCCACAACTTGACACCCTTCACCAACCTCAGTGTCAAGCTGGTGCTACGCAATCCAGAGGGGGTCATGGAGAGCACGGAGCTGGAGGTTCAGACTGATGAGGATGGTAAGTGTGATGCAGAAGGTTACTTCCTGTACAGGTCTGGGAAGTGTGACACAAGATTTTGCTCAACTGGTCCTAGATTAGATTTCTGGAGAGAAGATATAGAGAGTAAATAAATTAAACCCAACCACCAAACATTCAAACTAAAACAGTATGCATTTTAAAATGCACTTTATGTTAATCCTTTTTTTAATAAAACTTTTTGTGAACAGACATAACCCACTCCTGAAGGATTTCTATCCTGAAGGATTTCTATGTGTTTAAACAATAATAAATGATTTATGACAAACTGTAAGGATTTATTCAGATGTGTGATTGTGTATAGTTACAGCTACATTATACTGTGTTATCAGACATTAATTACTGTTTAGACAAGAGCTAAACAGCTCACACTAAGGAGAAGTTTGAGAATTTCCAAATATTTTTCAGGAGAGCACATGAGTCAGACAGCAAGCCTCTGTGTCTTATAGTTGTTTCACCTCCTTCAAAGATGAAAGATCTTCTGTGTTGCCTCAGCAGACACAGGAAATGAACTCCATAGAAGTCTCAAGGAACCCCGGCCGCCAGATAACAAACAGGCTCAGCTGACGAAAAGAGAGTCTTGTCATGTCTGGCTCAGATATTTGTGGTTGGAAACTTGAAAGTGGCAACTGTTTCTCACTATCAGACTGCTGTGTGTCTCTGGATCTGTGTATTTAGGGTCCCATGGGAACAAGTGTACAGATGGGATGTAGCTGTAGTTGCATTCTTGAAGATAAATCTTGAAAAGGAAAAAAAAAGACATCTCCACATCATTTGGTTTCGTTTACAGAATGAAAGCAATTCACATGAGGGGTTAAAGGACCAGGTGTCTTTGGCAGAATCTCAGTAGTAAACATTGCAGAAACATTAAGATTCTCACACTTCCCATGGGGTTACTACTTCATCATTGTTTGCAACAAATTTTCATCTGTGCAAATCTGTAAAACTTGTATCAGCGTGTGTGTTTTGAGTGACAATGACTTAAAATAATCTCACACATTCTTATAAGATGTGTTTGACTTTGGCTCATGGCCATTTGTGTACTGTAGGTCCTTGAAAAGCTCTCTTATTGATTGTTTTATGGACATCAGGATGTGGTACTAGGTAAATCATAGTAGAAAGCACTAAAGCTGCAAAGCAGGGACAGCTTTTTTATTTTAACATTTTAACTTGACGCGCACATACGGTGTAAAGAAAGAGCAGTAAGTATATATCAATGGAAATCCTACTGTGTACGCCTTGTTATTGATTTTAGTAACTCAATTCTATCTTGAAAATGACCTCTCTTGAGAAATTTGTCTTTGACAATTTCCCACAGTGCCAGGGGCTATTCCTCTGGAGTCCATTCAGGGCAGTGCCTATGAGGAGAAGATCATCTTGAAGTGGAGGGAACCAGCGCAGACGTACGGGATCATCACTCAGTACGAGGTACACAAGCACCAGTGTTGCTAGCAATTTTGATCACCCTATAGAGTAGTAAACAGACTTACTTCCAGTATTAAGCTTATCTTCCTACCAGACTAAAACAAAGTGATTCCTTCAATGTCTTTCCTGTGCAGCCCTTCAATATTATCATAAAATAAACCATCTTTCTATACAAATAAATAATATTGGTTTTCTTCTTATCTTTTCTGCTTAGTTCTAAGTTATAGTAAGGAACAGCTTAAACCTGAAAATAATAAGCTCAGCTTTTTTGACCCAACTGTCGTTTTTTATCGTTTGACGAGGTGAGAATCAACTGCTAACTGCCGTCATCGTCTGTCCATCTACACATGTGCGACCTCTAAAGGAAATACCATCTCTGAAACACCTTGAACACATATCACGATTCAGCACCAAACAAATGTTGACATAAGGATCCACACAGCCCCTTCCAGCTTTGTCCAGGAGCGGCATTGGGTCTTGAATAACAGAAACAGTCTCCACACACACACACGCGCACACACACAGACGATATATGCACACATTGATCTTAACCAGCTTAAGGTGGAAGTAATCCTCCAGCATTTCCCACAGATTGATTCTCCTCTGTTGATTCTCCCTCTCGTCACCGTTTGCTCACGCTTGATATTTTGACTAGGTTAGCAATCATTGACAGGGCTGTTTCTCACACGAGGAGAGCAGGTTTGAATAGTAAGAGCAATGCGAACAGGGTCGCTGTAGAGGTTGCTCTATCAACTGCCATGCCATGAAAGGTGAAATGGATGTTCTCGTAGCGGCACAGAGACATTTCAATCAAAGCAAGAAAGTCAGAATCATAACAAGGTCCTGTTTATTTAAGTGTGTGTAGTGCAGTGTAGTTTTCTGTGTACAGCTGTAGGGCACTTAGAGTACAATTGCCGTATAAACTAGGTTTACCGCACACTTAATCACTTTCAGAGAAACATGTTTCAGTTGTTTATCTTTTTAAAATTTCATGGTACAAGTAAAAGCATTCAGAGCAAATGGCATTGTTTACATTGCTGCTTTGTTAGGTCCACTCATATTTATGTCGAGGCAAATGTGTTTCACTTTATGAAATACCCACTGCAGGCTATTATATTCATGTGCTGCAGCAATTATTTCTGTCAATCTGGACTTCCTTTAGAGTATGGTAATGTGTCTAGTTAAAGTAAACAATAAGACATTCTGCTATTTCCTGGTTTAATATACTATAAAACATCATTATAGATTTCCCAACATCATCTAGAATCACAGGTCTTGTTTTAGAGTAAGAAAGAGTATTGATATTCATTTCACCCTGTCTTAAACAGGGTGTCAGGTGAGGAAAATCTAGCAAGCCAACAGCTTGCTCCAGGTATGTCCCCCTCATAGTCTGACTGTCTGGTTTAAGAAAGTAACCCACAATGTATTCTGCCTGTATTCCCAAGAAGTTGCTTCTTACAAGTCAGCGCCTTGCTTTGATTTGACGTTATCAAAGGGCTCAAAGTGAAATACGTCTGACAAGGCCTGATATCAAAAAGATTTCAGCTCCGTTTCTTTTTGACCAAGCTCTATGAATGCCATTTTATTGCCAACTTTTCATACGGACATGAGACTGCAATTATTCCTTGTTCATCAGCCATATTTAGCAATATACATTCATTGTCAAAGAAATAGCTACTGTTATATACATTATTATTCCCTTTATTTAGCTTAAAAGCTACTATTCCTAAAACACGTAGCTTTTTCAAATAACTTAAATTTAGATGATTAATATTTACTGGTGAAGAAGATCAAAGGAAATAAAAATGTTACAGTCAGACTATGAGGGGGACACAGTTTTTTTTTTGTCCTTGTGGATTATTTACTTGTTGCTGTATTGTATGTTTTATTTATTTATTTATTTATTTATGTACTACTTTTTACTTAAGTGCTCATGATCTAAAGCACTTTGAGCTGCATGAAAGGTGCTATACAAATAAAGAGTATTATTATTATTATTTTTATTAAGCAGAGTTTAGGTGTGTTTTAGGTTCCACACATTTTATTTATTAAGACAGGAAAGAGCATACAGCATCTTTCATCAACAGTAAACAGTTTTCTTCATTATTTTATGAATAAAGGAGATAATACAGGAAATATATATATTTTATGAATGCTTCATGAATTTGACATTTACCTTCCTCAGACGGAAAAATGTAAAGCAATGTTATTTGAAAAACTTAATATATCAGATCAAGTAATAGTTATAAGCAAGACCAAATTAATTTGCTCAAATATGCTCTGTTATTTTTCCAGTCAGTTCCATTATAATTGTAAAAACCTGTCCATGTGCCCAGTGTTGACAATTCATTTCAAAGTCCTCTCCCTGAAATGTTATGATATAGGATTTGGCACCAGAGACTCATTTCACAGACAAAGACTAAATGAGAAGGCCTCGAAGCATTTCAAAACTTGATGGACACAAATTATGCAGCACTCCTAACTCCCTTTGTGTTCCTTAATTGGAATTATAATGGGAGGTTTTCCTTTACGAGCAGAGGCATTTTCTTAAAACAGGACTTTACAGTTATTCAAAATGGTTATTGGCAAAAACACTAACCTTAATGCTCCCCTCCAGAGCTCCCTGTGTTTATTAATTGAGAACAAATACATTAAGTGTATTTCCTCTCTCCTTGAAACCTTAAGCTTGCATCAGCTTTGGTTGAAAAATATTATGTGCTTCTGCTTTTACACTAGAATCTCATAATGAGACAGCACCTCTCCATAGACCTTTTGTACCTCACAAATTTTTGGAAATGCCAGAATAAAGCCTTGTTGACATGACATCAGGTGCTGAGAAGTTCTTTTCTCGACATAAGACTTTTTAATGATTGCTCTGTGGTTTTTAGCTAAACTGAGAAGAACAGTGGAGATTGAAAAACCAATTTAAAATTATTTCCATTATCAGAATATTCAATAGTATATGGTAATATGAATGTATCATGTTATTGTTGTACAGCAGTATGTCGTCCAAGTTAATAAATTCAGGGAAAATTGTAATTAGCAATACTAAGAGCTTACAGCAATGCTGGTGGATCTGTGAGGCTAAATGCTAATGTCAGCACGCTAACATGCTCACAGTCACAATGCCGATGTTAAGCAGATATAATGGTTACCATAGTCACCATCTTAGGCTAGCATGTTAGCATGCTGACATTCGCAAATTAGCTTTAAACACAACGTACAGCTGAGGCTGGTGGTAATGTAAGTATTTTTTCATAAACCGGAGTATTGGGCAAATTAATATTTAGATTGGAAGTTACCACAAAAGTTATTACAGTTCATCATGCAGGTGTCATTTTATTTTGAGAATTTTACATGTTATCTTGCGTATATTTACCATATCATGATTTATATTAATAAAGGATCAAATATTCTTTATAATATTGTTAGCCAATAGGCATACACATGAAGAAGTACAATATAAGAATTTTGTAAAAATGGCTTTTGGTATTACTGAGTAGTGCGGAGGGGAAAGAGAACAAATGGGGTAACTCTCACCACCATGAGTGGGATAGAAAACATCAATACAGTGAGTACAGTAAATGCCTCAGCTATCCGAGCCACTTGGATGCCTCCAACATAAAACGTTTTCATTGAATGACTACAAATCCTCCTCAGCCGAAGAGAGCTTAGCGCGGGGTAGCAGAGGCCACTATCAGAATATTCATTTCCTTCCTTCCTAGATCTCCTACAAGGCGGTGAGCTCCTTTGACCCTGAGCTGGACCTCTCCAACCAAAGTGGGAAGGTTGTGAAGCTGGGCAACGAGACCACCCACATGTTCACAGGCCTCTACCCAGGCTCCACGTACTCCTTCACCCTGCGTGCTAGCACAGCCAAGGGCTATGGCCCCCCCATCATCACCCAGTTCACCACCAAGATATCAGGTCAGTGGGGTCAGCAGCATGGCCAGTTGTTGTGTGGGGTTCTTGATGACCAAAATAGAAAATGTAACTCAACCAAAGTTAGATAGGACTGGTTTTACTTTACTGATATCATTCTTTTGGCTAAAAGGGGAAATCCCATCCATCTGCTTTTTAATACATTAAAACACATTTTCATGCACATTGAGTGAACAGGCAGACAGGCAGGTAGGCCGGCCAATCATTTCACTCGGTCTGAATGACATGATTGGCCGTGCTTATTGTGTTGGGATGTATAGAAAAGTTCAACAAATATATAACAAAAATTTATTGCTGACCCTAGCTTTAAATGAACCAATAAATATTACTAATATATGTTAAATTATTTGGTCTGGCTATTACATTAGATTTAACACAATAACCTTATTGGCCAAAGACAAATTATGGATTTAGTTTCCATACACCATGACTGGTCTTACTATCGATGGAATGATGACTATGAGGCTAGTTGGCTATTCTTCTTACTTTCTACAGTTTTCTATTTTGATACATGTGCACTACTTTGAAGACTTTTCTTTCTGCCAGATTCTGTGAATACTTTTGTGACAGCAGCAAATGTTTCACTCTGTTATTGCTGTACTCAATGATTGAATTATATTGCTATAAAGGCAAAAGGCAGTAAGTGCTCAGTGTAAAAGTGAGAAAACTGGCTTTTCTTTCTTCTATTTACTGCCGAGCTGAATTACTTGTTATACAAGAGGACTTGATGTTGACTAAAACTGAACTCTTTTGAACTTTGCTTTACGGTGTACTAAAACCCCTTTTTGTTTGGTTTTCTCCTCAGCTCCTTCCATGCCAGCATATGACCAGGAAACTTCTCTGAACCAAACAGACAGTACAGTCACTGTACTGCTTAAACCTGCCCAAAGCAGAGGTGCACCTGTGAGGTAGGCTTTCACTGAAAGGACTCACACATGCACAGCACAGAGTTAAAACAACAAAACAGCATATTAAAACACCAGGAACCACCATCAGCAGAAAAAAAATAATCAAAGAGTCCGTGTTCAATACCCCACCATGAAGGAGTGTTGCCAGGGAATCCAGTACCCTTCTGTACGAATCTCTTTTTCTGAGCTTTATTTGTTTGTGGATTTTGATCCTGTGAAAAAGAAGCATAGCCTTTGAAGAAGAGAACAAAACCTGGTGCAGCCTAGGCTAGCTTCAGGATCTCTTTTCTTTACATGTCTTTTATGTACCGGGCTGCCCACCACGAGCCACCACGGGTTACTGTGGAATGAAGGAATTATGCCTGTCTAAAGTTGCATTTATTAGTCTTTTATAACGGAAGCGGTACAGTTGTTCTGTTTTAAATGCTATGTTGTTGGGCAAAAGTCACTACAGGCTTCTGGCACGAATACTGATTACTTGATCGTCTATCTTTTTGTTAGTATTAGCTGTAGAGCTGTGCCTAAACAATTTTTCTCTATAAGACCTTTTTCTTCCATTTAGTGTTACTGCGCCGCAAGTATTTGTTTGTTTAATTTAACACCAACTATTCTTTTAAACTGCTGTCTTAGGTTCATAAGAGCAGTTTCTCTTGGTTGTTTTGGGCGTCAGATGACTCCTTGGTTAAAGGTAAATAGAACCTGTCAACTTAATGTATATCAAAGGATGATAGTCCTCTTTGCTGTACATCCTTCCTAGAACAACAGTGGGAGTTGGAAGTGCGTAGTGAATTGGTCATTCCAATATTAAAGAAATGTCTATTTTATGAGTTGTTTTAGTATTGGTTTATGTCCTTGGCCTACAACAGTGTGTGCTTTCAGCCTCTAGGACCGTGAGAGTGGGTTCACTTCTTCATATGAGGAATGATGAACACTTGTGCTCACTGTAAAACTCAATTTTACACACATCAACTCATCTGAGTTTTTTTTAAAGATTACAGCCTGGAGATCTTTAGTCAGGCTTGTCAGCTCATGTTTACCATATGTGCAGCTGCCCAGATTAATGCCCCAGTGCCAAATGGAGAGGCCTGAGCAAGAAAGACGGAGTGATCGGTTTTTAATCTTCTCTCAGGTACAATTCAGAAGGCCTTACTCAAGCTGCCATTCTTTCAGTGGGCTAATTACAAACCCCTAATTATAATTAAGACTGTCGTGAATCGGAGCTTCCATTAATTAGCATGATGGGCTCCTCTATTGTTTACCGTTGGAAGGCAAGCTCACCTCGTGACCAGATGAAAGAGATTTGTCTTTGGAGATATAAACTTTACTTTGAGATCCACTTCATTCTCTTTGGCTCAGCACTAATGCTTTTTAAAACTTATAAATTGTCATCTAATCCATTTTAGATGGAGATACACATTGGTGCTTGTGTATAAAGAGAAAATAATTTGTTTTGGTACAGACATTTAGTTTTAAGGATCATATATGTTTAATGAGTCTCCTGAGATTATCTATTTAAAAAATTCATCTTCATTCAACAGTGGAGTTCAGTACATGGCACAACTGCACCTCAAAACTAATTGTGGCATCCTTTGATCACAGCAGAGCCTCTCCACATATAAACTTTGGGGGTTTTCAGGTACACATTTATTTCCCCACCTCCTTACTTCTCTTAAATCTCACAGGACATAAAGGACAGTATACTGCCTTCATGTGTGCGCCCGATGCCTCAATAAATATGAATTGCAAAAGAAAGGAGGTTGTGGAGGGCAGCAAACAGGAGAGATTATGATGCAGGCCTAAGATGGGATACTGACAGGCTTTTGAAGGTGTTTTCTACCTCCACCCCAAGTGACACACGATGCCTTTGAAAATCTAAGGTGACTATAAAGTAGCTTCCATTCAGAGGAGTTGAGTTAGGTGCTCTGTTGGGATCTGCTGTCTGGCCAATAATGATAAATTTAAATTTGAATTTCCCAAGCTCAAAAATAACAACGTCTCTAATCTCTTTAAGGTTAGAGGGTTGAGATGCATGGTTAAGTGACATTCGTAGTTGAGGCACATATAAGGAGATTTCCAAAATGTTCCTTGACCTGCAGTACTGGAAAGAGTCCCTGAAGTCAAAAACTTAGAAACACAGCTGATCCAGTCAATCTATCAGAGAGTTAGCATTTTGTCAACCAAGCACTAAAATTTCCCACCATAGTTAGATTTAATTTTGTGCTTTTGCTCATGTTGCAAGAGTAGCCTTCACTTTTCTAGAGTGGTGGGTAGCTCATTTTGAAATTGAACACTTTATGAAATCAGCTTTAAAGCCCCTATGAAATAAGGATTTGACAAGGGAGAACACTGATCTGCAGCACTACAGAGCAGAGCAGCATGAAGCTTGATTTGATAACGCAATCTTGCACGCTGATTGGGTTTGGGAGGTAATAGAGCTCCAGACATTTGAGTTTCAAACAGCAGATGTTTTGCTGTAATACAGGAAGGGCAGCACACTGGAAGATCACACGATAACGCTGCTTCATAAAAAAATCAAGACGTAACAGACGACAAATGTCCGTTTCACTTCAGCATCCTGCAGTCATACTGTAGTCAAATCATATTTTAGATAGATCTGGGCAGACGTTGTCACTGCAGAGGGAGGCAGTCAATTTTTCATATTTGTGTAATTGCTAATCGGTATAACATTTCCAACTTGGATTTGGCTTCTAATCTCTGGGGACGACATGCGTAGCCGGGAACAATTTTTACCAGAGGGGACACTGTTCCTTTAAGAGGATTAGTGAACTGTCTATCAGTCATGTCGTGTTTAACTAATGTTTGCAATGGCCCCTCGTCAGGGCCAGAATACGCCTCCTCACTCCGTAGCATCAAAATAAATGTTTACATGCTTCTGCAGAAATAAGTAATTTGAGATGCTTTCCTTATCATTCACACCACTAAATCAGGCCTTTTCTCTTTTCCTGCCATAACCTCTGCCTTGAGCAAGCTCATACACATATACATAAACAGAAAAAGTAAGTAGCACATTGAGGAAACTGAGTTCCAGTGTAGTTTGTACCCTGTAGCATCACATTATCTGTGCTCAACCACGGCCTTAAATCAGTTAAGTGATTTTCTACAGTACCTAAAATAAGCACTAACTTTCTTTGATCACGGCATAGCAAACGCTAATAGCTGTGCCTAAATGTGACACAACTCGATGCTTTTTGCGATTTAATGGCAAATGTAATCTATGGCACCTTCTAATTTGTTTGCTTTATAGCTTTATGGACACCAGGGAAATATAAAGAGTAAGAGGCAGACGAATGGAGGAAGGATGCTGGGTCAGGAGATGTGTGTTACTTACAACCGCTCTTAAATCAGACATATAGGCATATAGAGCTAACCGATTAGCATTACAGAGAGAGAGAGACAGTGATTGAAATGCTCCCCATACCCCTTCCCTCATCTGGAGTTCTCCCCTATCAGCCCACATGAAAAATAAATCTGAGTTTCAGGTCACAATCCAGTCGATTCCGAGTCAATCCGCCATAATTGGTTGGCGTCACATGGCGGCAGAGCTGAAATCTATCGGGCAGCGAGGCTGGAGGAGTCCTAATTGGTGTCAGCTCAGGTTGCAGCACTACTGCAGGAATACAGGTCTGCCCTGCCGACCCCTCTGGCAGACCACTTTTAACAGCTTATACAATTCTTCTCATACAGCTTCCTCCCTCATTCCGCTTTCTCACCTTGTCTTTCCATCTTCTGCTCAGGGAGAGAAGTTGAGGATTTCAGCGGTTTTGGAATTAACTACAATTACGCACCTTTAAAATGTGATGTGAACTGCGGGTTTCCTCTCCCGAGGAAGGTTTAGTTGGCTTTTACCAGGATTAGTAACTAACATTTCGCTGAACCATTCATCACTTGCCTAGCAACATCATGGATTGGCTCAAGAGCATTGCTAATAGAACAGGTTTTACTCGCATATTGATTGAAACATACAGAGATACACTGATAGAAAGACACTAAGTACATTTACTCAAATACTGTACTTCAGTACACATTTTATGGCTTTTACTCCACTACATTTCAGAGGGAAATGTTGAACTTTTTACTTCACTACAGATATTTAATAGCTATATATATATATATATATATATATATATATACATATAGTAACTTTTGAGATCAGTTTAAAAAATATGATGGATTATCAAACAGCATTAATAAACAGTTCTAATCTGATCTAAATATTTTCTCATCCCTGGATTATCATCTTGAATATGAGTATTGTATCTTACAGTACAATTATCTGGTTGGCATCAGATCAAATGAGATCATTGATTCATCTGTAAATGATTTTTGTTCTTGCTATCAAGGCATTGTTGTTCATCTGTTTGTTGTTTTTTTGTTGCTCATTCATGTCATACTGAATCAAGAATATGACTAAATGACTGGTTTGTCAAAATGATTCATAATGTAAATTGTGAAGTCAGCATGAGGTGACAAGGTGTCAGCAGCTCAAAGGCACATTAACATTACAGCAGTAATTAAAGAAAAAAGCAATCGTTACATTTGAAATCGCCAATGTTAAACTCTCGAGTCCGTTTTACATTTTACAAGTATTTGAGGGGAAGGTAGTATTTTCACCAAGGTAGGGTGCTTCTTTAAATATTTTATGGGCATACAGCAAGTTACTGCTGAAAAATGCTTTAAGTGAAACCTGTAAAGTGGGTATTATTGTTGCAATCACTTACAAAGATGAACAAAACATTTTTATTAAATTGCAAATTTATTGTGAGTTAGTTTTTTTAGTTTCTTGCTGCAGTGAATATTCTGTGGAGGAGAAGCAGTGGTTTATATTTCCGCGTTACAAGCGTTCTTACCCTTGGAGCCTCATAGCCTTTGGCGCTTGATATTTTGCCTGAGGAAAGGAAGTCCTATTCACACTGTGTCTATCATTAACTCATGGCACAGCCACATCATCATATCATAAGGAGCCACCCGGGGGGGAGCCAGCTTTTGTTTTTATTTCACTATCTGCAGATTGATTTGGAATATAAAGTACCAATATGAGCAAGCTCTGAGTGAGTGTACATTGCTACAGCACAGCAAACACAAAGGCATTGTTATTGTGGCCATAATTTGTACTAGGCATAGCTGATTTCTAAAATAACAATATAGACACAGGAATATATCATAAAACAATAGTTATTGTTTGTCCAGTGGCGGGTACTGTTATATGATTGACAGCATACATAATTTTAAATACTCTATCTTCCCATCGTAACTCACATCACATCTAGAGTGTTTTGGATGAGGCACCTCATCACTCAGTTCTCTGCCGCTCTGCAGCTACTTAAGGGGGCTCCCATGTACAGTCTCCACCTGCCCTTTGACCTCTGCTCTCAATAGGGGACAGTAATTAAAGGCTGATTTCTCCTGCAGACTCTCAGCAGGATTAAATAGTCCATCACCTCCCAACCCAGCTCTAAATAGGCGAGCTCTAAGGAATTGGGACACACCCACCAAGAGCAAAGGGGGGTTTTCTAATGACACTGCAAGCACCTTATGATAAACTGTAGGGTTAAAGAGCACATGCTGTACACACAAGGGGACACTTAATCATCCAGTACCAACCACGGGGAACAATTGATCATCTCCAGGGCTGTTTGTACTGTGACTATACAGTTTAGAGTACAGCCACTACAGCACAGATTTTTTTGACAAAGATATTTTTTCTAGTTGTTGTTCTAATAATGTGGGCGATGGGAGATGTTCAGTGTATTTCAGCATCCTTTTTATATGGCATGGTACAATTAAATGAAAGATTAGATAAATACAAATGCTTAGGAGTGCAAGGGTTATTTGCGAAATAGAATTTTTCGGCTTAACCTTTATACTAAAGTGTGGCAACCATCTCATTTATAATATTCAGTCTCGCGCACTAATAGTTTTTGTTTCGCAACAAGCATGGATTAGTTCCACTATAAGCGGATAAAAATATTACTAGGTGTTTACCTGCGTTTTCCGCATGTTGTGTGATGCTGTCTCCATTGTGTCGGAATCTGCTCGCTCATTAGTTAGAGCATGCACACAAGCACTAACTTCTGATGGTAAGGTTGCACTCTGATACCTCACCGCTAGTGGCCGCTAAAAACTACATATAGCCTCTGTAATCCTAAACTATAAACTAATCAATCTTATGCGATCAGCACTGCTGGAAGCTGTTTCTTTCGTACAAAGGAAAATGGTGTGCTATAAACAAGTGAGTCTGCATCTTGGGAAAGTGAGTGTATTGAGTAGTAGCCCACATATGTGTCCTTGTGCATGTGCATGATACAAAAAAAAAACGTGGACCCATTCTTCATTACGACCCATAGTGCTACAAATAGTTTTAAAAAATAACTCCACAGGCTGTAAATAAAAATTCACAAATGTGTAAATGAAATCGGCTTTCCAAAACTAGAGAACCAGAGCATGTCACATCCTAATATTCATTCATTCATTCATTCATACATATCTTCATACATTCATTCATTGAGCAGTGTAGCTTTGCTCCATCTTCTGTAATAATAACTTCTTGTTTGCATGACTCTTTTGGAAATGGAACGCTAGTTCCCCAATCATGGCTGGTTATTCTCCGTGGCGGCTGTAAACAGACTCTTTGTCACTCAGCAACTCAATAGATTTAACAGGTGGATGTGAGATGCATACTAACGTGAACGTCTATAAGACAGTCAGTCTCCTGCTCAAGCTAAGTGGCCGGCTCAGAGACAATGTCATCTCTGTCAGAGGCACAGAGGGCTGCAGTTTTGATCTAGCTAAACACAAGGCTCTGATGGAGAGGAAATGGAAAGAGCCGTTAACCTTTTCAGTTGATGAATAATGAAAATGCAAATAACATGAGGCCCTGTCCTGTGTCACTGCTCATTTATCTTGCATTGTATTTTGTTCAGTCTATCCTGTCACTTGGATAAGCAAGTGAATTTGTTATGGAGTTCTTGTTTGATGATTTAAGAAGTGTTTATGACCACAGAAGACATCATTAACTATTTTATACTACTCTACTCTTTAAAGCATTTTTTACTTTTACTTGCAAATGAACAGTTTCTTTTTATTTACTCCATACTTTTGGCGACAAAGCCTGGTGCCATTATTGGTAAAAGTTTCTTGCCCTTACTCTTCCTATATGTGCTTGACCCCATGTGTAGCACCGTGTAAGCTGTTCAATTCTTGCTTTTAGCTTTCAGATTTTTTTCTAACTTTTATATACCAAAATAAATCAAAGAATGATTTCAAAATATGCATTTTTTTTTTTAGATCTCTTCTAGACTGTAAACATTCATCTCTGTTTCTGTTGACTGTATGCACAAAGATGTTTTGTTGAAAAGGAAACTGCCAGGGAACTTAATGTTCACACACATTCTTGTCATGTATTCATAATGTATCTTGAGATGAGCACATATACCTGATCGTGCACCATATCATAGTAGGTACAGAGAAATTCATTCAAAATCTCTTCTATCCGACGTCTAAATAAAGAATCATTTCTAGAGACTTGGTGCACTATGGTGCACCATTCATAAAGAAGCAATTTGTCTACTTTTGCCTGCATTGCCAACTGTGTTCTGAAAGCGCCCCTTTGGCCCATTGGAGTCTGTTCATTCTGATTCTTGTGTTTGCAGTGTTTACCAGGTGGTGGTGGAGGAGGAACGTCCACGCAGAGCACGAGGCACAGCAGAAATCCTGCGCTGCTACCCAGTTCCCATTCACTTCCAGAACGCCACACTCCTGAACTCCCAGTACTACTTCACTGCTCAGTTCCCTGCCGCCGGCATCCACTCGCCCCAGCCCTTCACTGTGGGGGACAACAAGACCTATAACGGCTACTGGAACGCCCCTCTTCTGCCTCAGAAAAGCTACAGCATCTATTACCAGGCTGTCAGTACAGCCAACGGGGTGGGTGCTTCTGAGGTTTTTATTTTATTCATGCAGTTTCAGTTACTAGTGCAATGTTGTGTTTCCAAATAGATGTGTTTTGAAAAAGCTGTGTTCTCTTTGTTACCATGCATAATCACAAAATATGATATATTGTTACAGATTAAACAAACAGTACCTTCTTAATCGCTGATGACATTTAAAAGCTGCGTATACATTTCTTGATCAGTAACAATAATCTACTGATATAATGCATGATAATATTAGACTCTCCATAATGAGTGCTTTTACATTTGTTAGTGTTTGTTTGTTGATACTACTTCAGCATTTTAAGTACAATTTTAAATGCAGGACCTTTACTTGTAATGGAGTATCTCATTACAGTACAATTATTGTACTTTTAATTAAGTAAAGGACCTCAATACTTCTTCCACCACTGCTTACAACCAAATAACAAATGAGATGACAGAGAGAGGCAAAAAATACCACTTGTTAGTCTCACGTACTCTAGATTACATGTTGTGTGTTGCGTACCAGTTTGACATTGTTTTTGACAGCATGTAGCACAGTCGTGAGAACGTTTAATTTGTTTACTAGATTAAATGAAGCACAACCACTGACAAAATAATACCACATCAAACTGAATGTGGTTTGTGAAGGTAGATTTTATTTTTTTTATGTTTATAGATTTTATAGAGGACTTACTGTAACATATTTCCTAGTCAAACAGTGCCTCTCTTTTTTTCAAATCATATGCATAGCAGCTTTAAAGTGTACATGAAACAATGCAAAATATAATGGTGGATTTAATGAGAATGAAGGGCTGCAAGACAGATTGATTGACTAGGTGACTGAAGTGGCTGAGTGCAGAAGTCTCTGACTCTACACAGTAGCTGCTCACACAGGCAGACACATGCACGCAGCAGCACAATTGCATTTGGCCTCAGCTAGATGTGTCAGTACTCTGCTGGGGTGCACCAACAGCACTGTCTGCACCCTTAATAGGCTACAGCAGGGTCAAGCGTGGAATGCTGTGCTCTCTATGCGGTGACATGCTCTTTCCCTCCATTACTGTTGCCCTGTTTGCCTGCCTTTTCCAATGGAGCTTTATGCCAAATGCCAGACAAGCCTTTGATCAACGGCATTTAAGAGAGCCAGTCTTCCCAGCGGCAGTTAAGCATGGGAGGCAGGCAACAACAACGGGGTTACCGATCGTACAGGTCACAGCCTCTGTCATCAAGTGGCACTTGGCGGGGCCCTCTCTCCACGGAGCTGTGGCAGACAGCTCAATGGTGACTTCAAGAGCCCCACTGATTGTGGTCCTGAATGAGAATCACCATAAACAGCCTCCTTGAGTAACACCAGCACGTCTTTAAGGAGGCAAAAGAAATAACACGTGCAGCGGGGCTGAATCCAATTAGCGAGTTTGCTCTTGAGAGTAAAACATTGCCGGTCTGAAACTTTCCAGGGCGAATCAGTGAGTGTTGTGAATTCGCTGGTAGTTCTCTTCCTTGAACAAACAAAATGAAAGAGTCCCTTGTTGACATACAATAAAACTGACATTATTTTTATATTCAGTGTTTTGATTTACAGTGGCCAAATGCACTCTCTTTCATTAAGCCGTCACTGTCAATGGATCGTACTGCAAGCTTTAATTAATGTCTAATGATGTTGGAGTGATTTGTTTGGGCCTCTTAAACAAAATTAGCACTTAGAGAAGGTGAGTGCCATCCATACCTAGAATTCTTTCAGCCTTCTATTCAAATAAAAATCTAATATAATTTCCTGTAATGTTGCCTTTAACAAAGGACCGTCTGACAGCTTAAAAGCTGCAGTAACGTGAATACACATGCACCCAGGATCACATGAACATTAATGCTTTTTCTCTTTCTCTCTTTTCCTCGTGGCCTCTAAATGCCATCTCCCCCATGTGTGCTCATTGCTCATTGGACAGCTTGGCTGGGTCAAGCACAGGGACACAGCACTCATGTCTTTTGTTCTGTATTACTCATTGCCTCCCTGTTCCTGTCTGCGTCCTTTTTCCTGTTCGCCAGACCGTTGTTGACAACAAACTTTTCTGCCAACAGCGAGAGCAGTGTTGTTGGGGTTTTTTTTTTATGTTGTTGAAGGCTGTTGTCAGAGCCGAAACTCCATTACATATTCAGAAAGACTCCCTGACGTGTCATTTTGGAACCCCGCATGCAGGGTTGGTGTCGCTTGTCACAGGGCTCTGGTTTCTCCACAGTGGCTGACCACCTTGAGCCGCAGGCTGCCGACAGATCGCTGTTGGCTGACAAATCAGCAGCTCAGCACCACTAATCTGTGCTGTAGGCCCTCTCGCCTAACTGCGTTTTGTGTCACAGTCATTGAGCTCAACAGATGATAGGGGACAGCGTAGAACTGGCTGAGCTGTTTTGTTGGAACCATGGGTTCTTAGATAGGTGTTGTTGCTTCCATAAGTGTGTGTCTTTGTGTGTGTATCTTTTTCTGTGCGTGTATGTCATAATAGTCATTGATTCTTTTCTTTTTCTTCTTTCCTTTCCTCCTTTTAATTTATCTGTTTGTACAGGAGACCAAAATTGACTGTGTTCGAGTAGCCACCAAAGGTAGGAATAGATTCACATCAGATTGTGTGAATGAGGATGTTTCCTATATGTAGTTCCTAATATCACTGGCACAAGATTTGTGAGAACTAACAAAATTAACATGTTTTTAAATGAAAGTCACCGAAGTATAAACTGACACATCACATCTTCAAACTCTCAACTTTAGTAAGTTTGTTAGCTTTAATTTGTACCCTTTGTAAGTGTCTTAAGAGATGAAATCGTGTGATATGGTCTTCACATGTTCTTGGTCAATACATTGACCATGAACATGTGTTTATTCATGACAGGGAGGCAGCCTGTGTGCCCGTTGAGGTCTGTAGGCACTTAGCTATGCTGCCTGTGCACCCTGCTCTACACATTAAAGGTGATGAAGTCTAAGCGCTATCGATCCGGGAGCAGAATTGATAAGGCCGGAGGGATCCATAGTCACACTCCCTTCTGGGCCATTAGGAGGTCCTGTCACATGCCCACAACAATCTTGTATATTGTGGACTTAGCATGCGGCTCCGCTATGGATTTCTTGTGGATTTCCAGATATCTCCATCTACATGGCTCAATGGACTGAAGTAAAATAGCACGTACTAGAAGTAGAATTATCATATAAGCGACTTATCACCTGGAGGGATACATTTTAATGCACTGCGTTAGGCTCACTAAGATATGAACTTTTGTGACATGACTGCTGTTGCTAACTTGGCAAAACAAACTGCCAAATGCTTTCTAATACAGTAATGGTTGTCTTTGTCTGGCTCAATGTTGCATGATGGTGGGAACTGTTGGTGTGGCTGTTTTCTGCTTCAGTGTGGCCTCTCTCTCTCTCTCTCTCTCTCTCTGTCTCTCTCGACTGCATGCAATCCTGGATCCACTGACTCTACTCAGCCGCCATACTCGTGACTCAGCTCACAACCCCCTACATCCGCATCGCCCCAGCGGCTGGTGACAACCAACTAACAGGTCAGACCCGTAGCTTTCTGCACATTCTGTGACCTGGTTTTACCCACTACATGTTTAATGTGGCGGCCATACTGACGATTCCCTCAACAGGAAAACAAACAAGTGAAATATTGCATGTGTGTGTGGTTCCTGCTGTTTGCATATAATCAACGTGATTAAAACAAAGTTTCCCAGACATTGTCTTCTACCTTCATCTTCTCAGCATTACTGGACATGAAAGACCTGTTTGAGGTGCGATTGTCATTTGATGTGTCAGTGTTGGAGATTTTTGGCAGGAGTTAATCCCCTTTCATGAATATTTCTCATTATTTCTGGGAGATTAAGTGTTGGTTGCTGCAGTTGTGACAACTGTAAGCACATAATAGGATGATGAAGTGCTCAACATGAAGATCTTGAGAATTTTCGGGAGTGTAGCATTTAACTATTAAGATTCTGCTCAGTTTCTTCTTGTGTGTGCAGCTGCAGATTCTCTCAGGCTGGAATTGAAGAGTACTGACTTGTGGCAGTGAACATACAGCATTCACAGCTCAAATGGGGATTTGTTACTGACAGCATTTCTGTAAGATTAGCCTGTAACAATATATTGGGACAAAATCAGCTCCATCAGTCCAGACGTGATTGTTAATATGTCACCGGTCTTGAAAATCCTCCACAGCTCTGCCTTAAAAACTTACATCTAAATAAAGGCCTGGCTATTGAAAGAACAATATGTCACAACCAGCTTGGGGAAGATATTTACTTTTTTGATAGGGAGAGAAAATAGCAACGCTGAGGAGGGAAGGAAACCCACTTTAACAGATTTGTCTGACATACAATTTATCATTCTAAATTTACCCCTGGTGACAAGGAATAATGGTGGTGTTCAGGTGGACAGTTGCCATTCCAGCAACGTTGCTTTCCTTTAAAGTGCCTCTTATCACTTCCCATGGAGCAGATGCTGTTAAAACAAGACGTTTTTCCCCCTCTCCCTCTCTCTTTGTGTCTCTCGTTGTTGGCTATCTCTTCCCGAGCTGATATTTAATGTTTTGGTTATTTCAGGCTTTTTTTATCTTCTTGGGTATTATCTTTCCCGCCCCGCATCCTACATTTTTCTACAGCCCAGCAACCATTTGCCCCAAGCATGATTAACCAAGGGTAAAGATGGTGCGCACTTATCTCTCCCAGTGCAGCTTGATTCACAGAGCGCTGATGTCCACTAAGGACGGAACTAAAGGTGGAGTCGTCAGGACAATAGGGAGTCACTTACTTTCAAAATAAACATTACTCTAAGCCAGTGCAAGTGTATTGATATTTATTGTCCACACAATGCAACAGAATATCAGTGTATTGATTAATCAACCTCAATCCTGCACACAGTCAAATTGATGAGAGGAAATACTGAAAATATGGATGTGCACTCTGCTGTTTGGTTCATGTAGAACAATAGCAAAAAAAAAATTTTATTTGTTTGATTTTTATGGATTGGGATGTTTTTCAGGAGCAGCCACTCACAAACCTGATGCGGTAGAACCGGAGAAACAAACGGACCACACGGTGAAGATTGCTGGGGTCATCGCTGGCATCCTCCTCTTTGTCATAATTTTCTTAGGAGTGGTACTCCTCATGAAGAAAAGGTAAGCTTTTTTTCTTACTCGCTGAAATACTACTTTTTGTGGAAGAAGTTGAACTTACTTGCAGAGTGCTCATAAATAAGTAGTTTTATCATTTTGTATATTTCTCCCTCAAACGGTAGTATTGTCAGCGTGGTAGTAAATAATTAATTTGATTATGTTGATACGCCCCATTAAGGCTGTTTACAGCCATGAGATACAGTGTGCCATGAAAAATTAATCCGTTTCCACGGCACCCTCAAACAAATGCACAGCGCTTCAATGACACTGGAATGGGAATAGGAAAAATGTTTTTGAGGCTTGTGGTATGGAGAGAGGCGGGGAGGAGATAAGAAAGAAAATATGATGAAAGGCTCAAAAGGAAAGAGGATGGCTACACAGCTGAAGGCTAAGTTTACATTAGCACGGGACCCCATACTGGAGAGAGGTCCTCTGTACATATCCCAGCAATCAGGGGAGCTAAAGCTCAGCAAATATCCCACACCCTTTTGTCCACACCAAGGCTTGAAATAACACAATGTCAGTTTCTGCAGAGATTTCTTCACAAGTTGGTTTCTTTTTAATATCTCAATTGTGAAGTGCAAGGACAAAAGAAATTCCCAGTTAAACTTGTATCAACTGTACTTTACTGTACTTTAATGTTAACTTGTCTTGAATTCAAGAGTAAAGGTCAGCACAGTGGATGGAGTAGATGAAGCTGAGAGGGAAGGCAGAGTTGTGTGCTAATATAATTACTATATTCCATATTTATTTTTGAAAGTAATGTAAGAATCTTCATTTTCTACAGCAGGACCTGTCTGTGTAGTACAGCAATCAGTGGGTAGGTTTGAAAATCAGCACACAGAAATGAAATTGTTTTCAATTAGCCTTAATCAAACCAGAGATGGAGATGACTTCATTGGTTGAATTATGTGTAATTTAATGTTACCAACAGGGAATCAGAGTTGTGTTTAGACATTCAAACGACTCATTAAGTTTCAACCTTGGAGGTCAGATATGGTCATTTTGATAGGTGAATAAAATGATGTGTTCATAAAAGGGGGGGTTTAGTGACAGTATGGTTGCCTCTGATTTACGTAGAGAGTAGTGAGTTCTTCTGTACCGTACTGAGGCCTCCCCGCCCTTGCAAAGCATGACATGACTCCAAGCGATCACCTTTGCCCTCATGATCACTAGTTTACCTCCACGTATGCCACCATATCTGATTTTGTTCATTTCTACTCTTTTTTCAAACATTAATATATTTTTACTTTTTCTTTCCTTTTCATTCCATCCCCTCCCCCTCCTCCACTGCTTAAATCCTACCACCACCCCAATCGGCAGAAGAACCTATCACTCCTACACTTACTACCTGTAAGTAACCACTTTGTGTAATGTTAGTGCCATGCTTCTCACCCACACACTGTTTCCCATGCATGCAAAGAGCCATGTCACCCTCCTCCTGCCCAGAGCTATTACAGAGGCCCAACTGTAATCTCTGCTGGAGGAATGGAGGACGCCACTCCAATGCATCTCCACATGATGAGCACATCATACTGTATGTCACATTGGCACGACTTCTGATGAAAGCACGCAGATGCAGCTACACCCCCACAAAATAAACCTGCCCCCACGAAACCTGCCACTGAGATGTTATTGCAGACATAATTTCTGCAAGACTTTAAGGAGTTTGTTTATCAAATGATGAACTAAACTGCCTTAATGATTGTACGGCTGCCAAGCTCATCTTGTGAAAGAAAAAAAATCAATGCAGGAGCTACTGCATTTTTACTGAGTGTGAATTTTTCATTTGCCTCCAATGATTTCATCTCTGTTGACTTGTCAAAGTTAGATTTTTTGAAGTGCCTATCACAGTGCATCTATGCTTTAGTTGTGCCCAGAACTTCAATGAGCTAGTCCAGATATTTCACATACATCCTGCAAATGCCAAAGAAAAAGCATTCCGTGGGATTGGCCGTATTTATAGCTATTTCACTGAAAATGTAAGCATGAGCTAACATGTTGACATAACCAATTTGGCTCCATGTGCATGTGATAATTTCTGTCTCTACCCCTACTCCATCCTGTCACTCTGTCGTTAAACCATCTAGCTCTCATGCTTTTTCTTCCCATTTTTTTTTTCCAAGCATGTTTTTTGGGTTATTGCATTGATTCTCTGGTGATGGTGGAGTTGTGTCTTTAGCTGACAAGACGTTTGCATCACTACTGAACGAGACGATGTGATCACAGAATAACCTCGTTTCTATTTAGATGTCTCCAACATCATAAAACAATAGCCGCCGCGCTGCTTTATTCAGATGATTCCAAATCACACCTGAATGGTAAAGAAGCTTATTCTGCAGCTCTGCCTTCCCTGTTGTAGCTCATAGCTCCCTCTGCACTGTCTTTGTGATGGATGCCGACTAATCTGTCTTGAGATGACTGTGATCATAGGACAGAATGGAGGCTGCCTCACATCAAAGAACATCTCAGAATACACCTGGAGATAATACTACTCTGCGTGTCACTCATGTTAGATCACAGCTGTCTTGAATGGAAAACCCCAATGACTGTGGTGTGAGTGGTGCTGTCAAAGCTGAGCGCACACAATGGCCGAGCTAAAGAGGAAGGGATAAGGTTGTCAGTGAAACAATCAAAATATCACTTTTGTGTTTTTGTTATTTTACCTGCCAAACGTGTCACTGTTTTCCACATGAGTGCTCAAGTTCCACAAGTTAGGGATTTATTAGCTTATTTTCAAACGTCTCTTGGTGATGTGTTATATGTCCATTTAAAGAACATTAGAGATTAAAGAAGTGTTTGTTTGGAGGCCTGTTTGCTTTGATTGGTAGGATGTAGGTAAACTAGATTGGATATCCTGGCTCCAAACAATTAAAAGGATGCACTTTGCTTATTCCACCTTGTGAAGAACGTGTTACAGGTCTCAATCAAAAATGTAAAATGCAAGTCTCCTTCACTTGGTAGCCACATGAATATCTTTCTTCAGATATGCACCTTCTCTCATTTCCTCTGTCTCTCCTTCACTTCCTTCCATCCCCCCTTCTGTTCCCTCCTCCTTCCTTCTCCCTTCTATTGATGATGCATCACTTCCCAATAGGCTTGCACATGATAGAGAATCATCCTCACTCAACTCATTAGTGTAACACTACTGACAATAACCCCTGATGAAGACCTATGTCAATCTCAACACATTTATTTTAGATACATATTGCCATGGAAAATAAAGGCATTTTAATTTTGCACAAACCCTCGTGCCTCGTTTTTGATGGAGGCCATATTCCACCCATGCAATGAACCCTTCACATAATGGAATAAGCAGAGTACACCTGCAGTCGCCAAAGAGCACCTGTGTATGATCCCCACAAAGACCTAGCTGCGCTTCTACTCCGTCGTCTTCACTTAGCAGGATGCGTTTGAGCAGTTAAGCCAAATCACAGGCTTTACGAAGTCCGTTCAAAAATGCATTTATTTGTGACATCAACAGCCCATGTTTTTCCATGTTTTTCTGCACTGTCATGTGTCAAAATGAATCTGGAGTTTACTGCTAAGAGCAGAAATGAGGGAGAGTGGGCTGCAAATGTGACTGTGACTCCTCTCTGAAGCGGGCAAGATAACACTATAATATACAGTTAGATAAGATGAAGGATTAATGACCTATTTTTGGGAAATGTGCCATGACGGCTGCAAATACTAATAGATAATAAAACATGCTTAAGACGTAATTTAAATCGCAGGCATGTCTGTAACAAGTGACACTGTCCCCTGCACAACGTCTATAATGGATGATAAACAGTAATGGCTCCATGACGTTTTTACATGCAAGATGCCTATTATATACAAAATGTAAAACTCACTTGGCATGTGAACAAATTTAGTGATGTTTTTATAGATTTGTGTTTTTTCACCTAGACCTCTACTCTTGCTGTTTATCATCAGTGTATGGGCCTACGACACACTGCAAGCAAATTGTTTGCAAGTACTGTGATGTAGAGACAGAGTTCAGCTAAAACTTTATGGATGAAAGATACATTTGTTGCAGATTAATAACTCACTACTCTGAAAATCTTGCTCCTGTCTATGTTGATAAGCTGGTAAGGGGAACACTGAAGCTGTGTTTACTGGCTTCTCCCTGAAGGAACTGCACATGTGTAACTCCCAACAAAGATCATTTAGAGACAAGATGCATCACTCCATAGCTAAATCAAAGTGTTATACACAGGGTGAAAAGAGGAGCTTCAGCAATGTGCAGTATGACAAAAAATATGGTGTTTTTTGAAAATTAAACCATGTAAACCTGTTCTGGTGCAACCCCTAAATAACCTCTTTGACAAAAAATAGTAATAACTTTTCACACATCCGGATGTTCAACACTAGGCTTGCATCACCAAGTAAAACCAAGATAATTCTCGGCAAGGCCATTAAAAGGTGCAAAGATTATTTTTTACAGCTGTGCATCATAAGTAATTGACTTTTAAAATTATGCTGCATCGGGCAAGGATGTCCCCTTTAATAATACAACCTGCCATCCTCTCATCTTCTCTTTATCTCTGTCTCTTGTGTCATACATGGTAGCCAAAAGAAAGCAATTCAAGTGAGGGAAACACAGGAGAGTGATATCTAGGAAGGACCTCAATTTGCACCTTGAGGTGTTCAGGTGAAAGTGTTGCATCTCATTATAAAGGCGCTCTGTAGCGTTGGTTCTCTAGTCTTCTTAACCCTAGTGTACTACTCTCAGAGAGTCTAAGCTCAGATCATGAGCAAATTTAACTAATATGTTGCATATAGCCAAAGTCTATATTGTGAAATTAATTACAGACTGCATTCTTAAGATTCTCTAGAGCCTTCTCTGAAGTGCTCATCTGCAGTTCTGATAACAGCCTTGTTGCCAGCCATGAGATTACAAAACCTCTATGATTGATGAACACCATTAATTCTCTCATGCATTCATCAAAGTCTTTTAAAGGCATGAGAACATCCTGTGGTTGCCAAAATATGCACTTTAGGTATATTACCAGAGGTGACTGCACGCAACACAACATCAGTCGGGGCACTCATTAGGGATGCAGTTACATGTGTGATCAAATATGACTGTCCTTTAATCGGGTAGCCATACCGGCTGCTGTGCCTGCTGTGCTGGTGCTGGGGAGATAGAGATCAATTGGCATAGGACAAGGATTGTGATTGGGTCTTTATTCCCGTGAGAGTTTGATTAATCCATCAAGGAGCCGGTATGTTAAATACAAGCACACAATTACTCTTTCACTTTCTCACTGATGATGCTTGTGCAACGCTCCTCAAACCGCAGGTATATGATTATATGATTTGACTGAGTAGATTTCTTTCATATAGTTAACCAGTATATTTTCTTAATGTCCGCCCTACAACTCGAGAATGTTTCAAATTGAACTAGAAAAAGACAAACATTTGAAATATTTGGATTATGCAGCTGGACAGAAAAATGGTGGTTGCACGTTAGATACTGTTCTAATAGACACTTTTGTCTGCAAGTGAATTGAATCTAGACACTCATCTGTTTCCTGTAGTATCAAACCAATGTTGGCCTTTGACTAAATTAGTTCATAGTAAGACATGTGACCCAATGGGAACCTCCAGGTCTGAAAAGTAAAGCCAATGTGTAACAGACCTGACAAAGCATAAATTCATATGTTTAACAAATCTGCATCATATTGTAGTTATTTCAGCATCAGTTTGATACGTTTATTATTATTTAATCACAGCAAAGTGTTTACTTTGGGTTCATAAAGCTGTAGTAATGGCGAGTTGTGTTTATTCAGGTTATCGCGTTAAAATCGCCTTCTCGCGTTGTGTGTGAACACTTGCAGCGAATGTACTCACGCGAGGAAAGTGTCGCGAGGTGAAAATTTGCGTTTCGTCTGAATACGGCCTTAAACCTGCAATCTTTCTAATTTGCCAGCAGGGGACGACTCCACTGGTTGCAAAAAGAAGTCTGATTGTATAGAAGTCTATGACAAAACGAGCTTACTTCCTATTTGATTTATTACCTCAGTAAACACATTTATGCTTTTAATCGCTAGTTTCAAGTCTTTTTCAATATAGAATTATTTAGAGTAAATTAAATGATTAAACATGGTACGCTTTAGGGCGTGACTCCCTTGTGATTGAGAAGTCTCTTCCACGGCGACCTGTCAAGCGTAGCAGTGCGTATCCCTCCCCAGCTCCACTCTCTCGGCCAACATAAAAACTGCACAAATTGCACAGCAGTTTAATTTTCATGCACATTTAATTTTATTATTCTTTGTTTAAAGTTGCTCTAATTAATATTTTTAAATTAATAGTGGATAAAGTGCCTACGTCTAGAATTATCACTCTACTCTACTGAAAAACTTTACATTTACATTAGATTTACATTTACTCATTTGGCAGACTCTTTTATCCAAAGCAACTTACATTTGAGAACCAACATACAAGCATCAATAAAGCATCGATACAGTAAGAGATCTACAACATTTGCATTCATTTAGAGTTGTTTTTCAAGTCCAGTTTTCACTCTCTTTTAGCTATGTTTTTGGTCTAACAACTCTTGCGTTTGGAAATAAGCCTGTCTGCTGTGGCTGAAAAGTGACGCTATGAGAGCGAACCAATACAGTGAAGTTACAGGGTGGACAGTTTAACAATGAGCTGAAACTTGCTATACAGCTCTGTAAAGCCAAAGGGTGCTGCACATACAAATGATAATTCTTTGTCGCATTCTTTGTCCTCTGTCGCATTGTCACATTGTTTTTTTTTACATTATCATATGATACATTTATCTCATCTCAAACTCACACTATAGCTGCTTTAATAAACTCACTTGTAGAGCCTTTATTTACTAAAGAGCCAGGTATTTTGCTTAGGACTTGGTGGAAACCAAAACAGAGGTATAAGGAGAATGATTATTAGAGTTGTTACACTTTGATGATTGTTGGTGTTTTATTGTATCAGCTCATAAAAAAACGTTTTATTCAGAGTGATATGTTTAATTTCCACCTGGCAGGTGGCCACTTATATCATAAATCCCTGAAGATATGATGAGTGCAGACATTTTATTGAGTGGCCCCAATGGTAAACAGACCTGTATGCCACTGTCTCTGCTGTAATTAATTCAACTCCTGCAGTGTAATATCAAAAAGAGAAACAAGCAAAAGTCCAAATAGAATCAGCTGCTGTTGGTATTTGTAATTTACTTTTAATATCTAAATAGCTTCCTTTTTACTGAAAGCCTGCACAGGGACATATAAATCATCGTCCCCATTCTTTATAAATCTTACTTTTCATAATCACCTCCACTGCACTCAGTGTCAGAATGGGAGGCCTACAAAATGTACCATGTATAACACAATGTGCTCCGGGCAAACACCTTCATTAAACCTTACAAGTCGAACATGCGGCAAGAATCACATTAATTGGTACAAGCCTTGCAGATTTTTGCACCTACAAGCTCTGAATGTTGATGAGGAAGGGGAAAGAGGAAGAGCAGCTCGAGCAGAGCGAAGGGATGTCATGCACGGAATAATGAAGCTTAAACGCATACATTTTAAAATGATGTGTCATTTGCAAAACATCTGTCTGTCACAGTTTGGCACAGTTTGGCACTTTACACAGTAGCTCTCATCAGCTTCTTAACTACATACAATATGTAAATGCTCCGTACTTGTATAGCGCCTTTCTAGTCTTTTCGACTACTCAAAGCGCTTTTACACTACATCTGCATTCACCAGTCACACACATTCATACACTGAGCCTAAGTGCTCAAACAGAAACTAACATTCACACTCACTCATACACTGGCGGAATAGCCGCCAGGGGCAATTCGGGGTTCAGTATCTTGCCCAAGGACACTTCGACACGCAACCAGGTTTGAACTGCCGACCTTCCGATTAACAGCCAACCCGCTCTACCTCCTGAGCCACAGCTGCCCAATACCACTGCAATAGAGGAAAATTTACTTTTGGTAGAAGCATACATGTTTATTCTTGTGACAATAAGATGCAGTTGGATTTAAACCATAGTAAAGTATATTTAGTTACCAGTAAATAAAATAGTAGACTTTATTAACCTAGCCATAGTGTAGGAACAAGGTGACCAGAGAACAAAAACAGATTCATATAAGTTCTTCTGTCAAAATAAGAATGTTAGAGGCATAACACCCAACACTATTTGTTGGGTTGACAATACATGTATTATATGAAGTAAATGTAATGTTCCATTTTCATGGTCATCCTGCACTGTACAAGGCTCCACATGCTGCTGCTGTTGCTTTAGTACGTCTTTCTTGAAGGACACTCTCCATTTTATTTAATTTTTTTGCTTAAAAGAACAGTTTTGTAGGTCGATGAAGCAATCAAGTTAGCAGAACATCACTGAATAGAGTCTGCATTCAGTCCGCTGTTTCTCCTACTAAAGTAAATAAACAGCCAGAAGAATGGATATATGATGGATGGACAGACAACATCACTGAAGAATGTGTTAAAGATGGAGAGAAGTTTCAAATGAGACGGTGCAAACAACCACTGAAATGCCCCCACTAGGTTAATCAAAGACGCCTCTGTTGCCCCTCCCAGCTGCGTGTCAGTCATCTAACATGCGCGCACACACATCCATGCATCGCGGATGTGTGTAGATCGTCTAATGAAGCCTTCTTTGTCCCAGTGTCACAAGGTTTAGGCTGCTCCAGTGCTGAAATGAGGCCCACCATGCTGAGCTTGAGGTTTTGAAGCCCTTGTTTTAGAAGTTGCAGCAGCGTCACCTCCCACAGAACAGACATTCTGGCAAACACGCAGGCATACAATCCGTGCAGCTTTCTTTTTGTTGTAGCTGAACTCATGGAGTTAGGAGCTCTGCTCACTAAGATCCTAGACATGCCAGGGCTGTCATATACTGAACTGCAGGCAATCTCTCTAATGAGAGTTGCCTAATATAGTTACCTCCAGTGTTTGCTCAGCCTTTATTTCTACAAACACCTCTGCCATCTGTGTGTGTCATCCCCATTCATATGCACATTCAATACTGCTCAAAGAAATGTGTGATTTTATTGTCAAACATGCAGGCAAAAAATCATTCTGATACATTTTGGGGGGGGAATCTTTTCACATGGAGCTTTACGCTAACTATCAGGGGATATGATAAATGATTACATTCATCACAATGCACAAACACTCTACTGTACACTTCCTTGTACTATCTCTGTCAGCACATCAGACCCTGTGATATAGTCATCTATCATAAAATTTTCCCTTCCTACAAATGAGGAGAAAATAGCATGCCAATTAATCTTCATCTAACACCCATGGTGCCTAGCAAACACCCCAGTATGGCTAGTGCTTTCCTCATTTTGGCACTGGTGTCCGCACTGCCTCGTTTATCTCCATCTCTCGTGCTACAGCTGTTACACAGGCCAGGAAAGTGGGAATCTAAGTCTTTAGCAGAAGCAGGAATAAGAACAGTGATACAGTATTAAAACCTGGATTATAGTGGTTCTTAATAGTCTTCTCCATGAGTGCACACAGTGCCGAATCAGTCTTAATATTGCCTGGGGCACATACAGCCCCCCCTCCCCATTCACGCTCTTTGCTATTACAATATGACGCTATAACAGAAAAAAAAGAGACAAGATTGCCATTTTGTTCCCGGCTCTAATTGCAGATTAAAGACAAAAAGTGGGTCCGGCAGATGAAAATGTCACTACTTTGTCACTTTGCTTCTGAAGAACAGATCCACTATTAGCCTCACGTCGCGGCCTTCAGAGCAAATGACTGTTTGAAGGCAGCAGGGGCCTGTTGCCATATGGCACGAGACAGCGACAAAATTGAATAAACAGAGGAGATTTGCGAAAACAAAGCAGCAGGAGTGCATCATTAGACAGCAGTTGTCCGTGAGCGAGACTGCAATTCAAATAGGCAGAGGGGTCACACAGAGAGTAACAAAGTGCGAGGATCAGTATGAGGGCTGCCATAGTTAATTCTTACACTGCTCGCTCCCCTCCAGCTATAGAGCAGTGGCAGACATCAGATATGCCACAGATATGCTACAGTATGACCCCGCTCAAGCTGTTTTCTTATGCATGTGGCTCCTATCTGGGCTGTCAGAGTCAGCTTCAGAACAGCCATTGTAGGACATTTTAGTAGGGTCAGGTGTTATAATAATAAAGAGAAACTGGTTTGGACTCGAAACTCAAACTTTCCAAACCATCATTGCAGCTAATGCTTTCATCAGTGATTTGTGAACTTTTTAAGTTGATAAAATCAGGTGGAAATAATTCAAACAAATTCAAGACTGTCATAGAAATGTCTGACATAGAGCATAGAGAACATAGACATGTTTAATCACATGTATTACAGTTTCTAAATAACAAGAAAAGTCAGAAAAAATAAATACATTTAAAAAATGTACTAATGTACTAAAGAAGAAGTAAAGTTTAAAAAATGGTTGGTCTCTCCAGTCGCTCATTTCAGCTGTTTGAGGGGCAATTCCTAAACTAAAAAGTTACAGTCTGACACAAAAGTCAAATGTTTTCATACACTTAATAAACAGTTCGTGATGCTTATCGCCCGAATGCTGCTGCTGCAACAGAAGCTTGTGACCCTCGGATTTGCGTTTTGACCAGGGGCGAGCAGCAAGCCCTGGTCACAAGACCTTAACGTCTCACCTGGTGTAAAATGGGTTAATAATTCATTAATATATCCATTGGCCATATTGTGGACAGCTTTATCGGATTTCTCTATCAGTCAGGAAGGTGAAGCCAAGACAGGGGAGCGCTGCAGCTGCTTTTACATAAGAAGAATCAGTCTGGAATATGCGTGTGCATACATGTGGATTTGTGCGTGTGTGCGTGTGTGTGTGTGTGTGTGTGTGTGTGTGTGTGTGTGTGTTCCTCTGCGTGTTTACTCTGTACACAATGCTTTAATGGTGTTTGATCAGGAGTAGATTGCTTGTAGGCTCCAGCACATCAGCTCAAAGTAGGTCAATAAAAGCAGGTTGACTGTTTCAGTTCACCGTTCACAACTCTAATTCTTCCTCCCTCAAATACTATAGCTAATTTTAAATCATCAAGGCTACTGATGTATTTGGGTTAGGGTGTCACACCTTTCCACATTCTCAAGGATTTATATTTCGCTGCTTGAAAAAGTATCTGGAACCTAATATCAACCTAATGTGACCAGAGCGCGGGGCACGTTAGCTCAGCCATCTCATTACATCTATGAGTCATGGCTACCAGAATGATATCAGATCAATTCAGGAACAGTCATTCTTGTTTTTGTCTGATTGTTTGTTTTTATTCCTTCCTCTTACACAGGAAATTGGCCAAGAAGCGTAAGGAGACGCTGAACAGCACCCGCCAGGAGATGACAGTGATGGTCAACTCCATGGACAAGAGCTACACAGAGCAGGGCACCAACTGTGACGAGGCGCTGTCCTTCATGGACACACACAGCCACACGCTGAACACCCGCAGCGAGTGCGCGCTCACGCTCAACGGCCGCAGCGAGTGCGCCCTCACTCTCAACGGCCGCAGCGAGTGCGCCCTCACGCTCAACGGCCGCAGCGAGTGCGCCCTCACTCTCAACGGCCGAGGTAAGACCTTCCTGCATCAGCCTACCTGCCTTTTACAGTCACACACACACCAAGCATGGTGGAAGCAATTTATTTTGTTTGGTCAGGTGAGAAAGAAATCAGACTTGACTGCACAGGAAATATTCACACTGGGAAAACCTAAAAATGTGAGTCTTGGTCCTCTTCCAAGTAAATTTGAGGATTTAGGAAAACAGTTAAAAAAACAACCCAAACCTCAAACTTGGTATTAAATTCTCATTTGCAGTGTAAAAATATCTGTTAGTTGAATCCCATTTGTTTTGACTCCCCCTACAAGAATATCTCAAAATTTTCGGAAATACAGGAATAAAAACTCAGTGTGAGACCAAATGACTTTTCATGATCATTAGCATGACAAAGGTGGGTTTTATTGCCTTTTGTGTCATTTACCACTACCCGTTGCATAAATTAGTGTTAAAATTTTATTTTTCATGAAGATCTGTCTTAATCTCTCTTTTCTTTGGTCTGGTTTTGCCTTCCTCTGACTGAGGCTTTGTGCAATCTGTGCAAATGATTTGACAGTAATTTTGTAGCTTTTGAAAAATTACCCGTTGCTACCAGTGCTGGTGGTAGTCAGTAGGGAACCGGCTTGTGCAAAACAGTTCAACAGAATTTACTTTCATTTGACGATAAAGACTTTGATATGATTTTCAGAAAGATTGTTTAATTTTTTTTCTTCAACAAGAGATTTGTTCTCTTCACTAGCCCTCAAGCGTTTGTTCTACCCTTCTTACACATTTCCCTTTTCAAATTTCTTTAGTTTCTCAAATTCATTTTTGTTAAGTTAACTAAAAGTAAATTTAAATCAGCAATATTAATAATTTACTGTTAGGATTCTGTTGCCCATACCTGCACTATACTATAGTTGTATAGCTATAAATACCCTGAAGGGACTCTTGTCTTTTAATCAATAATCAAGGCTGACACGCCTGTTTAGAACTCAGAACTGTTCAGTTTCCAATTCAAAGAGGAAACACACAACACATACTGGATGGGTTCTGGTGTGATAACCTAGTAATTTTCCTTGTCCCAGGTTAAACTTAATACTTTGTTGATGGACAGCTCAGCTAAGTCTGCACCCAGGGCTTGACCTGGTATAATCCCAGTCAAAACCATCAGATTAAAACTCCACAGCAGCTTCTGTCTCTGCACCCCTGCAGGGAATGAGCCCCAAAGATGCTCTGACCTTGATTAACTGTCTGTTAGTGTGGATGTTCAAACCTGGCCCTGTGTCTGCTAGCGCAAATTATATAAATGCATTACATTTTACTCTGCTTATCAGTGTAATGCCTTCAATACTGTACCTAAGCCCTCTCATGCTCTCCTTGACCTTATATGACTGTCTCCGGTCAAAACATCATGGTTGACAGATCATTGTCTTGAACTCCATTAGCATGCAGTTGGCTCTGTTGATGTTGCATGAGGAGACCTTATTCTGTTAAGAGGGACGGGGGGTTGACATCTACTGTATTGCTCTACTCTGGTACATCAATAGTAGTAATGGAAAGTCAGTTAGCGTATTTACTATTTAGTTTTGATATGCTACTTTACACTTACTGTATACAGCTATATTTGCTAGTCTATATCACCACATTTCTTTCAGCTAGTTACTACTTACTTTTACTGCATATTAAGATTGTACATACAAATCAGTTGAATATCTTGTATGTAATATGTTGTATCCTTATCAATTAAAAGAGCCAGCTGTATATAAAGTAGTTATAATTAGATAATAATAATAATAATAGTAATAATATTTTTTTTAAAAACACAATGCAACCCTGGGGACCATTCCGCTGCCTGATGAATACTTGTGTACTTCTGAATATTTTCTGGTTGATCAATCAGTTAATTGACAGAATGTAACTATTTAGATAATTGATTAATTGTTTGTCATTAAAAGCTAAAAGGTTAAAAATCACTGTTTCCAGATCTTAATATTGGCTGGTTTTCTTCATTTTATGTGATATTAAATCAAATATCTTTGGGTTATGGACTGTTTATAGGCATATATAGATGTTCAAGTACAAAAACCCAAATATTAGCTGGAATAAAATCACTGCATGTAAACAGACTTTTTTTCTTACATAAAAAAACAATGCTGTTCTATAATGTTTTGACCTGAACTTTAATTGGGCCCTTTTGTCATTTTGTATGTATTGTGGGTTCCGTGCAACTTATATCTGAGTTTATGCTGAAAAAAGGATACCATAAATGTTCAATTTTATATATCTGGGATTTCTGTTGCCACCACCATACAGTGAAGGTAAATTTAATTTTGTTTGTGCACTAAAAAATGTTTACTGTTGGTTAAGTGAGAAAACGTGGGTGACTTGACAGTAATTGTAATTGTGTCATTTTGACAGTAATGGTATATTTGTACATTGTGTTATTGCTATTTTTACTTCTGTACAAGTTCTGAATACTACCTCCACCACTAAGCGATGCTAGACCATTGACTGCCTTGTGTTGTGTTCATTCTTCCGTCTCTAGCTGGATCATCGCCCTCTTCCTTCACACTGCCAAAAGCCAACACTCTCAGTACTTCCATCCCCACCAACTCCTACTACCCAGGTAAGCATACACTGTATTTCCTCACACTAATCCCATATGTCAACACAGAAGTGCCCACTATATAAGCCGTGATGTTGAGTGAAACCAGAAGGTGTAATATTCAGTCATCAATAAACCTGCAGATGTGTCAGGATAAATTAATAAGACACAATGTTTTCAAACAAGTATTAATTAGTTTTATGTTCTTGGTAAAACCTATTTTTATGTAAATTACAGACTAACACTGTAATGTGTGATAGGAATTTAGCTCAAGTTAATGTGTGCTTTAAAAATTAAAACGATTTTAGGAACGATTTCACAAATGAGAAGGTAGATAAATTGACTTTAGATGGGTTTACACTCTGCTACATCTCTGGTTATAACAGAAATAGTTTTATATCACTTTGCCAAGATGGAATTTAGCTGTTCAATTATGACTTCAATTTCTCCAAATAATATGCATAATATTATGTCTTATGTAATCAGATTACAGCTCACTGATTAGATGAAGTAAAGGGCAGCTAGATTTATAATCAACTGAACTTAGTGTATAATTAGCTTTTCTGGAAAATATGATAAGTTTCTTGTTATGCTGCTTGGCAAGAAACCAAAAAACTGTCTATTAATTTTGTGGTTGTTGTTTTTTGTGGACTTATCTTGGCTTCTTTTATTTATTGCGACTCTCTTTCCTCTTCCAACTTCTGCACTTGTTATGGGGGTATGAGCAGATCCCTTTGTGCCAACCGCAATCTTAGGTGAGACACATTTTTCTTTTCCCATTGCTGTTGATTATTCTTACTTCTACGTTGAACAAAATGACAGTGCATTACAATTATAAGATGGTTGTTTGAAGACTTAACTGTGAGGACAAAAAAAGCACAGATTTTTTTTCTCTCCCATTTTTGGTTTGGTTGGCTCTTTTACTAAAGATGGCTTCATCACCTTCATACCTGCCTGCTGCTTCTCCCCCTCCCTCCTCCTCCTCTCCCGCCCTCTTCCGCCTCTTTCCCCCTCTCCCTCCCCGTCAGATGAGGGACTCTCCTGGGCTGAGGCTGGCTTCACTTCATCCCATCCGCATTGCGTGTCGTGCGTGTGATGTCACATACATGTTTGACCTCTCATATGCATGGACAGACATGTGGACTGGATGTGGGGGAGTGTCTAAGGGGGGCAATGGGGGGGGGGCAGTTTGCCCCAACGCCAAGGCTACAGTGTGCTGAAGCCATAGCAGCTGCACTGAGACACAAACAGAAATTATACAGTGTGAGAGGGACACAGAAAAACTCTCTCTTAGCCCCACTCACCAAAAATTTCGAACACGGGATGCGTTTGGTCTGAGCATCTAAAGTCTTGCGTTAGTTGTGCTGCCCTCCCCTCCCTCCCCTTCTCTCCTCAATACGCATTGAACTCCCTGCCCTCCCTCCAAAACAACAGCCTTTTCTATTATTCTTTTTAATGTTGCTCCGCCTGCCTTTGGCTAACAGCTAGTGACCTACTTGTTATTGTTTTGGCTTTGCCAGTGTTTATTCATCCTGTTCAGTGATAAAATGGAATTATAAAGAAAGCAATTTGTTCTTCTTTTAATTATTACTGGCCTGTTGAACATGCAGAGCCAAAAGTGCTGCATCTTAAACAAGCAGGCACTTTTTTATACCAGCATTGCACATAATGTAGATACTAAGTGGGATACTAGGACTGTAATAATTTAATTCTCATGGCCATTAAGAAAGATGCAATAAGCAACTCTACTCCAGAAGACAGGAGCACCATAACTGTATTTACAAGTATACAACTTACACTTTGGGCTTTTTTTCCCCTTCACATTAGTGCAACTTTAAGCAGTCTTTCATCATCACCGTTGTGACAGCTGCTTATGTTAGTTCCACATTTAATGAAGCGTGAAACAATTAACATGAAATTACAGCAGCCAGAAAAGGTTACATGCTTTCAGTCGTGACACATTCAGTCACAGCATTGTCTCATCAGTTGAGGTTAATGATCAAAACTGATTAGATCATAAAGGATTGGTAATGTTTTTGATTTCATTGCACACTCCTATTTTAAAATTAAAAAAAACAAAAAAAAGGTATAAATACAGGTGTCACCACTAGCACATGCAAATATAATTGTAGCAATTAGAGAAAGAAATTCAAAATGTCAGAATACTCAAAAAGTAATTGGCATCATTAAAATACGCAAGTCACAGATCTGAAACAATTACAGCTTGTTCCAAAGACGACCAGTATTTCACCATTATTTTCTCCCTTGAAATTCATGACTCCTTTGTTTTGTTCTTTTACTTTTGTCTTGCACTGTTGAAATTGCCCCATCCATCCACTCAACATCCCCCCCTTGACTAGGCTTTCTAGCTAGGCAGTTTGGACTGACAAGGCATGTGATCTTGCCCTATAGCGTAGCTCTAAAACACTACTGTAACAGGTTCTCATGCTGTATTGTTGCTTATCCCCTCTCTCCTCTCTCTTCTCCTCTCTTTCTCTTTACATACATAACCTCTTATGTATCTGCTATCTAAAAAGTGCCCATTAATGGTAAGTTTTCCCAAGTGGGCCCTGGGTTGGGGGAAGGAGGTGGTGTTTACTCAGAAAGCAAGCCAGCAGTGAGAGGCTGCTTCTGGCATGGACATTACGACATTTATTGCATGACCAGTGGACATGTTAGCATCTCACCACCCTCCGTACCGTGCCACCAAGCCACCATTAGCCTAGCATGGTCCAAGTACATACAGTGCCCCATTGGCAGCATCACCCCATGCATTCTCCTCCCATCTCCGCTTCCCTCCTGTTTTCAAAAAAAATCTTTTAGGTTTGATTTTTTTTTTCTTCATTTTTTCGGGGGGAAGAACAAGTGGTAGGGGTTGAATCCACGCTGTGTCTGTGTGATGCTTCTGATGGTGCTTGCTGCAACATGCTCACTGTGGCCCACTGCACCCCCCCACATCCTCCTCCTTCATGTTTCTGGACACCCTCCATCGTCCGCTGGCTCCCCACAGCATCTGTGCCTCATGTCTGCCACTGACTGGATTACAGTATGAAAGAGCTGGAATGGACTCTATATGAACAGCAGCCCAAACCAGCATACTGGACTGCCAGTAAAAAAAAAAAAGTAAACTTGTTGTTTTACAGCATCTTCATGTGGATTTTTATGATCTCTCTATACTGTTTCCACTGACTCTTTTTATTCTGACAGTAGCCATATTAAATGCTAACAGTGTAAGCACTAAACTTAAAGGGCCTTGTATTTTAATGGCTATAGGCTGTCTTACAGTACGGTAGGCCTGTGATATAAAATATTTTCCAGCCACACACTGAGACAGATGGACCTGAACCTTCCCACCACATGACTCATCCTATTACTCAATGATGTTGTGTTGTTGTGACCATCCATAACAGATTACTAGTTGAGAGTTGTTTGTCAATCTGGAGAGTGGTGACATAATGCTTAACGGTAAATGAGATAATGTGCCATCTGTTAATGGGAACACTTGTTAAGTGAGATATGTACTGGTGTGAGTGACAACACCTAGGCAACTTAACTCAACTTTATATGTCAATAAACTCATATAATACCACAACTCTGTTTACTGCTTCAAGCATTATGTCCCCCCTATCTATCTTAACAATATACTGATAAATCATGCAATGCTAGCACCTTCGTCTCCGTCCTGACCTGCTCTGTCCTGTCCCTGTTTTTGTGTCCCACAGATGAGAGCCAGAACATGGGCAGCGACACTAGCAGCCTGGTGCAGTCGCACACTCACTCCCTGAGGAAGCGGGAGCCGGTTGATGTGCCTTATCAGACGGGCCAGCTGCATCCGGCGATCCGCGTGGCGGACCTCCTCCAGCACATCACACAGATGAAGTGTGCCGAGGGCTACGGCTTCAAGGAGGAGTATGAGGTAGGACGCAAACCCAGCTGTCATCCCCCACTGTAAAGGTTGCAAACACAGATAAAGCCTGGTGAGAGACTTGTAACATCTCCACGGAGATCCTTGAGCGGAAATGTTTATCAGTCTAATACAAGGCTTCATCTGTGTCCTGGTGTACAGCCCCATGTCTCTTTCTCTGTTTTTCACTGCACAGCAGAACTGGTTGTTTCTCCCCAGATGCACTTTTATGATAAATTGTTAATGTACCCTGTCTCAGCGTGTTTACGGTGTGATTTGTTTTGTTGTTCATCTGTTCATTGTTGTTTGCACCGATGTGTGTTTGTGTCAAAAGCTGCTGACCCACTCTCAGTCCTCCTTGCTTGGACACTCTGCTGTAGACCAAGTTGAAATGCACCCCCCACCCACACACACACACATACACACACACACAGACACACACAAAGGTGAGGAACAGCTAGCTGCTGTGAGTTAGCCATGTCCTCTCCTTTATCTGAATCTGAATCAGGTCCGATTAGGCTCCCGCGATGGCAGCGTGCTGCTCTCTTAAGACTGTTGTCACACAACAGCATTTGTAATCTGACACCATGCCTCTCGCTGACACCAAAACAAAAGATTTTGCCCCAGAAGAGCATCACTCCCATTTCCTCTCATTAGTGCAGGAGTCTGGCAGGGCTTGGCAGCACTCCAGCCTCCTCGGCGTCCCTCAGCACCACACCAGCCAGCCTCATCTCACCCCTATGCCATGTTGTGACAGACTGGCTTCAAGCTATGCTTTTTAAATCCTTTTTGAATATCTAATTTGTATCACTTCAGTTTTTCTATCTGACATGCTGGGCCTTTTCACAGATAGTATTACCACTTTTATTTATTCTAACATCTCCTGTCTTTCTTTACCACCTTTTCCTATCCTAACGTTTCCCTTTTTTAATCTGCATCACATCTTTTTCTTCACCCTTTGAACGTGTTTCCTGTACCTCGTATGTCCTCTCTCTTGCTTAATCTCTTTTCTGTAATTTACTTATCTACACCTCCCCCGTTCTTTACTTGCTTTCCTCTCCCTCCCTTCATCTCCTGCTAAGTTCTTCTATGTGTGGGCCAGATCTGTCAGTAATTAACTCCACACTTCCCCCTCATGACTGTAAAATTAAATAATGCAGTCTCCCATTGCTACCTGCAGCATCAGTTCATTGAGGGGCTGGTGTGCTTTGGACTGCCCTCTGGGCCTAATCCGTTATGGATAAAGGTGTTTTGGGTTCACGTGGCAAGCAACCCCACTAGGAACGATTGGCCCCTGTCCCCTCACCTTGCTGTCACCTAGCTGTCCGCAGACTATTGCAAAAAAGTGGGATGCTTAAAGTGTGTAATGGAGCTCATTCTCACTTGGCTAGAGCGATTCATTTGTATGTTGTGTTCCGCTGCTGTCTTCACTATAATGATCTGTTTTAAGGTTAATGCCCTTTTTAACCGTTTTTTTTTGATGATGAGATTGGAGCTTAGTGCACCTCTAAACTTGTTGACTTACACTGTACTATATCTCTCTCCGACCCATGCTTCTTGTTATTCTGTACGTTAACTTTGGATCAGATAAACGAGGTAAGCCAATACTTTTGGTTATTTGTCAATTTTTTAGACTGAAAGATTGATGGTGCTTGTTGGCTTTTTGGCCCTGTGGGATTCCAAACATCTCACATATATGATCTACTCTGAAAAGGGCATTTACCAACAGAAGATGTGCCAAAGCATTTGACTGTCCAGAGATGATGAAATGTGTGAAACAGTGACTTTTTGAATCTTTTGTCTTGTCATTTCTTTATCATGTAAATTGCAAATGTCACTGTGAAATGTTTTTTTCCATAATCAGAAACTGAGATCCAGAAATGCTCCACAACTTAATTCTGATGTTTCTTTAAAAAGCTTTTCAAAGCTATACCTAGTTCCTGACCAGAATAACTAAAATTATTTTTTTTAAAAAATTTAATTTGGAAGATAACAGTAACTCAAACCAGCAAATTCTGATGTTATACCAGCAGATTAAAAAAATTGTGGGTCAACAAATGAATTTCTTCATAGCCAAACCAACCAACTACCAAACAATTTGGAATACTTAAGAGATGATCTGGAAAGCACCATCAAAAAGGACACCGCACAAACTCATGTTTTTGTATACTTTGTAAAAGCTTTATAAAGTCATGTTTGATAGAAAGTATAACAGAATATTTGCATGTCCAAATTCTTCTGCACGTTGACGTACACTCTGAGTGAGCAAACAGAAAGCAGAAAACAAGTTCCAACTGCTTTATTAACATTATGTTGTCATTGCATTTCATTTGTTTTCAGCTTGTTTTTTGTGAAGGGAAATGTGTTGCGTCTAGCATACTGTGAGAATCCGGCTATTCTAAAAGCTCCAACCGCCAATGAACACTAGTCAATGTGAATGAGTCTCCTTTTCTCACACAGCAAATTATTTATTAATTAGGAAGCAAATCACTAAACAATTCTGCTTCTTTGTGTTCTTTTTTACTTTGCCATGGTGTGTGCTGTATGTCAAGTGCTCTGTTGTCGCTTTATGTAGGTTTTCCCATAGTGATTGGATGCAGAGAAAGTACTATGCTTTTCACTTACAGTAAGTGTTTACAGACAAAGACAAGACAAATGGCATAGGAGACAAACTGTGCTGGGACTGGAGTACAGCAGGAAGCCTGTAATTAAAAAACATACTAAGTTGGATCTGGGCCAATGGGAATAATTCTAAGATGGTGATAAACTACCTGCAGATGCTCTAAAGTTAAGTACAACACCGACCTTTGCTACAAAATAGTTTTTATAGGTGGAGCCATCCATTGTTTTTCAATCACTGTCACTGGTGAATTTTATGTAGCCAATTATCCCCACGATGGATACATAGCCTTTTAAATTGAAAGCCTTCAGATGATCGCTACCTCTTGGGACACTAACTGCTTTATCACCATCATTTGTTTTTCTGAATTCAGGATCTAAACAGCCTGAGGAATGAGACTATAGCATTTGAGACAGGCAGGGTCACTCAGTTTAAGAGAGAACTATTATAAAGTTGCCAGGTAACGCCTTTCGGCTTCAAGATGATTTGTGTTCAGATGCTTGATATTAGACCTGTATCCTTCAGAGTGACAGAGGGAATGACATTGGCCCGTGCATTTACTCAAGACATACTGCCACAGGAGGAGAGGCCTGTGTAATCCATCTCTGAGACATGCTTCCATCCTCACTGGAAGGATGGGACATATTTTTAGCATATTAAAGCTGTTTCTCAGTGAAATCACTAATCCTTAGGACTTAATACAGGAATATGTCCTTCTGGCGTGTCTGTAAGACCTTTATTTGTTAGACAAACGGCCTGCTGCCTGCCCACAGCACTGAGATGAATGAAACCATCAAGTCCTAGAGCACTGATGATTGAAGACAATGCGTCCTGCTCTCTCAGACTGGCTAACCACACAGAAAGCAACTCTCCAAACAATCTGTTTAACCTTCGATAAAAGCTCTCGAGTCTTTACTTGCAGATGGCCTGCATTCTAATGTATTAGCTGACTTTTCAAATGTGCATTAGCTGACTATCAAAAAGCCAGAACAATAACGTGTTTTTGTCCGGGCTAGTCTGCTTGGAGCCAACCCCACCCGCCCGTGCAGAACAGCGGTGGACTGGCAGTGGAGATGTATTTTCATAATTTGGCTTAATTGTGCCTGGTGTGCCATCAGAATGGAAATCTCCCCAGCGAGCGATGATAAATATTTCATGAGGGTAATCTGAGTGGAGCAGTTTTGATCTGCAGACGATGAGCTGGCTTTATTTTTCCCCGCAATGAGCTGATTGAGTCCTTCAGATGAGGCAGACAGACAGCCGCTGTGGTGGCTCCGCCTGGCAGAGCGGCGCAGGGGGAGAGGTTTGAGCATGACACCCGCCGCCTCTGCCCTAATGGCACTTGCTGTTTGACACAGCTCCCCAGGATCCACCATCCTCTCTGTGTTTCATGTCTAATAATGATGTGAATATATCTCTCTGTGTCTTCCGTTCAATTGCCAATGTTCCCATCCTTTTTTTGTAGAGCTGAAAGTGGAAGACTGTGTTCTTTAGCCTGGTTATCATTTAGAGTGCTCACACATGACACCATATTTCATCTCCCCCTGTCTCTGTTCTCTGTTTTCTCTCTTTTCAGAGCTTTTTTGAGGGACAGTCTGCTCCATGGGACTCTGCCAAGAAGGATGAGAATCGCATGAAGAACCGATATGGGAATATTATTGCATGTGTGTACAAAGCACCTCCGAGTTTTTGTGTGCCATTCCCATTCTTCAGGCTGATTTATTGGCCAGGCTTGTGACTCTGGATAACTATAAGCTGCTCAAACAGAGTTTTATTATCAGCCAACGAGAGCAGCTTTGACCTTTCCAATCTACTTTTATATTCATCTTCCTGCAGTGTCTTTTCAGTTATGAGAAATAAGTCGTGCAGCATATGGAAAATAACATGTATCCTCAGCATTGTTTATAAAAATGTTGAATTTGATTTCACAGTTAATTCACATTACCTTTCCAAACTTGAGCTGAGCTGTTATGATAGACTTTAAAAAACCATGAGGTCACCCATTGGTTTGTGGACTACCATTTTTAAGCCTTGAGTTTGGCATTTTGGGCATCACCATTCTATACATCACGTACATGTTGTTTTTTGGGAAACTGAGATGACCAGATTTGGACAGGGTGAAGCTAGCTAGCTGGGTTAGTAAGGTGCAGTGCTGGGGAACTTACTCAGAAATTTAAAGAAGATTCTAGTTACTTATTACTCCTTAAAAAAGTAATAATATTATTTTACTTATTAGTGGGTATAGTTAGTTAGTAGTAACTAGTTATGTTAATCGTTACTATTATTTTCACTACTGCACATTATTGTATGTATTCACTGTTTTTACAAAACATAAAACATAGCTTAAAGGTACTCTCTCACGACGAGTGCAAGCATCACTGGCAGTAGCGGCCAGAGTTTCTTTCTATAAGTTTCACATTGCTGTGCTGCTTTAGCAGATGTATCAATAAATTACATGTAGAATTATTTGCGCTTCAAAACTTTCTGCTTGTCGCACAAAGTTTACAACGGACGACAATGTTCTTTTTAACTTTGACTGTGACTCAATAATAGCAATACTTACACCTGTCAAAAGAACACCTCTCTCCCTTGTTCTCAATTCTTAACAACATAATAAAGTTCTGGCTTTACTTGAACTGCCGCTGACCTGCCGCACAGTCGCACATCACGTCTAGGGTGGTGTGTTCCAGTACGCGGCGTTACTGGAACACACCACCCTGTTTTAGCAACTGTGATATTATTACTGTATTGGAAAAAGTAATCCCTTACACTACTCATTACTGGCATAAGTAATAATATTACAGTAACGCATTACTGCCCAACACTGGTATGGTGATATTAATTGGAATGCTAATTTTGATCAGGCAAAAAACAAAACGTACGTACCAGAAAAAAATGAAAAGCCAACTCCTTGGAGTCTAGTCATTTTGTACAACCGAATGCTGAACAAGATCATTTTTACGTGACCAAAATGTTACAGTTAACTTTCATGAACTGAAAACACACTGTGAAAGAGTCAGCGTTCTTAGACAAAAACACTGACAGCACTCAAAAACTAGTTCACTGCTAGTTAAATGTGCACAGTGTAGTGGATACAATTTGCTTCTATCCTGATAGACAGGTCACCGTGGTTGCGACTTGTCAATCACAAGGTAGACAAGCCCTACGGCATACCCTGTTTTCTCATTTATTTTCCTTTAAATGGGACCATAATTTAAAACATGAACATCTTGCTGGATTGAAGCCAACTTGAAACTAGGCACTGAGACCAAAAACTCATTAGGACTCATTACTGAGGATAAATCAAGTGAGAAGTAGGGTCATTTTGTCATAGACTCCAACGCAATTTGACTTCTTTCTTTAACCAGTGGAGCCACTCCCTGGTGGCCAGTACAAACAATGCAAGTTTAAGGCACTTTGTCATTGGCGTCACTTTCAGACCTGGAGGTTGTTCATGCTGATTTCATCCCCCTCTTCAGTCACTGCTGCTGAGGAAAAACCTTTGTCAACTTTAGGGACTGTTTTAAAATTACTTTACCTTTGTTTTTTTATTTGAACATAATCTAGGGTCAAGGCTGCATAGTTTTCATTTCACATATCTCACCATAAATGTATGTCCTTATTCAAAGTAATTGTCATCATCCTCATCATCTTCAATCGCTTAACTGGGGTCAAGTTCCAGCAGGGGACGTCCAACTTCCCTTTCCCAAGCAAAGTAATTGTACTTTGGTTTAAGCTCACTGCACCCCACCTTATTTACCATTAACTGAGGTTTTCCATCGAGCAAGTTTCCTGTACCTAATTTCGTTCGAGTTCGTATCATGAAGGTTTTAAACTTACAGCAGCGCATTGTGTTTGTTATACAGGCTCAGTCACATAAGAGTAGCTACTCATTAGGCATGTTGCATTTACAACTTTGTTTTAATATGTTCCAAAGTATGATGCCGGTCTGGCCCTTCTACCTCTCCTCCATCATCACTTTCTCTGTTTTATAATCTCTCTCTCTGTTTCTTTGTTTTACTGTCTGTCTCTCTGTCCCTCTCCCCCTTTTCTTTTCCTGATGCCCTCGTTAATATGATTAATTCAATGCCGGTTTCTTCCTCTCTTCCAGATGATCACTCCCGTGTCAGGCTGCAGGCCCTGGAGGGGGAACAGAGCTCCGATTACATTAATGCAAATTACGTTGATGTAAGTACACACACCAGCCAGCGCCACCAACGCAAAGGTCACTGCGCTTCCTCTTGGGGAGAGCGAGGGCGCTGGTGCTGCCATCGCAGGGGGCCTGAGGGACTAAGCAGCGCCTACTGCCTGCCCGTCACATGCACACACACATACAGACAGAAAAAGTCACACACACACATGGTGCCTTTATATTCAACTTTAAAAGGCTGCTGTATCACTCTATTCATTGGATATATTAAGAGGAGTGAAGATCAGAGGCTGACAGTGCTGGGAGAGAGAAAAGGCAAACTAGCACACAAGGGAAGCTGAGGTTATAGTTTTGGACTTTGCTTTGAACAACAGCATGAATACATTGTGAAAACCAAACATGAGAAGAAAAAGGGGAGTTCCATGGATTATTAATTAGCCAAGTTAAAAAGATGGATAAAACTGAAAAACGAATACAAGATAGTACAATACAGTGCCTTGAACATCACAAATAGAAATGTAGCAGAAACATAGAAATCCTAAAATGGCAATACTGCTGTCACAGAAATAATTCATGTGAACATTTTTTGCTACCACTGTGGTCAAGATTTGGTTACGTTGAGACAACTATTTGGTGAAGTTTAGGTGGTCATGGTTAAAAGAAACCAACGTTGACTGGTATTCTCCAATGTCAAAGTCACATCCACATAGATCTCATCCCTAAGATGTTTTACAACACAATGACAACACAAGTCACACAACTGCTGCCTTTGCTTCCGCAAGAGGACACTCGTCATTTGCACAATCTTGTCATTGTCATGTTTGGCCATTTTAAGCAACTGAACAGGCAACTGATGTTGTCATTTACAGACTTGAGAAATTGCAGAGCTGTTTTTCAGCCTTGTTCTGCTTCACATCCAAATAAAGCAGCTACCTTCTCCTCTATTGTGAGACACTGAAGACGCCTCACAGACAGACCAGAGAATCAAACTAGACACAGCAGCTATCTAGAGATGGTTTTATTATACTTCTTACTATAGGAGACTACTTGCAGCACAGCACTTACATGCACTGGAGTGACTTAGGATACCTTTACAGTAAGTAAAAGTTGTTCAAAAGTGGCGTGAGACATGCCTCCCGTCGAAAACAGATCTAACCCACTTAGCTCGCACACTATAGAACCTCTTGATCTGACCTGATTTGCTGTTGATAGCAGTTTTAGTAGCAGGATGTGACCAATCACAGCAGCTCATTGGCCTCTCTGAGCAGATTCTTCCGCTCCATGTGTAATGGTCTGGTGATGTACCTGACTTCCTAAGTGGTTTTCTGCTCAGGAGAGAACTCTCACTCCGTCTCCCATCTTCTCTTTCCCCCGCCCCTCTAATGTGGTAATTTGTAATCTCCTGTTACGCATTCAAACATAAATTCATAATGCAAGGTGTGCCGCGGCAAATGCAGGGGGCTTAAATTATTTACCTTTCCCACTATTCAGTTTATGGTCCATTATGCTGCGAAAAGGGCCGCTGCGGAGAAGACTCTCACAATAGAGGGGGCCCCATTATAAGATAAGAATATACGCATATTAAGAGGGTCCTGATTGAAAAGGATTTTCACTGCTCTGCCAGCTACATTGAGAAAGTACTTAGTAGAAATGCAGGCAGATGGGTAATGATGTTTTTGCTCTTCAGAAAGCTTTTTAACCCATCTAGAAGCGTGTCCTGCCCAATAAACTCTTATGTGTAGAACATTTCCCACAGTGTTTGTTATTGTACTCTATAATACTGCCGATTATTTCGAGTCACGTACGAATAAGCAGAGCCAGTCGGGTATCTTTCCTTTCTCCGCAGCTGATTGAGTATTTTCATAAGCATTTAGGAGGCAAGGAAACATAGTGTAATAGCCTGTTGTCTGCAGAGTTGTGTTTGTGTGCACATGGGGCACAAAGAGGTTTGCTGGGGTTGTGTCCTATACTGAAGTAATGCAGTGATGAGCTACAGAATTGACCATGTGCAGAAAAATCAAGTCACGCAATACCTATTCCTTTCGATATGAAAAGAAAAACCATAATCTAGTATTTTAGTAGCCTGGAACTAACAACACATTGGATGCAGGACACAAACCTTGGTCTTGCGCTTTGTATGTCCAACCATCCACCCTGACCTCCTCTCCATGGCAACGTTAATCCTAATCAAAATTACTGGTGGACCCTTACTGACCCACTGTTTGTGGTAGTTTATCCCACCCCGTGGTATTCATTTTGACACAGAACCCTCTACAACAGTTGTCCCCCTTACCTTTTTGGCTTGTGACCCTCTTCAAACAAATCAATTTCTACCTGCAACCCATCGTTGCAGATCATGGCTGTGAGGGGTGTTTTCTTTATGGATTGCTTCATTTGAGGCCTGAAAAGGTAAAAGCAACCTGAAGAGAAATGAGAGAAAAGTAGAAATAATGAACAGAATTTTGTGGAAGTGAAATAAATATAGTGTTTCTTTCATATACCTTCCATCATCTTGTGAGGTTGGGGACCACTGCTTCACAAGATGGGTAGACAAGACAGCTAACAATGCAGAACTCACCTCCAGGCCGTAATAGTTTTAATTTATATGGTGCATTAGTTGTGCATAATCACAAACATTTGTAATAAATGACAAATTACCACAAAAAAAACTGACACAATAACATTGGGGCTTTCGGGACCCCATAGGGTCTGGGGCCTGTAAGTAATCCAGCCATACTCTATTCTATGACTTTTGCATAGCATAAGGATGTTCACTTGGATCATAAAAGAACCATTGCCAGTGAACATATAGTGTCAACATTTACTCTCTGTTACTCTCAAGTGTGTTTGTAAAGGCAAATACGTTGTCTAAAAATGTATTTTGTAGGTGATAGGGTCAGTACCCCAGATTTGCAAAAGTGGGTTATCTAATGATATTCAGACTGAAAATACAAATTCATGCCTACAGGCAAAAACATTTCATGCTGCATATTTTAGACATTTTACACCCCAAAGTTACTGGAAATAATTCATGTAAATGACCAGTGTGATAAGCAATGCAGCAAAATACAAAGAGCAGGACACATATTTATTCTCCTTTAGTAATTTACACATCCCTGGAAACAAAGCCTGTTCAATTAATAATTTCAACATGGAACATCAGCTTTTATCTCTTTGTGTTGATCGTGAAGAAACAGTCTTATGTTCCTAATGTAACATGCATCTAAAAAGCCGCAAGTCCATTTATAGTAAGCTCTACTCACCTGACAGTCACTGTCAAGGCCCTCCTTTCTTCCTGTCTCCCCCTCTCTAATCCGACGGCGTACTAGGCCTCCACTTTACTTGACAGAACTTACATGAAAGCACAAACAAATCTCCTCCTTAGTCCAGAGATAAAGAAGTCATTAAAAATGGAGGACAGCTGAATAGCTGAAAGAGCCCTGTGGATGAGAGAGAGAGTGAGGAAAATATCCTTTGTGTCTTCCTCCCTTCATTGGAGGAGCGTTAATCACAGTCCAAGTTAAATTGAATATGAGGGAGATAAGCAGAGCAGCAGGGGTGGGTGGAGGGGGGGGGAGACAATCAAGAGGAGGCAGGGCCTGGGAAGAGCCTTTAAGTCCTAATGTTTTGTTTCCTGCCTCATATCTCTGGAGAGAAGACAAGGAATTGGACAAATAAAACTTGAAGGGATTAGAGTAATCCATGAGACTAGGGGCCTATTGTGGAGATCAGTGCCGTTAGTTGTATCTTGGGGATTATCAACACTTTGGCTGCTTACTCCAGAGGTGTGCTGCATATAGAGTGTGTGATGGAGAGTGTTTTATGCATCTTGTATCCAGCAGCATCCATCACTAGCTTTCAGCCGTGCATTTTCCTCCCTTAGTCAGATATTGAAACAAAGAACTGAATGGGTGTACAGTGGCAAACAGCTGGCAGCCTGACTTTGAGTAGTATTTCTGAAGAGTGGCACACACATTTCTCAAACAGCTCCAGTTAAGACAGTGCAGTACATTTTTGCTGCCCAAACAGCTTAACTAGGATTCCATACAGGTTAAATCTGTTCAGTTCAGTTATGGAGGTAAAGTGCATTGTTTGTAACGTAGAAATAAACTGAGTTTGCCTGCAAGGGTCAACCTGCATTCTGTCTAAATATCAAAGACGTTGTGTGTTTTCTGGGAGCATTTTCCTCACCACAGCTGGTCTTTTATGAGTAGAAGGAAAGTGAAGGAACTCATCTTCTTTTCTCCCACTTTTTTTCAGGGCTACCATAGGCCAAATCACTACATCGCCACTCAAGGTAAGAATAAATACTTTCTAAAAATTGTGAGGTACTCTCGTTTGGAATGTGTCGGCGGGGAGAATTTTAAGGCTGTCTGTTTGTTTGGAGGGATGGATGTGTGCAGGTGTTTGTGAACATCCCCATCGTTGTTTACATGCACTCTTGCAAACTACTCTCCGATGCTCAGTCAGGCTTGTGTTCGGGGAAGCTGGTACTGCTCAGTGCGCACACACGAGCGCTCACGTGCACGCTCTCTCGCACACACGAGCGCTCACGTGCACGCTCTCTCGCACACACGAGCGGACCTCTGAGCGAGCAGAGCAGCACGTTTATTCTCTGTGTTTCTTTCCTCTTCCCTTCCATCGGTGGTGTGGGAGTGATTAATCAGGCAGTCTGGGAGAAAGCTGAATAAATAAATGGATTAGCTGACATGTACAGGCACATTTTGTCACTGTGTTAATCTGGCCGGCAGAATCACAGGGCGAGGAGCACTTACCGTGACCCCAGAGGTTAAGTCTGATTGATGGTTAATTGTTATGAATTTTTTGTGTCGAGAGCCTCACTCCCACACAACAGGGCTGCATGCTTGGGGATTTTGCGTAGCACTTTAGAGAAAAAAAAAATCATTGGAGGGGAAAAAAAGGGAAGAGGCGTTTTTGCGAAGAGGCCTTAATGGATTCACAATCTGCTTTGGCGGAGCTGGGAGTTGCATAATTACCTGTTTATTAGTGCATTGCTTCTCTTCCTCAGTGTCTCAATTAAAACAACCCTCTGTTTGCTCTTACTTTAGAAGGAGACGGCATACCAATCATGCTGCGACCACTCAGCTTATCTGTCCGCCTGTACTGTGTCCACAGCGCCTGTGCTGAACACCGAGTCGGACGCTCAAAACTAAGCTGCCTGTCAAGTGCCGACTCTCTCCTGTGGGGCTTCAGTTCACAAAAACAAGACACATTAACGGGGCGCATTGACGTGGATTATTATGACTTCTATAATTGTCATATAGTCATTAAAGGCTTTCCATATTTCATTTAGAAATATGCATATGGAGATCAGCAGTCAAAGAAATACTGCAAACAGAGGCCCCCTCTAAGATGAAAAGCTCGAGAAGCCAAACGTGTTTCCATTCAAGTTAATTAGCCCCTGTTTTCTCATTGAGCTTGCATAATAAGTGCTCATTTTCCATCGACTGTATCGCAAGCACGATAAGGCTTTTCACAGTGTAGCGCTATCCAGTACGAAAAAGAGGAGGGGTGTGTGTGGGGGGGGGGGGGGGAAACATCTGTATTCTCTGGGAAAGCAGGCCCTTTTATAATTCATCATCAGCTCCGGCAGACTGACAGGAAGGAAGGCTCAGTCTGCTGACACTGAGGCGAAGAGCAGCCCGAGATGATAGGAAAGCCAGACACAGACCTGTCTCTCTCAGTCAGACAAACTGCATACTGTAGCACCTGAAAAGAGCACCTGGGCATTGACACAGTTGAGGAAGTAGTCTTCTCTCCCCCAGTAAAGTTTCTCAGTGAGTGACACTTCCACTCAAGTCCACTGGGACCAGCGGTAGCTCAGAAAATGATGATACCCGCAGTAGTGCTGGATAAGCTAAAAAATCTTTGTCATAAATTGGTTGTTGCGGGGGTGGTTGAGGGTGTGCTTAATATGGCAGACGTGTGAGACAACGTTGTCCCCGTTCTCTTACGCTATAAACTACAATGACACTCATTAGTTTGGGGTTTATTGATGAGTCCCTTTGCTCTGTCAAGGTGACAACGGCAGGTAGAACAGCTGTCACTCCATAAAAGCCTCATCACCCATACTCCGCTTCTCATTATGTAGGTCATTCTCTCATCCGGGGCTCTTTTTTTGCTGCAGCAATACAACAACTGATGCTCAGTAATTCACCAACGCCAACTGCAGCTCACCTACTTAGCAGAGTGAACACATGCATACAGCTCAGCCCTCCCAGTTTGCCGCCTTGCCTCTGTCCATTTTAATGTCCCACGGATCGTTTAAATACCGATCAGACATGAGCTCCTTCCTGGTGGAGACTGTGAATTACACTTAAGCCCGGGTACAAACAGCTGTGATAAGTCCTTGCATCCTCCTGGTGATGTGGAAAATATTCATGATGCAGGAAAGGGTTCAATTTCATCAAGGTTTCCCCTCCGGCCTCCTCTGCTCTTCCCTCCTTCACAAGCACCAAATGTCACCAGCAGCGCAAAGGTTTTATTATTTACAGGTTAACATCTCAACGCCCAACGGGGTATGAGCGGTGGGAGATAGAAAGAGAGAGAGAGCAAATCAATGATAAGTGAGTGTACATTATTGCAAAGTCTGCTGCATGTAATATTAATGGGCAAGAGGGGAACGTCGCCTGCGTGTTTGTCGGTGAGTGTGTATGCGCGCACGTCGCTCAGGAGTTTTGCGGCATACCTGGCTGGGGGGATTTCTACAGCTGTCACACTCCTTGCATCTGAAGAGGAACAGGCCTAGTCCCAAAACACAGCATCTGCTGCAGCAGCATTAGCTCACTGACAGCTGGAAGTGAAGCTTCTACTGGTGCTCTTCTTCTGAGAAGTGCCTCCCCCAAACTTCTCCAACTAGGCTCCACGCAAATCTTACTAGTAACACCGCTCTCACCTTGTAGTTCCTCAAGTGAGCTCTCAAATCAACATGACTTGTTAATTTGAGGCGTGAAAATTTGTATGTGTTCATTTGTGTTTTGAGTCCTCTTTTGGTAAGTACGACTTAAGTCTAGAGTTTTAATTTGTGAAAAAATCCAGAAATGTGTTGGTGGTTTATTTTGATTATTTAAAAAGCTGCTAAACGTTTAATTAGAAAATAGCATTTGCATGGTTCAATCTGTAGTTTAAAGGAACTGTTTCGACATGCTTACTCGCACTGTCAAGTCTGTACACTAACTGTGGAGCTACAACCGGCAGGTGATTAGTGTGATGGAAGCAGGGAGAAACAGCTAGCTCTAAAGTTTGAAAATCCACACACCAAAGCTCAGTAATTAACATGTTTCATTGTGTTGTTTAATCTATACACAAACAGAAATGGAAAAGCTAATTGCTGCAGATGGCGTATGTCCAGTTACAGCACATAGCTCCATGTAAAACATTGTTTGTCATTGTCCTGCAGAACAATCCATTTGAGTGTTGATTCATCTGGGACCCCAGTCATCAGGATGATGTTTTTTGTCAGTGCTTACCAAAACGGTTACAGCTGTAAATTAGTTTTTAGTGTAACAATGTTTAATCTAATCTAAGTTGTTACTGTATTGTTTTGAATTCACCGACAACTTTTATACTACTTAGATCTGGTATTTCTTGGATTTTCTCCTTACTTATGGCATTGTTTTTTATTTAGATGTAAACATCACAAAAAAACTCATTTGCTACTCATTGACTACACTGATCAGTGTGAACTTGCAGCAGGAGCCACAACAACTTTTGGATTCCCAAAAAATTTACAAATCAAGCTATTTTTCAGTGAAGATTGGTAGAAACACAAAACAATGAGCCTGTGAAATTTCCAACTTCCTTCTGACTGTCACCAAAATGTCAGCTAAACTCTTGAAAGTCTCCACCACTTCCACATGAAAGCTGTCAAATTGTGTTTGAGATCTGTGTGTTCTTCTACACCTATTCATCAAGAGCCATGCTCACTTCCTTCTGACTGCCATCAAGCGCTGCCCAGCATCTCCTCCTCACCTATTCTCCATCTCTTCATGCATATGGAAATGTAAATTGGCTGGCTGAAGCTTGGCAGGAGCCTCCCATTGGATGATTTACCATATAATGCCAAGTGTTATTGTGTTACTGAAGTCCTACACACCAGCTGTCCTCCTTCTCAGTCTCCCTCTCCCAAACTTCTCAGGAGTGTGTATCCTCCCTCGGGGACAAGTGTAGGAGGGAGAAGAGTGGGTGGTTCAATCAAGTTGGGTAATTATTGGAAACAGTGGAAGTGACTGGACTTGGAGATTCTGGTCCTACAGTTAAAACTGAGACAAACCTCATGCAAAGCAGAGGAAATGTGGGAATGCAAATGGAAGATATTTTGTTCCAAATTTCTAGATATCGAATTGGGATGGAAGGAAGTCAGCAGAAGTCAATTTTTCAAATATACAACCATTATACTCAATACAAAATGTTCTTGTTTTCCAAAGAGAGACACATGAACCGGCTGGCAGCAGAAACATGATTGTGGAGCTGATGCCTAATTTTGAATCGTTTCTCTTTTTCTAGTAAGAAGTCTCCTAAATTTTCATTGTGGAGTATGTGAAAGATTTAAGTGTTTTAAACGATGTCAAATGAGGCTGTACTTGAGTACAGTTAGAGGATAGACAGTCGAGAACTGTTTAGGCACCACTGAAAGCAAATGAAACAAGGCTTGATCAATCAAGTGATTAAAATGGTGATGACACTTTGCTGATGCCCTGAGGGAAATTAGGTTGTTGCAGGAGACAGAAGCCAATAAGAAACACAAACATAACAACAATAGAAAAGGATGCTGGAGCTGCTGCAACTGGTGTCTAGTACCTTCTCCAATACGTTACAGAACATTTACATACAGTTTATATGCATTTTTGACTTTATTTAATATTTTAATTTGACAGATGTACAGACGGGAGGGGTCGAACCAGCATTTTGCAGTTTTATGATATGTGTTTTAACCACGTAGCTACCAGATGCCACAGAAAAAATTAATTTTATGAAGTGCAGCACCAAATGTGTTTCTTCAACCAAGCAAGCAGTGTAGTTCAGTCAGGCACACGTCAAGGTGTTGATCATTGATTATGCTCTTTGAGGGAGCTCTCAGGGAATCTAAGCAACAATGAGGATCTTGTAGGAGAGCCCCTCAGTGTACCTAAATGAATCTTAGTTAAATCAACAATACTAAAATAAAGCACATAAGGAGAGGATGGGGTGGGGAGGGGGAGCCGCGGCAGCAAACTATGTTAAGGCATAATCATATTAGCAGAGTAATAATGAGTAATGTCAGTTTAATGTTTGCACTGTGCGCCCACATGAATATGATTGCACGTCATTAGCCACGCAGCTGAATGAGCCAGTGGTTGTGAAGCATGTATGAAACAGCTGATGCCAATCAGATAACCCTAATGTTTCCTTGAGCAGGACACTGAACACCAAATTGTTCCTACCAATGGCCAGGCCAGTGCGGTGGCTGCTGCCGCCATCAGTGTTTGAATAAGTGAAGCCACTGTGGCATGCTTTTTCCTGCTTAACTAGTAAAACAGCGAATTTACAATTCAGTAATATTCAGCACGGGGACGTCAATTTCAGCTGGTGATGTTCTTGCATGTCTTCCCTCTCTCAAACTCCCCTTGTTTCCTGTCACTGCTCAAATATCCACTCCCGCGTAGATGCAGAAAATGCCCCCAAAAAATGTACTGTAAACATGCAAGTGTTTTGTGAAAGTCAGTGACAAATGTTTTAAATGAAAATGTCAGAGTTGAATTTTACATCAAAACTAAGAGACTGACCAAATGTTGTCAGCCATAAACACTGTCAACAATAAAAGTGACTCAGTTGTTTTACATGACTTGTTTCAGGGGCCTAAAAGTTATTTAATTTACTTACCACATATATGACAAGGAAGAAAAACACTAATATTCAAGTTTGTGTCTGTGCCATGTTATGTCTTAGCTTGTGTCTCTGTGTGTCTGCATAATTTGTCATGTCTCCAGGTAATTTGGGCCAAGGCACGAGAATGCACAACTGCAGAGATTTGCATTCACTAATTAATTTGTCAGAAGTAATTTTTTTTCCCACTTGGTGCTTGATTAAAACTAATATTAATAATTTTAATTAACCAGAATAATAATTAAATTCCTATCAATCCACAGTTATTGCTCAGTGAAGTTTTAAATATTGGAGGCATTCTGTGGCTCGCTGCTCATTTATTTTGATGTTCACCAGACACGTTTGGGTCTGGTTCGGTGGAAAGGTTGGTGTTGAACAGATGAGGTGTGATGTAGTCCTAATTACTTTGAGCTTTGCACACACTTTACACACACACACACATAAACACAGGCTTTAGCCTCATCTTTAAATATGTGATTTATTTGTACTCTCTCATCTGTATTTAAGCCCTCTTTTGTAGAGTAAGCACTTTGCAAGGAATCTGTTGTAGGAAGCACTATAAATAAATCAGATTTGACATGTTTTTCAATGCCCAATCCGAGGAGTGAAAATGGAGGAGAAAATGGTCTATAAACTGCACTGCTTCTGTAATACCTCCAAAACCTTTCTGTTTATCTTTTGTGTAAGTTGATCTGCCTCTGAAGACGGGGACAGAAGAAAGATAAAAAAAAACATGTTGCCACGGCGTTTACGTAAACACAGTAAGCATTACATACAATGAATATATGTAAGTGAAAGCAGTGACTAATTGTACATTCAATCAAACAGGAGGGAAAAAATCATCATCAAGAAAAATATAGTGTGAGATTGAGAAGGGGAAAGATGGAATATTCTGTATATTACAGTTTATAAAATTTATAAAATTCACTTTTTACCACTCTGTCCGGCCCGCGGGACACTGGCACTGTGTAGAACGTTCACAGGCTGCTGGTACTATGAAGGATTACATGGATATGAGCAGAACAGAGTGTGGACATCCCTACTTGCAGTCTTGTGTACTGTAGTATTCGTCTGGGGCTGTTATTTCATGATTTGGGCTACACCCCCTAATTCCAATTTAGGGAAATCTTAATACTCCAGCAGACAGTGATATTTTAGACAATAGTGTGCTTCCAACCTTGTGCTGACAGAAGGTTTTGGGAAGGCCCTTTCAACATGACAACACCCCCATGCACAAAGCCAGGTCCATAAAGAAATGGTTTTCTCAGAACTGTAATGCACGGATCTCTGACTTCAACCGCCGTCCAACAGTTTAGGGATGAACTGAACACCCACTGTGAGCCAGACCTTATCGCCCAACACCCGTGGCCGACCTCATTAATGTTTTAGTGGACTCGAGAAAATTCCTGCAGCCAGGTTTCAAGATCTTGTGGAAAGTCTTCCCTGTTGACTGGAGGCTTCTATAGCAGTATTTTAATGCCCATGGTTTTGGAAATAGATCACTAAAACACATAGGTGTAATGTTCAGCTGACAACATACTTTGTTTGAGTGTTCACATATTTTTGCCATAAAGTGTAGGCCCTTGCATCGATAGATTAGACTCTTCTTTTTTAGTCTTGGTGGTAATTTTCTAGAAAAATGCCCTATAGTCAAAAATAAGCCCAAATAAACACGGGCCAACCTCCGCATACCAGCATACAACCTTGCAGAAAGGAAGCCTTATTGCCGGATTTTGTGTGAATGCATCTGATGCCGTGCTTCATCCTGTCTGTCTGTGTGGCTCTAGTCAAACAGACCAGGAGCTCTTTATACATCAGTGACACAGACCAAGAGCAGACGAGAGAGACAGAAACAGCAATGTAACCCGCTCGCTACGTTTTCGCAGAGTCCCGACGTCGCACCTCGCACAGTGCCCAAAGGTTGACGCCCAGAAACGTCCCGAACACAGAACAATAAGAAAGTAGCTACAGGCAGAGGGCAGGGTCTTTGCAGATACAGACATCGCCACACAGTTCTAGTGTGTCATTAAATTAATCAGTGATGATTTAGAGGGATTATTTTTGTTTGAGGAGAAGCAAAAGAAAATAAAGTTCTTCAAAAACCATGTCCACGTGTATACTCAGCCATTTCTGCCGCATTAAGAGTTTCACAAAGCAGAGGCTCAAAAAACTTTTCCCTAGTTTTTTTGTGGTAAATTAACATTTCCGTCTCTCTCACTCTTTAAGGCCCCATGCAGGAGACAGTCTTTGACTTCTGGAGGATGGTCTGGCAGGAGAACACGGCAGCTATCGTCATGGTGACCAACCTGGTGGAAGTAGGCAGGGTGGGTATTAATTACACGTTCGCTCGATCTGCAGATCTCAAATAAGATTACCTTGCCCCCAGTCGACTGACAGCCTTATTGTATCTCAAGGCAAACGGAGCCATCTTTTTTTTTTTTTGTGCATGTGTCTTTGAACAAATGTTTCTGTGCCTGCCTGCGTGCGTGCCTGTGTGCGTGCCTGCGTATACTCGCTGGCTTAGTGAGGCATGGGTCTCGCGTGCCGCCAGCTCTTTTCCCATCTATCTGATCAGTGAGAAGTGAGAAGAAACTGATTGATGGCCTTCATTACCAGAGAGGCATCCAGGCAACTGACTACCGTTTCATCTGAGTGGCTCTATAACAGGAGATTAAACTCGGTTGTAGCCAGCAGCTCCTACCAGGCTCCTCTGAGCAGAAACATCTCTTAATGTTGTCCTCATTGGACAAAAGGGGACTGTTATTGAGTGGTGTGGATGGTTCATAATGCTTAAACTAATGGTAGAGCCTTGACTTTCTTTTTGTTCAATGCAGCATGTGGGCTGCCTCATAAAAAAAAAACCTAGAGCCCTATTTAAGTCATAATTTGTTCCACTTAACTCTCACTGTAGTTCCTCCTGGTTAGGTTATAATAAAATGAAAATGAAGGTCTTAACATACAGTGTAATGCTTTGACTGCCAGGGGATTTTTCTCCAGGAATTTTAAACACATTCTCACTGAAAGCCCCTTAAACAGTGGCACACCTTGATTTTGCTGATGTGCATTTTTGGTGGGGCTTAAATGTAGCAGAGCTGATAATGATTCATGGGCCCATCTCTAGATACCTCATTAGGCCGTTCCTCTACACTAGCTGAGCCCACCCCTCCCCGCCCTGCACCTTCTCCACACCTGCTTAGCTGCGGCGCCGTCCTCGGTGGGCCCCGGCACCCAAACTGTCTATTATATGATCCTTGTCCAATGGCGGGCGGTAGGCACAGTTGGTCACAGTGACGGTGGCTCCACTGAGGGCCCCATAAACTCACTCCGCTGTATCACAGTGCGCCATCTGCTCGGCACAGTTGCTGATGAACTCTGGGAAATCCTGGCACAGACACGCACAGCCTCTGCCCTGCTGGTTTCACACACAGGGGCGGCGCTCAGCGTACTTTGATGTATGAGAGATTTGGTTTAGAAGGTAGTGTGCTGGTGTATGTGATGAGGTGAAGCTGTGTGCTTCTTTTCCATACGTTTTATCCATGAGAGAATGACTTCAAATGCTGTGTACACACAGTCAGACACTCACAAGTGTGCTCACGCAAAAGAACATCTGTGTGTATGCTGGCATAATTTAGCCCAAAGGCTAATTCCCCCCAAACCAGGCGCCTGATTCAGAGTGATCTAATAAGGTAATGGCTTTTGCCTAATTCAATCTGGCTGGAAGCGGACGGTGGATTTGTGATTGTCATCTGGGATTAGTCATCGGGGTGTCAGAGAGAGGGACCTAAAGTCCCCCCTCTGTCTGTCACTCCACAAACCAAAATCTCATTTTATTCCTGATCAGCGCATAGACTCCAGAAATAAAAATTGAATCTAGTTGTGGCTGATGTCGCACTTATCCCTCATCAAAAATTATCATTCTCTGATATACCTCCCTGATCTCAATCTCTATTACCAGCCTTACTCCCTCAGTATCAACAGTTTAATTGAACGGGAGAGGGAGGAGGGAGGGCGGGGCGTAATTTTGCACTCTTACGATACCTAATACAAGTAATATTTCCAGTGGGGTGTTTTAGATTTCTGTTGGGAAATCTGTTTTAAGCAGGTGAGGGTTTATTATTTCATATCATTATTGGATTGTCATTATATCTCCCTTTATCCAACTGAAGTACACTATTTCTTTCATGTTTTGTCCTATTTCTCTGCACTGGTAGTCAAAAATGTAATGTAAAAATGTAAGGTGGACAAATCTAACACCCCCCCCCTACCCCTCCAGTACCTTTTCTGCTCTGTTCCAGAGTTCTGTACAGTCTACCTTTAGACTCATTTTCACATTATCGATGTGAGAATGAAAAAGCAATAATGTGAGAATGAGCTCTCCATCGATACATAAGATTCCCATTTACAGCAGATCCTTGACCGGGGGTCGAAACTAATACGAAGCGAATCTCATTTTGACTTGAAAGAAATGCTTTAGAAACTGAAATATCAGGTGGCAAATGCGAGGTAATGTTATGTGACAATTATCTTTTATTGGAAAAAAATGATGGCCTTGCAACTTCCAGACATTCAAATACATTGTGTGTGTGTGTGTGTGTGTGTGTGTGTGTGTGTGTGTGTGTGTGTGTGTGTGTGTGTGTGTGTGTGTGTGTGTGTGTGTGTGTGTGTGTGTGTGTGTGCACAAATGCAGTGCGAATTGCAGTTAGCATACAGTCTGTGAGGATGTGGTTACAAAACACTTGATTTTGTCACTTTCAGGTGAAGTGCTGTAAGTACTGGCCTGATGATACTGAGATCTACAGAGACATCAAGGTGACGCTGATAGAGACTGAGCTGCTGTCAGAGTACGTCATCAGGACCTTTGCTGTAGAGAAGGTACACTTTTTAACCTCTATTGTCCACTTGAGAGATCTGAAGCAACACTCACTTTTTTTGTATCATCCAACTGCACATTCACTCACCTGGGAGAGCTCAGCACTAGACCTTAACCTCTGGCCATTGAGAACTTTGGCTGAAGAAGTTAGCGTGTGTGCTTAGCTCATAAGCACCTTGAGAGTAGTTGTGTAGTGGTCCAGTTCACCTTTAAAAGTTTCTTTGCTACTGTGGCTTGATTAAAAAGGACTTAGTTCTGTTTCAATGTACCCATGATTAAAACAACTCATTTTTTTAACTACTCACTATTCCTCATATTTGTTTACTTTCTATATAACAAACATAACTCTAGATTTTAAAGCCATTATTTATAATCATTTACAACGCCACACATAATAACATTAAAAAGTAAGTAATTCAAAGATGATACAAACAGAAACAGACCATGTAAACAGTAATCTAATGCATTTCACAGTAGCACATTCCCCCCAACAGTGTTGGCATGTACTGTTTACTTTATCCAATGAAAGCTTTCCCGGTGGTACCCATTGAGACCCTCTCTAACCTGCTGTTCCTGCTGTTTATTTTAAAATATTGGTTAATTAATGTTAAATACCAAACACTCACACTAAACTGTGAATCATTAAAACGCAAAGCAATAGGTTACCTAAAAAGTAAACATAAATTCCAATTTACTAAAACCCCACAAACTGCTCTTTATGTTAAATCCACAGTGCCCAGATTATGTATCTAATGTATAATCCTGTATCTCTGGATGGGCGCGGCATGACTGAAAAGTGCTGCAGTAGGGAAAGAAATAAGACTACATCGGCACTCAACGTCCTGTTTGCTGTTAGATAATGGAAACTTTGCTCAACCCCTCCTTGGCTGCTTTGCCCATGAAGTGTGTGTTTGTATTCAATCCAGCTCTGTATTTGCTTTAGAAGGACCTCTCACATCGTCTGTACACTCGTCTGTCTACTTACCACGTACCCGCCGTCTTCTGCTGTGCCTTGTGTGTTTAACATGATGACTCTGTTCCTCAGAGAGGGGCTCATGAGATCCGGGAGATCCGACAGTTTCACTTCACGGGCTGGCCAGACCACGGCGTGCCCTATCACGCCACAGGCCTGCTTGGGTTTATTAGGAGAGTCAAGTCCAAGACCCTGACCAATGCTGGGCCCATGGTGGTTCACTGCAGGTTGGTGTGCAGTGGAAGTGACCAATGTTTCATACATTTGTTTCTACTCTGTCTAACCACTCTGTTTAGCTATTGTGCGTATCTGTTATTTGTCCTACAAGGTGGTTGATAGTGTTCTCCATTGTTTTATTCAGTCCGTAGATTAAAAACTAGTAGTTCTCAGAATTCTGGAGATTAGATCATAGCCAATATTTTAGAGGCATACCACAAAGTAAAAAGATCAACCTATTAGAAATAAAAAGAATGTTAAGAACAACACTATTTCCTCTGACATGAGTGACAATTGTCTTATTACTGTTAGTACGTAAAATATTTTTAGTTTAGTTTAAGTTTTGTTCTTAAAAGGTCAGTTCACAAAATTTATAAAAAAAAAAAAAAAAAGAACATATTTTCTCAGTTAGATTCTTGTGAGATGACAACATTAGAACTTTTTACCAAATAAGTAGTCCCTAAGAAAGTATTGACTGCAAAAGAGGAAATCTCTATCTTAAAGTGAGGCTATGTAACTTTTACTGAATAGCAGCCTCTGTGGCTACAAGTGGCAACTACGGGATAATAATAAATGCTAAAACATAATGAAAACATAATGTTACAGTCGCACAAGTAGAGATGATCTGTAAAGTCACTGAACTAGTTTAGTAATGTTCATTGGTGTTCATCTTAGAGCTAAAGATGTAGCATAAGCTAACATTAGCCACCATATGCTAGTGGTTATACCAAACAAATTAAGGCTGTAACTTTACAACCCCCTGAGTGTATTGAATTGCTCATGAGTTCAACTTCTCATTTGTTGTTTCTTTTTTCAAAAGTTACACAGTCTCACTTCTGGTTTAAGAAAAACCCAGTCAAAGATACCACTAGCGTTAAGTTAGAAAATGCTTTTTGTGAATTATTCCTTTAAAATATGGCTATTAAAAAAAAATCAGAGTCAGAAAGAGGTTTATTGGCAGGTAATATTTTACACATGCAAGGAATTTGCTTTGGTGATAAGGTGCTACATGTAGACAAACATACAGTTGACATAAATAAATGTAGAAATATATAAATATGGAATAAACAGATGCACGTTATATAAGAATAATAAAAGAATAGAGAAAAATAATACAACTATTTGCAGAGAAAGAACAATGTGGCAGATATTTACATGTGCATCACTCCGGGTTTGTGTTGTGCAGACGTATTGCAATGGAAGAGGATATTGTGTACATGAATATATAAATTCACAAAATATAAAAATACAGAATAACAACGATTAACAATTAACAACAAATATGTGCAATATGCCAGGTTTGTGCATGATATGAAATGAAATAATATTTACACGTGTAAAGACATTTGCATTAATTGAAATGGCCTTGTTAATGAGGCTAGCTACAGATGGGAAGAAGCTGTTTTCTGGCGAGACGTTTTGGTCCTGATGAAACAGTTTGTGTCCAGGGTGGGAGGAGTCAGCTGCAATCTTTCCTGCTCACCTCAGACTCCTGGAGGCGTACAGCAGCCAATCATCTTCTCTGCAGAGCGGATGAGATGTGAAAAAAACACCATTAAGAAAGTGATCTCATCACACTGAAATGAATAACCCTGTGAAAAACCTAGCTATTACAGTCATATTTTAAGAATGCTATACTTACTTAAAAACAGTGCTTTCTATTGCACCCCTGAGATATCCAATCTGTGTTTTCTCCTGCAGTGCGGGGGCGGGACGGACCGGTTGCTTCATCGTCATCGACATCATGCTGGACATGGCAGAGAGGGAGGGTGTGGTGGACATTTACAACTGCGTGAGGGAGCTACGCTCACGGAGGGTCAACATGGTCCAGACTGAGGTACGATAAATCTGTTCCCACACTGGCCTCAGCAGAGCTGGGCCAGTCCTGAGAGACTCATCAGAAAAAGGAACAGTGAGGATGCAGCTTGACAGGCTGTTGCCACCAAATGTGGATTAACTAGCATCTGAAAGTAATTCTTGGCATAAACCCCACTTCTCTAGTGCTTCAGAACAAATGCTCAGAGTTAATAGCAAAGAAAGGAGCTCTCTTCCTGAAAAACATGTATTATTTTTTGGAGAAATTAATCATTACCTGTAATTTAATAGTCACTAATTCTGCAGGATAAGGATCCAGTTGGTAAAGGGTTTAACCGTGACTGATGATGGTCATTATCTTTAAAAATGCACCATAATAAGATTAAATGTTTTGTCAGTCATTTTCAATTGCAAGTTCAAGTGTTTTATTTTTCAAACTGTGGGAATATATTTCATTATGTAACATAACTATCCAAATTTTAATTTTACCTCTGTCTCATGGCTGTAGGTCAAATGCTCTCCAGTGCTTCTTTTAAATCTTGAAATATCACATGAATCATGTTTATATTTACAGTAAATGTTTTTATGCCTACAGCTTGGTATTTTTTACAATCATTTCTCACAAAATACACTGAAGTACACACCCTAACTATTTCCCAGGATGCTTTGGCAATACATTCTATAATAAAAGGGTTTAGAGGCTTGTAACTGAGAGCATTTAGCTAATATGGCGGCTAAAAACATTCCTGGCTCATCCTCCAGCTTTATGCCAATGTGGGCTACCAAAGGACTTTGCGCTTTCCTGAACACCGGCCATCTGGAGGTGTCCATAGTCTCGTTGGATGCATCATTTCACCGTAATTCCCTTTAAATCACAGGCGTCATTGGACTTAATGGGCAAATGTTTCATTGCTGACGTCCGAATTGGGATTTGAGTAACTGGAGACCAAATGTTGTTCACCCTGAGTCACTCTCCTGAAGTTCAGTGACCTTCAAAGTGAGTGTATGTGTGTGTTTTCCCTCGCAGGTGTTCAGACTCGTTGGCACGGCTCCTCAGCCGTGGACAGACACTCACTCTCCAATGTGGTTTAATCTGTCCGCGGAAATGAAAAGCCTTGTTGTTGTTTATAGTTTATGAGCTCAGATAACATCTATCAATCTGTTCTGGTTTGAGCACCGCATTGCCACTGACCCGCTGACCCAGTCCAAGCTAGTCAAACTCTCAGATCAACAGTTCTCATTCTGCACTAGACTTAACAAATGGCAACACATGCTTCTCTGTAAATCTGTAAATCGGTGACCCCTGTGCATGTGTGCGGATTATGGTCCGAAGTGACAAGGGAGCATCAGCTGAAAATGTCACTTCAGAATAGATTTGTATCAAGCCTCAAGCTGTGTCACCATTTCAACTGCTTGACTGATTGATGTGAGGAGGAGGAAATGTGTTGCGATTTCCAGTTTGGTTCCACATGAAGTTGGGGATAGCGGGGGTTGTTTTTGTTGTTGTTAAGACGTCAACCTTGTTCATGCCTTGGTCGTGACAATGATGATACCTCAACCTGGCTAAGGTGACCAAGATTTGAAAGGGGCATGGAAAACCTGAAAAGGTCATGGAATTTAAGAAAATACCTTCTTCCAGGCCTCTAAATATTTTAAGGTTTTCAAAATGTCATGGAATTTTTAGTACCAAAAAATGCAAAAATATGTAATGTAACCTTTGAGCATAGACAATGACAAATATTAGTCACAGAATCTGCCTTAGGGGTAAAGAATAATCATGGTAAGGTCGTGGAAAGGTCATTGAATTCTAGCAAAAATGCAGAGGAACACTGCATTTCTGCTGCTGCTGCTGCTGCTGCTGGAAAAAAATAAAATCATATGTTGTCTGTTATCATGAGTCTCAGAAGTCCAACAGATCCGCAATGAGGATGCTGTTTTTTGCAGGAGCAGTATGTCTTCATTCATGATGCCATTTTGGAGGCATGTCTCTGTGGCGACACCACCATTCCTGCCAGTCAGCTCCGCTCCGTGTACTACGACATGAACCGCCTGGACCCGCAGACCAACTCCAGCCCCATAAAAGAGGAGTTTAGGGTAAGGAGATTTCAAAATAATAAGGCAAATAAATCACTGTATACAAATCCCTAATAAAGCATTATCTCAAGTGCAGGGTAAGTTCAAAACAACAGTAAACATGTTGTCTCTCGATGAATGGTGCAGCCCCCCTCTGGGCCAATCAGTAGCAAATATGTCACCTTGCTTGTGTAATGTGTAATAGTAGCACCCCTCATTGAACCAATCAAAGTTATACGAGATGCATCCCCCCCCCTAAGTTTCATCATAGTCACATCAGGGGAGTCGGAGCTATCGTTAATGTAACTGATTAAAGAATTGCATTGTTAATTACCATATTGGGAGATAATTAGCACACTCAAGACCCAAGTCCCTGCCTTCCTGCATCAGTATGACAGTGTGTAATTCTGATTCAACCCTGACAGACTCTGAATATGGTGACTCCCACGCTGCGGGTGGAAGACTGCAGCATCGCCCTGCTGCCCAGGAACCATGAGAAGAACCGCTGCATGGACGTCCTTCCTCCAGACCGCTGCCTCCCCTTCCTGATCACCATCGACGGGGAGAGCTCCAATTACATCAACGCTGCGCTCATGGATGTAAGTGTCAAACACTGACAGGAGAGCATTTAAAATTTTTTGGACTACTCACTGGCATTTCATTACAAGGTCACTTAAAGGAGCATTCCAGCATTCTTCTAGCTCATTGAATCGCTGTAATTTTAAAGTGAAGAAATGACGCTTAGTCACAAGACAGGAAATTGCTGCCGCCCTGCTCTGTGTGAGCTGAAACTTTCCCACATGTTGCTTTTCGTGTCAAACGATAATTAGAGATGTCAAAGCAGGTATTTTGCCTTTGACAGTTAATGGAAAACATTATGGTCTATGAAGGCTACTGAGTGGTGACGGTGGTAATTCAGCCTCTTATACAATGGATTTCTGTTTTATAAATACCTGAAAGTAAATAGATATAGGCATAAAATATATGCCTTTTTGGGAAATCCATTGTTGCTGTGCCGGAAATATCTTGAGGCAGAACTATAATCTTGAGACTTGAACCATTGTTCAACGACTTTTAGATGTAACATTCACGTTACCACACCACATGAGTGAGATGTAAAGAGACAAGCATCACAAGAGATAAAAAAAACAACAGTCTATAATATAAAATAGGCATATTGCCCATTTCCCAGCCAGCCACCCACAAAAGAGACAAACAAAAGGACTATGTTTATTGAAATTTATAACTAATTTGCTGATATACAAGAGAAATTGAGTCAGACATATAAGACAAATCTCAGGTTTTCACCTGTTGAATTTAAAATGTTTACACCTATAGTATTCATTAAAAGATATATCACAGAGATTGTTAACAGTTGAGTTAAGGTCCAAAGTTTCAGACCTTGGGAAAGGCAACAAAATACAGTCTGGAGGCTGTTATCTTATCTTGTGATCGTCATGAGCAGATGGAGCTCTTGACATTTACATTTTTTAGCATATTAAGGACTTCTTGTCCCTGTTGGCTTAAATGTTAAGGTTCCGTGTTAATTTTTAACCTTGGAAACAGCAGTTCACAAAACAATCTAAATTCTAACAATGTCAATCTCATGACAACTTGCCAACTCCATCTGCTCGTGAAGATCATCCAGTATGACCAAAAGCTCCAGAACAGCTACTAAATCGAGCTTGAAGTGGGATTGTTTTTTTATTATAATTCGGACGAACCCTCATGGACACACCTGAGACTTGACATGGACTTGAATTAACAGCTGTGTTCTCTGTCACAATTACTAAAATGCACCACAGGACAACACAAAAAAACATAAAATGGAATGTGTAGCAATTTTCAAGTATGATATTTATTCAGGTTGGACCTGACGAAGAACACCTTGACAAAGCACGTGTCCACTGATGGACTTTTTGGCTCTTGCCTGGATTGAGCAGGTGACCTATCAGGTACAGGATCCTCTCTGACACCACCGGGCTATCTTTGGGAGCCAGAAACCACATTAAAAGTGCAGTGTCCTAATATAATCTCCCTAGACATGGAATCTCCATTAGAAAACAACGCTCTGCTCAACACCTGAGGCAGGTCAAAGGATGGAGGTCATTTTAAAATGGTTATTGGTTTATTCGTGTTGTCAGCTTACATTCTAAATAATATGCATACGGTGTGTTTAGTGACAGTTTCTTCTTCTATTTACCTCCCTCTCCTCCAGAGTTACAAGCAGCCTTCTGCATTCATAGTGACCCAGCACCCGTTGCCAAACACAGTGAAGGATTTCTGGAGATTGGTGCTGGACTACCACTGCACTTCCATAGTAATGCTCAATGACGTCGACCCAGCCCAGGTAAACCCGACCTGATACGTGTGCGTAGACACACACACGTACACACACATACAATACACAAAATAATCCCCCGAGGGACATTGCAAGGAGTGCACACAGATCCTTTCATCAGACATCTGTATCTAATAAAGTCGCACAAAAGGACAGTGTGGGGATGGATTCAGAGAAAGATTGCTTTTTCCATGATGAACCCAAGGACAAAAAATATAAGGAATGTATTAGTGCTTGCAAACTCATATATGGATATACACAATATGTTTGAAATGAGGTAGATGCTGAGGAGTGGAAGAGGATTTGCTATGAAAGTGCGGCTCGATGGAGAGACAGGCCTGTGGAAGAGACTATCCAGATTTCTCAGCCCGAGGCTCTGTCATAACACCCAGGGATCAAAGCCTGAAGCCAGGCTGCTCTCCCCATCCAAATCCCCTTTCCCTGGGTGACTGACTGACTGGCTGGATAGAAAAGGCCTTTCATTCAATATTCTCACTGTAGCCAGCTAGTCAGCCAGCCAAGGAAACAGCACAGGTGTGAAGGGAGGGTGGGGAGCACACATAGATTGAGACGAGGGAGATGGTAGTTTACTATCTTCTCCATCAGCATCTTTGTTTTTGCATCTGCTGAATTTGTCAAGTTTTGACAGGCTCTCAGAGGAAGCTAGAAAGTGGTGCTTTTGCTGCCACAGAGACTGTATATGTGTTTGCGCTTTTTTGTGTGTGTTAGAGAAAGAGAGTGAGTGTATATTTGTCTGTCCATCTGTACGCTTGTACTCAGGCCTGTTATTTGCATTCTTCTCAGGTAGTCTCTTTTTTCCGCCTTGTTTGTTCATGACTCTGCATGTAGACATGTCTGTCAGTGCAGAATCTGTCCATCTGTGTGTGTACACTTCCACTACTCTGATTTAGTGCTGTGAGGCCGGCGGTGTGCTCTGCAGGTGCATGTTCTTAACTGGGCTTTCTCTCCTGAGGAGCGGCAATAGAGGAGATTTTGCGGCTCTTATGATGCTGTCCCAGGGGTTTATTTCTCCCTCTGTACTTTTCAAGGCTGCTTCCAGAGCAGTCAATAACACTATCAATGACTGCTTCCTAATACTTTTAATTAGGGCTAACTATGGATTTTTGCAGTATAATTTAAGCTGTGAAAAGATAGTGGAAAATTGCTATCAGTGTTACCTAGAAGCCAACTTGACATCTTCAAATAACTTGTTTTGTCCGTCCCACACTTCAAAAGTCGAAAGTATCTGATTTGCAATGATGTACAACAGAGAAAAGCAGCAAATCTAAACATTTCAAAAGCTCAAACCAAACCAAACCCTTAGTGTAGATAGGTAAGCTTTTAGCTGAGTTAACTAAAAGTAATGGATACGCACAATTATATAGAAGTAATGGATAAATGGTTGACCCCTAGTTCCTCCAAAGGCTTGTGACCTCTGACATATGTAGCAATTGTCGCTTTGGATAAAATTAAATGAATACATGTAAAGAGTTAGGTAAGCTTAGCCAGTAGTTACCCGTATTGGATAATAGCACAGTTTGAACAGATTTGATAATATTTGACTTATATTTGAATATGCTAAAAGGATAATCAATTAAAATAAATATCCAAATTAAATGTAAAAGTAATGCGTAAATGAATGCACTATCACAAATGTAAATTAATTATCTTTCAACCATCTTTTGATGATATTTTTTCTTCGCAGAGAAGATTCTCAGATTTTCTCTCAGGCTGAAAAATAAGTTAAAAAACAGCTTTTAAGAAAGGAAGAATTAGTTTTTTTCTAAGGAGATAAGAACAGTTAGCCAAGGTTTTTGAGGAATTTTGGTGTAATTTGTTGAACAAAGGTCATTTGATAGTCACAGTCATAGTACATACAGCACATCTGTGTTTAGTGTTTGGTCTATCAAAAATACATTCCAGCTTTTGTCTAAATGTTCTACAGTGAAGAAGCAATTCATATTTTTAAAAGAAAGTACTTCTCATTTAATTTAGTCCCCATCTTTCTCTCTACCTTGTTTCTTATAATTCATGTCCTCAAACTTTGTATTTCCACTGAAACATTTTTAACATCTATGTGTAAGGAGTTGAAATCAATGTCACGGTTTCAGATAGAATAGTTAGATTCCTAAACTAATGAATCATCTTCCATTTTCTTTTGTTTTTCTTGTGGGTTTTTGTTTTGTTTTGCCTGTGTGTGTGTGTGTGTGTGTGTGTGTGTGTGTGTGTGTGTGTGTGTGTACGTGCCTATTTTGTTTAGTTGTGCCCACAGTACTGGCCAGAAAACGGAGTCCACCGCCATGGACCCATCCAGGTGGAGTTCGTCTCTGCCGACTTGGAGGAGGACATCATCAGCAGAATATTTCGGATCTACAATGCGGCACGGGTACGGTGACACACGAGGGTCATGCTTCAAACTGAAAATCATTTATTTAGGAGGAAATAACAAACACTCAATTTATGTCATGTAGTTCTTCTGCCCTGCTGCCCATTTTTTGTAACTTTTGTAACTTGTCTTCCCTGTGGTGATCACAACAGCCAATTTATTCTGTGACAGCACACCTCACACATCCCACTCATACGCCGGCCTGTCAATTCAAGCTGTGCAGAGTCGTTCTGTTCTTTAACTATGCCACTGCACGAGTGATTGGACCGAGGTGTTATTGCCACAAGTCACATGTCTTTTAGACGGCTTGAGAAATGTTCACGAGTTGTTAAAAAGGTAGAAACCAGGCTGCACTCTGACTTTTCCTTCAACTAACACCTTTTTGGTAGAAAATCTATCTACCTTAGGGTCGGTTCATCTGAATTAAAATAAAACACATCTTCTCACTTGGCAGTAGGAGGTATCCTGCCAAGTAAATACTAAAAAACACAATACACAACCCGTCTTTTTAGAAACAATTTCCTTGTTACGTAGATAATTGTAGACGTGCTTCGTTTTAAAGGGGAATAAGGCAAAGAAGTTGGGAACCAGAGCTCTATATCAGTGGTTCCCAACTTTTTTTGCCGTGTGCCCCACTAAAATAAAGCAGTAATTGTGAATGCTAGTTCTTAGTGGGAACATGATTGGTGAAACTTTCCTTCTTGGTATTTCCTTCTCAGTATTTAAAAAAAATTATAAAGAAAAAGAAATGTCAGAAAAAATCTACCTAAATTTGTTTAAAATAAATAAATATATTTTTCTGTCTTCTTCCTTTAATCATCCTTTGACCGCTCAGATGCATCTTTTATTTATCACGGATTGCCCCCAAATTGGGAAACACTGCTGAAGATAATTTAGAAACATTGCTGTGTAACACATAATTAGAATTATTTTTCTGAAGAAGTAGTCCCAATGAAAGCTGTTGGCAGTGTTTTGACCATCCATAATGAGTAACAAGAACACTGATTCTGGAAAGACAAGTTGTTAAACAGGTTTTTTTTAAACTTGTATTTCAACTATGTGAGCGAACCAAATTCAACTTTTTACTGGAGTGGCGGAAGACATCTCAGAGACAGTTCTCTCACAACTTGGGCAAATAAAAACAAAACTATTTACATGGCAAGACACCACTACAGTGTTATTGTGTTGTGTGGGTGAACTGACCCTTTAACTTTGAGACATCACTGCACAGAAATGGTCCTGACCCGCACCAGTTTCACCTGCAGTCACCTGCGTAAGCTCCTTAACGCTACAATCTACCCGCAGTTGTCAATAATCGCTCCTCATATTAATGGGTTGTAACAGCCTCTGACCGGCAGAGGCACCACCAGCATGTTAAGCGGAACACAGTCTAATCACACATGATCACTGGCCAGTGGTATTGATTGATGTTTCTGAGTGTAATATAGAGTGTCTGTATATTAGAGCTTAACTGTCTGTCTCCAGCAGTAACGGTGCTCATCTATCAACCCGTCTATCTGAGCATTCTTCTCTTTAGTGACTCCCCCTGCCCTTATCCATCTCTTGTCCTACTTGTCGCCATTGAGGCTTAGCTTAGCCCTGCATCTTTACAGTCCGATTGCATCTTTGCACAGCAGCGATTAACCTCCCCCCTCCCTCTGTGTGTTAACCTGGGATAACCGGTGTGTCCTTCCTCTCCAGCCTCAGGACGGCTACCGGATGGTGCAGCAGTTCCAGTTCCTGGGCTGGCCCATGTACAGAGACACACCCATGTCCAAACGCTCCTTCCTCAAGCTGATTCGACAGGTGGACAAATGGCAGGAAGAGTACGACGGGGGCGAGGGACGCACAGTGGTCCACTGTCTGTAAGTTATCACAACACTCAGTGCAGAGGGAAGTTCATTCAATGCTGGCATTAGAAATGAAACATCTCCACCTACTGACTGAAGAGCTTTACTGCATCACAAAACTGTGAAACCCGTCACCCGTCTGGCAGCTTTATTGTCAACCCTAACCTTTCTAAACACAATTTTATTCAACTCAATGTTAAATTATATTTAATTTTCTAATGCTTGGGTTTCTTTGTGACAACTCTAGGAATGGAGGCGGCCGCAGTGGGACATTTTGTGCCATCAGCATTGTGTGTGAGATGCTTCAACACCAGCGCTCTGTGGATGTTTTCCACGCTGTCAAAACACTAAGGAACAACAAACCCAACATGGTGGACCTACTGGTGAGCAGTGTTGCTGCAGCCCTTTTGTCATATTATATCTAATATTAATCTAATACTTGCAAACTATTTATTGTACTTCCAGTTGGAATGAGAAACAGACTAAAAAGAAATCAAAACAGAAGGGACCAAGCTATCCTACCTGTCCTCAGTATGGGTCAAGCTGAATCCGACATTTCCCTGCATGCAACGAATAGCATCTTTTAATTTGACTCTTCATGCCTGGAAAACGCCCACCTCTTTCAAACTCCTCACCCCCAGACTATCTGTCATAAATTGATCATTTCCAAGCCCAAACCAAGATAATCCCTGTTTTCACATGTGGAGTGGTGCTCCCTGCACAGATTAAATTAATCTTTGTGTGTAAAATCGATGGCTTGCCCCTTAAATAATCACTCATTTCTACCTTCTCCGTGGTCAGTAATATACACAACTTTACCGGTACCTGCACTGAGATATTGTACATCTTAACCATTTGATTAATTAATTCACAGAAATATTTACACAGAAATGTTGTTGTCCTTATTGTACAAATTAGAGAGGAAAAATCATTAAATGCTATCTGCACGTTTTTATCTCCATGACAGGAAACTAACCCTGACAAGCGACAAGTGATTCTTAAGTGTTCCAGCATAGGAATACGTCATATAATGTACGGAGGGGGTTGACGGGGAGCTTAAAGTTGCCAGTATAATGGTAATGGTAATGGTCTGTGTCGACCATTTCTGTAACTTTTCAAAACCAGCTATTCAACATTCACACCCGCTTCACATCGTGATTGGCCAGCTGCGCTGAGGTGAGAGGGGGTCCAGGGTTTGCACGTCTTTCAGTCTGCTCTCTTTTTTTCATTCATTATACAGCAGTTTCTTTCACTTTGAGTGTGAACAACCTAGTGCAATGGTTTCCAGGAATGACAGGCTGGTATCCCCATATTTATACGACATTCCGTCTCCCCCCTCTCTATGATGTCCGACTTTTCACTCCGCCTTCCAGTGTGGCTATTCGAAATCAGCATTAACACTTTTGCCTTCCGACATGATTGAACTAGTTCCGACTCAGCATAGCCCGACCCTTAGAGGGGCCCAGCTGCTGTATTTTTGTCCCCAGGTTCCCCCAGCAGGTTGATGCGGCCATGTACATCTCTCTAATGTTTTGTCTGTTTCTCTTTGTCTCCTAGGACCAGTACAAGTTTTGTTATGAAGTGGCACTGGAGTACTTGAACTCTGGGTAACTCGGAGCTACTGAACCCACCAGAGACTTAAAGACTGCAGCTCACATGTGTGCATTGTTCTAAGTGTGTGTGGGTGTGTGTGTGTGTTACTGAAACGACAGGAGCGAGGTACACACACGACTATACATGCAGCTCCTCTGACCAGCTCTGTTCTTGTTCTTCTGGTCTTCAGTTGGTCTAGATGGGAAAGGTAGCAGAGTTGTACAGTGTTAAATATCTCAGCCAGTTTCTGTCAGTACCGGCTAAGGAAGCCAGCAGGAACACAATGAGGGTTTTTTTCCCCTCTACGGTGAGTCGCCTCCTCTCTGGATCCCTCTTTCTCTCTGCCTCTATCTCTTTCAGCTGCCTGTAGTCCCGTGGTTGTTGCCTTGATCCTCATTGGACGACAAGCATTAAATACTTTCCAGTTTTCCGTGGAATGCGATACACTGTACATAATGTAATGTTTTCATTTTATTCTCTCTGACTTCAGTTTTTTCTCAGCTCATTATTAAAAGTCATTAAAGGCAGGAGCTCAAAGCCTAAATGTTACTAAATGTCCTGTAAATGTATGACTTCTATATGATTATTGCTTCATTCTGTATGTTGGGGACAGCTGGCTCAGTCTACATCTGCTTACCTTATTTCCTGTACAGGGATCCAAAGCTTTATTTGCACTTCCATTGAATTCTTGTTGTGCATATTGTACATATTTCTGTAGATTATTTATTCACAGTATGTACTTTTTTTGTGACTTGCAGTAAGTGACAATCATAGGTTCTGTAGGTTTGGTTTAATGACTGTATTGTGTGCTTTTTTTTTGGTCCTCTTGTGTGACAGATTAATTTCATTGTAAAGAAAAAAGATAGTATATAAATGTATCTACAATATAAACATTGGATTATCTATGTCTGCTTCTTTTCTGAGTGAAGCTGGAAAAGATGACATTAGGGGAACATCTACTGGAGAGATTTGGAACAACACCATCACTTCTGTGTTGACAACTTTTTAAAGGTGCCACAGTATTGATTAGTTTTTTAGGTCTTTTTCTTCAGTTATACTGTGTCTGTGATAGGAATGATGGCTTTTTTTCAAATGGGTATAGTTTGGTGTGAAGCATATATGTTGAATGATTTTTAAATCTATCACAGGCTGAACAATCACAATGCAGGACCCTGATTGGACAACAACACCACAGACAGGTAAACCGCCTGACTTGGGACTTTGCAGAAATGCTGTAAATTTCTCTTAATGGCAGATTTTATTAGAGTTTCTGTGAGAGAAACAAATTATGCATTGTGACCAACACATTCTCACTCCCGACTCGTCACATATGGACGCTTTGTCAGGACCCTTTGGCGTCACTTTTAAACACCTTGGGTACCTCTTTAGCATATTTTTTTTTATTTTTTTAGCAACAATAAATATGTAACGTCAGGTTAGACTTCCCAAATAAAACGTTAACGCTGTGAAAACACCATTTTGAAATGGCACGTTGTTAAAGTTAAGAAACATTGCAATTTGGTTAGGTTTAGGCAACAAAGAACTGGTTAGGGTTACGAAAATATGGTTTGGGTTAAAATAATTATGTTTGTCAGTTAACGTAAGTCAAGTAACATTACTTGCGTAACTTATTCAATTTATGTAACCTACGTTACATTTACGTAATGCTACGTAACATTTATTTAAGTAACATAACAAACATGTTGAGTTTGTCTTTCACACGGGAAACAAACACCAGTCTCCCGGTTGAAAGTCCGGTTTCTGGCCCCCATCCACCTCCTTACCCAATCTTTTCTGTTGAATATTATATACCTACCTTTATCTGAAGCTTCAGGGCTTCCCCCACAGAGTTGAACTACACTCTATGGGGATCCCCAGTGCGTTACAAACTGACGCCGACGTGTCTTGACCATGCGTCCATATAAGACAAGTTGGTAGTGAGTTGTTGAAATGGTATTAGGCTAAAATATTTTTTTACTCCTTGAAAAAAAACAAAATTATTCTGACAATGATTTTATTCAACTGAGATCATATAGTGTATGTATATAAAATAAGAAATACTTATTTTAAGGATGCTATAATAGGGCGCCTTTAAACAGAACAGTATAAATGCAGGGGTGCAGTTGGCACTTGCACTTCAATTAAGTTTACCATTTTTATTTTGATGTAATTCATGACAATTTGTAGTATAACACTTGTATAAATATATGTAATTATATGTAATATGTAATTTAATACAGCAGCCCTGCAATAAATACTACCTCTATGAGGGTGGTTATATAAAATGTTTAATATGTTAGAGAGGTGTTTATTTAACTCTTGTAAAGCTTTGAGACTGTAGCAAGTGGTATTGTATTGGCATGCTATATATTGTGAAGTTGTTCCCTGTCATTTTTAAATAAGATTCACAAGCAGTATAAACTTGAAGAAATCTTATTTTCTTTTCATTTAGCACATCAGCTCACTCATTTTCAAAATATTCTTGACATGTCATATTCTTACAAATTATTTTTATATCAAAATATGCAGAATAAACCTGGATGACACTTAGCTTTTAGTCTTTATACTGAGTGATCAGCCTGAATAGACTTGAGCTTGTTTTCAGAGTTAGAACAAAGACTGACCTGAGCATGTCAAGGACCTGCAGCACAGTAACAAAGACTTAAATCATACACAGAGGGCTGATTAGCAAAGTGGCTCTTCAAGTTTACAGTTGAACGTAGAAGAAGGTGAACTGCCTTGTTTGAGGTGGGAAAGTAAATACATAATGGACAATGTTTCTGTGGTTTCTGGAGAATTTGTATGTCAGTTACACTTTGTAGTGTAAGATGTAGTGCGTTTGCACTGGAAAAGTGACAAACCTACTCCCAATATCAGCTTGCATAATAAATCTGCTTGATTTCTGAGTGTGCTGTTGTGCTGTTCTCCCATAATGCATTGCATAAATGGTTATTTATTTAGTAATAAATACATTGTTAATTGGTGGTTGACAGCTCTGGGAACACCTCAGAAAACAAAACAAAATAGTATTACATCTTTGGAAACAAATTTAGTTTTCTGTTTATAAATTTAAAGTGAAAGTGGCATTCCAAAATATGTCCGTAGTTAATTTGATGGATATCCATCAAGTCTTGGATTATTTCCTGTTAGAATTTTTTTTTTAAAGGTTATGTAATGTACATACATTTATAATATACTAACTGCAAAAACAGTATTTTGTGAAAACTTAATATACATACACAGTATGTAAATACTGATGATAATGAAATGGGACAACGCTAATATCAGTCAAATCTGGCGGAGCCTCTGTGCAGGTAAGTGCCTTCTTATTCATTTGGATTTTTCTACTTTCTTCTAAAATAACTGCATAAGCAGAAGGGAAGCAATTAACTGAGACATTTAACATGTACAATGATACATGCAGGGTGCGATTTGCATGGGGGGGTGTGGGATTCCCCCTGTTTACAGATCACACTTTATTTGGGTGGTCTGCCTGCCTTTCATTTATTAAATTATTGTGCAAGAAAAATGCTCTACGTGGTATTTAGTCTCAGATTTGTTAATGCTAAGTACTAACTTGTCATAATCATAACTTTCATGCAGAACAACTATAGTTCAACATTTCAAAAGTTTGCTGGTTGGGGCGTCACTTGTGACGGCACATTCGGTACGAGATGAGAATATATTTTAACAGTATTTTGAATAAATATTCGATGCTGAAATATATTAATGAGGGGGGTCTGGGGGTCTTCCCACAGAAGACTTTGAGCATTAAATATTTGATTTCCTGCAATCTGGAGAAATTTTTTGCACCAATTTATGGTGGAAATGTCTTTATTAATATGAAGGTAAACAACATTAAGGTGGCAGGTGAGGTTATATAAAAATATAATACAGTAATCAGCAGCTTGTTGTTTTAGCTTAAGTTATTTTTTTTGGACATTTGTTTCTTGCATGTTTTCTTACTGTGCATTCTTTCATTTATTTAACATTTCTTCAGCCATTCAATGGCTCCAACTGCCAACAGTCATAAAACTGGGGTTTAAAACCCTGAAAGCAACAGAAGAATTATAGCTCTTTCAACTGTGCACACATTGCTTTAGGGCACATCAGCAGCACTAAAGAGGAGATAATCTCAAACATTCCAGCTAATTCACCAGACATTTTAAGGCTAACGTCCAAAGAATCAAGCCTTCAGTCACATTCCTGCATATAAGCTTGAGAGTACTGATTTTTTATTTTATTTTTTTAACTGTCTGTCTGTAACATCCCTATGGGAAGGATTGAAATGACATAGCTTACATAAAATTGTTTGATGGACCTCTGTGGGGCTTTATTTAATTTGCACTGATTGTTTAGCGAAATGAGAACAGTAGGAGCTAATTTCATCACTCTTTGTAAAGAAATTCTTATTTTACCTGGTTGAAGTTGTCTTGCTGCAGTGATGTAGAGGTGAAACCTGACACTACTGCTACTACTGTATTACTGGGACCTGACCTGACATCTGGGCATCAGGTTCAACAGAGCCCACATCTGACCACATTCTGCAAGCTTTCAACCACAAGAGGTCAGTGAAAAGATGCTTTTCAGTTTGGTATTATGCTGCTCTTGAAAAATAATAGGGTGTTGTAATTGAGCATATATTATGCAAACAACATGGATCTCTAGGCAATTCACTTCAGTCCCAGAAATACAGCCTTGGACGACTAATTAGCAATTCACTATGTAACAAAAAACAAATAAAATTTCTTGCATTAACAACTGCAGGTTCAGAGCTTTTTAGAGCTTTTTAGCTACAGGAATCCCAATCCTTAAAAAGTGTGATATTAGGCTTTTATTAGCTCCAAATGCACTGGTTTGTCTATGCAGGCTGCAGAAGCACCTTGAAGACTCTCTGCTGGGCAGCAGGAATGACTCTTTGGCACATGTTCATGGAAGCTGAAGGTCTTATCTTTTCTCTTCACAGAATGTTCCAGCTGGTCAGAGCTACAGGCGATGTGGCGCCAGGGATGGTTTCATATTTCATTGCAGGACTGCTGCTGAATAATTTCTGTTCACACATGGAGACCGGGGGAGCACGATGAGTCGGAGTGTGGAAGGAAGGGAGATGGAGGAGATGGGGAGCTGCTCCTGCTGCTGAGGCTTGATGTGAGGTGAGCTTCAGGGAGAGTTCACACCAGATGTTCCCTGAGCTGAAGTCCAGAAGCACGGAGACAACATATGGACACATGCATGGAGAGCTGCTCTGTAATTTATGTCGGCTGCAATGAGCATCAGAGATATATATTACTCAAAGTAAAAGAAAATAATGAAAAGCCAAGAAAAGTTAATTGTGTTGTCCCCCTGTCATTCATCTGGGCTTAAGACTTTAACACAGTACATGTTGATATTTTCAATAATTATATAACTAAATGGTTTGTTGTGTGCATATATGAATTACAGAATGTGCCTACCGGCCACATTCCCAGAGACCCCAAAGTGTCAGGGGGCTCTCAGGGGCCATATTTTGAATAATGTCCTGTGTTTGTGCTAAAACAACCACAAAGTGAAGCAAAAAAGACTTCAAAGAGACTCTCATCAACTTCCAAGAGACACAGAAAAACCACAGTGTGACTCAAAACGTCCACAAAGAGACACAAAGACACTTGCGAGGACCAGAGACTCAAAATGACTTCAGAGACACAAAACAACCATAAAAAGAAATTTAAAAATACCATAAAGCGACTTAAAACTACTACAAAGACATGCAAAGCAACCACAAAGAGACACAAAGACACTTGCAAGGACCAGAGACTCAAAACGACTTCAAAGCCACACAAAACACCCACAAAGAGAATCAAAGTCTCTCATAATGTCCAAAGAGACTCATAACAACCACAAAGAGAAACAAAGCCACTAATAATGACCAAAGACATTCAAAATATCCACAAAGAGACACAAAGCCACTCATAATGACCAAAGAGACTCAAAACAACCACAAAGAGACAAAAAGCCACTCATAATGACCAAAGAGACTCAAAACAACTTCAAAGAGACACAGAGTCACTCATATTAACCAAAGTGACTCAAAACAACTTCAAAGAGACACAAAGCCACTCATAATGACCAAAGAGACTCAAAACAACCACAAAGAGACACAGAGTCACTCATATTAACCAAAGTGACTCAAAACGACTTCAAAGAGACAAAAAGCCACTCATAATGACCAAAGAGACTCAAAACAACCACAAAGAGACACAGAGTCACTCATATTAACCAAAGTGACTCAAAACAACTTCAAAGAGACAAAAAGCCACTCATAATGACCAAAGAGACTCAAAACAACCACAAAGAGACACAGAGTCACTCATATTAACCAAAGTGACTCAAAAAAACTTCAAAGAGACACGGAGAGTCTCAAAACAACCCACAAGAGAGAAAAAGACCACAAGAGACAGTCTAAAATGGAGAACAAACTCATTGATACTCACAGCTTTGTACCACAACCTCAATTATAATGTGACAGTGAGTTTAACTTTTATCTCAGACATCAGTTTGCAAGACTCTAGTGTAATATTTTCCAAGATGGTAGGCATGACATTTCAGAATGAATTTTTTATGAGCTGCAAATGAGAAGAGCAAGGTTGCTGCTGCAAATGTATTGGAACTGCTTTTGTGTCATCACATGTCCAGGAGATGGCAGCGTAGAGCAGGCAAAGCTCTGAGCCACACAATGTCAGTGAAAGTCAACAGCAGCTAGGGGGGAGCTCTCTTCACTCTGTTATAGACACAGTTTGCCTTAAGTCTCCGCTTGCAAATGCATATTCAATAAAATAAATGAACATGTTATTCCCCAAAAGCAATATTTCATGAATTCTGGAGTTCATAAAAGAGTTTAATATGTGAAAAGACTTGTTGATGATAAGAGCTGATATTTCAGGTTTGTTTTCATACAGGTAAGGTTTGTATTGTAATGCAGATCATTCAGCACTTCCAACTTTGTATCATAGATAGAAAGATGTAGATATAGATTGCATTGGTCTTTTTCTCCATCCTGTATATGCATATTAAATTCATGAATGTAATATTTTCTCACACTCTGTCTCCTCTGCGCTGATGTAACAGTGTAATGAATAAGCCAATGAATAATTAATGTCACAGCAATGAAAGTTTAAGCGGCGTATTTTCTCATAATCAAGATGCTCACTGGATTGCAGGCAAACAACTCTCCAGCACTGTCACATACATCACTGCAGATTCTCACACGCGTGCACACATGTAGCACAAGGCAACTGCAGATCCACACACAAAGGGTCAAAGGGTAGCTGAAGCAACTAGAGCACAACAGTCTGTTTCCATCTCCAGGGACTGGATTATTCTCTTTTTTTCTCTCTTTTTCTCTTCCTGACACCCCTCCCCCCTTTCCTTTTTGCACAGACTGGACTGTAAATCTGCATGAGAGCTGAAGTCTTCACTTGTCCTCGTGGCTTTCTATTCTGCACCACTGACATGTTCTGAACAGGCTAAATCTCAAAATATCTCAAATTTTTTATCATTTAAAACCTCCCAATCATTCCTACGTCCTTGTTCCTCTATTGGAGAATGATGCAGCAGCTGTTTTGAGCTGACTTCCAATAATTCAGCTTTTTGCTTTCAGTTGCAGCCCTGTCATCGAGCGTTTTCCAAGGGGGAGCAAGCAATCAATCACTGGACCAGCTCAACATACAAAAAGCGCCCCTGTCGAGATCTCACATCTGAGCCAAATCCATATCTCATACTTCCTCCATTTTCATGCAGATGGAGGGGAGACGGGAGATAGTAAGATGTCTCTGCGCTCCTGACATTGTTCCTATCCCCCTGACAGTTTGATTTGATTGCAGTGTCAGCCCTCTGAGCTGGCTGCTGCTGTAGTACTCTTGGTTAGAGGCTGGTGAGAGGGCTTCAGAAACAGTGTTCCTGGGTGCAGATGTGGCATACATATTTCAGTAGTTTGAGACTACATATTTTAGAAGTTGCAAGCTCAGTGTCAACCCACAAGTGGATAGCCTAGTTTGGTGTATGGCTGGCATATTGCATCACTCTCTGCCTGTCTTTTGTTAGTATAACAAGCAAACATGTATGCACACACACGTACAGTGATGTGGAAACATCATTCTCCATCATTTCAAAAATCCTCAAGATGCAAACCGATATTGGAAATCTGCCCGAGGTCAAGGCCTTATCAAAGTCAATCTAATTTCCTGGGGGGGGACTACTTGGCCCCCATGTTGCCGTGGCAGCCAACAGCCACTTTCTGCATATGATCAGTCTGTTGCCATAGCAGCCCCGTGGAGCTTTCCTGCCAGTCAGTCTAGCAGAGAAGACGAGTGAACCAGCGGTGCCCCCATCCAGAGAGGCCTGCACGTCTTCATCTGTTGCCATGGCACCGTAATAGCATTCTGGATAGATTTGGCATGGCAGGGAGTCAGTTCCTTTATCTTCCAACGCATTATATTGAGCTGAGCTTGCCTGTGTTCGGTGCTCGCAACATGGTGAGCAGACAAAAGGAGCCGAGGGGGGAGATGGTAGATGTCAAGATAGTGGATCTATATTGAGATCTAGAGCGGCACTGCCCTTAGATGTGAGGTGTGCTCATCGGGTACTAATTAGGAGGTACGTAGAGGTGGTGGATGTTAGAGAGACATGCCTGACAAGGTTACCTGGAGTGGACTCTCTAGCTGACTCACTTTGTGTTACAATGACTGGATGTGTGAAGTCACATAGTTCATTTGCAGTGACGATGTACTGAACCAATTCAAATGTGTGCAAGCAACAAGGAAGTCAGAGAGGAAAGCATTTCCAAATTATAATTTTAAAGGGTCAGTTCACCAGAGAAAAAAAACTTTTACTGGAATTAAATTCCCCTGGAGAAGAAATTTGAAAACTGTTGACATGTTGACGATGTATTGTGTGGATTATCCTGAGTAACTGGGGCACTGTTACTCGGTGTATTGTGTGGATTATCCTGAGTAACTGGGGCACTGTTTTTGGAAAGAAATGTAGCTGTTTAATTTTTTATATGTCCTCCATTGTATACTGTGTTGGAGGCAGAATTATAAGAGACAAATATCTCAAAAACCTTGACAAATAAAACAAAAACTACCCACTTGATCATCACCTGTAGGCAATTTCGCTAAATGTGGGGATTTTTTGCACTTTTTGGGGACCTCACATGTTTTACCCAAAAGGTGAAAATAAAATGGTGGAATAAAAAAAATGAAAATTGTCCATTTCTCTTTTTTCCTCTTTCTCTTTTTCAAGTCTTTGTGTTTTAGTCAGTGATGGACAAAACACCCAAGGTAGATTATATAACTGTTCACCTTGAGATGAAGGGTGCTGCATTTTGCAATGCTAGTTCTTCATCTCCTCACTGTCCCTTATTACACTGGAAGAATATAAGCCTACCTAGCCAATCAAGATGACCCTATGCAACCTTACTGATATTGGCACCACATGAAATGGCACCATTACATAATTCATGATTCTTCAGCTCAATAACAACACAGCTAAGAATGACTTTATCCACTCCTCGTCATGGCTGTTCTCTCTGTGGATCCTCATTGCCAGTGCTTAACATGCAGCTGTGGGGACGGCTGGGCTTTGCCTTTAGTGAGATGATGGCAGTGCTGGGACTACATCCATCACTCCCACCATTTGGTAATCTCACTGTAATGACAAAGAAGTTTTCCAGACCAATGCTACTGCTGCTGCTGCTTCTTTCAGAGAAGGAAGAAAACTACATGTAGCTTGGTAGAACCGGGCGACATGGAGCTGTCTCACGCCATATGAGTGGCCACCTTAGCCAAGTGTAAACGTGTTTTTGCAAAATGAGTTTACATCTGACATAGAAGACAAAGCCTCAGCATCTTCCAGGCCCTCAAGAGAAGAAAATAGCCCACTATCCTTGTTTCTGCCTACATTTTGTAGGTCTCTGGAGTGGTTCTTTCTGTAGTAGAGAAGCTACTTTACGCTTTCCCTGCCTTCCATCTGATCTCCATCCTCATGCACAGCCATCCATCATTAGGACCTGAAGGGCTAAATCCTGCACATCCTACCATCAAATGTATGAGTCAGCAATTTATTATCATGTCAGGCTTTACAGGGAGGTCCTTCCCCACTCTTAAGGCATATCTTTCCAGATGTTAGGAGGCAGCATCTGGTATTAAATTCATCTGCCCCTCAGTGGGAATTGCCTTCAGGAGCTCCTCCTTCTGAAAGGAGCTGTTTAAGTCCTTCAGGCAAATCTGTCACAAGAGGAAGAGATCTTCTCCTTCAGCAAAGAACAATTAAGCTACACTGGCAGCACTGATCACAGAGACTGGACAACTGTGTGATGAATTTCAATTCAAGTCACAAGATGATGGCGTCAGTCAGTGTGTCACAAAATGTGTCACAAAATGTGTTTTTTTGGCTTGGTTTCATCATTTAGGCCAAAAACAATTTACCTTTGAGGTTTAACGTGGGGGTGGCGATGGTGCATTAGATAAAACACATGCCTTTGGTGTGAGAGACCAGGGTTCAATTCCCACTGTGACACATCCATCAATGTGTCCCTGAACAAGACACTTAACCCTTACTTGCTCCAGAGTTCCTCTGACGTATGTAGCAATTGTAAGTTGCTTTGGATAAAAGCATCAGCTAAATGACTAAATGTAACATAAAAGCCAGACATGTGATATTGTTGATTACACACCACATCCACGTCACCAACATAACAAAAAATACTTTTATCGCTGAAAACAAGAATGAACCATGTTAGCAGCTCTGTGAGGCTAATAAGGAACAGCAGTGCTTTGGGCTAAATGCTTACATCGCCATCACCATCCAAAGACTTGCGGCCTTGGTTGCTTGGTGACCGTAAATTGTCTATGTACCCCGCCTTTCACTTGATGGGATTGGCTCCAGCCCCCCACGACCCTGTACGCAGGATAAGCCGTTGACGATGGATGGATAGATGGAACAATATGCTGATCAGGCAGGTGTCATGTTAACCATGTTCACCATCTTAGTTTAATGTGCTAATATTTAGCATTAACAGCTGATGGGAATGTAATTAGTTTTGCAGGTATTTTAACAAATACATTTTTTGATCTGATTAAGGGATCACCAAAGTTATTACAATTCTGCAACAATTGTTTCCAGCTCATCCAATAGTTGTTGAGATGTTTCACTCAAAACCACAAATGTTAACCTCATGGTGGCACTGCAATGTCAGCCTCATGGTGAAAGTGCAGGGGATAACCAAAGTCATTAGAATTTACCTCTGGGGAACAGCGTCTGTGCAATATTTCATGGCAATCCATCCAAGAGCTGTTATATTTCAGGTAGAACCAAAGTGGTGGACCTACCAACAGACTAACAACGCCATCCCTAGAGCTTTGCTGCTAGCATGGCTAAAATATATATGGTATTTAAAGCAAAAGGCTTCCTGTCATGTGTAACAGCAAAAAAAAACTTGAGTTTAGCAGTTGTCGTTTGGACTACTGCAATGCCTTACTCACTGAGAGAAAGGCTGTGGGCCTATACCAGAGCAAGTTTGATTAAACTTCACACTCTGATGAGTTTCAGCATTTATTACAAAATTTTACAGCACCTCCCTGACCTGCGTGTCAAGTATGAACTTATCAGGCATCTTAAGTCATCTGGCACTGGCCTTCTGGCAACGTGGTTCCACAAGCCAAATCAAAAGTTGGCAACATTATTTATAGTTTTTATGGTCCTAGCTGCAAAGATTTACCAGTTTTCAATAGATGTGGTGCTAGATTAAAGCTGCTCTAATCAATATTTTTATAATAAAAATGGATCAAATAACAAAAGCAGTAGCTTGTAGTGATAAACCCAGAGATTTATTCACCCGACTCAGTTCACCTCAGCTCTCTCTCTCATATCAACATCTTTCAGCTCGTTGTTTTGGTTTTTTTGGTTCACTCTCATCATTTCCAGATACAGCAGGCAGTTGTTTCTGGCAAAAGCGCAGATAAACCAACTGTATGCTACCGGCCGAGCACCAAATAGGTGACAGACACACTTGTTAGCGACTAGCTGGTTAAGCAATTGGCAGCTAAAGAGCCAGATATTTCCCTGCAGACCAATAACAGAGCTAGAGGGAGAGTGAATATTGCACTTCATCAGTTGACCTGAAACAACTGAAACAGGAGACACCAAATAAATGCTAATACTTACGCTTCGTATCTGTTGGATGTTAAAATAGGCAACTGTTTGCTTAAACATTCACCACATGTCAGTGTTGTGTTCACAGCACATTGCGCCACCACAAATGGCAAAAAAAAGAATATTAATGTGGGTTTAATGTTGTTTAAAAACAGACTGAAAACATTCATTTCCCTTCATGCTTTTTGCTTCCCTGGGAAGCACCTTGTATCTCCACTGGAATTAATTTCATGTCACATTATAATACAGAAGATCAATGAGAGAACAGGTTGTGTAACAATAAGACCTCTGACCTCTCTTTGAACCTTAGGGATATGAGAATAACACATAATCAATATGCTGCCAGTGTGTTGAAGAGAGGTCGCAATCATACTCTTTGCAGTTCTTTTGTTTTTTTATATTTCTCATTTATGGTTTGTGGTTAAGAAAGGTCTCAATGTAGGTCAATAATCCAGTATGTGGAATGATATCACCTATGAGTTGAAGTTGAAGATGAATTTTTCTCATCAGAATACATCACTGACATGTTACTCAATTCGTTACTCAATTCTCAGTTTGCAGAGGAAAAATTATAATCTTCTGGATACACTCGGACAGCTAGGATTTTCGGCTGTAAAGATTAATTTGCCGGATAACACAAATGAGTCTGTGCCCTGCAAAGGCTTAGTTCATTGGGACATGTTGATTAAAACATTAGCATATGAAAAGATGAATGACCTCAAAGATGCTCTGGATAAAAGCAGTCAAAAGTGGTTGTGTTAGGTCGACCACCGAGATGAAGCTCTTCTGATTGGGAACACATTCAGGCAGTTGCTACACAACTGGAAATGTTGTGATGAAGATAAGTGACTAATGTGGCAACCATATGCACTGATGCAAGAAGTCGGATGAATAAGAAAATCAGTTTTGGAGACAATCCATGGTGTCAAATTTACAGCATACCCGACTCTCCAAAGTCAAAATAATATAATGAAGTCCTATCCCAGCAGTCACATCTATCTATTATTTACTGATGTTTTTGTGTCACTTACTCAGTGGAGCCTTTTAACATGATTAAAGAGCTTCTCCAAAGAAAGATCGCTCTGGGGAGTTTGCTTGTTGGTCTCCCATCAAACCACCTAGTCTCCACATTCCTCTGACACAAAGTTGAGGTAACACCATATGTGTCGCACAACTGAAAATAGAAATAGGAGAGGAGCTGTGAAAAAGACAAACTGGCCACATTAGCCTAAAATCCACTTATAGGATTGTGCTGAAATGATGAATGACTTCTTTGCCATAGCCTACATGTTTTTAAGACTCCGAGTCCTTGTTTAATTCTTCTTGTCAGACCCAATGGTCTTGTTTGCTCCCCAGCTTGTTTTTTTAACAATGCAAAATATTCAGTTGTGTTCCTTCATTAATCATGCAATGAGGCTAACAATGCCTTACCTACTAATCATCCAAAAAAACACCAAAAATATCAACATTTTTGCTTCTTCCCTTTTCAGCCTTTGAGTGTTCTTAGAAGTGGTGACGTAACTGAAGGTCATGGAGCCTCATGCAGCCAATGCCAAGACACCACCATCCTTCCACTTGATTTACCTGCTTAGGTAATATTGTGTGACTGCTGCTGTATCCATGGCAATGAACCCCTGCTGATGCCCTCGACCCGGACTCCTCTGACGGGCTGATTAGCATGCATGGTTGAGGCCTGAGCTCTTCCCTGATTGGTCCTGTCAGCTCCTGGCATGGGCTCTGGCTCACCCCTGCAGAAGACCCAGCTGGCTGAATGCCCCCCTCCCATCATGCTCACGCCTGCTGTATTCTACATGACTGGACTCGTCCTCTAGGACCTAGGAGAAGCGTGCTCCTGTACAGTCAGTGTCAGTGCCAGCATGTTTCACTGAATCACATGCAGTGATGCTATCTTTCTATATATTTGCTGTAAATGTTTAATGTGGGGATCAGCATTTGCAGAAGATGAATGTCTAAATCTGCCACAAAGAGAGGTTTTCTTGGACATTTGGCCCTGCTATAAAAACTGCCAACAACTTATGTCATCACATTTCCTCTGGTTTCTCAGGGTGAGCTCTTTTCATTGTTTCCTCTATCTGTTGCCTTTTTGCAAGTCACACCTTTTGAGGGGGCGACATACAAAGACGGCAGCTGATAAAACATTCGCCGTTAGCTGTCACTTTTGCCCTCTCATTTGATTCTCCACTGCCTCTGTCCCAGCCCTCCAGCCCAGATAAAAAGGAACCTCTTCTAAGGTGTTCCGGGAGGCATTATAAAACGGTTGCCATGGATACGCAGTCTGAACAGGCTCCACATACAGGCAGCAGAAAAGGAAGTGGCAGATGCAATATTTCACATTTTAAAAATTTTCTTTTTTCTCTTGTCACCACACAAGCTGATGGACTGCTGCCAAAGATCAAGACCTTAAAAATAGGTCTGTAAGGTTTCTTGTTGTGTTTCCATTAGAGGGACTGTTTGCTTCTTGCTCCACAGAGGAGGGATGAATGGTATTTTTTCCGCCTCATTTCGTCTTTGTTGTTTTCTCCCTGAAGAGATGACCTATATTATTTAGGATTGAAGATCAAAGAAGGCTTTTCTCACTGTGATCCCATGAAGCTCGCATCTTACAAGCCCCGAGAATCAGCCCCTGATTGCGCAACTGCCTCACTGCACTGCAAAAATTGGCCATGTAGCCAAACAGTGGAAAAACAGCTTCTATTTAGCTGCTCAGCCTACAGGATTCATGATCCTGCAGTTTAGGAGGAACAGAGCTTTTGATGTGGAGGATTGTAATTACTGTCTTTTCTTGAGATAATGTGAACTCTGCTCATTGCTGTTTATTATCCTCTGCATAAGCATTTTCTGAGAAGGTGGTGGAAAAAATAGTTTTTACATTTTCTTTAGGCAAACTTTGGCACAACTCAGTTCAGTCTTAAAAGAGTTGTCTGAGTTCCCTAACCAGGGCTATCTTCCATTACAGGAACATGTTACATCCATATTTTTCCCACAAATTCCCATTAGTGTCACCAGCCGGTGATATGTGGGCTAATGCTGGACTATATTCATGTTCAGGTCTTTGCTTGCCTATTCATTAGCCATTTATACAGTGGAAAGGAAAAAAGGTCACAAGTGGGAACGGGCTACCTGCTGGGAGCAAGTGTTCACCTGCTGCTCTCCACTCCCACCCGCCCATCCGTCCACACACCACTGATCCCTTCTCCTCGGTAACCCAACTACAGTGGTCCCTGTGCCTGCTACAACTGGGTGTTTCGTTCCATTTCCAGTGCTCCACATGATGTCAGAGACGCATGGCTGCCGAACATAGAAACGGGTGGACAAGAAATGCCCATATATCTCCACGACCTGTATCAGTCGCTAGGCTGTCATGCATCACATTAGCCACAACCAGAAGCTGCAGGTCATTCATCAAAGGAAGGTCTTCTCCCTACAGTACCAGAGCTGATAATGGTGCAGATGATGGTTACGGCGGGAAACTCTGATTTATGAGGCGGCCCATTCTTTCCCTTCAGTCCCACACACACCATTCTGCCGCTGTAAATACTTACTAGAGCAACAAATGTGTGTCAGTCCGCAGCTGAAAATAGTCCCCAATAAATGCAAGAATTATTCCTGTTGGAGTAACATTTGCTATAAACGATAAATGCCCAGCTGTTTTAGTAATTTACTCAGCCTTCTGTAAAAATGAACATACTAAACTTTCTACAGTTACTACTATTTGTGACCTATGTTCAAAGATTTACAGCTTTAGTAGGGACCAATAAAAAAAAATAATAACCAGTAAAAATTGTGTTAAGTATTGACAGACGGACCAACGCATTGTTGTCCTTTTCATCGGAATATTGTTAATAAGGAAATTATAAAATAATGCCATCCTTATCCTTTAGCCACTGATTGCATGTCTAACCAGACAAGAGGCAGATTCGTCATGCCTAAACAACTTAGACCAGAGCAGTTCTTTACAATTTAATTGATGGCTCCCCGTCTCCCTCAAATCTGTAAAAGCTCTCAGCAACTGTATCTTCCTTTCTAAGGCCTCAGAAGGGAGCACGGCTTTTATCTCTCCAACTGCAAAGCCCTCTGACTCCTGCAGCAACCAAGGCGGTAATGATGACCATGTCTCCTGGAGGGATTTGATCTCTTGCTGAGCCCATATTCCAAGTTTCCACATTTCCAATTAGCCTGTGTAGCCCAAGCTTAAGATATGAAATGAACCTACTGCAGCCTCCTGATGCTGGTTCAGATATATCTCTTAACTGTTAACCAGCATATTGTACACAGAAAGAGTGTCTGAGAAGTAAAGGAAGCTAGAGGACAATGTGTAACGGCTTGAATGTCTTCCTCTGTGCTCTGGCTGTGCAGACACAGAGCAGTAACAAAGCCAGTTGGATTTCAGGAGGAGATCCACTGGAACTATTTTTGACACCACAGTATATGTGAGCCCTACCGTTGTGCACCGTCTCTTGGGATGCCTGTATGTGTGAGTGATGATTTGTTTGTTTTTTTGATAAGCATCAGAAAATGGTATAGGAGCAAATCTCATATGGATTGAATAGAACTGTGTACAGGAGACACATTGTTCAAGGTGGACAGGGCGGGAGAGTGGCGGCTTAAATAACCATGACAGACACGATATGATCACTGAGGAATAAATTGAATTACTGCTGCAGTATGGATAGGATTGCCCCTCCCAACGATAAAAGACACAGCATTGGGAGAGTGTGACATAACCAAAAGCTCAGCATCACTCTAGTCGCTCTTTCTTTGATATCCCTCTTTTCTCTACCTCACATTCCCTTTCTTTCTCTTTCTATAACAGAGAATGCTCGCTTCATCACCATGCGCTAGGTGAGTTTAATTACCTGGGGGCGTCTTGATAAGAAATGATGAAGTATGCGAGGGTAAAGTCATCAAGGCAAGTCGGAAAATCTGCAGAAATAATGTAAATTTTTTTGCAGCTTCTGCAAGAGTCTGCAATTTAGTACTCTTTCACCTGTAGGTCATGGAAACTACTTTCCCATAACAATGAGGTCGCAATAACCTGAATATTTCTCTATAGTCCTACATTGTGAAAAGACTGATGAATTAATTTTTCTCCTCTCTATTGAATTAATTACGCAGAACAGGTGCTGGCAAGTCTCTGACACACTAGACACTCTTAACAAAGATCCATTTGAGGGAGCTCAAATGAATACCAGACCTGGTTTTCTGGGTGGCAGAAGTGAGATCTGTCTGAAATACAGAGGAAGTCGAAAATATATCAGGCTCCACGTGTTGTAATTCTGGAAGCATTTTCTCAAACTGATTAGGGATTTGATTCAGGAGTTGTCGGGGGGGAAGTAATCTCTTGAATGTTCTGCTGGGAGAATGATGTGAAGATGATAAGGGTGAGGGTGTTGACTGGTGTGGTTTCTGCACCCAAAATTGAAAAGTGTATTTCCAAATGTATATTTCCAAAGTCTAAAATAAAAAAAACATATAGTAAACATTTTTCAGCTACTTTAAATGAGTAAGATAAGGGTATGGGGAGACTTGGACAGGCTGGTGAGGTCAAGTATATTATGGATTACATTTTCACAGAATGTTGAAATGACCAATCTCACCCAGTGATTATAGTGACTGCTGACATTCTCTGTTGGATATCTTGGAACAACATATTTTGTAATATCTGTTGCATTTGTTCACAGCAACAGACATTTAAGACAGTATAAGCTCCTGTCAGAAGCTCGGAAACATCTGTTGTGAGTCACTGTAACTTCCTATATTGCACAAGCTTAGAGCTGCTCCAAACTTCCAAACCTTCAGACCTCCCACCCGTTAACACCATGGATTAAAGACAGCTCTCTAAAACCCCTGGATTATTTCCCATGTATTGTGCATACTTTGACTCCCACTGCGGAATGCACACACTGGAGTTTTCTCCATTCCTTTTGCTAGTTTACGCCATAAACAAAACACATTTCTGGGTCATAAATGTGCAGTCAGCTCTCTGGAGCATCAGCACTATTCATGCCCCCACCCCCCACCCCTAAACCCTTCCCAGTGCATAGCTGCTGCCTCTGTCTCCAGTCTCACATCACTAAAAACTTGTTAAATATGGTGACACAGCAGGCAATGTAACCCTGGGCAGAAAGGTAGGGGGGGGGGGGAGCACATGATGTAAGAAATGATGACTGGTGGATTTAAATGTGCCTGTTTCTCTTCTCACCTATGCTGTATGTGCAGTTTGAAACCTATAACACTGTAATTAATTCATCCATTGTATGTATCAGAGGTATACCACATGCATATTAGTAGCCTGTGTGTTCCTTTTGTTATTGCTGTCCAGGCCATTGTGCAAAAATCATAGACTGCAAAAACTGTCATCTGCATAATAGACGATCAAGTTTATTTCAGCAGGTTAGTGGTTGTTGTGTCCAGACGTGGGGGGAAAAATTTGGAGGAGAAAAAATGTGCAGAAGCGTTAGGAGTACAAGACAGTATGATAAATGTCCTGGGCAGCCCTCTTTTTTTCACGTTGCCCAATAATCACCACCAATGGAAACGCAGTTGGCCCGCCCCTGCCGGTCTATTGTGAGTCTGCGTTCAACTGGAAACCACTCTTCCAGCCTTGGCACGATAGTGGCGCACCACGACATGCACAGCTGAACGAGGAGTGCACCTTTGAAGATGCTTGATTGTCAAGCCACGATTTCTGGTAAGAGCCTAGTTGTTTTTTTTATACGATTTTTTTATTTCCACATCAGCACCAGCTCCTCCCGCGTCTTCACCTCCGGGTGAACACCCATGCTTCTTTTGTGTTTAACTGTCGCGTCTGATCCCACATTGACTCCTAATAGACTGCATCGAGGTGGAGCAGGGTTTAGGAAGTATTTCTAACGTGTGGCCGATAGATTTAGTAGGGTATTTTTGACCTCGAATAAATCGACGGACAAGAGTTTTGATGTCAGGAAGGCGTTGGACTTGGAGGAATACGCACTCCAGTCCGTTTACTTTTATCCGTGAGATGAAAATTACGATTTTGCTGCAATTTGATGGAGATAAATCGGTTTGCTTTTAATATTTGATGATCATCTGTCAAATATGTGAGAGACACAAAGAGAAAAAAGGTAGTGGAATGAGAAAATAGAAATATTTTAAAGGCGAATCTATATATCCAGTTAAACTTTTTACACCTGTCAGGTTTGCATTAAATGTCGATTTCTTATAAGTTAGTCAGACAAATCAGGTACTGGTATAATGCGTTTAAATAAAGGTATAATTACCACACCGCTCTAGGTTGTAGTTTTAGTTATGAAAGCATGGGCTTCGTCAGGCCGTAGAAGAGGTGTGGATGTTTGTCATCTGTCTGCACCTTGCGAGCCCAAAATTACAGTGTTAGGCTTTGTGCTGGAGTGAGATGCTTCGCTGTGGCTCTGGATATTTTCAGGGCACCTCCAACTCCACAGCAGCTCATATTTGCTTCACGGGCTTTTCCAGCAGAAGGGAAACAGATGCGCCGTAATGTCAACAGTCGATTACTCATGCAACATTGCGCGAAAATATGCGCCCCCGCAGCTCGGATGTACTGAGCGTCAAAGCCGGGCCTCCTCTCCATCCTGCCAGACGGGCAGTTTTTTGGGGAGGCGAACCGAAGAGCTGGCAGCTTCCCGTTCAGCACCGCAGACAGAGTAACAATCCCGACTTGTCCACACCCACTTCTGGTCCACGTTACCGCTGACCTTCTCTTTCCAAACATAGAGAGCGGTCCGCCCACGCTTTATCAGTTTTAGTGCGGGCTGACTTGCTCTCGCCCGGGAGGCATTTGAGTGGTTATTGGATGTGATATACTGAGAAAGCCGCTATAAACAGCAGCTGAGTACCGGTGTGTTGTTTGCCGAAGCTCAGGTGCGGAGTTCTGTGTTCTACTTTCCGTGGGAACTGTCTGTAATAACTTCATGAAGGGATATTAAGGGCCTTCATCGTCATTATTTTGACCGTTTGGCTGTGAGAGCAGCACCCAGAGCAACCTTTGAAAACGTCTTATTAACTGCTGCTCTGAAAGGAATTTGTGGAATAATAGGTGATTCGTGAACCTTAGCACTATGTCATACACAATTAGGCGTGATTAGTCAAATCAAATACCAAGCTTACCAGCACAATTAATGAGGGAGTGCTAGAGATTGTGTAAGTAATCAGCCATATCCTCAGATTATTATTCCCCACATGTGGTTGAAGCTCATCAGCAGACATCTGTAATCTTAAGTGTTGGCTTCATTGCCTTTTGGACCACTGCTCCTGCTATCATGCTGCATTATCAGAAAACCAAACACAAATGCAAAGATCTTATGTGGCAAAGACTATGTTGGCGTGCAAACAACTGGCTCATATTTGCCTTTGTGCTGGGCTGTAAATGTGAAGGGTGCTGTCATCTTGGAGCACAGCTGCGTCGGTTGATGGTGAAATGGATTTGGTTGGAAAGCAGGAGGGAGTGTTGGTAGGAGAGAATGGTGCAAAGAAAGGAGAGGCAGGAAGAGAAAGAGAGTAAGGAAGCGAGAGTGAGGTGGAGAGAACATGCCTGCTGGCCTCCTGTCTGGACACATTACATTTTCATAGGCTGATATCGCACCGGCACAGCTGAACATAGATAAATAGCACTCCTTGTACTCAACTGTCAACTTGGGTATTTGTCTCTGTTTGACTTACATCATTGTATTTATAGATCCAGCAGCAGCAGATTGATGTTATCTTTAGTGACCTTTAATCTGATGACTAATATTGCATCTGCCTTTGGTTCAAAAGTGAGCTGTGGGCCCCCTCCTCTTTCCATGCAACCAATTTTGCCCCAGAAATGACTCTCCTACACTGGAATATTAAAGCCCCTGAAAACTTGGCGTTAAGTATTTCTCTATAACATTAGATATTCATGACTAAAAAGTTTTGTAAAACATAGTTTCAAAGTTAAAAACAAAACCCAAACATCTTCAGGTATTTAGAGTTTATCACTCAAAAACCCAGCATGTGGGTGTTGTTCCATCACATTTGATTGACAAACAACCCACTAACTGTCAGCAGATTTTGGTACTAAATTCTGACTGGTGCCCGGATGTACGTGACATCATGTTTTTCCCAACCTCAATTCAGTAAGAAGAGCACAGAGAGAGAGAAAAAAAAAGAAATACATAAATAATTTCTCATGTGAAATAACCAAAACTGTTCCTACTTTGGTAGAAATATGTGTGCTCATGTTGGACCCATTACTCATAGTAAGTAGCTGACTAAGAAATAGATTTCAGGGCCTTTAAAGGTATCATAACTAGATGTTTACACCTTAAGACCCTTACCATTTCAGTTTATATTGTGTTTTAGTGGTGTATATCGCCAAACAAGTGTGGCATTAATCAGAATACAATACAGTGACTGTCATGCAGTCACAGAGTAAACCTGCATTCTTGTGCAACCTGGGGCATTCGTGGGGACTTTGTTGCCTATGTTGTCAAGTTAATAATCCAGCTTTGTATGTATAGCCTAATATATCTGGATTACAGGTGTTACCAATTACCATATTTACTATGTAGCTGTTTCTAAACCTTCTGCTTATCATGTATATCATTAACCTAATGCTCTGTTTTCTATTTTGTGTCCTGCCAGGTTAAGTGACAAGCCTGCTGTCCAGTCCCCACCATGATAGCAACAGGTGGCCTGCTGCGCATGAACAGGCGCCAGGATTCCCTCCGCTCTAAAAACCGGGCAGAAAACAAAAGGAAGCGGAAATCCAAGAAAAAGAAGAAGAACGATGTGGTGGTGGTGAAGGGGAAGCTAAATCTGTTCTCCCCAGCCGGTTTGGTGGCTGGTGTTGGAGTTATAGTTCTCATGGTGGGGATTTCCATGGCTGTACTGGGCTACTGGCCCAGCCAGAACCAGCAGGAGTACCAGGAGCGCCGCAGAACTGGAGCATACCACACCAACAGGATGAGCTACTCCAAAAGTCCGCCTGTGTTCTCGAACTTGACCCGTGCTAAACCTCCCTCCGGTCAGACAAATGTATTCAATCAGAGCCATTCTAACAGCACCACCTCCGACCCGTCCCGCAAATGTGGCTTCTTGTGTGACTTCCTGGATAATTACCTGTACTCAGACAATCTGAAAGTCTTTGGACCGCTGGTGATGGGAATCGGCATTTTCCTCTTCATCTGCGCCAATGCAGTCCTCCATGAAAACCGAGACAAGAAAACCAAAATCATCAACCTTAGGGACATCTACTCCACAGTTATAGATCTACACAGCATACGGTCAAAGGAGTACTCTCCTCTAAATGGTTTGGTGAACTACACTCAGTCGAGAAATGCTGAGGGTCCATCAGGATCGTTCCCTGCGAGTGGGACACTTACTCGCAGCTCCTGGCCTTCCACTGGACTCGGTCTCCAGGGCGAGTTACGCACAGATGAGGTCTTCAGACGCCAGTCTTTGGCCAGTAGGCCTCGTAGCTTGTCCAGAGATGTCCAGACCTTCACGGACACTGTCTACAGCATCTACAAAGACTACAGCAATAGCAGTGAGCAGGCCCCACAGCCCCGACAGTGGGAGACCACCTCTATTGTCACCTCCTCTGTGAATGCTTTCACCCTCCCCGTGATCAAACTGAACAACTGTGAGGTGGAGGAGTCTGAGAGAGCGGAGGCAGAGGGACGCTCAGAGGAAGGGGTCGTTATTGAGGCCGCTGCTGAGACCATTAGTGAGCAAGGACAAGCCAGCAGCAGCCAGGCTGACGAGGCGGATGCCAAGGAGAAGGACGCCCCGACAGCGGATTCACCGACCCATCGGAGCCATGAGGAAATAACCACAGACACGGCTGACCAACAGGAGGTGCAGCAGACTCAACCTCAACCACAGTGGAGCCAGCTGTCTCCTCCATCACCTGTTGCCAGGGCGATGGGGTCACGACTGTCGCTCAACTCCCTCACAGATCAGCCCAGGTCTGCACGCCGCTGCAGCCTGTCTGTGTCTGTGTGTCGTCAAGGCGACAGAGCCAGGCGCTTCAGCTGCCCTCGCCTGGAGCGCTCCAACAGTAAGGGCTACATCAAACTGACAGACCTGGGGGGCGAGTCCTTCGAAGCCCCCGACACAGACACTTCTTTAGTGCCCACCGAACAGGACGTAGCAACGGACGCAGCTGCAGCAGCAGCAGAGCATGAAGAAGCTCAGGGAGAGGACGATCTGGTGACACCCAGCACGTCTGCAGAATCCTAGACAATGTATTTTCTTTTGCTGATGAGCCTCTGAAAACTCTTTGATGTCTTGTTTTTTGCTTCGAACCTTCTTTTCTGATTGCTGATGCGAAGCTGGCCATTACAGACAAAAAGAAATATGGAGAGTAAGCAGCTAAGGACTATTGAAACATAGCCATGAACACTCAGGAGCAAGGCTCTTTATAAATAACACATCCACAGCTCAATATTCAGATGTAATTTTTCTATTTTTTCAATGTAGCAAGAGCAATACTAAAGACTTGTAAGAAGATTTAGTAAAGATTTGTAAAAAAGAAAAAAAAAAAAAGAAAACAAACAACGAAAATCTGATCTGACGAGTTTTCTCTTTTCTTTTGTATAACAGTAGGGCAAACATTGTAGCTTGTAGACTTGCTAAAACTGTCACTGAGAACTACTGTCTGACATGTTGTACTGTAGCATTAACATATGCCACAGAAAATTAAATAGTCTAGGTCTGTTTCTCAACATTGTTCTGTGAATACCATGTGAAAAGGTAAATTGAATTGAATCTCAGGTAGACGTTTGGTTTAGGATCGGAACCTTGAGGACAAGGCCTTCCCTCTGTGCACACTTGTTTATATGAAACATTCATGGTTGAATAAACTTGACTGTAACACCTCCTGTTTGTCTAATAGGTGTCAATGTGTGATATTAGATTATATGCAACGAATGCAAAATTGTTTGTTTGCTCCAAATACAGCACATAAATAGCATTAAATTAAATTAAAAAGATGAAAAACTGTTGGACTCTGAGTGATTACATGTGTGGCAATCCTACAGATGGTATAGATTTTGTTTTCCTGCACCTTAGCAGCAGTTCTTATTTCTAGGAAAGACTGCTGTGGTATTGACATTACATTATCTGTGCTAATTGAACTGAGACGAGTAACCTATAAGTGATCAGGTCTTTTCAATCGCTGGCTTCACAATTAAATAAAGAGAAATTAACAGAGGCGTATCTGCTGATTCAGATAGGCGACAAATTAAAAGAAAAAACAAAACACTGTAAATCACTCCAGAATCTCCCTTAGGTATTCAATTGGGTTGAGATCTGGTGACTGCGAAACACATAGCGTATGATAATTTTTATACCCTTTGTGCCCTATATGGAAAAATGTACATTCATTATGTTTCTGCACATATTTATTTAAATTTTTCACTTCAGTTTGTCACCTGTTTATATGTGCTTCTTCTGCATATGATACCACATTTGTGCTTATTGTCATGCAAATACTTTACACAAAGCGTTGAGTGGTATAAAGTAAGATGTAGGTTTATTCACATAGTGTATGTAGGTGCAATTTTAACCTTACCGTTACCTTGCCATTTAATACTTCTCCCCAATCCATTTCAGTGGAAATATTGTACTATTTGCTTCACTACATTCATTTGACAGTCATAGTTACTTTGCAGGTTAAGGTTTTACATACAAAAACACTCAGTTGCCAATTAGGTACACCTAGCTAAAACTCATGCATTCTAACACAGCAGGCATGCAACAAATCCTCCCTTCATGATGTAGCCTCCAAGATTACCATACAGTTGAATCAACACTCCAAAACAGTTTCAACAAAACCTGATTATAACTTTCATGAAGGCAGAATTTGTTGCAGGACTGCTGTGATAGCCTGCATTTGTTTTAGCTCGGTGTAACTAATAAATTAGCAACTGAGTGTATATGATAATCTTAACAATGAGGGATTGTAACAGAATGAAACTAACCAATGGTATATGGAATAGTTCAAATTAGCTCCACCTATAGTCAGAATGCAGTTTATACATCAATAAAAACTATACAATAATGAGTACTTTTACTCTTACTAAACTTTTAGCTTTTTTTGCTTATAAGAGTGATCTTTGCTGACTTGTCATAAAGCATTGTAACAACTCAGCTTTACAACGCCACCTAGTGGTCATGTGACAGAGGTTATGATCCAACGCACCCGTCCTTCTGCAGGCTACCACCAGGTGGCAGTGCGACTATGCTGGGTGAGTCGTCATCGTGGGCGTGCCTGTTTAGGAGTTCTGTGGGGCCGTTTTTTGAGGCGGGAGGGGCGGGGTTAGCAGAGTCCGTCTCCGGGAGGGTTCGCCAAAGGACTCTCTCACAGGTGTCCCGGTCCTTTTCACCCGGACGAGCCCCACGTCGGGATTCCTGGTCGCCGGTACAGCACGCTGGTCTCGGCTTGTGTTTTGGGAGTTTGTTTCTTCCCGTAAGAGTCAGGTAAAGTGCTCTGTTGTGTTTGTTTCACTTGTGTGTGCGGTGTTTAGCCCCGCAGAACTTCACTACATGACACTGTGTTTGCTGAACAGTGAATTAACTGGAGTCCTTCATGATTTGCGCGGTTATGTGCCGTTAACATGTCGGAAAGGTCATTTCCAGAATCAACGTACACTCAGTTGTGTTTTTGTCTCTCTTTTTCATGTGTCTTTCTGTTTCACACACACACCGGGGTTTCCAAACACACCGCGACCTGCTGCTCCCTTGGTGACTTGAATTGTGAAATGGTGAGTACAAGCGTTCACTCAGAGACATATAAATATAATATACACACACACACACACACACACACACCAGATAAAGAGGTGTGTAGTACAGACAGTCGTCAGACTGGATATAGTTAAAGAGACATCAGTTTTAGCTTGAGCTGTAATTAAGGCTGTAGGGCCACAGTGTCATGTTAAGGGCTACTAGAGGGATCACAAATGTGGCATTACCTCATTCTTTAAATATAGCAAATATAGCAATACAGGGTTGTACAAAAAGTTGGTGTACCAGTTGTTTGAAAGCGAAAATCACTACATGCTTGGCTTTTCTGGTGTTAAATAAATACAATACAATAGAAATCCCTTGACTATTCAATTTTCTCTATGACATTTGGTCTTTCAACATGCTGGTTGTGTTCCATCATGATGACATGTCTACGCCTTCTGTATCAGCATTTTTCTTACTGCTGAGCAAATGCATCTGGTTCTCCTTGACCCACGCGCACATACTCGCACACCTGATCAAAAGTTTTCTGGGCACTGACAGACAATTCGGAAATGGGAAGTCCTCACAGCGCGCACTTCCACTTATGATCTCCCCAAAATAGAAATGTGCATGAATCAACAAAGAAAGAACTCTTTCATGGACTGTATAGAGTAAAAGAGGTGCTTAAACTTTTTAAACTCATTTTTGTAAATCTGTAATGTCCATATGTCTGTGATTTATTCTGAATAGATATTTAGTGTTCTAAGACATGTACTTTTAAGATGGACCATTGCTTTTTATAGTGCCACATGGTTATTCTTACGCTTCCGTAGTTTAAACAGGTTTATAAAGTTGAATGATGAAGGTGAACGTACAGGACCAGGGAGATAAGGCTGGACAAAGTCCATGGGACTTGTCATGTTCATTGGCTGGTGGTAGTGGTGTGTACAGCCCTGCACGTTTTTCTCTGGAAGGAGTTCATGAATGGATGATTGCTGGTACTTTTGCTCCATAACAGTTACGTGTCTGTAAGAGACCCAAGTATGGAAAAAGTACTTGTATGTGATGCCATATAGGCAGGGGCTATCTATATCTGAGCTGGGTCCAAAGCCAGTGGAATCCCGCTGTCATTATGATAATATCGATTATAGTCGCTTTCAATATTCATGACTAAAAAAGTTTAGGTGTTATTATAGACTGTGTGGGCACGGGTTGATCCGATTTGATTGACATTGACCTGACATTGACATTGACATCATGAGGTTGTGATTTAACTGTTGATAAATCCTGATTGGTGCATGGAAGTATGTGACATCACGTTATAATACAAAGTCGCACCTACTTTAAACTGGTGAGAAGAACACGGAGAAAGCTCACTAGTGAAACAACCAAAACTGTTCCGACTTTGGTACCAAAAAAAGGGGCATTCATGTAAGATCCTGTCATTCATGGCAAGGAACTGTTGGGAGGGAAAAATTTTCACAACCTTTTAAGGTGGACTTCCACTTTGGAAACGCAGGCGTCATTTCCAAACGAGGTTTCCAGGACAGCATGTTAGCTGGCAGCATACAATGGAAATGTTACAATGTTTGTCATAATCACATGACTGTAAATTCAAAATGGAAAGTTGCCCTTACAGATTAGCTGGTAAACACCGTCATATAAGCTATAAATTACACGAAAGCAGCTGGTATCATGGGAAAGAGTATTTAAATTTTGTGGGTGACCATCTTTCTTGCCTGGTTTTTCCAAGCCGGGCCACTGGAACGCAGGAAGGTTGTAATTATGGGCAAGCAGAGGGGAATTTCCAAATTTTGACTGGAATGTGGCATATGTACCAAAACTGTATATTTCATCACACATAATGCCTGAAGATGTTGTTTAGGCATTATAATTGAAAGGCCGATTTTGGTGACCTTTAGTAGAGAACACCTTGTGACCTCAATAACCTTTGCTCAGAATGCATTCCCCATAGATATTCCCTTTTGAATGTTTTTTCACTCCTTACTGTATTTTAGGCACGGCTGCACTTCATACAGGATGACATAACAAGATTAAATCTTCTTTTTGTGGCTCAATAGAAGTTTTGATGTGATGAAGACTATCTCTGACTCATCTTAGGAATTTTAATCAATACTACTGTCAATCCAGTTTGTGATCAATAGCGCTGGCATTGTACTGGAGGAGGAGAAGATTATTTCACCTGATGCTCTTTGATGTTATGACTCATTGTGCTGTGTTTGACAGAAGTGTATGGAAGGGTAGTGTGTGTGTGAGCCCGAAATAGGGGTCAAAGGTTACAAGAAATAGTCTGCCATTATCACAATTTAGTGATAAGACATGCAAAGGTTGGAGTGAAGTAATTTCTGCAGACAGTCTTTTGAATAAAAAGGCTGAGCCAAGTTTTGAGTTATTAAATTCCACCCACAACCTTCCTTCCCACTGTGCTCATAATGTATGATCAAGACGGTGGGTCCATTATCCCTGTGGAACAAAAACTGACTTTTTGTAACTCAAACCAATTCCCGGCTGCAACTAACAATTATTATCGATTAATGTGACATTAATTTTCTCAATTTGTTTGTTATATAAAATGTCAACAACATGAAAAATGTTGCCATCACAATTTCCCCAAACCCAAGCCGACCCACAATAGCCTATTTTCATGTATGATAAACAAAAGCCTAATATAGTCACATTTGAGAAACTGAAAATTTATCAAAAACGTGAATTAATTTTATCTCAATTGAATAATTGGTTAAAGGCTTAATTGTTTAAGCTGTAAAATCAATAGTACAATAATATATTATCATTCAACCCACGTAAAGCCTCTCTTTTCCCAAGATGCCATGTTTGCATCCGAATGGCTGGAACTAAATTATTTAGATAAATTAAATGGAGAGAATTAAAGCTAAAACCACTAGTTGATTAACAAATAACTGATTAATAACTGATTAATCAATTAAAGTTTTCCAAAATGAATGCTAAGCATTTGCTGGATCCAGCTTCTAAAACAAGCAATTTGAAGACGTTGCCTCGTGCCCTAAGAAACTCATGTACATTTTTTCACTTGTTATTTTTGCCATAACATCAAGAGCATCAGCCTATCGTGTCAAATCCAAGTGAAACCATGAACTCCCGATTTTTTTGCCCTCAGGTGTACAGAGGGTTGAAGTGAGCTAAACTCCACACGTGCTGCTTACCAAATCACCAAAGCCTTTGGGGGCTGGAAGAGATAACATGTATGACTCAATCTTGTTGAGTGGCGAGATAAGCTTATTGGGAGCGTTGTTATCTCCCAGTGTTGCCTGATCACTTGAGAGCAGTATGTGGCTGTCTTTGCCTTATAAAGCTACAACTTCTGGGATGGAACCTTGACGGTCACAGGGTATTTATAGTGGAGACTGGGGGTTAGACTGAAACTGGACTCTCTTAGAAGTCCTCAAATGTGCTATTGTGAGGGAATTTTTGTTTCCTGCCGAAAGCTCTCTTACAGTGGTACCAGTTTGCTATACTGCTATGAACATTCCTTTTGTCCAGACTTCTTTTTTCAGATTAGCTAATGATTTCTCCGCCATTTGTTTATTTTAAACATAAAAAGCAATCTTGATATGACTCCCTTAGATTGCTGTTGTTGTTTTATTGTGACCAATATGCATACTGAGCGGGATATATCTGCAATAAGCTTATTTCAGCTGATGGCCAATTTATGGCTCTAGTTTGCATACAGTGAATTTAAGGATTGTATTAGTGACATTGCACTTTAGGGACAGTGGTGTCGGTTGATCGGTCAATCCACCACTTTGGTCCAGAAATGCTCTGGAAATCTCAACAACTATTAACAGGGGGCATGAGTAACACCTGTGATCCCTTGACTTTTCCTCTAGTTAAGTTTAATTTGTCCAATACTTTTGGTATACCTGCAAAACTGATTATATTCCAATCAGCCTCAGCTGTACTTTGTGTTTAGTGTAAATATGGATCATGCAAACATGCTATACTAAGATCGTAAATATGGTAAACTTAATACCTGCTTAACATCAGTTCACTTATCACTGAGAGCATGTTTATATGCTGATGTAAGCATTTACCGCAAAGCGCCACTTTACCTAAGTACAACCTCAGTGAAGATAGCATGGCTGTATACTCTTAAGTGATTATTTTAGGTTTACAAATCAAATTAAAAATCTGATGACAACTGCATGTAACAAAAACAAAATTCATTAAAAAAGCCTGATTGAACATTCCTGGGCACCCGTTAGCTCAATTGGTAGAGCGTGCGCACCGTGTACAAGGCAGCGCCCGGGTTTAAGTCCGGCCCATGACCCTTTGCTGCATGTCATCCCCTCTCTCTCCCATATTTTTAAATATCAAATCAATCAAATAAAGGCAGAAAGCCCCAAATAATAAACTACAAAAATAAAAGAAAGATAATCCAACATCTTGGTCTATGTTGCCATAATGAATTATTAAGTGATGTTATTGCCTCAAACACTAGCTGAAGCTGAAATACTGATGTCCATAGAAAGCTCTAAAAGGGAAGAGTGATTCTAAAACTGCTGCTGCCAACCACCCCACCCCACCCCAACCACACGTTGCACATGTGCCGCCCCTCCCTTTCTCTAAAAATGCCTCGTCCGCAATCACTTGACGGGCACAATCATTGGCCTGCGGCTTTCCAAAGGTTACAAATCCAGACCACATTTATGATTCTACAAGATAAGATGTACTTCCTACATGCAAAAAACAAGAAGGGACTGCTCATCACCATTTTAGAAATAATCCCCTGTCAATGTGCAGCATGTACCCTTGGCTAACTTATTTTCAGGTGTAGTTTGATGAGGTTGTGCTCAAAATAGCGGGTTGATTTGGGAGCTTTGGCCCAGTTTGAGGTGTCAAAATCAGACTGTAATTTTGCGTGTATGCTTGCTGACCTGCAGCCCCTTTGGGAGTGAAGGCTTTTAAAGCTGAGTAGAGATGGACAGCAGGGGACAGTGGCTTTGGTTAGTTAGGGGTTGAAAAACCCAAGAAAGCAGAGTTGGTGCCAATTCACTTCACTGACTTTAGTTCAAAGTGTAATTTGAATCAGCTATTAATGTGAAAGCCATAAAGTCTCAATTCTCAGTAATGGATTCATAAATTGGACAATGGAACTTTTTTTTAGATTGAAACCTGAGATTGCTCTAATTAGAAATGACTTTATGTCAGGGCAACATAGATGGCCACAAATGCAGTATGTGGCATCTAATGTAGCGAGGGCCTTGTAAAGTCACTGATTATGGTGTCCATGTGTGCGAAATCCTGAAAACAAAATGGAAATGTGATTTTGTGTTTGGGCAGAGATCCTTTTTAGACCAGCAATTATTTTCCCCCAGACCCCGGGGATGGCAGGGAATGCTGGCCTGGACTTGTTTTTTTTAATTGGATCACATGGGTGATTTGCCATGTATTGTAAGGGACATGCTTCAATATAATTATGTATTGATGAAGTGCCAGCTTGCTTGTTCTGATCGCAGCACTGGAAATTGGATTGCTGTAATGAGGCTCATAAGGTTACTGATTTAGTATATACACACATTCATACACACCTGGAGTTCCTGAATAGAAATTGAGGCAAATGTGTTTTTCTCCTAAACATGGCCTTGCAGAATGACCTTTAAATAAACTACTGATTTAAAATGAATGTGTTTCATGTACTTAAGTTGAATTAAACTATAATCACTGAGTGCCAAATTATTGTGTAAGAAGGAGGTCACTATAATTTAATTCCATTCTTGTGTAAAGTTTCAGAGGCAGAAGCAGTATATTTTGTGCGTCACTGAAAACATGTGTTCCCCAATTATGCTAATACTTGTGAAAAAAAAATTGTGAGAGAAAATATTTGATTCAAGGTAAACTGAGTTCAAGGTTAGGCTAAGGAACAGATGAGCTGTACAGGAAGTAAGTGTCTGTACACAGCAAAAAAAAGTGAGGAGTTAAGCAGCCACATAAGCTAAGTAGAGTCCAGAGATCACATGTTGTCTGTCTTGTGTGGTATTAATCATTCTGCTGACCAAGGGCTGCTCTGGAGGGTCTGAGGAGTCATAGATCAGCGCTCACACTTATCCGCAAGTCATTATACATACAGAGGGTGAGACAGTGGAAACATGTCAGATGTCTGTATAGAGGTTTGGGCCCAATGATTCTATAAAATTTTACTGCAAGTATTTCCTTAAGTGTCGGTTATCTGTTAGACTTAAGGGTTTTTCCATTTAAGCTAAACTTCCAAAAGATCATTTTTCAATCAAGTGGGTGAAACTGTGAGGTAAACACATCACTTCCTGTGCAGTGGAGAAGCTTTCCTAAGAAGAAGGATGACAGCATATTACATTGACTAAAAAGGAAAAAAAGATTATAACTCAAAACACATGATAGCAAAGTTCAGTACCTTCTTTGACTTGCATCAGACAGCAAAACCGGAAAACCGGTCAGCAGTACTCACTTCCACTAAGGAAGGCTTGCCTGTTTTTTATATTTTATGCATTAATCAAAATAATTTAAAATAGAAATGAAGTATGCTTTAATATTTTTCTGCTTTGACTGTCATATTCCAATGGTTCTGCTAACAGAAATGCTAAGTGGATATGTGTACTTTCCCAATCTACGTAATTACTTTTCCTGGAATTTATTGTGATTTTGAAACAGTGATGTCAGCCTTCATTACATATTGCCTTTGCTTTATAGAACTAATGGTCCTGTTTGTTTGTAAAGCTATTCTAGTATGGCCGATGCCACTGAAAACATTTCATAGCTTGTTGCAGCTTTCATCTGCTATTAACTCATTGTGTTTGTGCTCCAGACTGACAACACCAAAACAATGCCACTGAGTATAAAACTGTGAGCGACAGCGTCCCAGCCCAAGAGGTCAAACAAGTCAACTGCACACCAGCAAAATGGACTAGAGCTGAAGTAAACAAGTGGTCTGTGAAGAAAATGAGACAGTAGGCACAGAGCCAAATACTTTTCTCGCGAAACAAAGCCTTACGCACTGGTGAATATTAGACTTACATTTTACAGTTGGACAAAAAAAAATTCCAGGGGATGTTGTTCTGTGTTTGCTCGATGTGCCATACAAACCCGAAAGGCAAAATGCTCATATTCCTTTTTTTTTTTTCTTTTCACTACAGACGTATTCATTTGTTCTATTTAGATGTGCATATTCCTTTGCCATGGTGTTGTGCCTTACACAACATCTACACAGCCTGTGGAGCAAGCACAGTACATTAGCAGAGCAGCAGCAGCGTGATCTGTTACAGACTGATTAAAATAGAAGTGTATGTATTCCATTGGATGCACATGAGATGGACGCCTCCTGTGTAGACTATTAGTGGGAGACCTAAATGCGATGGACCCTTAATTAATTTTATTAGTTACACCTTTGACTTACTTACGATGACAATTAAAAAGGCAAAAGAGTTTGTTTTTAAGCCACTGGTGCTCCAAAATCACTTGATGCAGCTTTAAAGCCAAAAGCCACCTTGCTTCTTTAGGGATTATGTTCATCAACTTTTTTCTAAACAAGGTTCTTTATCTTCAAAGGGGGACAAATACAGTTAAGTACACTCGACTCTGCCGGTTTGGCTCCATAGACCTGTTAGTATATGCTTCCTTGTGCCTTGTACTTTTATTTTCTTTCCTAGTCTTTTGTTTGTGCACCACTGTATATGATTTCATTTCTTTTAGCTAGACTTGGTAAAGCACATTGAAACATGCTTTAGAGATGAAATTTTCCTGATTCATATCTGCAGAAGTCATAAATAGAACTAACTAAAACATCTAACTAAAAGAAATATTCATAACTTAAAGCTCCAGCGAGCATTTATATTTCCTGTGGAGAGAAGCTAGTATGTAACCCTTTATTTCCAATCTGTTTACTGCATTACAGGCGCCCAGTCACCACCCACTGGCCAGACGGGCCAAGATGAGCAATGTCTCAGACGTTCAGTTCGGTCATGACAATACTGCGCCAGACTCCACTTGTTGTACATGTAGATAACTATTGTTTAGCTGTGCAGAGATCAGACATTCCAGTTTGTTGTGTATTCTCAGAGAGGCACATTGTGGTAATGCACATGTGCATTTGTTTTTGGACTCTTAAGGAAGGCTTATCATTTACAGTAGTGGCTGTGCTTTTTAAAAACAAGAAATGAACAGGGAAGTGAGAGAACATATCTTTGGAGAAATGGTCAAATCATAGTATGTGAAGTTAGTATGAAATGTTCACAACAATCCACCACTTTTACCGTAATGATCCTGTACGGCTGCCTCTCATCACGTTGTCACCTAAGTTAAAACAAAATTCTTAGACCTTTTATGGTTAGTGGAGCTATCACATTAGACACAGCGATGGCACTGCAACGAGTTGTCACAGTTTTACAGTGAGAAAACATATCTTTCTTACATGCCTCCTCAGCTATTATTGTTTCTCCTTCCAGCATTGAAGGTTACAGGAATATTTTGTACTGCAGCTCTAAACCTCACTTGCCCTACTGGTTGTTGCTGTTGGTGTTTTAGGAATTTAAACTTGGACATGAAGTAACTAAATCACTATGTGAATTATATGTCTTTTAATGTAAAACATTCATTGTTGTTGTCATTGAGTTTGTTTTGTGAGCTGTGCTACAATTAGCTAGGAGCTGAATGAGGAGCCAGCTGTCTGGCTGCTGTGCATAAGAGTTGCACTGTGTGTGTTATTGCATTTACCCTCTACTATCTGCAAAGCATGCCTGCTATGTGTCTGTCTATTTAGGGAAGTCATGTGCGACTGCAGGAGCAAATTCTCTGAAGCCGTAATGCGCATAACTGTGTGTTTTCCATATTTGCATAGTGTACAGTAAGTGTCGGCATGTGGAATACTACTTGAGCATGAAAGAAATTTGATGAAATAAAAGTCAAATGGGTGACCGAGTTGGGTCAAGTTCCCACTGCGAGGCAAAACCCACAAATCCCCAGAGGGAACAACCCAGACACTAATTAAAAACCTTCTTTTATGTCTGTATTTGTGCATGCACACCCACATGTATACCTAAAGGAGGGCAGCAGATGTACATGTTCATGTGCTCGTCCGTGGCTTTTTTTTAATGTCTTGGATTATGTTTTTCAATTTGGAGAATATTAGAGTATATCATGTGCTCCAGACTGGGTGTATACAGTCAGTGTGTTTGAAATTCAGTAACAGCAGTTATAGTGTTTTTTATTATATTAAGTTCAGAGATGGGGGGGTACCCCATTACAAGTCAATGTTCTACATATTTCTAAAGTATTAGCAGCAAAATGTACTGACAGGCTTCTGTCAGTGTAATATCAGTGGGTTATTGTTACCTTAATAGATGTTTATGTTGTGGCAGGTCAAAGGCGAGCAAATTTTAACTACTTTATACACTGTTCGGTAGCTTAAACTAAAGCAATGCATTATATTTTATAAGCTCATCTAATTATAGCAGTTAGATAAATGCAAGGAGGTAAAAAGTGCAATATCAATTATTATATGGGAAAACAGATTGTGAGCCGTGTAACTTGGGAGAAGTGGAAAGTGAGTCCAGTTGAACTGTGTATACTATGATGATTAAAGATTAATCAGCACTTTAGAGGTGTTTAAGCCTGGAAAAGTAAGTTAGATGGACAATTTAATTAGTATTTTTCTGATTTCTCCAGGATTATACAGTCTTATGTTTTTTTTTCTTTTAATTAAGTTGTAGACAATGATAGTATGAAAATGTGATGATTATTTAAATTGGTTTTATTTGTGTTTTGGACTTTTATGGTAGTATTGTTTGAAAATGTGCAGCATTCCAACAATTTTATTTGTCAATCGATTGATTAGTTGACTCATTGTTTCAGCTATAGCGGTGTCTTGTAACCCATGATGCGCTGAGCATAGTTGTAAAGGATTTATTCAGATGAAGTGGCATAAAGTGGAATTACTCAAGTAAAAAGTGTTTTACCTGTATCTTAAATTTAATACTGAGTACAGAATTAGAGAGTATACCTTGTTGCATTCCACCATTAATTCACTTTCATTTAATTGCATTTCCTTGAACAGAGATTTCTCTTACTGCCTTTTCTCAGTAAAACAACAAACCTCATGCCATTAATTGCCATGCTGTGTGTGTGTGTGTGTGTGTGCGTGTGCGTGTGAGTGAGACAGTGTGATTTGGGGGGGGGGGCTGCTAAAATAATGCTCTGGCTGTCCTGATATCCCACAATTCTACTCTCAGCTGCATAGTGGAGTTTGATAGGCTGGTTGAGAGGGGGAACTGCAGCAGGGTAGCACCGCTGTCAGGAAACTGAAGCCCACTACGAATGCAACTCGCATGACCGGCTGAACGAGGACGGTTACCTGGTAATAATCCTTTCCTTTACTGCTCTTTCTCTGCTAATCTCACTCTTATGCTGTCTTACAACAGATGCACACTTCCCGGTTTGTACAATTGTTTGTATTATTTAATTTCTTGGCTGTCTGACCACAGCAACACCCGCGGCCGATGACAGATAATTAACATTAAAATGCACTTCTACTCTATTCTCCCAGGCGGAAAAGTCGAGTGGACGTGGCTAACTGTGTCAAACATTGGTCATAACCTTTCTTATCCCGCTGTTTTGCATTGTAGTCTCTCGGTGTTACCTCGGCAGAACATTTTAGCGACAGGCTGATGGTTTTTTTTGTTGTTGAAAGGGCTGCTTTTGAAGCTAAAAGTCAAGGCTTGGTCGGATATTTTCAAAGACACAAACCGCTTAAGGTACAGTAAACGTCAGGCTAACGTGCTCTAGTTTCGAGGCGGAAAGTGGGTGAAAACAAAACGATAGAGATGCTTTTTCCGACCTTTGAATTACGCGTTTAGTACATTAGTAATGACAACGCTGAGTCATTGGCAGACACGGTAACATTTTAGCACAGTTTATGGTTTGAAATCGCTACATTGTCGGAGGTCGAGACGACATACTTGGGTGTTTTTGATCTGCAGTGCGGTAGGCGTGGTTAAGAGCAGGGTGACACGGTCTGAATCCTCTTTTTAGCATCCTCGCATCCTTGGAAGACACGGATCGCAATGGCTGAAGACTGGCCTTGACAATTTAATTAAGATGCACAGTAAGCTGTTGTTGCAGCAGCATTGAAAAGGCAGCAACGTTGATGGCCTTGTTTGCAGGCTTTCATAGTTCATTCATTGAGAGTGTACATTTGATCACAGTCTGCATTTGCTTAAACTTGTTAACAGGGATGGAAGATTAGATCTTTATGCCCCACATTTGCTTAAAAACTTATTACATGTCTTAATGTATTTGATGAAGATCAAGAACTATTTGCAAAACCCAGGTCCTGCAGGAATAATGTGGTGTTAGAGGGATAAACTACCAAGTCAGTTCAAATCCACTTTAGTTTTATAGCCCAAATTTGTCTCACAGGGCTTTAAGATTTCTACAACATATCACTCCCTCTATCCTGAGGTCCTTGATAAGGAGAAACTACTAATGACACGATTAGGTCGCTGTAAACTTACTACTGAGCACCACAGACACACAACGGGGTCATGTAAAGGTAACTGTAACAGCCTCTTTTCATAGTTTTTGTCTGTAAAATGTCAACAAGGGTGATTAGATTTGCTTTTTGGATGGCGGAATAGGCCATAAGTTAAGGCAATATAGAGGTAAAATGATATGCCCATTAGTCATGCAACAGAAAATGAATTATCTTTTTTGGATAATTCATCATTTGTCATTATTTCAAAAAAAGCAGAAATGTCTTAAAATATGCTTAAATGTGTTTATTGGCTAGTTTTATTTGTCTTCTATGATTGAATTGGACTGTAGGTTGGACAAAACAAGCAATTTTATATATGTTAACATGTCACCTGGGAAATTGAGATAAAAATTCATTGCAGCTCTATTTCAATATGTCCCTGTGGCTGGACTAGCATATTTTCGAATGTACATACACTGTCCAAAATAATTATCAAAGATGAGTGTGGTGTAGACATGTCCCAGCTGATGTCAACAACCCCAAAGGCTCTCCTGCAGACATTACTTGTAATCGAGTTACAGCTGATTTACTGATTACCTATAGCTAATCTCATAAAATGCTCAGCCACTGTATAAGAAGTCATTAGCTCTTTATCAAGCTACCAAGATTTAGTTCTAATCTTTTACATTACCAGAGAATTTCCCTTTTTGTCAAAAGGAGCTGTGCAACTGGATTGACAGCTACTCCAGCATACATGTATTTCAGGAATCGTTTCCATGTCAGACACATTAGTGATGATTTTGCCAGGCTTTTTAATCAAAACCAACCCTGGCCTTAAGCGACCGTACACCAACAAAAACACACTGATCGTGTCTCATGATGAAGTGCACAGTCAAGTTGGGATAGCAACAGATTAATTGGTCTGTCTGTTGTATCCATAAATGTCTTACTGCTAGACACCGTAATGCCAAGAATGTAAACGCAGCAAGCTGACAGGATTTATGGCCTCTTCAGCAAAAAAATACACTCTGCTTGGAGTCACCTACATGTTACCAGTCTGCCTTTCCCCAAATTCTGCTGTTGGGGTGTGGAGTGTCTCATTAAATTTAGTCTATAAGGGTTCAACTAAAAGATCTTTACAAATGAATGTGAGGACTGGATAAAAAGCCTTTGAAACAGTTACTAAATTATGAAAAAATCAAATGCGCAAAGACATTTTTGTTTCAACTGTTATAAGACTGTTTTCATGGAAGTCACACAAAATAATCTCCAACATTTTAGCAGTGGATGATATGAATGGTTTATACATTCAGTTGCCAGTTTATTAGGTACACCTAGTGAACACTAATGCAGTCGTATACTGCAGTAAATCCTAATTCCATGATGTTACAATGTTCTGTTTTTGATGAAACAGTTTTAGAGTTGTTGACTTCATGGCAATTTCTGTTATGTTGTCCACAACATTTAAATCAAGGAGGATAGGCTAAATAACACATTAACATGAAAAAAACAGTTTCACGAAAAGCTAAACCTTCATGAAGAGGGGGATATCTTGCAGGATCGTTTTATTAGACTGCATTATTTTTAGCCAGGTACAACTATCAACTGGGTATCTGCCAAATGTTCCTTGATCCCAACACTGTTTACAATAATAAAGAAACAAAATCAATATCACAAAGCATCAGTCTTTAGATGTTTTGGTGAGTCACTGATGTTACAGTTTTTGACATTTTGTAGCTTACTAGGAACTTTTTTTAGACTGTTGTTTTTAGAGGTTGATTGAATAGTAGTTACCAGAACTGTCCTTACACTTTGTGTTTGTGCTGCACCAGAGCTGGAGAGTGCTCTGGCTGAACCCACTGAGGTAGAAAACGGATCTGGGTTGTTTAAATTTCTCGAATTTTTAAGGGCAGGACTGAACTGTGCTAAGCTGTGAAGTGTTATTGAGGAACATTTTGTACATGTCTTATGCCCAATTCGACTTTCTGCCAAAATTTCTATCATTAGTTTGTAAGCTAGGTCAATCACTTGTTGTTATTGTTTCTCAGTGAAAAACCGGAAGAGTCTCACTCGAGTAAGACTAACAATTAGTTCCTCATGTTGCATTTAACATAATTTTAGGTGGACTGATGATCAGGTACAGACATGGTGGATGGTGTCATATTGTTGCCTGCTCTTCTGCTGTCCCTTCCAGTCTTTCTTGTTTTACCTGTATTTACTCTGAGCTCTTTGGGGACGATGCTGGACAGCATATTTGGCACAATGGAGAATTTGGAACCATCAAATTAATGCAGTTTTTGCTTTTTTTATGAAAATCTTTAATTCCTCGCTTATCAAAACTGCATTTTCTTCAAAAAAGTGTCTTCCCCAGAGTAATGCCAAGTTGCTGTTATTGTGATAGTAAAACCTCTCACCAGCTGTTACCATTACTGGTGAATGCAGAGCTGAACCTAATATTGCATCTATTATAAGTCACTGCAGTTTGCAGTTGTAGTATTCCCTGAATGCCTTAAATCTAATGTAAATGTTACACGACAATACATTGGGAAATTGACATGCTTATCTATAATAGAACATCACATTCTTGACATGTCAATAATTTTGTTTGTTGTTTGGAAACCAGGATAGTTGAAAGCACACACTGGGGATGTGTGACCCCTCAGCAGAGGTGTCTCGTTTGAGTGGTCAGACCAGCTACACGGTATCCTGTTACTGCAGCTGGGTTTGTGTGTGACAGCTGTCAGCCCTGCAGTCGTGTAGAGGGGTCTCATCATATACAGCAGGCCTACTCGGGATGGGCCTTGACGTGTCAAAAAACGCCAACCATTTCTCTCGTGTAACCTCCATAAGCCTCTGGGGGGCGTATGGGTATGGGGGCAGGGGTTGCAGGGATGGGCCCAGCTGTGGTGTACTCCGGCTAATGGCACTCAGCACAGATGGCAGTTCCTCATCCTCGTGTGTATATGTGTGTGTGTGTGCGCCATTTTCCAACAGTATGCATTACAATCACAAATGGACCAAAATGGGAGTTTGCATGGACAAGGCAGCACCGCAGCATTTAATGTCAGTGATCAATTATATATTGTAGATACATACTGATTAAGCCTCTGCTGAACTTTTAGCATGGACATGATGAATATCCACTCCAGTCCGTTATCTCGGCAGTCCATCTGAATGTGATTTAATTTCTGATTGGTTTGTTTTTTGTTTAGTGGCAGACTGCAGGTTTGATTAACTGTGGGTTAGTATGATTTATATTTGGAATAAGATATGTCATTTTTCATCCAAGGAAGTTTTGTTTCTGGAGGAAGACAAGTAGCTTAATGAATTCTGCTTGTCCCTTCTTAGAAGTCACATCACTGAGAACATCCGTTTTTATCTGCAGGCACAATTGAGGAAAACTTGTGCTTTCTATCTGACAGTGACAGAATTGCTGTATTAAAGTGGTTGTCTTGGAGATAACTTTGATGACATCGTTGACACCACATGCTCATAGTTGTATTGTTGTTCTGCATTTTCTGTAGGCAAGGTTTTAGTTTCTTTCTTTTCTCTGCATTCTTTCCTTTAGTCTGTTCAATCATGGTGGCTGTCGCAGTTCATGTTAAGAGCTGAGTTCTTCTTTTTTATTAATTCTTCAGATTTACTGATTCAACAAACATATGCTTTACCTTCTGTTGGGCTTCCATTTTGGAGCCGGTACCCAGTAAAATACTCAGATTCGTTAAGCTCCAACACTAATTAATCTGTTATCAAACACTTGTTTTCTTTTTTTCTTTTTTAAATCAGCAAAGAGCATTGGAAAACATAGCGGGAGCAGCTTCTCATTTATAGGGCAACTATCAACTTCAGTGTCTCTGTTATCTTAGCCAACAAAAGGTTATTAGACATCTTTGAGTTGTTGGTACTTTAACCTTTAGTTACTTGCAAATGTTTGAAAGATAAAGCCCAGAAGAGACTTGAAAGGTTTAGGATTTGATAAATGGATATGAATCTTATAAAATTCGAGCAAACCCCATACCTACTTTCTGTCTGACTGAAGATTGTCCTGCTGAACAGCAGCTGTTTCTGACCACAAAAGTAAAAGCTTTCATGACCTGAGAGGTTGATTAATCAGCAATAGGGCAGCAAAGCACCCGTTTTATTAATTTGAAAGTGTCAAAGATAATTAAATTTAAGTTGGGCTTGGCGATATGGCCAAAAATGTATCACACAAAGAAAGTTCATATCATTCAATTATAATGATAAATGTCAAATCATTATTTCTTTTGAGTTTAAAGGCTGATTTTTGCTCCTGAGTGAAAGTTGAAGAAAGCATATGGTTAATTCTAGTTATGGTCAGAAACATATGCATGAGTGAAGTTAAGTAAAATCTTTTTTTCAGTCCCTTTTCCTCAACAAAATAAATATCCTAATAGAAAAATGAAGTGCGGATTTGTTTGTGATTCAAATGAATTCAGTCAAAACATTTATTGAGCGTTTGTTATATTTGTAATGAAGAAAATTATATTGCTATAATTATCATTATTGTTTTATTTCCCAGCCCAAGATTTAAGTGACTTTGCATTTGCCTTGAGCTGAATCTTATATATTATACTAGTATGATAAAGCTATATTTGCGCAATAATCAGCCGCTCCTGTATACCAGCAGTAATCCAGGGCACTAACTGAGTTGTGAATACAACTTTCTGAATGGGTAATGTATGTGCCAGTCCATGGTGAGGGCCATACACAAGGCTACTGTGTGTGCCGTTGTGTGGCCCTGTGAAGAGTGCCTGTCACCAGTGACTGAACGTATTCTTCCTCCATTTCTATGGTGCTAAGATGTTCCTCTCCTCTCTTCCTACCATGGTTCCTGTTTCCAAGCGGGGTTAAGAGAAGCAAAGGTTAGCTGCGCAGCTATCATCTGTCACCCAATTACTGAGCCGTTCCTCAACACATGACACAACATTGTAGCGGAGATGTTATCTTCACTTTGGAAGACATGCTCCTAAAAGCCAGGGTTGGAATTTGGATCTTCAATCACATTGTCGCTACTCGGGCCTGTAATCTAGATTTGGTAATCTTAACGGCCTTTTTTATAACACCTGAAGTTAATAAAGTTGACCATTAGAAAGAGTTTGATCAGTGTTCAGAAGGTCATCCACTTGTCAGGAGTTCCCGCACACGGTCTTCGAGTCTGCGGTGCATGGAGTTCACGTGAACAGTGTCAGGATTGCTTTACATCAAGCATAGGTCTCTGGACTTCATGCACTGCTGCAGTTTTGGGCTTTTTAATCATTAACCGCTGCAGTTTTCTGGACCTTTGCTTCATGCTTACTCCTCCCAATGAAAGGCATCTCCGGTTTGAGGAAAGTGGCTCCTCCTTCACAAGGGCCCCCGCTCCAGACCACGCATCCCTTCAGCCAACTGGAGATGTGCCGTGACTTGAGTCATCTCCCACACTGTATCCTCATCAACTTGATGAGTCACTTTCTCTTGCCACTAGTGTCATACCTCCATGCTATCGTATGCCACCTCAACAGCGTTTTCAACATCTGTTTGTTACTGAGCTGACTGAGCATCTCAGAAGGATGACCATAAAGCCTGACCACTCCGTCGGTGCACCCTCAGACAGAGAACCCACACCAGAATACTCAGAGCCGTATGCTCTTCCTTGCGGACCACCTGCTCGCTTTATAATTTTGTGTTCAGGGACGTGACTTCTACGAAAGCAAAGGCAGAAATGGCACAAACTCCCAAATATTTATGTCCCAAAATAACTGTCTTCCAAGTACAGATGTTCTGCTGTTTTGAGTGAACATCATTCTAATCCATGTAAAGACAACAACTCTTAATCCTGAAGTGTTGTTTGTTACTTGGCAAAGCTTGATTTGGCTTTATATTGTAATCCTAACTAATTCCATAGAGATTTAAACCCACTGCTCATTAGCACAGATAAGTTACCCTGTGGTGTTACTTAAGAACTGTATGATTCTGCAGTATGACACACAGTAACACCAAGTGATATTGTATCAAGCCGTTATTCTTGTTTGTGGAACCTATGCACTTTTATCACACCTATGGGGCTTTATAGAAGACAGTTAAATCAATAATTTCAGTTTAGCAAGTATTTATTTGAAATAAAGCACTTGTCACCAAGTGTAAAACAAGCAAAACAACACAGAGGCATGATATGAGCCTGCCAGTACTGTTCACAGCAAGATACGTGGAGTTAGACGTGTGGGACAAATTTAGCCCTAAGTTTTCTGAATGAGACAGGTTTGTTGTAAAAAATAAAAAATAAATAAAATTGTAAAATATCTTTTCCCCTGAGAATGTGAATTCTTGCTTCTGGCATTTCAATAGAATCAATACCTGGTGGCCTTCTTTTTGTTTAGAGCCGTAGTTCTCAATAATAGTTTTCTTTTTCTTTTTTTTTTATTCAACAGTTTTGGGGATCATCTCAGCCCAGAGTGTTGCATTTGTTGATTCAGAGGCTGCTGTCTCCGGCCACGGTTGAAAGTCAGAGTTCCCCCCCCCTGAATCCTCCCACCCCGGGAGTAAACACAGCCCTATAAATAGAGCTCAGGGAGAAGCAGGCCAACAGCAGAATGACAGGCATCCGTACTACAAACCCCAGACTCTCTGATTCAGAGGGCCAGTGTGCTGTCCACACCCCAATGTCAAAGCCTGGTGGTACAGTTAGCACAGGGGCCCCCAGTGTGATCCGTCCTGTCTGTCATCTTTGTTTAGCAAAACCGGCCATTAGATGTTTCCTCTCATTACCCAGTTTTAGTCCACATCTGTCACTGGTATGCTGCTATTCACAGAGGGAGAAGGTCAGAATATGAAAGACATGTACTTGTGCAGATACTTTGGATGGTTGTCTGAGAAACGGGGGTGGCGGGGGGGGGTTCATTGTTTTACAGCTGAAACAATCAGTTAATTAATCTATTCTATCTAGAATCTATTGTCTTCCCATCAACAGAAAATAAATAATCTGCTACTTCGCTAATTGATAGGTCATTTTTTAAGCCTGTGCTGAATACTCCCTGGCTGCAGCTTCTCCAGTGTGAGGATTTGCTGCTTTCCTCAGTTTATTATGCCATAACCTAAATGGATTTAGGTTTTGGACTTTTGGTCAGACAAAGCAAGATGTTTCAAGACATCCCCTTGGGTTAGGGGATGTCTAACCCAAGGAAACCATAATGGACATTTTGAACTTGATTTAGAGTAATTTTTAATCAATAATAATTAATTACAGAAATAACCCTCAGATTCATCTATAATGAAAATAATCATTAGTTGCTGGTAAATAACAAATACCTTTTTAGCAAGTGTTTATAATTTTATATTTATATATAATTTATATTTTTATTATATTAATCGATTGATCCATTACTATTTGAACAGTTGACTGAATTCCCTAGATATATACAGTGGATACTTTTACCAGAGGGTGAGACTACAGCTGCAACAGTTAGTCAAGTATTCCATTACAATCTACATAAAATTTTATTGTTTTATTGTTTTCCAACAAAGCTGCCAAACATTTTTTGATTCCAGCTTCTCCAGTGTGAGCAGTTGCTGCTTTTCTCTTTTGTAAACTAAATATCCAATATCTTTTGCATTTTGGACAAAACGAGACGTATGCGTTTGTTGGGGAAAATTGTAACAATAATCCTTATTTGCAGCCTATGGTGAGAATTGTTTTAACCAGTTTATATGTAAATGCATGCAGTAAATTGTAGAAATTGTGGATGTCAAAGCACCAGCAGCCTAAGCACTTTCCATTATCAGCCACTGACACTCCTGAGATTATTGAGAACGGAACTCTGGTGTGCACCTAAGCCACTTAGATTAACTTTTTATTCTGCTGTCAAACAATATCCACATCTCTGCATTTGCATCGTATTACACAGGTCTGAAAAGTGACAGTAGATCAATTCAAAGCAAGTCAGCTGACTCATCTGGTTTTCCCCTTCACTCTCCTCTTTCCGCCACTCCAGTGTGATTTACCATGACAACTGAATCAGGCGCAGACTCGGAGGCCAAGCAGGCGCAGGAGAACAAGGCAGCAGCCGAACACACCTCGCCTCAGAACCAGCCGGAGCAGCTTCCCGCCGCCGCCGGACACAGCACCCCGGCCAGGAAAGAACAGGTCAGCATCTTCATAACCATAGTTGCCCCTGCTGAATTGGGCCTACACTGAGCCAGAATTCAGTAACTATTAACTTTTAACAAACATTTCCATATGTTATCATGCTTATAAAAATAAAGTACTTTAGTAATTTAACTGAGGTTTTTTTATGGTGTAAACACTTTACATATTGCTTTAGATCAAGATTGAATTTTAAACAAAACTACGCACTATTCATCCCACTACTGAATGGTGTCTTTGTGTGAAAAATGGAAATGAACAAAAAATAAATGCTGACGACATGACCTCAGTGTTCTCAGTGGCCATTATAGGCCCACATCAAATGTGCTTTTAAATTGGAAATGTGATGAAACACAGATTGAGAAACACCCAACAATGTGTAGATGTTTTTATTCCCAGCATTACATCAGCTGTTTGTACAAATTAACACAGCTTTACACAGCTGTGGGAAGAATAAGTAAATTGAGCTATATAAATAATATTATTTTATAGAAGAGTGAGAGACCTCCAGTTCAGTGTCTTTTTTAAAACCAGCGATCTCTGAATGTAGCCGGCAGCCTGTCCATTTTATCTCTGAGAAAGTAGCTACTGATGTTATCTGAACAGTAAGTGCTTGTCTGCAGATTTGGGGCCAAACAGCCTTCTAGGCTTGCTAATTAATCGATGTACAGATTCAATTTCCAGTTCTTCCTAACTGCAGGGGGACTGTTTCAAACTGAAGGCAGATTCCTGCTTATTCTCTAATTTACTAGTTGAAAGAAAGCAGTGTGACAAGCTGTACAAGCAAACAGACTCTGTCTTTAATATGTGTCACAGGGCCAAATTGTTGGCACCCGCAAAATTGTTACTAATATAGTTCAAGGTATCACCCAAACAAAACACTTACATATGAAGTTGAATTACCTGCACTAGCATGACGCCACACCACCATTGATCTGTGGATGGCTGATAAACTAGAGAGCAGAAAATAATATCAAGATCCAAATGAAAAAAAACAAGTTTGTAAGAGGATTAGCTCTGAGCCATCCTGTCTTATTGTATTTACAATTACGTGGCATTTTAGGCTTGTTGCTGAGAATGTAGAAGAAGATAAATACTGGATTAAGTTAACATTTGTAGATTTCTGCTTTTTACAAGCAGCCAATATTAAGGAGATCAGAATGTCAAAGTCACCACTGCCAGATGTGGACATGCAGAGAAAAGCAGAGATGCTTCTTATGATTGGCCTTTGCTGTGATTAAATAGCAATAAACGGATTAAACTGATGCCGAAATAACTACAACATGATGCAGATTTGTTAAACATATGAATTCATGCTTTGTCAGGTCTGTCAGCAAGACAGCAGGACAACAACTTCTAAAATGTTTGTTTTCTGAATGGAGTTTGGATCAATCAGGGCTACGCTATGCTAACTTGGTCACAGTAAAGGACAGTAATAGCTGGAATAAAGTTACAGACACATGTTTTCTGAACTCACCAGGTAGTTCAACCTCCTCGCTTTCTTTTCTCCAAGTAATGTCCGGTTTTTATATAAATATGAAGTCGTAGTCCGACAGAGCTAACGACGCTAACAACAACACTGGAACCGGATGTGCGGGGTAGCTAGCTGCTGAGAAGCTCCAGTGAAGACAAATCAACGTTGTAATCCCAAAAAACTAAAGTAAAAAGCTAATTTAATAAAAGCAGTTAACTCCGAGCTCCACCCGCGAGTAAACGGCGTAGTTGTCAGAGCAGAATCCGACCGACTACGGGTGTTTATTTGTCCAATGGTTGCAGTACTGCTCCCTGCAACTTTCTCACGAATTCCTTCACGTTACCCCGCCCAACAGGAAATTGCGGCTCTACTCATCTTTGCATTGACTTTGTATGTAAACTCACCGCCCCAAACGCTCACTTCGCTTTTGATCTGAAAGCACCATAAGAAAATGTAATTTTTTAATGTTAGTTAAAATTAACATGAATTCATATCCTGAAGATTTTGACATGATGTGTATGCTGAGCCCGACCGATAGGAGATTTTTAAGACTGATACCGATTTCGATATTTGAGGATTTTAAAATCCGATTCATTGGCCAGTATTCTTTTTTCCATTCTTTTTAGAAACTAATAACATAAACAAAGATTTTATTAATAACATTTGCTGTTATTAGACCTCACCAATATAACAATGTTGAACAAAAGTACAACAAAATATGTTAAAGTTTTGATAAATAAGAGTCAAAACTACAGAAAGATTTATAGATTAGATCCATTATAAACTATAGAGTACTACTATGAACATTAAAGGAAATAGTGTATGTAGTCAATTGTGTGGGCCTGTCAAACAGAAACTATAAATAAAAAAATGCTAATGTACAACTACTAGTAGTATTAATAATAATAGCATATATTATTCATGTCATTACAATTATAATGATAAATAGCGCTCTCCTACATAGGCAACATATTTTTGTCTTCCAGAAGTTATTACGTTACACATAATCTGCCACAATGACTATTTTCAATATAGCATATTCACATGTAGTTTATCCCTTTACCAGCACTGTAACTAAAGCTACGATACAGTGACCCAGAGGAAACGCTGCTCTTGAATGCATCTATTAAAACATGACTGTCTACAACGAGGACCTGCAACTTTTAGATTTCACAGTAATGTTGAACATTTCATAGTGGAGCTAGAAAACTTTTTTTTTTTTTTTTTTTTTTTTTGGCAGGAAGCCGTGTTAATACTTGTCCCCTCTGGTTTAATTGTTTGTGACGCGGCGACTGTAACTACACACATGTGGCTCGCAGATATATTGAGAATACGTTAAACACTATAGTTTAAACACTCATTCAGGTTGTCGCTCTTCCACTGATAAATATGGCGTTAGCTTTGTCGCTAATTTAATTTAACCATGTGTGGCATTTGCTACTGTAAGTGTTAAAAATATTTAGAAGTGATGAACTAGGGTGAAATGATAGGAACCGTTCAATAGAACTGCCGCACTGTTTCAGAAATAAATCTACAATCAAGTATGTGAGCAACGAAGCCTCCAACTTTCAACTACTATAACATACACACTGCTGTGACCCGGGAGGAAACCGGGAGAGGGCCAATAAAAGCAGGTGGGTTAGCAAGTCATGACTGTATTCAGGAGAGGAGAAGTGATGAGGGCTATTTAGTATTTGTCATGCATGCACCGGTAACACAGCCCTCTCCCTTGTTTATGCATGCTTTGTAGATTCTTAAGAGATTCTTCTGTTTTGCATTGCAGAGCGCAACTGTTGATTTTTTAATTGTCATAAATCGGCTGTTATAAACGCAGATACCAATTTAACTTCAATTAGCTTGTATCGGCCGATAATATCTGCATAACGATAAATCGGTCGGGCTCTATACTGAGGTAACAATCCTATTAATGGTCCTTGTTCTATTAGGGCCCCATGGCCATAATGACAGTAATGGATTTCTAGTATTTTTGCATGAATGGGATGCATTGTAGTTTGACAATACTACACACAATTGATCTATATTGCCCACTTATGCATGACTTTAAATGACGTTTCTCCTTGATTCACATTTGTTACGTAGTGTTCACAAAAACAAGAGCCAACAGTTACGCTAGCAGCTCTGTGAGGCTGTACTTGGGCAGAGCCTTGCTTTGTGCTAAATTCTAATATTCGCAAGCTAACATGCTCACAATAACAATGTACATAACGTGTAAGCAGCCTCACTGTGTCACACTGAGGATGATGGATGATGCGCTGCCATCATCGGAGCTGTGTGAATTGGCAGGAACAAGGCTGAGAGAAATCGCAGAACTCTTGACAACATGCCGTCAGTCTTTCCTGTGAGACACTTGCTTAGGCTGAGTTATTTCTCTGCTCCAGCAGCGTGCACAATGAATGAAGTAGCCTTAGTTTACGACTTTACTCACCCTCACCCTTATTTTATAAATCTGTGACGCTAATTTACGGGCACACATCATCCGTAAATGTTTAAAATACATCCTTTTGGTAGTTCTTGGAAATTTAATCTAAATCAAATCTAAATTATACTGCCACTTTAATTCTCATTTTCTCCAGAGGTGAAAGTAATTTTCTTGTATGGTTAATCAGTACTTCTCAATGGGCCCACAGGCAGAACTGGTCTATGTGAGCTACATTATATAGGCACACAGAGATGGATATAGCCTGAAGAACGAGATAAGAACATTTTAAAATGAAAATGAAAAGGGCCATTAAATCCACTCTGTCTGTGAGTAAGAAGGAAAAAATGTCTCGAAGCTAAAGGTCTTTTTTTCAGCATGAAGTCAGTCAGGAAGGGCTTTGTTTTCACCGAAGTGGAAAATTGGATTTTCTCTGTTTAAGACAAAATGGCAGTACACCTCCATTTCTTCTCAGTGGGACCTGATTACATTCACTCAGGGTCCCGGTCTCTATTTTTAGATTTTGGACATGTGACAAAACGGGTGGTTTTGTCAAAGATGACTACATTAAGAAACTGACATTTAGGGCGGTCAGAGGCAGTTGGGTAAAGAAATGGTGAGCAGAAGGTATTTTTCATTTCTGGTCTGAGAACTCTTTCAACTACAAAGTGTTATATCATTGACCAGAGGGCCAAAGAGAAGTCCAGTGCAAGAAATATCACAAACATGTGGAAAACCTGTATTTATTCATTCAAATGAATAATTCCGACTCTTTACCGTTAAGTGACACTTGTTTTCTTCCTCTCAGGAGCAGCAGGAGGAGGACCTGGTATCCCACAGGTCATCTACCAGTCGTCTGTCCAGGTCTCCTTTGAGAGGAGTGAAGAAGGTGAAGATCATGCAGTGTAAAGTCACCCTGCTGGACGGCTCCGAATACACACTCAACGTGGAGGTGAGAGACTGCGGGGGGTGGGAGCGGGTCCCTTGTACTTCTTTCATAACACATTTCCTGTTCTGACGCAGGTGCTGCGGGTGGCATTTAAACATCACTTCACTCAGAACAACACTCATTTTGAGATTATATAAACTTCCAAAAGCTTCTTCACTACTTGGTCAATTTAGTTGGTGGCATAGGCATTTAGAAAAGAAACAGTCTTAGCACTGAGATTGTTTTCACTTTTTTGCTATTAAATATGTGCTTAAAGGGAAAAAGCTGTAGTAGTTTAAGTGAAAACTAATATAAGCGCTTTTCACTTTAGATAGTTATTTGAAATCTGTCACTGTCACTGCTGTATCAATTGGCCTTTCAAATTGCCTTGCAGCAATGCAGCAGCACTAAGGACATTTGCATCTGTCTATAATTATAACTATAATTACACCAAGACTGAAGTGGCTAATGTGTGTTTCACTAATTTTATTTAGTGCGTGTTTGCAACTTAATTGAGTTTTCACTTCTTTATTTTCAGTGACAGTTTATCTTAAATAAGCTAAAGTCTGAAGGCATATTTGATATTTGCTCATCTGCTTTACTAAGCTCTGCGTATGCAAAGTAAAATAAGTACTGTCCTTGGCAAAAAGGGTTGAACAGGTTTAATGGAAAAGTTATATTTATTTTGATAAAGAAATAATAATAATAATCTTTATTTGTAGAGCACTTTTCAAAAACAAGTTACAAAGTGCTTTAACAAGTGTAAAGACAATAATACACAAAAGACAATAATATAAAAACAATACATGATAAAAGCAAGAAAACATTAAAAAAACTAAAATACACGTTTAAGATAAATATCCATCCATCTATCCATCGTCAACCGCTTATCCTGCGTACAGGGTCGCGGGGGGCTGGAGCCAATCCCAGCTGGCATCGGGCGAAAGGCGGGGTACACCCTGGACAGGTCGCCAGTCCATCGCAGTAAGATAAATATAAAATAAGTAAAATAGAATAAAATAAAATGGATTAAATAAAGTAAAATTAAATCGGGAAAGGCTCTCCTATAAAAGTATGTTTTAAGAATGGACTTAAAAGAGTTCACTGACTCAGCCGACCAGATTTCCTCGGGCAGGCTGTTCAAGAGCCTCGGGGGCCTGACAGCAAACGCTTTGTTAATGTAACATTTGGCTCCATGTTCCAAAACATTAAAATTATGGTTAATAACCAACTGCAACTTTCATCATTGCATTAATATGTAAAAAGAAAAGTGTGCCCTACAAAGACATTGTCTTAATGCGCTGAAAAACACTTTCTGCTGTATCAGTCTTATGATACTTGGCCTGCTGTATTAAAACAGAAATAAACTGTACAATTTTGACAGCCCTTCTTAGAAGTAGGGATTTCATGGATTTCACTGCACATTTACATTTTCATTGTGTCAGATTGCTTTGTGGAAATTCATTTTCCCTCCAAAGCTTCTCTATGTAGTATGGAGAGGAAAAGATGTATTCATATTATGGTTCTTCAGTGTTGTTAGTTCTTACTTCAAAGCTCATTTGCTATCCAGAAATAAACCCAATGAGGAAAGGAGAGCCAACAATCAGTAAAATAACGTCTTTGTGTTGTATGAAGCTCGCAATACCGCTAACCCTGCAGTATGGCTTTCATCATAATGTGGAAAAATTAAATATGGAATGTTTTGTGCAGAGAAGAAATAGAGCATGAGTTGGTTGTTAATCGTAATGGGTTAGAATGAGAGAGGAGGGTGAGGGTGTTGGATGGATTCATTATTTTCTGCTCAGGTCAATTTGGCAAAAGAGTGATATCAAAAATGGAATGTTTTAAATAGAATTGACCAAGGTTAGAGTTGTATCACCACAGGGTGGTTGGCCAGAATAAGGCAGTGCTAGTTTAACACTCTTTCTCATATGTCTTGTAAGGTTTTGGTGGATTTTACTGCACATTTGCTTCTGTATTGTGACCGATTGCTTTTTAATGTTATTTTTCTTCCCCCCCAAAAGCAGCACTATGTAGCCTTGAGTGGAACACTTACTCTGATTATCTATATTCAGAATTTGGAAATAACCCCTCTGCCGCATGTACAGCCCGCAATCAGTCAAGGAAAATGTGAGTGTCGGAGCTACATAACATAATAGCTTCTTTCTGTCATCAACAGTCATTCTTTCTCTTGGAACATTAGGAATTCAGGAATAAATCTGAATAGTGAACTTAATTGACATTTCACTCTGACATATTTCCCTCTTAGCAATAGAAAGTTCAGCATTTTCTCAAAGTTATAAGCCTTTCAACTTTGTACATTGTCAAAATGTGTGCAGGCTGAACAAGGAGTACCAGTCCCTCCTCCTCAAATCTCCTTTGAGTAGATTCCTCCTCACCAGGGGTTTGGATAGAGGGATTAGCTGACTGTTTTTGGGGATGAGGTGAGGGCTTCTGACCGTGAAATGAGAGCATTCGTTGGAGGGAATCAGTGTCATTGACTCTGTGTGTTGGCATGATAACTCGACGTCCCACTGTGGCTAAGAAAGGATCGTTAAGGACAGTGATCTGGAAATGGGGGTCAGTCTAGACTTCTTGCCCTTGAGACGGACACAGAAAAGGTTTCTACAGGGCTGTTAATTTAGATGCATTTGCTCTAGGAGATGCACTCTGCACGCTGTAAAATAATTGAAATACAGCAGCACATTGACATTCAAAAAGAAGTGGTACGAATCTTTATGTAACTTACATGTAATGTGCTTAAAAGTGTTATCCTTCATCTGAATGTAACATGAAAGCCCAACCCAACCTGCTGCTCCATCAATTTAGTATAAATGTCAATAAAGTTGGGGGGACTTGCAAGATGCAGGTAAAAAAAAAAAAAGTCAAAATAAATACAGTAAAAGCAGAGATACATCCAGACAACCAGATGGTGTCTTTAAACCCTCCCTGCCTGGTAAATGCCGGTATCTTTTCAACTCCATGTAATCAATTTTTTAGGGTAATATGAGGTCTCCAAGCCAAAGTTGAGATAACCCATATTTCAGTCTTACATACTTTTATACCACCGTTTTCACAGGCAACAACTTAATGAGTTAATTGTGCCCATAGTGTTAATATGATAGTTGGAAAATGTAAAAATTCTTATTTAGGTTAGATTCTTTAATTGTCTAATTTAATATACTTTTAGCATCTGTATAAAATTAGTACTAATAATTAGCCTTTTTTGTGCCTCTAATTATTTCAATTTCAAGAAGCGCATGCTCCTCAGGAAAAAAAAGTACCTTCATTATCCTGCAGACAAAGTGTAGGCTGCTATTATTTATTTCATATTACATGACATTCACTACAGTAGACCTTGTACTCTATCCACAACAACACATTTGACTAATCTCTGGTTTGTAACACTGTAGATGCATCACCAGCACACTGTGAATGTGTGTCTAATAGAACGTGTTGAGTATTGAATCATCATGTCCCATCTGTTTACTAGCTTGTAATCTCCCTGTCCTGCCCCCCTGCCAGGATGGCCTGGGCTGAGGCTTCCCTGGCGCAAGTCTCACCACACCTCACTTTGTATAGATGAGGAATACTTAGATCTGACATTGGATTAGAGTTCATTAGAGGGATGTGAGCAGAAATAACAAGTAGTGAAAGAAAGAAAATGCACATGAACTGGAATGATTGAGTTATCTGCAGAAAACCTGAGATGCCTACATGTGTTTCACCTGCAGCTGTACATGTTTTTTACTGTTTTCTGACACTTCGTAGATTAAATGGTTAACTGAAAAATACAAAGGATGGCAATATAGTACAAAAATAATTACAGAGTAGAAGATATGAATAAATTAAGGCCTAGAGACAGTTAAGCATCAGTTACTCATCACCGTTTTTCTCATCTGTTTAAGGTCGTGACAGAATCAGGCACCTTTTATAAAAAGCAATAATACAAAGTCACGCTGTGTTGCTCATTGATGCTGTAGGCATGAGTCACACCTGGGTAGTTGGACAATACTCACAATCATAGTAACAATGTCTTACAGTCTATATATATCTAGACTGTACAGTCTACAGTCTAGATATATTATATTCATGGTCACTGTACGACCTTAACTGAAAAGGTTTCATTCATTAGAATGAAAAGCAAGAGGCGACAAAAAGATGGCTAATTAGTTGTGTGTTTTCTAGAGGAGTCATAGCAACCCACCCGACCAGTCGGGGTGTCGGGGTGCTTGCTAGAAACTATAAAACATTGGTTGTATAAAAGTGTCTAAACAGCTGAGGGTGAAACACAGCAGACATAAGCTGGGCCATCTTATGGTGTTTGACACAGTGATACAATTGAGGTCAGAGGATCCTCAGATAATTGCCAGGGAGTCCTCTTCCTCCTCCCAATCCCATTTGAAACCGGTCCAGAATGATAAGATTTGACATTTTTATCCCCCTGACCTCGTAGTTTTCCAGCTCAGCTAGATCTCCTCCTGTGGGAAAAATGTCTGTACTAATCGTTTCCTATCATTTCCTGTGACAGAACGACTGAACCTCCTCCACTTCCCTTCAAAGGGTGTTAAGTCTCACTGGAGTGCGATAAAAATCCCACATCTCGCTGTGTTATTTATCATAGGGGATATGTTTTAAAATCCCTCTAGATGCAGAGTTTAGATGCACGTCTTTAGGACAATACTCGCTAAATGTTTTAGTGTTCAATCTTTGAATTAGACCTGCAACAATTAGTCAATAGACAGCAAATTGATCTGCAACTATTTTTATAATCAGTTAATTATTAAAGTAATTTTAAGCAAAAAAAACAAAGATTTGTCGGTTTGAGATCCTCCAATGCAAGGATTTGCTGGTTTTGTCTTGTTTATTTATCATTTAAAGTGAATGTCTTCAAGTTTTGGACTGTCATTTAGAAGGGCATTTTCAGTTTTTTGACATTTAGACAAAACAGTTTATCAGTTATTTGAGAAAATTGTCTGCAGATTAATGGATATGAGTTAATAAGTTAGTTGCAGCCCTACTTTTAATACATGGTTGGGTGATGTAAGTTCCAGTTCCTTCATACAGTCATTGTGAATCTCCAAGCTCAGTGCAGCAGCTACTGCTGTTGTTTCTAAATTTAGACGAATATCTTGAAAATGATCAAGACTGATGTTTGTTCTCTTATTTGAGAGAAAATTTCCTTCTGTTTTTATTCTCATACACAACCCCACACACAAAGGAAGATGGGATACTAGTCAGATCAGTCAGGTGCATCTGCTGCACTCCCAACACATTTACTGTTTGCCATAGCCTGTTTGACTATTTGACTACGTCCGAACTAGGGCTGGGCAATAAAACAATAATGATAATTATAGCAATATAATTTACCTCAATAACAATATAATAAATGTTCTGTATATCGTCAATAAATATTTGATTTAATTCATTTGAATCACGAACAAATTAGCACTTAATATTTATTCTATTAAAATATTTATTTTGTTGAAAAAAGAAGCCTGAAAAAAGATCATATTTGTTGAAAAGATAATAGTTATGAATGTTCTAACTCGGACTTAAGAAGTGATCCACTGTTTGGCATCACATTGTGATCATAAAGAAAAGTTTAACCAAATAATTAACCATCTGGTTTCTTCAGTTTTCTCTCAGGAGCAAAAATCTGCCTTTAAACTTGAAAGAAATAATGATTTGACATATATTGTGATAATTATCGATATCGAATCATATGAAATGTTTTTATTATGATAACATTTTTGGCCATATCGCCCAGCCCTAGTACAAACAGAGGATTGCAGATCACAACCTTTTTTTTGTCTGTGTGCATGTGTGGAGGTTCGGTCAGTAAAGCCAGAGTTAAGTGTTGCGTTGAGAAGCCTCTGTTGCAGCAAGGCAGCAATAGTCTGACATGCTAAATCCCTCTGAGATGTAGGATTAACTCTCTGCCACCAGCAGCTTTATGGCTCAGTTAAGAACCCACAGACACTCCAGAGTTCTCATCATAAAAAGGAAAAGTATATACTTCAAGTGACGAAAGGGTGTGTGCGGATGCTCGTATGTAAATGCTCATATAAATGTGTCATATATGTGTCAAAGACTGCTACTCATTCTATCACATACCTGCCAGCCAGATATGTGTGTTGTATTTCCATGTGGACCTTTATATGTGCACTACTCTGCCAACACATGAATGTAACTGATGCAAAGGCGTGTTATGACTGTTGACTGTTACGCTGCTAGAATAAGTTGTGGCAGTGGGTTTTTTTTTGTTTTTTTGATAAATCCAGATGTGAGGATCTGGCTGTGGCTCTCTGCAGGAAGGAGAAGTCTGTGTTGTGGCAATTCAGGCCTTAAAATATCTCATGTGAGTGGGCCAAAGGAGTCCTACCTCCTCCAGCGAGTGGGACGACAGGGCTCCGGCCGATGACATCGGGCACTCAGCTAGAGATGTGCAATAGATTTGGTTTTAAGCATTCACTTAACTGATTGTTCGCGTTGAGCTCAGGATTGTGAAGGTTTATTTATACTATTGTGCTTTTTATAGAAAGAATTGATCCAGAGTGACCCATTTGGCAAAATGTGGCACCAGCTTGAGCATTAGCCCCTGCTGGAATGGCTCTGTGATGCAAGAGTGAAGTGGGCTGCTTTTATAATTACCTTTTAATTTCATGTTGCTGTATTGCTGGATATTTTGTATTGATGATTGTTGAATATGGTCTAGGTGTAGGTTTGCAAATATGACCGCCCACAGCATTCTTTCTGGGGTAAACCCTTTATTCATCCATATAAAACACCTTGATTCAGTTTTGGTGTTATAGTTCTTTGTACACATCTCTCTTTTGAGCATAAAATGTGTAATAGGTGTGATAATGCAGACTATTTCCACTGTACCCTGTGGTGATTGTTTGTTTGTTTGTTTTTTCTCACAGAAACGAGCCAAGGGCCAAGTGCTCTTTGATAAAATATGCGAACACCTCAATCTACTGGAGAGGGACTACTTTGGCATCACACACAGAGATGCAGAGAACCAGAAGGTAAAGGAACATCTATAATATGTTAATAATTTGTTGTGGAGTTATTAACTAGCAGTACGAATTCTATATTGAAAGCAGGATTATGGAAGAGTCAGATATACTAAAATCACATTTAACAACACTAAAATCTTTCAGTGCACTTGAAGTCATTTAAAAGATGACACTACTGAACATGCTGAGCATCACGATGGTGCATTAATCTCTAGATCTTAAGGCAAGAGACAGTTACGGTGTCCCACTTTGGTTCTTAGTCATTTGCTCACAAGTGGGTGGTTAGCTTTTTTTTCTGTTTGACTGTTGCAGAATTGGCTGGACCCTTCCAAGGAGCTGAAGAAGCAGATCAGGAGTAAGGAGTAATCTAATAAAGCCACTGATGTGTTGTGTCCATAACACCTAAATGAGGTGCATGCAATTGTAAAATGCTGCTTTGATAATTTAATGTTCTTTCTACGTCTTAGCTGGTCCCTGGAACTTTGCTTTCAACGTCAAGTTTTACCCTCCAGACCCCTCCCAGCTCACTGAGGATATCACAAGGTGAGTAATGATTGTTATGTGATCGCTGGCCGAAATTTGCTTCTTTTGATGTGTAATGTATCACTGTTCTTCAGTCCTTCTTATAAATGAACATTGAGTTTTATTGTTATCGATTTAAATGCCTAGAATTTTACCTAGAAGCTTTATAAGGAAAAATAACAGAAGAGGGCTCAAAAGGCTTACAAAGAAAATCGAGATGTTGGATTTCATTACAAAATGACTTGACTGTTTTGTTTTCTGTCTCTCCTTCCTGTCTCAGGTACTACTTGTGTCTGCAGCTGAGAGATGATGTGGTTTCAGGCCGTCTGCCCTGTTCCTTTGCCACCCACACAGTGCTGGGCTCCTACACAGTGCAGTCTGAACTGGGAGACTACGACCCGGAGGAATTAGGCAGTGACTACATCAGCGAACTGCGCTTCGCACCCAACCAGACCAAAGAGCTAGAGGAAAAGGTCATGGAACTCCACAAGACCTACAAGTTAGTCTCGGCATCATTTCCTGACCTCATTTTATACTGAGCTTCAACTGTCAAGTACGACTTTCATACAGTCCTGGACACTGACAAGAATGCACAATTCGGTTATCCGTAAAGCCGCCTCTGAGAAAAGAATAAATCATGGACAGAATTACAAATTGTTAAAGCTTACTGGCGTGAGAAATGTTATAATAGAAGGCGATTCAGATTAGCATTTTTATCAACTCAGGGATTCTGTCATCTGAATTTTGGTGGTTGGACACAGAAATTCCAACTAAATCAAACTGTAAACGTGGGAGAAGTTTTGAAAAGCATGGGGGGAGATCTCATCCTCAGGGGTAATATTGCCCCTTTGCAGAAGACATTTTAACATCTAACACGTTTTTATCAAATTCTGTAACATCAATTACAATACACAGTACATCAGTAATTCTTACAGAATTTCATTAACAGACCAGTTGTAAATTGGGTAATGAGTATGAAATGCTTATATTGTGCTCACTTTAAATACAGAAATAAGAAACACAGGCAGTAAATACTGTTAAAAACATACCTTTGACAGCACTAGATGCTTCTTTGAGACATTTTTATCTTTGCACTTTTTATGTTACAGATGTACAGCCCTTCTGTTAAAAACTGATTTTTTTCCCCAAAATTTTAAGTATTTCTTTTTAGCATTAAGTAATCTTGACTGTCAATAAGCAACATCCAAGGCAAAAGGTAAGAATGAGTTTAACGCTCTAAAAGCTTAAGCTTATCTGCTTTATCTTCACTTTGTGGATGTGGTTTGATCAGATTCACCGTGGCCACAAAGCAAAATAAACAAACCAAAACTATGATCAGATTTTGATTTGGATGTTGCTAAACTCCGATAAAAAAAAAAGAGATAGAAATCAATCATGTGAGATAAATTTAAAAAAATTGACAGAAAATTCATAGATCACATGAGCACATATATGCACATAATATGAAGCTGATTGGGAAAATGTAGGACCTTAAGCCCTGAATCTGACAACTTCAGGCCAGTCAGCCGACCTGAGTGAATGTTTACAGCCTGGAATAATAATCTGCTCTGAGAAGCAGCATGTCTCCAGATATTGGATTTGTACTTTTCTATAAATGGATGTAGATGGCTGTCCTTTGTGTGAGCCCTTCATTCTCCGTGTATTACAATGATTTGTGTGTAATTTGATGCAGCCCTTTCAGGCCCAGTGGATGGAGAGAGGCAATGAGGATTAGGGTCTCTCTAAAGACCATCTAAGATAAATATGGATGCACTCATGGTACTCTGTTGCGCGTCAGTTAAAAGCCTCAATAAAAACCAAAACCTTTTATGCAATAAAACTGAATTATCCATGTTTGAGATCTAATTAGACTCTATGTCTCAAGTATTGCATATTCACATTGGTCAGAAAGCATCAAATCTCTTAGCTTTGCTTGTCCTTGTTGACCTTTTCCGATCTGTTATTTTCTGTTCCATCAGGGGGATGACACCAGCCGAAGCAGAGATTCACTTCCTGGAAAATGCCAAGAAGCTGTCCATGTACGGTGTGGACCTGCACCACGCTAAGGTAGCAAGTCACTGCAAACTTTTAAGTCCTCGTATTGAATTAATTTTTAGTGTTTTATTGGCTGTCTCTAAGATGCATTAAGAGATATGCAAATAAAGTGTTTAATATAAATGTTTGTATTCTCTTTTTAAAGGAATAGTTCAATATTTTGTGAAATAAGCTCAATAGCCTTCTTGCCGAGAGTTGGATGAGAAGACTGACGCAGCCAGGCTATCTGTTTCCCTGTTTCCAGTCTTTATGCTAGGCTAAGCTAACCAGCAGCTGGCTATAGCTTCATATTTACCATACAGATAAGAAAGTGGTACCGATCTTCTCATCTAACTCTCTGCAAGAAGGCTATTGAGCTTATTTCACAAAATGTTGAACTATACCTTTTTAAGTAGTAGAATATCATTCATGAGTATTGGTGTGTGTCTCACATATGTGTTAAGATGTATATTCAACTGATAGATAGAAATGTTTGGGTTTTTTTGTTTAGTTTTTTCTTTTTTAATGCAAGAAGAGACTAACGCATTCCATTCACGCAGTCAATAGTGCCGCTTGCCACCTCAACACCGCTGCTTCAAAAACATCACGGCTGCCACAATAATGCCTCAGTTTAACATGCCGCCGTTGTTTCGCCGATTGACTGACTTTATGTCACTGCTGCCTTTGTGGATTTTGGGGATGGAGCGGTAGAGCGGGTGGTGTGGTCTGGAGCCCGGCTTGACTTAAATGATTTTCTCGCTGTTTCTAATTTGCCCGCCAGATGGGATCAAGCACGTCATTAGAACACAGGCAATAAAGGGAGAGCTGGATTATGGCGGCAGGACCGCTGTCAGCATAAAAGAAAATTGCAGTCATCAGTCATCATTGATATGAATCAATTATCAGAAGCGCTTTGAAAGTCAAAATGGGTCTAGACATGATGGAGAGGATATTGCCTTTGCAGATTTAGATCAAAATGGAGGAGATGACAGTGTTGGATATGTGAGTCAGTTTTGATACACAAGAAAATATATGTCTTCTCTCCTCTCTCATTAACTGCAAAGTTGGTAGGGAGTCTCTATGAATGCTTGGCTCCAGCTGAGGGAGAGGGAGAGGTAAGAGGCTGCATCTCATGTGCTTACCTGTGTGTGTGTGGGTGTGTGTGGGGATGTGTGTGTGTGTGTGTGTGTGTGGTTTCTACTTGTGCATGGTTTCATACAAAGTTGTCATTTTAACATCCCACTGTTACTTAAGACTGCATTGGACCAGCGCTTCCCTCTCAAAACATCATCATTGGTTTCACCTGCTCATCTCATGCTTTGTGCAGTGAAGAGCATCATTTTGTGCTTCATCCACCATTTCCCAAGGACTTCACTGTTGCTTTTGCCGCTCAGTGCCCCTTGAGTCTTTATTCAACGTCACCACAGCCTGCATAGAGAAGATAAGAGTATCATATGCCTGATTCCACTCTCCACCTGCCTGCTTTACCCTGTTATCATCACAAACTGGTTAAATTCTTCTTTACCCAGCTGTGCACTGGCTCGTGACCCTCCTGTATGTACTGTAGAGTTTATGGAAGTTAATGTTGTGTGAAACCCAATTAGAAGAGTGACACTGTGGTCAGTGGCTTCTTCTTTAAGATTCGAGGATCCTGTGTCACTAAAGTCACACACTGAATAGGTTTCATTAAACTTCTTCTTGTCATTTCTTGGTGTGTGTGTGTGTGTGTGTGTTTGTGTGTGTGTGGTGTTCCCAGGACTCTGAGGGCGTGGAGATCATGTTGGGAGTTTGTGCAAGTGGCCTGCTCATCTACAGAGACAGGTTGCGGATCAACCGGTTCGCTTGGCCCAAAATTCTTAAGATCTCCTACAAGAGGAACAACTTCTACATCAAAATCCGGCCCGGCGAGGTAGGAATAGTAACACTTTGTTACATCTATTTATAGGGATGTCCAGCGCTGATCTGCTGGGTCCGTATCGTGGATAATTAAGGCTTTCTTTTAAACATTATCAGCTGTAAAGCCTGGTCCATCTCAGATTCTTTGTTTGGTGTAACCAGTTGTGCTCCCGGTACAGCAGATGTTAAATTTGCTTCAATTTCAGAATCCTTTTCTGGTCCACCGCACATCTAAAGTGCTGCTGTTGGCTAGAAAAGTGCCTTTGACATTGTGAACATTCTGGAGATGAATAGACACTGTCCTATTGCTGTCTAAAATGTCCTGACCCAACAGATCCACTCTGACATCCCCAAGGAAATACTACTACTTTTCTACAAATGTGGGATGTAAACAATTAGTAGACTGTTATCAATACTTACAGAAACATAGATCAATAGAAAAGGGATTAGTGAATCTAACCAGTGTTTTGTCCCTGTTGTAGTTTGAGCAGTTTGAAAGCACAATTGGTTTCAAGCTTCCAAACCATCGCGCTGCCAAAAGGCTCTGGAAGGTCTGTGTCGAGCACCATACCTTCTTCAGGTAAGAGATAGAGGACCTTTTTACTGTGACTGTGTGAACTACTATAGGATATTAATAAAAAAATGATATATTAATCTTGTCGGCAAGTTCCCTAACTGAGATTCCACTAGGCGGTCCTTCTGATACCAGGTAAATTGTCACTGGAAGAAAGTCATCATTCAAAGGCCATCCCCTTGACAGCAAAAAGAGTCCAGAGTTGGATTCACCAGCCAAGTGAACTACTTTGTTTTCTCAAGTCTTTGACATCTTTTGTTGTTATTGATCAAAGTCATGCCAGCCTTGTAAACATGAATTTATTGATGATCACCTCAGATGATTTCTTTGTAGGGAAATAGAAACCGTATTGAGGCTGTTAGTAGTTTTTGCCATTTGAACAACCATGCAAAATTGCTTTGTGCTGCATTAAGCAAAAAAAAAGGTCTCCTGGGTTCTTTGGAGTAGCGAGCCAAGTCTGAGTGCGCTCTGGAGACTATTCAAATGAGTAGGAGTTTTAATGTTTTACTGTGGAAGCTTAAATCTGTGTTTTATTTCTGGTTTGATTAATGGGAGTGTTTGTAACTTGTGACAGGCTTGTATCCCCTGAGGCACCCCCAAAGAAGTTCCTGAGCCTCGGCTCCAAATTTCGCTACAGCGGCAGAACGCAGGCTCAGACCCGCAGGGCCAGCTCTCAGATCATCAGACCTGCTCCGCTCTTCGAACGGTCCTCCAGCAAGCGCTACAACATGTCCCGCAGCTTAGATGGAGGTGAGGAGTTGTCGAGGATTTTGATTAATGGCCAGCTACAAGTGTGAATTGTCATTAACCAAGGACTGGTGTTCATTTGTCCAGTGTAATGTGATTGCAGTCCAGTGTAATTCTTTTTATGATAAGAATTGAAACCTTTTGTTAAAAGTTCAAATAATTTTTTTGTCTCTCCTTTAATTTCTTTGAAAGGGAAGAACTTTACACCTGAAAGCCCCCAAAGCTAAAATGTGTGACACACGTTTGCAGTGCAGTGACAAAGCCACAATGGGTGTCATCAAAACAATGTTCGCTGCTCACATTGGTGTCCATAAAACAGTCCTTCACATCCGTCTTTGTCTTCTTGTCCTCCAGCACCCATTATGGAGAACCATGAGACTCTCATGAAGGACAGCGGCGCTGACGGGGTAGCCAAAGTCATCGCCAAGGGAGACATTATCACCACGGTAACAACAGAGAAGAAGGCAGAGGAAGAGAAGGCTGAGCAGGAGGATGCGCAGACGGACGCTGTAGAGACGCCCGATCCCGCTGTCACAACACCACTCAGACAAGACGCAAAGGTAAACAACTGTTTAACTGTTCAGCGCAGTCAGAGCTGCATTTCATTTGGGTAAAGGAACTTTCTAGAGGCTTGAATTGTTTTTGGTTCAAAGAGAGTTAATGGAATAACATTTGCCCCCAGATTGTCAAGGAAACAGATGCTGTTTATTAGAAGCTGCTGCAATGTTGTCTTTTTAAGTCCTTTTTTGAGATTTTAGTTTTGTTTTCTCCTTGATAGACTTCTTAATGGCTGATGAGAATTTCCCAGTTGCTTTCAGCTTAACCCACTGCAGTAGACGAGGCCTAAGTGCTTCTCATCTTGTGTGCGCTTTACTAATTAGCTTTTCTTTTCTTGTCCTTCCTTTGACCCCACACTATACTTGTGTGTGCGTGTGTGCTCATGCATATTTGCCCCCCCCTTCCCTTCGCTCCTCTCCATTTACACACACGTCATCTTTTCGTTGACATTTCCCCTCCATCAGTGCTCCCCTAGTGTGTACACAACCGACCCCCTGCGCTCTGAGCTCTCACTCCCCTCATCTCCTGTTTCATTAACTAAAGTACGGCGGAGGCGCAGGGAGAATACGCGTAAACGGGCGTCGTCAGTCAGTCCAGCCAAGAGCAGTGTTGGGTGCCGTCGGCGGCAAGCCCTCGCCGACCGCAAAGCCGCCCTGCTGGACGAGCAGGTGTTGCTGCTCTCAGCCCGCAAGCAGAGGCTGGAGCAGGGCAAGAGTTGCGGCGGCACCCTCTTCTCCTTCTCCCTGCACCTGCCTGACCTGTCCTCCTTCCTGGATGACGACGGCTACATCACCTTCCCCGATCTGTCAGAGATGCGCTTCCTCCCTGAGTGCGCGCAGAACTTCCTGCCCATTAAGTCACCTTCACTTATCCCCTGCTTCCTCTTCATCTTCTTTTTCCTGCTCTCCACCTCCTTCTCCGTCCCCTACGCCCTCACCCTCTCCTTCCCCCTGGCGCTGTGCCTCTGCTACCTGGAGCCCAAGGCAGCCTCCCTGACCGCCTCCCTAGCCCAGGGCTACCATGACCATGACAGTTCAGAGGAAGAGGAGGTGTGTGTGCGTACGCTTGTATGTTCCAGAACCCTCATCTGGATTAGAGTTCATTATAACAGTTAACCCCTTATCCTGTCCTGTATCTTGCTCTGCTGTTTCACCAGTTCAGAGCCGACCTGGAGACTGTGTCTGTCCCAGTGTCTGTCAGTTCTCCTACTTTCAGAACCTCATCTCTGCCCGGTCACACTCTCATCCTGTAGACTACATCCTCATCAGCATAAGTACACAGAGATGAACCTGCAAGTCACCATTTCATATTTGATTGGCTTGCATTTACTCCACCTTCAGTGAGAGGGTTAGACACAAATATTGGTGACTTTTTACTCACGTAAGCCTGAAATTTGACTACTTTTTGACAAATTGACCACATTTGTTTATAGTTTATGCAGCGCCATAAAACAGATTGCCATGAAAGAATTTCACTGTCATGCTGCAGTTTAAAACAGTTAATATTTAAATTTTTGACTGAGCGTGTTTTATTAGAGATATTGAGTATCTTCATTTAATCACTTATCCTTCACCAAACCTCATATTTAAAAACAGAACTTTGTGCCTAACCCATCTCAGCCTTATCATCCACTTTCATGGCTTTACAGTGTAGTAAGTGACTGCTACAAGACCAACACCAGCTACATAGAAACACTTCCATATTTCTGTACTCAGTCTCTCTGCATTGCTATCTGAGTGAAGCAAAGCATCATAAAATGAATAATTTAAGTTGTACTTGTACTTTGCTGAAAAGGCTAAAAGCAGCTTACAGAGTGCCAAAATGTATTTTTCTTTTCCTCAAGCAACACGCTTTTTAATCATAAATCATCAGTGTAATGTAATGCATGCTGTGATGCAGAGAGACTGGGACAGTTAAATGCATCCAGATCACCCCTAGTGTCAACATGCATGGAGAGGAGGGGGGAGGGCCTGAAAGTCAGGTTACTGTTAGGCAAAAAAAAATTCTCAAATCAAATTATTATCCAGTGTTTTATGTTTGACCTGCATCAACACAACAAGTGTTTTACTGACCTTTAATGAATTAAAATCAATATATACCAACATTTAGCTCTGTCCAAATCAAATTTAATATTACACTTGTCAATGTCTAAGTGACTGACCGAAGGTTTAAACTTCCTCTGAGTCTGTTTTGCTTGCTTACTTTTGATTTGCTTTTTTTCTTTTTGTTGTCCTTTTCCTGACCGTATCTGTGGTGGTGTCTGATAATGTGTAGCTTACAGAAATGACCAGTGCATTTCCATTCGTTCCATTTGTGGTTATGAAGAATCTCTGTTGACCATAAATGTATTTTCAAGGGTTTACAATTTGGGTTCTTGTTGTTTTCTTGCTTGCCACTTGGAACGGTTTTGGTCTGGTTGTGAAAGCAGACTGACAGCGAACAAACTGACTTTGCCTTTGATGGAGAGATGACTGCCACAGAGGTTTGTACACCAAGGAAAGAAGTACTGAGCCAAGAAATAAAGTGACGCTGAATCAGAAGTCTAAGGCCCGTTCAAACATTTAGGAGAATTTAAAGTTCTGCATGTGACGCATGCATTACATGTTGTTACGCCCATTTACTTCTCTTCTTTTTGTATACATTGTTAACACATTTTATATGTATATCACTGTCTTTTCCACTGGCTACATTCTAATAGAGAGCCGAAGTCATGACGTTACATCCAGACTAGCCTCTGTTAGCTTCTGTTACTCAGTGTTATCGCTCATTCAACATTTCTTTCATCAATTAAGCGTTTATTTTCCTTATTCTAAGACAAATCCTTTCAATTCTTGTTTAGTTTAACAACATCTACTTTGTGAGCGCAAAAAAAAAAAAACTACAGCTTCCATGACGCCATCCTAGCTTGGTTTCTTCAACAACCTTCTCTCCTAAAGTCCTTTTGTATTGTAATCTCTGTTTTCTAAAAACTAATATAGCGTTCAGGCCTTTCTGTCCTGCTGTTTTTAGAGACATGTCTGAGGTAGCCGTGGCCCCTTGACTCACTGATGGACCTCTATCGAGCCGAGATGTTTAACCAGCAAACATCTGTGGGGCTGATGGCATACATTACATTACACATGCATAAATATTGGCCACACAACAATGTTAGATAGTTTTAAAAAAGAAATACCGACCTATGAAATATGAAGTGAGCTACAGAACGTACTGTTGAGAAAGGCTCAGTTCCAAGGCTAGATTTTTAGTTATTAGCATAGTTACAAATGTCAATGGGATGTTGAATGAGGTTTTCATACTTCTAGAGCAAATGTTCTGTTTACACTTGGGCTCTCTATAGGTCATTCACTAACCTTGCCCCCTTAGGTAACATTGCCACACTTTTATTCTTGCACAGCATATAATGCAGTTTACGACAATAACTGTGGCATATTTACTGTACCACACAATGGATCCTTATTTTCAGACATAGGTAGACAACATCAGGCTTCTCATTTTTAGCCAGCAACTTTCAATTTTCTTATGAGAAACTTGTGAAAGGGGTTAAATATGCAGTTGATGGCTACAAACATAATATCATGCTAAAAGCCTGAGAGTAAAGCTGCATGTCCCAGCTACATGTCATGAAGATCAAACTGTAAGATCATAATGTAATTTCACACTAACCTGATCCTGTATAGCCACCTAGTTTACAACGCTTTGTTTTCACTTTGAAAGCTTCAAGGGTGTGTAAATGGTTTTATGATGAGGACTGTTTGGCGAACAATAATAACACTGTCTCTGCTAATGTTGGCTATGGTTGCTGGAGTGTGAATTTCCCCAAAAAACATTCCAATAGAGAGCAAGACAGAGCTGGTAACATTACCCATATGGTACCTGCCACCTATTTCCACAACGCCTAAAATAACATACCCTGAACAAATCAGTAATAACTCCTCCGTTAGGCCTAGATGCATAATTCTAGTCTCCTTTGCAAGGTCAGAAGCTAAGGAATATAAATGAATGTATTATTTTTTCTATTAAAGAGTAAATGGAGATGCAATAAAGGAAAATATGATATTTTCATCCTTGCTTGGTATAAAATGATGGCGGCCCGCGAGGATGGTCACTGTTGACTCAAACTACCGCTGTTTGCACTGAAAACAGCGAAAATCGTTGGTTAACCTATGCTCTGATAGCAATCAGGACTGGCTTCCACACAGTGGAGAAATACTACATGGTGGATGTACTAGTCTTTAACTGGTTTTTTTAACTGGTTTTTTTACACAACCTTTCACCCCACAAACTAATTGTAGTTGGTTAATGCTGTGTTCCTTGGCTTTGGAAGTAATACTAGATCGTATGTTGACAGCCAATTAACTGCACATGCTAATGTTAGCAGCGAATGTTACTGCAGACTTTTATTATAACTCCATGCACACCACTTCAACATGTATAGAAATTCAAAGCTTGACGGGCATGCCATGCCTAGTTATGGTGGCTAAGGCTATGATTGGACAGTTGCTATCTAAGGGACGAGTTTAGCGAAGGCTCAGTTTCTGACAATATTCTTTACTTTCTTTTAATTCGACCACCATCCTTATCCTCACATCTGTGCTTGTTGCTCACTTTCTCTTTCACTTAACCTGATTTCTCTTTGTCTCTTCTCTTTAATGACCCCCTTCCTACTTGTCTCACACTCTGTTTTCTTTTACTTGCTGTCAGTCGGAGGCAGATGAGGACTCTGAGATGCGGACTCAGGTACACTGGGCTCGTTTCATGTCCCTGCTCAGTGCATCAGACGACTACCATCAGATGCACTGAGCCACTCAAACATCTGCCATCAGTCACTTTGTGCCTCCACCTTGGCTTGCCTGCTCTTGTTTTTGTTGACACGCTCACTTTCACACCACACACACCAGACTGACCATTAACTCTTGCCTGAATTCATTTCACAGACTGCTGCTCCAAAGCTGTCGCTTCTTCTAAACACGCCATTCCAGCTCATTTCTCAAGTGCTTCTGTTTGTAAATGGTGGAGTCATGTTCATATTTCTTTTCCTGTTGCTGTGCCAAGAGTCAGATTTAACAGTTTTCAAGGTTTTTCTAATCCGTGGCTTTGAACGTAACTTTTCAGTGGGTTGACTTATGCCATCATGTCATTTACAGCCATATCATAGAAGACAAAGCTCCCAATTTCTCCTAAATTTAACAAGGCATAGCACCTTTTGATTAAAATTCCTCTCCCCTCTTTTCTCTTTACAGTATAGTTTCATAAGACGAGTAAAAGGGGAAAACGTTTTTATCAGGCATAGTAATCTGATGCTAGAGGTTGGTAAGAAAACAATGCATGACTGAAATATGCATGCAGATTATTTTGGTATGAAGAATCCTTACTGATAATAAATACGTCTAACTTATGAGTAGCTCTGCCAGTCTTGGCTACTGAATTCTGTAGTTTCTGTGTGATTTAAAGCCAATTACATTTTTATTTAACAAATTTCTTTCTGTGAGCATCCAAATTATTTTTGTGAGAAATAAAGCAACAGAAATTAAACCAAAAGAAGTCAGTCTTTGTAGAGGAATTAACTTCTAACGCGATTTGGGAGTGTTGTGCTTTACTAAACCTGTAAAACTAAATCTGTGAATCTATGCATGAAATCATTTATTTTCACTGAATAAAGCTGATCCTAAATGCTTCCTTAGCATTTAAGTACAAAACTCTTAGTTACAGCTGCCATTGTGTTGCAGTTTGTGCGAGCTGTAGCCTCCTAAACAGGCCTGTGCACAGTAAATGTAAAGAATGAAGCCTATAATGCAGTTGATTTAGGTTTGTATTGGTTTGATTCCAGACCTTTTCAGAACTACATTTTATGCTACCCAACTTTTTTTGATTTTATTTTTATTTTTGGTAATTCATTAAATATGCACGCTACCGTTGCGTACATAAAGCATGGCCGTCGTTCCCCCCCGCTCTGCTCCTGGCCTCATCTCCTTGTATCATGGTTGACTGGCTACTGTAGGATGCCTCGCCTCAGGCAGAGGTGGTCAAGCACCAGACCAACATCAGCGAACTGAAGCGCTCCTTCCTGGAGACGGGCGACCACACGCCGGGCCTGACAGAATGGGAGAAGAGACTCTCCTCGTCCCCTGCGCGCTCACCCAGAGCGGATGAAGCACCAATGATAGAGCCACTGGAGCCGCAGGATGTAAGCTGTAGTCTGCAGCAGACTGAATGACGGCTTGTGTGTGTGAAGCATGACATCACCAAGGACATTTTTGCATAAACAAAGAAATCTCAAGATTTTGCGTAATGAGTTATAACGCGGTAAATTCAATATTCATGAGGCGGTAGGAGTCATATTGAGTGTGGTGCAATATATTTTATATTGCAAATGGCTCTAGTGCGTCATGAAGGAGAATATGGACACCTTGATGAAGTAAATTAATCTACAAAGTCATTCGGAGTTAGTGCGCAAAAAACATGTCTCTCTTTGCCACCTTATGTCTTCACTATATCTCATCAGCAGCGGATTACCACATTAATTAGTCTCGGTAATGGATGGTGCAGTCGTTAATCAGTAGTATGTTTATTGTGCTCAGTAACATTACATGCTTGAGTTATGAGTGGTTTTATCAGTGTTTCTCTGATGTAGTAATTAAAGTATCATAAAATGTGTCTGAAATGAAAAGAGGCTGATTTCTCTGGAAGAGTTTTGGGATCTGGATCACGTCCATTTGAACATGTAGTCACAGTAGACATGTCCTTCCTTGTCTGACATTTTTATTTTTCTTCTTTAGACCGACGACGAGGAGCCTGTGGGACAAGAGACGAAAGAGGCGGCGCAGCCTAAAGCCACCGAGGTAAACAGTTTTTCACATGTAACAACCCCTGCATTTTGTGAATGTGGTGTTGTGTTTTGTCCTTTGTCCTGCCCACAGCTCCAGACCTATCTGGACACTGGCACAGTTTTTAGTATTCTAGCTCTAACTACTTCATGTACAGTTCCTCCAATTTATTTCTCTTATCTGCTTGTTTTGTTATCTCTGAAATTTTGAGTTGAGGCTTGAAATGTCCTTAATGGTCCAGTTTTTGAAATAAAAAAACATTTTGTAATGTAATTCTAGCTAGGGCTGGACAGGGACCAGTTTACAGCATAATGACTACTTTCAGAAAATGTTGCTGTAATTCTTTCATACTTTTACCGTAAGGTTTACTTGTAGTGGAGTATTTTAAAAGTGAGGATGGTATTAGTACTTTAGTTTATGTAATGGATCTAAATACTTCCACCTCTGAGATAGTTAAGTTACTTTAGTCAGCCACTAAGTGTGTAGATAAGCTCAGGTTGCAGTATAATAGTTAGTAAAAGGCTGTATGTTGTGTTTGCTGCCAGAAAATGAGTAAAAAGTCCCTGTTTATGTAACGTTATTACGCCATCTTCTACTCTTCACATCAGAGTTGGTCCAGATGGTAAAAACTAGCCTTACTCTATGGCTGACTAAATTAATGTAACTACCCCTCAGCAGTAACCAGCAGAAACACTGAAAAACATGAATATGACGATATGGTCATCTGTTATATGGTACATTAACTAATATTTGAATAAATTGAATATATTTGATATATCGCTGAGCCCCAATTCTAGCATCATTGATATCAATCAAATCAAATTTAACTTTATGATCCTTAAGTCAATTTATGTGGCCGGAGGTGCATACACGGGTAAAAAAGGTACAAAAATGTGACATTACAGAAAATACAATAGGACAATCCGTAAAAGGAGCTGCACCACAGAAGTCAAGTGCTGATAAGAGATGCAAGCATTACTTTTTGTGCAGAGAAACTGTTAAAACAACGTCCAGGCATTGCGTCCTTTGTCCAAGTACTTATGGATGGAGCTCAATCTGCGTATGTGTCATTTCTAGATAAATAGTCTTATGAACCTATTCTCACCGTCTTGGCTGTGTGATGCCCTCTGTCTATTAACTTGCACAATCCATTTCCAATAAGCCAAGTGTCTCCCCAGGCGACAGGATATCTGGTGAAATACGTGGTGGATAGTATCGTAACAGATTTGGCCTCCTCCTCTGGGCCTCACGGAATTAGTCTGTCAACCACTATGGACGACGACGTCTTCATGGACGGGACCCTCAGGGAGGTGGAGGAGAAAACCCCCGATTCCCAGGAGGATGTCTCAGAGAAGTCAGTGGTGAAGGTCAGCCCCGGAGCTGTCAGGCAGGAAGTGTCCCAGGCCATCAGTGACAAGAAAGGGACGCTCATTATCTTGAAGGAGGCGGAGACTAAAGAGGACACAGAGGACAAAGAGATGAGCACTGTGGGTGAAAAAGAAGAGCCTGTAGTCCCTGGAGAGGCCGAAGCTAAGGAGAAGGAAAAGCTGTCTGCCTCTGCAGAGAAAGAAACTATCAAAGAAGACACTTCTGCTGTTAGAGAAGCCAAAACCACATTAGTCAAGACGCCGAGTCCAAAGATGGAGCTAAAAACTGGTGACGTGACTCAGATTAAAGGTATTGATTCGCCTAAAAAGGCCATGGCATCGTGGATTTCTGACGAGGTGAAGACAGAGGCTTTAGAGATGATCAGTGAGTCGACAAAGGAAGTAAAAGAGATGACTTCTAATGCTCTGCAGACAAAAGCAGAAATCTTCACCTTCGGAGATGTCCAAAAGTCAAGCCTGACTCAGATTACAGTTTCTGAATCTTCAACTACATCCTTAGCAGTGGTACTGTATGAAAACTAAAACAAACAACTCAGTGTTGGCTGCCTCCTTCCATATCTCCACCACCACCCTCAGCCTACCCTCATTGCCTTCCCTCCAGCAGCAGCCAAACCAGTCTAACGGTGTAATCAAGCTCTGTGCATGGCTAACAGTCCCCTAACACCCGCGTTTACTCTCACACACAACTACCGGATTTTGTTGCAGTCAAGCCCGCTGCTTCTTTTAAGATGCAACTGTTTTGGGTTTGTTTTTGAGTTCATTGACAGCTATAACGACTGGCCTTGCCTTAGCAGCTGAATCCCCACAGCTGATAAGGGAAGAAATGGGGGCTCTGGCTGGCTCTTGTTTGTTTTTCTACCGTTTTGCTCAGCTGCACCATTCCTTTCTTTCAGCTCTGTTATCAGTTCCCTGAAAGCAGTGACTTCATAGCCTTGGCTCAGTGCCACCGCTGCAGCTTTACCACCTCATCCTCCAAAATCCCCCTCTGCCTCTGTAACAAGTCAGGAAAACAATTGTATGGGTCTACCTGAAAAGCTGTTTCACTGTTCTTAAGGAACAGTTTTTCAAAAGCAGATTAGTAGGAAATTTGCTGCTGGTGGATTCAGTGACTCTAAAACCAGATTTTCGTCTGAGGTTTTAGGATTTTTCCAACTTGGCTTTAGGTTTAGCTGATTTAATGAGCTACATAATGGTATTCCATACAATCCTTACCATCAGACCTTTCATTTTTCCACCATCTTTCCCCTTTCTCTTTGTCTGGTGCTCACTGTGACTGTCTGACTGTCCCCTCTTTTCCTTTCTCTCTGAACTTGTGTGCGTCCATCCTTCTGTCCCATCAGTCTACGCTGGGATGGGTTTCCTCCACTCAAAAGGTGACCACTTCTTTCTGGTCCTCACAGATTTCAAAATACAACACTGCAGTGGATTTGGTGTAGCTGAAACCTTGATTCCTTTAAGTATTTAAGTATGTGTGTGTGCCTATTATTATTATTATATGTAACGTGTACGCAGTGGAAGTCTGAAAATATAAAACCCACACAAACATTTTTCTCAATCAGATGTGATGTGAAGCTGCCTTGTATTGAGTGGATTCTTTTTTTTTTTGTCATGGTGAAGCAAAAACATCATCTAATGATACAATTGTGATTCACAGCGATCAGCTGAACCAGAGGAGAAAGCGGTGGTTACCATGGAGACAGATGCCGCGCCAGCCGAGTCGACAGGGCCAACGGTGAATATCCAAACCACAGAGGCTGCGAGGGCCAAGCCAGCAGAGCTCACATTCAAAACAAAGTCAGCTGAGCTAGTTTATGCAGTTGTGTTACAAGAGGATAATAGTTTAGGAGATCCTCCAGCTGACTCTGTTAGTCGTGAAAAATGTGGTGTTCCAGGTATTGCACCATCTTCAGAACAACTTCATCAATGTGCTTCCATGGTGCTGGTAGCAGAAAAACAGCCACCAGCAACCAATGTAGGGTTAGATGAGAGCCTGTCCGGCATTAGTGCTTTACCAGAGTCGGCAGTGCCGACCTTAGCAACTGAAAAGGAAAGTGAGGAAGTAATAGATGAGGACGGAGAGGACACGGGTGTGGAGGGGGAGGCATTGACGTCAAAAGACAAAAATTATGGTTTTAGATTCACTGTTGATCCTGCTGACATTGGAGAGTGTGAAAAGGAAGAGAAACTGCCCTCAGCAGAGGAGGAACACAACGAAAGGGAAGTAGCTGCTTTGGAGGCTGTGGGAGAGGAATTAACAGGTTTTAAAAATGTAGGGGAGAGTAAGCACACAGAAGTAGATGGAAAGAGAGTCCAGTTCTCCAGTGAAGTGCAGTATTTCAAGGAACAAGAGTTCCCCGCAGAGTTAGGAGTTGGTATTGAGGAGGTGGATGAAGAGAGAGATGAAGGTTCACCAGCAGAGGGTGAATCACAGAAGACCTTTCCAGACATGTCGAAACCTTTGCCCTTTGAAAAAGAGAAATACTGCTGTGTACAGATGGTCAGCTTAGAAGATGAAATGGAGAGAACAGAGGAGGAAGAGAGAGGTGGAGAGAAGAAAGAACAGGCGAAGGACATGTATAATGAGGAAGAACTGAATTTGAACCTGGCAGAAGGCTGTGTTGACAGAAAGGTGTCAGCAGTGAGAGAAAATGTTATGGCATCAGAAGAAGTAAAGGAAGAAGAAATGGTCTTAAAAGTTTTGAAAAAAGGAGAAATAGAGGAACAAGACCAGAAGTCCAGCCTACACAAAGTGACTGTGACTGAACTTCTTACCCAGGGAGCCCCGCTCACCCATCCACCTCCAGCCGCGTCTCAATTGGAGGTAACCCTGCGTCAGCTCCAGTGCCTCAGCCTCTCGGCCCCGTAACCTCACCTCAACACTCCCCTCCTGCCGACACAATCTGACACTAATAATCAGTGGCAAAACTCGACCAAAAGCATAGATGCGTGTCAACTTGCTAACTTCACAGTTTGTTGGGGCCCTTTTTAATATGACGTGGTGCACACACTTGATGAAAAACCTTGTGATTTGCATACTCCAGTATCCTCTCCTTCACTGGATCAGGGACTCTAATGCATGACTGCATGACTTGTTTAGAGATTTAAGCACTTCAGTGACAGTCTTTGGCTTAGTTTCTTAGCATGTGGTATTCATTTGTGTCAATTAGATTTCATGCACAACAGTGTGGAGCTATTTTATGAACAAAGCCGTACAGAACCACAGTTAACAGTGACACCTAGAGCAGTTTGTTTCAGACATCTGAACCAAACTGCTGTACCCCCTCTGCATGCATTTATTTGTGCCCATTTTTTCCTTTTTCTCCATTAGAGCCTTGATGCCACAGAGGTGGGTACCAAAGAAATGCCTGTGATCCACACAGAGACAAAAACAATCACCTATGAGTCTGCAGAGGTACGTATGAACAAAACATATTATCTTCATTTTACATCTTGTACCATTTGGAAAGATGTTGGAAATGATTGTGATTAAAGAATCACACATAATAGGGTCTGTAATTTGCCTTAAAAATGCCCTAAAAAAGCTTCATGAAGTGATATTTTTGGCCACTTACGGGCAGCAGAAACAAGGTTGTGATACCAACACTGACATATTATCACCTTTTAAGTTGATATGGCAAGTATGTTAGCAATGTTGTTGTTTTCTCCTTGTATCTCTCCACTACCTCCTGAAGGATTTATCTGGCTAAATTCTCTACTCTGTTCACAAATTAGTTGCAAATTTCCGTTTTGTGCTGTGCAGGTAGTGTACTCTGAGTTTTAGAACTTCTTGATTTCGGACCGAAAAACAATGCTGATGAGAGTTGCGAGGATAAACGAAAACATTACAGTTGCATGCCATAAAACCAAAACAATGAGCTGAAAGACTTTATAAAGCTCCTTATCAATGAGGCGACCTGTCGGGTGTTCGTCACTACAAGGGACTTCTTTCACATAAATCTAAAGCTCTATTTAGCAATATTCTTTATATTAACTGGATCCAGTTACTACTGTATTTGTGGTGTGAAAGTTTTCACTGGTAGTTTCACAGAGAATTATCGATCAATTACGTAATTCCTCTCAGATCTACTGAGCTTTTTAGCCACTATAAGCTTTGTGTTTTGGTTTTGCATCCCTTAAACTCCACCATCAACCCCATTTTTAGCCACAGCAGGTTGGTGTATCAAAAAATAAAAACCTCACTAACTGGTGAACATAGCTCTTAGCAACCTAAAAAGACATATTTTTGAAGAACTGGTGGAGATGAAAAGTGAATTTTGGACTTGCATTCTTCAGGTGGCGGGAAAAACAAAACTAAGTGAACACTTACTCTGTGTCTGCTATATATGTAAATAAGCGACTGGTATCAAACATGACCGCCAACTTTCTATGGTGACAGTATGCCCATGTTTTCATATTATTGAGGATTTCCTCTGCCCACAAGTGTCCAAAAAATCAATTAACGCCAATTAGCGCAAAATAATAATTAATAGGAGCTCAATAAGTCTATTATCGTCATATCTATAATACAAATATAACATGTAATTTAAAAGAGTGTTTTGCTTATCAACAGGTTGACACTAATGGTGACGTGGACCCCGGCGTGTTGCTGAGTGCTCAGACCATCACCTCGGAAACCACCAGCACCACTACCACCACACACATCACTAAGGTGAGGCTTCCCTAATTGTACCTTTTGGTCTCATAACACTTGAAGCCTTAAACTTGACTACAGCGATACATGTCTGCTTTAGCCATTCTCCAGTGCAGAATTTAAAATAGTTGGAAAAGGAAGCGTACCTATATTTGTAGTATAGAGAGACATGGAAACACAGACTTGTTGTGCTTTTGTTATAAAAAAACATTAATGTGTGTTTTTATTTTGTAGTTCACTTGTACAAAAATCTTGGTTTTAATAACCAGAAATGAGCAACTTCAGTTTGTATTTAATTGTGGCTGCAACTTATTATTGTAGAAGACATTCAGTTTACTGTCAAGACTAAGAAAATATTCCATTTAGAAATTGTAACCAGTGAATTTTTGCTTTAGAAAAATGTTTTAAAAAACCTTAAACGGTGAATTGGTTATCTAAAAGTTACAATTTTGAGTAAATCAACAAATTGATTAATCAGTAAGACTAGAGAACTGTTTGCACAGTTTACCAGAATTTCATTTTGTTTTCATACAACCTTACTGTCCTCTGCGGCCCCATTTGAGGATTTAGACTGACTAGAAGGGTGCGTTTAAATAAAAATTTATCTTGATAAAACTGTGTTTTAAGAACACTTTCGGATGTTTGTTCCTGTATGTTTTTGTGTGTACATTGATTTAAGTCCTCCTTCTTTTATTTGCTGGTCAGACGGTGAAAGGAGGAGTATCAGAGACGAGAATTGAGAAAAGGATTGTCATCACTGGAGATGCAGACATTGACCACGATGAGGTCACTTCACTGTTTCTCATTTATTTTCCAGTGTTCTCATTAGTTTTCTTTGCCTGTAAAGTCAATAAGTGGATTTGAGCAATGACCATGAAAAAAGTAAAATGCTAGTGACCCCTCAGGACATTAACTTTTACTTTGCGAGCATGTGGCATTTTAAACAAAACATTATTAACGCGTGATGTGACTTTAACAAATACTGGAAGTATGAAAAATGTGACTAAAAGTGGCTTCCCTGTTGGCATATTGACTCACAATCCAACATCCCTGCTCCCTCCCCGCCTTCCCCATTTTCTGTCTCCCCCTGGTGATCCCTCCTGGTACTGCACTCCCGTATATAGGCCCTGGCTCAGGCCATAAAGGAGGCTAAAGAACAGCATCCTGACATGTCAGTGACCAAAGTAGTGGTACATAAAGAGACAGAGATCACGCCAGAGGAGGGGGAGGACTGACCCAGGTAAGACAATGAGGTCCCAGTCCTTGTCCCAGCTCTGTCCGTTTTAGTCTGGCTCGATCTGGTTTTGATTTGGTCGGACTGGGCTTTTTTTCAAGCTGGTCTCCATTCTTGGGCATGCTGCTTTCCCATCAGCACTTCTTCTCACTGGTACAGACAGCCCTGCTTCTGTAGCACTTACAGCTAATGCATCATGCTGTTATCATTCCAGCTCCACTCCCCCTGCAGGGAAAAGGTTGGCTGATGCGTGTGTGCATTCAGACCGGATATTATAGTCTCAACCCGTAATGACAAGGCTTAAAAACCTTTACAGTAATGCTCCTGGCAGTGTCATGCAATCTCCTATAATTTGACTGCAACACTCCCCCCTGCTGGAAAGAAACACATTCCCTTTTTATTAGAGAGAGCTGCTGTGTGTACTGAACTGTCTTCTTTGAATAGACAACTGGTTTGTCATTTAAAAAAATAAAAAAATCTATATTACAATTCAACAGTTTCCAAAATATGTGAAAAGGGTTTCTTAAATACGAACATGTAGTGGAAAACAAGTTCTGTTGAAATAGCGACATACTGCATGTCGTGTAATATCCTGTAAAACATTCTCCACATATTGTGAGGCTGCACATTGTAGACAAAACAAAAGGCACCGGCAGTGATGAACGATAAAATACTGGCTGAACCGGCTTCTGCTTCTCAGAGCACTCTGCAAACGCACCCGTATCGACTGAAATCTGATCTTGATGATACATGCTTTTCAACTCTGTTCTTTCAGGCAAAATCTTATACCATAACTGGAGGGCTTCCTATATTACCAGATATACAAAGACTATAAGGAGTGGATTAAATTAGCAGAAAAACACTGCTTAAATGTATGTAGCATGTATACATGAATTTAAAATACGCTTAAATAGATTGATATCAAATAAATCATTAATATCGACAATATTCTGCACATAAAAGGTCAATAAATGAAGTTATCTAATAGTGTTGGTATGAGTATTACTGTTTACTGTATACATAAATAAAAGAAGACAATAATAATAACAGTTTAGCACTGCACAGCAGCTTAATTTCATAGGGAGAAGAGTTCATGCATGGGCAGAATCCCTGAAGTACAAGAAACAATTTGTGACACACTGCTCCTTTCAGATGCACTCTTCCTTTCTGTGTGGGGGAGGAGAAATAGGTCAGCAGTCCTTGTGGCAGTGTTTGTACAAACTTCACAAATGCATGTGTTTCAACTTGTCTGTGTTGAGCATTATTTAAGGCGCAGAGCTGCGTGAGGGAAGCCCTTATTCCATTGCACCCCACACCATGTCGTTATAACCCTCGCCAACTTTTCCCTCAAGCATTTTGTCTCTGGAAACTGGAATTGTCCAGTTTATTCTTAATTCACCTTTTTGGCTCTGAAGCTTGTTATTTCTCTGGCTTTTGACTGAAACGATCCCAAGGCGCAGGGTTTGGGATGAGCAAGCTTGCATGTGTGTACTTGTGTGACTCACCAGATGGGAATGCTTGGCTTTGTTTCTGCAGCCTTGCCCTCAGTTGTGTGTGTGTGTGTGTGTGTGTGTGTACGCACGGGCGCGCGTATGTTGTCTAATATCTGTGTGTCAGATCGGCTGTGTTTCTGAGCAGCACTGTTAACATGATACTAAATGTTTTTTTTTCTCTGGTCTTTTGGATGTTTTTCTCTGTCCAGCGTAGATACACACAGAGTGTTAGGGCAAATACAATATAACAAAACCTTTTTTGGAGCAGCATCGTCAACAGTGTTAAAATTAAAAGGTTACTTTGAGACCACACACACAGCGAGCCGCAGGCCAGTGTGAGCTTCACGTCCCACAACTCTTCTCCAGCTCAAACCCTTCATGTTAACACATTAATGGTTAAAAAGGTTAAATATTAGGTTTTTCATATATTCTTTCAGGCTCATTATTCAGTATATTCTAATCCCTTAACTACCTAACTATTCTCCAAGTCCATCTGCGTTTCAACTTAACACATCCATCCATCAACTAAATGGTTCTCAAAAACAAAAATCCTGCTATTTGAGAACAAATATAATCCAGTAGACTAAGAAAATGGCTCCCTTTCCATCTTTGATGATGCAGCTTTTGGGAATAAAGCGTGCCGTACTGGAGAAGAGTTGAGTGGCATGTTTTAATGTTTATGGACTGAAATCAAAATTCAAACCTCATGTTTACAGATCGAGAATGATGGTTTTCTTTATTTTTCAGTTGTGACACCAGCTTTCCTGGCTTAGTGTTTATGGTCACACTCAAAATGATTAGTAAAATAGTTGCCATTAATTTTTTTGGGATGCGAACGGTCTTAACGCTTAAATCCGATTCATTGCCCAGATCCGTTTTTTTTGTTTGTTTTTTTGATTGACTATTCACAATATTTTTTAAATGTGGCCCATGTCAGACTCCAGACTGGCCACGGCCCATTAGTGACATGCCCAAAAAAATAATACGTCACACACAGGACGCTGTCTTGCGGAACATGGATGCCACAGAGGCTAGCGTCTACAGTTTCATTTTTAAGTTGATTTCAAGTGGAAGAAAGGGAGTGTGTGAGCAAATGATAACAAGGACGAGGAGAAAGAGCGCCAAATTTTTAATAATGGATTCATTTTCCACTTCATCTTCGCTAGTGCAGAAGTGTGATCACAGTCGCTCTAGAGAGTCGCATGAACTCTGATCCAACTGTCCAGACTGAGGTCTCATTGGAAAAAAAAAAAAATAAAAATACAACGGGTTTAAGATTAGATTCCATGTGACACTCGCTGTTCACACTGTTAAGAAACAATCTGATATGAGTGTCATATGAGCAAAAACATCTGATTTGGGTCACTGTGGCCTGCAGTCTGAATGCAGCTTTAGTTAGAGTCAGAAACTGCCCGATCAGCCTGTGTGTAACTATTTGCATTTCTGTAACTCAGTAGTCCCTCTGTGTTTGTGTTTATTGGGCCAAAACTGCCATAACCTTTTATCAGGCTCATTTTTAGCCTTTTGGCAGGAGCGCTGTGGCACTGAAGGTTCAGATGTGATTAAACACGCAGGATGGTACTAACTGCTGTTTCCTCTGTACTTCCAGGAGTAACGCTGAGGGCTGTTTTCTGTTCAACCTACCAGAATCCAACATCTACATATTACTCCGGGAGTCTCAGAAGACTAGAAAGGCTCCTACTCTCCAAATGCTGCAGCTCTCCGCTAGTCGCAACCATCACCTGCAAAATAAATGAATGCATTTTGCATGAGAAGGACGCAATGTTGCATTATCAAACAAACGGCAAGATTATACTGAAAACTATCTGATTTTAAAAATGGTTCTCGACCCATCTGCACGCCGAATCCCCGTGTGTGCAGCAAGCAAACTTTTTGCTTTCACTGCCTTATGACATTGATGCATTTTTATGATTGAGAGTAATTATTGTAGCAAACGTTTTATTTATGAAATAAAGCCATCACTCCAGAAACTTAAATCGCTGTAGGCTGTATATGTTAGGGAGCATACACTATTTAACCTTGCTGTAGACGTGCCAACCCAGCAAGCATTGCCTCACCCACACCAACAACCCAATGATTTGCTGTCAGGGATGCCACTACAGAAATCACTACAGCCCAGTAATGTACATATCCAAGCTTTCCTAGGAGAATAGCAAATTATCTTTCACAGTTGATTTTTGTCGTGTCTATTCCAATTGCATTTTCCTTTTTTATGATCATTTCAGTATTTTTCCACCAGTTTTTGTTTTGTTGGCAAAATGCCAAGGAATCAAGATTTCTGTGCAAGAAATGGAGTTTTATGTGCCTGTGCAGGATTTGAATGTTTTCCAGGGTAGATGATCGGCTGCAACACCAGTCCCAGGGCTGTGTGACTGTGAGGCAAAGGGCTCAGACTGCCGAGCTCTGCCCAAATTAGATGCAAAGCCAAGAGAGATCTGTCAGCCCACCACCACCCTGAACATGTCAACTGTATGCCTCCCTCATCTGTTCAACTGTGTCTGAATAACCTGTTCGTGTACAGCCATGTTTTCCTCAGAAAGGTGAAATAAAACTGGCAAATGCATTTGTTTTAATTGGCGGTTTTCTTTTAAAAAATAAAATGTTGTCCAAAGCACTGAAACTTGTGTCCCCGTTGGAGCTATTGATTTAGTATTGATATGTTTTAACACTCAGATATGGAGTCATCGTTGTGAGTGATAATTCAGATTTCAGGGCCTTGCTGATTTTACTAGTTACCATTAAACAAGACACTGAGTATCCCATGTGTTCACATCATCATAACTTATAAATCGCGTTTTATACAGCCATGGTATGTGATACTGAGCCCTTAAAAAGATTGAATCATAATCTTAAAATTGCTGAGGCTTATTCACAAATTTGGAGGTTACTGTGCAAAAATGTATTTGTAAATTATAAAGATTATAAAGACAAAACAGATTTCATACCCTTAGGCACTAAAATAACCTGATGAACAAGGGTGAGTAAATATTGGTTAAAAAAGAAATGTATTAATGGGAGTTGGTAAAATCTGTAAACTGTAGTCTATCTATTATCCATTAAACCAAATGCTCTAAACACTTAATTTATCTGTTAAAATAAGAACCCTCTTGTTAGTTAAGACGGGATTTGTACAGCTTCAGGTAATTAAGTCGAGGACACGGAAGCTCCCGAAGCCCCGCCCCGCTGTGTACGTGCGTGTGTGGCAGAGAGCAGCAAAATGCGCTCTCACTCTGTTTCTGTTTGCAGATCTCTTATCTCTAAAATCGTTATCCCACAAACAACCTTTCGTTTTTGTTTTGTTTCGCACTTCCAATACCAAAAGATAGAGGCGATAAAACTGTTGCCTTTGGCCCGCAGAGAATCAGGGCTGTCTTCACAACGGGACCTTTGGACCTTCTATAACAGTTAGACAGATGCATGCAATACTAAGAAATTAAGCAGAGAGGTATTTTTAATACTTCTAGTGACTCTTACCAGGGTAAGTTAACAATTTTAAAGGCTGATTATACATTTGTATTTATAACTTTTTGTCATATTATACCACACATTTTCATTATGTCACACACTATGCTGAAACACAAAATAGTCTCAAAAAGTAGGTCATCCATGTTGTTAAAGTGGGAAGATGGAGATTCCAAAAACACTACTCTGTGTAAAATAGTATGTTCTTACATGACTGGAGTGGTATTTTCCATTTGTACATATTTCATTTCAGCAAGACAATATTATGCCATGCTATTTACATTAAAGACCATTTGGATGAATAAGTGACAGTTACACTTCCCTTTTTTAGAGTGTAATTGTAATGTACAGCCTATTTATACAGATCAATGGCAGAACAAGCTCATCATTAAAATGTTGTAGGCCAATAATAACTACAAAGGTGTAGAACTTTAAGTTAAAGAATCAAACAAATACATATAAAAGAAACGCAACAGAAAGGATGGGGGATCGGGGTATTGTTTATTGTTTAGATGTTTAAGCCTGAAAACCTGTTTTTTCCATCAGTTTCTTCAATGAGTGATCCTACATGGCTATACAGTAGAAAAGTAAAAGTACTCATTATGCAGAGAAATGGTCTCTGTGTTTTACTATTATATAATTTTTTTTAAATTAATATTACTGCATTAATGTGTATGTTGCATTTTACTGCTGTAGATGTTTATGGTTGTGCTAATATTACCTGCTTTATAGGCTACACTGTTGGGTAGTTGAATCTACAGGACTGCATCATATAAAAGATCATCATATATGTATTTGTAATGTCACTGTCCCGGGAGAACCACGTGTCTTTAAAAAGTCAACATTTCAAGTTTCTTTTTAATTGTTTATTAAGCTGAAGAAGTAGGATCATATTCTCGACCTATAAATAAACACTTGACCATTTTATCTGGAAAAAAAATCACATACAAAACTTGGAGATACATGGTTTTCAGTGGACAGGAAGGGTGTGGAAATGTGTAATCTGAAAAGTAACTAAAGCTGTCAGAAAAAAGTAAAAGCAGAATATTTGTTTTGAATTATTGCGGAGTATAAAGTTGCATAAAATGAAAGTCCTTAGGTAAAGTACCTCAAATTTTTACTTAAGTAAAGTACTAGAGGGAATTACTTATTTACATTCCACCACCGCTTTTTTTATTCATTCAGATTCAGAATCAGAGAAACTTTACTGATCCTGGAGGGGAAATTGTTGTTACAGTTGCTCACATTGCTAATCAAGGCATTAAAGATATAGAAATAATAATAAAAGGTTGGCAAGTAGAAAATGTAAAAATATAATATAAAGATATAAATAGGAGTGTGGAAATATGTACAGTATTCTACAGTACGTGACGTGTAATGAAGAAATACCTACAGATTAATGGGACAGAATAAACCCCAGTATTGCACATTAGTGGAGTAGAACAGATTAAGTGGTTATCTGTAAATATTTATATTTTATTAGCACATTTCTTCTGTTTATGTACATGTTATATTTATATTATTATAACTAGTTATAAGCCCAATTGAATTGAATTGAACGGAATTTTTCGCGGAGTGAGTCGTCCTCGCGCACATAGACGATCCCTGTGGAGTACTTGCTCCGGTGCTGTAGGTGGCAGCAGAACAGCGCGACATTTCCTGTGAAGCCCAATAGTCACAACAAGAGGAGGAAGAGGAAAAACGACAGCTCTGGATCGTCGTCGACTGCCTTGCGTGACAACACAGGGATCGCGTTCAGGCTTCGGGTATTAAACATTTTTAATTTTCTCTTTGTCGCTGCGGACGGCGCAGGAAACGACGCGGCGGGTTTTCGCCGTCAGTCGGCCTGCTCGCCGCCGTGTCCTCCGCTGTTTGTGAACTGCTAAAGACACCAGAAACATGCCAATGGAGGCTTGCTGACCAAAATGGCTGGGCGCAGTGAAATGTGAAATATTCCTGCTAAGGTTATCCTTTCTGCGCGCAGCGCGACTGTCACGCGAGCACGGCGGCTAAAATGCATTACTGAAGTTAAGAAAAGTGCAAATGTTTGTTTCTGCTAGCGTTTAGATTTTTATTAGCATTACTGCGGCTTTTACTGCTATCGGGCCTGGCGTGTTTTTCCCCCCCAAACGAATTGTGCATGATTGATTTAGCCACTTTTGTTTATGCGATAACGTTATCGGTTACTCCTGTAATTGTGCGTGATTGTGTGTCCTAATACTGGAATCTGTGTGTCTTATCATAAGAAGAAGAATGCCAATAGAGCTCCACCCGTCCTCCTGGCAGGTTATACACGTCCGATCTGTTGTGGAAATCAAAATATTTGACCATTTGCTGTTTCCCCTCTCCAGGTTGCTCCAATTTGACCTGCAACATGTCTGACTTACTGAGATATATCGACTATGACCACAAAGCCACCTTTCTGAAAATGCTCAACCAACAGAGGATGGAGGGTGAGCACTGTGATGTGGTGGTGGTGGTGGAGAACATAGAGTTCAGGGCTCACCGCTGTGTCTTGGCAGCATGCAGCAACTACTTCAAAAAGCTTTTCAAGAAACAGAGTGAAGAGGACAACTCCATCGTGGAGTTGGACTTCATCCGCTCTGACATCTTTGAAGAGGTGCTCAATTACATGTACACAGCCAGGCTCGCTGTGAGGAAGAAGGACATCAATATGATGATGTCATCCGGCCAGATCCTGGGGATCAACTTCCTGGATAACTTGTGTACCCAGAAACGTGAGCTGACCAACATGAAGACCCGGGAGAACCAGGCTCCCGGAGACCACGGGATGCGAGCTCAGGACGCCATCCTGAAGGAGCTGGCCATGGAGGAGGTGAGGAAGAACAGTTTCTATGACCAGGGCATGGATAGTATGGGGCCCGGGGGCTCTCATGTGTCTCAGCCGCACAACTACAACACCAACATGAGCAAAGATCCTCACAGCCACGGCTGGGGCTCCTCTTCCACCAGCGACATGAAGCTGGAGTACCTGCTGTACGGCCACCGCGACCACGGCTCCTGCCAGAGCACGGGTGCGAAGCCCATGGACCACAACGCCAAAAAGGAGCGGCTGCTCACCGCCAACCGCCCCTACGGCTGCGAGCACTGCCCCAAAGCCTTCACCACCGCTGCCCACCTCAAGGAGCACCTGAAGATCCACTCCGGCTTCAAGCCTCACCGCTGCGTGGTGTGCGGCAAGGCCTTCATCAGGGGCCCCGACCTGAAGAGGCACGAGAGGGTCCACAGCAACGAGAGGCCCTTCGCATGTCAAATGTGCGAAAAGGCCTTCAAGCACAAGTCTCACCTGAAAGACCACGAACGGCAGCACCGGGGCGAGCGGCCATTCAATTGCGGCTCCTGCGACAAAGCCTTCATCAAAGCGTCGGATCTGAAGCGCCACTGGAACACGATGCACAGCGGCAACTCCCGCAGACAGATGTCCCTGTCTCCTGCTGCCTCCCAGCAAGGCCAGGCAGAGGCCACCGACCAGAGAGACTGGAAAATGGAGACCGGGCCACATTCGCACAACTCGGGGGACTGTTGAGCCTGCAGACACACCAAACCACACTCAAACTGACCTACAGACACACACACACCCACAACAGTCACTTAAAAACATGTATACACACTGACACACCACAACCCTGTGACAGGCTAAGGGCCTGGCATCACATGGACATTGATCGGAGTGAGTAACGAGATCATAGCATGTTCATAAGACTGTGGGGCTGTATTATTATTCTAAAGAGTTATGTCAAAATGATGTTTTCTTTCCACCTGTAAAATCATGTAAATGTTTAGTTCACTCTACTATACATATATTTTTCACAAAGCATCGTTGCTATCTTGACTGGGGGTTCTCATAACATTATTCTCTTTTTACTTTTATGGGATATGTAACATTTAAATGTTTGTTTAACCTTTACTGGATTTTATGGAGATAAAAGAGAGAAACAGAGTGGGCAGGGGAGGGGGATTTTTCTGCATAACATTTGTTGCATTGAGTATATTCATGTGGATGTTTTTAATGGATGTGTTTAGTTGTATTGATTGATATTACACTGTAAGAGTAAGAGTCACCATTTTGCATTTGATGCAGATGATACCAAAGTCTTGGGCCCTTGACGGATCGTCTTTGAAGGCTGTCCTGCCCAAGCAACCGGCCAACTAGATTTACTGTTATACAGTATAACTGTCATCCAGCTATCAACAGTTAATGATAGATGTCTGTATATACTGTAGCTTAGTTTGTTGCACAATTAGAGTACAAAATAATGATTTATGCACATATAACATTGTCCTACTCCTACACTTTGACAATAAACACCATTTGCTGTGTTTTATTGTTTTTGCAAAGTCTGGTTTTTGCTGAAGAGAGCTCAGCAAGCAGGATCCTGCAGACAGCACCTGAACACAGATCTGGAACGTTAAACTCTATAATGTTGAAAATGTTGAACGATACAAGCAACAGCCGACGTTTATTAATAAAAGCGTGTGTTGTGGAAGTTACAGTGGCATTCCCCAATATTAAAGTCTTCTGCAGCGGCCACTTTGGTTAAAGTGGTCAGATGTCGATGTTTGTTATGGTTGTAGTGAAAAGGTTTGTGGATGTTGATTTTACACTTTGTAAGCACAACATTATCGACTTGTGACATGTGGGTACCGTGACAATATTATCAGTGCAAAACAAAAAGTTAAAGCCTTCTCCTTCAAGGGCGGGGGGGACACAGGCATCTGCAGCAACACAATGTTGGTAAATCAAGACTAACTCATAATTCAAAAGTGTTAAAGTAAAATTCTGAAGATTTTAGTCTCATGCTGCTTGTAAAGTTGCTGTATTCGGTTATGTTTCCCAACAAAGATGCACCTGGGAAACAACATAATAACCAGAGCTGCAGCTAATGATTATTTTCATTATTGATTAATCTGCTGATTACTTCATACTTGATTTTTTTGTCAAACTTGTGGAAAATGTCTTGGTTTCCCAGACATCAAGGTGACGTCTTCAAATGTGTTGTTTTGTCTGACCAACTGTCAAAAACTCAGATGTTCAAAAGCAAAAAATCCTCACACAAGTTTTTGCATTTTTGTTTGAAAATGTTCATCTTATAGTTGCAGCTCTAATAATAAAAGAGATGCTTATAATTAAACCTGACACTGTTAGTCCAACTAGCTGAAAATGAATATGCAACTTGACTGATAACTGATGAATTGTTTTGAGAGGAGAAATGCAAAATATTCTCAAGTTCCAGCTTCCTTATTCTGATGATTTGTTGCTTTTCATGTTTTGGTACACAGATTATATTTGGGCTTTAGGCTATTGGTTGGACAAAGCAAGCCATTTTTCAACATTGAATATGGATTAAGTTCTTAATGTAGACAGTTAGTGATAGTGAAAATGACCTCTGAGTGTGTAGTGTTAATTTCACATTTACTTCATCCCGGGATGCAGCAGTGTCTCTGTATTTGGTTTGTTTATAAGCCTGGCCAATACAAACAATCACATCTGCTGCCCAGCCCCCACCCAACCCTGAAGTCCGCTGCACCTTTGGGTTTGTTCAGCTCTAGTTCAGTTCTTTAGTTTGACTCTGACATGAAACTAACTCCTCAGTGGCGCGAGTGTCTCATGAGGGTAAAAACACTTTGCACGGTACATAAAGCCAGCAAACACACCCAACATGGTTGTGTTTCATCGTCAAGAAAAAAACTTCTCAGCAGCTCTCCCATACTCTGCATGCAACACTAGATGGTGCCCTGTTCATAGTGATTGACCTGTTGCTGCCTAATTTGACCTGCTCATGTTGACTGTCAAGGACTGAAGAAATACCAAAGACACTGATAGCACAGCAGAACAGAAGTCACTGGGGTTTTATTAAAGGAAGCCAGGCTCACTTGGAAGCGCATATGGTAACTGCAAAATATATGCGCTCTCACACCTCCCTGTTTTCCATATATTTACATACATCTGACTGTGGATGGAGTGGGGCCAGTGCAATATCAGGCATTCACTGTCTCCGCTCTGTTTGCATTGACAGTCAGATGGAAATAGTCTGTACCTATTTATGACAGTTTGACCACACAGTCTGGAGGGAGAACGTCCTCAAAAGTGGTCCTGTTTGCGGCATGTATCTTAAGATTGATCTGTTCTTAACTGTCAACAGGGAAAGAGTTTGATCGGCTGTAATTTGGGGTGAAGCACTTTTGTGGAAAACTGACGTCAGTGTCTAATGGAAAAGGCGGGCCTGGTGTCATTGATGTCAGTAGATGCCGAGATCTGTTTTCTGCATTTTCTGGCCTTGCTGTGTGTGTGTGTGTGTGTGTGTGTGTGTGTGTGTGTGTGTGTTGTGAGTGCATTAAAGCCAGTGAACGACGCAGGATATGCTTTTGCATCACATTGTTGACTGACTAAGGCTGGGTGTGTGTGCGCCTTTGTGTCGTGACTGCCTGTTTGTGTGTATTCGTAGAGAGGTTGGAAATGTATTGCGTGCATGGCTTATATTGGCGTGTGTGTGCATGCCAAGGGATTTGAGTGATGAAGGCTTATTGGGTGTTTGTATATGTGTGCTCAAGCATGTTCCTAAACGCTGTTATATGTGCGTGCACGCATGCGTGCATGTGTATGCATATGTAATGACTGGGGGGAGGGGTCACGGAGGACAAAACGCATGTACATACACTTGGGTGATTATTTACTAAAGGTCCCACATTTGTGCATGTGTGTGTTTGTGATTAGTACAACTGAGCCTTGCAGACACATACGTGCGTGTTTGTACATCTGTGTGTATGCATCCTGCCACTGCGCATGTGTACGTGTGAGTTTTAACCCAGGGATTGATACCATTGTTATCACAGAGGCAGGAGAATTTATTTTAATGTTGACACATTAATAGCCTAGTATAATTCATTATTGTTATCTGGTTTCATCAGCAATATAGCTTTGTTTTATTATTTAACATCTTTTTTTTATTGGTTCAGGTGTTTCTACGGAAGCCCTGAGAGGAAAGTGCAAAAAATATATTCTTGTGATCCATTTTCTAAATCTGATTTATTAGACTCATTCTCAGGTTCATACTTTTATTTTACATGTCTACCAGAAAACATTTACATGCTTTAATGTTTAAAAAACAATATCTTTTCTTATACTGTCCATTGCTTCAGCACCTCAATTCACACTCTGTTTGAACCAAGTGGGAACCTCTGGGTCTTAAAAGTGAAACCAATGCACTCTTATAACACTGTCAGACTCACAATGGACTTTAAAAAGCATCAAAATCAATGCATGGATTCTTCTTTCTTGTCAAAACCAAGTGGCAACCTCTGGGTCTGAAAAGTGAAGCCAATGAGGAAGTGCTTTAAACCTACATTATTTCTAATGGCCAGCAGGGGGCGACTCCACTGGTTGACAAAATAATTTAGATTTTGTCACTGGGAAAACCAGTAGGCCTACAACTTTTTTTTACCACCTGTTTTTAAGCACTTAGAAAGATTCTCCTGGCAAAGCATTTCACTTGTTCTTAAGTCATAAACACAGGAGAGAAATAATTTAGATCAGACTTTGACAATGGATAACCAGAAATGTCATTTCTCACTTTTTCCTCTCAGGGCTTCCATAGAAGCGCCTGAAGTGATAAAAAAAAGATGTTAAAAATAAAAATATAGTGACATAACTGAGGAAAACAGATAAAACAACAACAGTGAATCATACTAGGCTATTAATGTGGTCCACATTTAAATAAACAGCTGGTTTTATCCTGCTTCTGTGATAACAGTGGTCACTTGCTTTTGGCTGCTGAAGCCTGGGTTATTTTGTCTCCTGCGCACGCACATGCATGTGCACGTGCAGTCACTGGATGTGTGCACAGGCCTGCGTGGCTCCTATGCATACATACATTTGTCATTTTGGAGCGTGAGTGTGCACTCATGCATGTGTATGTGCATGCATTGGAGAGTGTTTATATTTTTGTGTGCGCTATATGCATAATGAGTTCTGTGTGTGCTCACGCACATCCGTGAGTGAGTGACAGGCAGCGAGTGAATGTGCATTCATGTGACTCTCTGCGTGTACTCATCCGTGCCTGTGCGTGAGGGTCATGCATCAGTGTGGAGCAGGGTGTGTGTGTGTGTGTGTGTTAGTCCTTATTTGTTTTTATGCATGCATGCATGTATGTGCATGCAAATGCACACATCATCACTATTTAGGGAATTTATGTGTCAGCAGGCTGAATTTTATAATGTAGGTCGTCACATGTGTGTGTGTGTGTGCGCGTGTGTGCGTGTGTGTGCATGTGTGGCATACATTAGTAGCTAGTGTGGGGGCTGTGCATTCAGATTCATGTCTGCATAACTTTATGCGGCTTTCTGTATGTGTTTATGCTCTCTTCGGCTTCGGTTTATGTGTGTGTGGGCGCGAGTGCATGTGTGTGTGTGTGTGTGAGTGTGTGTGATTGCACGTATGTGTATATGTGTACAGTGAACACCCGGTTTCCATTACCCTGGCCGGCATGGTTCCCTCAGCCAGACCACAAACCTCCTGTCTCCACTCTGGCTCCACCCAGCGCTGCCACAGGCTTCCCAGAAAAGAACAGCATCTAATTAAAAAACTTTAATTACATTCATCTCATCTCTCACACACACATACACACACTCGGGGAGAATAAAACAACTGTATACAAACAATCCCATGTGATAAATGGGCATGAAAGGCAAAGCCAGCATTTTTTTCCGCCCAGGCGAAATGGCTTTTAATCAGAGTTGCTGACATTCATGAGCCATATAGTTTCCTGTGATGTCGTCCTCCACTTGAGCACCATCTGGAATTTCTTCAGTTTTAAGGACTTCATGATCATGGTGTCTCTCTGTCCTCCAGTGTCTTTTCATGAGACGTTTTATGTCCTTGATCTGATCTCCAAGGCATCTTAAACCTAAAAAAAGAAGCATAAATCATCTTACAACTGCGTATCTCCAGTTTCTGAATAAACTCTCACCGAGGCTTTTAAACTGATTTGTAGGGCAGCTCTCAGAGTACGACACAACTGTAAAATAACACTCGATTCACGGCTTATCTCCAGAGTGAATGTCACATTAATGCGAGGAGGAGCTCTGAGGAATGTTCCCTCGGGGGGGTTTCACTCATCACCTTGAACACAGGAGCTCCTATCTGACCAGGTTCCTCCTTTTCCCATCAGACCACATAGAAGCAGGTTTATTAACTGTGTTTTTCTGTGTCCGCAGACAAGGTACGTCTTTGTTGATGGGCATGGTGTTGACCTGCAGAGTCAGACCTGTGGAGGTGGGTTATCAGTCCATCTCCACAGGACTGAGAGCCGGCCGGATCGCTGTGATCTGCCGGCAGGAGCCCTTGTTCAGGGCTGGACCAGATGTTCCAGCTGAGAGGTTATCATCGCATCTCTCCTCAGTTGGGAGTCCAGGCCTGCTCACCCCCTCCTACGTCACTGTCTCTCCCCTCTCTCCTCTTTTGTCTCTTTTACCTCTGTGGTACTGCTCTCTTATAATCTCCTCACCCTCCCCACCTGCCCTGGTTTCCTCTACATCCTTGTATCCTTCTCTCTTTCCTTCCCTCTTCTCCTGCCCCCCCCCCGTTCTTCTCGCATGCATTTATCCTTCCCTTCTCAGTCCACTCCTCTCTCTTCCTCCTATATGTGCTTCTCCCTTGTCTTCTACTCCCCTCCTCCCCCTTTCCCTTCCCTTTTTTCATTTCCCTCTCCTTCCTCTTCACATCTCCTCTCCCCTCCTCTTCTTCCTTTTCCCCTCTCTAATTCTCTCCTCTCATTTATCTCCCCCTCCTGACCTGCGCTCTTCATTTACCCACTCTCCTCCCCTCCCCTTTTCTTTCCTATCCTTTCCTTTACTCCCCTCTCATTTATCTCCACTTCCATCCACCCTTTGTCCCACCTTACTTCATCTTCTTCTGCCTTTCTTCTTCTCCTCCTATCATTTTTCTCATTTCTTTTCCTTCTTTCTTATCTCTCATCTCCTCCTCTATGTCCTTCTCCCTTGTCCTCTATTCCTCTCCTGGCTTCTTCTCCTGTCCTCCTCTCCAGTTTTCTCCTCCCCTCCTTCCTTCTGTCCTTTAGTTTTCTTCCTCCTCTCCTCTACTTTTTTCTCCTGCCTTCCCTTTATCTTGTTTTCCTACCCTCTTTTCTCCTTTCCTTTATTCTTCTATATTCCCCTTTCTCATATTCCCCTCCTTCAGCTACTCCGCACTCTGTTCCTCCCTCTCTGCTCCCCACTTTATTCTCTACTGCTCTCTCCCTCTCCCTTTCCTCTCCTCCTTCCCTTCCTTTTATCTCTTTCCCCCTCACCTCCTCTGTGTTTTTCTTATTTGACCTCCCCAGCCTCCTTCCATCTCTTCTCTCTTGTATCTCCTTCTTTCCTCTCTGCCCTCTCTCCTCCCCACCTCCCAGTACAGATAACAAGTGAGGGCTGTCTTTGGTCAAACACATTGCACGCTGTTCTCCCCCCTCCCCTCCTTCCTCCTGCCCTCATCTGCTGTTATCAGGCTCAGTCATGGAGGTCTCACCCTAATGAAATTCCCTCGGTGATCACACTGGTGATTCTGAAGGAGACCACATCTGGGGAGTAGCTGAGGGCATGAAAAGGAAAAGCAGCTGTAATCTGATTATAAAAATGTTACCTGTAATCTGGCCGACGTGGAATCTGCTACTCAGACAAAACGATTGCAATACATTTGATTGAGTATCATAGCTGCCATAGAGGAAACTTAAGTTTGTTTTAATATATTAGGGGTCGTCCAAACCTGGGAGCACACTATTCTTGTATGGTCTGAAATGTGGTAATCAACTAGTTTAAGGGGCTGTTTGAGGGTTAGGACTTGGCTTTAGGTTTAGGTGTGTGTGTGTGTGTGTTATTCTGTAATGTGTGAAAGCTGTAGTAGAAATAGGACAGAGGTTATAAAAGACAATTTAGTTTACCTGTGTATGAAACATGCGATACAAATAAATTTGTTTGTTCAAAAAAATTTTAAATACATATTTTTCAGATTGTCAGAGCATGACATACAATTTTTCATTTAATTTTCCTTTAAATGGAATGTCTTTTCAAGAGGGACCTGGCCAACAGTTACACCTACCTGTATGTTTCATGTACTACACCCATGTATATGAATACACCAGGTCTTGTCTGATGTATTATAGATTGTGTTGTCAGACTCTGTATGTTCCTGCCTTAAAATTGTGTTGCAACCACGATATTGTATTAAAGATTAGTTTCAGTTCATATTCAGTTCAATTCAAACAGAAAATAGATTTTCCTCCAAACAAAATTAAATCCTGGATAGAATGAATACAGTTTTTGAACATTTATTTGAATTTCAATCAAAATTAATCTGATCCACATCTTGTTCAGCCTTACAGTTACAGTTCTGTTTGAATTGGACTCTTAGAGCAGGTGGCACCCATCTTAGAAATTAAGGTACCATATAATTCACTTCTCTTAGCTAACGTTGTCAAAAGCATTTCGACTGAAACTTCAATGATGAATCCAAAGTCGAGCATTTAACCCGACCCATAAACATAGCAACTTCAACCAATGATAGGACTTGGCTGCACTTTTGACCTCAGACTGTAGTCACATGAGAAAGATTCTTGCGCTCCGTGTAGCCTTGATTTACCTACATGACATAAGAAATGATACAAATTACATTTCATTTAAAAGCTACTTGGAAGAGTCAGCTTTGTAATCATCTCCAGATATAACTCTGGGTAAAGACAGCCCACTTTCTTGTCATCTCCCAGCTCCCAGATCATGACTCCACCATCAGAAGTTACTCCCAGACACCTGTCTGTAAAGAGAAAACCTCTGCTTGCCGTTTTGGAAGGGCACATTAACCTGAACAACTCCAGCAATATTATCATAAAGGCCTGTCGAAGTAGAGACTGAGGTGAAGCAAACATCTCATTCAGCTGAATATTAAGCGTCTGTGGTTGAGAAGCCGAAAACAACAGCTATGTTTAAACTCTGCTGTCTGTGAGTTGACCTGAAGTCCAGAGCCTCGTTTTCCTCTCTTCTTAGAAGGTGTTCAGATATCCATTATCAGCGGTTGTTTCTTAAGTCTCCAGAAGTGCTTTTCATTTTGGTGTTTAATCTAAGGACGTCCCAGTTGAGGGAAATCGATGATTAAAGGTATCGCTTCAATTTCTATCTGCTTGGCCTCTCCCTGTCTTTTCTGTGTCTGAGCGTGAAGGGGAACTTTGATGTCAGCCAGCTGTTGTTTCAGTCTGGTGTTCATGAGAGGGGCCTCTGTTTTTTATCTGCCAGACACTATGACCACAGGACCCTTACTGGGCAACACACAAGGTTAGAGGGAGTCCCTGAAAATATTGATCTATCACTAGTGGCACGCTTCTGCGGAAGCAGACAACTTAACACGAGTGTTACGTGCAAACGTCTGTTTTTCTAAAAGAATGCTAAAATGTACAACAAATACAACAACAAATCTGCAGTAGGTCCAGTTTTACTCACTTTCTATGAGCAGCCCAGCCGGGATATGTTTGTGTTTCAAGGTGAGCCTGTGTAACAGTGTCCACTGATACCATATGTAAGAATTATAGGAAAATGGGAAAATGCTTAAACCCGGTCTATGAGCAGCAATAGTAGGAAAGAGTCATGACCACTGAACTGACTCAGGAATGTCCCAGCAACGTCTACCTAAAGATTAGCTAACAATAGCCACACATAAGCTACTGGTCACACTGGTTTGTGGCGAAACCCCTGAGCGTAATGATCAAAGATGTATTTTACTGTGTAGGAATTATTTTATAAGAGGAAGAAAGTGTTATTTCTTCTTTCAAATTTTACACACTCTCGCTATAAGGAGACGCTAATTCCCTTCATTTTTGCCCCAACACGAGATGGGAATGAAACCGTAATCCTGCTTGAAGAAGCGATGGCCCTTTTTCATTTTCAAATCAATAGTGATTTGATTTGACCATCTGGTGTCCAGTTGGTAATGCCATGGGAAATGAAATCTCTTTATTTATCTTTTGTTTGGAATGAATTGGAAAAATTAGTAGTTGTGGGTTAGTAGAGAAAGAAGAGAGCTTCTTCTAAAGTCACTCAAACTTTTTCTATTGTAAATCAGAGGAAGCTAACTGTAATTCAAACTCAAACAGTGTTACAGACTTATTGTGTCTGATGTTTTTTATTTTAGGCAACTACGTTTTGCCCTCCAACAAACTCCTGAGGAAAATATCTGGCTCTTTAGCTACTAAATGCTCCACAGTGTTCACCAGCCATACACTAACTGTCTTTGTCTGCCGTTTGGTGCTGAGCAGGTAGTATACAGCTAAAACAGGCTAAAAAGCTTTGTAAGCCCGGTGATAAATCTCTACAATCCCTTTCACACATGCCGTCTATCCCTGAAATGTCCAGTGTGTCACCATGAGCAACACATTTAACATTACACATGCTCACTTTATCCAACGTTACTAGAAATATTCATGTAATGCAGCTTTAAAGGGTTTTTGACTGTCCAAAATCCACCTGGTTTAACATCCCACCTGTTGCTCAAAGATGACATTTTTCATCTGCTGTCTTACTGCCACATTTTTTGCAACCTCTGCTGGTTCTGTAGATACAAAGTAAGAGAGTGAAGAACATTTGAGCTTATGAAGCATTGCCATCCTTTTCCTGTCAACATGAAAAACATTTAATCTTCACAGGAAACAAAGTCTCTGTTTGACAAGTGATTGCTCTGAAGTGTGGTGATAAAATACCACAGCAATGACCACTTAGCAACGTGAATCCGGAGATTACCACTATAAACTTCACCCTCAAAGCGTCTGCTTTCATCCTGTCACACATGACTCGAATCAGCCCAGAGCTGGCGTTATCAGCAGCTGCAGGTCCTCACTCTGCCCTCATCCACATTGAGCTGCTCCATGAACAGTGAAGGCCTTGTCTCAAAACCATCACAAGTGGTCAACAGCACCGCAGCCAAAAGGTTTTGAACTCACAAACTGGCAACCGCCCAATACAATGTAATGTGGTTGTTCTGTAGAGGTGGTTTAAGCGGTTATTCAATTAGACCAATGCTGTTTCTGATGTTTTCAGTGGAAAAATCTTTTCCAGGTAGGGCCTGCCAGCCTGCTGAATGATTGAAACAGAACAAAGAGAATAGTGGAAAGATGTGAGCAGTTGTTACGTGCACATACTTCCTGGGAAATCATCTGAAGTCACGTTTATCACCATGACACCAGAAGTGCCTTTGAGTTCTTCACACTTAAAGACTCAAACAGGGATGAAAGGTGGACATTTCTCTGCCATAATCTAACATTTCGAACCGTGGCTTAGCAACAGTAGGGGCTCTCGCTGAGGGATGAAGGTACTGTTTTGTACATTTGAGTGTGGGATCGGGGTGGGGGGTGGGGGGTCCGCATAGCTCAAGTGCCTAAAATCCAACCTGCTGCCATTAACACCTCATAGGGAGAAGGTCAGCGGGCCACTTTCAGAGGGATTTCAACCCCTTTCCGACCAACAGTTGCTGTTTGAGCACAAAATGGACGCACTGTGCAAGGAACAGGTGGAGTGACGATGACGATAGCATGCAAGAGGCTAAAATGAGGGGCCATGTGCTCAAGAGTGGTGTCCTATTTTTCTACACATCTGCGAGACACTAAAGCTAAAGATAATGCAGCTTAAGAGCAACAAAGGAAAGAAGCGAGGGGACATTAACTCGACTTATACCCGACTACAGACCTGTAAAGGATTATGGGAGTGGAGCGTGTGAATGTAAACAGGATACGGTGCTGATTCTTAATTCTATACACACACACTCACTTAGCGCATGCCTTTCCCTGTAGAGTACACACACCTATGACAGAGCCCTGTTGTCTGAAAGGTTAAATAAACTCGGATGATTAAATGGCTCATGGTCAATAATTCACCAGCTTGATAAAGTTGATGCGAGTTAAGGGTTTCAGAACTTAAGGCAAAGTGGATATACGTTGTACATGGACTTCCTGCACTGCCTTCCACACACAAAGACACAAACACACACTCACATAAGTTAAACATGTGCGTAGGTGTTGGGCAACAGATCACATATCTGAGACACTTTAAACATAAACACGTGATCTCAAGTGTTTCCTATCCATCATGTCATGAACACAGAGGGATGAAGAGGACGGGGGAAGGGATGATTTATGACTTCATGACTCTCCATACCTTCACTTGTTCAGATGTGGGGCTATTGTTGTTTCCCAAGGTAAGGTAAAGGAAAACGCCACTCCAGAGACAAATGCGGGTTATCTTTTTAGTTCTGACATGGACAAATTTGTTCCTGTCACAAGGAGAGGTGGGTCATTACAACAAGCTAGTTAACGATTACTTTGGTTATCAATTATTGTCTTACTAGCTCTTTCCCCAACTTACTCCCATACATTACTGTTACTGTCCAATCAGAATAGCTGTTTGCTGTCACCAGCAGTTGGTTTCAGTTGATTACAGTTTAACTGTCATTGTTTCATCCGCCTTTTTGTGGAATCTGTGATCAAGCAACTGATGACAATGATGTTAAATCTAGTTACCAAATACTCTTGTTGGAGCATTATCTATAGGTAATCTTAGGTGCACTGTGATTGTTGATTTGTGATTTGTTAAAAAATTTCTTTCATCAGCTTATAGCTAGCCAAGCTAGCTCTGTGAGGCTAATGTGTTAATACAACACTGATATGTATTTTTTTATTCTCTTACTGTTGCACTTACGGGGACTTGTAACAAATGTGTACAATATGTTATATGTTATTATATAGTTAAAGGTTCAGTGCGTATGTTGTAGTGGCATCTAGTGGTAAGGGTTGTGAATTGCATTCAGCTGCTCATGGTGCATTCACGTGCTCCTCAGATGGTTATATTTATATTATATGTGTATATGAGATACTTGATAATCAAAGTTCTGTACACTTCTTTATGTCCCATTTTACACTTTATTTCTCTATTTGCAATAAAGATTTAAGGAGGAAAAAAATATTCTGATTGTTCTGACACCACATGAATGCACCAATCCATCACCGCTCACCACTCCATTTCCGAGCGTGCAGGAAAAGCTACGGTGGTCGACACACTAATATGGGTGGTCCTCTAATTGTCCAAATTTCACTTCTCTTATTCTTTCTAATAAACCAGTCGACTACTACTACTTCTACTAATGTTACTTCTTCTTGTTCTTCTTCTTTGTACATATTCAACATAGTGACGAAACGCGCTCTGTAGAGAATATTGTCCTTTTAGGCTACTGTATAAACATGGCTGTGCAACATAGCAATATATTGGTTTATTATGTAAAGTCTTTGTACACCACTGAAAACATAGCATTAGTATAGATCCTCTTAAATATTACACACTGAACCTTTAATGATATTTCGTGTTTTTTCCGAATTGTAATCACTGTCACTGAAGAAGTTCTTCAGTATTTTTTTCACAGTTTACAGTGATTTTCCAGTGATAACAACAATTAACAATTTAACAATTAAAAAACATGCCATTAACTTTTATTTGAAATCTGTTTAGCTTGCAGCATAGCCATGCACCTACATGCATAGTGAGGGCAGGAGCTGAACTTAATATAAAACATTAAAAAAGTATAATAATAAGCTGAATGTATTTTTTATACTTACAGGTCTTTTAAAGGATCGGTTCATGCAAATTACAAATGTAACAAAATTAACACTCGCATGGTGTCTTGCCACGCACATGCTTTTGGTTTTATGTGCTGAGGTTTTGAGATATCTATCTTTTATGTGGGAAGACCTACTTCCTACTAAAGAAACTGTCTCAGTGAAAACTGAAAACTGACAGCAATTCTGCATGTTCATTGCATCCCACACTGTGCAAGATGGGTCTAATAAAATCTTGGTCACAATCGCTGTCAGCCTGTGTGAGATAAATTTTGATTCATGTCACACTGTGTGATGAATGTCTGGTGAATCGTAGTGCTACGAAAAAAGGGCAAGCAGTGACATGTCATCAAGTCATGTCAACCATCTGCGGCGCTCGTTTGTGGCACTGCAAATGAGTTCTGTATCATTTTATGTTGTACACCAATTGGTTGGTTTGTACACATGGAGTTGTAGCAGCATTATCACTGTGACAAATGGGTCCTGAGTTTCTGACACTTTCCGAATTTTGTTGCAGGCTGTCTTTTAAACAAAGCTCTAAATTGGCCATAGTGTGGTCCTGGAATATTATTTTGGATTGACAACCACAGATTTCACCACATGTTTCTCTCGGTTGTCAACTTTGGCCTGCGACAGTAAGTATTGCTCAGTGTGTGGGTGTGGACAACGTTTCTGAGACGCATTCTTAAAAGCTTTTTCAGATTTATTCCACTCACATCCATTTGTATTTGGATGGCTGCAGAAGTTTCAGAGATGCTTCAAAACTCCGGCAAATAAAATCGAAACTAGTCTTAAATGAGGATGTTTTAGTGGTTTTGTGATTGAACTAACCCTTTAATTGATTAATTTAATGAATCTGCAGCTTGCCTTCACTGTGCAACAAGGATCAATTGGATTTGGAAATTCTGTGACACGTCCTGTTACATTCAGATCTAAACCCATTCAGACACACTGAAAACATTAAGGGTTTGAGCCCTTCTTTTTTTCTGAAAGGGCTTTGAAAAAGCGAACGCCCACTCCAATCTGCATCTGCGGGTTGCTGGTTCACATTGAGGCAGCTGTTTAATGAGAAGCATTCCTGCCTGAGAGAGGAAAAGATGGACAGTCTGCAAGTCCTTTAATTTTGAAGATTTGCTCCTTTGATTTTGGCTTCCCCCTAATCACCCCACTCCAACGACACACCAGGTTGCCTGTGTATGTATGTGTGTGTTAGAAGGGAGGAGGGATTCACACATGTGGTTTGGGTAGTCTTCAAGGGTAGGCCACAAGTTACTGGAGTTGCTATCTGCTTGGCAAAGGTGGTGCTGAGGATGAAATGTGATAGGCAGCATTTTTTTCTGCTTCTGTCCCACAACGAGGAATGCAGACAGTTTGTTTGGGGGGCTGTCATTACTCCCAAATGGAAAGAAATCTAATGTTGCTAATGTCAGTGACGTCTGGCTCCTGTGTGTCATACTCTATAATCGCAGATGGGGCGATCCAGTACAGAGAACATCTGGTGACATTAAAGTGACTTCCGCACCTTTTCATGAGCCTTTAAACTTAAAAAGGCAACCATAGTTGGAGTGAGAATAGACAGGTAACGTAAATATGAAGGAATTTATGTTGGTAGCATTAGTACGGAGACGCGTGAATGTAGCTAAACAAAGATGTTTCCATATTGTTAATAACATACAAAGCAAAGAATCCTTTAGTCCAAATGCATAGGAACCAAGTTTTATGTGACTTGACCTCTTGATCCCTGATTTCCCCCCTTGAAGTTTCTCTCAAGTAGTTTAAAAAGAACATCCACACTGTAATGTCTGCTTGTTCCAACATTTAATCAAAGTGTTTTTTAGCTGCACCAGACATCTTGTGCAGCATTTTATGCACGAATCCCTGTGATTTAGTTTGACATATTTGGTACCTTTGGAAACTTTGATATCCTCCACTACAAAATAAGCTTAATTTTTGTGGGCTTGAACAATGCTTGGTCACACAACATGGGTTTGTAGCAAGTAAAAGATTGAAGAGAGTTCAAACATTCTAAGTGAAATTAACAAAATCTAGACTCATCAAATGTTCCCTGGTTTATATTATATATTTCTGAGCAAAACATCGTTTTAACACAGAAATATTATGAAATTAGCATTCAATTAACAATCTACAAAGCAACACACTTCAGTATATATTTTATGTAAAAAAACACACATTTTATTCAACTTAAAGCGATCCACCCTTATATCTTCATAACATTGTTAGATATACCTCTGTGATGTTAAATGCATTTAGGGTCCTTGTAGTTGAGTTAGTGAACATCCTACATTTCCCAGAATGAATTTTGCCCAGATTTGCTCCATTCAGCTGTGGGCTACAGGTGTTTTGAGAGGTTTTCCAATCAAGTCATGCCGGAGAAACTCAAAACACTATCTTGTCACTGCAATGGATTACAGTAAATTCTGTCTTCTACAATCGATTTCTCTCTTTGCAGCTACTGAATGTTTATTACAAAATGTTGAGTCTTTAAAGATGCACTTGGTGTTTGATTCTGAGGGACTGATACCAAAATCTGTAGTCCGCTGTGGGCTTTTCAGAAAGATTAAACGTAAAACACACATGCAACTGTCTTCATCAGCATCAGCAGTAGTTTTTAGCACTGGTTGACAAAACAACTAACATAGGCAACATTGTAAAAGTTGTCTACCTGCCCAGTACGAAACGTCTGGGCTCGCTTGTTTACCATCTGCCTGAAGAGAAAGTGCTATCAGGGCAGATCTCATCAGATACAGAATATTTGGGAGCCAAAAAGAGCATGTGCAGCCTGGTTTTACGCAAATATTTGACTGTTTCTGTATTTTGTGTTGCCAAGATTAAGGTATTAGGAATTGAAACACTTCAGGCCTGAACTTGTTTTTTAAGTTTCTTTGTGTGGCTGTGTTTTAACAAATGCATTGAACTTTTCACCTGCAATTTTGTAGATCTCTGTAGATGCATTGCAGCTTAAAACAGTGTTAATAAAAAAGGCTGGGGGTCACTGGGACAAGCTGTGAACACAACACTGAAATATTATTACCTTGTAAAGTTGATATGGCAAATATCATCAATAAAACAGGTCAATTTACACATTCAACAGACATAGGGCAACTTAAGCATTGTTTTAGGGGTATATTTCTGGCCACCTGCAGAATTCAAGTATATGCTGTTTAGATGAAAACAACTGCCTGCTGCATCTGAAAACAACACCCATGAACCAAAACAGTAAAGTTGAGACCAGTTTGACCAAAACAATGTGAAAGATGTTTTAAAAAAACCTCCATACACTTTTATTGAACTCCAGATTCGGGTAATAAATCTCTGTGGGTTCATCAGTAGGAGTGACCCTTTTCAGTCATCATTTGATTTGGAAGGGTTAGGGTTTGGAAAATGATTTTGGATTGTGTTCAGTGGACAGAGCTACAACACATCAAGCTTAGAAAATTGCAAAGAAAAAGTAAATGATTGATGGCATATTTCAACTTCACATCTGACACAAAAATAAGACAGTGGGTTTGATTTTCCTCCTCAATGACAAATGCATCGTTCATCTGGGTTAAAATGAAATGCTCTGAGGCATCAGCCTCCGCAACCTCCAAATGACGGTCTATCGCTGATGTGGCTTTGTCAACAAAATGTACCAGAGAGGCTCTTCATCCAAACACTGAGTGGGAATCATTTTTTACAGTCTTTGGGTTAGTGTTCGGTGCTTACAGCATGGTGAAGCAGCCAGCAAAGCAAGACTCCTGCCGGTCAGAAGCCTCAAAGCTGTGGAACAGATGCACACGATTAACTCAGGCTACTTCAGATTAGTCGCCTTTTGAAGTTCAAGTTCCTTTTTTTGTGACATTTTCTTTTTGAGACCAGTGATGCCTTGTAACCCGAGACAGAGGGGAGGGTTGGGTGAGCTTGAGGGGGGGGGGGGTTCTTTTTGGGTGGTCCATGAGGACTATGAGGAATGCTGAGAGTATGCCTTTGAGCTCATACAGACTGCTCTGTCGCTGAGTATTTGGCCTTCCAAACCCAAAACTCACCACCTCCAAACATGCAAGTTGGGCCATCAAGCTGTACCAAAATGCATCTGTGTATTAACCAGTCAATACTATGTGATTTGATGTTGACAAAAGATACCAAAGTTGGTCCTTACTTTTCATTCCTCCAACTATTTTCAGTACTGTTTGAAAAAAAGAAGGTCAAGAGCAAGATTCTGGGCAGCAAAAAGGTTTTAAACACATTTTTAAACTGATAAAACATTTCATTGGCTTTTGTTTTTTAGTGGTAATGGACAGACAGTATTATTATTTAGAATATTTTATTGATTCATCATGACTTGAAATATTGGTTTCTTGTCTCAGAAAATTATTATTTGCAACAAAATATGAATACAAACACAGGGCCTTGGCCACAGGGCTGTAACTGTTAACTGCTTGATGTGTACAATATTGTGTATTTGTATGTGCTAGGTTTCTCTTTCTGTATTAGTTTTGTGCATTGTGATGTAATGGTATTATCAGTGTGAAAGATTTTACAACAGCAGATTAAAAGTTACCACCTACACCTACTGTATGGATTTTTTCTTGGAATTACAGGTGGAAATGTGATTCTTTCAAGTGTGCCGAAGTACACTTGAAAGAATCAAATGCTGGTTGGTCAAATGCTCTTAACATGCCCTTTTCCTCAGATTGATCATTTCACTTGCCTCTTTTTTATGTAAGAACACGACATGTCTTGATGTCAAGCACCCCTGAAATGTAGCATGATGACAGGTCTGACTTTTGGTCAGTATGCGAGCCCATGCAGCATCACTGTTCCACAGTCGTGAGAGGCCACAGGCTGTGCAAGACAGGACAGAGGGGCGTTTAGTAGAGTATATTTAACTGACAGTGATTAGGATGTCTACAGAACTGTTAATGGTCAAAAAGCACTCTGCATAATATTTCTTGGATAAAATCCAGTTACGCTCAGGGGAGGCTGAATGTGATGAGTTTCTTTTTAGTCACTCAGGTTTCTAAATATACCTGTCTTTGAGCTCTAAAATATTTTTTATGTTTAATAATGGAGACTGTGAACCTATGTCGACCCAGTTTTTATGAATCATTAATTTGTAATACTCGTCCTGAAATGACAAAACTGTATGTGCTGCATGTACTTTAAATCAGTAATTAGCAACAGGGGAATAGTTCTACTTGTGCTGCAAGTGGATGGTTCTTTTTCTCTCATATTATGAATTATTAAGTATTCACCTTTCTTCATTATTCTCAAAAAATCCATTCATAATCTTTACAATGTTCTTAAATCTCAATATATATTGTCTGTTAATGCATTCAAGCTTTTTACAGCCTTAAGACAAAAACATAATAGGCCATCACCTCCTTCCAGTGCCTCCTTAATCAGCCACAAAAAATATGTTTTTTTTTTTTTTTTATCCTCATACACCGATGATGAGCTGAAACTTCCCACAGAGCAGGAGGTTCAGGTGCAAGCAGTAGAAACTTAAGTGGAAGTCAAATTGAAAGTATATTAGAGTATTAGTGTGTTCACCACATGTACATTTATCTCTGATAACCAGGTGTAAATTCTAACTTATGAGGAAGTTGTCATTTAAATCCTTTTAAAAATGGATTTTCCTCTGACTTTAACCAGATGGTTCAGCAATGTGTTTAATGTGGTGAAACTGGGAAAATGGCTTCTTCACTTCATGCTAGTGGGGAAGTATCACTTTCACGTAATTCATATCCACAGAATAGTGTGCATAAACACTGCATTTCAGAGTTTGCACTCATTTGAAGAAGATTTTTGACAAAAGTTTTGATTTATTTTTCATTAGTGTGAGTGTAGGAAAGTTTAATGAGTACAGGTCAAACTGTAAGAATACTGCAAATAAATAGTAAGTAAAATGTCACTGGCTAGAACCCACATTGCATTGTGTTCTTAATTCATAAACCACACATGTGAAAAAGCGAGCTTGGCTTGGAGAATGTTCACAAATGTTGGGAACTCATATGTCCTTTACATAAATCGCATATGCTTTCATAAAATGAAAACCAAATGTTTATAAATGATGAATTACTTGGCTTAATCCACCAGCATATGTGTCACATAATGTGTTCCTTCTCCTGCACTGTGCGACAAACTGCACGCAACAAAAAAAAAGAAAAAAAACAAATCAGTACAAAGCACTAAACAGTTTTGTCTTTATCATTATGGTACTGGATAAGCCTCAGAAATTAAAGGGCATAAAAGTGAGGGATAATGATGGAACGCCACATATAATAATAACACCAGTTCTCTATAAAACCTGAGAAAACATGACTGCATGATCTAAAGCAGCCAAAGGGGATTTTCTGCTGTTGCCCACTGCTTTTGGAGCCTTCTATTAATAGTTGGAAATAGAAAAATTGTAAGATGTTTGTTTTTGCTTTGCAGTAATAATTATGTGGGCTAACAGAGCTTTTTAAGAGATATGTAGTAAGAAAAGTGTCTAGGAGTATAGCCTAACTGTTTACTAAAATCTGCAGCTGAGCTGTGCCACTGCAAACCGAACACACAGTGTTCGAGATAGTTCAGATATTGTCCATTTTCCTCGGTCACTCCTCCCATCTGTTTCCAACCTGCTGGAGGGACTAGACAAAAAACGGCCCTGCCAAGAGCAGTGAAATGTGAAATGTTTGAAAATCCATTGCCTCGCAACTCATCAGTAATGAAGTGTTTGAAACAGTGCGGGTTGGAGAGGCAGAGGGGAGGAATGAGATGGTTTCAGGCTCTGTGACAAATCCTCTGCATGTCTGGCTGAAAGTCATACAACACTTTGGCCTGGCCATTAATAAACTCGAGTCTGAGGCTCTGAGACACTTTTCTTAATCAGTGTCTTCTAAAGTGACTTCAGACTTTACTCAGTACTCCACTTTAGATGGTGACGGGGAGGGAATCACATCTGGACTCCCAAAAGGGCGGACAATGTTAGGCTGGTAACGTAAAGCCCAATTTGTTGTGCAGCAGAAATTAAATCATTCCCACCAGGGATAAAAACACTATTGCCTTATATATGTTTTTATTTCAAATGAAAGCAAATACTAAAGTTTACCGTCGGTTTAGGCAATCAGTTCATCTGATTTTATAAGTCTAATGGTGCTTTCAGACCAAAAGCAAAGCGAGCGTTCGGGGCAGTGTCTTTACATACAAAGTCAATTCAAAGAGCATAGAGCCGCGTTTTCCTGTCGGGCGGCGCAAAGCCACGCGAAGACAACGCAAATGAATTCGCGAGAGTTGAATATTTTCAACTCAAAGCGAGGAAGTTGAACTACCTGGTGAGTTCAGAAAACATGTGTATGTAACTTTATTCCAGCTATCATTGTACTTTACTGTGACCAAGTTAGCATAGCGTAGCCCTGATTGATCCAAACTCCATTCAGAAAACAAACATTTTAGAAGTTGTTGTCCTGCTGACAGACCTGACAAAGCATGAATTCATATGTTTAACAAATCTGCATCATGTTGTAGTTATTTCGGCATCAGTTTATTGCTATTTAATCACAACAAAATGTTTGCTTTGGGTTCATACAGCTGTAGTAATGGCGAGTTGTGTTTATTTGCGTTATCGCGTTGTGTGTGAACACTAAACCCCCGAGAAGAGAGCGTTGCGTGGATTAAATTCACGTTTGGTCTGAATGCCGCATAAGGATTCTTGTGATTGGCTAAACTGGTACCACTCATTTAAAGGGCATATTTCAGCTGTGAAGGTCCTCCTTGATCTTTTGCGGACTGTTTACTGACTTCTGGGCACGGTGTTGGAAACATTCCTCAGAGACTTTGGTCCATATTGACATGATAGCAACATGCAGTTGCAGCAGATTTGTCGGCTGCACATCCATGATGCAAATCTCCCATTCCACCACATCCCAAAGGTGTCTCTATTGGATTGAGATCTGTTGATTGTGGAGGTCACTGGAGTACAGTGAACTCATTGTCATGTTTAAGAAACTAGTTTGAGATGATTTGGGCTTTGTGACATGGTGCATTATCCTGCTGGAAGTAGCCATCAGAAGATGGGTACACTGTGGTAAAGGGATGGACATGATCAGCAACGAAGGCTCTGGAAGGCTGTTGTAAACAATGCTCAGTTGGTACTAAAGGGCCCAAAGTGAGGCAAGAAAATATCCCCCACACCGTTACACCAGCAGCAGCAGCCTGAACTATTGATACAAGGCAGGATGGATCCATGCCTTCATGTTGTTTACACTAAATTCTGACCCTACCATCTGAAAGTCGTAGTTGAAATCGAGACTCATCAACGTTTTTCCAATCTCCTCCAGTTGTCTAATTTTAGTGAGCTTGTGTGAATTGAAGCCTCAGTTTCCTATTCTCAGCTGACAGGAGTGGCACCCAGTGTGGTCTTCTGCTGCTGTAGCCCGTCTGACATCTGACTTGGAAACTTAGGTGCTCTGACAGACCAGCCACATGAAGGACACCAACTGGGATGCTAATGTCAAAGCAGGTTGTTTGTCAATGCCTTCTAAAGTGACCTATATGATCTTCTGATTTGGCCTCCCTATTATCAGGACAACATTGTTTGTCAGGGCATTCCAAAACTGTTAAAAATGACTAACAAAAAAACGATTCATGTCATTGTTTCCTGATATGCCACCTCTATGGCCAGCCAAAGGCATGTTATTGCAACCTGACAACCCAAATGTTGTTTTTATTAATTACTTTTGGTGATCTATGAAGTCTAATTATTACCATCTTAAAAGCCATTTCTACCAACTTATTAACCTTTTATAAAGTATGACTTAAAATGGTGAGGCTAAATGTTTATGTACTTATGGCCAAATCAAAACCACCTTGTACTTAAAAAAGCTCAAACAACAAGCCATAAAAACAGTTGCCACAGATCCCACTCACAGATGGGGCTCATACTGTAAATTATGTCTACTGCTTCTACTTCAATGCACAAAGCACCACATACCCCACAGTAACACATAAAAGAATGGGGATTATCTTTTCAATTTACCCAGTTCTTGATGTTATGCAAACAAGATGGAGTGGAGAGGGAAAAATCCGGTTAGTTGGACACCATGGAATCTATTCCTTGAACCCAGAATAGCGAGATTTGTCAGGCTTTAAGTCCTAATGTACTGCAGCTGATCCCTCCAGCTTTCACAGCCTCATTCCATCTTTCAATCATAAGATTATTGCAGATCCTTAATGGGACACAGACTCAACAATCCCTCAGTCCGTAAAGGCCTACAGGCATCCAAATGATATTGTTCACATTCAGCTTGAAACAATCCTTTAGATGACAAAAAGTCTGTGACACACTGTTCTCATCAGGCAATGGCCGGGAGGAGAGTGAGGTGATGATCTGCACATTGTGCTCACAGCTCGACTAGTAACTGTGAACCTTAAGGACCCTGAGCACATAAGGTTAAATCTTTGCAAACCTTGCAAAACTAACAAAGCTTCACATCCCGCTCTAGTTTTGCTCTGGTACTGCTCAAATGTGGTTTTTGATGCTCAGTTCTTTTGGATGCCAGGCTAGGGTTTATGCAAAAAATACACACTAATCTATTTCCTTTATTTGAAACAAGTGATGACCGATTTGAGTTGAGCGGGGAGATATCTTATTTGTGCACGGAGCAACACTGAGCATGTTGACTCTGAGCGCCTTTGATGGGAGCAGCAGAGAGAGCATGAGTGAGGAGCAATAATTTTACCAATAATTTAGTTGCAATTACTGTTATTACAAAACATGTCTGAGCTAACTGCAGTGCCTCGACTCGCACATAGATTCACCTCTTTAGTTGAGCCGTGATGTTACAACTGTGATGGTGTAGGGATTTATCAAAGGCCACTAAAAACAGAAATAGTGAATAAAAAAGGACATTAAATTACTTTTTTAAAGAACATTGTCCTTATCTAGATATATGGAGTGAATCACACAACATACATATGAGTAAAATTATTTTCTGAGGCTGAATTTTCAGTTATTTGTCTTTTTACAAATGCCGATGCGATTTTCAATGATCTTTTCTGGCTCCATATGACAATAAGCTTCTTGCCCTGCCTTTGAGTTACCATTCAGAACAGTAACAGACACTCTTGCCCAGGGCAGGTATTTCATGAAGGCCATGCCCCCTCAGATTGGCCTCATGCCACTCAAGAACTTGATATGTCCTGCAGCCACAGTGGCCTTGATGCTCCACAGGCACAAAATAATCATCAATAACCCTTAAGATAAATTCATAATTTCTGTGGACTTTTCATTTTATTTGCTGGCCTTGCTAGCCCAGTCATTTGGCCTATGTGCCCTCAACTCAATTGACAGCACCAAGGGCCAAGTGGCCTTCCCCCTAAAATTATGAAATTTCAAGCCTGCTCTTGCCGTTAAATGTGTTTTGGACCACACTTTGCACAATGACTTAGTTTGAAGCATACTGAACCTTGCGATTTTTGTCTTCACAACTTAAAAGCTAAAAGCACACACAGTGTATGCATAAAATATTGTTGGTAGAAACCTTTACAGAAAAGAAATATCTGGATTTTTCCAAAAGAAGGACTTTGAGCCAAAGAAAAAAAGGCTTGGCCTTAGTTTCTAATCATGTGCTGGCCAAACACAGGGGGCTCCATAGTGACCTAAGAACGCAACATTTAAAGATGTTTTCTGGGTCAGTGAAGCAGAACTCAACACTCTCTCACTTACGTCACACACACACACACACACACTCACACTGAGGATAAAAAGAATGGTAGCTGAGATTGTGTTTCACTCCAAAGTGAAAAAAACCCCAGCAACCTCATGCACAAACACACACAAGGAAAATGAGAAAGGTTTTGGGTTTTGTCGTGTTGAGTTACACACACATGCACCCAAAAATGCAAACAGGGATGCATACATACGTACACATACACAGTGACTTATGTGAGAGTCAGACACTGCTGAGTGGTTGCATTGTTGATGACAAGGGCCTGTGAAGGAAAGGCAGGCTTCCTGTCTCTGATCTTGTTGTCGTGGAGACAGCAGGGCCCAGTCAAATAGATTAGCCCGGAGCCTTTGATCTTTAAGAAGGAAACCAAAGAGGATCCTTAAATTGGCACAACTTTTCCACATAAAATAAACCACTGGCATAGTTTTGGAGTTGCTCTGTCAACGACTTTCGTCTGACTCGATGCTCACTGGAAAACAAATCTGCATTTTAAAACTCTTAAACGAGCATCTTGAAGGGTTGGCTACACAACGATTTGTCTGAGGCAGGGAAAATTTTATTGGACGAGTTAAATATCAGAGAGTGGAGCCAAAGAGCCACAAATATAGGGACTTGTTAGCGACCTGGCAAGGTTGAAGAGCAAATGAGACCTGTGGTCAAACAAAATGATAATATGAATTTATTTATCATTCAAGTTAACTCAAACTCTGCAATCTTGTTATCAGAGACATTGACAGTAAATCGCTTGAAACATGAGCGCTTAGATAGCCAAAGGCACACGTGGCTAGTTTGTACATGAAAGGCTAACTTGCTACCATAGGTTAATTTAAACATGCTTCTCTGAAACCGCACAAAGGGGAATGTGCAAGGGGGTTGTGCGCATGGATGCTTCTTTTTGTACTTGTGCATATTTCTTTTACATACTATGTAATTGTTAGTTTTTTTCAATTTCAAACCAATTAACCAACCAATCAGCTTGCTTGATGCTCAAGTCTGCACGACATGCTGCTGACATTTGGACACGTCTGCTCCTCTGTGAGCCTCTGTGACCACAACACCCTTCTTTGCATAGGTCCATTTTTACATGTATCTCTGTGGAAGTTTAATTCCAGCCTTCATAGGACTTGACTGACCATTGTATAAGTCATCTTTATGTTATTGAAAAGCAGTCTTCTTGTAGTCGAACCCTACAGTTAGATACACATAAGACTGATTCCATCCACCAGTTTTAGGTGCATTTTCCATTTTCACAGGTTTTTTACAAAAACCTTTGTGAAAATGACAGAAACTGGTAGGGTCAGAAACCTGAAATAAAGCAAACACTTGCCTGAAAAGTTTGCAAGTCAAAAATGGAATACAGTCCTACAGAAGAATTTTGTCAAATACACCAAACAATAAAGAATAAAAAGAGCTTGGGTCAGGAGTGTAAGTATCTGCAACATCCCAGGTTTAAGTCCAGACAGAGGGTCTTTGATTCACATTGTATTTGGGCATAATTTTCTTAAAACGTATGCCTCACTCTAAGTTAGACAACTGTAGTGTTATGTAGTTATATCTAGAAAAATTGTTGTTCTTGGTCACCTAGTTGTTAAGACCCATATCATCACAACATCCGCAGTTTGGTTCTGACCATTTGTTTCATGTCACTCCCCTCTCTCTCTCTCTGTTTGGAAGGCATGTGTTGTCATGCGGTCTTTGTACCAGTAAGTCAAGCTGTATTGCAAACTTCTATGTTGTCAATACGCATCCGCACCAACATAAAGAAGACAAACTGCTGTGTTTATTAAGCTTGACGATAAAAGTGATTCTGAGCTTGCAGCTTATTTAAAACCTCTTGAAATTTCCAGACAATCGCAGTCACTCACAAAACATGCTCTCTCTTTATTTGTCTTCATCTTTAATAAACAAAACCAGCTCTTAGTTGTTTCTGTTTATTCTCTGCCGGTTTCAATTGCCCTCCAATCAAAACAGTTGGATCATTCCATTGTACTTAGCATCTAGTATTCGTTACCCTGCCATTGCATGGCCCTCCTTTGGTTTACTGCATAAACAGTTATTTGACATGTGGGATAAACACTTCATGTCATGTGTGCCTCACAGAGAGTGGCGGAGAAAGAAAGAAACGGAAAGAGGAAGCTAATGAAGAAGAGAGAGGAAGATGGTGGAAAGACTGACTTTGCTCAGAGGTGGGAATCATTTTAAAGAGGTCAGATCTCAATGTCTATAGCTTTATTGCTTTTCATGTCTTCTCAGCTACATCACTGTCTCCAGTGACCGGCAACCCAAGGGAAATTCTTAATGTACGCCTTTATGTTTTTTGTGGTCAAAGCCTGAAGATGGAGCTGCATAGGCTTCCTGCCAAACTCCACAGTGTCACATGAGGGTCATAAATCAAAACTATTATGAGGTTTGTGTAATGGTACAGTACGAGCGGTTATGGAGAGTCGTGGGGGAGACGGATTTGATTCAGCTTGTGTTCTGCCATCCTGCTAGTGTGGTTGTAGGTGGCCTGGTGGTCAGACAGACTGTCCTTCAAACACAGGACAGGGGTACAAACCTGCTGTGTCGGCAAATATTCAGCCTGCAGAAGTGTCCTCAAAGGAAAAGTCAACTCAGAAAAAAAGTTTTTTTCACAACCTTTGGAGATGTACAGTAAATGCTTTATTGTTTTGCAGGGTTTTTCTCAAACAATGGAGTTTGATGAGTTTAATGATCTTAATCACAAACTATAAACTTCAGGGTTCATCTCCTTTGTAGAAATTCCACTGCATAAAACGAGTTCCTCTATTGACTGTAGTCTCGTGTCGTCAGTATTGCAAACAACAAAACATGCAGCATTTTGTGTAACAGTACCCCCCCCCCCCCCCCCCCCCCCCCCCCCCCCCCCTTTTGGGACCAGAATAACTCCGGCTTTTACTGCCACTTACTGCCACCATCACTCCCTCCACCTACACAGAAAAACCACAGCCGAAAGGAGCAAGTTCAGGCATGTTCTTTGGGTGTTGTCATAAGTCATTCTGGGAAATGTAGGAAACTGCAAACTGAAGCAAACGTACACAAGTCAACAGAAAGATAGTCAGTTAAATGTAACCAGTTGCTTAAAATGTTTCAAATAAAGTTTAAATGTCGTAGTCCTGTTATTCTGAACTGGTGTTTCGTCAGGATCTGGATTTTTAACTTCCTCATTAAATCACAGTCCAGGGCATTAAATAGAACAGTTTTCCTCAATATAAAATCTTCTTCTGTCTATGTGTCTGTCAGATTCTGACTCACATGTTGTTGTGGTGAGAGATACTATATTCTTTTTACTGTTGTTGGTGACAGCTGTGGCTCAGGGGGTAGAGCGGCCATCACTTTTCAGTAGGGTGGTGGTTTGATCCCCGGCTCCTCCAGTCTGCTTGTCGAAGTGTCGTTGGGCAAGACACTGAACCCCAAATTGCTCCCAAAATGGCTCTCGATGGCTGTACCATGTGTGTGAATGTGTATGAATTAGTGAATATCTGTTTCTGGTGAGCAGCTGGCACCTTACACCCATCAGTGTAGGAATGTGTGGATGGTGTGAATGTGATGTATTGTAAAGCACTTTCAGTGGTCGGTAAGACTAGAAAGGAGCTTTACAAATACAGACTATATACAGACCATTCATATTCTGACTCAACATCCAGCCATTTGTTGAAAAAACAAATTTAACATTTTTAATCAGTTAGCAATGATGTATCCCAATGGGTGCGAGCCACAACCAAAAACAGCTGCTAAATTGAGTTCCGTGATGGTTGAAATGTTGCGGGTCTCACTTGGCATCACTTTTTAACAGACTGGGTACCCCTTTAGCATAATATTTTAACACTACAAGCAACATATCTCAGGTCAGTGTCAGGAGCGACAAATTCCATGCAGGGAGCTAGTTGAGGTGTTTGTTACCTGTGTGAAACCAATAGTCAACGTTGACTTAAGTTAAAGCTAAGGTAGAAAACTTTGGAGAAACTAGCAAGAGGCAGCTAGATTTTAAAAGTATCCAACCGAAAAAAAATCCACCATCACCATTCAAGCCTCCCTCCATAGGCCCTCCCCCAAACCCATTTTCATGCACACTGAGTGCATGGAGAGAGTGGCACAGTTAGGGAGACATGTAGACGGGTAGATAAACCAGCCATTCATTTTATTTGGACCAAATGAAACGATTGCCCGTGCCTATTATAGTCCTGCGACAGCCACAATACTAGATTTCTTTCATTTTTGTGGAAGAGCCTTTGATTTGTCAGATCAATTGATAACAAAATATTTGAAAAGTTTCAATCTGGTTTCAGGAAGTACCACAGCACTGAGACTGCCCTGCTTAAAGTCACCAATGACCTTTTAATGTCTGCTGATGAAGGTATGTGCTCAGTCCTGGTACTCCTGGACCTTAGCGCTGCTTTTGACACCATTGATCACAACATCATGTTAGACAGACTGAGGCACTGGGTGGGGATCTCTGGTACTGCCTTAGAATGGTTTTCATCCTACCTGTCAAATAGGAAGTTTTGCGTGTCTGTAAACAACTATGTCTCTTCGTTCTGTCCAGTTAAATATGGTGTGCCTCAGGGGTCGGTCTTAGGACCCATTTTGTTTTCCTTGTATCTGCTTCCCCTTGGACATATTATCCATAAACACGGCATTTCATATTTATGCTGATGACAAACAAATATACTTGCCTGTCAGATCCACAGACCCTGGAATGCTGAGTTCACTTAACAACCGCCTTTGTGAAGTAAAAAAATGGATGTCAAATAATTTCCTCCAGCTAAACACAGACAAAACAGAAATCCTGGTCATCGGGTCCCAGCAGATGGCAAATCAAATACTGCCATCTGCTGGTTCCCTAGTAAATCACATTAAGCCTGTTGCAAAGAACCTTGGTGTTTGGTTTGATAGTAATTTAAATTTCGAGCAGCACACCACAAAGCTTGTTCAATCATGTTTTTATCAACAGCAAAAATTCGATCTATGTTAACTTTTAAGGACACCGAGACCATTTTACACGCCTTCATCTCATCACGCCTGGATTATTGCAACAGCCTTTTCACCTGTTTAAACCAAAAATCTATTGATTGACTACAGACTGTCCAGAACTCAGCTGCCAGGCTTTTAACCAGAACAAAGAAATATGACCACATTACTCCTATTTTAGCTTCATTACACTGGCTCCCAGTATGTTTTAGAATTGACTTTAAAATTCTATTGATCACTTCTAAAACTCTTCATGGCCTCTGGCCTTGTTATATTTCTGAACTTTTAGTCCCATACACACCAGCACGTACCTTGAGATCCTCGGGCAGAGGTCTGTTGTCTGTTCCAGAGTCTCGACTAAAAACTAAAGGGGACAGAGCGTTTGCTGTCAGGGCCCCGAGGCTCTGGAACAGCCTGCCCGAGGAAATCAGGTCAGCTGAGTCAGTGAACTCTTTTAAAAGTATGTTTTAAGTCCCTTCTTAAAACATACTTTTATAGGAGAGCCTTTCCCGATCTTATTTGACTTTATTTTATCCCTTTTATTCTATTTGACTAATTTTAAATTTTTTTCAAAAACACCAGCTTTATTCTACATAACAGACGTTAGCTACATAACGTACATTAGCTACATAACGTACATAATTCACATAACTAACTTAAATTAGAATAGCTTATTTGAAGATGGCAGCACATCAGGTTTACACATTTTTTGGTTGTTTTTAAGCATGCACATTAAATGCCTAATCTGGGAGAGCTAACCCATTCAGCATGATAATTATGCTGCCCTTTTGCTGGACTTAAAGGTTTGATCAATTAAATTTTATATCTCAGTGTTTTTGTGATGGCTCAGTGTGTGGAAAAATCTGGTGCTGTTCTTGGGGTCTTGAACCCAATTATATATATGCCCATGTTTGCTGACGACTTGATGTTTTCCTGTTACAATGCCCTGTCTGTTAACATACCCAGACTCCCAGCTCTGTCTGCTTTGGTGCAGAAAACTTTTACAGTAAACTCTGCTAGCATGGAGGCAGCCCCCCTGTAGCCCAGCACCCATCTTCTCTCTCTCTCTCTCTCTCTCTTTTCTTTATTTATATATATATATGCCTCTTCACCACAAGCCAGTCCAAAGAGCATCTGGTTCCTCTTGGGCCTGCGGTCACAACACTGAGAGAGTGCCACATCAAAGCTCCCTCCATCCAGCCCGCAGAGAAGAGAGGAGAGCAAAGAGGGAGGAAGAAGAAGAGAGAAAATCTGGGACAAATTCTGTTTCACACACACACCGCAAATCTGTCTCTGCTCATGGAAAAATTGCAGCGCACATCTGTGGTGTTGCGTTGAGAATCCATCAATCTCCAAGCCCTGACCGCTTCACTTGTGCAGATAGTCTGACTTTTGGCTCCCACGCTCATCCTTTTACTGCTTTAGAATCTTTGGCAAGACATTACTTAAGCTCTTAAGTTTGTTGTCAGTTTCTATTGTATTAGCATTGCATCATTTTTATACAATTATGTCAATGAAACTGTGATGGCATGACTTAACCTTAACTTCTGTCAACTGTGTGTGCTTGGAAATCCCTGAACAAACAAATCTGCACTGTGAAAAAAAAGATCACTGGGATCAAAAATCCTCTTAATGCCTTTCCTGTCTTCAGGTTTTGGCATGTACACGCACAGAAAGAAGATCAAATGTTAAGGGGTGTTATGGTATGTTTTGAAATGTGACCCTGTAGCAATTTCCCCGTCACTCAAGGGCACCAAAACACAAACATGAGTGTACCTGCTGCTTCCTGCTGGTCTTTATGTTTGACAGTTGACAACTCAAAGAGCAATTTTGACTCTGCTCAGGCACGTTTTAACAATTGATGTGACCTGTAATGAATTACCATTAAATTACATTTTGTCTCTACTCTAAAGCATCTAAATTAGTAACAGATGTGGGCCAGGATGGGGGTGTGTTGGTTAGTAAAGCAGGCTAGTGGTGGAAAGGTTATCGGTTCAAACCCACCAGTGCTGCTGGGCAAGGACACCTCCACATTTTCCACTTACCACCTACAAACATAGATGAGCATTTCAACAGCTTAACAAGCAGAAGCTTGACAATGACACAATAAAATGGCCTCTGATCCTTTTGATTACAGCAATGGTCCTGGTGTGTTCAGGTAATTTAGAAGTTGTTATTAAAAAAAAATCAGAATTAGTTGAAGTGATACTGAACCAAATTTACAGAGGAACAAACATGGTAAAAATGTGACTTTTTTTCTTGTCAGTGTTGATTTTACCATTAAACTGTGTTCCCAGTGATGAGGGGTGGTGAGTGATGAGTGAGGCTTTGTGCTTTCACACAATGTACAGTTTGTCCCGGGTGAGTGAAGAGTCATTTGGGAATCTCAGAATAATGTAAGTAATTATCAATTATAGTCAGTTTAAAATAAATAGCAGTATAACGTAATACTGTAAAACTAAAACTTTGATTTGATTAATAGTTTTATTTCCTAAAATCACTGAATTGACCCTGCCTATGTTAGGGACAGACATCCATATGGGACAGGCCTTTAATTCCTTTTGCACAAAACTGAAATAGGCTACAATGAAACAGTTTATTTATGTCAAACAGTATGAATATTACTTGTATAAAAATGATCAAATAATATCAAATACACGTCATTCATGCTCGTACGGACAGCTTATGCACTTTTATTTTGTAACCAGCAACGTAAAGAAAACAACAACACGGTGCAGGGTGTGAGAAGTGTGGGACAGGATTCAAATTGGATTAATTTTTATGAAAAGCTGTTTTGATAATTTTGATTAATGGACCCCTTCAGACTAAAGGAATTTAATAATCAAGGAATGGACACATTCGGACTTAACGAGCGGGAGTCAGCACTTTTTTAAAATCTCTGATACCCTGCCAGTTACACTGGTAAATCTATATGAATTAGACTTTGGGGCATGTTGTTTCTGTTAAATGATCCGAACGATTGAATTATGGAGAATTTAACCAATCTAATGATATGTACATGTCGAAACTGACATATTGATCATACATTTAAACATTAATATTTAAAAACCAGACCAGGCGTTTAATCGAGGTCTGCGATGTGTTCCCCCATCAGGCCAGTAAACGGGGTAGGCGGCTATTTGGGACTCGGCTATTAATTAGTTTTACGGTACTTAACTTTCTCAGCTTTTAAGGCAACATTGACAAGCCAACAAGCTCCAGAACAATTTCTAAACTTTGGCGATGTAGTACTTATTTATAACTATTTTTGCTTTAAGGTATCATGTATCTATCATGTATTACATATAACAGCTTCCTCAGTCCTAAAATGCATCACTTTATGTGCAGCATCAGATGTTTCTCAGCACAGTGGGAACCAGCATACTAACATAAAACTTATATTAACTGGTGCTAGCTGTCAAAACAGGGATTTTGTTACATGAAAAGTTCTCATAATTACTTTAAAGGTCCATCACCCTAAAGCCCTACAATAAATAAGATTTTGATCAACTTGTTTGGTTAAGGGTCCAAACAAGGTTCTACTGCTTTGAAAGTGATGGCATGACTTTAAATGGCGATGATACATGTATTTCTGTCTCTCTCCGAGTACCTAATCTCCCAGCAGCATCAGAATCCACTGTGAGAAGTCTGATTTGCGAGGCTGCTCTCCAGTCATCTTCCTGCCACCTGTGAGCAGCTGGATGGTCAGGAACTATTTCACAGCTTTCTGGTCCTCCTGCTTAGACTCATGCCATAGCCTTTGATGCATGCAGCTGCCTGGCACACCCATGGGAATACCACTTTAATAAAATGAAATCGCCCAATCTGACTTTGTGGCAAACCTTTGACAGAACTGTTGTTTATTGTTGATTCCATTTTCACGCTTTGTTTACAAGTTGCCAACTGGTGAATGTTGCCTGTAAACATTATTATGTTAAACAAATGTTATTAACACGTGTTAATATGTGGCACCAGAATGAAAGCTGGGACTTCATAACTCCGGGCTTTTTGTGTGTGAAATTAGGACTAGTTGAACAGATGTTTTCAAAACTGTTTTAACAGTGTGAACATCTGTGGATCAAAACTTAAATTAAATCAGTGGGCCCTATTGGGATCAGTGTGCTACAGCTTTTAGTAGCAATCTGAAATAGTCTTTGTACAGATTGCGAAAAGCATTTTCTATAGGAAGCAATAGAAAATGTGGATGCCTGGGCATTTTGTCTAAAAAACACCAATAAATTCTACAGATAATTTTGGTACATGGGTTACCATATAATTTTGCTAACAGCCTGTTGGCACTAATTTTAAGTTTAGGCTAATAACACACAAGACTTGAACTTGATTTCTACCATTTTGAGTTATTTGACAAAGTTTTTTTGCTCTGATCCTTCATATTTCCATTTCTAAACTTGCCGTATTTAGACAGATTTGTTTTTCTGTGATTGCTTTACTAAGTCTTGGTTGTAGGTTGCCTACTGACATGAACTGCAATAACTCTGAGATTTACTGGCGTTTTACCAATAGGTGGCACAACAGTAAAATGGCACAGATTTGCAGATAGTCTCTTCTGGAAGACATAGTCATAGTGTTGCACTTGAAAAGTGACAGAAATAGCTACTGTCAGCTTTTCGTTTTTCTTGGTTTTCTATAAACTAAGCTGATCACCAGAAGAGTTCATCATGTATGTCTATAGTTGAGGTTGTGCTTTTAGCAAAAATCACTGCTGCTTCAGTTGGCTGAAGACCTCTGCTTCCTCTGCCTGCTTCATGCAGAGCAGGACGGTGTCAAGTCAGCCTGTGTGTTCACCAAGCAGCTGGCACTACGGAGGACAAACAAGGGCCTGTCAGAGAAGGCCAGAGGCCACAAAAACCACAAGAATTCTGGCTCTGGCGTGGCAGAGCAGCAGCTTAGGCCTCTTTTACTGTCGGTCGGTTTAGGAAGAGAAGAGGGTCGTGCTTCATTGAGGATTTCTGTGAACTTCAGGGATTTAATCTTTTTTTTTTTGGCTTGTGCCAATTAAGCTTCTCCCCTCCTTTCCATTTTTATCATTTTGTTTTTCTTCCTTCAGAAGAAGCCATTTGGTGTAGCTCATTCTGAAAAACACTATGAAAAACAACCTCAGCAGTCCTGAAAATTACCTAAGGTAAACAGTCCATCACAGAAAACATGACAGCTTATGGGTTCTGTGAGTGTTTCAGTTTTATCATTGTTCCTCTGTGCCAGCAGAGTATTTTTATATCAGCGCTGCAAAACGTTCCGCTCTGCTTACTGTCAATCACATCACACCCACAGGATGACCTGGAGGTCGCCTGGAGGAAGTAATCAGTCAAAGGCTCGTTGCCTTGCAGACGTTACTGTAACATCTGGGTCTTCCTATGGGACGGCAGTTTTTTTCAAGCCACTGGCAGTTGGAAGCCTGAGTTTGTAAACAATATAAAACATTTGCTAACTGATCGAGGGAAAAGAAAACAACATGAAGACAGCAGGAACTGTGTTTTTTCAGCCTCTCCATGTTCTCTCTTGAATATTCTCCCTTTTTATTTTCTCCCTTGTTTCTCTTTTTTTCAGGGACAGTTTCTCCTTGACCCCGCAGAATGCTTTAATTCAAAGAAGTTCTACACAATGGGATCTGTCATTGCACATGGGAGTATTTACCAACGCAACACAGATGAAAGCCCCCCCCCACCCATCTCTCTGTTTCCCGCTCCCAGTCTGGATTGATTTAACTGTACTGTTTCAATTGTCTCTGCAGCAGCAGATGTCGGCCATATTGAAACTGAACTTGGAGCCAGGCCTTCTCTACTGGGCTCAGGGCTTCTGCAGTTAGAGCATTGGTCAAGTACAATAGTGTTTGAAGATTATTTATTTACTCCATATGTGAAAAACAGTTGTTATAATGTCTTCTGTGACTCTGGAGGAGTTTTTCAATGTCTATAACTCTATGACATCAAAATAACTCATTGTGATGTCACCAGGGTTATCTCAGTGTAAATGTCAGACTTTTCACATAAAGATTGCATCACTGTGACGCTCCTGTGTGCTCTGGGGTTTTTGACTTAAAATATGAAATATGTGTGCATTGGGCTGGGAAGGTCCAATGAAATAGACTATGGAGTTACAGTATAGGCAGGGCTCGATGTCTTTTTCTCACCAGCTACTGTGGCTTGCCACTCACCAAAGTTACTAGCCACTATACATACTGTGTATACATATATTGGATTTGGCTGTTAAATATGAAGATTCAGTTTCTTTTTTTCCCCCATCACCATACCGAGGTGATTAACAGCAGCTCCGGCCAGGACTCAGACTCTGGGGACGACGAAGACACAGTGGATTCAGGCGTTGACAGTAGAGGCGTCAAGCAGGAGAGGAGTGAGAGAAAGGTCGAGTGTTTTACGATTAGTTAACAAGGCAATTAGTTCGCTAAAAGTGAGAAACTTGAATACAGAAGGTGTATGGTTGACTTTATCTGTTTAATAAGGAAAATAGGAGTAAGAATATTTCCTCATTTGGAGAGTTAATTTTGTTTATTTATTAGACTAAAACTTGCAGCTTGCACATATCTCCAGACAAACTGAAACAATGGGACTATCGCCTCTTGAGGTAAAATGCAACAAAGTGGTATTACAACACAGGAGCTAACACTGGGGCTAACTCGTTAGCATGCTAACTTCAGTAGAAATCTCCGCAACACAATACTGTACATAGACGTCTTTGACATAATGTCAGAACTGTTATTTCTTCACATTCTGTTAATCATTTTAGTTGATTAAAATTCTAACATGTTGCACATTTAAGGATGTTAAAATAATCTCCACACTATCCCACATTGTTAAACATATTCTGGATCAGCCTGTTCCTTCATGGAACCTAGATGTTACTGAAATAAATATTCACACCTGCACACTAAATGGAAATACTCTAGATGTCTTGTGCATCAGTTTCTACACATTTCCCTGATATTCAGCCTTACATATCTGTAATATTTATACACTCTGAAACCTCTGCTAGTATTTAGTTTGAGCAAAGGTTGACAATGAACAGGGTTGAAAAGGCCCTGAAAACATATTGCAATTTCAGTAATCTAAGTCAGTAACTCCTCAGGCCTCACATACAGTTACAAACAATCAACAGTTAACAAATAAACATCCCATAACTCAGTGTGAGTTTTATGTTCATTGTGTGCCACTCCCTTCTCATTCTAAGTTTTTACAACACCCTCCAGAAATGACATAGTCTACAGGGAGACATGAAGAGAAAGAGACAAACAGAAAACAGCGCAGTCATCCAGTTCTTCAGAACACGGCTTTAATCAGAAACAGAGAGACAGCAACTTTGAAATGTCCCTGCTCACATTCATCTGCTCTGACATGTTTAGGGGACACTGGTGATAAAGGCCTAACACAAAAAACATGTTAGAAATATCCCCGATGGTTTAAAAAGGGAATAACAAGTTTCAGCATTTACAGGCAAAATCATGAGTTTTTTTATGACATAATATCAACACTCCCTGTAGGAAATGTGATGGCAAAATAGTGGGTTTTACTGTCCCATTGAGCCTTTTGACAATCAAAGCCGTCTTATTTCCACCTCTCATAGATCACATTCCTGCACCAACACAAAGAGGGTGCAATGATGCTTTGATTAGCCACACAGGACAACGCAGGGGTCAACACACCAGAACAAGCCTCCCAGTTTCACCTCCCTGCCTCCAGCCTCTCGTCTATGCAGCCTTCTTATTAATACCCCTTCCGGGCTTCTTGCAAATCCCATCAGTCTGTTTGTCCAGATCTCGCTTTGCGGCTTTTCCGGATCCTGAGAAAAGAAGGAATTGAGAGAGAGAGGAGGGTTGGAGTCACTCTCCCAGAGCGTGGATCCAGGATTAGAGGAAAAGGCGCAAATACCATGGAGAGCATTGAGGGAGGCAGCCATGAGGGTTAAGACTCCAGACAATAGAAATTAATTAGAACTCCGTCAGTGGAGCATTGCTCTACTGATTAAGGTTTGGAGGATTATTGGATAAGCATGTGAAATACTGTTTTTGTGTACGGCAGGGCCTCCTTCACTATCTGTGTGAAAGCATGGATGTAATCTTTACACTGCAAAAAATATATTGGCTCTTTGAGACACAAAGCTTGCTTGGTGCCTTTAAAATTTTTAGTTTTAGTTTATTAACCCCTTTTAACTCATTTTCCTCATTTTTTTCCCCGTTAAGTACCTTTACAGTTGGAAAAATAATTGTATTCCGCACTGGAATGATTAATCCATTTTAATTGATAAACTTAATTATTGAGCAAAAATATTCACAAATTCAAGCTTCTCAAATGTGAGGATTTGGTGCATGCATCTGTTTTATATAACTGTAAATTGCAGCAAACAAGCAATTTAGAGGTGTCACCGTAGAGCTTGTGATTGGCATCACGCTTTTTAATGACATTTTAGACTAAATGATTAGCATATTTTTCTTAAATTAAGACAGATTAATTGATCATGAAAATAAGTCTTCATTCAAGCTGTATGATGTTTACAATATTTGAACAATATTTTCCATGAACTTGGGCAAAATGACCTACCAGTGGATCAGTGAGTTTTAAAGCAGGACGCCACTGAATTTACACATTGAATTCTGTTTACAGGTCTTGGAGAGAACTACTGCACAGGTGAACAAAGTTCTATAAAGCATCTGAGGCTTCAGCGGGAGCTGTGTAAAATCTATGTAAAATTACCTTAGGTGATTTCACTTAAAATCAACTCTGACATTGTTAATTTGAGTATGCTGATTTTAACGTTTAGGCATAAGCAGAGGTAGGGTGGATTCATGGGGGCGGCTGGGTGGGTGGACCCCCACATGGGCTGTGAAGCTTATGTCAGTTGATAAAAAATGTGGCTGAGCTTCTTATACTAAAAAGAAAAATCAGCTGTTCTTATCAAATGCAAGTCACTTCATTCCTGGTTTCAATGGTAAACCACCACAAGAATGACAATTACCAACAAAAAAGACTATATTCTAAGCAGACACATTTAAAAAACATTAACCATAAAGTAACATTTGTATTTCAAACAAATGGCAAACTTATTAGCAAATTTTAACAAAACTCCCTTTACCATCATGCATCATGGGAATTCTGAGGGTTGGACGTAGGCAACTATGTATCACCCCAAACTCACACAGGCAGCGTGTGCGCTGTGTTTTTGCAACTTTTAAATGTTTGTTTTCTGAAAGGAGTTTGGATTGATCGGGGCTATGCTATTGCTAGCTTGTTCACAGTAAAGTACAACAATAGCTGGAATAAAGTTAGTTAGTGAAGATAGATCAACGCTGTAAACCAAAAAACTACGGTAAAGAGCTAATTTCATAAAAGCAGTTAGTTAACTAAACTAGTTGTCAGAGCATAATCCAGATCGACTTGTGGGTGTTCCCGGCTCTTTCTTCTACACTTCCCCCGTAGTTTAGCAGCTCTCTGTCGGCCAGCAGCGTTTCACTCCCCCGCACTGCCCGGTCCTCTCTAAACAATGCTCGGAAACTGTCAGTGATGTTCAGACAATCTCACCACTGATAGGCTTTCGCTACATAGCGTCATGCTAATTTTTAAATCGAGCGAACCAGCGAATGTCACATCAAACGCATCTTCCGCACTGCCCGCAGCGAATTCGCAAGAATTTGCGTCTTTGCATAGATTTTGTATGTAATCAAGCCGCGTGAAATGGAGATTAGTTCAGATTTATTTGATTTGTTCAGTTGTCCTTAATTTTTGGGCTTCTACAATGATTAAGTGGGCTACGTAGTTAAATTATTTCTTTTTTGTCCTTTTTAAATGTGTTTATTGTATATATACGACTGGGAGTCTGCACAGGGTGTTTTATTTAAAAAATTGACTGGATTCTCTGTGCCATTTCTGTGTCTGGCTTCTTGATTTCCTTCCTGTTCATCTGGTCTGTGCTGCTTGACGCGGCTTCCATCAAAAATAGACTGGCTGCCTATTCTCCGTGGTAGCTGAGCAGGGAACTGCATCCAGGACGTGCTGCAGAGCTACTGGTGTGAGCACAAGCGTTGACAAGAATGGCCACAGAAGGATTCAGTGGACTTTCAGAGTGAGTCCGGGGTCACGTAAATTTGGTATAAATGACTTGGTAGCAGGTGGGCAAAAGATGAAGCTTTGCCCCCACTGTGCTGAGAATCTAGCTTCGCCCCCAACAAGCAATGCATGTTATATTGTGTTTCAAGGTGTTCTTTTAATTCACAATTTTAAGTTAAAACTGATTAAATAATAAAAGTATTATGTTGTGAAGCCCATAATCATTAACTGTAAGTTGTAAATTACGAAAAAATATCATAAAAGAAAAAATAGGTTTGGTACTTTTGTGCAGATATGATCAGTGTTTGAAGGCAGGTATCCCACAGTTGGCTCAGTGTCAAGAGTGGCTGAGCAGATGAATGAAAAGGAGATAGAGATTCTCGCCTCAGGGTCAAAAGATCAGAGAGACGACAGCAAGTTGAAAAGAGACAGAGAGTTAGAAACTTCAAGCCAAGGTGTCTCTCTCTCTCTCTCACATGCCCATACACACACACACACACACACACACACACACACACACACGTACACAACAGGTGTTTAGGGGGAAAAGCCTCTGTGAACCTTTGTTGTAGTTCCTCCCTTCAGGCAGGCAGGCTGTGATGAGAAGGTGTATAATTTGAGAGCCACGGTCAAGAAAATTGTACAGCATTCATCATGAACGATAACAAGCAGGATGTCCGACACAAAGTAAAGTAAGGAGTGTGGTTCTAGGACAACTTTAACCCTAATTAATCCCTAACACAAGATTTCTGAAATTCTAATTTGGTTACTCTTTTATTCTATATCCATGTAAACCATTGTGATATCCCAACATCACTGCCACAACTCTCACATTCTACCATGCACATTCAGTTCCTGCCAGGATCTAGACTGTAACCAAAAGAGTCTAAGAATAGTGTCCATCTTATTTTGGGTTTGTCATTTTTGGGGCTTGTGCACAAAAGGATGTGTTGTTGTAAACAACCCAAACATACAGTATGTACCGCAGATATTCTGGTTCTATTAGAACATAACTCTGGTACTAACTGAGTTTTTAGTGACTGTGTCACATTTTAAGGTTAAGTTATAGTCCTACTTTTATAGTAATCTTGCTGAGATAACTAGAACACCCTGATAACTCTTTTGGAATGGGATTATGATTTGCAAGCTAAAAACTTAATTGACAGAGTTTAAATCTGGTTTTCTTCAAACCAAGTTGAAACATTTAGTTCTTAAATTGGATATTTAGCTTGTAAAGTCTCATTTTAAGTGGGTTTATTGAAAAATAATGATAAAAAAATATGTATATTTTGTGGTGTCATAAAGTGGATGCTGCTTTGCATGTTTGCATTAGGTAGTATTTAGTTAGGTAGAGTTAGGTAGTATATAGATATTATTAAGATTGAAAACAACTCTAGCTTTAACTAACACACCTTCTACACATAGTCGATTTAAGAGGAAAACTTCAACGCACACTCCACGCCCATAAAATCTCAGCAGAGGCGGCGGGGCTGGGGGGGGGGGGAGTCCAGTCTGAACACACGGACAGGACGCAGGACGCACGGAGGACGCGCGTAAAAGCAACCGAGCTGCTTCACTTCAACACTGAGGTTGTCCCTAGCAAAGTCTGGACTTTCGTTCGTTTTCTATGCGTTGTCTTTGTTTTGATCCGCATGTACGGCGGTGTTTTACACTCTCAAGCGAAGCAGAGTGGGTTTCCTATGATGCTCGGATATCACAGGAGTGTTTGCTCCACGCTTTGGATGGATAATGTGAGGATTTGTGTCGTAATTAACAAGGACGCTGCGTAAAACCCGAACATCCCAGTGTGACAAGAAAAATCTCATTCCTCATAGTGCGAAATGGCTCCATCATTTGCACTGCTTCTCGTTGCTTTTTTGGGTAAGAAACTTTGACATGAATTGACTTTGTTTGTAGTTATAACTGCAGCAAGTGTGGAGGTTTGATGGACTTTCAAATATAGGTGAAAAACATGTTTTACTCCACCTGTGCATGGAAAATATAGATCTTTGACAGCCTATTAAAAACCTTTGTTGTACAAAAAATAAAAAAGGATAAGATCATCCAAATTATCCAGAGGATTTGTAAATGTTTTCTACTTCTTCAGTGAAGCATATATGTCAGATAGGAACCTGACATGCCTCTATTCACCTCAGCACACCTGTTTTACCATCATGGCTGTGTGTTTGTGTCTGTGTGTCCAACAGGAGTAATAATTATACTATTTTCTGGCATAAGTTATCCCTTATGCCAAGGTGATGAACATGTTTTGAAGGCTAAAAGGCAATAAAAAGCTTCCTCCGGGGGCTGCCAGCAGATGAAAGCCCTGGAAGAGTTAAGAGCCACTTAAAACATCCATTCCTGATGAAAACCCTGTCTGAGCAGCAGAGGATTATGGGACTGCAGTTGACCCAATCCATCTGCTGCCAGTGACAGTGGAAGATATTTGGCTGTAACTTCAAATGACCGGGTTGAGATAAAACGATATTTTGGAGTCCACTTATCCTTAAGTGTGTTTAAGTGAATCTAACGTTCAATTAAGTGGTGTGTTATTGCAACCTTTCGTAGTAGCAATGAAAATGCACTGTCAGCCTAGATTAGTGTGTGCTGTAAATTTACTGGGGGAGAAAACCTCAGCGAGGCTTCGGAGAGTTAAACAGCAAAGTTTAAAAAAGACACAGAAACGTGGAGGAGCAGCTGCTTGTACTTCATCTTTTACTGAATCTAATGAGACTTTTGCTGGTGCTCAATAACGTCTTGAAGTTTTATCACATCTGTAAATATTCAGTAATTGATTTAAGTGTTTTCTCAAGTAATAGCTTGTCCTACATCTTTTCATGTTCAACATGATGCCGGATTTGTTTTCTTTTTCCTTTGGTGGAAGAGTTGGATTGTGAAGACGTGAATATATGTGTGAGTCTCTATTAAGTTTGGTCATTGTCAGCACAGCAATCAGGCACAATGGCAAACTATAACCATAATAATACAAAAAACACTTCATTAAAAGCCATTTAACTATTCACAATTACAATCTAGAACTCTGCTGATATTGCATTTGGCTCATACCGATATTTAGCGAGTTTAAAAAAGGAAAAAGTTTGAACATTAGAATCACATTTTTAGCAATGCGCACACTAATGTGGTTATGGAAATTGGATTAATTAATCTTGTGAGAGAAATACGTGTCAAAACTACGGCCTATGAAACATTTTTTGCCTGTTTATTTGCATACTGTATACACATGCAGCTATATGTATATTCCATAATAATAACATGTGAAATTTGATATCAACGTGCTAAATCAGAGTCTGTTACATCACTGCCATCATTTTGGGTTTTGTTAGGCTGAATCCCAATTACTAGCATGTTTCAGTTGTCTAGAGATGAACAGTTTGATGTGTGAGCAAAGCAAGACTTGGCAACTAACAAAAATCTAAAGACGCCAAATAATGAGTGCTGTGACTGCAGAGGCATCAGTCAGAAAAATTAGTACATATCAAGGGAAACATTCTTACAAAAATCATGTCAGCATAAGTTTGATGTGAGATAAGTGAGATGAACTGCAGCAACAGAAAGAAAGGAAGGGCGGTCACAAGTTCGAATAAACCAACAGGGGAAAGACAGAGGAAAGACAGATGTAGGAGATACAAATGATGCTAATTGCCATGCAGCCCAGTCCTACCTCCTGTATTGCAGCTACAGAGATGATTCATTCAGTGGTGGAGGACAACGTCACGTTCTCTTTGAAAAATAGCAACACCACAAGAGAAGGAGACTATTCTTCATTAGCAAAACCCTTCATCAAGGTCGACTTAAGCATCAGCTTTCAGTTATATGATATGATCTTCATCAACAGATGGAGTTTTCATTGAATTGTTCACATTTCCTTTTTGTCTGACCACTTGGCTTAAAAGACCATGGAAACAGAGAGCCTTATCTTCGCAGCTCCAGAAAAGCTATTAAGTGGATTTAAGGTGAGACTTAAGTGTGTGGTAGTTACATGCGTACACAATGCATTTAATGTCAAATAAATTCATGAAAACAAGAATTATTTTCAGGGTTTCTGAAAACCTTTAACAAATTAAAGGTTTTAGATGGTTAGCCATGCTAGCAGTGAGGCTGTAGTGATGGATTTCAGATTGGTCCCCCCACTTTGGACTGAAATAGCCTATCTCAACTACTTGATTTCAACGACATTTAGTACGGATATCCATGGTGGCCAGAAGATAAGTCGTAATGACTGCTCTAATTGTAGAGCAGTCAGGCTTATTTCTACTCTTTTCTTTGACTGCTGCATGTTAGCATGCTAATGTAAGCATTTAGATCAAAGCATCATCGTGCCCATAAGTAGGCTACAGTCTAACTGAGCCTCTAGCATGGCTGTAGACTTAGCTGTCAGATAAATGTGTATTGGATTACAAAAAGAACAACATTTCCCTCTAAAATCCACTGAAGTAGAAAGTCTAAAAAAAAAAAATACTTAAAGCACCAGTATCTTCTTTAAAGTTGTACAACTGTACTTAGATACTTTCCACCTCTGGAATTGTACACTTTAAAGTTAAAGTCCTGAAGTGTATTTTCTCTACCCCCTTCAAGTCCTACATGCTCACTGCCAAATTCTAAGATAACACAAAGAACAGTCCTTGTCTGGTCTCTGCTCTGGCACCTCTGGATTTTTCTCTTCCCATAAACGATGTGGAGTCTCTCTGCTTGTCAGGGGTCCCAGTGCTGTTACCTCACCAGTGGGATCAGGCCAACTGGAAATGTTCTCTATGGTTTGGGGCTCTGGGAGTTTTGTGGGCGCTTTGATTTAGATAGAGAGCAGCAGTTTGGGAAAGCAGCAGCGAGGGACCGGAGAGGGTTTTAGTCCAGCCGTTCTGATTATTGCCTTAATGAGGGGAGAGGTTTTTAAAAAATGTTTTTTAAAGAAAGCTAATGGAGGAAACTCCCACCACTCACATATTTAACACTCAGTGAATGTGTAGAGACAGAGTCGTATGATGCATCCCTCTTAAAAAGTAATTTTACAAACAGGCTACACACAACCTCTTTTTAATCATTTCCTCATTTATTTCCCCGTAAGCCTGTTTTCCATTTTGAGTTCTCGCTTTGATGATGTAAACCTCTTTTGTAAAAAAAAGAATTGCAACTGTGTTTTCAAAATTACTCTAAATAAAGCTTGTGTTTTATTATAATTATGACATTTTCACAAAGCCGCAAATGAATCTTAAGCATGTCTTGGTCTGATGCAGCTGACTCTGGATCAGGTGTGTTTCTGCTGCAAATATCAAAACAAGCAGCTTAACATCAGCTACAGAAACACTTCATTAACCCACATTAACAGCTAAAAAGATGCATGCTAGATGTATGTTTGTTTTAAATTTGATGCAAGATTTTCACAGATTACAGTATAAATCAGCTTTCTTTTTTTACATGTCTTTTTAAAGTGATGGAAAGTGGTAAGTGCCCGATTTGTTTTGAAGCTGAGAAGCATGTGTGTTTGCAGACAAATTAAAAATCTTATTCTATTCCTCAAGATATTCATTCAGTATCTCTGTTGGTGAGGGCATTCATTACCCAGAATCCCTAGAAAGCTGCAGCAGAAGATAATTCCCCATACTATCATCAGCTTCTTCCTGTGTCACATTTGCATAATATCTGTTGTAGCTCTGGTGTCAAGTGGAATTTTAATCAAACATGGCTGATTCTTGGGAGCTTGAGGAGTTTTGGCTGTAGCGTGGAGTAACCTATCTCACCTTTACCTTTGTCTCAGCACCTATTGTCATCCAATTATCGTGTAAATCCACACCAAAATCTCCGAAATCATTCTGCACTTATTGGATATACTTGATGTGTATGTGAGTGGATTTTATCATCTCTACTAGAGCTAGTGTTTCAGTCAAGTGTCTCATCATAAAACAGATGTGGTTGAGGCCATCTATTAGCAACCACCTGCAAATAAGCAAACTCCGCTGAAGAAGACTGTGCGTTATGGTTGAAAGCTGTTGAAAAAGCTAGTACAGTAAGGGGTTTCCAAAGTCAAGAATACATTATCTTGCTCAATTCTGATATGTTTCCTTTTCATTACAATATGACCACTTTGGAAGATGCTGGGCTGTTAGGTTGGTTGAACTTCTGCTTAGCTCTCATTGGTTGTTGTAGCTGTCAGTTTACATACATTTATTGAAAATTGTAGGGTTGTAAATACAATTTTCATGACAAATCAGCTTTTATTTTCTTGATTTAATTGTTTTGTCTGACCATGACTCTAAAGGTAAAGCAAATTATTAATTTTCTATTGATGAACTAAGTCATTAATTGATTCGACAGTTTCGCTCTAGAAAACTGCTACATGAACAAATCTGTCAGTAAGAGATTCATAATGTCGGTTTTGTGAATGAATATTGTTCAGCGTGTGTGTACTTTTTAATGCTTTGCTGTGTGTGTCCTACCCTGAAATTCACCTGCTAATAAACCTGAGGCGGTATTTGACCAGCGGAATCCTCCAGTGAGGTTAAAAGTTGTCAAAACAAGCTGACCAGGATCTTTCCCTGGGTCCAGGCCTGACTGTGGGTGCAAAAAAAAAGCCACACAGAAAATGCAACAAACTGTGGAGCCTTTTCTTTGATATTTAACACAACTCCAGCCAGCAGAGCAGCGTTACTAATGCCACCAGCTGAGTCGGGGATCAAGTCTCCCCACTGTCCAGTGTTTCCAATGAGCTGTGCTGTGATGTGGTGATTTACACACAAGCCTCAGCTAACACACATAGGGGCTGCCTCGCTGGATGGTACTTTGTTCTTCATGGAGCTTTTGGCTGCTTTAATCAGATGTTTTTGTTCCTCCCTCTCTGTGTTATTAGTTTCAAATTAAAAGCAGAGGCGACCACGGCAGCATTCTAAAGTGTTAAATGATATTGCCATGCAAGTTGGGTCCAAATAGAAAGAATTTAAGGCAAAGTCGTCACATTTCAAGGTAGATTTTCATGATATTAGAGTATTATATGGAATAAATCCTCACTGGAATGTAAGCTTCAAGGCATTTCATTGGCTGCAGGCTTTGAAAATGTGTTCATTTCCGATATTCTATCCCTTTAAGCTCAGCCCATTGTTGAAGGTATTGTTATTTCATGTGGTGCATCAAGGGTGTGTGGAGTGGGAACTGAGAGTTTTTTAAACTTTGTAGCTTGGTTTCAGAGTTTGTTTTGTGTCTGCTCTGCTAGCAGGAAGCCACCTATCAGTTCCTTTACTTGGACATCTAAGCTTTGCCATCACTTGCTCAGCTAATATTAACCCATAAAGACTCCACTCAGACCAGGTGTTGCAGGTCACTGATAAAGCCCTGTGATTCCTGGGTGATGACATGAGTTAAAATGACAAATAATGATAAATAAACCCCTCTAAAGACGTAAGAGGCCCGACTGGTTAAATAAGCAGAGAGAAATCATGAGAGCGAAACTTCAAACTAACAAGATAACGTCTTTTTCTGTTTGATCGAAGTGTAATTAACCCTTGTAGAAGTTACCTTTTAAAAGCAGTTGTCTGTCATTTATTATATAAAGATCTAAAAGGGGAAAACATTTCAACCTCAATGAGGCAAATGTCATCTATCTAAATATGAAGAAACTAATATCGTCCTAATTTAGTTCAAATATATAACACAAAAATCTCATGGATGAAACTTCTTTCTTTGATGTTTATAAAAAATATATTTTTTCCCCAAACAATCATGATCAACAACAATGAATAATAGCGAAACCCTTCCTGTCCTTATTGTTCCCACAGGCTGGACTGAATGTTCCTCTCTTTACTACTCAGACGGCCGGTCCAGCCGTCTCTCCCTGGAGAAAACCTTCGGTCGGTTGGTCAAAGACTCCCAGTGCCAACACATGTTGAAGCACCTTCACAATGGAGCCCGAATCACAGTGCAGATGCCTCCCAACGTAGACGGTCACTGGGTGTCCACCAGGTAAACAACTACTTTGACATACAAAATACAGTTTGGGTATGAAAACATGACATGTATCCTAAAATGGTTTAGGTGATTGATGATCTCTTGTTGGGACACAATCTATCATAGATAAATAGATCAGCTACATAAAGCTTCATAAAGTGTACCATTCATAACAAAACTACTGACGTTTCTTAAAACATACATACATGCAAGAGTTTGTAGAGTGATTTCTTACTTTTCAAGTAGTGATTACTGTTACTTGATGTCTGTACAGTAAGAAAATAAACTTGCAGAGCTTTCTGTCCAGTTAGTTTTATCAAGGTTACTGCCTTTTTGTGAGCAGGGACTGTTCTGAAAGTTCTTTGAAATCCTTTGTTGGTGCATTTGCTAATGATGACCAAAATCACATTATCCTTTTCAAAATATTCATCTTCATCTTCCATCTCTACTTTCTTCTTCTTCCTCTTCCTTGGCGTGTAAGAGCAATGCTTTGCATCAGCCAAATCTTGAATTTGAGTTTGCTGGCATCATTATCTTTACCTCTATCTTTATCATTACCACACAAATATAACTTAACTTGGGCCCCAAAAAGTACACTAAAGGTTTCCTGTAATGGATTACAGTGATCTCAAGCACATTTTCAAGTCTCTACAAATTGATGTTCCTACCATATTGGTATTAACTAAAAATCAGTGGCTGCCTAGAAGTTACAAACAAAAAGATTAGTACTTGCAAGATTAAGAACCTGCACTTGTGATAAGAAAGTCAGAAGGCTCAAATGGAAGGGCTTGCTGCTAGTGATGTGCGGATCGATCCTAAAGTATCGATATTTCTGATACCAACGTTTCCTGCTCTAGGATCGATACTCATATAAAAGGATCGATATCTAAACTCAGTCATCTGGAGCAAGTGTGTGTTTTATCACAAGTATCTTACTGTCACCAGGATGGTCTAATTATACTCAGTAGGAACTACTTTTCCTTCTGCCTGTCAAAGTCATGCTTGCGCTACGGCTCTGTGACGGAGCTTCTTTGAAATGAACCGCTGCAGCCCTTAACATTTCCCGCGATTGAATACTGACTCTGGCTGACTGTAAAAACAGTCACGTCTGGCTGTATTTTAGCTGTGAAGGTAATAATGATGTTGTGTGTGATGTGTGTGCAAAGACAGTGAAATACTTTGGCAACACTGCAAACTTCGCTAAACATCTGAGATTAAGTCTGTCACAATAACATGATGATGTTATGAAGCGGCAAATCTGAGCAGGATATTTTTATTATAATTAAAGAATGTGACAGTAGTTTGATGTCTTGTCATTATGCAGTTATTATTTGGAATTGGTGAGGCTACAGCCTACTCCTTATTTCTCTCATAAATACAGAAACGGGAGGGGGGAGGTCACATAAAATAGAAATAAAATATGTAAAAAGTATTGGTATCGGAAATACCAGCCTGGGTATTACTTGGTATTGGATAGGATAGGAATTAAGTGGTATCGCACATCACTACTTGCTGCAGACTAACTTCGCTCTGTGTTCCCCTGAAACCTCCTATTTTCTGTTGTAGCTGTGAGGTGAGACCAGGCCCGGAGTTCCTGACGCGCTCCTACAGTTTCTACCCCAACAATACCTTCCAGGCTCACCAGTTCTACTACGAGGACAACCACTGCACCAAACCCACCTACACTCTGGTGATCCGGGGTCGTCTGCGCTTACGCCAGGCTTCCTGGATCATCCGCGGCGGCACAGAGGCGGAGTACCACCTCCACCGCGTCCAGATGGTTTGTCACACAGCCACCGTGGCCAAAGAGCTCAGCCAGAGGCTCAACTGCAGCTGCAGAGGGGCCGTGAAGGGCCCCTGGGAACCCAGTGTGATCTACGAGCTCTGGAGCGAGGAGGGCGGCTATGACTGCTCCAGGGAGCTTAATTTTGCCATGCATGAGCTGCAGCTGCTGAGGGTGGAGAAGCAATACCTGCATCACAACCTGGATCACCTGGTGGAGGAGCTGTTTCTGGGAGACATCCACACTGAGCCGTCCCAGAGGCTGTACTACAAGCCATCCAGCTACCAGAGCGCCCTGCAGAATGCCAAGGTAAGTCCCTAATGACCGTCTCTCAGTTAGAGTCAAGAGGGATGAGGGGGAAATTTGGCTTACTACTCAGGAGTGTGCTGATGAATGTTTCTTTGCAACTTTTAATCAATGAGAACATATTAATTTATATTTTATCTGTAGAGGCCTTAGTAGAGTTTGTTTTCTAGTATTCCAAATTAAAAGCCATGTCCCTGGTTGCTGCAGCTCTCGTCATTGTTAACCTTGGAAGCACTGCAGAAAGACTTACCAACCGCTAGTCCTTTAGCCAGGATGAGAACTTTTCCAATAGCCTACGCTAATACTGTGTTTTGTGTTTGTTGGAATGCACGACTAAGTTGGAGGTAGAGTTTTCTTTTCACACAGCGCGGTGCAGAACCTCTGCTGAACTCAACTCCCACTGTGTCAACCCTCCACACCACAAAAACCACACACACCAGAAATGGCGTGAACTGACCTTAAGAACAGTGTTCTTGTGTGAGAGTTTATATGAAGCGTAGACTACGGGAGCCTGTGCGGAGACCTGGGTTAAACTGTATTTGATAGTAAGTCTTTACATTATGTTTATTAGAAATAAGACATTGAATGCAGAACAAGTGTAGAATGCTGGAATGTCATGTTGTCGTCAAATAAGTCTTTAGAAGACAGTGATAGTTAACTCACCCTGCGTTCACTATAAGGTTATTGTCTTCAGTCAAGTTTCCCTCAGCGCTCTCACAAAAACTAAAATACAACCAGACTTCAGAGTGACTGAGAAATCTCTGCAGCGCTGTCTTGTGCAGACTGTGATACTTACTGAATACTGATACTGCTGAATCATTAATAGCTGTAAGCATGTAGGCCTGGGACTGACTGTGAAAGTATCAGGCATGTTTGTCTTAATATAATAATAAAAAGTATTATTATTATCATCAGTAGCCATTTTGCTACAATTACATTTCACACAACAGCTGCCTCTGTGTTTGCGAACTGACCTTCTTTTCTCCGTGAGAGGGAAGAATTGAGAAAGTTGCGTGGCGCTGCAGGGAGCCCCCAGCTGCAGTAGTGCATGGATCAGGCCTAATATTCATCCAGCCAGACGGAATGATCACGAACCATTCAGTGTGTCGGTCGTACTAGCGACACAACCCAGACAGGAGAGGGGGTAGGGCGGACCATGGACTGGAGATCGCGGAGCGACTAGCCCTCTGTGGTGAAGTTAGTTTAATATTCACGGAGCTATTGAAGATAACAGGCGCGAAAACCAATGAATGTTGAATATTAAACTAACTTCACCCGGTATCGTACGTTCCCTCTGGCTGGATGAAGTCTGACACTCCGCATGATCCATGATGATAGAGAAATATAGAGATTAATGGCAATAAAGCATGCTATCAATATTTTAGAGACCCCCCAAAATATCTCAAAGCATGCCTTTAGGGGAGCTGATGTCTTATTACTGGCTCCCCCAGTTCGCACCCGGTAATAATAACGGTCAGGAATTTTATCATGGTTTATGGTTAAACCGGTAATTGCTTCATCCCTACTTGTGATACAATCTGAATTGTTCTGAGGCAGTTAACGCCACCTGTCTGTGGCAACAAACCATCTGATACTTACTCAAATACTGTTTAATCCAAATCTGATTATGGATCGGTGTGTATGTCAGCAATCTTGCCCTTATACACTTAACATTTGCACTGGTAGAAACCATAAACTATGTACATACTGATTTCATCATGTCAAGAAAGAACCCTTTCTTTCCTCCACTGTGCTTATGGGATGTAATTTCTCTATTTAGACTGCTGAACAGCACTTTCCCTGCTGGGTTAAACCCTAGAGTCATGTTTTCACTGTCACCCTCTACAGAGATGACAATAAAATCCTGTTCAGGTCCCCTGTCTAAATAAACATCCATTTGTATGGGGATGATGGGGCTTGGTGTTGCTGATCAGAATGTAAACAGAGTGTGGAGTGAAGAGCTGAGATCAGACAAGCACCCCTGTGCCGCTGTAATGACCAGAGCTGCTCTCCTTAAGCCGCTCTGGCCTGCAGAGGCGCAATCTGAAACCAGGCCTATCTGGGAGTGATCAACATGTGGTATTCCTAGAATTTGGAATCATGCTGCCATATGAATTATTCCAGTGAGCAAATACCAGGTCTGATTTCATGCATGCCTGAGGCTCAAATCAAAGTGTAGCATGTGCTCTATTTCTCCTTGGGGTTTTCTGAATAAAAAGGAAGATGGGGTGTTGGACGAGCTGTGATTCATTTTTACGTAGGTGCACTTCCAAAGTTGCAGTTCAGAGTCAAACATATTTACAGCGTTGTGTTTTTAAAGGGTCATTTTAAAGGCGATTCAATGTGCTTTACACAAAAAACAAAATGTAAGAGCAACACAAGGCAATATAAAAATACACGTAAAACAATTAAAAAGAGTTATAGAGGGATAGAAAATATATCTGACCAAACAGGAGAGTAAAAGTTACAGTGCATTAATTACATTTACATAATCCAAAAGCACAATATTTTTCCAGAAACCTGGTTACTGTGGATAATCTGTGACTAACCCACAGAACACACTGTATAGATTTCATAGGTTTTTCTCTGCAGAAAGTCATTAAATATAAACTGTTAAGTTTGTTCTTTGACTTGTGCAGCATAACCTGGACATTGTTTCTAAATATCATGCAACTCTTTTTCTTTTTAATTAAATAAACAATGGTAAAATAACTTTGTTGTGAAAGGTGTTCTTGTAGTGACAAACTCACAGAATTATTGCCCAACCCTGCAGTTTCTTAACTGCCAGCAGCTTTATTGTTTTAATTCACTTTCACCACCTTTATCAATCTCATTACCAGCTGCAGCAGGCAGCTGTTTTCATATAAACCTGCTTTAAGCCAAGTGCCTTGGCACCAAACGGCAGACAGACACAGTTGGCAAGTAGATGGCGAACATAGTGGAGCAGCAGTTAAAGGGCCAGATATTTTGCTCAGGAGAGAGACCAAAACAAAGCTAAAAGGAGTGGGAATACTGGTAGAAAAAGCTTCACTTAGTTACTTTTTCACATATGCAGAGGACCCAAGACCTGTAAACAGACTTTAAATTTATCAAGTGGCCAGAAACCAGATGAAAATACATGAGTGTATCACCAACTTTAAGTTTATACGGTAATAATTTGTCAGTTTTGCACTGATCCTAATGAGCCAATTAAATAATTTTTTTGTAATGTTTTGAGCACTGAAATTCCAATGACCTCCATTGTATATGGTTAGAAGCAGAAATCTGAAAACCTCAGCACAGAGACCCAAAACTATCTGCTTGGCTAGATCCCTGTAGATAAGTACGGAAATATTTTATTTTATAGTGTGGGTGGACTGACCCTTCAAGCTTGGTAATATGCTTCGATAATAACACAAGCCTGCATGATAGACATTTTTGAACATCATAAATGTTGACTAATTTTGGCCCCATAGGTCATCATCTAAGCGCATACAGTCATTTTCTTTTTTTGAATCTATATTTTTTTGGTGAAACATTGGTAGAAAATACTTCACTCCTTCCTACACAAACCGATCATCCCTTGAGGTTGTAATGGTTTCTTTTAAGGGATTTTTATTGCCATGGTGACTATCCAATTCATTAATCTTAAGCGGTGTACCCAGAGCTGGTGCCAGCGTGTTCATTTGTGGTTATTGGGTGGATCTCGGTAGTGAGGCAACAGCAAGGCAGCAGACTTTGTTATAAAGTTTGTTTCTTCTGTTTTCTGTTGCACGGTTCACTGCTGCATCACAGAGGCAGAGTAATGACCACTTGATAATGATCCTTGTTAAGAAGAGATGTGTGTTTTTATATTGTTGTTGTTGGAAAAGTGTTTCGGTGGTTATGATGGTTTTTACACGGATCCCTCATGGAGAGACTCATTTGTGATGTTACGCTTTCCCTGAGTTTGGTCTATGTTATGTTGTCCTCCTGTGAGCCTAAGCCCTCTAAGTACATCTAAAACTTGAGCAATGAAGCTATTCAGTCTAAGATAAGACTCCTTTTATGAATTCCTGGGAGGTAATTTTACAGGAAAGATGCGGGTCTAGCTTTAAGGATACCAACATAGAAAAGCATGGGTGAACTGTCTTTCATTTCACAAATAGCTTTCTTAAGCATTTTAAAGCCTGATGTAGTTTCTGTCCCTCGTAAAATGTTTGCTTCTGGACATCATCTTCCCCTGAACTGTCGTGGTAATCCCCAAAAGGCACAAATGAAAGATGGCTGCCAAACCAGCTCTTCTTGATCTACTCTGGCTTGGCTTGAACCTATTTTTTGTGCCTGCCAAATGTAGTAGTAAAAAATGAAATGAATAAATGTCATTTATGTGACGCGAGGGCAGTAATATGCTTCCTCATTTCCTCCATTTTTCTTCAATTCCAGTAAGGGTATAAATGCTTTGCTTCCAGCATGAAGAGCCAACAGTTTATTGGGTAAAGGTTTTAGATTACAGTCAGCAACACACAGCATCACTCTGTGTACCATTACAGTACATGCTGATAAATGAAGTTGGGGAATACAGGAGTAACAATCTGGGAACTCATAGAATTTAAATTGTAGGTGTAACGAGGAACCTATTCTGTTGTTGCTAGCCTATATGACGATTACTGAACAACAAAGGTGGACTTTTGGGGGAAGATAGGGTGATTCATGGGGTGAGTTTTTTAGAATTTCATAAATCTGATTACCATAGTATTTACCAAAGCTGGAAGGTTACAGACCTTAACAAAAGAAGATAGGCAAACATAGTTCCCTTTATCAGTTTGCTGTACTTACTAAATAAGTATGGGATACATTTGTGCTGTTTACTTAGGCAAATAAAAGGTCCAGGGGAAAACGGTATCATCAGGAGCATGCTGTATCCTTAAAGCCTATATTGGTCTTGCTCATGTACCCTGTAAAATTAGTATTAAAGAGGTGGTATTATGCTAATTTTCAGGTTCAAAATCTTTATTAGGGGTTGTACCAGAACAGGTTTACATGGTTTAATTTTCAAAAAACACCATATTTTTCTCATACTGCCAATCAGAAGCAGAGAAGGGCGGGTCGTAAGAAACAAGGTAGTGTGATCCAAATCAAAGCCCCTTCAGACTGCAACCGTAACTGAAGTTACTCACAAGTCCACAACCACACAACATCATTGTTCCACATCTTACCATAAACTACTACAAAAAATCACCATATTTCAACTCAATTTTACGTAAAAATTTGACTGTTTGCTCAGTAGCTTTCACATCGGGTGTAACATTAGCATTATAGTTATAGCTGTGTTAGCCAATGTTTACAACAACTCCGCACTTGAACAGTCTGTGAAGTTACATTGCCGTGTTTATTTTAAATATAATTCACAATCAATAAAGAGGCCCAAACAGAGTTGGAGTTGCATCGTCTTTTAGGACTAAACGTTGAACTGTTGCCGGTGTTCTGAGGATCTATGCTGCCTTGCCGAAAAATGCTACCATAGCGCAAATCGATAGACTCAACTCTACCCAGAGATAGTACATAGCTTGTCGTCATAGCGACGCCACACGTAACTGCCACGATGTAATGTTCAATGCGACACACACACCAGCGATCCACACAGCTTTCTCTTTATTTACGTTTCAACATTCCTCAGAATGTAAAGACAGATAAGCGGTATGAAAACCTTCCAGCTGTGTTTTCCTCTGCCGTTGTTTCTGCAGCGGTCTGTGTGACGGCGGGAGCAGAGGCCTCTGTGAGCGAGCGGCTGGCCGGCCTCACACGCTCCTCCCGCAGGATGGTGCAGGCTACCCCCGCAGCCACTTGCGGAGCTCCTCAAAATATTCAAGCATTTTTGTTCCACCATCACTTCTCGTAAAACTGTCAATATTCAAAATCTACCCAGCTGATTTCTCACCTCAAAACTTCTCAGAAGTGGATTTAGTTATGAAATTCCATATGAAAACTGTAAAATATAAAACTTCAGCAGCAGTCATGTTTTCATGTTATATTTTAGTATCCCTCAGCTCGCTTGGAACCTCGACGGAGGTGAGGTGATATGAAAAAATGTACCTGGAAGCAGGTACAGGTACAACATTTCTACAATGGAAACCCAAACAAAGGCGAGTCGAGCCAAAGGGCCTCGGCTCAGACTAGCTTGGTTTGAGGGCGTGCCTGACCCCGCTAGCCGCTTGGCAAGCTTTATGACGCGTTTTCATTGTGACGTCACAAGTAAAGGCTGGACTACAAACGAGCTGTTTTCAAGCAGTTCAGAGCAGAGCTTTCTGTGGGAGATGGGAACTCCCTTTGTGCTGGACTTTGGGCTTTTTCACTTTGCAAACCTGTTACATGCACAAAAAAGAGAGATAACTCAATAAAGGAGAGGGGAAAAGCCAAAAAGCATAATACCACCTCTTTAATATCCCAAAATACTTGCAGTAATAATTCTCTTCAAATTCCTCCCAAACACCAGATTGTTGCTCATTACTGTACCCCGCCATAACAGATCTTTGTACCTACATGTATGTAAGCTACTGTACTGGCACACCATTAGTACAAAACATGACAGTAAATTGGGAAGAGTTATGCTCTACTGTAATCTAAAGTGTAGCCATGTTGAACATACTTACAAATGTATTTTGCTTTATTAAATGTAATGTTAAAGTTTGTGAACCTTCATCTTTTATTGTCAGTCGATTTAAAGGGCTTCTCCATGCTTTTACCCTCTCAAATTTATAATAGTTTGTTATAGCATTACTTTATTGATTGATATTTATGGATGTATTGTAGAGCTGTTCAGTTTCAGCGGATCCCTTATAAAGCTGAAACATTTAGTTGATTAATTAATCAATAGAAAAAGTAAAGCTGATGATACACGGGGCAACTTTCTGAGCAATGTTGCTGGGCAACTTCGCCGTCTTTTTCACTCACTAGGGGCTCACTTCTTTTACATCTGATTTGGGCAGAAGGGAGACGAGGGAAAGACATCATGATGTGCTCATGTGGAACTGAAGCACCCTTAAAGTTCACTTTAGGTCTTATAACCATCTTGGCCCCCAAACCCAAATTTGAACAATAAGCTGATGTGAGACAAGCAAATGGCAACCACAATGTTTTTGCCTTAGTTAACAAGTCTCTCAGGCTTGAGCTCTTGGCCCAAAACAACCCTGTGAAACCCTAAAGACATTGTTTGATATTCTGGGAAATATTGTCCTTCTTGCTGGGAGTTGCATATGAAGCAAAACACTTCGAATTTGTGTCTTAACAGGTAGTCACTGTGGATGGACTCCACAATTACATATAAGTTCTAACGAGTCTTAGAGCTGCTGGTAGGCAGATTTATTACGGGAGTAATCTTTACTCATTGCCCTTGACGGCAACATTGCCCAGCACCATTGCTCTAAAAGCTGCTCCGCTTATCATCAGCTTTAGTTTTTATTTACATGGTTCAACTCCAGTTCTGTGAAAATGTTCTCAGTCGAAGAACCGCCCAGTAAAAACCATAAATTGGGTTTGAATCATTAGTTTAAATGTTTGAGATAAGTGTGGTGTCACAACAGTAAAACTTTTATTTGCAGCCTGCATATAATTGCACAAATATTGGGTTGTGTAAAGTTCACCTAAGGCACCTCTGAACTGGCTTCAACACTGTGTGGTGATTACTGCTTGATTACAAACTAACATATTAACCTTTTTTATATGCTGCACTCATGGATGCATTTGGGAGGGGGGTGCATGTCCCCTCACATTTATTGTTTCAGGCTGATTTCTTGTTCTCATTTTAAATGCTTATACAACACACCTTCTGAAACCAAACCTACATCCTTGCGTACGCTATTCATTGCTTTAGATAATCAGTGGTACATTCAAAAAGGGTAGAGATGAGAACCCATAGGCAGGCTGTGTGTGTTTCATGGGTTCCTGCAGATCAGGAACATGTTTTCCACACCTGCATCAGAAACTCTTACATATCTCTCTGCATGCTGTATTTATTTCTTACTCATACGCACAAACATAGATGCACAAGTGCTAAGATACACACCCAAAATATACACTATGCTCTCTTACGCACAGGGCTGGATTCACAAGAGGCCTCCCTTCCAGTCGTGTCATTAACCTCTCACTCTGAGGCGGTTATGGAGCTGCACCGGGATTGTAGGATGTAGTGATACTCCTGCTTTTTTCCCTCCTTCTTCTTTCATTTTTTTTTTTTTAACTCATGCGGGACATAGTGTTGTCTGGGACAAGAGTTGATTGGGTTGGGTCTTAAATTTTGACCACCCTCAAATACCAAAAACTCCACCGCCTCCCTGGAGTTTGGTCCTTGGAGTTTTGTGAAATACAGTATATGTATAGGCTTCCAGCTCTGAACCCGTCAGGCCCTCAAGTATTTTCTCCAGCTAGAGACAGCTATCTGTGGATGCTGTGGTCACATGCTGATCCGGGGCTCCACTAAACCAGACAACATATGAACTGAATATGATTAATGGTCATTTATACATATAAACCTTTTTGTCAATATGAGGGTGAATAAAAGACGTCCCACGGTTGCTTTTATGTAGTATGAAAGCTCAGCTCGCTGGTCGCTGTGTGACTTCCTGTTGTTTCGGCTTTAGTTTGACCAGACATCTGTCTTTTACAGTAAAATGATGTGATCACCCTGAGAAAATGCTGGAACCTTGTCTGGCTTCCAACACTCAAGAGGTTCAGACTGAAGGAAATAGTTTTTCCGCCTTCATCTCTGAACAGACGCCAGAAGACTTTTTATGTGGATTTCATGATACAATATACTTTCAGCACTGACAGATTTCTGGATTTTCATGGTGATGCTCGGGTGGGAACTTCAGCTTAGAGTTTGTAAACAATTAACAGATTCAACAGCTGATTTTTATTGTATGAAAGGTTAATCACCAAAGTCTCAGGCCCTTTGGGGTCTTGTTATATTAAAAAAAAAACTTTTTACACAACTGTGTTAATATTAGATTGTGTTTGTATTAAATTTGTGTTGTATGTGAACACACATACAGCGCAAATTTAATACTTGCAATGCTTTCCTCATGGGGGTTTGATCACTGGACAACTGCTGAGTGTTCACACACAACATATAACACGAATAAACACAACCTGTGATTACTACAGCTGTATGAACCGAAAGTAAACATTTTGCTGGGATTTAATTGCAATAAACGGATCAAACTGATTTGTTTATTGCAATTGCCAAATAACTGCAATATGATGCCGATTTGTTAGACATATGAACTTGTGCTTTGTCAGGTCTGTCAGCAGGACAATAACTTTTTAATTGGTTGTTTTCTGAATGGAGTTGCTGCTATGCTAACTTGTTCACCGTAAAGTACAACGATAGCTGGAATAAAATTACAGACACATATTTTCTGAACTCACCAGGTAGTTCAACTTCCTCGCTTTCTTTTCTCCAAGTAATGTCCAGTTTTGTCTGGTTTTTATATAAATATGAAGTCGTAGTCCAACAGAGCTCTGTGTGCCAACCGACGCTAACAACAACAGTGGAACCGGAAATGCACGGAAGCTTGCTGCTGAGAAGTGCAAGTGAAGATAGATCAACGCTGTAATCCCAAAAACTAGAGCTAATTTAATAAAAGCAGTTAGTTAACTCTGAGCTCCTCCCGCGGGTAAACAGCGTAGTTGACAGAGCATAATCCAGATCGACTGTGTGTGTTTATTTGTCCAAAAGCTGCAGCGCTGCACCCGGCTCTTTCTTCTACACTTCCCCGTAGTTTAGCAGCAATCACTGACGTCCGGACAATCTCACCGCTGACGGCTTTCGCAACAAAGCGTCATGCTAATTTCTTGCTCAAGTAGAAAAATTTGAACTCTCACACCGTTCCCCTCCCTTTTTTTCAGAACCATGATCATGGCTGCATCGCCTGTCGTATCATCTTCCGCTCAGATGAGTTCCACCCTCCCATCCTGCCGCCACGGGCCGACCTGACTGTCGGGCTGTACGGTCAGTGGGTGAGCCAGCGCTGCGAAGTCCGCCCTGAGGTCCTCTTCCTCACCCGTCATTTCATCTTCCATGACAATAACCACACCTGGGAGGGCCACTACTACCACTACTCTGACCCCATCTGTAAACACCCCACCTTCACCATCTACGCCCGCGGACGCTACAGCCGAGGGCTTCACTCCACCCGCGTCATGGGTGGGACAGACTTTGTCTTTAAAGGTAAACTGGCTGATATTTTCTGGTCTTACAAATACCAAGATGTCTCAAAAGAGACTTGGTTCTGCTCACTTTTCACCAGAGTTTGATCTGCAGCATTTCCAGCAGAACCATAAAAAGACCTGTCTGCTCTCCATCACAAAATAAAGCAACCATAAGTTTATGTTATATACAATTTAACCTAATTCATCAGGTGATCAATGCAGCCATATGGTGCAGTACACTATGTTTCTACTTGTCTTTTTTTATGGTGGATGCAACTTTTTTTACTTTTTTACTACTCTTTATAACAGATAAGTTGAAAGAAATGGTTTGGCATCGTGGGAAAATGTGTATTCGGTTATCCTGTGCTGTAAATATGTAACTGGAGCCAGCAGGTAAAATCTGCCTATCAGCCCCTCTAAAGCTCTGTAAGTAACTAATTATACTGGATCTTGTTTAATTCATACAAAAACAACAATTTAGGGGAGGGGGGATTATGTGCAGTGACTTCCTGGAGTCTTGTGTTCACCATTAGGATAACGGGCAAACACCAGAGACTCCAGGGAGTTACAAACAATCGCACACATAACCACAGCAGGTTGTTTTTACACTTCAGTTTTTATTCACATTAAACAAATGCAATATAACGTATGACATTAGAGATGCTAGTAGGGTGGTTTATGACCTTCAGACAGAGCCAGACCGTGACAGAAAAGTCCTGTGCTTAGCCAAGTACATTGACTCTGTGTTGTAGCCACTCACGCTAACTAAACTTGTTGCAGGGATCTTGCAGGGAAAGCTCTTGCAGCGCTGCTGTAAGATCAGCTGCTTGTCTGCCCTGGACACGCTGGAAGACGGCTTCTGCTGTTGGCAGATGAAGTGTACAAAGGGCAGCTGACCCTTTCACTGACCTGATGACATCATAGGTCACACTGAGTAATGGTAGCTGAAAGCTGGGTCCGTGAGTTCATACTTAGGTGTGAATAACTGGAGGATTGTGGGGGACTGAGTTCAATGTCTCAGTTTCATAATAAAGGCTGAGTTTAGGTCAAAGAAATTAATGAATTCATCGGTCCCAGTGGTACCAACATACTCTTGGTAACTCTTTAAGAAGTGATTGCTGCTAACAGGTCTTTTGTTTCTTCCTCTAGTGAACCATATGAGAGTAACTCCCATGGACGTAGCCACCACCTCCCTCCTCAACGTCTTCAATGGTAACGAATGTGGAGTGCAAGGGTCCTGGCAGGTCGGGGTGGAGCAGGATGTCACCCAAACCAACGGCTGCGTGGCTCTGGGCATCCGGCTCCCCCACACAGAGTATGAGCTTTTCCGCATGGAGCAGGACACTCACGGCCGCTACCTGCTCTACAACGCCCAGCGTCCCAGCGATGGCTCCAGCCCGGACCGGCCAGAGAAGCGGGCCACTTCCTACCAGATGCCCCTGGTGCAGTGTTCAGCAAGCAGCCAGTCCGACTACAGCAGAGTGGACGACAGCGACAGGCCTCTGCTGCACCACAATGACTGCACAGGGTGGCACAGAGGCAGCCAAAAACACGTCACGGTGGCTCTTGTCGCATTCGTCACATCTCTGCTTCTCTGTTGGCAAAGCTAGAGAGCAGTTTGTGCTTTTTCTACAGAAAGACTCAACAAGACGAGTGTGGATTACATGAGCGGACAGGGAGACTGCCTGTTAAAATAGCAGCTTTTGGATGAAAACTGGTGCTCCTGATCCTCTGAACCCAGCTACCAAAGACTCGATACTGCTGCACCAAAGAAACTGCACTTTAGAGTGGAACTAAAGACCAACCTGTCTGTGTTTCCACAAATATACAAAGATGTGTGTATGTATATATATATATATATATATATCCACATAGACCTGAGAGTATGTTTTATACAGTGTATTTACCTACAGCTATCAAGTCATTGTTTGGTACTGCAAAAAGACACGATTTGATGTGTGGAAACTTTTTCTACAATGAACTCTTGACAAGAAGCTCCCTGTCTGGAGGAGATGTGCTTGTGGATAGTCACTGTTTACAGTAAAAGGGAACTACACTACTTATTACAGTATAGTCTTACAGTATGGTGAACTCAGCTGCAGTTATCCATCATCTTTTCCACATGGAGATCATACTGTTTTGAATACAATAAAACTTAATCGGCAGGTAGTTATCTTCTCCTGTGCAACTTTTTCTGTCATGCTCCCCATCAGACGCCAAAAAAAAGTCACCCCTCCCCCTCTCTTGTTTTTCACGTCACTACATAAATCATGTTCATTCCACCCTCCCTGCAGTGGCTCTACGCCCCCCAGTTTCAGAACCACTGTTCTGAAGAGAAACATTTTTATTCCCTCACTGATCAGATAGCTGCATCTTCACTGGCCGACGCTCGACCTTATTTCCATTGGGGCTATTTTGAAATTTTGTCATGCTCAGACTATTTCATGGTAAATATCAATACTCTCTGTATTTGCAATAATCAAGTTAATGCAATGAAATGTGTTCCACCATTGTACATGCACAAAATACTTCACACGTGTAAAATGTGTTCATTTTTATAAATAAGCAGTAGAAGTTTTGCAAAACTGTACTACAACGTGATCATATCATCACAGTGTGATTCTATACATATCTATAAATGAAAAAAACTAATTGTTGCCCAGTTTCACATGCGATTATTAACTGTAACATGGTTTGTTTATATAAAATGGGTTTGTGTTTTCAAGACGCAAACTGAAACTGTCATCACCTACAACTATAATAATACATACATACATTTGGGTCTGGTTGGGGGGCTAGTTGTAGCTTAACTCCATGATAAAAGATAATATCATTCATTTTCATAGTGAACTATCTAGGCAGTCAGAGTAAGAATTTACTGTTGGCTGATCATTTTTGTTGGGCTGACAGGAAATGAAGAAAGGATTTAACTTGCGGACATCAAATCAAACTGCGACTTCAAAGCTACTGCCACTTTCAAGCAGGAAATCCCCCTAAGTTGTCGTTTATTTTTCTTCCACAGTAATTTTCTACGTCTCTGCTATAAGCGTTGGAGCTTTAAAAAATGTTGTAACAATAAATACTGAAGGTCTGAACAGGAATTTAAGATTTTCCGGTTAATTGTTTCAGGCTTCTTTGAATTCGATGAACTTAGACCGCTGTTTTCAAAAATTTGGAAAAGGGAGTTCTTCATGATTGGTTGGTTTTTTTTAAATAGAACAATTGGACATTTATGTAATTGTAACAAAGGATAGATTCTGTTTACTAAGCACTGTATAGTATGTCACATTACCTGTCTGGATTGTGTAGCTCCTTTTCAAAAAGTCGTCCAGCAAGGAACCTGTGGAATAACATTATATAATAACAAGATGAGTGCTCTTTTCTCCTCAAGGTCGTTTCGAAGCTTGAGAATGTAATAAATTCAAAATACCTTCCATGGGATTAAGGCCATCAGGTATGGCACAGTATCAGCACCCTTCAGTCCTCCACTTGATCTTCATTACAATCTTTATGAAGGTCCCTGCGATGTCGTCATCAGTCTGAAAATGTCGTCCCTGCCATCACCGCTCTGGATCGTGGACCTGTTTGGGAACTTACCAGCATGCTTCTCCCGTACCAGAACTTTCAAATGGTTACAACAGAGAAATTATGAACTGTCACAGCATACTCTTTCTGCAATGGAAAATCTAAATGACAATAATTTCTTTTAGCCAGTTTGTCATTGATTATGCAGAATCTCTTTCCCAGATTGCATTAGACTCCATCAACTGTCTATAACTGGATACATGTATAAGATTAAAGGTTTGATACTCTTTAACATTTACCTAAATGTAATTTTTTGTTCATATGGAAAGGTTATATCAGTATGGCAGATTTATATATTGTACATACTGAACATCCAACAGGGAACTGTTAATCCTTTTATAAGATGTTATAGTGCCCAGTAGAGCATTTAAAACACCTTGGTTTTTCATGCATTTGGGGAGTAGACTTACGAGGTGGGAGTTCTACATTTAGAGCTGCCAAGTATAATCAGTCGGAAGTAAACTCCACCCTCATACTGTTAAAACGCTTAGATGTCATCATTATTCTGAGGTGTTCAGTGCAATTAATTTTGAGGAATTATAATTAACTTTTTGGGTGCACACACTTTCTCTCAAACACTTTAATTTGGTGACTTCTTACATTTCCTCTGAAGTACTGCCAGTGGTGGAAAGTATGTTTATTGAAGTACTATTCTTGAGTATTTTTATTATGTAACTTAATACTTCTTCATCACTACATTTCAGAGGGAAATATTGTACTTTTTACTGCACCACATTTATTTGACTTGCAGATTCAAATTAGTAAACCAATTCAATCAAGTTAATTATGATGTAATATTATATATTAAGCAACCTGGTAGTATATAAATTTGTTATAATTGGCTCCACCTTTGCCAGCTGCAACATTAAAGTGATGCTTACAAATAAACGCATCAATAATTGTAATCCAATTACATAATATATATTATTCTGAAATGAGCAACTCTGTTTAAAGAGTACTTTTACTTTTGGTATGAGTATGTTTTGATTGTTTTTTTGTTTTTACTTGCAATATAGTGTTTCTGCACTGTTGTATTGCTGCTTTCATATCACTGCATCCCACAAAGAATACATGGGGATGTTTTCCATGTTGAGACTCCAATTGGTAGATAATTGAAATCGGTCTCTTGCATTATGTATTTTTCACCATGCGATTATGAGCACAGGAACCATAACATAAACCGCTGTGCTGGAGACGACAGAAAACCAGGTGGGGGTTTGAAAAAACTCCTTAAAATCACAAAGAATAAATAACTGTATAATTGTAAAAAAAAATATGTTTTAAAGCATAAAGCGAATCTCTGTTACTGAAAGTGTGATACCAAAACATGACATTTCTCTTAAATTTACCACATATATCTACTGTACTGCAGCGGTGAGCAAATTACCTTAAAATGACATCATAAAATTACAGTGGGACCCAAAACTATACTGCTTATTAATTCTAAGCAGGTCTTGGGTATGTAGTGTGTTCACATTGCAAAACTGAAATGCTAAAACGAGTCTGGATGCATACGAAATATGGCTATGGTTTTCTGAGTGTAGCTTCTAATTCAGTTTCTTAGGACATTTTGCTTTCTCTTTCTGAAGTTTAATTGGCAGCAACACTTTAAACAGTTTGAATGGCATGTTGAAAATCTGGCCAGTTATTGAGAGTAAACAAAATCAGGCCTGTAAATGAAAGAGCCTTCTCTAATCACAACACATACAATGGGTATTCCCCCCCCACACTTTCTAAACAACTGCGAACTTATCTTTGGCATTTCCGCACAGCAGTTTTAGCTGGCATGCTGGTATACCTGTGATACGCTGACGATATTTCAACCATTGAATCCCGATGAAGAACTGGTTCTCCAATTGCAGCTCCTCTGTTGCCTCATATTTACAATCATGTAGCGTTCAGCTTGTCTCACACCATCATCTTAGTCTCAGTAAAGTTTGTAACATGTTATTTTCCCCCTCTCTGCTGCCAAGTAGAATTTCTCTTTTTGAAAACCAGTGGCCTTTTCCCACGCTACGCTGTTCTCCGCGAGTCAGTATGAATCATATTACTTGACGCTTTAATAAAATGATTACAGGTTTCACTTTTGGGGAAAATAAGCGTCTTGTAGAGAAGGTTCTGTAGTTTAACCAACATGCTGAAACAAGTGAAGTTTGGAGCCAAATGACAACTGTAGATTTGGTCATTCAGAATGCCATAATGTACCAAAAAAGGTACCAAAGTGCCTTGGCAGAACCTCAGAAATAACGAGCAACAGCCCCTATTTTGTGCAAGATGTAACCATGAAAATATAAGAATATCCTCCCTTCCTAAGTCAATTTAAAAGTAGTAGAACCCAAGAGAGATCCAAACTTCCACCTCGTGCCGGTCTGTAAATTACGTATGCAAGATAACTGAATTTTCTTTATTTCAAGCTCATAATGAGCAGATGTCTGAGGTTGAGGTCTGAATAATAGCTGTCAAGTGTAATTATTGTACTTTGTCCTTGTAAGAAAAAGCAGCCAATCTTAAATTTCTATTGGCTGACAAATCTTGGCACACAAACGCAGTATACTCATTTTTATGACATCAAAAAACAGAATGAGGGTGCATCAATGTAGGGGGAAGAGACAGGAAAAGATCGCCATCGAAACCACACTCTCATTTTTATTTTTTTCAATGCTTAATACCATGGGACAGGATTTTAAGAATGGAGACCTTATTTCAGTCAATATTTTTGCCTCAGAATGAATATATCATTTGTATATATAATAGTAATAATAATAATAATAAAGTCTGCATTGGTGTTGTGAGGAAAAGGAAAGGACAGAAATGTACAGGGAGGAGGCACCTATATCTGCAGCTGGACCTGAACGTTCCAAGACAAGTAGTAGAAATTACAAACTGAACAAATTACTTCAGAGGCAATCCAGCAACAGGTAGCAAGGTCTTTTTGATGGAAGTTATTTCCTTTTTTGTTTAAAAGGATTTAAAACAACATTTACAAGACACCTAACATTCCATTCAATTCCTAATAAAAACAACAGAGAGAGAGAAAAAAAAGATCTAATGTTTTGACTGCCTCTTGCCCATGGTTCACTCTAGGTGCAACTTCCATGTTGACTCATAGTATACAACTTTCATTGTCCCGGCACATTACCTGTAGCCCTCAAAAAACAGAAAACAAAAAAGGGAGCAATCACTTTTTTGTCGCCTTTCTTTTCTCAACTCTCTGTGTACTAACGGTGTGAGATTGTAAAAAGGCGACGCCTTCGAATGATGCTGTACAGATGTGTTCACTGTAGGCCACACTACCAATGATATGGCAAAGTCAACAGAAAGACTTCTCGGTTTTTCCAGGCCTGTTTCATTCCGGAGCCGGGGCAGGGGGGATACGGCCGGCATGCATCTCCCAGTCTACAAGATGAACTTCCCTAGGAAGAATCCGATGAAGATGGCCGCTATGACGACAAGGAGGGAGGGCAGGGAGGCGGTGCTGGCTTCTCGGCCGAGGAGACTAGTTGAGTTTGATGTCATGTGGTCTGAGCGGGGTGTCTTTCTCATTCTAATGCCATCATCCTGCAACAGAGGAAGTCAGCAGATCAGTACTGCACGGGTCTCTAGAGTCAAAAATCCTCACCTAAGGTTCTCTGAAGTACTTTGCTGGCCAGCCCTCACATTGGGCACCGCTCTGTACAGATTCCAACACATTTCATCCAATCAAGTAGAAGAAGTTTAAATCTTTGAACTGAGTGTCTAACATCCTGAAAATGTCCTCTCTAGGTGGATGCTTGCAGCTGATCAAAGAGAAGACATTCCTCATTGATTTCACCATCACATATGTATCTGGCATTAACTGAAGAATTCCAGCTACATCTTCGGTTTAATCTAATTGCAGTGTAATTGGAATTCCAACATTTTTCCTACAACTGATTTTTTTTAAATGTCTTCTGACACATGTTGTAATCTTTTGGCAACTGTGTCAATTTTTCAGCCAGACCATATAAGCATGGTTTAATGGGCTCTTCTCCAATAAAGTGAGGCTTCGTTGCCTTGGCCATGTTGAGCCTGATTAGATGGGATGCCTCCAGCGCAGCTCTGTTCTCTTTGCATGTCTGGTGGATGTGAGTAGGCATTACTATCAAAAAGAATATTCATGAAGCTGCCATAAATGTAAAAAAATATATAAATAAAATGAATGAATCCAACAATAACTAATTTTTTCACCTGCAAGGGAGCGTTAATGAAATACCTAGCGAACGATAACTGTTAGTGACAGAGTTAGCCAACTTACCACCAACAAGACAAACATTTTTCTGTGAGCATTACTCTTCAACTGTTGAACTGCAGGTGCCTTGAATGCAGGCTTCAGGCTTCAAATCATTTTATTGCGTCTGAAGCTTTCATTATGTAAACACAGCGGGCACTCAGTTTGAGTGCTTTTACAAAACCACAATATATATGTATATATTTTTACACATTTTGACATGATTGACATAATTTAATTACTGTACTGTCAAATACAGATGCTTTGAAAGAGCTAGAGATGAGAAGACATTCTGGAGGAATCTTGAGGACAGGAGATTCACTGTCACGCAACGTGTTAAATGAGGGCATTTACACACAGTAATTACATGCTACATCTGTATCTCTTATAAAGCTTGCATTGTGATTAGATCTGAGGTATAAACGCATAAACATACAAATAAAATCTGGCCAACTTGTTTAAAGGTCACCAAACTCAACCTCTATAGACTTAACATCCACTCCAAGTCACTTATTTTCTCTTTGAGTTTCATTTTCCTTTAAAACTTGGATTTATCCAATAGTAAAAGCATTAGAATGAAAAGCACAATGAAACCATAAAGTAAATCAGGTCATGAGTGTTACTTATCAACACGTCTAACCTTTAATTGTCGGTTCTCCTCAACCAGCTTGTTCATCTCAGTTTGCAGCCTCTTGCACTTCTCCAGCACTTTCTTCATCTCTGTATCTTCCAGTGAGCCAGAGAGGGGCGCCGTGGCTGCTGACGGGTCGGCCTTCGCAGAGTTCATCACCGGGGCTGCTTTGGTCGCCTCCACGTCATTCTGCCCGACAAGCAGAGGGAAAGAGAACCACTGAAGTGAAATCCAGCATGCCCTGAGCTAAGTAGGGAGGTTAGCCTCGAGACGGCAGACTGTGCCAAAGAAAGGCAGCCTTGTCCGAGGTCCAGAAGCTCGCAGTGCCAGATCAAAGAGACCAGGGAGGAAATGCGTCCCTCCAGAAGTCATGTTTGATGTGGCTTTGTTTGGTGGGACAGACAACATGACGGCATGGGGAAATGAAGGGCTTTGTAATGGAATACAACTACTGTGTTGTAGATGGAGGTTGATAATCAGTACACAGACAGGATATGATGTTCTTATCCCCTGTGCCACAAGCCAAGGGCAAGCATTACAGAAGTCTGTCAAGACCCAGGTCATCTTTGAACCATCTGATACTAAACAAGTGCCACAGCAAATGTCAAGATATCCCATTCATCATTAAGCTTACAGAACAGTGGGTTTGCTCCTGTAACTGGGGTTATCACGTGGGAACCTTTGTTCATAGATTTTAATAATTTGTGCATATTTAAACATCCCCCACAATGAATTTTGTCTAGTAATAAAAGCTAGTAATAATTACTGCAGTTTTTTTTAAAATACTTTTTGAGACACACACACAATGTTGCTGCTAAAAATGGATCAGGGTTTGATACCCAACTCTTCTTACACACCACCATTTCCACATTACTACATTACACCTTATAATACATCTCTATTTATAATGTTAACTACTTTATGTGTTGCATATTATATACGTGTTGCACATTATATACACATGTTACACGTGCCAAAGCAGAGAGCAGATATCGTACCGACTCAGCAGTCCACACTGCTTAGTGTAAGCTAAATCTGGCTGGCCTTGGAGGCATTTTCACCTGAACTGTGAGGGCCTGCTGAGCTGTCCTGCAGCACTGCTTATCTAAATCCTGATTACACTGAGAGCCCATTAATACACACTCCCAGTGTTCACGGTCACCAGTCTACTGAGTATAAACTAATGCAATCCATTACAACAGCCTACAATACCTAACCCCATAACAAACCCTATCTTTGTTCAGCTTATAATGTTTCGTTTTTTGTTGACAACTCTAGTGAAGTTGGTGTGTCTCAGGTAGGACTACAGGGATTGACAAAACATTACATTTAATGTAATGCAGTCCAATACACCACCACTAGAGTCATACTGAGAGCCATGTTGAGGTCTCAAGTCTAAACTAGTCTTAGCCATTTTAAAATGTTAGCACACTACACTGTTTGATACCCGACTGGAAACAAGTGAGTGGAGCAGTAAACACCCACATCATTCAAACTGTTCATCTTTTGAAAGTGCTTCTGTCTTTGAAAGGGTTTCTCAGCAGCTGCGCTCGGGCTTGATGTAGGCGGCAGGTGATGTTAGCTGCTAAAATGCAAAATGCCGTGCAGAAGGCTGCGGTTCTTGTGCTCCACAACAATTCGATGCATGCAAAGAATTTACGCAATCATTTACATACTATGCAGTGTTAATTTTGATTTCGTCAAAGAATGTCAATATTGCTTGTAAATTTCAAAACAGTTACTTGAGCAGCTTTGTGTGGTCACATGAAACATTGGAATTAAAATTCGAGCCACCTCTCATATTTTTGGCTGTTACATTTTTTCCCTGGCAAAAACTGATATGACATAGTATGACACAATTAAGTAATTTTGGTGAGGCTTTGGAAGAAAACAGCTGATCATTTATAGAGTGTGGAGAGTAAGTAATGCAAATTACAGGGGAGAGGAAAATATATATTTTATATTTTTGCACCTGGAACAGGGTGCCTTGGCCAGTTTTTCCACTAGAACTTGCTTTCTGACTATTTGACATTACAGTGGTGGATTTTTCCTACATTTTTGCTTTTATGGAAAGCTTTGGTATGATGGACATTTTCAAAGTTGAACATTCAACATAAGTTTATCAGCGAGAGAAAAAATAAATAAATGGTTATGATTTAAATTATGTGGAAATAAGAAGTTTTGTGCAGCAGCGCCTCTTACCACTTTATCGTTTTCAGAAGGCAGCTCGAAGACACATCTCAGCTTGGAATCCATGAGATCATCGGGTTTTGCATCTCTCCACTGGTGGAAATGAAAAATGCATGTTATCCATCAAGTCAAACTGCTAGCAGCTGGAACTTATCCACACACTATTATTAACAGGCCGTGCAGCCTTGAATCTATGGACGTTACATTAACATAAAACATGCACAGCTTCATTCTGTCTCATTGTCTAACACAAAATAGCCACAAAGTGTCATAAGTGTGCATTTTCTTGTTTGTTTTAAGGTCTTTTTTTAAACTTTTTAAAATAATTTTATACTATCAGTGACAAAGGGCGCTTGTAATTAAAAGTGCTCATAAAGCACAGGATTGCTTTATGGATTTGTAAAAGAAACAAGTGACAGGTATCACACTGAAATGCAAAGGGGTTGAGTCGTGCCTTGGAACTAACTTATCTAATAAAACAATTAACTTTATTAGATTCCAGGTTAGTTATCAGAACCAGTCAGACCTTTGTTCCTCTACACTTCCTGGGTTTTGTTTCTCATTCAAGACAAGCTAGTTCATGAACAGGACTACTGGTTATGTGCATGTTTCACTGATTGACTTAGCCTTTGCTGTCCTCTGGTGGACAACAGGAGAATGAATCTCAATTTATTTGACATTTCGTCATAGCTATATCCAAGAAAAGTAACCAGAAATTAACAGGGGACTACTGATCATTAAAAAATAAAATAAAAATAAAAAATAAAAATCAGTAAGAGCAGGTTTTAGCAGTCCTAAAGAATATTTAGCCATGTAAGAGTGGATGCAATTTGATTCTGAGGAGTTATGATGTATGGATAGGACTCTTTTAATTCTACAGTAATATTACACACACACACACACACACACACACACACACACACACACACACACCCCTCGCTAACCAATTAATTTGCCTTCGTAGTACGCCCGTCAGGATGTAGTCAGGACCTTATTTGTATTCTCCCCCATTTTTTTGTGCACTGTGTAACATGAAGCATATTCTGAGCTGTCCACAAGAGTTTACTGTAAACTGTGACTAATCCAGAAGCACACAAAACATTGTGGTTACATGGGGACTTTAAAATCCAGGGGGAAATCAGGTGACTTATCTGCTCTTAAATAATCTGATAAAAATCCTTCCCATTAAAAACCACTGAGCCTTTGGTTTAGACAAGTGTTAAAGCTGCAACTGGTTTGGGTTGTTTATTTTTGTGGGGGCAAGCTGAGTAACATACCAAATACTGTGAAGCACACAGAGATAATCCCATGTAAACTGGTTTCTTCCACAAGAAAGGGCATCTGTTTGTTTAATACAGTGTAACAGGTACGGAAGCAAACACACGCTGAGCATCAACTTCAATGCCTCTGATTTCTGATGGTGTATGGATTTCCAAACATTAAAATTGCTAGGGACTCAACAACTAAACTGTTATGAAGTGAAAAGTAGGTACAATTTTAAACAACATCTTTGCTATAAAGTTAAAAAAAAATAAACATCAAATAAATAAATCACTCACCAATGAATCCATGTCGGAAACATTCGGGGGAGCAAAAATCGTCTGCACCATGAATTTGTGTTTACTTTTCTCATTGGGGTCATAGTCGAAGGGCTGTAGCATAACTGTAAACGAAAGATGAACAATGTTAAAACATTTGACCAAAGACATCTCTACACAGAAAAATGATTACCTAAATATTCAGCATAATAAACCCCAGGCATCTATCCCCTATGACACCACACTACGCATGTTTATTTTATTTAACTGTAATTTAATTCCTCATTTAGCAGACGCTTTTATCCAAAGCGATTTACAACTGTCACACACCGCTGGTTATGTATTTTGATCAGGGACACACTGGTGGAAACATGTGTCTTTTCCACTGTGCCATCGCCACTCAAATGTTATCTACCTACATTTAATATGTTCTTTATGCAATGAGGCAATTTCAAGTCAGTACATTTGATCCACACTGAAGGCCAAAGGCTGATGTCCGATCACTGGTTAATTCTAGCATCACCTATCCAATTTCAAGAGGATGTTGTTTATTTTCTAAATTTAATTCAGTGAATATAAATCCCAAATGTCATTGTCCACTTAAAGTGATACAACATCCAAAATGTCATTAGCATCAAACAATCTCTCCTGTGTAGCCTTGATGGGTGTGTCACTTATAATGTACAGTGGTAATATGTTTTCAAAGCAGCTGCTTAATCACTACAATAATATCAAGCAAGAAACAAGGCAGTGTATTTGGCCTTATTCTGGAGAGGAGAGGTGGAGGATGCAGCAGGAGTGGTTTTAAAGCTTTCTTTGGATATTTTTAACCCCAATGTGAATGTTACCATTGAAGTACATTGCAACTTACATAAAGTCAACCTGGGTACAGTCGTTGGAGGAAACCTGACATGTTTAGTCACCATTTTAAGAACATCTAAAACATTGCCAAAGACAATTTAACAAAAGTAATTGTCCTTAATAAGATCCCACCATGAAGAAGCTGAGTTACAGCAGCCATATTGAGTCTAGTTTGACCCTAAAAAGCAGAATAGCAACCTACATTTTGCTAGCAGCTCCAATTAAAATGTTTTCACCATTTTCTTCCCCCTCCCAGAGCTGTTCCATAAATATTCCTGTTTTCATGCTATGGTCCACATGTAGAGGTATTTAATCTGAAACCAATGTTTGTGTGACTACTGCAATAAAAACTGGTTTAAGCAGTTCTTTTAAGGGCCCAGCAACAGCCAATCAGCTGAATCAACACAATGAGGTTTGGATTTAAGTAACTTCATCAGACAATAGTGTTTACCTGGGCTCCACCTTGCTCACCTTACTGCCGTCACTGCATTGTTATGCATTACGGATTACTGCTGTGTTTTAAAAAAAAAAAAAAAAAAAAAAAAGAAAAAGGGAAGGTAGCCAGGTAAGTGTCTTATTTGTTTTGTTGAGAGATATTTACAGAAATCCTGTCCAGTCTATTTTAGGACTTTAATATATCTTCCTCTTCAGCATCTGCTTTTTGGAAATGAGACTTGTCTCTTTGCAAGATGCATTATGCAGCGAATATTTCCTCAGCCTAATGCGGCATTCAGACGAACTGCAAATTTTCTCCTCGTGACGCTTTCCTCGCGTGAGTACATTCGCTTCAAGTGTTCACACACACAACGCGAGAAGGCAATTTTAAACGCGATAAGATGAATAAACACAACTGGCCATTACAACAACTGTATGAACCCAAAGTAAACACTTTGCTGTGATTAAATAGCAAACGGATCAAACTGATGCAGAACTAACTAGAACAGGATGCAGATTTGTTAAACATATGAATTCATTCTTTGTCAGGTCTGTCAGCAAGACAACAACTTCTAAAATGTTTGTTTTCTGAATGGAGCTTGGATCAATCAGGGCTACGCTATGCTAACTTGGTCACAGTAAAGTACAATGATAGCTGGAATAAAGTTAACACATGTTAAACATGTTTTCTGAACTCACCAGGTAGTTCAACCTCCTCGCTTTCTTTTCTCCAAGTAATGTCCGGTTTTTATATAAATATGAAGTCGTAGTCCGACAGAGCTAACGACGCTAACAACAACACTGGAACCGGATGTGCACAGAAGCTAGCTGCTGAGAAGCTCCAGTGAAGATAAATCAACCCAAAAACTAAAATAAAAAGCTAATTTAATAAAAGCTGTTAACTCCGAGCTTCTCCCGCGAGTAAACAGCGTAGTTGTCAGAGCAGAATCCGGCTGACTACGGGTGTTTATTTGTCCAATGGTTGCAGCGCTGTTCCTCTCCCAAGTTTAGCAGCTCTCAGCCAGCCAGCAGATTTTCAATCCCCCGTTCTGCCCGGCCCTCTCCACACAACGCTCTGAAGCCGTCGGTGACGTACGGACAATCTCAACACTGATAGGCTATAGTGACTCAGCGTCATGCGACTTTCTCGCTTCAGTTGAAAATATTCAACTCACGCGAATTCCTTCGCGTCGCCCGACAGGAAATCGCAGCTCTACGCGTCTTTGCATTGATTTTGTATGAAAACTCACCTCCCCAAACGTTCACTTCGCTTTTGGTCTGAAAGCACCATTAGGTGACGAAATGTATATATGTTACTGCTAAAATACTATATTCCAGTACCACCTTGCAGTATTTAACTTACCAAGTGAATATATTGTGCAATTTTAAACGAGAAAAGGAAAGTTGTTTGTAAGTTACTAAATTTGCCCAAACCAGTGTCCAGTGATGGTGTAGCGGTACAGCCCTACTCTACAAGTGGCATATTGGTCAGTTTCTGTCCACATCCAAAATGTACACTACACCACATGGGCCACATCTGGAAACTGCTTCCACAAATCACAGCTTCAAATAAGCATGTGGCCTTCTTGACCTATGACCCGACTCGTGCTAGCCCTCACAGATTTCCCGCTGTCTCTCTGAATTAGTGACAACATTTTGTGTGCCTGTTCACTGAACTTAGAAAAAAAAATAAAGAATAAAAACTTACCAGAGATAATGACAGTTGCTCCGGGATCGATTGCGCCACTGTTTGGCCGTACACAGTACCTGCGCGGCGCAGTTGTCTTCACTTTGAAACACACTCTTCTGTCAGAAGGGTTCTTCAGTTTGAGGTTGGTGGTAACTACATCTGTGAAAGGACCTGATGGACAAAGAAGGACAAACATGTGCATTATAACTTCCGTATTTAGGAGTACACCCTTCTCCTGTGGGGTACACAGTCATAACTGCAAATGACTAAAATATTCTGGACAGCCATATTTCTCTAAAAGAAAATATACAAAGCAGTGCAGTCCTCTGCTTTTGGGTTTTTACTATGATTAACCATTGAAAGAACATTGTTCTGGCAGCACACCCTGCGCTAGTTGCACCAAAACAAAGCTGAAGGAGAAATGCATGAAACAAAGACATTTTCAGGATAGTTTTACTGTAAATATTCTAAAAACAGGGGATAGAAGAAAAAACAGTAGGCTGGACAACACTGATACACTAGCAGCTTTACTTTATACATATCACATATGACTTAAAATTTACAAACAACAAAGTATGCTAATGCTTGTAATTTGCTTGGTTGGAGAATTACTAATGCTTTTCCGCTACTTCCAACTCATTTGTAAGACATGCTGTGCATGGTTTAAGAGCACCTTGCTTAAGGAGATGCTTGTCCTTTAAAACTGTGGCCTTTTGCAATATTAAAACTTCATCTTGAAATAATTTGTCAACTATACAGACTTGCAGGGGTATTAGTACCAGTGTTAGCACAAGACATTCAAATGTCCAAAACCACCTGAACAAATTACGTTGTTTTTTCCCCCCCAGATGGCTAATTTCATATAGATGTCACATGTTTATATTGGAAATTAAGGTCTTGCACTACTCAGGTCATATATCAGGAGATCAATAGATAGTCCTCCATCTTGTGACAGATTGGTTCAAATTAGGTCGTTAACCACAGACAGCACCATCCAGCTTTGATGAGCCATGTCACGTCGAAAACACAAATTGAAGCCAAGTCACAGATACCCAAAACTCGATCAGCACAATTAGCCTGGGAGTCTGGATAAACATATGTCCCATGATGCACGGTTAGCTGACATTATAGCATGGGTGTTCTGGGTGAGGTCTACTGATTTTCACTTGATACACTATTTTCTATTGTAATTTTACCAGGGGTATTTACCAAATGTAGAGTGTTTGAAGGCAACCTCTTGATGAAAAACTAGAAGTGTTTGGACCTTGACCGCCAAAGGAGCGCACTAATACAAACTTTGTTTCCATGTCTGTAAGGGTAGATCATCTCAGTTTTGAAAGGTAGCGCAGATTCAGCTTCACATTCAGATCCTCTGAGGGGCCCACCTTTATGGGATGCGCTCTGCAACCCTCTAAATTTGGGCAGAGTTCTAGTTAAAGATTTTGGCCACACATACCATGTGTAGGGCCCTATGATTTCACTGATGAGGAAAACACAGACGTAATAACAGAATTTGATAATAAAAATGGAATCAACTGTTTTTAAGTATTGGGTTTTTCCCCCTCGCATTCTAAGCTTTTTTTTTTTTTTTTTTTTTTTTTAAACAACACTTAAAAATGATAAACTAATGTCCAGTCAAGCTTTGTAAACAAGGAGGAGCATTGCCCATGTGACGGTAGCCTCCATCCGACCAGTTTATTAATGTGTTCGAGCAGCAGGCGATCCAGGGGAAGAAACAGTTGTCAAGTAACAACCTATTTAATAGGTGACAACTCACAACACATGTATTACAACAATACATGGAGCGTGCAGTCGTTATTGACGAACAGTTATGTACAGCATGCTAACCTCTACAACCCAGCTGTATTCTAACGCTAACAAAGCTCTCCTTATTAGCCAGGCCCCTTCCATGCTTGCTAATAACTTTAGACGGCATTGTGTTGGGACAGGTGCGTGGACTCACAGACAGGTCCCCTTTCAATATGTTGGTGACAGAGAGGGAGCGAGAAAGCAGAGGTGCTGAGCCAATATATACGCTGCATGCAGCTGTACAATAAAATATGATTTTTACTCATTTTTAATTGTTAAAAATAAAAACAAATTCAAAAATCAATGTGGCAGTCAGCGTTGATATTTATTAAATGTTTTATATTTTCTTATTGAACTGAAATTTTATTCATCCACCATGATTACAAGCTCTTTCTGATGACAAAATGTGCATAAACAGTAAAACACAGAATTCAGAGAAATTTAAATGGAAAACACAGAAATAAAATGGAATCTGAAACGGACTTTACAGAGCCCTACATGGTGTTATGCAGGGCAAAACAAACAGAGCAAGTTGTCAGGCCGTGGATCAAAATTGACTGGTTGGGCTTAATACAGTTTTATTTTGATTTTGGACTGAGATATGAGGTTATACTCTGGCTGTTTTATCTTTGACATCCCTTATATGTATTCTAATTCGTTCTTAGGAATGCCAAATTACATTTACATTACGTTTATTCATTTAGCTGACGCTTTTATCCAAAGCAACTTACTATACATGTCAAAGGTCGCACGTTGTCCAAGTGTCTTGCTCAGGAACACACCGCTGGATAGGTCACAGTGGGGGATTGAACCCAGGTCTCTCACACCAAAGGCATAGTCTTATCCATTGCGCCATCGCCACCCAAATAATAAGTCAGGTAAAAGGTATCAAATGTTTTACCTGATAAGTGTGAGGTTCAAAAGTTTAAAATGCCTTTTATTCAATTTGTCACCTAAACCAATAGTATGACAACATTTTAAAATAAACTTAGTAAATAATCAACAGGTGTCTCTTGTGCCATGACCTACATGACTAGTTATCTTAACACATAATACGTTCAATTTCCTTTATGATCAACTGACTCACAGTATGATGGTGATTTGCCTATAGTACTGCTTTGCATTGTTCTCATACAGAAAAACATGGAAAACGCCCAAGAACTAAACATTCAAATATTCCTTCTACTTTCCATACTTTTTACAGAGTGGTTTGTAGCTCTGCAGTTCACAAAGCATGCATTCAGCCCTCCTTCACACCCAGTACTCGGAGAGATAAGAAGCAATGCATGACCAGATTGGAGTGGCTCCACCCAGCTAAAGCTAACATGTGGAGTTATGGTGATGGCTGGGGTGTTTTCAACAGAGGTGTGTCACAAAGGCATTCCTACAAACCTGAAAAACCTTGTCCTTGGCACTGTGTCTGCAACATCTGATAGGTCTGTGAACAATCTCTGCCTCCAACATCGTAGTTTTCCTGTATAAACGTTTTTGAAGCAATCGATTCATTGTCAACTATTAAACTGAGCGCCTAACTATTTTGAGAAAAGATTAATCCATTTAAGTAATTAAATGTGAATATTTTCTGGTTTCTTTATTCCTCTATGAAGTAAACTGAGTGTCTCTGGGTTGTGGATAAAACAAGGAATCATCTTGGGCTTTGGGAAACACTTAACAGTGAAAATAGTCATTAGTCGCAGCCCTATTGTCCAACCTGATGTTGGACTTGGCTGAAGCCTTTCTGATGTCCTGTACCTGCTGTTGGCACTAACACAAAACAAATGCTTTTGGCTAATGCACCATACATGCAAAATTATCAAGGGCAACACCTGCTCTTTAAATGAGAAAGACTAAGGAGGTAAAAACCCTGACTCAACTTATTTATCAAACCCTCTTCTGTCACACAGACTCAATATAAACATGCAGACCTAAGACAAGCAAGTAATTGCTTCAGCAAAAAGGAATTTAAGGTGGATTAGATGCATTTCTACACAGTGTGTTTTATATCACTAAAACCAAGGCAGATAAAACACTGGAAAACAGTTGTGCGCATCAGATATACACCCACATTGCCTAACTCTGAGATGCCACCTTTGCTCAAACAGCGTTAGCGTCTCTCTCATCTCGTTGCATCTATGCTGAGTTAGGGTCCCCCAGGCCAGTCCTATTCTAAAAATACCAGCCAAGGAAAGAGGGCTGCCCCCTCTAGCTTGCTGGAGGAATCCCAGCAGAGGCTCTAAAACAGACCTGCTCTCAGATACATGCAGACAAATTTAGCTTGGCCTCTGTGACAGTAAAAGGAGCTGTGGTCATCTTCCTTCTCCTCATATTGCTTCTCAAAGACCGAATAGAAACCGTTTCACTTTCCTCTGTGTTCCTCCTAAAACTTCCAAATCAGTGATCCTTTCTACTTCAATTAAGCAATTTGATCATTCTAACATTTCATGCTGGTTCATACCGGGGGTAAATAGTAGGTCTGGGCCAAACTTACATACACAAGATCTTCGAAATCCGGACTATTCAAATTGTACGCTGGTGCATCTTTAAGTCTGCTTGCTAATTATCCTCCTACTAAGCAGAAATACCAGATATATTGGCAACTGTTTTGCATTTGATGATTTACATCAAATTGATTTACATTCATTTCTCACACTTTAGATTACACATTTTGTTCTTGGAGCAGTAGAACAGAATCGTTTTTTGATTAATGAGTACCAATTAATGATAATAAATATCAACATCCTCTTTGTAATAAAGTTGCAATTTGGTCAGACATCCATTCCAGTATACAAAAAGGGTTTAATCTGATAGGAGAAAATGTAAACCGTGTGACTGATCAGTAAACACAATAAGCCAAATTAGAGTAGACCAGGTCCATGACCAAATTATGATGGCGCATGTCTCTGCCATCAGACTAAATATCAATATCAATTTAAGGGTTCGGTTTAAGGACAAAGACTCATTTAAGTATTTCATTTAACGCTTGACCCCCTATTTAAAATATTTCTATATATAAAAAAAAAACAAAAAAAAACACAGACATCAACTGTCACTATTTTAATTGTTTGACTGAAGATGATGACCATTGACCTGTTGCACAAACTAGTTAAACCAAAGTTGGATCAGTTGCTTATTGCTCAGGATAAAAGTCAGCTAACATTATACCTAGCTATTTTTAAACTATGCTATGCAAAAGGCTCTATTCACCACAGATCCTGCACCCAATGATGCAGTCACAGGCTTCACAGTAGCAGAAAAAATAAAACACTTCCTGATTTGAAAAATTTCAAGAGTTTAATAAAGCTCAGAGAATGATTAGGGGGTTGGGGTCAATGTGAAGCCTTCTTGCTTCTCAGCCTTCTTGCTTCTCAGCCTGTGGTACCATCAAGTGTAGAATCTACTATGTAATGGCATATAAGATGTGACAAATCAGTTTCACATACGACAACTCATCACTAAAACATCTCAGTATTTATACCTCACCCAAAGCTGGGTCTGGTATTTGGACTGGTGCCCTTTCTAACAAACCTGTCAAGTCCAGGCAACAATTAGTGTCCACTCAAACCTACTTCTAACCAACAACCAGCCTCTTAGGATCAAGACAATAGGCTCAACAATGCTTGGTTCTTTGACAATGGTAACGTTACATTCAGCAACAATAAAACATCGTCTCACTGACAATAATACCTGCAAAAGACACAGAGACATGTACCGCGGACAAATACAAAAAAAATGCAGAGAAGAATTCTGGGCCAAAATGAATAATGGTCACGTTACACAGTTCAACTTCTGGAATTTGTTTTACAATACCATGGCCTTGGCAGACTAGCTAGACTGAAACTTGTACGTACATCAGCACAATACAGGGTCACTGTAAAATCATACAGATGTTACAAACTAAAAACTAGATCTAAGAGTGAAGCGACAAGATAAGGTTGGTATGTCCGCAAAATGTAAAACAAGACTGTCTATTGTTGGACAGTAGCTAACAATGTAGCTCCATATCAACTTTTTCATTAGCAACCTAGCCTAGCTATCATTAGCCAATGGTTAACTGACACATCAGTGAACGTTATCACTGCCAGGCAAGCAATCAGTGGTGACCTAATGTGTGGATTACTTTGGTTTCCTATGAATTAGTTGTGAAAACAATTATGTAACGTTAAAATATTTTACTTCATATAGAAGTTAGCTAACTGGTTAACGGCCTTGGGAGAAACGAAATAAGCCAAATGTTGCTGAAGACTGTGTGTTGATTGTTAGCGTTACAGGTAGTTAACGTTAGCTAAGTTTGTCATCCCAACTGTCATTCACTTTACAGCTTGACATGGCATAGTGTCTGCCAGAGGTGTGTCAGGTTGGACGCTAACGTTACGTTTGTCAGTAAATAAAGTTAATTTCCTTTCATATTACGTCCAGGTTGTGAGCGGTAACAGTTAAGAATTTCAGGGAATAGGCTGAGCCCCAAGGAAACACTACTAGCAACAGCATAACGTTAGTAGCTAGCTTATGTTGCTGATCAAGTCAGGGCACGGGCAAACATGTTGCGTACTTTAATTCCGTTTTACAACCCCTGGCAGTCGCCCCACATCCCCTCTTTGTTAGGTGTTGTCAGATAGCTAGTCGCGAATAGCAGGCGGTCAAGATGCACGCCACGCCGGCTATCCACGTCACTACAGTGCGAGGATACAGCGGCCCGTCTTGTCCACGGCGAACTTAAAATGGCGGTGAACGCTAGCTAGCTTGCTAGCGACGAAATTCGCTTGAGAGAGTGTGAAATCTTTTCAGTCAGGTAATTCTCCACCACTACTCGCTGGGTATTTCACGCGTCAAGAAACTGATCAAGGATTTACCTACCTTTAAACTTGAGGTCGTATGCAGGGTCAAGAACAAGGATCTGATCCAACTTTGACATTTTAGCTGTGGGGATGCACTTGATTTCGGTATCGGGGAAAAACTGACAAGTGGAAATCCTAGATCCCCTGCCACTACTGAGTCAAACGCTGACTGAGCTCTGCGAACGAGCATGTGGCTACAAATACTTGAACGCGCGAGCGCACAACCCTGTTGCGCGCCCTCGTGGCTCAGCAACTGATGTGATTATAGGATAGTAAACTAGTTACACTGCCTGTACCCTGAAATACTTGGGAGTAAAAACATGTTATAAAACGAGTCGAGCCCTGACTTGACCCTTGCCTAGTTAAATGTAACTTACTTGGTCTATATTTGAGAAATACACACCACGGGGCTATTTTGTACACAAAAATTGACATATTAGTTTTCTCCTTTCACTTTAAATGGCTTCCTACACTTAAAATCACATGTTGGCAACACTTGGTAACTATCCTATATTGGACTGGGCCTCGCTTGATACCAATGAGTAGTTTTAAGGGAGGTCCTTAAATACAACCCATACAATAAAAATAAATTTCAAAATATATCATTTTCAAAAGTTAAGATATCCTTGTTTATTTCCTATCTTGTAGTAGTGCCACTCCTGGCAGAATTGCTAAATTTCATGAGGGATTTTGGGACATATTCTATTCTCACAGGAATGTTTTTTAAAATGCTACATTTCTGACTGATATCAGCCAATATCAATATTTAAAAAAATTGATTAAAATGTTGGGCAGTATTTTTTTTTATATGAATATGTAAGTAAACATTTGATAAAGATCCCTTAAATTTGGTTCATTAAAGACGTGTGACCAAGTTATGCACTGAGTGGGATACTCTACAGTTAAAAAATAAAGTTGTCAGTCAATCTAGTGGATAAGCTATATACACTAACACTGTTTCTAGATGATCTCAAACATATCTTTGACATTCCTGTACTGCAATTTCTTGTTACATATCAGGCAACATCTAGGCTATGCCGATTATATTATATTATACTATTACTATGCTATATACTATTATATCTGTAATAATATCACCCTGCCAATTTATCGGCCAGGCTATACTTCACTCCAAATGAACAGAAACTTTTCTGAAACAGAAACTTAAGTACTAAAGGCGTAAGTTTTATATTTATTTACAAAAACTGACAGAAGTGATTTTTGCCACTTTATTCATACTCTCTCCCACACTTTATTAATAACTAAGTTGACCCTCCATAAGAGCTAGAGTCCTGCTGTCAATTTCAAACAGCACATTATCAACACATAATTTAACACATATTATGTTGATGTTCTTGAATGTCACACATTAGGATGAACTCACCAACAAAGATGGGGATGTAATTAAATGTAGGATTTAATAGAGCTAGGTAGAAAAAATATAAGCACAAATATATTTTTCTTTTGTGTGACTTCGAGGGTTGATAATAAGTTGTGAAAAAGCACACTGTATTTCAGACTACCGTTGTTAAGCAGGTCAAACTGCAAGTTCACTTTCAGATAAGTCTAGATTCCGGTCATGAACAATCATGTCAAGTCTATTTATGTAGTCCAATATCATAAATCGCAATTAGCCTCACCCTCTACCCATAGACCCTCGATTTGGATAAGGAAAAACTCTCTCCCTTGTTTAAACATGTTTGATTGTTGCTGGCTGAATGCTAAAGCCAGCGTTGAAAAGCATCAATACAGTTCATCTAAATGGGCGCTAGAGGCTGGCTACAAGACAATTTTATTCTACAACTTGTGACGCTAAAATGTGACCATTAAATGAAGAAAAAATTAAAGTAAAAGAAAAGTTTGTTTTGGAGGGGAGTCCTGATGTTTCATATGGTGTGTTTGTTCAGTGTGAACTATTAATAACCCACTTTACTCTCTTAGAGACCATTGACACCTTTGGCTATGGTCAAATCCATCATCATGACATAAGTGTAGACCTCCCCCCGTAAGCTGCTGAAGGGGTAATCCACTGCACTGTACTGAATAGCACTCTGGAATGCTCCACTCTGCATGTAATTTGTGCGGTTTACAGCTTTTCAAAAGATCACTTTAACCATAAGTGTGCAAAAATAACACCCATACTAGTTTGTTAAGTGTTTGCTATTTTGGGGGAGAGTGGTTTTCAGTGACTGGAGTAAAAGCTTCACACTGTGTAACCAAATACTGTTATTTTGACTTGGAGGTTAGGTTTCGGAGATGCATACCATGTTTCATGACGTCAGGAGGTTAATCCAAGCTCTTACCTTTTGTTAGTTACTGCCGTATTCTCTCGCTCAACTTTCTGGTGTCTATCAACAGAAATGTTAAACACTAAAACAGAGAGGCTATATTGTAATCCTGTAAAAGTGTACTGGTGCCACTGACAAATTAAATCAAAACACATATTTTATCCACACAGTGGATAAAAGTAACAAAAACAAACCAGGAAAAGAGAATAAACACTACTTTATTACACTGATTAATACACAAAGGTTAATCTGGCCTACAGAGGATACAGGAAAGCATGACTTAGGCATACAGTATAAGGATGGCTGCAGATAATTGGCAGTTTCAAAGTTGACTGTTATGCTTACAATTAGTCTGTACTCCTTGAAATGAAGTAATTCATGCATTATTAGTATGCACTCTTTAGCCATGTCACACATTTGTTTAGAAAAAAATAAAGGCACATGTGGCGACAAATATTGTAGGCTGCTGTAATCTCATCATAATGTCAACATGGAAAAAATCCCAATATCTCAAAAAATTTATTTGTACAATATTATTATCGCTTGTATGAAAATGCCAAACCGCATTGAAAAATCTGCATTTTATGAAATGTTTATAAATCTGATGGTACATTTGACATACCGTAATACATCTGGCCCACCAAGCAGCTCCAAATTCAACTTTCAATTTCAGCTCATTGCGTTAAATGTGGAAGATTGTGTGCAGTTTAATATCCTTGGTGATTATATTCTCAGTTCAGGATTCAGAAAAAGTCAGGTCGCATCACTTTCTGGGATGTATGTACTTACTAACTCACTTTTTGATGTATGCAAAAGTGCTGATATAAATTTCTAAAGTGGTCAAATCCAAGGGCACTACTGCCAAAGAAACAATAGCAAACAATTATCATCCTGTAATCTTAGTTTACACAACTGGGCTAAGGACTATTTTCATTGTTACCCATTTCCACTTTTTTTCAAGGAAATTGATTGGTTTAGGGCTACATTCCCATATATTCTTTTACAGTTTGGTTAGTATATAGAATAAAACTCTTTAGGAACTTTAACATCTTTAGACATGTTTAGAGTAAAATACATGCAGGTCGTTTCTCTTCTTAACAATATAAGAAATACACAAAAAAACTCATGTGTGGCAGTCGTATAGTCATTCCCTGTAGTGAAATTTCAGCATGTAGAAAACATCTTTAACAAATCACTACGTAAACAATTCTAGTATTGGTCACAGTGTTTCAACAGGGAGTGTCATACTGTTATTTCTAGTCACAATTTAGGCCTCTAAGCTGTTTATTCTGCAGCATTACAGTTAAAACCTTATACAACTAATGTGTGTGTGAAAACACATGACAAAGTGGAATGTAAAGCTGCTGCATTTGAGTTACAGAAGTTAACCCTCATCTAAGGTTTGATTTTGATTTTATTAAAATATTCTAATTCAATTATATACGAAAATGATATACAAGCCCCACAAGAAGAAAAGGGTTGCCTTTTGTGTTTGCCATTTAAGAGCCACGGCACAATCAAAATCTACAGAGCAACTGACTCTTGAAATTGCATGAACAGCCAAAATCCAGATTTTTTTTTATTAATTTGTGCTGAATTTTAAAGTTAAGATGGAAAATGGGATAAATTCACCTCTTTGTAATGAGCTGTCACACAGACAGAAATCTTAATGTAATTCAGGCAGAACACCAGCTGAGGGGGACAAACTGAAGGCTTTCTGCTTCCTGACCTCGTCAGAGTTGAAACTGCTACAATTAAATGACTAAAATAAATGTGCAATGACACATATAATACTATTGGTAGGTCTTTCTGTTTCATGTTGCAGTTCATCACATGTGCAAGCTGACCTCGGTCCACTGTCTCGTCTTTTCCAGGATTAAGACACTGTGTGCATAGTGGACTATGTGCTGTGCTGGAGGGGTCTGCGGTACCGAAGGAAGTAATCTCATCAGGCACTGTTGGTACTAGCAACACCTCCTGGCGGAAGGAGCGGGCTGCCGGGTGAGTTTAAAGGACTCGTTGCTGTCCACCTCAGGATTTTCCAGGGGTGGAATCTGTTTACCTAACACACAGCAGAGGTCATTTCCAGGTATATTTGACCATGTTAAGCATACACACACACACACACACACACACACACATACCATATATAACTTACAAAACTGAGAGAAATGAAATGAAAGCAGAAAAGGCACATTGACAAAAACACCAAAAGTCCATAGTAACATGAACACAAAAATATATTTAATTTGTATTTAAAATAATTAATTACTTTTTTATTTTTATATTTTTTAAGTAACAGCCTCCAGCTTTGTCAAAAGCCTTCTCTAGCCTATCTGAGACTATACAGGTCTTTCCTTGAATAATTTAATTGAGGCAACAGCATATTACACTCCCCAGCCACTTTATTAGGAACACCTGTTCAATTGCTTGTTAACACAAATAGCTAATTAACCAATCACATTGCAACAACTAAATGCATTTAGGCATGTAGACGTGGTCAATACAACTTGCTGAAGTTCAAACCGAGCATCAGAATGGGAAAGAAAGGGGATTTAAGTGACTTTGAACGTGGCATGGTTGTTGGTGCCAGACGGGCTGGGCTGAATATTTCAGAAACTGCTGGTCTACTGGGATTTTCATGCATAACCATCTCTAGGGTGGCTAGTGAGTGTGTACACGTACACACACACACACACACACACACACACACACACACACACACACACACACACACACACACACACACACACACACACACACACACACACACACACACAAAACCTACTGATTTTCTGAAAGAGCTCTTCAACATTGACAGCATTTCTGGCACTAGTCTCGATGAAAATGGCTGCAATTGATTCAGCAAATTCCTTAGCTTCCTTCATAGGAACTTCCCTGTAAAAGAGAAGGACACTGAAGTTAAGTGTGGAAGTTGGTTTGCAGTTAAAAAGGGTGCCATGCCAAATCAACATTTTCATCACTGACTTTCATCCATTCTATCTCTTCACTGCTTTTCTTTGGACAACTGCTGGAGAAGACAACACATAAAAGAGGAGTGGAGGTTTTTATGATAAATATGAAATGATACCAAAAGATATCTACTTGAACTAGTGTGGTGTCCCCTTCCACTGATCAAGCAAACCGAAAAAAGTATGTCCAATAAGGGACCTGTGTACAAAGCCACTGCAGTGTTTTTGATTTAAGGTGGCCCGTTAAGGACAATATTTAAAAATGGTAAAGGAGAAAACATTCCTTAGCCAACACACTCAAAGACAGTTGTTACAAAAAGATACTGCAATGTGTCTTGGGCCACTTATACCCACAATATTAAACAGAAATGTTACCATTTGATGTATTGTACCAGAATTATCTTTTAGTTAATAGCAATATTCAAAGAACAATAAAAGTAAATCTCTTATGCTTTTGAATGCTCTGTATTTTGAGGGGCTACAGAACAAGCATGAAGTGAGTGAAGTCTTTGCAAGTGAACACATGCACATAAGACGCATATGCATGCCCCACCAGATGTCATCGTCCATCACAATGTTTCAATGTAGTCATCGTCCGCTGGAAATTATGCAGACCCTATTTCTCATAGGGCTGCACAATTAATCAAATATTGATTGCGATTACGGTTTAGCTTTAAACTCTGCTGCATATCAAATCAAGCGCTTCCTAACCTTACAGCCAAGGGGGTGATTTGGCTGCACGCGCACCGTCCTGCTGCTACAGTCCAGAGTAGTCCACGAGTCCGCATGCTGCGGGGCTGGTCGCGGCCCTTCTAGTCAATGTTTCGGAGTCCATCAGACGCAGCTCGTCCGACAAGCATGCCAGATGCAGCTCTTGCCGCCGCTCCACGAAGAATACACATGTCTATTTTTAACGGAAGCCGTATCAAGCTGCACAGAGCACACCAAACTGGTGCAGGAAGTCAGACACAGATCGGCATTGAGAATCCAGTCAATTTTCAAAATAAAAACACCCATGCATACTCCCGATCATAAATCCACAAAAAACACAGGTAAAGCAGACAAAAAAGAACCATAAATCTATGTAGCCTACTTAATCATAGAAGAAGCACAAAAATCAAGCACTGATTACCAAATCTAAACATGTCAGCAAAATCAGGCAGGGAATTCTGAAATGCTCCCTATTGCATATGCAGCCCTGCAGACAACCAAACAAAACCGGGTTGCAGAGAGCCATTGCTGGTAAGCAGAGTAGAAGCCATAGGTATTTAGGAGATGATGCACTTTAAGGACCAGTCTTATTTTAATGCAAAGGTTTGTACATTAGCAGAAATGCAGAATATCGTGGATGTGAAAACAGTTGCCTGTTTATTTAAATTTGAAAGTGCAATAAAAAATATGTTGTCCTTAAAATCAATGAATAATTTTGATAAATAATCGTGATCTCAATATAGATCAAAATAATTGTGATTATCATTTTGGCCATAATCGTGCAGCCCTAATGCCCTCATGCACATTACCATCTAACTGAGTTCTGTATATTACATGAATACACGTAATGAAACAGAGCTTCGCTATTTGCTTTTACTGACAAATTACTGTACTGTGTTTAATTAAAATACATTATACAGTAGTAATACAATATTTTGTTGGCGGTGGTTTCAGTGGTTTCAGTGCATTTCTACATTTTAAACAGGCCTGAAAATAAACTGTAGGCTATCAATGCCAAAAACAGATTATTAATTAAATATTCAGATTGTTTTCCCATATGTTGTCAATGTAAAGGCCCAAAATGAACACTGTAAGTGGACTGCTTGATTACTATTGAGCAAATTATTTAAACAGCATTTGAATAGGAATGATTTTTCCCAAGCTTTTTGATTCACTGATCACTGTAACCATGGTCACTATGAGCGGTCTTCACTGTAAAAATGAGCCTCCTTGTGTATAATAATTAGTCATTTGTAAAGTGTCACTTTAACTTGAAAATGATCACCATAATATCCCTGAAAAGCTTTGACAGTTTAAGAAAAGACCCTTTTGCTCACCTGATGTCTCCTAAATCATTCTTGTTCCCGGCTATGGCTACAACAATGTCCTCTGGACCGTGTTCTTTCAGCTCCTTTACCCACTTCTTCAGTGTCTGGAAAGAGTCCTGAACAAGAACACATCATGGTCAACTATGGGATAGGTTCTTTATGAGAATATGGCCAACATTTTCCTCAACTTGCATCACATATTCATAGCATTAGACGTGGTTTTTCAGACAAGTTTCCATTAACAGACCGGGAAAGAATGACACTTGTAGGTCATGGAAGCAAGGCATCCCGAAGTGATGGAAAAGTGATTGAATTTTACATCAGGCTCATAGTGGCTCTTCTGTTACGCAGATTTAATAGACAAGGAGTTACTGAACACAGCAGCAGCTTCAATGGTACAGTTAGGGGTGAAGGGACATTGCTTGAGCAGTTGTTAGGCGAAGCAAAAAGGGTGGTTAGTTATTCAGTTTTGTTACAAGGATTTCATCATCTGGTCTGGGGATTTTAAACAATTCGCCATGTCGCCACCCAACCCAATTCTAATTTACTGTCACTGCTATAATTTAAAGACAATAATGTGTATGTGTACCTGTATATCATATCCACCTTCAACATGAACGTAAGGAGAATAGTTTACTCTTGCATCCTTTGCACTCTGATTACGGCACTATTTGTCAATATGTCTGTATTGTTTTGTTCATAGTTTGTATATTAGTGTTGTCTACTCTGTAGTTTGTGTCTGATTTGATATTATTATTATTATTTTATTATTGTATAAGTAAGCACATTGTGAGCAATGTACAATCCTGAATCTAATTCCTCACATGTGTGCACATACCTGGCAATAAAACTGATTCTGATAAGTGTTGTGTTATTCTTACCAGCTTAGTAATGTCATAGACAATGACAGCAGCAGCCGATCCTCGGTAGTACATGGGTGCTAATGAGTGAAACTAAAAAGACAACATATTTATAGCAGTTAGCATGATCGAGCAATATATCAACTCAAATCTTATTTGTATCACACTTTTATACACAAATGTCATCCTTTATAAAGATGACTTCAAAAACAGTCTGTGGCCATTCAAACAGAACACAATCTTAAATCTGGGTCATAAATTACAAATGTTGTGTTAACCCATAAAACACAGTTAACTTTACTGTGAGTGGACTATACCCTTACATTCTTAAGTGATGAGTGGTCGATGGAAAAGGTTACTTCCTTACAAGTTTCAACTCCTCTTCACTCACTGTGAAGGTTACAGTTTATGTGTGGGTGTTATGCAGAATGTTCTGATAGGGAAATCTTTAAAGTCTCTACCTGAAAGTTACAAATTGTAATTGACTGTACCTTAAAATGGTTTTCAAACATCCAAATCTTTTTATTTTTGTTTCCACACCTTGCAATCTTCTTCTCTTTTACCAGTACACTGCTAACTTTACAGGACATCACATCATCACTGTACTCATGGAAAATCATGCAATACACACTAGTGCTAGACCGATTAATCGGGCTGAAACCTGCACTCATGAGGCTGATATATCATCCTAAATCATAGCAAATCTAATCTGAAACCATTACTGGCTAGCGTTAAATATAAATAGTTACATTATACTGTAGAGAATAATACAGTATAACGGCGTCACTTCTGACAAACTACCCCATTCTCAGTTAAATACCAGTCACGTTCTGAAATCTGCAGCATAACCCAATGTGTTTTTCTATTTAATTAATAAACATTACATCTAAAACAACATGTTACTGGCTAAGATAACCATATATATTAGATTGTACTCTACATGAAATAATGGAATTTTACATGACTTTGTTTTGATATCAGCATATGTATCGGCCACAGGCCTCCCTGTTCTCTAAATATCAGCATCAACCATTGAAAAACCCATATTGGTCAACCACTAATACAAACAATGAGAGGGCTCACTCAGCACCACTAGTGGTCAAACACTTCACAGTGTCTTTCTGCTGCATGCAGCCAGTGTTCATAAAAATAACATCTTAGTTAGTCAAGTGCAGTGACACAATTTCCTCAAATACCAAGAATATGGACAGTGAAGTGTAATATTACAGATACAGACAACTTCAAACCCTGGTAACAGAGGGTTCAAGGTATCGTTTTCACACACAAGCAGAAAACACTTGCACTACTTTTTCCGTGCTGTAAGCATGTCTGGCAAGCTTCAACTACACTCCCCTTTTCCATAAAATGAATCATTATGATGATGCTGCACTCTTGTCACTGTTGAAACCTATGAGGAATCATCAGTTTTAACGCCTAATTATAACTCCATGTCATGAGGATCACTCACAGAGAAGCGATAGTGTCACTTCTAGCTTCCTGATACAAAATGTACACCTAAAGCTAATACTAAGTTAATAAGGAGGAGTTTCTTTCTCACCCTTTCCTGTCCGGCTGTATCCCAGATCAGAAATTTGTGTAGTTCATTTCCACTTGGCACTGTTTTGGTTAGGAATGATGCTCTGTGGATGATAAAGAGCGTTTCACAACGATGCTTCGAAGCATGTTCTCTAGCAGGCATAGGAAACCAAATGAGTACAAGTCAGCAGAAAAGAAATAATATTGAGAATAAAGATGTTTGACAGTGACCCATGTTGCCTGACTTATGCAATGTTGGGTAAGAGGTGCACAAAACAACAAGAAAAAGCCAACACAATGATATCAGTGATGACGGTGGGCTCAAAGATTTGTTTACATAAAACTAAATAACTTAATGACTCAATAACTTATCTAATCTCAGTGTATCTCTGCCTATTGTTGCTGTCATATTTTATAAACTGTAGTCATTTCACTAGTGTTAGTGTATACTCTAGTGTACAGTATATTCATTCATATTTGAAGCTTGCGCTAAATGAGCCAAAGGGACTGAGGTATATTACATTTCCTAGGCAACCCATTTTTTTTTCGATATCAGACATATATTGTTCTATCTGTAAATCAAACAGTTTAGCTTAAAAATGCTTCATGAATGTTTGATTCATATGATCAGTTATATTGGTATGATATTAACATGTAACCTGTCTTAATCATTAGTATATTACATTTGACTTAAAATTTCTATTTGACATGACACCTCCCGTGGTCAAATCGCAAAAGATTGTTGCCAATTCAGACTTCATCAAGCCCTACCTTAATTTGGGACTACAAAATGTTTGGGGCAAAGATAGCTTAAACAGAGACTAAAATCAAGCATAATGTTGCTATTGTTTGAGTGAGTTGTTTCCTGCTATTACACTAATGTCTAATGTGGTAATAATGGTAATAATGTGGTTGTAATGGCAATGCTCTTACCCTATTGTGGGACTTATGTTGTGGTCAAAATGATCCTGTACAAATCGGCAAACAATGCTGGATTTCCCAACTCCAGTGTCCTGCAAACAGAAGTCCGCACATCAGTCCCAGCACCCCAGACACACACATACACAGACTCATGGGTCATTATTGACTCCTATTGATTAGGCAACTGTCTGGTCACATGCCCACCCCATCAGATAGCTTCCTGTTAGTCCATGAATTCTACAAAGTAAGTTAGCTCGGGATTTATAGTCAATTTTACTTATTTGTGCAAGACAACATACTGCATTTCCCAATCACATAAATAACAATTACATTTACATGAAAACTCAGGGACTTTTTGGCTGCATGTAAATTAATGTATGTCCCGTGCCTTTTATGTAATCCAGGCATACTGACAAGATTAGGAAGGACAATCTTTGGTTAACTTGGGTTGGCTGTTAAAATGCTTAGTGAGCATTTCAGCGGCCTGTGGCGGAATGCACGAGGCCTGGTAAACGTTTATGTAGCTCCAACAAGTTCCAAGCTACCTTTACTTCATTAATAATCTACCACTTTGCAGTCCAAGCGTCTCTGACCGCCACTGTCTCCCGTCGATAAAAAAGGACCGCTGTGTTTTGCTAACGCAGCAGGAAATAACGGCTTGCTTGTAGCGGTTGGTCTGGCGGTGACGTCATGGCTGATAAACTGTCAGAGCCGTTCAAAACTACAGATAAAAACGCGCAGAAAACTGCAGTTCATCGATGAAAACATGAAAAACAGACGTACAGGGCGATGAAACGAATGTAAAGCGACTTGCAGCGCTCACCGGCCCATCAGCTTTTGTTTTTCAGTTAACTAAGTTAGCTGTCAACATTAGTTAAAATTTTTTTTATACTTTTCTGACTAAGAACAACACGAAGAAGACCGTTCCAAAAACCGAGACCGATATTCGTGTCAGGTGGAGTTGCTAACTTCTGTTAATGTGTTGTTAACGACAAATGTTGTCGGTTAGTTAACACTCAGACCGAAGGAATTTCAACAAAAACATCTGCCACTTACCCCTAAAAGGCAAACTTTCAGCTCCCTTATGGCCATGGTAAGTTGAGGACGTTTTTAAATCATTATTTGTCAGTGTTCACTCAGTGTCTTTGTCTCGTCATGCTTGAAACTCTTGATTCCCCCCCTCTCTTCTTGGATAAAAGAGAAACCCAGCCCCTGAGACAGACAGGCTGACCAGACCATCTCCTCTAAAATACTGTCAAGTTGTATAAACGACAATATTATATCCGGTGGTAACTTTCAAAATAAAGACCATCATAGCCCGATATAAATTACTCCAGATTGTAGACTTCCTCCAGATATGTTTCAAGACATCGAACATAATATGCTTGGACTAATAATTTGTCCGTGATGTGGTTTTCCCACAAAAAATTTAATTATAAAAACATTCTTACAGTTAACTTACATCTGGCCTACTCTTCCATTGGAAGAAATCTTTGACTAAATGACCAAACATTGTTTCAGAAGTAAAACTAGTAGATGCAAGTGCTTTCTTAGTGTATGTGCACTGAGACGTAATATGTTTACATCACACTTGAGTAGACAACTATTGGCTTCAAAATTAGTTGCCATTCACAAAATCATGCTTGAACGTTTATGCCTTAAACGGAAACGTGATCAGCAGCAATGTGAAAACAGTCTTGTGTGAAACTCTCCCGAGGCTACATTACAACTCAGTAAAGGCCAAAAATCCAAGTGAAGTAAAAAAACAAAAAACAAAAGGCAAAACACATTTTTGATTGGAGGGGGCACACTTTAATTTTGAAACCAGTTTTATGTATGTCCGGTTTTCTGGCTGTTTTTTTGTCCTACTTGACGCGCTTACTTTCCAAATCGGAAACCAGTTAAAGCAATGACAAAAAAGTCGGGTGGATCCACTATCGCTAAAGTCTTGATTCCGAGTCAAAACAACAATTACAAGCTTCACTTCCTCAAAATGGATGCAAGGGTTTTATTCACAACCTCATTAGCCTGGGAAAGGGAAAGAGAATATGTAATGGAAACTAGGACGTAGGCCTACTAAATATGGACCACAATTAAAGCCAACAGAGTTGAGTAAAAAGGTAAACATCATCTCTTTGTGTTAGAGAAACAAACAGAGATTCAGATAAATGATTAGGATCGACACTTTATTCTTCACAGCATTATTCTGTCTGCAACAATAAGCTACAAAAGCCTTGGAACAATATGAAAATAACCTCATGAGAAGCTTCTGAGCCCAATCTAGCATTTATCTGTTTCAGTCACAGGATTAATAACAGGCTGAATCATGAGTCCAGATGAGATTGCTTCGATTTACCTGTGACCAAAGCAGAGGCAGTCACACTAACTTTAATTAATGATAATAATAAAAAACAGAACATATGACAAAACATAAGAGCTGAAAATACAGTATGTTTGCAATTTTACAATAATATACACAAACAGTAAGTCAGGTCATGCCTTTGCTTTAAATATCACTGAATAATAACTTTTCAATAGCCATGGATCAAATGAAATGATTGACTTGTAATCTTGACCTTTTTTTTGTTGACTCACTTCCAACTGAGGCCATGGATAACTCCACACATCAAGAGTCACTCCACACATCAAGAGTCCCCCCCCCCCCCCCCCCCACACACACAACCAAATACACAACAAAACTAAGCAAGCCTCCTGCGTGTCTCTGCACACATTTTGGCGACAATCATCACTACAGATGTGTTATTCCATGTAAAGCTGGAGAAATGTAATTTTGCATGTTTCCTTGTTTGTGCATGAGATAACAGAGAAGATGATTGCACTACAGCGCAGAGTGTTGTTACACAGAGTGACTGTAACAACACTGCCTGTTTTTCTACATTTTGCAGTGATTAATATTGTTTTTGTTGCGTATTTACAACACCACTGTGTCTATGTGCATCTGCTGTTCCAAGAAAAAAAGCATCTACAATATATTTATACATATATTCATATATTACTAAAAAGCGGCAATTTAAATTCAATGTATTTCTTGAATAGTCATCCGTATTCTTCAGAATACTACTTAAATATATAATATATAGATAGACCAATCATAAATTCTTCATTATTCAAAGAGCTTTTGTATTAGTGGTTCACAGGGGAAACGTGTCCAGTCTGGCATTTTCAGTTATGGCACAGTGGTCTCTATCCTAACAACAAATTTGCATCTAGGTAAGGGACATAGTGAGTACAGGGACTGAGATTATATCTGGTCTACGTTCATTTCTTGAGCCCTTACCAGCAAAAAATAAATTTTATGTGATCTTCTTACTTGCCTCCATCCATCCCCCTTCTTCCTTCATACAGGCTTGGCACCGTGAATCTGATAATATGGACCATCTAATCTCTAACAGTAATAGCCAGTTGTCCGCTACAGCTGCTACTCTGTTTTTGTGTTTTGCATGTGACAATGGGAAACAAACTGATTTCTACTAAAAGAGTCAGGACGCCAAAGAGAGAACAGATTTTTCCATGGCTGCCACTTGGTGGACACAATTGCTAATGAACTTATGGATCCAGCAAAGTGAACTCTCCAGTGGAGATCTAACAGCGGTAGAGATGTACAGCAGACACAGAGCCACCAAATAAATTGCTGAGATGACATCTCACATGTTGGTGTCTCTCCTGTCTTTGCTAGGTGAGGGCTTTGAAGGATCCTTAGCTGCTTTGCCATTGGCCGAGGCGGCGGTGTCTGCAATGGCAGCCACCGCGGCAATGGAGCGTTTGGTTTGCTCCTCGCTCCGGGGCTCCGGGCTCGGCTGCACAGGGGGGGCCTGCTCAGCCAGCGGCTGGACGGTCTGTTCCTGCTGCAGTTTGTGGCTCTGCAGGAGGCGAAGCTGGACGCGGAGCTCCAAAATGGCTTCCTGTTCCTCGTGGATGGCCTGGTTCAGGTGGGTGTTTTTGTTCTACAGGGCAATAAAACACAGAGAGTGATTGAGAAACCAACTAGTTCATCTCAGGCAATATTTACAGGGAGAATATTTATTATATATGGCTCCCGTCCATACTCTAAAAACATCTGCAGAAAGAAACCCACAAATGAAGTTGGGGAGATGTGGGGCATATGTGTTGTACAGCGCCAGCAACAGAAATGAAATGTCATGGAAAGGAGAGAAAGTTGTGAACATTTGTCATAATAGGTGAGAGATGTGACCCCAGGAGTAAACCGGGAGAGGACAATGAAATGCAGGAGTCTCCCGTGAAAATCATAAGGCCTGCAGTCTGTACGTAGCCTTAGTAACACATACAGTGTTCTAAAGTGCACTTTTAGAATTTTCCTGTCAGATCTTAAGTGAAACTTCAAGGTAAATATTAACCACATATGCTGCATGTTTTTCTCACCTCCAGTTCCTCATTTTGCTTCTGCAGGTCTTCAAGAATCATCTGAAGCTCTTCCTCATCTTCACTCTCACTTTCACTGTCTGACGAATATTCCTCTGTCTCACTGCGACCCTGCTGCCGACTGAGGAACACAATGTTACATGTCATTTAAGTTGCATGTCATGTTACCACACATTTCCTACCTAAAATGGTTTCAGTCTTCCCACACCTCTGTATGTCTGCAATCTCTGCTCGCAGTCTCTCGATTTCTTCCTTCTCAGTAGCAATCTGTCTACGAAGCACCTGCTCAAGAGAGATCAGCTCCTCCTGCTCTGTTAGGATCTCATTTTCCTGATTATTGAAGCGAAGTGGGGGAAAACACAAAATGATTGCATCTCAGGTTGGCATTGATGGAGTTGAGTTTGAGTGAAATGTGCGTTCAGACTTTCAGTCTTTATAAACACATTTTTGTGCGTTTGAATGACTCACCTGTGCTAAGAGGAGGTTGATGACTTCCTCTTCATTCTCGGTCATTTCCTCTTTTGAAACATCTTCCTTTGAGAGGCTCGCTATCTCCTGGGCTATCTTGCTCTCACACTCCTAAGAAGACCAAAGGAGGAAAGATACAGATACAAAGCTCAATGATCAAGCAATTCCGTGTTTTCCAGTGAACCTCGTATTGTTAATCTTTGTTCAGACTATATCAGAGAGGTCATAATTCATGTCTTTGGCCATTTTAGAGGCTGTAGTTTCAGTATAGAAATTACAATATTTGAATTACTTTTACTTTACTGCTGTAACTGAACAAGCAATGATTGTTCTTGCCCTTTTTAAATGAAATACCTTACATATGAACACACAAATGGACACAACTTACCTGACGTTTGGCCTCCCTCAGTTTGCGTTTTAGAGCGGTCAGGATTCTCTGAACCTCCCAAAGTCGCTCCTCTTTAGACAAGTCCTTCACCCCCGCCTGCAGGTCCCTGTGCAGGCAGTTCAGCAGGAACTCCTAAAAACACATTTTTATAACATGTCAAAATTTTGTTGACACTCCAGAACAACTTAAACTTAAAATGAGTGCAACAGTCAAACATGTTTCAATTCCAATCAGGGAAACAAAGAAAGGGGGAAAGTATGGTACAGAAATCATCTTTCTTTTAACAGCAAAGACTGCCATAAACTTTAGGGACTTCCTTCATTACTGGAAGCATATGCATGGACTTTTAACATGCAAACATGTCATTTCACCCTACAGGACACAGGAACCTTATCCTTATCACTGGGATGACACTTAAGAACCACTCAAGGTATTTTAATGCTGACTTGCACAATGTTGCTGATGTAAAGTGCAACAAGTCAAGTGTCTCCAGTTTTTGTTTATTTTTCCGTGTGGCGCATGCACTAGAACTACTGGCAACATATTAAGTCCTGGCACACTGAGAAACTGAAGCAAAGATAAAGATGTGCACTGCTGACAAGACAATGTAATATAAACAGAAGCAGCTTACTTTGCTAAATTTCTGCGGCATTACTATGTATCTACTATGTAATACTTTAATCTCTACTCGCCATCTGCGTACTTAAAAACAGTATGTAAATTAAAATTTAGAGAACTCAGAAACAGCAATATACCTAATAAAATACTTTTCAAATATTTCTCTGAAGACAAAGTATACACATTTTACCAAAGGCATCATAAAGCAGATGCAAAAAGGAAATGGATTAGGGCCATGACTAGCAATTTCTTTCATTATCCATTCATCTGTAAAAACATTTTATTTAAATTAATTGATTAACCAAATTTGAACCAATTGTGTCTATAAAATGTCAGACAAAAGTGAAAAAAGTGGCTATCTCAAGTTTTCAAACTGATGTCCTCAAAAAGCTTGTCCAACAAACTGTTTAAAACACAAAGATTCAATTAACAATGGTATAACACAGCGATAAGTAGGAATTTAATATTGGAGATTTAATACTTGGCATATATTTTTGACATTCAACATGAGCTGGAGCTTAGAGACACTTAGCTTAGCATCTTATATCTCATTTGTTTAATCCACACAAAAAAGACAGTGTAAAAATAACAAGTTGTGGCTCCAGCTTCATATTAAATGGACAGACATGAGAGCATCAGTCTCTGCAGGAAATAGAATAAGTGTATTTTCCCCAAAATGTCTAACTATTCCTTTAATCTTCCATTTATCGGTTCTGTCAATAAATTAGTTGACTAAAGTTAACAAATTGGCTGCACAGCGGGACTGAAGCCACCTGTCGTCGGATCTCCTCTTTGATGCTCTCCTGGGTCTCAGGCAGCGCCGGCATTGTTGCCATGTTGGACCAACGGAGGGGCCGCACCACTGGCTTCAGGACTACGTCTCCAAACAGCTCCCTCACGTGTGTGAAAAATATGTAAAGGACACGGTTCCCAATCTGAACACAAGATAAACAAATCAGTGAAGCCAAAGCACACAGTTTTAGTACTCTGCACAAGACTGCATCTAGTCTTGCAGTGCATGTCAGATAGTGTTTGTATTATGTGTGTTAGACTGCAGCATGAAACCGAATCGTCACAAATTCCTGCATGTTTATTTAGCTTGATCAAACTGACCCTGGACTCTGCTCATTAATTGAAAACAGTGTTTATTTAACAGTGTTGTTGCTACTGCTGCTGTTGGTTCACAGTAAGTGGAGCAGTCACAGAGACGTCCCCTATGGGAATAAATTATATTCACTAAACTGGGCCAGGGTTTTGGGATGAACTGAGCGTTTGATCCAATAAGAGCTCAGTTGGTTTGTTGCTAAGGGGAGGTTTCTAATCTTCAGGTACACTTAAGCCTCAGCCCAAGACTCATTTTTGTATTTAATGTTTAGTTTGCCTGTTGCTGTTGAATTTCTGCTCTCTGCAACATTTTCTCTTCCTTTGTTATATTTTCCCATTCATTGTTCATCCACCCTTGCTCTCTGACCTGTATGGTAGGGTTGAGGACGATGGAGATATTCTGAATATTCATCTTGGTGTCCGCCTCCCTGACGATGACATGGTCCATGTGCGTTATAAGCCAGGAGAGAATAAGTCTGCAGTCCGGCGCTACCTCGGCCAGCAGCTTCTGGAACTCCGTCACCTTCTCTGCCTCCACCTGCCGACCGCAGGCGTCCTCGAAACGCTGGGTCAGATCCCGGCCCAACAGGTTTTCTGGCAGCTCGCGTAGGTACTGCTTCAGTAGGCTGGCAACCGTGTGGGGGTCATACTCCTCCAGGCAGGGGCACTCCTCACGGTCATATGCTGCTTTCAATTCATCCACCTTGGACTTCATACCTGAGAGGGAGAGAAGCCAATGTGAGTATGAATCAAACATTGAGATACATACTAGTATAGGGGTGTGCCATATCGGTATAATTTTTAATATGATTTTAAAAATTCTGATTTTGATGATGTAAATATTCCTAATTGTTGATGTAACGTCATACAGACACTGCAACAACAAGCATGGCTGAAAGCAAATGTCACATTGCTACCAGCTCCAAGGTAGGCGACGTCAGTGGTATGGAAGAGGTTTGGTTACAAAACATCAGATGTAACAAACTATGTAAAGTGCAATAAGACTGTAACAACAAAAGGGGGAAATACAACAAACTTATTTCACCACCTCAAGTGGAAGCACCAGCACTGCTAAAAATCCCGTGAAGAATATTATTATTGTAGAAATATCATGAAATATTGTCATATTATTTTAGGGCCATACCCCTAACTATAGTTATATCTTTTTATGTACTTTTTTGTTATGGAGCGGATGATGTAAAAATCAACAGCCTCCCAAAGTTTCTATACCTGAGACCCGGTAGATGCCTTCACACTTCATGCCATAATTTTCAATGTAGTCAACACATTCTCTGAAGACGGCTGGCAGCTGGATACCATCATAGAGAGCTGTCCTCTTGACAGCTTCGGCCAGAGGCGCCCCAAAGATGGGCCTGAAAGTGGGGGTCTCCACTGGGACTGGCTCTGCCTCTGTTGTCGGCTTCTTCTTCTTCTTCTTCTCCTTCCATTGCTTAACCACGTCTGCAGCTGTCAGGTCCTTAGATTTTTTATCCTTGGCCTTGTCCTCCTTGGGGCCCTTCTCCTTCACCTTGAAGTCCTTTTCCTTCTTCTTGGAGAAGCTGGGCTTCTTGAACACATGGATTCCCTTGGAGCGCTTCATCTTGGATGGGCTCTCGGCTTCGTCTGCTGAACTGTCCTCCTGGAAGGCGGCGTAGCCTTCCGCTGTGAAAGTAAAGAAAGAGTAACAAGAGGCAAAAATAGGGTTAGATCTGAGGGGAGAAACCCCCCTGTTTTCTTTTCCTCCTCCTAAGACAGAACTATAATAGCAGCGAAATAGAAACAGGAAGAGAGATGTGTGTGAGAGAGAGAGAAGATGGCAAAGGAGGGGGAGAATGGGGACTTAGAAAAGAGGTCAGCCACCAATTTAGCATAGCTCCCACTGCACCTTACGCTTCTCCTCTCTAGAACAGACTCAGTTCAAATATTTTTCCTCAGAGCACACAGCTACAACATGGTCTTCACAGTTTTTGTCTCTTCTAATTATCTCTACTCTGGATTTTCCCACCCGAACAGACCCTGTTTATCACATAGCTGCCTGAGACACACCTTCACCAGGCTCTCTGGGTGTGTCTGTCACTGTCCATCTCTTCCTTTCTCCCACCATACCCTGGTGTAGGAGCTAAATACAGACATGGAAAAACACTGACACAAAGTGGACAATGTGCCTGACCAGTAAAGGAATATTTCTCACCGCTACAGCCAGCAACAGCCAACATTATGGAAAAGTGGGAAACTCTCTTTACTCAACAACTACTACTACCACTACTGAGGCTTCAACAACATTACAAATGTATTCAGTCCTCAGCTGCTCTAAAGCTGAACCATAAGTAGATGACCTGGATGTACTTGGCGGCTCCCAGATGTTAAGGATTAGGATGGTGATATTCTTCATTATTCTTAAAACATTTCCTGTGTCGCTGAAAACTCCTAAAACACTATTTAAAAACACATCAGTGAACATTTATCCTTGCCTAAATTCATGGGGTTCAAGCTCCATAGCAAAAAACGCTTTCTTCAGTTACTACACATTACTACTCATTAGTATACCGACCGTATACTCAAGTAAAGCACGGCTGCAAGTACGCAAGGTCGCCAAAATGCTTTTTTCATAATTATGAGATATCATAATGAACTTACTACAGTATATGACAGTGTAAAAATGCAGGATTTACCCACTAAACTCATTTCTTATAACCAACATTAACTATAAGACACCTTAAAGCCAGGGAAAGTGGCAACCTCTGGGTCTGAAAAGTAAAGCTAATGAGGAAGTGCCTTAAACCAGCATTCTTTCTAAAAGCCAGCAGGGGGCGACTCCACTGGTCGCAAAAAGAAGTCCAACTTGACAAAATTACTCTACTTCTCACCTGATTTATTACTACCTAAGTATACACTTTCATAATGGGTTTATGGTCTCAATCTTTAGTTTCAAGTCTTCCTACAGCATGACTATCATGTCTTTTAAATTATGGTCCCATTTAGAAGAAAACAGACGATAAATCAGGGTATTATTTGGGGCAGGGCTATCTTGTGATTGTGAAGGTACTAACATAGCAGCCTGTCTATCAGGACAGAGACGAATCGTATTACATTTGACCAGCACCATCAAATAAACGTATTAGTCGGCTGCTAGCCAAAATTAGCATCCAAGTTAATGTCACAGTTACCGTGAATTACGAATGCAACTTGCTAACCGAGCTAGCTAGTGCCACCCTCTTGTCCAAATAAGGTCATGTCCAGTCTTCTCTGGTTCCAAAAAAAACAAGTTGGCAATGGCCAAAAGGCTTCAAAATGGTAGTCCACAAACCAATGGGTGACATAACGTTGACTACGTCCACTTCTCTTATACAGTCTATGAGCTAGGGTAGGCAACACTGGAGAAACTAGCAAGAGATGGCTAGAAAAAAATCCCACCCCCTCCCTTCAGGCGTTGATTTATTGATTGCTGTCGGGATGTAAAGAGAATTTCAACAAATACAACAAGAAATAAATTCCCTTTCCTAGCTTTAAAGTATTCTCATTCCCATGAATATAGTTTTGTTATACTCAAACGTGTATTAAAACGTCTCAGCCATTACTCGTAGCTTTGATGAAGCTTAGGAAAAGGCTGAAAGAGCAGCAAAATGTCCGTTAAGCGACTTTTGTTGAGAAATATTTGTCAGAATGTTTTTTCCAAGGTCAATAAACCTTCAAGCTCAAATTACAGGATCATTTCTTACTCCTTTTCTCCTTCTTCTTGAACTTGTTCTTCTTCTTGTTGTGCTCTTTGTCATCGTCTGAAACGTATGCGTCAGGTGCCTCGTGGTGGTGATGGCCATCATGAGGTGGCGATGGCTCCCCGGTGCGGTACAAGCCGGGGAACTTGGTGGGACTGATCTCCTCGGAGCTGGGGGTGCGGGCCACGCCCCCTGGGTGCTCAGCCCTGCGCTGCTCTGCAGGGCTGCTGCTGGGGGGCAGAAAGCACTCAGTCATGGCTGCTCTGGCCTTCTCACTCCTCTGACTGGCACATCACCTCTCCATCACACCTGTAGTGGACAAAAAAACAAGATACTAACAATACAACCCTCCAAACAACTTCTCAGATAATCTGTGTGCAGATGTTTTAATTATTCCTTCTGCTTGTTATCCACCCTTTTTTGTTTAACAGGCAGTGGGCCAGGTCTTTGAGTTTTACAAAGCTTTCCAGTACTTTCCACCATATAGATGAAATTATTTTTCTTGTCTCATTCTATTGGATGATTTTAAACTTTCAACTTCGACCCATTTAGAGAAATTGTACGACTCTTTTTCATCCAGTTTGAATATATCCTACAATCATATGCATGACTGAACTATGTTGCAGTGTATGTCTTCTCTCAGTACAAGTTTCCTCTTCTGTACCCAGGACTCTCTTGCAAAAGATATCAACCTCAATCAGTTTATCTAAACAAATAAGGGGTAAAAAATATGTTTTGCCAGAGTAAAATAAAGTTACACTAGCTTATGAAGACCTGCTGAGCATTACAGAAGGAACTATGTAAACATACATTAGAGCAACACAAATGTACATGAACAGCAAGAAAAAATCAGAACAAAATGCACTCATTGTCACAGCAGTATGTGCACCACCAAATGGAAATCTATTTGGCAATTTAGTTAGATTAGGAAATATGTACGCATGGTTCAGGAACCATGTTAGACACAACTGTAACACAATTAACCAATAAAAGCTTACATTATCTTAAGCTAAGATAGGATTAACATGCTTCCTCTTCTTTCTTTCTGTCCTGATTATTTTAATGACTTCCGTTTGAACAGAACAAATGCAGCAGTGATGTCCACCCACCAGATGGGGCTCTATATGAACAAGCACATCTTCCATGTCCTAGCTACTTCTAGCCAGCCAATTCTGACATCCAGAGTCAGCTAATATAAATACTACAGTCCTCTTCATCAAACATAGAAACAGTGATTTATCAGAAACACAGCGCTGATTACTGTAGATAAGCAGATATTTAGTCATCTGATGAGCTGCATGATTACACAAGAATTTTAAACAATAGTACGGCTGTCAGCATAGATTATGTTACATTAACGCACAACGTGAAAGTCATCAGGTTGAACATGTTTTAGAAAGTAGACACATTTACGGAACACCAGCAAGGGTGTGTTTAAAAACACAAGCCCCTATTTACAAGCTCAAACCGACAGCAGGTTGAAGATCTGTTACATATTGATACTAGCACCAACATTAAGTTAAAGTCAAGTGGTTTCTGTAATGCATTCTCAGCTGCTCCAAGAAAATACGCAGCAGCACCAAGAAGACAAATGTGACAAATGATATAACACAACAGCTATACGTTCACTAACTAACGTCTTAATCCTTCTTCACTGTGGGTAGAGTAACCTCACAGTTTTCTTGCCCTGTCCTGTTTGCAATGGAATACTAATCAACCACAACCAGTCACACACCATCAACGTCCTCTTAACATACTCGGGTTCGTTTCTCTACTAATGAATTTAGGCATATTAACACTAAAACAGTCAGAAAGTAGGAGCTCTCTTCTGAATGGAGGGGCCCATATGCTAACGTTAGTTCAGCTAGCTGCCAACCTGCTAAGCTAGCTGATTAGCCAGCCTGTCCGTCACGATTAAAGCCGCTGTTTCGACCAGACAAAACCAACATGATATATAGTTCGTCACATGTGCTAAACTCTATTTTGCAACAGCTGTACTGTCGTTGAACACGAAAAGCACAAAAGAAAAGAAACTTTACCGAGTACTATCCCGTTTGGTAAATTTCAGAGTACAGCTTCCGGATGGCTGTATACTAAATAAACCCATCTGCGCTTGCGCAGTGGGACAAGTGCATAGTGGGAAACGTAGTTCGAAACTGAACGCTTCATTTCCTTCGGGCTTTCATGAGCGTTCACCGCAAATGTACTGTATAGTCTATGCAGGTTTCTTGACCGAGAATGATCTGGAATTAATGGAGAATGTTTAGGCTGTGGTTTCATTTTGCTCTAAACCACAAGGCTGCTGTTATACAAGCCTGTGTACAAGAGAAACTGTCAAATAATGTTTTGAAAAGTAACTATAATCTAAATTTGGTAAAACCACTTGCTATTCTGAATCATGTGTACTTTCCCAAACGCTGTGGTTGGAGCGTTGGTCATCCTGACATATGAAACACATTAGTCCTCTGATCTTTGTTGGCACCGTCTGCTCCAAACCCAGCTGCAATGGCGAAACGAGGTCGTGATTCAATATCATAAAAAAAGACAAACAAGGTCTCATTGTGCATCGGGTACATTAGTCTGTGCAAACTGCTGTTGCATGCCAATTGGGAACAGAATCTGTGATAGAGCACCCTGCTGCCTTTTGAAAATGCACTGGCATTACAAAGAGCATTTGTATGTGGCAGTCAGGGATTGGCATTGGTAAACATTCCGTTTCCCCTCCGCTTGCACGAGACGGTCAGTGATCATTGGAACACCTGTGGACCAGAATGGTATAATAACAACTTTGTTTCCCCAGGAAATGATGTGTTTCCTGACTTAGGGCAACACTAGTCTAAGATTAGAGCAGGAGACAGGCAACTGGGAGGACAAGCATTTACTTTTTCACTTATGCTATGCACTTTTTACACAAAAAAATATAGTAAATGAAGAAAATACATTTTAAAAATCAGACACCTGTCTGTGAGACAAAACAGTCCATGTCACCAAACTTTTCTTTATTTGGCACGAGACTGGGATTTAGCAGACCATACTTGTAAAAATACATTATTCATATACATCTCTAGTAAAAAAAACACTATTGAAAACATATCTAAAAATATACAGCATAACAGCAGAATAAAAACAATTGCAGGGGTAGGGGGAGGGGTCTAGGGGGTATTTTACAAGGTAACTGAGGAATGCTAACACATAACAGTCATAGTTTCCTCTGCCCTCAGTCTTCTGGTATGGCCCAGACATTTGGTACCAATATGTGCCCGCACTTCAGAAGAGACAGTTCATGCACTTTACAGCCTTGCTGCCGTAGTCCACACACTCAGGTCCGATGCACTGGCAGCAGGCGTTGTGAAACCAGCGGTACTTGGATCCTCCCATTGACTCACAGTATTGTTTACACTGACGGATCGACACGCAGTCGTCAAAGTAGACCACTGTGCACATGTTTTCTGAAAAAATTAAAATAACAGGACAGGCAAAGAAAAGATGTGAGTCACAAATCCTATAAACATGGTTTATAAAAACAAGCCCCATTTAAAAGTAATTACCTTTAACCCCCAATGTTCCTTCTTTTACTTCAGGGAGGAAATTAATTTGCTGCAACTAAGTATGGCCATATGTTTTGGTGAGCTTAATGAGTTAACTGCTCGGCTCTGTGGGAGCGCTCCTATTATGAGTGTGTCTTTATAGCAAATAGCACTGGCTTAGAGGTAGACAGTCAAAACAGCCACAAATGAAAAAAGAATAAAAAATGGCAGCGGAGCAACAATTTCAACCCAGTTACAGTTCCCTAAACTAGAGATCGTTTGGCATTTGAAACGATGAAAACCTGACCCAACCCAAACTGGTCTTAATTCAAGACTTTGTAGTCTTCAGCTCTGGGATGGGCCTGATTTTATTACCATGGGTCTTAGTGAGTGTGCATAAATGGAAATGAATACTTTGACTGGACCTGACGGGACCTCAAAACTATGTCGTAACAAAGCAGGCCTTTTCTCATGTAATGCAACTTATTCAGAAAACTTATGAGTGTCGGGGATGTAATGCAAGCTCTCTACAGGCGCCAAAACCAAAGTGAGGCCGCACATTATCAAATGGCTAGTGACTAACCAGTCTTGATTCAGGTCCGTCAGAAGCACTGGATGGCTTCTCTCCAGTAAGGCAGGGGAGGAAGACATAAAAGTAGCTATGGTACTCATTATGCATCAGTACAGCAGTCAGTGGTAAATCAGTATTTTATTGTGGGATAATTGTTGCTGATGCATAAACATGCAAGGAGCATTTTAATGTTGGTGTAGCTCGTAGCTGTTCGACCTGTAGCTAATTTAACTACTTTATATAACATTGGATAGTTTAATCCATAACAATGCTTCATATTTTATAAGCTCATCATGTTTTATGTGTCAAATCATAATCTGCAAAGTAATTATTAACTATAGCTGTCAAATAAATGTAGTGGAGTAAAAAGTACAATATTTCCCTCCGAATGTAGTGAAATAGGAGGACCTCAAAAGTATATAAGTACAGTTCATGTGTCTCATTTTACACTGAAAAACCAAACCTTGAGTCTCGTAGCTGGCATGGATGGTGTTGCCAGGCAAGGACACGTTTTGGGGATGATTGTCGAGGGACTCCAGAAAGGACACCAGGTTCTCGTGATGGGAGAGCTCCTCTGCGACAGGGAAAGACACCACCATCATGTTGATTGGCGGTTCGCCTTCTGTGAGGGCGCGGAACAGCGAGGGGATGGGGCGGTGCAGCTCCTCCACAGTGCTCTTCGACGTGGCTGGAGAGTCGCTGTAGTTCTTGGGGTTACACATCCCTGACATAAAGAAGACGGACGAAGACATTAAAAGGGTCAGCGCACGGAAATGACACACTTTCAGCCATGCATATCATTTTAGTTTATCTGCACAGGATTTTTCTGCTGCCCACCAATACAAAGGAAGTGAATGGGATTTAGTTTTGTCATTATTTTAAAAAAGATTATTTTTCAATGCTATAAGCAACCCAGAGATACTCTGGATAATCCAGGTAACTGTAGTGTATAATTCTGGTGGACAACGCAGAATTTAATATTTAATTTAATATTGTCAAATCTAGTTTGAAAAATATCAGCATTTACAAAACCAACATGTTTAATATGTGTCATTATTGAACGGAACCAAATTCACAGATATAACAGCAAGAATGTGCTGCTAGTCCTCAATGCAGCCCTGACTGGGATGGCAGAAGTCTCAGACCCTAAAACCTGGGAGAATAAAACCAAAACTATCTGCATGTCTAGAAACCAATAAAAGTTATGCATTTCTTTTGTAATTAGGGTAAATTGACCCTTTCAGCATATTGGCAAGGAAGGGAGTTTATTTGCAAATCACACCTTTACTGAAAATACACACGTTTAACAGTTAAATGGTTTCACAGTTGATTTCAACTCACAAGGGCAGTTTTGTAAAACCTCACAGCTGTCAAGAGTGTCTTGTCTCAATTAAGGTCCTTTTAACACTTCATTTAATTTCCAAATACAGTAGTAATCACTTGACAAAGTCGCCACATCCTCCGATATGATCTTCCTAACCCTTAAAATGAGTCAAAGTGAATTATAGCTAATGGGTAAATCATTTAATGGGGAATGGAGTTTGACAGAGGAATTGGATTACAAACCAATGCTAAAAGCAAAGCCAGAGCAGCTGTTTTAGATAAAGCATACACATGGGTCCTCCCTCCCTCTTCCTCCCTTCCTCTAAAACACAAACTATCCTCTCCCCACCGCTCCTCCACTGCGCTGCTCTAACCACTCGCAAACACACACTTCAAAGTAGCCAGCGTTTGGCACAGATAACATGTTTAGAGTGGAAACTTATTTAGAGTGTTCATAAGGCTAGCGCTGTAAGAAAAAATAACAACGTATAAAAGAGAAATATATACTTGTTTAAAGCTACAGGCTATCCTCAGTGTATTGTAAAAGGCATGTCCAGGAGGAAAACTCCACCACCACAACATCTGTGCAGCAGCAGCAGCGGGTTCAGCGCTCAGTGTCAGATACTTGTATTTGTGATCCACATGAAAGAGCTTTAATAAAGCTTCCTTGTCAGCACATACAGCAATATCTGTCTGTCAAAGCTGATCTGACAGCCAACTGGTTCGCAGGGGTGGGGCCTGACTTTCCTGTTGGGAAGTCAGTAAAATGACCAGAAATACACACAAAATGACTACAAGGAGATGCAAAACAACACAAAAATGACGTGCAAAACAAGACGTAAACCAACTTAAAACTGATGCAAAACGACCACAAAGAGACAAAAAAACGACATGCAAAAGAAGACACAAAACATGCAAAATTGTGTGCAAAACGAGACGTACAAACAACTAAAAGCAGACACAAAATGACCACAAAGAAACAAAAAAATTACATGCAAAAGAAGACACAAAACAGCACACAAAATGACGCGCAAATAGAGACGTAAAACAACTAAAAACTAAGGCGGCATGATTTGGAGAAAAAAAGTCCTGTTGCGATTATTGCGGACAATATTGCAATTCAATTATAATGGAACAAATGGTACTATGTCTATTTGCTTAATTATCAAGGAAAATGCACAAAATACTGATTTTGAAATGTGTATTTCTCAACTTGAACAAAGTTTAACAATAAAACAATATTTATAACAATAACAAGTGAAACAGATGTAAAACAGATGTAAAACAGAACAAGGGGAGCGTGTTGCTCTACAGAGGAGGCGGCTAGAAGCAGCAAATATTGGCACACTGGCACCGGCTCAGTGTACATCTGTGTAATGCAGAGTCTCTGTCCACAACCTGGAGGAGGAACTGCACATGAGTGTATTAAATAATGAGTATAATGTTTAGTTAATAGTACACTGCTAGCATAACAATAATATCTAATACTACATTCATTATAATTTGATATAATAGTATACTTTTTTACCACTATGTTTTATTTCTGTGGGTTGCTTTTATTCGATAAATCCTTGTGCAGGAAAAAGGATCTACGTCTGTCTCTAATTTGTTAATACTACGTCCTTACTTGTCCATAATCATATTGTTCACAATTTCACACCTCAAACTTTTTTTAATGTCCCGCCCCATCCAGGCTGTAATTGGTTGATTAACAAAAAGCGAGGGACAAGCAAAAGTTGAACATGTGGAACAACAAAAGACACAAATACAGAAAACGTTAAATGGCCAGCGGGCCAAACCCAAACCTTCCCTATCTTCTCCCAGTTTTCGTCTGTCTTACTGCTTCAGCTGCTGACGACGTCTCTCTGTCACAGACTATGTTTTAAACGATTAGCAGCGGGGTGGGGAGGGGGTTACGGTAGGTTATAGTCTCAAAAGTTACTTGCAGACTGCTCTAAAACATTTTTCTCATTGTACACAGGCTTATCTCTTTTTAGGGGCACATGCGAGAGCCCGGTGTGGAGCGCACACAGAGAAGAGAGTGTCACACACACCTTTTCTGTTTTATTAAAACACACACTTTTTGCGGTATCGCACGTGACGACGTTGTGATTGCTATTAGATTTATCGTGCAGAACCTACTATAACGTCATGCAAAACGACCACAAAAAGAAACAAAACTATCACAAAGAAACCACAAATCACAAAAAAAAAAAGATGAAAAACAACACACGGGTCTAAAGATTTTTATAAATCCGTGTCCAGGGGCCCATTGTCTCATAATCTAAGAACCTTCTACTTAAAGACTCAAAGGTCTTTTCCCTAAAAAAGTTTCTAACTCCGCCTCTGCTGGTTTGAAGCGGGTGGCAGATGAAGGAGTTAGCCCAGCTCCAAATGCTAAATGTTTGGGTTTTTTTGGATCTCACTGGGAGTTCACCACCACACCTCAGTAGGAGGCTTAAAGTCAAAGTTCATCCTTTGATCTTCTGGAAAACCTTGAGACACTTCCTGTCCGCATGCGTAGGCGCTACTCTGTAGTGACAATATTCCTTTAATTTTCTTTGCTCTGATAAACAGCGCTCCTCTCGGCTCTGCTTTGCATTAACCTCCACAACACACTGTCACTTTTCAGAGGCACCTTCAATATCTGGCTTCACTCACCTCACACTCTTCTTGTACCGGAGCAGTAACACTCTGAGCAAACTGGTTCCTTATTAAACCTTGTCAACTGTCAAGTGCATTACAGCCACAATCTCATTTTTCACAGAGAGAAAGTGCTCGATGGCAGGGCGACTGAGAGATTAACAAGACTGAGACAAAACTCAAGTGTCACACGTACATACTGTATAATAGTTACATCTGTATATATCTATCATAGTTGCACTCACTCTTAGTGTACATTTTGTATTTGGTTTTATGTTCATTTTATACATAATTACAGTAACAATCCTTATTAATCCACACCCCATTGGTAAATTTATTTATTTTGTACATTCAGTCATTTGGTAAGACTTTACTTAACCCCACCACCACCACCTTAATTTAGCATATCTAACAAGTATAGAGACATTTAATAGATCATTTACAACATACTATAAAGTACATGTAAGTGCTTATTTATGTGTAAACATCTAATAAATGGCAATATAGTAAAACGCAGGTGTAATTATACAAAATGTGTCTTCGCATGAGAAGTTATTAGTTGTTAACAATTACTGTACATTAATAAACACTAATCAGCTTACAACTACATTATAGCGTGTTACAAACCATTTATTAAATGTTCATAGTAGGCTCGTTAACAGTAAATGGGGGGTTAATAAGTGTTACCATTCCTTTTTATATAAATCTACATGCATAATAAAACCATCTATAATATGGAAGTGCTATATTAAATGGATGACAATAAAATATATTTAAGAGAATCATGAACTCAATTTAAAAAAAAAAAAAAATTGTATTGCAAACTTTGAACATCAAACCATGACTTTGACTCACAAAAATAACTGGATCCACAACAGAGCACTTTAAGCAGCAATTTTAGTCCTTGTTGTGCCTTACAACTTCACTTTCAAATGAAACAGTCCAACACAAACCTAAAAATTTCACAATTATGCTACTCAAAGGCAGTCTTTGCTGGCCCCGACAATGTGTCTTGCTGAGTGGCCTGCTTGAACCTGCTCAATCACTGCAAGTCCATTTGAGATAGGAGCGTGGGCGGAACAGTGAAGCTCGAAAGCCAAAAAGGAATATGCTGACTAACTCTCCGTGAGCTTTAAAATATGTGTTGCTAATGAATGAGACACTGCACTCACCCACGCAGTCGCAGCACTCTTCCCAAAGGTTCCCCAGACACAGCATGCACTCTTTACAGCATGAACAGTTCCCATCAGACGGGCGACACTGGCACAGCTCCTGCAAGACACACACACACACACACACACACACACACATCAGCAAAACAATAAGACATAAAACAGAATCTACTGATCAACCAAAGATCATCATAAATGATCCTTAACACTTGTGTTACCAAAACATGACTGAATTTTAATTCACTTTATCACCATTTCAATAGGTGATAAAAAAAGAATGAGCAGAAGTCTGGAAGCAGGCTGATAATAGAGAGGTGAGGAGCAGATACTGGACATGATACATTCAATTTAATTCAGTTTTCTTTAGACAGTGTCATCTCCTTGCACTTTTCATATAGAGCAGATCTAGACAGTACTCTGTTTAATATTATTTACAGAGACCCAATTACATGACATGGTACCTTCTTGATAAATAGCCTATTTAGAAATTGGCTTTACTTTCTTTTCTTTTAAATGCCCTTTTCTTTCTTGTGTTTCACAGCAAACTGAAGGGATCCGTCTTTTTGTTTGTAGCGGACTGAAACATGTCTTCACCTTAAAAATCAGGTTAACAAGCAATTTTCATTAAATTGGGGGAAGGCATCACATATCAAAGTGATAAAACACTGTTATGTGTGTTTTTTGAGCTGTTAAACATTTGAACAATAGGGTGAATTCAAACAAATTAACCCTTCATCAGTGGTGGAAGAAGTATTCAAAGTATTAATACCACACTATTAAACGTCCTGCATTCAATTGAAAGTTAGCAATATTGTTCAGTAGTTTAAACTATAATAATGCATCATATTTTTAAACTGGTCCAACAAGTATATATGTTTGGTAAGTAAAATCATAATCAGAACCGTAAGTGGTAACTGCAGGTGCTAAAAAAAGGGATGGAGTAAAAAGTATTATTATATTCAAAATGTCCCTCTAAAGTGTGGTAGTGTAGAAGTATAAAATATTGTAAAATAGATATACTCAAGATAAGTATAATTATCTCAAAATTGTTTGCGTACTTTACTTGAGTACTTAGCTGCTTTCAACACTGCTCGTCATCCCCAGTAAGTGAAGCTGGGAGCTCCTGAACCAAACAGCAACAACATGCACCTCCACATTTTATTAAAATTCACAGCAGTTTATGGATTTCTAATTGTTTATTTTTTTGAAGTTTGTAATTGACCTTTTTGTTTGTTTTGTTTTTTTAAATAATTCTGTGCTTCAAAACTTTTCCTCAATCCAACTTGGGGCAAAACTGTAAAAACAAATTCTTCCGATTGAGCTAATCAGTGTAATTTTGAGAAAATTGGAAATTGCAACTGTCCATCCGCACATTTAAACTGAATGAAGAATAATTTTCTATATAAAAAGACCCAGGTCTGATGGGTGCAGTCACAGCATCAGAGTTAAAGATCACAGAGAACACCACATGCAGACACACACTGTACTAACAGGAGACGTACCATTAAAACATTAACAGAAAGAGCAACAACAGGTTTGCTTCATGCACAGTAACTATTACTGGACACAAGACAGTCCAACTGCACGCTGCATGTGTAGGATATTTTGAAGTATGTTCTCCCATCTACAGAACTCTGAGGAAAATGAAACATCTGCTGTGTTCCCATTTCACGAACACAGCAGGTTCTGACATGTCAAAGTTCCCAGCATTCTAATTATTTAGTTGAATGGTTTTACACTTGGACGGTACTGACTTCACTACTGTAGCTGGTTGAGGTGGAGCTAATTTATATTTTATTTAAGGCTGCAACTGAGTAGTATGTATGTACTTTTGCTGATTAACTGATTGAGTTCATTGTGGTGTTGCTACTTTTACTTAAGTCAAAGAGTACTTCTTCTACCACTGCAGACTGGAAGCTCAGTATAACACATTTCAGAGTTTTAAAAACTGTATTAATAGTGTTTTTTTCCACAGCTGACACTGGGTCCTTTAAATGAAGAGGCCTAGTAATCATATATTCAAGATGTGTGACTACGTAAGACCATTTATTGTTTCAGGCTTCCAGCAGGTCTGGAGAGAGTCAAGAAAGTCAAGTCTCATGCTAATCAAGTCCTCATTTGTGAGACTTAAAAGCCAATTCTGGTATTATTACAACTTGGGTCTATTATACTGATCAAGCTAATTGCTGACATCTTGAAACATGGTGACAATCAGTTTTAAACAAACCCTCAGGATACCCAAATTTAAGACAACACAAAAACATGCAATAAAATAAATACCCAAACTGTCCACTGTAAACATCCATTACACTTTACAGAGTGAATCCCTGGTTCAACTTTGGAATACAGTAAGTACCGTACTTTTGCACACATGATGTAGCCGTATTCCCAGATGTTAGCATTTATTTAGCTGGTAGCAATTATTGCGAAAACTACAAAAACAAGAGCCAAGTTGTTATTAACCAGATCTACCCTTTAAATTCGAGATGCACCGACCCAATATGCTGCATCGGTATCTAAACCAAAGTGACCTTAATAAAACAGATCGGATATCGGGAACCACTGACCAAAAGACCAATCCGCATTAAAAACAGTTTCTTTGTCATTATAAAATGAATATAGCAAACCCTGTTATCCTACATACAAATTATTCCAATGAGTTTTATGCAGTATGGTATGCATATTTTAGATTTGAGGAAAAGAGAGGGCTGGTTAGAGAAAAGTTCTTTGGATCAGCAAATGCCCTGAGTTGAGGAATTAGAATCAAAATCAACGCTATTTAAGTCAAGTCTCAGGTCTAAAGCCTACAGCTCAGACGTATTTAGTGCAGTTTACTGTCAGCAAAACAAACTGTGTGAACAAGGCAACAGTGCAACTAAAACAAGGTCATGAAAAGAGGAGTTAAGTGGTAGAGAATTTGCATCTATTGTAGTCTTTAAGGATATCTGGTTCATGGGGTTCATTTTTGTAACATGCTTGATACAGAGGCACAGAAAACACAAGCTCTTACCGAGAATTTCTTGTGCTGCTTTTTATAGAAGAGAGGTAATATTATTATTACAAGAGCTTCTGCAAACATCCAACAACATGAGACCTCTGCTGATCCCATAACTCTTCTTCAAAACACTTAAACCATGAAAAAAAAAAAAACTTCATTCCTCAACTTCAGTTTGTCTCTGGGGAGGCAGAGACAGCGAAGGAAACTAAACTAAAACGTGTAGGTGGGATTGAAATGTGGGTGAGACTGACAGAGGAGTCCCCCCCCCCCCCCTTTCCTGACACAGAACAGGGAGCACATTCCTCCAAGTCAAGGTCACCGTGATGAGGGAGGCGGGAGAAAACACCTGGAGAACAGAACATAGCTGCTCCCCCCAACAACACACTTTCCCTCCTCCTTCCCTCCCTTTCATTTTTTTTGCTTTTTATCTCCTTCCTCCTCCTTTTTATTCTCTCCTCCCTGTCAAGTCCAATCTCTCTTTTCCCTTTTGCTTTCATTTCTATTTTCTTTAAACTCTTTCTCTCCCCCCGCTTACTCCTTTATATCTTCGCAGAAACCATCCCCTACAAGTAAACAGTCTCGGCAATGATAAAAGACTCTCCAATGACTCACGAGTGAGGGATTGCAAAACCACACACAGTTCACTTAATCACCAGCCTCTCAATCCCTAAACCTCTGATCAAGATCTGATCCCATGAGTAATTATGACTCTCTAAGGTGGAATTACAAAAAAACTAAAAAGATGCCTAGGGGGGAATACATGCATCTCAAATTTCATAAATCAGAAAACAAATGACTTTTAAAAAACATTTCATGGAAATAAAAGAGACTTTAACAGACGTAGAGCTGGAGCCAGGATGTGGTTAGCTTAGCTTTGCTGGAAGCAGAAGAAAACAGCTAGCCTGGAGTTAGTTATAAGTTATAAAAATCTACATATAAGCACGTCTAATTCTGTAAATAAACAGCTCAACATTTTGCCATATATAGCCCAAGATTGATACCACCCATGTCTATGCTTTAAGTAGTTAACAGCTAGCATGGCATCCAAACCAGTACCTCTAAAGCTTGCTAATTAACACATATCTCATTTGTTTAATCCAAACTCAAGCAAAAATGAAAAAACTACAATTTGTGGTTTTAGAGTTTAGCTTAGTTTTGCATAAATACTTGATGCAGATCCTGTTGTCTTATTGACAGACTGTCAAAAACTACAAGTTGTCATTTTGACAATTCTGTTCATGTACAGGTTTAACAAACATATAACGGGTTAATGTGTGCCAGTCAGAGGTCTTTGTAGGAGTATTTTTGAACTTTAATCAGAGGCTAGCTGTTTCTCCCTGCTGCCAGTTTATGCTAGCTTAGCTAATTGTCTCCTAGTTCCAGCTTCATATTTAGCATTCAGACACAAGAGTGGTATCAATCTTCTCATCTAACTCTTTTCAAAAAAGCGAATTAGTGCATTTCCCAAAATGTCAAAGTTTTTCTTTATAAAAGAAACAACACAAGAAGTAATTGTGTGGGTGCTCACTGTACTTATTTGTGAATTCTAACACAAAACTAATGTCACAACGTTATAAACCTAAATAGCACAGATACAGAAAACTATTAACGACTGAAGTATAAGCCTGAAAACAGACCAAAGATTTTCATCCAAAGACGATGACATTGAAGGACAAAGGAGTATCGACTACCTGAGCCCTAAAACAACAAATACATGTGCTGTGGTGACCAAATGCACTACAACATCCACAGCTTTCTCTCTGTCCCCTTGTTTCCTGTCTGCATCTTTAATATTAGCTTTCAAATTAAGGCTAAGTGTCAAAAACAATGGTAAAAAAACAAACAACTGGTGATGAAACCATTAGTCCATCACCAAAAATTGTATCAACAGCAACTTTAATAATTAAGGTAATTTGTCAAACATTGGCTGATTTCAGCTTGTCAAATGTGAAAATTGGCCATCTTTACTTGGTCTTATCTGAGAATAAATGGAATCTCTTTTGGGACAACAAAAAAGCGATTAAAAGATGTCACCTTTCTTACATTTTATAGAATAAAACAATCATAAAAACGAATGCGCAGATTAATCATAACAACCAGTAGTTGTAACCCTACGCACAGTTTCCTCGCTGAAATCCCTTTAAGAGCATTTATTAGGCTTCCCTCGCCTCTCAAGCGGAAACTGCTGTAATCAGACAAAACTCAGCTGCAGTGAGACAAAAAGACTCTGGAGAGAAAGTGAACATGCGCTGCCTCGTCCTGCAGAGCGACCGCTGCTGTGAGTTAACTTTGAAATCTGCTGCCCCACCCTGCTAAACAGCGCGGCCTGGACAGAGTTGTGGCTTGTGAATCTCTCCCAACTGTATATTTCCCCTCAACCAACCTCCCCCAACAGACACACACCTCCTCCTGACCTTAGCCTCCCCTCCCTCCCTCCCCCCTCTCGTGTTCTCCCACCCTCAGGGATTTTGGGGAATTCAGAAAAATGACTTGGGATGGCAGCAGAGCGTAAAAGCGAGCGTTGGACAGCAGATCCCACTAATCACTAGCAACATGGAGCTTCTACAGAGGGGCTGGAGGCGGAAAAGTTTCTCCTTCACGGCACACGCACCATCGCTCTCGCCTCTGACAGCTAGCGAGTTGGTGTCGGCAGGGTCGCGGAAGCCACAGAGCTTATTGTCCAGAGCAATGATTTATCAGGCGAAATAAGCCACCTGGAAGTAAAACAAAAAGAACAAGCAGAGCCACAGATTGTTGTGCTGATCGCAGGAGGTTTGAATTTTACAGAAACTGGACCCAGGGGGAACAGAAGTTGGTGGTTTGGTAGCAACAAGGTTGTGCCAAAAATGCTGAAAAGCAGACTGCAATCTGTATTTTTTTAAAAAGGGGGGGCTACTGGAGATTTCATTTTCTATGAGTAGTCTATAAGTAGTAATTTGGTCCAGAACAGGCAGGTTAGATAGTTAGAACAATGTCAACTGTAGTGCTGAAAATATAATTAACCTTTTTAATAATTGGCGATAGTCAAAAGTCACTTACCTAAACAATTACAAACTTGGTTTTATCTTTTCAAATAAGCAGGATCTGCTGGTTTTCTCCATTTTATATCATTATAAACTGAATTTCTTGGTTCTCGGTTTTGAGCTGTGGACTGGTTCTGGGAGATGGATCGATTAATTGTTCAGATATTTGATGGATTAAATCAATAACTAAATTCATCATTAGTTGCAGCTGTTAATCAACCTACTGTTTCAGCTCTAGTTAAAATGTGTGCCATCTTATCCTCACCCAGTCTCAGTCTTGAGTCTCTCTCAACTCTTCCAAAACAAAGGCCATTCTTTGCCTACAAAGCTCAGCTTCCTGGGCCAAGAATCCGGTCTACCTCAACCACCTGCTAAAATACCTGTAGCTCACTCGCACAGTGACACAGTGAGGTCGCCCAGGTGAAACGGCCACTAAGGTTAAATACAGTACTTTAAAGATGTTAATGGGAAAGGCAGGGCCACTAAACACACACACACACACAGAGGACAAGCAGCAGCTCAAATTTGACTTGACAGGTGGCGGAAAGACCGGCCAACATTTCTCTTCATGTTTTCCCTCAAAAACAGCAAGAATGCATGACAGAATTTGTGTTAGCTGGGGGCGCACCACCCTCCGCCCCTCACCCACCGGACTTCAGACGTGAGGGAAAAAGTAACACAGAGGAAGTGATGCCAGAAAGTCAACAAAAGTCAGAGGCGTTGATGTGAAAATAAAAAAGGTAGGGCCAAAAAAAGGAACCTCACATAAGAACACACATCGAAGAAAAAAACAATTTAACCCAAGATCCCTAGCTCTAAAACAGAATGCAGCATGTCTTCCAGGTAGAGGACAGGTGTGCAAAACCTTCACTTGGCTTATCGAAGGAATGTATCTGCATTCTTCACAACAGATTCCGTCTTTGTTCTTCAGATCGCCATCTCAGTCAGGACTTGACTTTGGCTACTGCTGAATATTTGCACAAAACTGGCAGAGTTGCGTGAAGACGTAACAACAGCTGAGGCTTTCTGTAGCCGCCAGTCAAAGGAATGTTACTGCGTCGTTTTCAGTCTGTCCTGCCAGTCTGAATGCTAAAACAAGGTTTTTGACTGCTCTCATGCCCCTCTTAACTTGAGCTTGACAACATTTAATTTGTGCTCTTGTCAAGAGAAATGACAGTGTCTGTTTACACAAAACAGCTGTAACACTAAAGGATTAAAAAAGGGTGAACTTGGCAGCACTTGAGTAGCAATTGCCCATTTTAATCTACAGAAAAGTTAATCAAACTTAAGCAGCAACTTCAGCAGTGATGTAGAGAATAAGGCTAAGTACATTTTCAAAACAAGCATATGGGACTTTTGAAGATGCAAATCACATTTTCATGTTGTTTTAATTGAACTTTGACACCAACCAACATAACCCCATAGACTATATTCCAAATTGAAAATATGAGAAATGCATAAGGTGGGTTAGCTTAACAGCTCGCGAGAAAATCAGTGCAGCCACACTTCAGCAGGGGAAGGAGGAGTTGTTCATGGTACATGAACAACATTTGATGTGTAAATCCAACACTCAGCATCCATAGCTTTCAGAGAAAGTGGAGGCCTTGATGTCCTTTACCTGGATGAGACACTTGCTGACGTCGCTCGCGCAGAGGGCTTTGTTGCAGCCAGAGGTCAGAGACAGCCCTGATAGGAGGAAGAGGAGAGCGGCGGCGGCGGGGAGGATCAGCAGACCAGGCCTCATCCTGACGGCTCACCAGCACGGCACTGGAAACACCTACATCAACACAAGACAAGACAGGACAGGACAGGACCTCAGAGACCAGGGACGGAGGGCGAAGAGAAATAAACAAAACTGAATCACTGGCATTCCACAAGAGGAAAAGTGAAGACCTGCAGTTGTGTGGTAGATAAGAATAAAAGAAATATTATGTAAAACAGTAGAGAGGGTAAACTCATACTCAGTTGAAGCATCAGTTCAGATCTCAACTTTAAACTGTATCTGTTTTTACCCATCAACTTCTGATCAATCTGAGTAGATTTTAAACGAAAAACACAACAATGACTAATAGGTTTCCCTTTATTTGTGTGCTTCATACAGCACAATATTTTGTACCCACAGTGTGATATCTGAAATCTAAATTTTAGTGCTAAAACTTGTGCAGCAGGACTAAAAAGTGAAGCAAAAAGTAGATAGAAATTTAAAATAAATAAAGATATAGTGAAAAGCACAGCTTTGTCACGCAGAACTTTGACATGTAAGCATCAGATTTCTAAAAGGTCTGCGTCACATTTCATTCAAAGCACTCAAAGCCAGCACACACTCACGTTACTGTGGAATAACAACACACACACACACACACACATCTGGCAACATCAGCTTCCTTCACCTATATTTTTTTTCCAAGTGTAGCGAGTTAACACACCGTCTAATCCCGTCGCTCTGCTTTTACACTTCACCACTTTGCTGCACATTGTTCCACTTCACATGACGGGGAGACAACATGTGAGGAACATTAGCTCCCTCAGTCATGAACGCGTTTCTTCACCTCTTTTATGCTGATCGCTAACACCAAAACTCTGTTTCACTCGCACGCAGCTGCAAGAGAATCGAGCGCAGAAAACAGCGAAACAACAAAAATGGAAGAGGTTTCAAACTCACCACAACGCTGTTTGCAAGTTTGCGACTCTTCTTTTTAAGAGGTAGTGTGGCTGTTTTCTCTTTGAACTTCTCCAGGATGGTGTTCTGCCGCCGCTCAAGTGTCCACTGTGTCCAGAGGGCGTCAGTCTCTCCGCAGCAGAAAGCGACAGGCAGTCGGGCGCCTTAAAGGCACACACTCCATTTTCTATCAAACTGTCTGTGGAGGAATACACCGGGCCTCAGGTCTCACACACACACACACACACCGGCTGATTGTCTTCAGAGTAACGGAAATGAATGATCCGCCTCACCGCACCATAAATACCACCAAGAGACGACTGCGTCCCACTAGGGTTGTGTGCGTAAAATCTCAGTTTATCTCCTTTTAGCCAAAACTCCGGCCATTGGTCGACTGCCAATGTGGTCTCTGTTTAGCTTCATTTACACGAGCAAATCTTTTCTTTCCAAGCCGCCCCCTCTCCATTAAACAGTCCTTTGTCTCCGGCCTTGTGATTGCGCTCATTAGGTGAGAAAAGGGCGATTCGGAAGCTGTGAAGTTGAGCAGACTTCCCGCTGAGAAGCGTCCCTGAGCTCATTTGTAGCAACTCCGCCGACACAGAAACGCTCTGATGGGCAATTTAACCCCACAACAGGCCCAACTTCCAGCCTGCGAGGGAGGAAGGTCACTGCGTGACAGACACACCTTCAATCAAGGCAGGTACATTTACATTTCAATCAGATTTGAGTAGAGACTCATTCCAACTAAGTAATGTAAGCCAAGGCAGGAAAAAAGTTAAATTATCACAAGGAAATCATTTTGAGTCTTCATTAAGTTGATTTAAGCGGAAGTATGCGCTCCTAAACGGAAACCTTTCAAAGCTGGGGAAAGAGAACTCGAGGTTTATAAAGGTCAGTATACTTAAATATCAAAGGCAAAAGTACATGTTGTGCAAATGGCACAATTCTTAGTTATATTTAGCATACATTATTGGAATAATATTACCGACGCAATAATGTGTAAGCAGTAGGGGAGAGCGGGGTATGTTGTCACACTTCTCACACCATCTAATATTTACTGAGCACAGTACATCACAATGGTACAAATGTCAAACCAAATGAAAGAATTCTTGGGCAGAAGTTTTGTATTCATTACATCTTCCTATCTTTTCTCATTATGGAGCTGTAGACTGCACTTGTCACAATTTGTCCCATCGGCAGGCAAGTTGTCACACTGCATTATCAAACAGTTAGAAACTTGTGAATATTGATTTCAATTTCAAATTGTAACCAGTGTAAAATGTTGGCAGAGCACACATTAAGTGGGACAACCTCTTTCTTTGAACTTTAAAATCAGACGTTCTCTGGAGCGCAAATAGATCTATGGTAATTGAATGTAATACTGCAGATAACTTGCTTAAATGTATAACTTCTTAACTAGACAGATGTGGTGTTTAAACACACTAATGCAACAATGTGAATTTTGTGTACGACCTACATATGTATCTGACTAACCAGACATGTCTTGAGTGTCACAGTTCTGGCACACATAAATTGCCTGGCCTTAGGTGTAAACATCTCAGGCCTATTTGATGCATTTCACACACTTAAACGTCTTCTTTCGAATATTGTATGAAAATGGCTCCACATAGATGAGGCCAGAAGAGATGACAGGTGGTGTGCTGCCATTCTCTGTCTTCTGCTGATAATTTTCTTCCTTCCTTCAAAAACACATTCCTCCTTGCAATTACAAATTAATTACAAGCTTATTTGTCTGCTACCCTTGTTGCCTAACTAAATTAATAACTGGATCATGTAGTGTGTGTGTGTGTGTGTTTGTGTCTACTAACATACTACATGCCCACGGTATAAGACTGTATGTACTCTGTCATGAATTCAGTCTTATCCAGGCATATGGCTGCTGCTGTAAACTACAGTGTGTAAGATTCTATTTACAGTATCATTTAATACTAGTGTCAGAGGTAATTACACAATTTCACGTAGTTTTTTGAGCATGTTCTATGTGTTTATTTGTACTGGGGCAAGTAATCACGTGTGACGACTTGCCCCAAAGTCATTGAGACAACTTGCCCCAAACTGACATGTGTGTTAATGTTGGCTAAATCTCAAGGTTAGCTTAACATAGCACTTCAGCTGAATTATCAAAAGACACGTTATTGTCTCCTCTACTTTGTACAAAGTTATCATTTTGAACATTCATACCTAAAAAGGTTGGAATACATAAAATGTAAAGTGCAAATGTTTTACTTTTGAAGCAAAAAAATAATAAAATTGTGCTCACCTCAGATTAGAGTGACCTTGACCACATGTAAACAAGAAGTTTAACATCGAAAAAGAAGTCACACAAAATGGCTATTTGATTTTTGACATAGAGCCTCTAGTGTTGGAGTTATGAGCAGTGTGACAACTTACACACGAGACAACTTACCCCGCTCTCCCCTATTTTAATATTGTTAAAGTCCTCCTCCCCTCAGGGTTTGACACTAGAAGGTGGTTTACATTAATCTGCCGGAGGAGGAAAGTTTCTCTTTGCTCAATTTAAACCTGAAGACGTGAACGCACCAGCGGGATTTACTGACATCAAAAAAACTAATCAAACACAGATTATTATTCAGAGTAGCCTAATTTTGTCTTGAACATGATATTATCAGCACCATAAAAATATTTACTGTCACAGTTAATCTGCATCATGTCAACAAAGCAAACTGCTGCTGACTCTGAGCGAAACAGCAGTTACACTTAGGTTTGATCTCCTCATGCCATGAAGTGAGGACAACCAGTGGAAACTCAGATTGATAAACAATTGTACAAATTTTCAAATTATTATTTTGATTGTTTAATATTTTAGTAATATTTACATTTGATACCGATTTCTTTTTTTATTTATTAATAAAAAATATTTTTTTCACTATTAATACACCCACACGTTTATGGTATTATCTATTTATTATATTTAAATTTTTAATATATTATTACAATAACACACACATTACTGTTTTGTTTATTTATTTATTTAAATTTTTAATATATGTATTTTAACACAAACTTACTGTTTTATTTATTTTTTATTTAAATTTTTAATATATTTTAAGGTTTTTAACATACACTCACAAACACATGCTTTAATTATTTTATGCTTTAATTACTTGTTTAATGAAATGTATAAGATTGTTCTTATGTAGTTTGTATGATGCTTTGGTAATATTGTTGTTATACATTCATGCCAATAAAGCTAATTTGAATTTGATACTCAGGAAGCTCTACCACCATCTTATCTCAGTTACATCACTTCGAGATCATCAACTTGGGTGTGTGGTGCCAAGTACGACGACATCTACTGGCTGAGGATAATACTGCTACTAGAGAAAGTATCTGAGATGTTCATGTGAACATTTATCATTTCTTGTAGGGATTAAAAGATAAAAGTATCTATTGATTCTTGATATTGATCTATATAATTCTGAAAAATGGCAATTTCTCAGAGGTGAAATTACATGTTTTGTCCAACCAAAACAAGAAAACACCAAATACATCACATCTGAGAAGCTGAAACCAGTGAATCTTTGTTGCTAGATAGAAACAAAACATTATTCATAATCAAAATTGGTCATCAACTGATGACTTCAGCTCTAATTTTTAATATTAATGACACCAAAACCAACACTTTTAATTTCACAACAAATAAAATTTATTCAATTATATATTACAAATATGTACAAGTCATGTAACAAGTAAATATTAAAATAGACGTTTTTTAGAACTATCGTTCAAAAGGCATTATGTTGAAAAAATAGTTTTGTTGTGATCTCACATTGAAACTGTAAAAGTTGTTGTTTTTTTTCCTTGGAAGCCACAACAGACTTTAATGTGCACAAGACACAATGGACAACACATGAGGAGTGAGGCCGCAAAAAGGACATGACACGATGGTGCAAAAAAATAGCTGGAACAATTCAGTAAACCTCACAATAAAGTCCACAGTACAGCTTTTTAGGAAAAAAGTACAAACAACGCAACGCATGCACAGCATTAAATTGCCAAAGTCAAAAAACACCAGCTGTGGCGTGGAACTCCAGATGAGGAAGGAAGATACAGTAAAAACAAAAAACACAACAAAAGCCAACACATGCTTAAGATTTTAAGCCAACAACAAGAACATCACGGACGAAGAGGACACTCGATATAAAAACCAACTTTGGTCCATTAAAACAGACAGAACGATTTTACAATCAAAATATCTATTATTTTTTGTTTTTACAAGTTTAAAATAATAATTACATGACTATTTACAAATGCACAATTGTTTATGTATAAAATAAGTTAAAAAATTAAGAGCACAGTCTGTACACAATGTATGAACACTCACTTTGAAAACAAATTGAAATCTTTCGGTTGTGTGAGCCAGCTTGATGAGGAGCAGCCACGGGTGGCTGCCGTCCACACTTTGCTTCTTGCTGTAGCTCCCTGCACCGCCCAGTCCAGCTTTTGGTCTCTGCTCCATGGCCTTCATCTGTGGTCTGGACCCCCATTTGTTTTGTGTGAGGCACAGTCAGTCCTCGTTCCCTGTGGTGGGTGTGCCGGTTCGGACTGCAAGACCTCTGGACTAAAGTCATCTCTTTTGCCCTACCACCACATTCTAAGTGCTTCACATTTGTCTTTCCTTTTCCTCGAATGGGCGGGCTGCCTCTCGTGTCCGTAATATGGCCGCCACGGCGGCAAAGCACATCTGTCTTAACGGCTCATATCGGTGTGAGGTCAAAGTCGTCGTTGACCTCCACGAGCGGGATGTAGAACTCTGGGATCTCAAAGATGCTGGTGGACTTGTAGGTGGCCGGGTCCAGCTCCTGCAGTTTGAGCTGCCACTCCAGACGCTGCACAGCGTTCAGGGCCGCCGCCTCATGCTGCTGTCTCATCAGTAGACACGTCTGCGGAGGGTAAAAGCTCGTAATTATTTTATTAAAACAGATGTCCTTATTTACATCAAGAATGTACATTTCCAAGGCAGATGCTGTGGTACAAAACTCCCTCTTTGTGTTTCCCTGGACTAAAGACTTTAACTTCAGAAGATATCTACTTGACTTGTCCCCCCATCAATTACATTAAGCACACTGAGAACAGGAGGAATGATTAGTGTTTGTAAGGGCACCTGACTATTGCTTAAAGACAAACACAACAAGTTCTCCTTTGCCTGCAAAAAAACACTATAACAAAAAAACTTATATAAAAAGGAAACTCCCGGTCGTAAAGCAGTGGATGGAAAAAGTAAGGGATATGTGATAGAGGTTTTCCCCGAGGAATAAGGGGGAGCACTTTCCCAGAAAATCTGTGAAATGGAGCCTCTTCATTGCAAGCAACAAGAACTGTATCCTATCTGGATCTGAATAAATCCAAAGACAAGTACAAAAATGTGACCTGCTGCCAAAAAATGTTTTCTGGCTTTAGAAGGGAAATCAATGGTGAAACTGGTCATTATTAAAGTTGGGACCCCCATAGCTAGACCTCCGCAACAGAATCATATTTGTTGTTTTTTGGTTCATGTTCATGAAAATCTCCACATTTCTAAATCCTGCTGAAAGAAGCTACTGACTTTGGGTAACAACCATGATGTGATCAAATTAAAGAAACAGGAAAACCAAATAACCTGTGGTATTTGGTGAACACGTGTATCCAGAGTGCAGACTGTTTACATTTGTAGTACTTCTCTCAGCTAGAAGCTCAGTTTACGTGCAGAGAACAACTTTGACGGCACAATGTTGTTTGATCAAGTAATCTTGTTTTCAGTAATACGGTTGTCAAAGTTCAGACTGCTGGCCTTAATGCTCAATTCCGATTTTTTTCCCAGATCCAATTTTGCTTGCCAGTTCACATTATAGTTTAAATGTGGCCCATATCAGACTCCAGTGTGAACTGTCCGCAGCCTGAATGTGACCCGCATGCGCAGAAGAATAACACGACGTCACACGCAGCACGCTGTTGCAGGCTACAGAAGAGAAGTAAACAAGGAGCAACATAGCTCCAGTTAGCTTCATTGTCTTCTCACGGGTCACATTTCTCCCGAATTATGACATATGTTCACAACTTTCTGTTCATTTCTTCACGGTTTCTGGCGCTGGACAACGCAACTGCCCCACAACTCCCCCCCCCCATGCGTCATGCGAGAAAGTCGCCTATCAAATTAGCTTTTTACTTTGACTTTTACATTGATTTATCTTCACTGGAGCTTCTCAGCAGCTAGCGTCCGTGCACATCCGGTTCCAGTGTTGTTGTTAGCGTCGTTAGCTCTGTCGGACTACGACTTCGTATTTATATAAAAACCGGACAAAATCATACATTACTTGGAGAAAAGAAAGCGAGGAGGTTGAACTACCTGGTGAGTTCAGAAAACATGCGTCTGTAACTTTATTCCAGCTATCATTGTACTTTACTGTGACCAAGTTAGCATAGCGTAGCCCTGATTGATCCAAACTCCATTCAGAAAACAAACATTTTAGAAGTTGTTGTCCTGCTGTCTTGCTGACAGACCTGACAAAGAATCATGTTGTAGTTATTTCTGCATCAGTTTGATCCGTTTATTGCTATTTAAATCACAGCAAAATGTTTACTTTGGGTTCATACAGTTGTAGTAATGGCGAGTTTGTGTTTATTCACGTTAAAATCACTTTCTCGCGTTGTGTGTGAACACTTGCAGTGAATGTACTCATGCGAGGAAAGCGTTGCAAGGAGAAAATTTGCGGTTGGTCTGAATGCCGCATTAAAGACTCAGTTCAAGTAAACAATAAATAAGTAAAGTAAACTCAAAAACAAAGTAAATATGTGCAGGTGAACACATTCAGTGAGCGGGTATGACCAATATGAAATTGTTTCATGGATAAATCTAGACAATGGGGGAATCTTTTTCCTTTTGGCTGCTTTGATGCAGCTTTAGGAAAATCCATCTGGGTGTTTTGAGGGTGAAAAAGCAAAAATAAACTGCTGCACCATCTCATGTGAAGTTTGCAGTCTTTTACAGGGGATAAAAACAACTTAGCTGGGAGCAAAAATAACAGGACTTGATCTAGATACATGTTTTGGTATTCACTGGTAAACATCAAAGATCATTCCTTACTCTTCACTACAAATGGTAGATGGAAGTGGTCAGTGAAAGCAGACCACACTAACCAATCACATCATCTTACCTTCAGTTTATCAAACTTGTCATCAACATCTTGTAACCAGGACATGAACTGCCTGGCGTTGAATCGGTCTCTCACGGACGTTTTGCCATCATCACTCTGTGAACCAAACACACAACTTATGAGTATTTAACAGTATTTCTACACATCATCATTAAGACCTGTATTTGTAGTGTAACCAATGACTATTGCTCCATGCAGCTTACCTGCACGTCTTGAGGCATGTTGTACACTTCAGCATCCAATAAAACCGTACAGGCACTGAAAGGAAGAGTCTGATTGGCCAGTGTTCTTGCTGCCCGGTAATGGACTCGTAAGACTTCCTGTTCATTTGAAACAATCAGTTTTTCCTGAAGGGGAAGGAAGACAGTAAGTCCAATTAAATTAAGTCTTCAAGAGGGTATAAGAGGATACAGCTTCAAAATGTCAAGAGGCTTTCCAAGAGGTATTTTTTCATCTGCTTTTTAACAATTGTCCCATTTCAGATGCTACAAGTAGCACTAGAAATGTTTACAGGTATTCAACCCAAGCAAAATGAGAAGCTCCAAGAGGAAAACTACGTACCCGTTCAATGCTGTGCTGTAGGCGTAGTTTCATACGGAGAACCTCTTGCTGTTTGAACATCTCTTTCAGCTGCTCAGGTAATGATGGAGGTGGAGTTATCTGTTCAAACAATGACAGGAAGACAGTTCAGAACACAAGCGATATCTGACGAGTCACTGTGCAGATTTCAATCAGAAGAACACATTTCTTATGTCCGCTTACTTTTAACTGAATATTTACTTGACATTAACTGCTTATGTCGACAGCTGAACCGCTACATGGACGCACGTAAGGAAATTTACTTCTGGCAGAATGCCATGCTTGACTTTCACTGAGACTTGCGGACTGATCTCTGTTAACATGGTTACCAAGTGATTTTGCTAAAATATCTAACATTACATTTGCTTACAGAAATCGGTTTCTTGACGATCAGCAGATGGATGTGATTTTAATTTAGCTTTTGAATTCATATCTACAATCACAAATAGTTTAGAAAGTAAAGAAGACCAACCAAACGAACCGAATAAGATCACGTGAAAAGGTGCGACTTTGTCTAGTTTTTTGGTCTGAAACAGGTCAGGAATAAAAAGGACCCATCAGTGCAGGCTGAGAGTCAGAGATGGACGATATGATCTCAAATTAATAATTACAGTAACTCATGACATAAAACTTAACCCTAAACACATCTAATTACACTCTGTGGACAGTAATATCAAGTTCACAATAGAAGACGTCACAACAACAGTTTGGCCTTCCTGGTTTGTGCTGTACACATTGAAGAGGACAGCAGCCTGCAAACTGGGGTTTACAGGAAACCCACACACACGGACCAATATTTACTTTTCGATTCCCACCACTCACAGGAACATAAGCTAGGGGTCATCAGAACACTGCACCACAGAGCGGAAAACATACCGACCAGTGCACAAGCCAGAGAGAAGGAACAAAACCACCTGAAGGGGGTACTTACAGCCTGTGGATACCCTAAATGGACCTTGCCACAAGATCCAGAAAGAGGACTAACACTACAGGAGATGAGGAGAAGAAGGTCAAATGCAACAACATTGTGATTCCATACGTGTCTGGAGTATCAGAGAAACTCAGGAGGATTTTCAACAAACATAACATCCCTGTGTTTTTTAAACCCAAGAACACACTAAGACAGATGCTGGTCCACCCCAAAGACCGCACACCCAAACACAAGAAAAGCAATCTAGTGTATGCGGTCCAATGCAGTGAGGAATGCACAGGCCTGTATATTGGGGAGACTAAACAACCAGTACACAAATGCATGGCTCAACACAGAAGGGCCAACTCCTCAGGTCAAGACTCTGCAGTCTACTTACATCTGAAGGACAGAGGACACTCGTTTGAGGACCACCAGGTGCACATTTTAGACAGAGAAGATGGATGGTTTGAAAGAGGTGTCAAGGAAGCATCTACACCCGGGTTGACTTCCCAGGAAACTTAACAAACCTCGTTACAAAAACCAGGAGCACTAACGAACCAGCGGTACCAATGACCTTGGCAAACAACCCCACAGAGGTTAAATAGCTGAGTTTCCCTACTAGTCATTTCAGAACTGAAGAAGTCTCTTGGATGAGGGACGAAACATCTAGTATATTCAACCAAGTCCAGTTGCCCTTGATCTGAACCTTCGTTGGAAACTATGACCTGGGTGAATGAACCTTCACAGACATCAAATTAAAGTGGAACCCTATCGTGTTGTTTTTGATCAACATACAGAGTACAGAGCCAAAACAACACAAAATATGAGCAAAATAGGTTAAAGGGGTGATTCTGAGTGTTTAACCAAGATCTGAAAAGAAATTAAGAACTCACTGTCGGTATACAGAGCTTGCTGAGGGGGTTCCCGTCTAAAAGGTAGGATCCGTTGAAGGTCACATATTCGTCATAATACTGTGGTGGCTGGGGGGTGACGCTGCACAACACTTTGCGCTTCTCCTCGATCTTCTTCCGGATGTGCAGGAACTCGTAGTAAGGGTTGGCCCTCTCGGTCTGGTAGGGCTGAATCTCCTCCAGCTTTACAGAGTCCACAATAGCAGCCAGTGACTGCTGGCCTCTCTCCTTCTCCTGTTGCGTTGTGGAGCATGACTGGGAGGTCGACACTTTAGGCATCTTTCTTTTGCGTGGATGAGGCACGTGGACGTCCACTTCCTCGTCTACAGAGCGAACCTTGACCTTGGCCCCAGAAGAATCAGAATCCCGGTCTCCAGACTGTGGAGAGGAGCTCCCTGAGACACTGCTGCTGAAGTCAGTCTGAGAAGCCGACTGGATAGTGCTTTGACTCTGCTCTTCTCCAGATGAAGAGGACTCTGGTTTCTCATCGGCAGGGCTCACCTCCATCGGCTCGGAGGTGTCCTCTGCTTTAGATTCAGAAGAGCCGTCTGTAGCCAGGCTGCCCTCAGCTGACGAACTCTCTGTTGTCACAGAATCAGCAGCACTACCGTTGTTCTCTGAACTCTGAAGGATGTCAGTCATCTCTTCGGCCTTGTGTTCAGGGCTTGCACCATAGGACGACGCTGGGGGTATACTGTCCATGTTCTCCATCTGAGCATCTGGATATGAACCTGCATCGTCACTGGAAGGTCTTGAGTTCTTGCAGTCTTGGTTATTTACATCCATATCCTCCTGAGAACATTCAGACTCTGAGCTGGTTTTGCAAAAGCCTGGCAAGGACTCCCCTGCAGCGGAGCTGGGAATGGGAAAACTGGTGGACGGTACAAGATTTCCTGCAGCCTCTGTTCTGAAGCTTTCTGAAACGGTTTCCACACTCCTCTCTTGTTCTGCCCTACCAGCACTCTCAAGAGGTTTGTCATCATGGTCAAAAACCTGTGCGGTACCCGATTCTGTCTGCTGCACGCTCTCCACACCAGAAACAGCGAGTGTTTCCCTCTGCTGGAAGGTTTCTGTGTTTGCGAGCACTGACGGCTCAGCAGACCCACAAGCTGTAGGTTTTGATGGTTGGTCAGAATCCTTGTTGCTACATTCAGCCTGTTGATCCTCTGTCAGACACTGGACGTCCATCGCAACAGGAGCATCAGAGGAGGAAGTTCTCTGCTCTGCTGATCCTGTTTGAGAGCCACTACACTCTGGAAGCGGCAGGTTTTTACTCTCAGTGTCTTGGTTTAACATCTGTGGTGTTAAACCAACAGGAGTGCTCCCTTCTCTCTCTGTGACTGAATCAGCAACTGAATTCATATACTGCTGATCAATGAGGCTCTCCTCTGTTTCTGCAGAGGCGTCTCTTGTTCTCAGCTCCTCAGTGGGCGGGCTGGGTTTTGGCAGATTTTCAACAGGTTTACCCTCAGTCGATGAGTTGGCATCCTCATCCAGAATAGCTCTGAGGTACGGAGATTCATGTCTGCCGGACAGCAGCGTCCGATTACTTTGCGACACATCCGGAAGACTGTTGCAATCCTTATCATGAACAGACGGCGATCTGGTGGCTTGAATGACGAGGGAAGACTGGAGGAATGCAGATTGGGAGTCTGAGGCTTCCAGGTTCATGTCAGAGTCGTATTCGACATGTCTCGGTGTTAGTGTTGTCGCCTGGCACGAATCCTCTGAGCTAGCAACAGACACCAAGGACACAGACCTGGACATGAGGCCACAGCGTTCACTCTCTGGTCTGGGTGATCTGGTCAGACAGTTTTCCACAGCGGACATGACCTTTGCGCTGATGGAGGGCAGACTCTTTCCATCAAGCGACATTGTTCTGGGGCTGGTGCCGTCCTTCAGGGATTTATCTCTGCTGTTGGCATCAGACGCTTCAGAGCTTTTTGAGCGCATGAGCTCTTTACTCAAACACGGTTCGGTCTTTGTTCTGTCTTTAGGCTTGGACTTCCCTGGATCTGCCAGAGGCCGCTGTTTGAGCCTTTCGCGCTCTTTTTGTTTGATTTTCTCCAGGTGTTTGCGATGCCACTGCTCAATCTCCTGGTCCTTCAGGCTGAGCATGCGCTCAAAGCTGGTCTGCATCAAGTCATCATTCACCAGCCTTTTCTCTTTGGGCTTGGTGTCTCGTGTTGCTAGCGAGGCTTTTGATTTGGCCTTGTCTGAATCTGTCTCGTTTGTTTTAGCCTTGTTGATTTTGACCTGTTGGGAGCGGTCTTTGTGCCGGTCCTTATCCTTGTGTTTATCCGAGTCTCTGTCCCGGTCTCTCCGGTCACGATCCTTGTCTGGTGTTCTCACAACTTCCTCCTTTGATTTGGTAGATAAGGACTTGCTGCTCTCAGACAGATAGCCCTTCTTTTCTTCTAAAAGTAACTTCAGATTGGAGCTTGAGGAAGTCCCATCTTTTATTTTATCTCTCTTTTTCCGGTCACAGTCTTTTTCTTTTGAACGATCAGATTTACAGTGATCTGTGGTCTTCTCCAGAGGTTTTCCTTTCTTATCAGAGATTGTGCGGTCCTTTTCTCTGTGATCCCCAACACTATATTCTCTGTCTTGCTTCTCCCTATCAGACCGTTTGTCAAACTTATCTTTATTTTTTCTGCTGTCCTCATGTTTTTTTGTTGCAGATAAAGATTTCAGTTTTTCATTCTCTTTGTAGTTTTTATCTCCAGGCAAGTGGGAAGAAATGGCTCCTGTCCTTTCTTTTTCCTTCCAACGATCCACTGAATTCTGTGGTTCTGCTTTGTCAGAGTGCTCCATTTTAACCTTTTTTTCCTTGTCAGGATGTCTTTTCTCCATTTTTTCCGTATCTTTCTCCTTTCCTGGGAGCCTCTTGTCAGTTTTCTCGCGTGATCCTTTTTCAGAGGGCTCCAGCTGTTCCTGATCAGCTGTGATCCCGCTTATGGGTTTCTCTTCAGTCTCTTCTTTCAGGCTGTTGCTCTGCAGTGACTCCTCAGGAATCCGCCCTGAGCCATGGCAGTCCACTCTCTCGTCACGCTCACTAGGCTTTGAATCCTTTACCTTCTCCTCTTTACCAGCAGCGTCCTTGCGCTCTTTTTTCACAGCCTTGTCTTTTTCTCGCTCCTCTCTCTGCCTCTTTTCCTTGCTGCTGGAGTGTTTCTCCTTTGCATTTCTCTCATCTTTGACAGGAGAGGATTCAGAGGTCTTCTGTGAGCTATTGTCTTCACCTTCCTTTTTCACTGGCAGAGGTTCATCTGTCTCATCACTTTTGAAAAAATTCTCTTTCCAGAACTCTCTGTCAAACTCCAAATTCCTGTGGCTGTCTTTCCTGGCCTCCTTCTGCCTGTGGCGGCTCCGTTCTGCCTCATATTCCCTCCTGTGTTTGTCTTTCTCCTTATGTTTAAGTTTATGCTTCTTGACTACTTTGCCGTCTAAGTCAGTCTTCCGTAAGGCACCTTCAGCGCTGTCTATGCTGTTTCCTATGCTGCCATCTTTGTAAGGACTCGCATGACCGTCGTCTCCGTCTACACTAGAGTCTTTCTGCTGATGTTTGCTCTTTTCCTTGTGCTTACACCCCTTTGTACTGGAGCCTTCAGTGCTGTAGTCTGCGTCTGTGTAGTGGTTGTATTTGACACCCTCCACCGGACATGAGCTGTCACTGATGGAAATGCACATCTTAGTATTTTCCTGTTTGAGTGGTGTTTGTTTATCTGTCAGGCTGTGGTTCAGCTTTGGAGATTTTATCGATGACAAATGGAAGAGGTGGACGGATGAGTCATCTTTAGGACTGAAAGACATCTTGAAGGAGTCTTCCTCTCGACCTTTTTCTGTGCTCTCGGACACGGTTGCGAGAGAGAGGACCAAGGTTTTGCTGTTCTCTTTCCCATCTTCTTGGTTTTCCTTGTTTTTATTCTGGCTTTTGCTCTTTCTCTTGACCTTGCCCTTTTGCTCAGCATTCTCCTTTTTAGACCTCGTGTCAGCCTTGAGGCTCTCCGAGCTCTGAGAGCAGGTGGGGGAATTTCTTTTCTCTGGAAGGCTCTCCATTTCGTCGCTGGAGGTATCCGAGCTGCAGTGGACACGAGAAGTCTTCTGCTTTTTGGACTTGGAAGAGGAGTCTCCTTTGCCACTCTGCTTTGCTGCCACATGATTCCTATCTTTGTCCTCCTTCTCCCGCTGCCGTAGTTCCCTCCGGAGGATGTGTCTGTCGTTCAGGGCTTTACTGAGGTCCTCCTCCTCTTCCTCGTCCTTGAACTCATACTCATCCAGCCCTGGCACAGACGACGAGGCCTTCGTGGCTGGTTTGCCGTCTGAGTCCTTCTCAGTATCAGAGTCTTCCATGTTGTCATCCACACTGGATGGATTGACAGACGGTGGGTCTTCAGACTCTGCAGAGAAGAGAAGATCAATGTTAAAATTACATTATGAAAGTCAACAAAGCACTTTATACTTTCATACAAACACAAGCAGTCATTGAAGATTGCATGGTACATATAACAAAGTTCAAATTATATTATTACTTTTCTCTTTTGGTGGAAAAAAAAAAAACAGTATATAAAATGTTTAGAATTGCATGTAAAACTGCTAAAACTAAATTTAGTTTCATAAATACAGGTAGAATGAAGCCCAATGTTGAGATTCAATGTTTAAGCCAAATCTGGTCCATCTACAGTGAACACAAATGTACACCTTGCGCTGTGAGGTGCAGTGCACAAGAATATCCAGTAATATTACAGTTAATAAGTGACTTTAAAACGGGAGGTCAGCCAAACACTAGAGCCTTCCCTGCATACCTGAAGAGCTGTCATCTTGGTCAGACAGTGGAACCTCTCCCTTTAATAGCTGTTCCAGCTCCTGAGAGTCTGCCACGTCCACCGGGCGCTCGCCACGCTTGTTGGCCTGGAAGGCATTACCACCATGGCGTAGTAGCAGTTTCACAATCTGTAGAAGGCATAACATGAATTGGAAATCTCAAGACAAACATCAGGTTGTAGATAAACATAACATTGACTGGCAGAAGTAAAACAGTGAAAAACAACAAAAGCACTTAAAAAGACTTAACATCTTTATTTAAAACTAAAACTACTGTCTTTTATAACACCGCAATTCAAACCAATGTTTTTAATACAGTGACTCTCAATATTGTTTCTACACATTACTTAAGATCACTGACTGGCTGCGGCAATATTTTCTAATCTTACACACTTCATAAGTAAGGAGACCATCTGCTGTGGCGGTTTTAAGTCCTACATTACTGTGGCAGGATAAACTTCAAGTAAAGCTCTTACATCCTTATGCCCACTGCTCGAGGCATCGTGGAGTGGCGTGTCATCGTCCAGACCCTGCGTGTTCACCTCTGCACCTGCTGCTATTAAGACCTTTGCCACATCGTAGTAACCGAGATTACAGGCTTCATGAAGAGGAGTCCAACCTGGCGACACAGGAGAGATTTCAGGACTTTCACTCTTTTGTGTCAGTAGGTCACAGTCACAATTTATTGCAAATAGTAACAGCCATTAATCATTTTTTTCCTGTTGGGAGATCAGGCAGGTACATTTACATTACATTTATTCATTTAGCTGATGCTTTTATCCAAAGCAACAATTGCTATACATGTCAGAGGTCGCACGCCTCTGGAGCAACGAGGGGTTAAGTGTCTTGCTCAGGGACACATTGATGAATTGAACCTGGGTCTCTCACACCAAAGGCACAGTCTTATCACCACAGGTAGAGAGATAAAATGTAACTACACAAAAAACACACGACGTGCGCAGAATGTAGTAACATACACACTGATCTGGTCCATTTGTTATCTCATCATGAGATTTCGCCTTTGAATAAGAACCCGTTAGTCAGCATCATGTTATTAATAGCTACGTTACCGGCATGATGAAAGCTGTTAAATGATCATCTCCCAGGGCATCGTACCTGCAAAGTCTTTGACGTTGACGTCAGCTCCCAGGCTAATGAGCTCTTTAACTTGCTTGGCATCTCCCCGGATGGCTGCCATGTGAAGGGGAGTCTCCCCTCGCTCGTTCCTCTTGTTGACCTTGTCCTTCTGTCGAGACGAGGCGCTGCTGGGGACTTTCTTCTGCACGGGGGTCGTTTGTGAGGGGTGACTGGGAGTAGAGTCTGGACAAAGGCAGAGAGAGAAGCATACTTCATTGGTGCCTGAAGCAAAAGCCTGTCACAGGATGAGGTAACTACCTGCATTAATGTGCAAGGTACTGGAAGACTGTGCTTACATGCACCTGGGTGTCTCAGTAGGTATTTATTAAAGGAATGGTTTAACATTTTGGGATACAGCTTATTTGCTTTCTTGAAGATTGATAATATTTACATATCTGTAATTTGAAGCTACGACTAGGAGAGGAAATAAAGGGCAACAGCTAGCCTGGCTCTGTTTAAAACAGGTTAGGTATCAAAATATACTTGGTCCCTCCCCTTACGTTTTTGCACAGATTAACCAAACAAGATTGAACGTTTAGTGAGCTTTAGAAGTGCTTTTAGGTGGATGTTGCGAGCTTCTGACAGCGCCTGTACTTCCACCTGTTTCTTGTCTTTGTGTTAAACTAACCGGCTGCTGAGTCCAACTTCGTATTGAACAAACAGACATGAATCTTCTTATCTAACTCATGAGATAAGCACATAAGCAAATTACCTCGTGTCCCAAAATGTCACTGTTCCTTCAATGAGCAAGGCATTGTGCAACCAGTGACACTCGTTTTACTGGAAACCTGAAAACCTGTGCTTACGTGTGTGTGTTCAGCAGGTATGTAGTAACCGACATGGTCTTACAACTACTCAGAACCTAATATTTACAAAACCTTCTCCATTTACACAATACTGTATAAACAATGTCACTGAGAAAAGTATACAGAACAGCTTTCCTTCCAGTAGAGACATTGCCTTATTCTCCAACAACTTTGAAATATTAGAGAGCATGTTTGTCGAAACTCAAACAGTAAATATACTCTGTGCCATCTTGAGGATGTGGTTAAGGTGACAGGGCAGGCACACAAACCTGGACTGTTGGCAGTCATCTGCATTAGGAGAGCCATCTGTTTGCGCTCTGACAGAGGATACCCAAACAAAAGGTTGGCCTGGGACTTCTTGCCCCCAGCCTCCTTTTTCACCTTCTTCTTGTCTGGTCCATCTTTATCTGCAAGAAAACCAACACAAAATTTAGAGAACAGTCCAATAAAAGTCCTGTTTGATTTTAAGCAGAAATTTCAGTGAGACCGTTTTCCTCCTTCCCTTGTATCTGTTGAGCACGCGGAGAAACAGATGACAAGCATGAGGTTTGAAAAATAGAGGACAAAAAAAGACAGCATTCTCTTAAGCCAGCCAAGTGCAGACGGCACTCCTCAGGCACCCCCGTCTCCGTCGGTTGGTTATAACTAAACACAGACATGCGTGAGCTGTAACAGGGGCAGATGCAAGGCGAAAACACACACACGTGCATGTGTGTATGTGTGTTTACAGCAGCATAGTGGTGCAAAGTGGGTGTCATGACTTGTAGAGGACACGGGGGCTGAGGATCGGGCTGCAGCGATTACCTGCGTATATCCTGCAGGGAGGCACTAATCTCTCTCCCCAGGTCTCACTCGACTGGCCTGGGTCTGAGTCATCTACAGTGCAAAGCAGAGAGGATGGGGAGGGGAGGGGGTGGAAGGGTGGGAAAGCACTGCATTAACGCTCACTCTCTCGCTCCCTCCTCGTCTCACATGTACTAAAATACAGACAGACACAAAGACAGACTCGCACTCCACACACAGATTATGAGTCATGGCAACACAGGAGAGAAGATCCAATCCGAGGTGGTCAGTGGAGTCATTACTTCCGTTATCCCTACAGCTGCTCAACACAGGAGCTGAGAGGCACTAGGGAAAGGCTGCTGGAAGAAAAAGCCGCCCTCCATGCTAGTTTAGCTTTAGAACCTGTGCAACATCAATTATACTCAGTGAAGTCAAAATTGAGGGTTCTCATCCGTTAGAATGATGCAGGACCACACAATGAAAATCATTACCGTTGAGTCCTCTACAGAGGAGATGAAGGCAAATCTCCCGGACCTCAAGCAGTCTGTAAAACGCATTACCATGCTTAATTTTCTGTGATTATGGATGTACATACACTAACCTATTTTTAGCTCTTAAGTCTGATATAAACATAAAATTAAACTAAATGATAGAAGCAGAATAGTCTATTTACACAAGTAAGAGAGGTAAGATTATAACTTCAGGTTCCCAATGTCTCCAATGTGAAGCTCAGCGGTTGAGCATTTTATCTCCTACATCACAACAGTTAGCAGGAAATCCAACAGAGCAGTTATCATCGCAGCATCTTCTTACAACTGCATTGACAATACCAGGTCTTAAAAAGGACAGGGTTGTCATTCTATATTTTTGCATAATTTGTAGTTTTATAAAAAGTGTTAATAATTTACTAAAACAACTGGACACTATAGTGTTTAGCTAACATTACTTAAACAGGAGTAAATAGTGGAGTTGTTCTGGGGGACTATTTCAGCGGTGAATTAAAAACACATTTCCATGCTCTACAAAGTATTTAAAGCAGCAAGATGTTGTATGTGCAACTGACTCAAAATAAACTACAGAGCTAGTCTACATGGTAATGAAGGATTGTGTCACCCAGTGCAACAGTGTGGCTCACGAATGTGTTTTTAATCGTTTCTGAACAACAATGGTGGTCTTTGACGCAGAGGACAAAGCTATAAGAGGCTTTGGCTACACACGTTAATATGAGTTCTTTGTTGGTTTTGGTCATTACATGGGATTTATCAACAATGAGAAAAATATAGAATAACGCCAGCCTTTTCTTTAAACTTAAACAAGACAGCATATTGGGAACTTGAAGCCTAGTTTTATGTCACAGTTGACATACTACATTTAAAATGATTTTACTCCACATGTATGTGATTTAGTTTGCTTTTTTATTGAATCTTATAATATAACTTGGTATATATCAACACAACAGGCCACAACTTCTTCAGCACAATCACATTTGGATCCTATTGCCAAAGAAGTTGAAACCCTTTGACTCAAAAGTCCGTCTAGAAAATTTTCAACACCAGGCCAGCAGGGGGCAGTGTGAGGACATGGCAGCCAGCCAGCAGCATGGCTGTTGAAAGAGGAGCAGGGAGGAGTTGCAACAGTTCTTACCAGTGTCAGAGTCTCGCTCCTCTGTCCTGAGTGGACTGGTAGTGAAGGAGAGCTTGCGCTTCATGGAAGACTTGGCTTTCCCTTCCTTCCCCAGCAATTCACTCCGGTCCAGCTTCGGAGTTTTGGTGAATGGGGACAACTTGTCTTTGCTCTGTCAGAGGCGAGGACATAAAAATGTTTAAGAAATCTGGCAAATCTAGCAAAGGTGTGGCCACATTTGTGACTACTGAGGAGCGTGTGTGTATGAACAATACAGTTTGTAAATAAGCTGAGGCAGACCTATTTAAAAAAAAAAAAACTCAACTAGCTTGACAACAAAAAGGGTCAAGCTTAAAGTGCAGGTAGTATTTCAGAGACAAAAGCTTGATAAAACGTGACACTAACATGTGCAGATGCTTATATCACACGCTGTGTTGTGTCTGTGACATATTGTTTGGGTCATACAGGCAGCAGGTTTTCCTGCATGACTCACTAAAATCTTATTCCCAAGGCAGGGTCTCTGCCAAGCAAAGAATAAAAGATCAGGAGTGACTCGTTTTGTTTACACACAGAAATAAAATTACAGAAGAGAAAAAAAAGGCTATTTTAAGTGGTACTAAGCTTGTTGTAGTGTGAGAATCAAAGATAAATACTAATACACTGACTATTAGATTAATGGCTTCCCTTTGCTCAACACTGCTGAATCAAACAATTCACAAGTTATGCAATGTTGTTGATATACAAAAAAGGAGGAGGAAATAACAGCTAGCGACATCTTGTTTCACTCCCATTGTACACATGCACATCTGCACCATCCTGTACATTCACTATTTGTACATTTTCACATTTATTTGTATTTTTATTGTTTGTTCACTGCTCTACTCTTTGACATGCCGCCATCCCGAATTTCTATCTTATCATGAGGATTTACAAAAAAATAAAACACAAATTGCTACAGCTGAAGTGTAGGTCTAACCATATTAAAAAACTGAGTCAAGACACAATGAAATAAAGGACTCAAACTATACAAACTGAACACGATCTTGTCAATTCACTGAAGCAACTCCCACTCCACACACAAGACAGAAAATGTTATATTTGATCCCTCCTTGCTATATGTTTTTATGGCTGTAACTCTGATACATTTTTTTTTTTTGCATGTGCATGGACAGGATATCTGGATTCTTCAGAAAATGCTAAACTTATGTTAGGAGTGGTGAGGAGAAAAATACTCCAGTGCATCATAGGCCACCAGTCATAGCACCCACTGCGTCAGGCCTAAATATTACACTAGTAATATCTGTATTATGAAAATGTCTTACAGTTCCAGTTACCGGGTTCTTGCACTCTGATCTGCAGACAAAGCTTTTTCAGTACCAGTACTTTAGTGAGCTGCACTTGGTGCAGTAAAATACATTTCTGGAAGAGGGAAAAATGTCTGCAGTGTGGTGCTTCTTTGATCTCAGTGAAGCAATATGCCAGCTGTGCAAAGCTGAAGTGTCTGGCAGTGTTAAAAGCAGAATAGAGTTCACATGAGAAGCACTGCTATCTTAAAAACAAATGCAGACATGAATTGTCTTATTTATGCAGAAAATTATAAATAAGTAGTCTAGTACTGCACTACAGGGACAGGATTTTAAAAACACTCACTGCAGTTTTTCAAACTTACCTACTACATATTCAATTAGGTACCTTGTACTTAAACACATGAGCATCAGTTGATTTCTGATAGGCCACACAGTGAAGCATGAACAAATATTCACTAAGTGGGTTTCAGAATACTAGCTGGCATGATGGTCCCCTCCCATCTAAATTTATTTTGTTAGATTACTGGTGAATGACATCTGATCAAACAACAAGATTAGCATCAATGTCAACATGTACATGTATGGCTGTCAGAGAGCAGTGAACTTTATAGTGGAAATAGGAATAAAGAATGGTGTCGCTTGAAGGTTAGATGTGTTCTCTGACAGCACCCAGATGTGTTTATCTAAAACGCATATCTACAAGCGTTCCAGCGAGCGTGCTAATTTGTGTGTGTTTACATGTAGTAGAGACCTTTATACAAATGTCTGAAGGAAAACTTGTCACCATGACAAAACAAAATGTGACCAGGCGTAAAAATATGCTAAACATATGGTCTCGCAAGGATATTTCAGCACTGAGGAAGTTCTCACCATACTGAGGCATCTAGATAAAGAGTCAGTCTGTTTAGCATTTTGCATCTCGTAGCCCTCCATGACAACAGTGACTGAGCCAATCTTCTAAAATTACCACTGTCTCTGGTAAATAATGCAAGACTTACTCATCGTCACTGCTGACAAATCCCTTCTAAAGCACTCAAAATGCCACAGGTACAAAACAATCTCACCTGAAGGTCTGTTTGGTAGCTGCTCTATGCTACTAAACAGACCTTCAGGTGAGATTGTTTTGTCAAGTTCAAGAATGAATTCTGAACCTCAATTTATGCCAACGCGGACAAGAAGTCCCTAATGTTCTCTGCAACTGAACATCTACAATTTCATGACAACTGGACAAACTCCATCTGCTCATGAACATTATGCTACATGATCGCCATCCCACTAAACGGACTGTGAGGTAAGATTATTTTGTCAACTGCTGGTTTCAAGATTAAGCCTCGACTGTGGATCAAAATTTGTGCTGCATACCTGTCTTGTTTGAATCAGAAATAAGAAGAATTAAAAGAAAACAAGCTAAATATTTCATGAAGCCCTATCGAGTAAAACTTCATTATACTTGTTTAACATGGGAGGGCAAAGTAACAAAATGAATTTGTTCCACAGTGTGGTCTTCAGTGCTATTCTGTGTCTGTGCTTACATACCTTCTTCCCCGCCTGCTTATCCACCATGGCTCCATCTTTGTCGCTCCCAGGTTTGGCCATGGTGTGGCACCTGACTAGCTGCGACAGCTACAACACAGCGGGTTCATCATGCACCTGAAGACAGAAAGCAACGGCAATGACGAGGATTTTACCATTGCCTGTTTACACAAAGTCCAAAGAAACACTACCCTAGTTATCCACTCAGACTGTGATTTGGCAGTGTCACTGGCAAGAACATGAGACATGTTTAAATACAGGTGCAATTAAATGACAATTCTTTACCGAGACTGTTTACAAGCTAGGCTTTCTGCAAACCTCTGCATCACAGAGGAAACAAGAGCTAAGTAAAGAAAAGTCACTTAACCCCAGAGAGTAGTGGAGTGGCAGTGTATGAAAGAGCAAGTGTAACTCAGCTGTGTTTCAGAATGTAGGCTGAGTGAAACTGTAATCTGGGATTTTTATTGAAATTTCCATTGCACTTGATGAGACTGATCTCAGAAATCAGGCAGGAAACAACTACACAAGGGAGCATGAATCACAGCTTTGGGGACTCTTAAAAAGTTCTGAGAGGAAAACATCCCCTCTGCATGGTGTCATTACGGCCTACTCATCAGTATAACCAAGCTTCTCTCTGATGTGGTTTTTGTCAGTGTAGTAACACATGCAGCAGAGTCAACGGGGGCACTGTGGGCGCCTGCAGTGTCTGGAGAAAGCGCAAGATTCAGCTTTACATGCGCATGAAGCCAACACGGCATGTGTCACACTAATCTCGTCACATGAAGACAGCTGTTTTCAGTCACAAGACCCTCTTTCTCAGGTACTTTCAGTTAACTTTCCCTGCTTCTTTTTTCTTTTACACGCTCTTTCACAAACAGCACCACATCTGATTTTACAGAAATGGCTTCTCTTGGCCCTATGAAAGTACCTGCAAACAGTAGTTTATATTAGGAGACCTGAGAGCCACTGATATGTGGTGATGCAGCCTTTTAAAAAGGAATGGGACAGCCCCATTACTCAATATGCATCCAATCACAACTAGAATTTATATAGTAAAACATTTAATGTACCAAGAAAGATCTCGCGTCATTGTTATATTTTTTTAGCACTGCACTTATTCACACAGCAAACAGGACCGGGGTGACCCACCATGCTAAAGAGTACATGACAAATTTTCCTAACAACTGTGAGGCTTTCTTCCAATCAGAAGCTAGTTTCCTCTATCAGGGCTGAGTGCCTAATGGAGTAATTGACTAATCCTTTTGTTTCACCGGTTACAGCTTCTCAAATATGAATGTTGTTTTCTTAGTCTTTCACAAAAAATTAACATTGATATAGCTCACTCATCTACAGGTATAGGCCAGTATACATATTAGGGGTCAAAACTGACAGTCAAAACAAGGGCAGCCACAACTTCCTAATAACAAAGTGTGCTGCTAAACCACTGGAAGGTCTATCAGTAGCAAGCATGCAACTTAATCATTTCTTTTCATGTGATCTGGGTCTTTATGGTTACGGCAGGGACTGGAAAACGATCCTGAGACACACCACTGTATTTTATGTGCTGTATATAACACAGGCAAAGGGTTTGCTATCCTAGCCTCAAAAGCACACAAGTAATGTTGCAAGCAGTCAGTGGACTTAAATGTGGTGCTTAAGATTTGTGAATCAAACATGCCAGTCCTAGAAATAGCACAGTGACACACTAGACTACCATGACAGTACAATGGATCCATACCCATGTACAAAAAAAAAAAAAAAAAAATAATTGATCACAAACATACAACCTCTGTGGCTAAACAAATCACAAAGACTGGAAACCTTCATTAATGAGATTCCATCAAGCTAACAAGAACTTCATGGCTTTCCATACACATCACCTTCACATGGAACAATTATGTGGTGTATCAAGGACTTGTGAAAACACCAAGTTTTACAAGAGCTAAAGCACTCCAAGACAGAAGCAGAACAGAGCGATGGTTCTGCCACTCTTTATGAAAGAACAAGAAACTTTAGTTTGTGTTTGCCTTTTTTTTTTTGTTTTTTTTTATAAAAACCAGCCACGACAGTGAGGCTGGTATAATTTTTTAAACTATAACTGTAGTCACGAAACTTTACAGGTGTGTAGTTGAGATCGAAATTAAGGCAGAGTTCAAAGATTAGTGTGCTCCGAGCAAGGGCATCGGAAGTAGAGGGGTAGGAAGTAGGGAAGGGGCCACCACAACACCTACTACTCCGACCATCATCTCACAGCAGTGATGGTTCATCAGGATACATGAACAGTTTTAGTTTTTTAATTGTAGCTGGACAATAAATATTGTTAATGTTCTTGCCAAACCACTCTTGCCAATAATGACACATTCGACATTTACAACTAACCATGTTTAATGCCGTCCTTCACTTGTATCAAACCAGGGAATATTTCAGCAAAATGCACGTCAAAACTCACATAGGTTAAAAGTTAACCCTGCAACAACAGTTAGGCATTTGATAGGTCTGTCACGATGATTACAATATCGACCTATCATACAATATAGGGACATGACCTTGATCATTATTGCTGCCCTCGATATTGCCCGTTGTGTTAACATGTCTGTTTACATTAGGGCTGCAACGATTAGTTGAAGTCTATTATAAAAAAATCGTAGATGAAATTTCATAGTCAACGCATCATTACAGAGAGGCTGTTTAAGGGAAAGATAGCAATCTTCTTATTAAGAACATTTCTGGTAGCACATTTCAACAACAAGGTAATTCAAAGTGCTTTAACCGCAATGCACTACATGGAATGCTGGGGGCAGTATCGGTTCCACCGTCTACTATGACTGCCTGACTGTAAGACTACTCACAAAGAAGAAGCATTCATGCCAGAGTGGAAAGCAACGGAGAAAGAGGCTAAAAGCAGAACGGTTTTGTTTGTACAAGTTTTGTACGCCATTTCATCACTACAAACACTTTTGAGAGGTTGAGGCGAGAAATCAACTGCGTAGAACTTGAACTAGAGCAGCAACGACAGAGGAAAGGCCACAACTGTAAGATAGTTTCAATGTTCGTACCTCTGTTATTCTGTTGTTATAATCTGAGTAATCTGAGCCGGGAAGGCTTGCATAATGAATAAATCTGGCTAAGTTCACCTGTTTCACCAAATTCACTTCTCTCGTTTTCCTTTGCATCATACACACCAAATTTGGCATTCCAGCTAGTATGATCCCATCACACGTGAGTCTCCATTTACACGTAGTATGTCATAATTTTACTTGAGTTTCAGAATATGGAATTCCTTGTGATCTTTGTAATGAACAATTAATGAAAATCTTACCGAAACAGCAACAAGGAGGTGCAATATTTGTTTGAAAGCAAAACGTGTGTCAAAATACCATTTTAAATTTGCTGTGCTACAGAGATTTGCTGGCCAACACATCATTTTCTACAGACTTATGAAAACACCTTTGTTTGGTACAGATCCCAGCAAAAAATAAAAATCACATTATTTAAATGTTTTTCAATAAAAATTATAATTATGTAAAAGTGGCCATTCCCTTCAATATCGCAAATCATATCACAATTAGATATTTTTCCAAAATCGTTCAGCCCTAGATACACTGTATGTTTGTAAGAGTTAAAATGATCAGTCCATCAATTAATTTGTCAATAAACAAGAAAATACGCAACTATTTTGATCGATGAATTGTTTACATCTTTTTATATAAAGCAAAAACACTAAACGTTATCTGCATCCAGTTTTTTAATTCTGAGGATTTGCTGATTTTCTCAGCTTTATATTAATCTACATTAAATAGCTTTGACTCAAAATATGTGATTTTAAGATGTCATCTGGGGCTCTTTATTTACCAAACAATTAAGAGAAAAATAATCAGCCAATTAATCTGTAATGAAAATAAGTTTGTTGAGCCCTAGTGTTTTCATGTAATTTTATTTTGTGTGACTAATTATGCAATTAATCATCATTATCTTTTTTGCGACAGCACGGGCACATCCAAACAGCTACACATGCCTTTTGCTTTTCCAGACAGAATCCAGTTGTACTTGTTTTCAGCACTAAATTACCATGAATAAGACGACCAGACTGCTCAAAAGGAATCCAACATTTAGTTTCTAAAGATGCATTTAAGACCTTTGCTGATCCTTAGTAACAGCACTGTGTTGACAGGTATCATTTTTTCAACACACAGCCCTGCTGCTCAGCTGAGGCCAGCTAGAGGCCCATCATTAGTCAGCAGATAGCCAGTATGCAGCAGCACCGTCATTCACCCGGCTGAAAGGGAGAATTGAGCAGCCCACAGTGAACACGTTGGTGTAAAGAGGCTAGTGTAGCAGGGGTATTAAAGCCGTATGGACAGACCGGGACCAGGCCAGAAAACAAACGCTGACAGGACTCCAATCTGGCCCAGAGATGAGGCGAGGAGGGTGTGACTATAATTACAGAGGTATTTGGGCACTCGCCAGTTTGGCATTCGCTGCATTTCATGAGCAGCTCAGGGCTGCATAAGCCCCTGCAAGCTCTGCCATTAACCTTGGGCTGTTTCAAGTCTAGATCAAACCTGGCCTTGAGGACTAAAGTTGAGATTAGTTTGACATGGGATCCCATACAGTGAAAACACTGATAGCAACAGTTTCATAACCCGCTTAGATCCAATGAAACAGACTATCAAACTGTAAAATCACAACTGCATACGGGTGAGAAATGTACTACAGAGAGAAGTGACACCAGAGAGTGGCTGGTTCCTCTGCCACAACATCAGCGATATGGTAAATAATTCAGCAACCAAGTAGAAGACACTGAACAAAATAGTAGTGCGCCAACTGATTATTTTCATTATTGATTCATCTGCCAATTATTATTTCAACTAATACAATAAAAATTCTGTCATTAAAATGTCAGAAAATTATTTACAATTAAATTTAAAAAAATAAACTGGGAAAAGCAGCAAATTACTATTGAAGGAGGGTTTAAAAAACTGAATGAAACAATTCTTAAAATAGTGCAGAAACATTTTCTGTCAATTGATCGATCAATACTAAATCCCACATTTCTTAGTTCCACATTCTCAATTGCAATGATTTTCTGCTTTTCCTTTTCTTATGTGATATTTAAATCTTTGGGTTTTATACTGATGGTTGGACAAAACAAGACATATAAAAAAGATGTCACAGTGGGCTTTTCCGATTTTTGGAGGCCAAAATACTCTGGAACAAGGCTGACAGATTAAATCAATATTTAAAATAATTACTTAACTAATAGACTAATCATTCCAGCTCTGAAATATCCTTCTGTCCAGGTCAGTGAAATCACGAATTTTTCAAATTCTAAATATCCACCTGCACTGACTGAACTAAGTCAGTAAAATCCCAACTTAAGTGTGCTGGCTCCACCGCCATGCTTCTGAGAAACAGATGTCTCTGTATTTATTTATAACCTGGTGCTCCTGCACTTTAACTCCACTGGTTCCTGAATAACAATAACAACATTTCCCTGTAGTGCTGGAGCACGCTGGCCCCCACAGCAGAGCGGCTGCCTCAGCGTGTATCCATGCGCGAGTGTCACGGTTTGGGGGTCTGTGGAGTTGGTGCGGAGATGTGTGCTGGGGGGGTTGGGGGGGGGGGGGGGGGGGGGTGAAGAGTGTGGTGGTGTAGCTGGGATAGATGAAGAGCACACACAGTATGGTAACTTGATCCCCGGACTGCAAGATGGGACGGGGATGGAAGAGGGCTAAGAATAGCACTGAGACTGACACACAGCGCAAAGTACGCCACCTCCAACAGCAGCAGCAACATAACTCCACTACAGCTTCCAGGGTACTGTCTGCTGTGAGCACGCACCCCCCCCCCCCCCCACACACACACACACCCCCCCACACCCCACCCCTCCCCCAACCCCCATGTGGAAAATAAATATGATTTTCCCCCTGGTCTCCCATGTGGCTGCACTCAAGACTGCAAACACAAAGGATGCTACTGGAAAATAAGCTCTGAATGCATTACTGTGTTGAAAATGTAACACACTGGTAGAAATAAAAGCAAGTGGATTATTAGTAAGAATATTTGAAATCAACATTAAAGCTAGTCAGTTTTTCCTTCAATATAAGGCGGGCAAATCCTGTAACACACTCAAGGAGACGCACTACGCTTGCTGCGACAGTAAACAGCCGGTCACGTGGTTGTGGTTCTCTATGCTGTCAGGCTAAATGATGGGGGAGGTCTCTCTCAGCTGCACATCCACTCCACACTTTGTCTCCTCCTCCGACTCCCTAATGAGTAGCAGGACAAAGCCAGATGCAAAGGCCTGATTACTGAGACTACAGGAGAGGAGCAGAAGAGGCAACAAAACCCAGCAAAGAGGCAGCCATCCTCAACATGATCACACACAGAACAACATGTTTTTTCTCTTTCACAAATTTATGTGCCTGCAATATATAAATACCCCTAGATATGTCTGGTCCAATTATTTGCTCTTGACAAAACAAAATAGGAAAATCCTACTCTTTAACATGTATAATCCAATTGATTGTTAAAATGATGGACATTTGATGAATTGCATTTTTTAAATGAATGAATTATTCATTAAATGTATTCATCATGTAAAAATACAAAAATATCTGCTAGGGGAGTTTAATTTATAGAGACATAAGAATAAACAATGGGTTTGTAGCTGTCATATTACAACATTTTAAACATTAAAAGATCCGTTAACATGTTTTTATTGATGCATTGAATATTGAAAGTAGCAAAAGATTTATTTCATAAAATACTAAATTCATTACTGATGAAAAAAATAGCTAATGCAATAACCCTGTAGTAATATGTAAACCAGGCTAGTTGTTGGTGTGGTGTTACACTGTACATAGCATAGGCCCATATAAAATGCTAAATCAGCACAAGCGCACAATACCCCAAACAAACAAAATTACTTAGTTAAATATACAATAAAAATAAACACACCTAAGCCATAACTCTTTGTGTTATTTAGTCGCATCCATACAGTCCTTCTGCCTCAACTGTCCACCAAATTCAAAAGCATAAAATTTCATGCACAAAATGTGCAGCTTTCCTTGTCCCGTCACTGGATCGAGGGAACAGAAGGCATATTTCAACACAGACAAACGAACAGAAAGTGACACTGGATGCCTCAAGGCGTCCGTTCACCTCTTGCTACCCTAACCCCCAGACAGACGAAACACGCCTCTTACAACCAGAGTGTCTGGCCTTCGGTCCAGTAGTTGTTCAGTTGCATAAATGTGCCAGCCATGCTCTTGGTAAGAGGTGGAGAGCACTGGTTTAACCTCTCCCACATGGAAAAGCGTGGGATACCATTGCCAATAGTGGTGAGTAAATGTCTGAACAGGCACAAGTCAATTGCTGCCAACATTTCAAAGAAGCTGATAAATGTTATCAAACCGAGCCAGCCACCCTCACCAATTAAGATTTTGTTATTTGTGGTCAAAATTAAAACAATTCTGATGTGAACCAATGTAGACCAAATAGTTAATTTTCTGTCCAATATACAGTCCATCAAGCATAATCTCCCAATTTAACTAAGAACAAATCATTATTTCAGCAAAATCATTAGTTTGGCAAAAATACTTGACACCAAATTTTCTGACTTAATTCATAATAATCCCAGCATTAAGCTGTTGTAAGACCACGACATAATGTACTTTGTGTCCCAAATGTGTATTCTTATGTAAGGTTGAGTGCTGAACTGTTTCACAGCCTTATCCATCATTTAAAAGCTTCCATAAAAACAGGAATAGCCCTAAATTTACAAGGGAGAGACTCAGGGCATGGCTTGCACACAAATCAAAAGCTTCATAAAATAGCCTAATGTTTGTATGCGAGAAGCATAAATAGGGTTAACTTTACTGGCAGCAGAATAAGGCTCAGCCCACTGAAACACGCCCATTAAATTGGTCCAAGAGAGCCTGAAAGCCTTAAGAAGCCTACCGCCACTGCTCTGAATGTAGGTTAATGATCAGATACCCAAGCAGCAGACAAGAACAATGAAGCCTTTGCTGCTGATTATGGGTTAAAAAGGGAAGGGAGAGGGAATGGGGGAGGGATTAGAGCAAAGGTTAGGACCTAGGCAGCATCAAGTTCACATGACTCAACCAAACACTGGGAAACTGGTGTTCAACTGTCAGGAAATACAATCAAAAGCAGAAATTCAACAGTAAAAATGGTGATTGAAAACCTTGAATAATATTTACAATGGTATTTACAAATTTCATTAGTTGTGGAAAGCAAAACTGTTATGCATATGGTAGTGAAAAAGTTTAATTTCTTAAAGACTGGTCATTTTTCACTTCATGGGCTAACAAGAACATGAGCAAATAAAATTATGTATTATTTCAGATATTTTGTGCCTAGAAAAAGAAACTGCTTTGTCATAGTTGTCCCTGAAACCACATACATGGCTATTAAAAAAACAAACAAACAAAAAAATATATAAACACATCCCTAACGAGGTGTCAAAATCCCATCCACTGGGATGCATATGAGCAACTAGCAGGCCACGGTCTGAAAAATAAACCATGAAGGAAATGCTGTGTCAGTTTTCATTATGACATTCAAGACATGACTCCAGCTACACCTGCCACATCCTATTAGGCTTGATGGATGTCGATTCCATCACAGACTCGACACATGGCTGCCCGAGTTGTGCCAAAACCACAGCTTTGCAGTGCAGGAGTAAGAACTCAGTGAGGCCAGCGTGTCAGACTGGGGAGGAATAAACCCCCTTGAGCAAATTAAGTCTTTGATCAGCATGCAGCATGAAGATTAGTAGCAGTTTCATTTCAGCCTATTCACGTCACACATTTGGTTATTTAAGATGGTGCAGATAAGCATATTGTTTACAGAACACACTCGCAGGGTTGCCACTATCACATTATTGTGCACATTAACATGCATTCTTGTTGCACAAAGGTTCACTGACTGTTCCAATAAAACAGTATGTATATTTCTAGGGAAGAAAACAAAAGGAAACCATTTTAACCAGCCAAAATCATTTAGAAAGAAATAAAACGGGCATGATTTCTTACCGCATAGCTTTGAAAATTTAATGAAAGTAATACATTTTTGTATAAGGTTCCAACTAATAATTATTTCATTAATTAATGAATCTGCTGCTTGATTTACTGATCAGTTGGAGGGGAGGATAACAATTTTACAGAGACCATGGAGACATCTTCAATTTGCTTGTTTTGACCAACAGTCCAAATGTCAAAAGGTAATCAACTTACAATAACAGAAGACTAAGAAATGGAGATGCACTGATTGATCGCCTGGTGACTGCTTTTCAGCCTGATTGGCCAGGGAATGGTGACCAGGACCGATCACTTTAACATGTTCGATTCTTTGCCGGTCATTTACAAGCATGCTGTGCTGTCCACGTCATGCACACGGAGACAAAGACAGTAACAGACTATTGTCTCACACACACACACACACACAAAATCATGTTGTCGGCGTGGAAGTTCTTCACTGTAGTGAAGACAACGCTCGCAATTTTTAATAACCAAGTCCAAAATAAGGCATGTTTCCCCACACAGACTTTACTTGAGCAGACCACCCAGGTACATCATCGGTCGCCACAGTGGGCTATATTTGATGACCCATTTTAGCATTTTGCAGAGAAACAAAAATAGACGTTCTTCGGTATTACGTTAGAAGTCAAGGACACAGTGGATATTTTACATGCACAGACCAGGTAAAGCAACAGTGAAAACACTAGAGATGTACGATAATTATCGATCCGGTATATCTGCAGATATTGGGCCTATTGTTATTATTGTAATCATATGAGAAAATGAAATTTTGGCTGATGATTTAGCCAATCAAACAATGCTGTAACATGTACCGCTGCTGTACGTGGGTGCAGGCAGCTAGAGCCAAACAAACATGCCATCGATGGTTTGGATGTTTTTCCAATGTTTAAGAAGAAGACCGCTCTATTGCAATATGGCACCAGTCCGTCCTCCTCCCCCTCTCTCTGCAGGTTACAATGTGCCAAGTTTTAAGCTACATGAAAAACAAGCTGACCAGTTAGACTACAGACAGCTTTCAATTTAGCTGGTTTGTACATCTGGCTAATTGCCAAGCTAATGTTAGCTGTGCATATATAAAAACAGAGGATGAGAGACCGTGGAGAGTGCAGATTAAAATAACACTTTCTACATGTTTGTGCTCGTTTAACAGATGTATTAAAGTGTTGTCTTTTTTTCTCGCGATGGTTTTATTACATGTACTTACAGTAACGACCGCCACTGTTGTAAACTCGAGTAGATTGGAGCTAACGTTACCTTCACTTCACCGTCTCCACCGCGGCCGTTATCTCTGTTGGCAGTGGTGTGTGTGTCTGTGTGTGTGGCCGCATGTGTGTGCGTGTCGGCTCCTCCACACACATCAGCAGGCAGAGACTGCAGCCAGGCAATAAACAGTTCATCCCCGGGCATACTGCGTTTCAGTGCCCATCAGTAAATAACATCAGGTTTTTTTATTCATCGCGTTTCAGTCAGGAGGAAGATTGTATTGTATTTAAGCACTTCCAACATCTCATCTAAAAGAATACATTTTACACGCTGAGGAGATGCTGGAGCAGCGTGAACAGCTGACAATAGATATTAGCTCAGCTACAGCCACAGCAGCAGATGTGATCCCCTGCATCAGCTGAATTTTTTAAGCCTCATTTGTTATGCTAGGATGTCCTAAGGACTGAGGCGTTAGGTCTGGACAACACCTACTTTTATTTTGTGCCACAGACAGATCACTGTTACAGTGTTGTTTGCATCTCAGAAAATATAGGGAGCTTGGTTGTTACAGTTTTATATAAAAATAAAATGTGGCAGTGGCATATAATCCTCTTCCACGTGAAATAATGTACTTATTTTTCAGGGGTGAATGTCTATGTCTACATTTGTAAAATGATAACTTTTTGTAGAACCAAAATGTTATTTGTCTTGTTTAATATCCGTTTCTACAACAAATGAGTAATAGGGTATAAGTTGTAAAGGAGAGACTTGGTGTTCACTTCAGTGAGAAAAAAAAATTATTGTGTGAGAGATACACCTCTTAGTGCCAATGTCATTCAGTACCACGTTGGTTTCGACAGGCATCATCACGCAGCAGCTCACCAACTGAAAATGGAATCGTGGGTGAATAAATCCAAAACACGAGTTTTTGTTTTTTTGCCGACTTGGTAGAACACACTGCTGACAAATAGTCAGAGCAGACAGATACAGGGAGAGACAAGTGTAGATGTGTGTATCCGTGGCAGAAGGAAAAAGCAAGGTGAGCAGACTAAAGTAGATTGGGAGTAAATATTAAAACAGGGTGGAAAATTAAGTAAAAGTTATTTAATAGACAATGTATATGCTGGTGCTAATGGGGATCCTAAGAAAGAAAGAATTTTAAAGATAAACTACCCACAGCAATAAATAAATCATTTGCAGCAACCATTTCCAGCTATACTAACATTTTAGAGAGAGTATTTCTATAGTCAGCACTGCATCAGAAGCAGCATATTCAGTCATATCAATATTTCTTTATTGATTTGGATTCTCAAGTATTATATTTAAAACGCTAGGCTGTGGGGCTAAAGGTGAACTGTGCATTCACACCAAAAGCAAAGCGAGGGTTTGGGGCGGTGTGATTACATACAAAGTTGATGCACAGGCATGGAGATACGCAATTTTTCTTAGGCGGTGTGGAGGGGCGCTGCTGGCAACGAGAAGGGCAAGAAACAGCTAGTCTCGCATTTTTACACTCAAGGGCACAATTAACAAATACCATTTCAGATACAGGAGTAAACTACTGCTTTATTGTGATTTCAGATGATGTGTGCGTCGTGTGTTGCTGTGTGCGTCGTGTGTTGCTGAGGTGGCTGATACTAGCATAAACAACTCTTTCCCATTATACCAACCCTGTTCTAAATGAATGACTCTAAATAAATCTACATGCTCAAAAACAATTTTAAACCGTCATTAGTCAAGAAATAAATACGTACGTAGTAAATACTGGCAGCACTGGGGGGCTTTTACTGTGAAGCAGCTCAAATTGTCTCTAGCAGCTAACCCCATTTACAGTTGCTCTGAATCGAGATTTGGTTATTTTTAGTGCATTTTTGTCAGCAGAGGAGAAGAGGCCAGAAACAGAGGTATGGTCTTATCTGGAAATGAGAAAACGTCAGATCAGTTGTGAAACTATTACTCCTACGTTACGCACCAACGCATCTAGTAACTGCTGATGCACAAAGGCACACTACTGAATGACACCAGTTTATGTTTCACCATCATATTAAAACTTATCAAACAAACATACATCACCTAAAGGTGTTGTCATCTTTTTAAACTGCTGTTTAGCACCGCAATGACAGCATAAAATATGGTTTAAGAATATTTTCAAGCTAGCTGAGATCTATCACCATTACCCACAGTAGGGAATCATTCAGGGCAGGACAATAAAACAATGATAATTATCACAATATAATTTCTCCATAACAATATAACAAGTGTTCAATTCATTTCTGACTTAATTTATTTGCATCTCAAACGAAGTAGCGCTTCATTTTTCTATTAAGATATTTATTTTGTTGAGAATTCTACACAACTATTTGTTGAAAAGATTTAATTATAATTGTTTTGAATGTTCTACCTCAGATTTGTGGTTCTGCCTCACTGTTTGGCAAGTGTTTGTTCTGATCATAAAGAATAGTTTAAAGCCACAATTAACCATCTGATTTCTACAACTTTCACTCCTGAGCAAAAATCAGCCTTTAAACTTGAACTCTAAATGTTTTCTAAGAAATACTTTAAATAATACTTCAAAGATGACAAGTTCTACTTTCATTATATTCAACATCAGTCATGCTGTGCACATTTTAACCTAACACAGAACTGGAATAGTCTAATTGCACATACTTGCATTCCTGTAAACTGTATAGCAATGTGAACTAGTTCCCCCTGAAAACACTGTAAACAAACATGTTCAACACACTCTTTGATTTCGAAACTGCCTTGTGTATTAACTATGCTATATAAATAGGCTGAATGCTGATAGATAGATATAAAACGGCATAGAGAATCTGGTTGATTTCCATAATAAAACACCCTTTGCAGACTCCCACTCATGTCAACAATAACAAGAGAGTTAAAACAGACAAAAAAGAAAAAAATTCTACTATGTAGTCTTAACCATGGTAGAAGCACAAAAATCAAGGACAACTGAACAAATAAGCAAAATCTGAACAAGTCAGCAAAATCAGATGGGCAAAACGCTCTTATTCTGAAATGCTCCATGTAGATATGAAACATTAGCCTGCAGAGAGCGGGAAGGGATCGTAGAGAGGGATGTTATCCGTAGTTGAAGCACACAAAATGACTAATTAACAACAAGTTAACAACGTGTAGGCTCAAGGCTCTGCTGCTTAAACACTTATAATTAACCTACATTTTAATCGCCGTCTTCACGATTAGCTAATCGTGTTTTTTCAAAACACAATTTTTGATTTGAAAACAATTAATCCTTCATCAATGCTCGCCAAGCGGCTAGTCTGACACGCCCTCAGAAACACCGGCAGAAAAATAGGCAGTCAATGGACATTGTTACTGTGTTACAAGTTGTTACTGTGATGTAGAGACAGTGCTCAGTTAAAACTTAATGGATGAAAGATACATTTGTTACAAATCAATAGCTCACCACTCTGAAACTCTTGCTCCAGTCGATGTTGCTAAGCTTGTAAGGGGAACACGTACTGCTGAACCAAAGCCGTGCTTTCACAACCCACCCTACTCTGCTTCTGTTTGGCTAGTAGTCCTTAACTAGGAACTGCGCATGTGCAACTCCCAACAAAGATCTTGTAGAGGCAAGATGTATCACTCCATAGCTAAAACGAAGCGTTCAACACACAGGGTGAAAAGAGGAGCTGCAGCAATGTGCAATATCAACTCGTGTGGTTCGTTTTTTGTGTTTTAAAACCAAAATGGAATAACAAAGCAGCTGCGTTTTGTTCTATCTATGACCGGTGTTGTATCCCTGCTGGTTTTCAAACTAACTGGCTACTGTACACGTGCGCCTGTTGTTTGCAACAGCTGTACTCTGCGTCAGGCTTCATCTAACCAGAGATAATGATCACCAACCGTCCGCAGCGCACCAGGTCGCTCCCACGACCTCCTCTCTCTCGCCCTGTACACTCCAGCGCCCCGCTTCCCAACCGGTAGACCTAATATGCATTGTGTTGCCAGTGGAACCGGCGCACTGGACAGTCAGTGTTCATTCCCCCTGGCTGGATGAAGTTCGATGCTCCTGTTTTACACATAGCTTAATCCGTGTCCTTAGTGCAGCTGAAGGCTCTTATGAAACTTGATTCTTCCATCTCACGAAGAAAATAAAGGTCAGGTGGAAACCGTGTAGAGGATGAACGAAAATTACCCGAACCTTTTAATCCATGTATGATTCGTTAATATACAGCTTGCCGATTTAACAGTTCATGTTTGCTGTGTGCTATCACTGAATTAATTTGAGAAATCTTAAAAACCGGAGGATTCTCAGGCAACTTCTGAGTCGTTCAGTTCCTGTCCCAGTTGCTAGTGAGTTACAAACTGAACTGTTGAGCCTCCTGTTTTATCAACTAAAAACCCACTTATGTTGATGTTCAAGCTCATCTTAATTACATTTAATCAGGCACCGCCATCGCCCAAGTGTATCTGCTGCAGGTTTATTAAGTAGAACACACAAAGCTACACTAATCTGACACATTTAAAACAAAATTATATACTATATTTTTCCATTTTGTTTTTAAAACAGAAAAACAAAAACCGATGTCTGTTTTTTTTCTGTTTCGGTTTTGTTTTGAAACAGATTAGTATGACAAAAATATGGTAAACCGTGTAAACCTGTTCTGGTACAACCCCTAAATAAGATTTTGAACCTAAAAATCTGCATATAACCTCTTTAACTTTCATGAAAGCAGTAATGTAGTTGTAGATGTGGTTATGCCGTTTTTAGCTCTGGTTTAAACATAGGTTAACAAGCACAGACATGTATAGTACTGAAGCAGCATGCAAAGTAAACCATAGTACTGTCAGTGATTAGCCAGATTCAGAAAAAAAAAAGTTTGAGGTCAGAGAAATACTATGTTTAATTCCACAAACAAAAGGTAGATGCAACAAATCCAACCCTAAGACATTCACAGCAATTGTCCTGTGACTGAAATGCTCACTTAACTATTACGCAGCAGGAGGGTCCTTGGCCCTCAGAAAGCATGGTCACTGTGAGAGCCAGAGTAAACAGGATATGACTGCTTTCTTAGGCATCAGTTAAGTGAAGGCAGCCAAGCAATGAAGAATGAAAACCACACACCCATTATCAAATTGTCTTTTTCCCTCCTAAACTATCAACACATACTTTTATTTCTCACTCCTCATTCATAAAAAGGAAACTGTAAGGGGTCATTAATGATTAAAAACCCAGAGCGCTGTAATATTACAACCCAGCCTGTCCTTCCTCCTCATTTCTGCGCTGTCATTCTGTATTCTCCTGTAGGAAGGTCACAGGTTCTCAAATTATCAGTCTTTAAAAAGCACATGGTGGATTATCAAGGCAACATCAACGAGATACTGCACTCAACGTACCAAACAAAAACAACGCACTGCACACATTCAGCTGCTGGCAAAGGCTAACACGTTGTGTAATCAGGAGGCTCCACCCTCTTCACACAAAGATACACACACAAGCACAAACGCACCCTTGCTGAGCCTCTTGAAGACGCAGATACTCGATACTCGGCTGATGGAGCCAACTGCAGATGGGCACAGGCCTGGCACCTCTGACTGAACAGCAATAGTGCTTTCATAGTCTTGTTTGAACTGCAACACAATAAATGTGGTCTACAGCTGGAAGTGAAAGTGATACAGAACAGAATTTTAAGCTGCCTAACATAGAGGAAACGGATCTTTTTTTTTTTGTGCCTTTGGCTCTCTGTGGCATTTTTCTTTTCATTTATAACAACCTTTCCACATGTTGCTCTACCATCAACATGACCAAGTTAGAAGGATTCCTAGACAAACACCTGAATTATGATCTACACAGGCCACAATAATCACCAACTGTAATTTGTATCATGGAGGGAGAATTGGTCTTGCTGAGGGGTAAGAAGAGTCAAACAAAAACTCTGACCAGTTAGGGGGGTTTCCCTAAATACTGCGCTGGTGTGATCACTCAAAACAAAAAAGAGGAACTGCACAGAATCCTGTAGTATTCTGTAAAAGGTCAATACTTTATAGCTGTTTTATAATCAGAATTCATTATAGGCCAAACATCTCACAGCCAGCTAGGCTTAGCTCCATGTGTCTATAGTACAAAAAGGGCCCCACCTTTAGTAGTCCTCTTATGGTTCACATGAAACAGAGACCAAACATTCAGTGAACTGAGGCTCGAACTGGTGGAATTTTGTTTGTCCACCATTACAGACCTTGAGATCTGCATTTATACCCCACCTCAACCTCACTGTGAAGGTCACTTTCGTACCCTGCCACCTCTTTGCCTTTTCTTAAATTACCTAATAAATCAGTCTGTTATGGTACGCAACAAAGTATAAAGGTGTTAAAACGGATGTCATGTAGGACACAAAAGCAAATAAAGAAATGGCAACACATGTTATGTCCTATCCATGCTGAAAAAACCCATTGCATAAAAAACTCCATCCTGATGAAAAAGATATTCCTCCCCTACACTAGGGCATACTGTATGACCTTACATAATTGTTCCTGCTTTACAGTACACCTTGGTCAATACCCTATTCTCTGGCTAAGAGGCTGATGGTATGTCTGGAAAGGCTATAGTAGCCATGGTATGGTTTCCCAGTTACATATACAGTAGGTTCTTTCTGTGCCAGTGTTTAACAAGCAAGGAAATCTGGAAAAGGTTCAAAGGTTATCTAGCAAATTTGTCATTTCAGGTTGACTGGACATCAGGTTGTAAAGAGGTTGTGTTAATGGTATACTTGCACCTCCTAAGGTTGTATTTCTTTACATGTGTCTGCATTGCTTTTTCACGCCCTCTCTGCTTGTACGAACATTTGCATGAACTGCACGTGTAAAATTTATGTGAGTGCAGTCCCTCCCTCATACGATATTTATGATCTGGCAGAAATGTAAGGAAAATCTGATTTTTGTGCATCCAGACTCGTCACTCAATGCATCCGGGTAAGATCAGAGGATGAATGTTGGCACGGGATGTTGCCAAGATAGACTGAGAAAATAATATTGACCAAATCTACTCACTAGCTGAGTGTTATAATGTTCTTCAGACTAGCACCACAGCAGGAGTGCAATAAACAATTTTTCATCAGTATTTACATTTTAATGAATTCACTAGGCTGATAATTTTACTATTATACAATATACTATTATGTCGAGAACACAAATAAAATGCTCTTAAAATTAAGTAGTCTAAATAGCAGGCAAACTATTCATGTAGAAAAGAAACTAACTCAGTTTGACTAAGACAACTTGACCCCTATTAGCTGTTACACTGCAGAATGGCATGCCAGGTACAGCTCACTCTCCGCCACTACAGTACATTCAACAACAGATATAGAAAAAGGCCACCGAATTTGACATTATGCGTCGCTATACTCAAACTTTTCAAGAATCAGCGATGTAACTTTCATAACGAAGGCTTTTTTCCCTGGAATTAGCCTCGTTCCAAATAGCTAGCTGTTAACAATAACAGCATCTTGTTGATAATTTCACGTTTGCTATTAAGTTGAATGCTATTTTTGCTTTAAATGGCCACCATCACCATTCAATAGCCCTGACTCTGCTGAGTCTAGGAATATAAGACTCAAAAAACAAAGGCTAAAGATCAGAAAAAAAAGATGTAATGCAGGTTTTACTTTTCAAAACATTTCTGACACAAAAAGCAAAAGACACTGGTGTCAGTCAGTTTACTGAGATGGGGTTCAACTCCCTCCATTGTCCTGCTTTATTTTTTGTGGTTGGACTAAGTTTAGAGTTTACATATGAAATTCATGCCAATCTACTAAATTGCTACAGAAACAGGGCTTTACTTCCTGACAAAAACTTCTTACGTTGCGCCAATAGTAAGAAAAAGTATAAATAATATGTAAATTTTAGCTGCGAACAGAGGAAAGTCTGCTAGCCGACTAATTTATGCAGTGTAAAATGCCATAAGCTTAAGCTAACAACAGTGAATCCCGCTCTGATATCTCATGAGAGGAGAGTAGGGCTGGGCGGTATAATGGAGGTACACCGATATAATTTCAAAAGAGATATAAAATTAGACAATACCGTCTATACCGATATAGTTTGATGTGGAGTTATTTAATATGTTTCTGTAAAGTCCTGCCAGCGTTTGCTCCTCTCTCTCTCCCTTACCGTGCAGCCCCGTCCCTCCCTCTGTGTCTGCGAGTAGCCGATTACTCACAAACTCTCTAACAACATGGAGGGAGAGACAGTGCTGGTCAACGCTGAACACCTGGCTTGTAAAAAGAAAAAAAACCCCAACAGTTCAGTCAACGTTTCCCCACACATACACTTTACTTCGGCGGTCCACTGTAGCATTTTTCACAGAAACACAGTGATTACGTTACCAGTCGCAATATTTTACAAGAGCAGCCCAGGTAAAACGACAGTCAACACACCAGTCAAATGTCACTCGTTAGCTACCACGTTGGCTACATCGTCAACACGCCTCCTCCACATGCAGCTCAGCTGCTGCTGTGAATGGAATCGTGGGTGGAAAAGTCCAGTAGACAAGTCTGGGTTTTTTCCGGCAACATAGCCTACTGCTGATGGAGAAAGTTATTGGAGCAGATATACAGGGAGAGACGGAAAGAAGCGGGGCAAGCTGACGTGTTTGCAGCAGAGGTATGTTAGGTCTACGAGTGTGAAGAGAACTGAAGGAGGCAGATTCAATAAGTGAATGACACTTAAATAAGGTGGAGAATGAAGTATAATTAAAACGGTGAAATAAGAAACAAGCTAAGTTACTACAAATAGGAAAAACATTGCCGCTAAAACCACCCCACCGTAGCAGAAAATACTGATAAATATTTTATACCGGAATTCTGCCCAACAGTACCAGGATATGAGTTTTTGGTCCATACTCGCCAGCCCTAGAGGAGAGTTGCTGAAGGAAGACGACGGTGGAAATACAAGTCAAAGTTGGAGGAGTTTGTTGTGTACATCTCCCTCATTTCCTGCAATAACTCGCCTTTCACAAGATTTCAGAGTGAGAATTGTCCTTGAGCACGACTTCTGTTTCTTGTTAAAACAGGGAGTCACACGTAGAGATCTATCCATTCCTTTACACCTGGCATTGAAATGCGTTTGGGTGATCGGATTGCCATCGGATAGCACAACCACCCCTGGAGGTGGTCAGGGAAGCATTGTGATCAAAACCGAACACATGTGTAAATGCAAATCCACATACAACTACTTGGGCAGAAATACATACTGGTCGCAGTCTTCCGCAAATAAAAACGTTTGATGGCGCATACAGGCAGTGTGTCCATACAGTGTTGTGCATGAATGCACTTAAACGGAGACATTAATTGAACGTGCTTGTATTTCTAAAGATGGGTGAACTGAATGTATCCATTTGTGAATATGATCTAACACACAGTTGAGTTCAACTTAATAAAACCTACTAAAATAAAGGAGTACAAATTATGAAAAAGGTAGTGCAAGGAAATAATGCCAGGCCGGAACTTTCACTTTCATTCAGGCTGAGCTATAATATTGGCACACTGCTTAAAATAGGAAAACATGAGCGTATAATCCATGGAGGAAAACAAATCACTGTGGAAAGCGAGCACAGAAAGTTATTATACAGCCTATAGTTATAAAGCAATATAAAGCACTAAACACAAAGATGTGGCGTTTGGTTGTTTGAGGGCAATCGGATCTCAATGTGGACACTGGAGACACATTAATACCAGGTAAATGTAATGTTGTTAAAATCATTATCTAGATACAATCTGGATACGGGAATCATTTTTACGCAATGTGTAAAGGGGTCTAACTCAATATAATTGGATATAGGCTAAGTTGTTACATTAGTTAATGTAATAACAGTAATTAGTCAATGCAGTAACACGCTGTTTGATTTGTCTTTTATGTATTTTGTTTTGGTTGTTGGCGATATATATGCTCCTTTGCTGATGGGAGTTGTGAACATGCAAGTGGCTGTGTTTTGATTTTATCATCTCATAATTTTTTTTAAAAGGGTTGCAACAGTATAGATTTGGACATCTCCCATCTTGGTGTTACTCCACGTACTCTGAATGCAGTGTGCCTGCTTTCTCCAGTGAACATCACCACCTCAAGCCACAGTGTTGTGGTATGACGCGTATAAAATCTGGGGCTTATGCATAGACAGTGAATGGGGCATTAACTACAGTGAGGCCATAAAATGTTCGCGTGAGCTTTTGCACCTACATGACGCTTTATGCAACTATGTCATGGCAGATGTATTGATCAGGACTAAAGAAGCGCATTGTCGAGTGTGAAGTTGTTTGGATGAGAGGTTTTAGAGAAAGCTGCATGCAGCAATACCGCAGGCCGAGCATTCGGCCCGTTCCTTGGTGTGATAAAATGTGCAAAGGCATTGTGGGTAAGCAACAAAAACAAATCTAACGTCTAAGGGAAAGAAGGATGGGTAATAGTGAAAGAAAAAGCACTGGAGGAGCAACAATAACAAGATCAAAATGAGTCAGTCGAGGAAGTCCTGCTAGAATAGAGGAGAAAATCAACTTATTGAACGCCAATTCAGATTTTTTTTTTCTTCCTTCTGTTGTGGGAATCTGTTGGACTTCAGAGACAGCTTATGAAAGTTACTGTCATCAGTCAAAGTCAACCAATCTTTGGCCAACAATTGGCTGCTGTCAAATTCACCCTACATGTGGTGTGCATGGAGATTTAACGGTGGCATTAGTCAATTGGCCATGACAGCCAAAGGCACATAATTGAAAGCAATGTTTATGTGGAATATGCAGGATCAAATGGCACTGCTTGTTGCTATGTTACTTAAAAAAATACAATATGATAAAGTTTTAAGGCCATTAAAACTGCCAGAAAGCTAGCTGTTGGAGTTTCAGGGTTATTTTTTTTGTCCTTAATGACAAAAAAGTGACAGCCTCCAAATGAACTGGACAAGACTTCAATGTATTGGGCACAGCCTCCATCTGGCTGTAGGTGAGCTATATATAGAGTAGGTAGGGCTGGGCGATATGGCCAAAAATGTTATCACAATAAAAACATTTCATATCATTCGATAGATAATTATCACGATAAATGTCAACATTATTTCCTTCAAGTTTAAAGGCTGATTTTTGCTCCTGAATGAAAATTGAAGAAACCAGATGGTTAACTGTCAGAACGTGATAAACACTTGATGCCAAACAGTGGATCACTTCATAAATCTGAGGTCAAAACAATTATGATAAAATCTTTTTTCCAACAAAGTTAATAGTTTTTCCAGTCCCTTTTCCTCAACAAACTATATTAATAGAAAAATTAAGTGCTAATTTGTTCATGGTTGGAATTAATTCAAACATTTACTGACGATATATTGTTATTGAGGAAAATTATATTGCGATAATTGTCATTATTGTTTTATTGCCCAGCCCTAAGGTTTGTTCCGATTGGATTGCCTATCGACTGTTGAAGGGATTTTCAGCGATTGGTTTTTCCATGCGCAAATTTTAAAGCCGATTTTAACTAACTATCAGAACTAAGGTGACATAAAAACAGTCTCTAGAATCTGCACCACACTGCAGTGTTTCCCATTCATTGATTTATTTATGGCAACACGACACAATATCAATGTTGACATAGGCTACTATTTAATATGGAGCTTCACGGATCTCTCTCTCTCTAAAACTAACTGAGAAGTTCATCTATCTATAATCTTAAGACAACTCTGTCAATGTCGGAGACCCACTTTCAAATCAAGCATGTAAGGAGCCTAGCTAATAAGGATAGCTATGTTAACGTTAGAATACAGCTGGGTTGGCAAGGTTGACACGCTGTGCGTAGTTGTCAAACACCTATTTACTGGTGAAGATTGAACCGTCAGAGAGCACGACATTTCAGACTGACTGCAGAAAATAAAAGGACACACCTCCGCCTCAATAACACACCAAAGAGGTACTGCAGTACTTATAACGGAGTATCCATTAAGCATATGGTGATATATTGCAATGCAATGATTCTCACTCGACAGCCATTACTTTTCAGCCAAATAACCATCTGAGGCATCCTCAGTAGCCAAGTACACTCGCAGGATCTTTATCCATTCTCATGGACCTGCAGTTGGGTATTGAGATATCAGCACAAACCACTCATGGACCGGACACTAAAAGAATACTTAAAAAAATAAAATAAAATAAAAAACATGCTTGACAAAGTGAATCTGATTACATTGACATACTAACAACAAAAAAAAAACTTGCAACAAACTAACAACATGGAGGGAGAGACAGCAACATTGTTTATTGTAGTACCTACAAAAAAAAGGTACCAATACATGAAATTTTAGCTAACCTGTTAAAAACTCATTAAATAACTACTTTATTAAATTACAACTTTCACCATAACATATATTAAATGCCAGCCGGACATTGTTAACCTATTGATACAAACACAAATTGAAGTTTTGCTCTACTCAAATTATCATAACTGCAGTTAAATTTAAAATGATCAAATTAACAAGATTAATTCAATAACAATTTTGTGCACCCGTGCATTTCCTGGTCATCAAGGACTAAATCATAAGTCCTGTGCTTTAGATAAGTCATGTTGAAATTTGGTGTGTCAAGACTGAAAGCATGTGGGTTGTCATTCAATCCTCAGTATAGTACCAAAGGTAACTGTATCGATTAGTTCCTCCTCTCTGGTTTAAGGTGTGAGAATGAGTGAAATGACTAACTGTAGTCCCTCAGTCTTCCATGGTACTTGGACAACACTGCTTTAGAGCTTTTTTAAATGAGTAATGTTAAACGGTGTGAGAATATGCAGTAACTAGTTAAGACTAAAAACACAGAATGATGCCACAAACCCAATCGCCACATCATGCACAGGGTGAATTTAACAATTGCAAATTGCCACATATTCAGTGGTTTTGACTTTCAATTCCCACAAACCAATTGGCAATTTTCTTTTGGAAGTATCTAGAAGATCTTTTGTATTCATACATCCCCTGTGACTGGTCAAATGTTAATTTTACATAAATTCTAATATAGTGTCCAGGATGAGCATGGTTTAAGATTTTTTACTGTTTTTGTGGATATAAGATAAATACTAAACATAACAAGCTTGTTCTCATGAGATCCAAGTTAATGAAATAATAATTTAGTGATCATGGCATGGTTTCCTATGCATTGTTAACATAAGCCTTTTATTCTTGAACTGTTTTGTGATCAGAAGAACAGAAAGGCAAACTGCTCCCTTGTGATCACAAAACAATTGTGATTGTATGATCACATAACAATTACTTTGTAAATAGAAGAAGACATCAAAAATTGTTACTTCTGCCTTTCATTTTCCAGACTATACTAGCATGGTCTTACATTTTAGGCTTTTTCTGTCGTTGCATTTCACAAGACATTAGAAATATTTAATATCTGACAAACGCCATTGTATTTAGAATCCTATGTGAATTAAGTGTTTATACTATTTGAATAATCTACAATTTGTTGTTTTAAATCTTTATATTGTGATGTGTTCATATTTATGTCAAATCTATTATAACACCATGGCGAAAATATTTCCCTCCCCTCCCAATATTAATAGTACATGAATGTATGTATGAGGTGAATAGCATTTAAAGCTTCGTTTAAATGTGTATGAAAGGTGTCTCTATGGAATAGATCTTTAAGTTTAGGCATTTTAAATTTATGGTTGACGTTTTGTTGGTTCAAAGCAGTCGTCGCACGGCCAGCCATCTAAAACAGGCTGCTTTTGTATCAGGCAACACACCCCCAAGATGTCACAGTCACTGGCTGGGAGGCGCAAGCTCCTTGTTATTCAAGCTATGCTAGTTCCTTGTATGAATTGGCAAATCAAAACTATATTTTGCACTAGATTTGATTGATACTACTTCTATAACTGTGCTGGGTGTAAATAAACGAAGTCGTTGGCTGCTCATTGCAGACAACACCACCCACCCCACGGTAACGTTGCTCGTGCTTGCCTTCAATGCAAAGCCAGCAGTATGTTGTTGAGCGCTAAAATGTTCAACTTGCCTAAGGTTAGTAAACATAACGAGCTCAGCTATCATTAACGTTATGCCCTGAAATGCGCCTCACACATAAATATGTCGTGTAATGTCACTCCGTGGCCAACACAACGACTACTCGAGTTCGTGTTTTAATGACAATATTCAACACGAGAGCACAGCACAGCCTGAGACAAAAGCCCACTGCAGCCCCTTCACTGCCCTCATAGCGTCCCCCCTCCCCAGCGCTTAATCTAGCTAAGTTAGCTAGCAAGCTCGTTTCCAGCCCTACACAGCCTCACTGGCTGCCTGACTCGGGCTAACCCAGCTCTCTCAGTTTCGCCCCGACATTTTCCTACCGCCTTTCTGTACTCTCGCTTCAAAAGGTAGCGAGTTATTAAACGCAGATACTGGTGAGATTTCAGTTCAGTACTCAATGTGTGTAACGCACGTGGCACACAACTATACCAAGCCCACGCAGACACACAACATTTCATTTTCGCACGCAGTTTACTTTACGTTAGCTTAACGTTAGCCCGCTCGCTGTACAACTTAGCCAGATGGCTAACGTTAACTACGTTTTTTACCCCTTAATATCCTAGGCAATTAACCTTGTTTTGCACTCACCTTTTCACTGGGTTACGCGTTCCCACCGACTCATTCAGGTCCAGCTATATGTGAATATTGCGCAATATAAACAGTTATTTCCTAAATATTGGACGTTAACCGTACCCTACGGCTGTGTGACGTTCATCGCTGGTTTTGAAAACATCCCAGCCGTTCGTCGCCTCTCGGAGAAAAGCCCAGCAAAACATGCAAGCGTCGTTCTCATTGGTGGTGAGGAGTCATGTGACTGCTTGAGCTTCACCAGGCTTATAAGGTCTCCGTCTGCTGGAGAGACTGAGATGGGTATGTCTCAAACGATTTAGTTCTTGTTTTATCGATGATGTGAGTAAATGCGCACTTTTAATGTTAAGCGTGTTCTCTGCGCTTTTTGACTTTGTCAGCTAGTGGCGTGTAAAACATATGTTTAAGCCTATATTAGCATGTGAATTTGGACTGAAAGGGATGGACAGGGAAAACGGGCACTTGACGTCATCTTTTCCGCTGCTGTGTTGCGGGCAGTGGGAACTTTCTCGAAGATCACGGTTGAGAATAACTGTCAAATGGCAGCTCCTTTCTTTCTTGTGAGCACGGTTACATAGCTTGGCAACAACTTCATTAATACGGTGGTCACTTTAATTCGCCATTTTAGCCCGCCAACGCGTTGAATCGGTCCAATTTGAATTGGTTGCGCAGTGACATTTGCATCATGGTGTATATTGCGCGCATGCGCATCATGAGGCATAATATTCTAGTTGCAGAGCTCCAAAGTCGCAAGAGGAAAGCTGAGTGGGGGAGGGGCACCGGCTAGACACGGTAACGCCACCGGGGCGTGATGGAAATGACAGTAGTACCAGCAGTAGTTGTATGAAGGAGGCTGGGGCAAGAAAATGTATAATAGCTTGACTGAATTAAATTTAAAGATGTATAATTTACGTAAATATTAATTTAAGATGGCTATAATACGATTTTAAATGAGTCAAAGTGCTCATTCAAGATATTTGTAGTTACATTGTGATTACCAAGAAAGGTTACTTTTGCCAGTTGTAGCTTCCAATTAATGTTATCCATGTTTGTAGTAAGTGATGTGAGTTGTAGATGTCTTCATTCAAAATCAAGCCTAGTTGAAACACAAATTTAAGATATTCACTGAAACATTACTTTATTTCTTTTTCAATATACAATGATAGTCAAAATGGCCTAATTGCAGAAAGCTGTAATATAAATTCAATCAATTCTGACTACAAATATGTATTTGGATGTTGTTTTTTGTGAATTATTTCTGTCTTGGGGGATTGATTGTTATGGAAACATTTCATGTGCCACAATTGCACAAGATAAATGCGAATTACTCTTGGACAATGGAAACTGTGACATAAGCTTATTTTCTTTTACAGCACAGCATCATGTGGTAAAGATAGGTGAAACATAATAGCATTTTCTCTAAAACTGTATGTTACAGAATATAGGTGTTGTTCATTTGTCAGCTACAACAGTCCAGAGCAGAAAAAAGCCTTACTTAACTGCAATACATATTTAAGATCAGGGAAAGACATGTCAGAATATTAATTCTGGTTTCCAGAAGATATACTAATATAAGAGCTATTTTTAAGTCTATATATAGATATATCAAGTTCTGTTGTCATGTGTGCCTAATAGATGCTGTAGTTTTTGTCACAGGCTAAATTCAAAATGTATAATCTGTAATCTGCGTAGATCTGTTTTCAGTTATTACCTTTCCATTGTTCAAATCATGTAAGTGACACACTGACACCTAGAGCATAGGTACATGGACAGTTTATTTACACAATATGTTTGAGTTAAACATAATATCAGCTTCAGGGACAAGTTGCTTTTGAAAATGGTGGCTTTTAATGTCTACAGGTCTGCTCTTACACCGAAGCCTGGTCCTTTAGGAGGCTCTGTTAGAGAAGTCAATCCACCTGCAGGCTCACAGGAGAAACGCCCACTCCTGAAGAAAAAGAAAAGCAAAGTATGTCTTACAAGTACAATCAGTGTACGTACAATGTTTTAGTCAATTCTAGAAACAGAAAAATGTTATAACTAATTAATGATGGTATTCCATATGTACCTGGGCCCAGGTGCTGGGACTTTGCCTGCTTTAAGTTCATCAATAATGTCCTCAATGTCCTTAGGTGTGAGGTCCTCCTGGAAATCAGAAAGCAGAATAGTACCCTTGTTTTCATTGCTAGTGGTCTTGTGCTGGATAATTAAAAAGGTCTTAACAGTTTCAACCTGTATGAGCACCTTCTCATGCCTATTAATTTCAACCCTAAAGACAGAATGGGGAAGGTTAGGAGGTAATACTCAAATAATACTTTTGCAATATTACAAGAAGCTTATAATTATAGCTGATTCTAAAAAAGCAATCATTTTCAGACATATGAAAGCAGGTTTTACGAAGCTGGTCAAAATGATCAGACTTCCTGAATTTCAAATTTTATTTAATATTCAAAATTTCAAAACAGTGTGTCAGTGATGAAAGGACATGCACAATAAGGCCTAGTCCACACGTACAAGTAGTTTTTTCTCCTTCATTTAAAAAAAAAAATCTGTCTACATGACACAAAAACACACTATCAAGCGCTGTCAACAGCATGCCAAGCAACCAGGCAGCGATATGACCCTAACCATAAAGCCACATTGGCCAATCAGAGCCTAATAAAATAAACAAAGCAGACAGTGGCGTACAATCTGACATCAAACACAGCAGATAACAGCGTGCACTCTGACGTCGCAAGGCAAAAACTCTTCACCCTGGCAGGGGTTTTCAAAAGTTGTTAGTTTCAGTGACCTGATACTGTGTTTCTGTGTGGACGAACGGCCAAACTGCATAGGAAAAGTCACAGTTTTGAAAATACCCATGTTTGTGTAGGCAGGGCCTAATTCTGCCCTTTGACGCTTGTAGCTTCGAAAACTGAATCAGGTCTAATAATAGTCAGTATGTTCCCTAATGTTTTTTTTTTTTGGTTGTGCCTGTAAAAATTTATTATATAGTATTAATGGTCTAAATGTCAACAAATGCTCTGACACCAAAATGAAAAAATCCAATATCTGTGGCTTAATTGCAGGACTGTGATAAGCACGGCCTATCAGCACGGACGTAAATGGGTTTTCAGGGAGTGGGTTTGGAGGGAGGCTTGCACAGATGGGGTGGGATTTTTTCAGTTGGATACTTTCAAAGTCTAGCCATCTCTTGCTAGTTCTCCAACGTTGCCTAACCTAGCTTTAAGTAATGATATGGTTTTTCTTACAGTCACTACAACCTGACATGTGCGCGGTTACAAAAATATTTATAGACAAAGACTGCATGCATTTGCTAATTATCCGCATAAAATGCTAAACTCAGTACTACCTGTACTGTCTGTGGTAACACACTCTGATTGCAACTCAGCTATTTGAGGTGCTACAGAAAATTCCTACTTTCTCAGTCATATTTACTTTAAATGGGTCATTCACTTCACGTGCTCAGCTTGCAATGATTAAATTCCCCATGGCAAATGAGTGCAGATACAGTTTCAGATATTGTTAACCACAAATCCAAAAGGCGAGCTTTTCATGTCACATCTGGCTCATAAAGTTAATATTTTGCCCAACTGAGGTCATGGACAAGACTATGTTGTTATTCCAGCCATATTGTTAATTTAAGATTGATTATTTTTCTGTCCCGGCTTCCATTTCCTCCATTCATTTGTTGCAAGCTTTATATATGCAGACTTTACCACACCTTCATAGGCTTCCAATGAGGGGGGAAAAAAAGGTAGCACTCCTGAAATAGGACATTCTTTGCAAAACTAATTTTGGGGTTTTAACCTAATTTTGATAATTTTGTTATAATGTTCAGTAAGGAAACCATCTGCAGAGTAGTCAAGCGCTCACATAATAGTTGTCATTGATCTGGACCATTGGAGCATTCACACAGGCACCCAGGCATTCCACTTCTATTAGCGTGAACATCTTGTCTGGAGTAGTCTCTCCAGCCTTGATACCTGTGGAAAAACAAATGAAGACATGCTTTACATTTAGCTAATCTCCTCTGACAAGCTGCGGATTATGTTACTGGAACAGCACACATTTTTACCTCAAGCAGTGCTACCTGACGATAGACAGCCGTAACACTATATGTAAGTCACAACAAGAAGTATAACATCACTATTTGGCTCGTATAAAGACCAAGCAAATATGAGGGCGCTCCATTAAATGCCACACAGACTGAAATAGGTTAGCGGTTGTCTGGCTTGGTTTCAGTCTTGTATGTGTTATTGTTTGCTGCTACAGGCTCACTGTCGTTTGAATTGCAGAGACAAATGTATATTTACATGTTTGTTCCTCCCAATCTGTTTATCTCAAATACACACAATAAAAAGATTGTTTTCATCTGCAGTTTTATCTCTTTATTGGTATCCTGTCTTAAAACAGAATCTGACTCTTACCCAGTTTGTTTTGGATGGCCTCCAGGATGCTGTCTGAGTTGCAGAGCATGCAGGGTGTTGTTGTGCAGATCTGAATGAAGTATTTTCCCACAGGCTGACGCAGGAACATCGTATAGAATGTCGCTACTTCATACACTCTCATTGGAGGGATTTCTAGCACTTCTGCGACCTGAATGAAAACAATTACAAACATTTAATGTGGTTTTCTTAAGGGGCTTTCACACCTACCTCGTTTGGTCTGGACTTTCGGACTTTTCAGTTTGGTCCGAACCAAAATTGCAGGTGTGAAACCTCCCACGGACCGGAACAAACAGACGAAGTTTGGTCAGACGAAAAGATGTTTTCTCGGTCCGGATCAAACTGAACCATGGTTCGGTTCATTTCTGGTGTGAAAGCATTTTTTTGATGGTTCGGACTTTCAGACTATTTACAGGAAGTTTGGCGGTTGCACAGAGTTGCACAATTATACAGACAGACAGGCACTATAGAAGCACACTGCCACATACATCTTTGGTTTCTCCTGAAACGGAGGTGCAGAAGGATTGCTTGCTGTTTTCTCCTCCTTTCCTGTCAGCAACGATATAATGTTCGCACAACGAGGACGTTTAATTGCAAATTTGAACGAGCCTATAGTTGGTGCTCCAGGTAGTAATGCCATAATAATAATATAGTGTCAAATATGCATACCGTATGTTAATTTTTTATTCATTCATTCTTGTCAAAGATACCCGCTGGATTGTTTAATAAACCAATCGATGTCAAATACAGGGAAACGCAGCCCACATACGACAGGACGTAAGTCTGTCATGTAAAGTCCTTTAGTGCAGTCGCAGAATTGCAGTGTGAAACCAAACCAAAACTAACTGAATGTATGAAAACATGAACTTTGGTTTGGACCTTGGTGCGGACTTTCAGGTGTGCAAGCACCCTTATGTGACAAGTAAGATGTTGGACAACATTTTAATGAAGGACCATACACTGCCTTTTTTCCCTTAAAGGTTAAGAAAACTAATTCCAGAAGAATCACCGTGCCTTGTTCATGGCGGAGATGGGGAGCCATCCATGTTGCCTCTGGGCTACATCCAACACTGGGATGGTGGCTGACTGCTTGTGCCCAACAGGGTACATTGAAATGATGGCCTCAATCCTCTACAAGGGGAAAAGACATTTTGCCATGAAAGTGGAGTTGCTCAGAATAAGAATCATTGCATTCCTATTTTGTACTTCAACAAGTAGAACAATTTAACAATGCTCACACAAAAGCATTACCAGCACAGATATTTACATGCCCTTATCCTGTATTTTGATTGACATTGGCTTTAAAAAGTAATATGAAGTTGAATTAATCAAAATAAATTGTCTGGCTGAAACTAATCAAACAGAGACTGGCTTAAAAAGGGGGTAAGACTTCCACACCATTTATTTTAACAATTAGTAACAGAATAAGATTAAGAGAGGCATGTCTAAAAAGCTTAACTTGCTTGCCTGCATTTGTATTACTGATTTATGCATATTGAAAATACAGGTTGGAAAACTTTGAGATATTAATATTGGTTTCATAAAAATAGTAAAAAAAAAAACATCAGTGCATCCTCTACATGTACGGCAGAATACAGACGTCAACCTTACCTTTTTGTTCTCCTCTGTGAACTCAAAAGGAGTATCAGGGTTGTTATCTGGGGTATCTCTGTGCTAAAACAGAAAGACCACAGTGTTAAAGGACAGTTAACATTGTTTTCACCAAAAAGTATAATTATCCTGTCATCTTTGAATAACATTTATTAGCTGAGTTATATTAAATTGTGTTTATAAGCCATCAAAAATGTGAAGTTGCTATTAAGGGTGAATTTTTCCTCCACAACTACCACTTTCCTGCGAGTAAAGTCTTATGAGCAGTATCTAATTGTATCTAATAAAATATGAATAACCTATCATGTAAGCATGTAAGCCCAGAGGGGGGAAACAGGTGTTTCCACGAGACCACAGAAAAGACTAAAAACTGATAGCAATTATTTCAGCTTCTGTACACACTGCCCCCTTGTGAGCAGCAAATATCCTTTGTGCAATTAAGAAAGAGAAGCACTTTAAATTTAATGGTGTTTGAAGTTAAAGATGTCTAAAACAACTTCCCTGATATAAGAGGAGTGGTTCAAAGACAATTCATCCAGACTTAATCTTCAATTTCAATCTCCAATCTCAAACCAAAAACATCTTTACCGTCAAGGGACAATGAAACCATGGCATGTTTCCATTACATGAGAATATCGCCTGTGATGTTTTTGTTGCAAAGCTTGGCTCTAATAGGCTCTAAAGGCTAATCCCAGGATAAATTAAGAGCGCATGGAAAACTAATTCCTTTGAGATTTCGCAAAAATATTGTGAGTTGTGCATTTACCCTCTTTACACATTAGTTTTTTGCCTAATTAATTTTGAAGCAAATACAAATAATATGACCTTCTGTAAGTCACAGGTTTGACATAAAGTGATCGTGTACAGGTCAGTAATAAGGACAATTCAATCATATAGATTCTGACAATATTGCATATTATTAGGAATGTTATGAGCACCACAAAGAAACCCTGATTTCTGTGCTACCTGGTAGCTCAGCGCATTCACTGCTTTCCCATGTAAAAGTAGTCCCTAATTTAAAAGGTAGAATTAAATCTACCTAACAAAATTGAAAACCATAAATATTCTGGCCCCATTAAACACTGAGGCCATTTTGCTCATAGATTGAGATGAAGCACATGAACAGTTTAACAATCAATTCTTGCAATAATTCACAATAACCCCCTAAAGGTGCCCATTCATTGTAACCCACTAGGTCCAGTTCAGCACTTAAATCTAATTGTGAGGGGTTCAACAGACATTTAACAAGCCTGACTACACAGCACTGGTGGCTCCTCTCTATCCAACTTCTACTGCACATTTCTTGACTTTGGCAAAGAAAGTAACTCACCACAAAGATGCCACCAGCTCCAGCGCGCGCAGCAGACCGGTGCAGACTCCTGACCTGCCTGGCCTGCAAGTGCAGAGAGGGAGAAGACAGATAAGAAGTCTGGTAGTATGTGAATTAATAACTGAACTTCCTGAGAGAGAGACTTATGTGTGTTGCTTCAGACAAGAAGATGCATGAAAAGGATGGTAAATGGAGTTCAAAAGGAAAATAAAAACTGGTGACAATGTTTGTCCTTCATTTTCCATAATCAGGCAAAATTCTTAGTGCTAGAGACAGAATAATTAACATTCCCTAAATTTTAATAATACAATTTGCAGGTCAGTTAGCAAGATACAAATCTGACTTCTCTGTTTTTTATTCAAGAGGCTTAAACCACCACAACATGGGATACCCTCAGAGAAACATAGCTTGAGCAATACTTTGTATTGGCCTCAAAACGTATACATTCCTAAATAAATTATACTCTCAATTTACACATTTCAGGGATATAAATACATATACTTATGCATGAATAGATTAGTATTAGTTTGATACATTCTTGGTGTTTTTATTTGCATCTTTATATGGCAGTCACTACTAGAAATATATAGGACAATCATAAAGGCTATTACAGGTCTGTTAACCACCTTGATCTTACTTAATAACGGCAATGATTTGCCACGATACCAGCACACAAACAGACACCGCTCTCTATAACATCAAATGAGTTACGTGTTTAAAACTTTCAGTTGTGCTAACCACAAAAAAACTAATAATCAATGTTATACAAACGGGCATATCCAAGTTATTCTAACACGCAATTGCTTAAGTTATGTCCAGAGGAAGTTTGCGTTTGCAGTGCTGATTTTGTCAAAGATCACCTTGTGGACGTTTGACAGCAGCTAAATCGGCTAGCATGCTAATGTTACCCAACGTTAGCTAGTTAGCTTAGAGGCCTCCACTGCTTGCCCTTGTGAGGAGTCATATCATCTCCTCTCCAAATTATCGAAAAGAGCATTTCAGTCTTTACTCAGAACTATAAAGAATATCACAGCCATACCGTCTGCGATACTGCAGAGCGAATGGCTGCAGACAAAAACATCTTGGGGATCGACGTTTGGTCCCGGTGCGTTAGCAAATGGACGAGACTGCAGCTGCCGACATCAACACAAGCGTTTTCACGCTCGATTAAGAGGGTCTGACGTGCGACGCTACGTCACTCAGGTCGCGACGCAACTGAATCGATCCCAGATTGAAATTTGAGCTCAAAAATTAAAAAAAATGCCAACAGCCATTTGGACATTTCCTCTGAGCCAAGTTATGTAACCTGAATGGTTGTACATGCTGCATGTTTACTAGCGTCACTTCTTGCGATTTATTTTTCAAAGATTGAAGCATTGAATGTTAGTTTTAGTCTAGTTCTGTCAGTGAAATGACATTTTCTAATTTATTCAGAAAATCTGACAGACTAAAACTAGGTAATAGAAAAGAAAGTTGTTTAAGTGGCACAATGTGACATATGTAAGCTGAGTCAAAGAACAGAAGTCGAACAGGGGTTACATTTTTATATGACACAAATAACTCACTTATATTTTCGGTATCGTGCAAGTTAAATAAAGATGAACCTATAAAATTGGAGCATTTAGTGACAGTTCCTTGAGGATCAGGGGGTTCGTTTACTGACTGTCAGTGAACAAAATGTCCTTTCCTCTCTCTCTTTCTTTGTTATTCAGACCCTCCCTGTCAAACGAAATCTCCATGTGCCTGCCTGAATCCCTAGCATTCATCCTGCTACACACCTCCTCCTCCCCCTCCTCCTACTTGCTTGGAAAATAATGCCATAGACAGGCCAGGGAGGGCTGATCCAATGAAAAAGTGGGAGTGCCGCACCATGTGAGCCGATTGGCCGCCCTGGCTCTAAGCAGACTGGTAGAGAGTCTGCAGCTCAGGGATTATTGGTGGGTCTTATGCATGCTGGATTGTGTTGCTTCTGTACTGGAGGCCTTATAGTGTTCTTACCTTACCCAGGAGGATACAGACAGATCAGCAGTGACTCCAGATTAACCCATTTTCTGACCCTCAGATGCTATAGGCCCATCTACATCTGTTCCACAATGGTTGTTCCTGAATCTCATGACAAAATGTACTACCCTCCTGATGACATAAAGAGGGATGCTCATGTGCCTGATTTTAACGCCTATCTGGCACTGTACAGGAAGTCTCTTGAGAATCCAGAAGGTAGGTCAAATGCATCTTCTTCTTTTTTTGTGCAGTACTTGCAGTGTTTGCTTGCATCTCACCTCCGTCTGAACCTGCATGCACACAGTATCTCTTTGTGTTTATCTGCTCTGTCTGCAGCCCGGGACACTGACATAAAGTATCACTTTGTTTCAGCTTTCTGGAAATCGACTGCAGATGAGTTCTTTTGGAAGGAACCAGGAACAGGACCGCTGATGCAGTACAACTTTGATGTGACAAAAGGGAACATTTATGTCAAATGCATGGAAGGGGCCAAAACCAACATGTGCTATAACGTCCTGGACAGGCTTGTGAAGGAGAAGAATCTTGGTGAAAAGGTTGCCTATTACTGGTAAGCTACAACCTCTGTCTGAGATGAATGACAGCTTTGATGGGAAGTACTGCCTGGAGTTATGTCAGTTATTCCAGTCAAAAGCAACTGTTGTGTCCCCTGTGCCGACTCCAGTGCACCAAAGCAAACCTCAGCTAGTACAACACAGTGTCATTGCTTCAGTGTTTCAATCCTCTTAATCAACAGAGCACATTTAACAGGATTTGCTGCAAAATCTTCGCAAATGTCATCTGATTTGGGTAAAACACATTTTCCAGTCTAGAAACAGCAGAAGGTAAAAACCCTGTAAGACTCATAAAAAATCATTTTTGGTGTTTTATTACAGTAAGAGCCTAATGGATCGTTTTCAGTTGCTATATTTTGGATGTAAGCTCATACATCTTCTTACGGAACTTCTTCAAGCTGCTGACTTCCACAAAACTCCTTAAACTACTTTTTAACTTACGGTAACTTGCTGCTTACAGTAAAGCCCCACACCCTAAACGCATGATCATAAAGGCTCTACTTTTGTTGTTCTGACTTTACATTATGGTACATATTTACTCTGTCAACTGAAGAAGCTTAGCAAACAAGAAATTGGTCCAGCACAGCAGGGGTTCAATGGAACTGGGCACAGTGGAGACCAGCCATCACCATCATTAACACTGTTTACACTACATCAAAACACTTACATAATATATCTGCTCAAATGTTTGCACATAATATGAGAAGAATATAGTCTGCCAGCTGTTTTATTACTATGTAATCGAGCAGTGACTAGATGGTGTGGTTTGACCTGTTAAACACCTACATGACTTTAGCTCACACCTTGTCCAAACAGCATTTGCAAATCTCAAAAGGTAGGACACCTCAAAACACATTTAGGAGTCAAATGTGTGTCCTTTTATTTGACTTTGCTTGGTAATGCCTCTAGCCTTTGCATTTATTTTTATTAGGGTCTACTAGATAACACACATACCATTAGATCAATAGATGTTTGCATTTCAAAAGCAGAAAAGTTAAGCTTCAAGAATTAAAAAAATAAACCATTTGGTTTGAATTGTCAGGATTAAATTTACATGGGAAATTAAGAAGGGTCTCAATGCTCAGTGATGACAGGGGTCCCGTGGCTGAAGTGTCACTCTTTGAATAAATACTGTTTTTAACTAAAAGCATACCCATTGTCCATAAGTTTTTCTTTTGCCTTTCAAGTGCTTGTAAGAAATGGTTTCAGCTTCAAGAAAGCTCCGCAACATATTTTCTGTCTCAGTGGGTAAGTGATAGTAGTAAAAAGATAAACATACTGTATCACGGTATTGAATCTTAAGGACCAATTAGAGCGTTAGAGTAGTCGCCATTTGATTTTCCTCAATAACAATATGATAAATATTCAATAAATGTTTGATTTAATTCATTTGAATCACAAACGAATCAGCACTTAATTTTTCTATTAAGATATTTTATTTTGTTGAGGAAAAGCGACTGAAAAAAGATTTAATTAAATTTTCCTCGTGCATATTTGTTGAAAAAATATTTTATCAAAATTGTTTTGAATGTGTGTACCTCAGATTTATTAAGTCTTCCACTGTTTGGCATAAAATGTGATTTGACATTTATTGTGATAATTGATATATATATCGAATGATATGAACTTTCTTTGCTCGATAACATTTTTGGCCATGTCGCCCGGCCCTACCTTAGAGGTAATTTATCAGCTGCTTCTAAAACAGTAGAATACATTTCATAACAAGACAGAATGCAGAAAAAAGTCTAAAGGCTTTGACAAAAATTTTGTGTATTCTCATCTTTGACTGAGAAGGGGAGTCCAGTCTGAGAAAATATCTGCACAATTTAAAAAAATTATTTGACAGATTATGGAGAGATCTGAGAACTGGAGTAATGTACTCAGCTTTCTTTGTTAGATCTTAAGCAGCTGTATTTTGAATGAGCGATAGTTGTCAAAGAGCTTTTTCAGAAAGAGAAAATCCTATTACAGCATTTCAGCCTACCAGAAATAAAGGTGAGGATTAGGTGGTAATAGGCTGTTATTGTCCCGACATGGCCATTAAAATTTAGGTCTGAGGTTTTAGTTTTTAGCAGCAGACAATAACAATTAACACAACTTTCAGACATCTTAAGCACAAAAATAGAAATGCAGTTTCATCCTTTAAATGTTGGTGTTCTTGACACATCCAATCCTTTCTTTGCTCATTTCCAAGACTTGGCCCCTGTGGAGCTTCACATTTGTTTTGGTTTGCTCTGGTACATATTTGCCAATAGACACAAAGTAGTAGTCAAAGACCTTTAAAAGACAATCAAATGTGTGTCTTTTCACATAGTTATACAAATACAGAGCATTTACTTCTGCTAAGTAGCAGACAATATACATATAAAAGCAATTATTAAAATGGTAAACAGAAATAAACTATATTTAATGAAGCAGTGCTAAGGCTGAATTTCAGTGTAAGAGTCTAATAGCTTGGGGGTAAAAGCTGCTCTGCGGTCTGGTGGTGCGGCAGCTGAAACTTCTATATCTGAGATGGTCCAAAATGATCCAGAATTAAACAGAGTTCAGGTTACTTTATCAATAGCATTTGTATTTGTAGAGTTTCATCACTTGTAATAATTTATTTCACCATCATCAGCCTGGCGATAAAGTTGATGTTTTGGCTTCTGTCCCGCACCAGAGGCCTGTCACCATGATGTCTGCTGGTCTGTGAAACTTTGTGCTGCATACTTTTCCAAACAACTGTCCTGACAAACGTCCAAACCCAATATAGACCCAGCAACAACGGGAACAGGTTATCTCCTTTGTGAACTTACAGAGTTCACAGAGGAGAACTCATGTCTGAGAAGTTACTTTAAAAAAAAAATAGTATCTGGAGGGTTTTTGAGTCTATCATGAAAGTATATTAAAAAAATGATTTGCTCCATGTAATCATCACATGCAGACAAAGCTTCATATAATCTCAGACAGGTTTTGCATTACATTAACAGATTTGGGTTGTGTTTCCCCTCTTCTATGTGGTCTCCTCAGGGAGGGGAACTCATCTGATCACCACATGACCATCACCTACCGCCAGCTGCTGAGCCAGGTCTGCCGCTGTGCTAATGTCCTCAAGCAAATGGGTGAGAAACAAAAATCTTACATCTAAAAAATATTACCTAAATATTAGCTGCCTAGTAGCTAAACATAGAGAGGACTTGATCCTTAGAAATCACCTCTAAAGTCAAACCATCTCTCAAAAATGAAATTTACAATAAATGAGTTTTATTGTAAAGTGAGCAGCAGTAGTCTATATGTTTAGTATGCAGATTTATAAGTAAAAGTATAATCTAAAACAATTTTGTGAAATGATGCAGTGATTTGGCACAAAACTCACGAGATATTACTCCGTGCCCAATGATGGAAATACAGCACAGCATCTGGCCCATATCCAACATGTTGAATCCTAAAGCTACATTGCCAATGCTGGTTTGAGTTTAGAAGAAGCCCATATGCGGCCCAGTTGTGATTTGTGTCATCCAAAACCTCCAATCTGCTCATTTCTTTTTTCAAGGTGTAAAAAAGGGAGACAGGGTGTCGATCTACCTTCCCATGATCCCAGAGCTGGTCTACACTATGTTGGCCTGTGCAAGGATAGGCGCTGTTCACTCCATTGTGGTGAGTAACATGATGGATGTTTGGCCTTTGTTTCACCCATTTTGGAGAAGCATAAAGATGTAGCATAATTTAAACATATCTGTTCACATATACAGTAAGTTCCAATCTGTGTAAAGGAAACGTTCTCCTTTTTCAGACAGTGTTTGCTGCTTTGACCCCATTTCTATGAGCAAACATCGCTTAAACCCGGGCTCTTGCTTCTGTTAGAATAGATAATAGATATCAGCTGTTCTCTGTGTGAACCCAGCACTGGCTGCACCTGCACTCAATATATGGGCCAGACATTTACTGGATGTATCCATCTTGGGAAGGCATCAGAGCCAGTGCAATTTTGCAAGCAAGCCAACTCTATTTTAGCTCTTCAATGTTCCCCAACTCTATTTTAGCTCTTCAACGTTCCCCGTCTGTGCAAAGGTTTTTAGCCCTGTTAAAAATATCTCCAGGTTGTTCCTAGGAGGGCTTGTTTCATGACTTGTAAAAGCCTGTTCTTGGCAGACTTAAGTGTAAGTGACTTTGTCTGTGCTTGGTCATTGTACATTTTCCAGCTCTGAGTTTTTGTCATTTTTGATATGTGCATCATATAAGAATCTTTGGGATTGTGCCAGCCTCTTGGATACTCATGTGACTGTTAATGTTAATCATAAATTAGCTTGGCATACAATTCAATCATAGATGGAGTCAGGCTGGACAGCCAACGCCACTCATGCAGTGACATTTTGCTGACTCCAGAGTTGTCAGTGACCTGATTCATAATGCTGTCATCAAGACTGGAACTTTATACTCTGTGAACTATTCACCTTGGCCAGAACACAAGCGTCTGGTCAGGGACTCAGCAAATGACAATCATATTAAAGATTAATTATAAATGTCTGGTTCTTTATGTAAGCTTGAACAAGGTGACTCATCCATACATGGTAACGAGAGGGAACAGCATGTTTGCACAATGTAATGTAATGTTTGCTGAACTGCAGCAATTGTGGCCACAAGTAACAATTAAGGAATAATGCTAAAAGCTAAAATACATTGTACCACTAGCACATGTAGAGTCGTAAAGTCAGTGAACTGACTTAGTAATGTCAGTTACACAGCAATAACCACCCGAAGTCTGCTAACATTAGCTAGCATAAGCCACCACATGCTACTGGTCATACCACACCAAGTAAGGCTGTAGCAACGAGCAAGGGTGCGTTTTAACGCTTATGAATTCAACTTTTCATTTGTGAGACAAACAATGTGTTATTTCTTTTATCATAGCTTATGTAGTCATGCTTAAAATTTAAGTTACAAGTCATATCTGAGCTTATTTTTTTGATTTGTTTAGACACAACATTAAACTTTTAATGTACAATTGGGGTTTATTACAACTTGGGGCTCTTTTTCATAGACCATTATTCCTACTGACAACTTGTTAGCTTAATAGTTTGGACGATAAATCAAAGGCAAATGGTTAAACTATTACCCAAACTATCAACTGTAAACATCCATCACAGTTTAGAAACCTTTGCTGGTTCAAAACTATTTATCATAGTTGTGTTCCCACTTGTTTCCTGTGCAGTGAGGGATTATTACTAGCGTTCTGGTTGCACTCGCTCTCGGTTTTACCTCCAAATAAAGTGGTTTAGATCATTTGGCCTATTTACAGCCTGCCATGTTTCTTGCCTGGTTGAACTTTGCTGTGTCATGCAACAATGTTGCATTGTTCCCAGATCTCAGCAAATACTTTGATGAGTACAATATTATCATTACCAAGAGAAATGATGGACAAAACTAGACAGTAAGACCCAACATCTCCTCCTTTCATGTTTCTTCCTCTTCTTCCTCTTTGCATGTTCAGTTTGCAGGTTTTTCCTCCGAGTCTTTGTGTGAGAGGATTATGGATGCTCAGAGCAGCGTCCTGGTGACAGCAGGTAGGTCTGGCAGCACCAGGATGTGATGTGTGGTTAGCTCTCAGGCTGTAAAGATAGTTGTTAGAGTTGTAAAGTGACTCAGTGTTTATATATATATACCTTCTCCCTGCTGGTTCACACACTTCATCATCTGTTTCTACCCGCCCCTTACTCCCCCCCTCAATCCCTTTGTAACATGCAGATGGTGTTTATAGAGGAGAGAAGCTGATCAACCTGAAACAGATTGTGGCCGAGGCGCTGGAGAAGTGTAGGGAAAAGTAGGTCCGGCTGACAAAGCCAGCAGTTTCTCTGTTCTCAGCAACCGCCCTTATTTACTCTAGCTGCTGGTAATGGGTCTCAGCCTCTGGCATATGAGTCACTGGACACACACACACACGGCAAAGCTGTTATCAGGGATGTTGAGGAAACACACTTCCTGGTTTCCACAATGCTTAGTTGCCGGGCAACATGGGGAGCTCAGATTCATCAGGGAAGCCCAAGCTGCCTCCCCCGGTGGCAACACTGGGAGAGATGTGAGCTGAGAAACATAGCATGCTGGAAATGGTTATCTGGTTTAGTGGTATAATTTATAAAAAAAACATATAGTGATATTGTCAGTTATATCGATGCCTTTTGTCAAAACTAAATTAGAATTCAACATTTTCCACACAAAACTGTTTAATCTAAATTATATTTATTATTAACTTAATGTTATATTGTGTATTTTTTCCCCCTTTTTCCCATTTTTTTCTGATTGTAAAGCCCTCTGAGACAAATATTTTGTCTATATAATGAAGTTGACATGTGCAGTTGAAAAATATGAAACAAAAGATGAGATGGAGAAAAAAGTAATACCCCTACATTGAAATTTTCACATGAGATGCCTGCACTGTACTGCCTCTCACCCCCTTTCTTTTTTACTTCTTCACAGAGCCTCAGCCAGTGTCACTAAATGCCTTGTCGTCAAGCACCAAGCACTGAGGACAAAAAGCGGAGCTGCATGCAACAAACTACAGGTAGATATGTTTTTTTCCTTTTTTTATTACCAAATGTGTTGGTTTACAGCTGTATTCTTCAAGCCAAGCTGTGACAGCAAGGGTGGCATTATCTGTAAGGAGTAGGGTGACATAATTGTTGAGATAAAGATGTGAAACTCAATAACCTACAGTGGCACATACTGCGCAGTTCCAAAGCTCTAATCAGCAACCAAAATCATCATCTACATCTCCAAAACTTTGTGATTTTTTTAAAATTGAAGTAAGTTTTCTCTGGGGTTTTTTTCTTTTTCTGGTTTCACAAGACTAAAATGCTAGCTAACTACTCGCTAATATTAGAATAGATAGCTTGATGACAAATTAATGTCATAGTGAAAGTTTTACACACTAATTTAAGTATGTACAGTAGGGCTAAAATATATTGAGAATTCAGATTGTAATAAACACTTCATTGCTCGCATCTGAGGCTTAAACAACAACAAAAAAAACCACGTTCTCTTCCAATTTAGGATTCAGAATATGCCTCCAAAGGGGCCCAGTAAATTATAGTCATTCCAAATTTTACATGGTGCGTTGCTGCCTTTTGCTTTTGGAACATGATGTGATTAGTAATGAGGGGCTTTATGTGTTGCATCTGTTCCCTGTTGCTGTGGTGTGTTCAGACCCCCTGGGACGCAAAGTGTGATGTGTGGTGGGATGAGGCGATGAGAGACTCTCCTGAAGAGTGTGAACCCGAGTGGCTGGACGCTGAGGACCCACTGTTTATCCTTTACACCAGCGGCTCCACCGGCAAACCCAAGGTGAGACACAGGTGTATGTAAAAAGCAGTTTTATAGTGGGGGGGGGGGGGCACGCTGCTCATTTTCTATTTTCTCCTTGTAAATTCTCTGGGAAAATACATGTTTTAAATCACAGCGACTTTTTCCTTCTCAGATAAGCCTGTAATGGTGTTAACCTTGCTGGAATTTACATAATACTCTGTCTGATGTGAAAAAGTGAATATTGATGGTTTTCTCATTGCTAAGAGCCATAAAAGCCACCCTAGAAAGTTGAAAGCACCACAATTGCATTTGTGTTTTGTGTTATTATAACACAACACATGGGTATCAGAGCATCAGATGGTATAAAATAATCTCTCTGTCTGAAACACACACCTGAATACACATGCAGCGTCGAGAGCCCCTTTTTGCTGCCTGCTGACTTTGTGTTGACCAATTATTTCCTCATTCACGCTACTGTCCTTGTGTATGGTACAGGGAGTTCTCCACACTGTTGCCGGGTACCTGCTATACACTTCGCTGACCTTCAAGTATGTTTTTGACCATCACCATGACGACGTGTACTGGTGCACCGCCGACATCGGCTGGATCACAGGCCACTCCTACATCACCTACGGCCCCCTTGCGAACGGTGCAACAAGTGTCCTGGTGAGTTTGAAAATGGCATTAGAAGACACATTTAGCGTAAATGCCTCTAATAGCAGCTGAAAACCAAACAGCGGTAGTGTTTGTCATTCTTCTTGAAAGATGCATGTGTGTGCCTTTCCTACAGTTTGAAGGTATTCCAGTCCACCCTCATGTCGGCCGGTTCTGGGAGATCATTGAGAAGTACAAAGTCACCAAGTTCTACACAGCTCCTACAGCCATCCGCCTGCTGATGAAGTATGGACGGGAACCGCTGCAGAAGTAAGAGCTGGCGTCCTCTGAATGTCACAGCAGGTCAGAAAATAAGAACATATTTTCCAGAAGCAGAAGGAGTTTGACTTTCAAAACACAGCTTGACATGATAGGTAGTCAGAGTGAATTTTTGCAACAACAAAAAAAAAAATCCCGGCTTTCATATGGAAATTTCCACCTTTAATTTTAAAAGACCTCCTCCTCTCTTCTCACTTCATATGTAACAGACTCCTCAGTGGTGAGGGGGATAAACAAAACTATATGAATAATGATGTGTGATACTCTGTATGAAGATGCCTTTTCTTTCAACTCAGTATGTGCCAAAAAAAGATGCCAGGAACCTCAATTTCTTAGTCAGTCAACACTCCAAAGATAAGAAGCAGAAACCATCTGCACCTCATCTTATGACCTTCACAATGGAAGTAGAGGATGTATCGCCCCTTGACTGACTATTTTTGATAACCAGTCAGAATTTTCATCAGCTTGTCAGTGCAACACTACAACTTTCACACAAACTACCACAAACAGACACTGATTGCATTTCCCAAATATCAAACTAGTGCGTTATTTCAAAACAGCAACACTAAACATGTGAAGGAGCGATAATAATATAATAGTTAGTTGTCAGCAGTGGCAGACTCAGGCTGTTTGAGGGGCAGGGCAAAATATAAAGGGCCCCAGCCGTATGCGTTGGGGCACCAGCAAGCAGGGAAATAACAAAAAACACAACAGGGGCACTATCATGAGGGCACATTGTCTTGCACGTAGGCAAACCCATTTTCCAGTGTGTAGGGCAGCCTATATGGCACAGTATTGCATTTTCTCCACTGAAAAGGCACACTAGGGGTCACATTAGGTGACGTTTGACTTAACGTGATGCATGCTGGACTTAACATAATACAGGTTAAAAATGTTGTCCGACTTTCACAGCGCTGCAAAACCTTACCATGTCCCATGACATTAAAACCTTGCGGGAGCCAAGTGACCGCAGTTGATCTCCTCCTTCTGGCAGCTCACTTGTTATATATGGTCACCATTTACACTATAGTTTTCAATTCCAACAAGAAAGCTCACAAACAGTTTAGTTCAGGAGTATTATTGTAAAAGAAGTAATGCCCTTGTAGGTCATATTTTTACAGTAGCCTAGGTATATTCTCAAGTCTATGGTTCTCAATGACAAAAGAAATTTAAAAAAGTGTTAATCTGCAGGTATTCCATGTGTGACTGCATTGATTTCATTTACAATAAAAAAGGCAAATGCCGCGAGATAAGCCATTGTTCTAAACTCACGCACTATCCGAGAAGTTGAATGTTTCCGATTTGACGGCAGTGTTTTTATGCCCCCGCCCTGCAGTCGCTGGCAGCTCATATTTGCCTATCAAGTCAGCAAAAATCACCTGCAGTCATCTCAAACACACCTATTGTTTTGCACATTGGACCAGCGTAGAGGGCACCTTTGCAGTGGTTTTTCAAACATGAGTCCACCAGTGGTTGTCAGAATAAAACATTTTGCTTTGATGCATCTTTTTGTACGAAATGTAGCAAATCACTAATTTGAAGTATGGTAGATATGGCATAAAGTGGAAGTCGCGTGATATAATTAGCATCCCAGATTATTATTTAACTTTATTCAAACAGTTAGTTGCATCAAGATCTATTTTTTTCACAAGAGACCTGAGAACAACATTCATAGTCAGACAACCACACAAGCAGCATATAAGAACGACACATACGTGGCCAGACAACCAACAATCCATACAAGAGTAAATACAGAGAATAACAAGAGTCATCAAAAACTAGAGCAGTGATCAGTACCACATAATGATGCAAAACATCTGCCTCTGCCAGGTATGACCTCTCCAGCCTGAGGATTCTGGGTACTGTTGGTGAGCCGATCAACCCAGAGGCGTGGCAGTGGTACCACGAGGCCGTCGGTCAGGGCAGATGTCCCGTGGTCGACACTTTCTGGCAGACAGAAACTGTAAGCACCTGCATTTAACATATACCTCAGCTGGTATTAAGATATATTTTAGATTGCTGTTTGGAAGAGTTTCAATCCATTTGCTGTTTACTTCAGAAACATTTAAAATGACAGCAAACATGATTTAGTACACATTTCATTCTATATATATACATATATATGTGCTATATATATATGTTGTTGTTGATGTTACTGAAAATGTCAAATAAGGATGTTTTTCTCATGATCTGAGGACTGTATGGGCGATTCAGTTAGATGCAGATAAAATCAATCACGACCGTGGGAAACCAGCAAAGCCTTGTGTTGTAGGCTGCTATGACAACACACAAACATAACACACAGTGAAAAGCTAACAAAGGAATTTCACAGATATAAATTGTAGCCTATATTACACCAGGATGACCCGACAACAGCTGGAAACACTGTCAGGCTGCTGCATCAAGTTCAACCCAACCAAATGAAAAGTTTTTTTTGCTGACAAATTATTAATAACTCAAATATCAATCCACAAATGCAAGCCAAAACTGACAAACAAGTTCTACATTGCACCTATTACATGTGCCCTCCAACAGCTGTGTGTGTGTACACATGTGACCAAACTGACCAAAACAGGCTTAAAACCCTGCATCTGAACCAGGAAATAACTATAAATAAAATAACATTTAGGAAAAGAAACAAAATAGAAGAAACATAGATTTACAGCAACTTGTGACATTCCTAGCAGTTGATGTCAGGGCAACGTAGATAATCAACACCTATTATGCTACAAATTCACTTCAACTTTGAGTTTTCTGTGCCTTTATTTCTCTACAGGGAGGTCATGTTTTGACTCCTCTGCCTGCTGCCACACCGCTAAAACCAGGTTCTGCTGTAAGTGACAACATCTCCTTCAACACCGGTTATTTCATACATTTTTATGTAAATCTGAAACACACCCATATATCTTCCAGTGCGGTTCACCAATAAAAATCACGCTGATAAGGAAGGGTTGGACCTCTGTATGTGAGAATAGATCCATCAGTGTTACTACAGCACAGCACTTTTTCATATAGATTTCATATTTTCCATTTGTAGATTATGATCCAGGTTCTGATCTGAAAGCAATGTTGTAGCCAAACAGGAGCTGTTTTAATGAAAGAATGCAGTTATCTCACACTAAATCCACATCTCATATTTCAGACCTTTCCTTTCTTCGGGGTAGAGCTCGCAATCCTCAACGAACACGGAGAGGAATTGGAAGGCGAGGCTGAGGGTTATCTCGTAAGTTCCAATTCAATTCAATTACATACAACTTTATTTATCCCTGTTACAGCAATTGTAAGCAGCAGTTTGCCACTTGCTCGCCACCCAGATCAACAGATACACACAGTAGAAAGAAAGGGGGGAAACAATTCTTCAATAAGAAAACACATTCAAAGGCTGTACGCTCAAACAACTTGTCATAAATACATTAATAAATAACTGTAAACGATAAGTTCACCTCATACCTTAATATATTATTGTCTAGTCAACCATTAGTTTTGTTGCCTGAATATACTATTTAATTCTTGTTTCTGCTGCTTCCTGGCTTCATTTTTCTTTGCACTTTGCACTTTAAAAAACTGTTTTACTACTAGTATTAATTTGTGTTTTATTTGCTTATTTAACTAACATGGACTGCATCACATAGGGGTGGTGCAGTGGTTAGCACTGTCGCCTCACAGCAAGAAGGGCGTGGGTTCAAACCCCGGTTCTCTCCAACTTCCTTGGTGACCCTAAATTGTCCTTAGGTGTGAGTGTGAGTGGTTGTTTGTCTGTGTGTGGCCCTGTGATGGGCTGGTGACCTGTCCAGGGTGTACCCCGCCTTTCGCCCAATGCCAGCTGGGATTGGCTCCCGCGACCCTGTACGCAGGGTAAGCTGTTGACGATGGATGGATGGAACTTTTCATGTTATTGTATTGTCATTTTTTTTTTATTTGCCTAATTTCATGTAATTGTAGTTTTGTTTAATTGTGATTTCCCAATGTATAGGAATTTGTAATTTTGTTTAAAAAAGTATAAATAAAATTTATTCTTAATTCAAGTCAACTTTATTTATATAGCCAAACATCACAGATTAGAAATTTGCCTCAAGGGGTTTTACAATTTGTACAGCAAGCAACACCCTCTATCCTCAGACTCTCGATTCTGATAAGGAAACAATTATTGACTTAACTGGTATCAATAGTAGCAGTAGTAGCAGTGACACCTCTCTCACATGTATGATCTGTGTTTTCTTACAGGTATTCAGGAGGCCCTGGCCTGGCATAATGCGCACTGTGTACAGAAACCACGAACGCTTTGAGAACACCTACTTCAAGAAATTCCCGGGCTTCTATGTAACTGGTGATGGTAAGCCACAAAAACTACACTACATTTACACTCTGACTCTTGCAAAACGAATCACAAAATACTGCCACACAGATTGTATGTCATAAGAGTCTAAGCACCAAACATGGACATCTGGATTTCTCTCTAAATACAAACAGCCTCTTGAGGGAGAGAAAAAGATGCTGTAAAAACTCTTTTGGGGGTTATGCAACATGATTTCTCCCCTCTCAGGCTGCAGGCGGGATAAAGACGGCTATTACTGGATCACAGGAAGAATGGACGACATGCTGAATGTGTCAGGTACTGCGAGGTGTTCATTTCTGATAACTGCTCCTTCTCAGAACCTTTACAAAAGAGCTATTACAACACCAAACTTTGTTATTTTTACTCTGTTGTGGAAAATTATTACAATAACTTAAAATGGTCTTAGATAAAACATCTTGTAGCCTTTTGAGATGATTTTCTCATTTTTCTCTCCAGAAACTTTACTCACCTCTTATATGTTTATTTTATGTCACTCATGACTTTGTATTTTTTTGGGTCTTTCAGGCCACCTGATGAGCACAGCGGAGGTGGAGGCAGCTCTGACGGAGCACCCGGCTGTGGCGGAGGCTGCGGTGGTGAGTCGGCCTCACAAGGTGAAGGGCGAGTGTCTCTACTGCTTCGTCACCCTCAAAGACAGCAGGGAGTTCAACTGCACACTGGTGGAGGAGCTGAAGAGACTGGGTGAGGCTCCCACACAGGGGGTTTACTTGAGGGTTAAAGGAAAAACCCACTCAAATTTATGTAAATTTTGATTTTAAATAGTATTATTGGCTAGTGTTATCTGTTTTTGTCTCCATTCATTGTGGAACAAATGTGAGATCCATAAGTACATCATATCAAATGAAAAAAAATGTTAAATGGTTATAAACAATAGCTATTGGTTCATTTTCCCTTTAAGTTGTATTTTCTTATTCTCAAAAAGTATAACACTATGATAATATTTTAGGCCTTTATTGTTTTCTCATTTCTCTCTCTCTCTTGCTTAATTTTTTATTCTGTTTTTGTTTCATGTATCTTTTTAACTTTGGGTATGTATATACAGTACTGTGGTTGGGATGTTTTTGATAAGATAACATAGGATGAAACTTTATTCATCCCAAGAGGGAAATGCTAGTATCAGAATATCACTTTGTTGCATTTGCAACCTACAGTTTATATTATAGTGTCTATAGTATATTTATATGTGAATTATTTGTATCTCTCTCTTGTAACATTAAGCAATAAAAACATTTTTGGAAAAAAATATAGCCGACATGCCCATCCAACATCTTTGAATGAAAGCAGTCAATTTGGGGAATTTTGACTGGGACATATGTATAAATAATGTCTAAATAAGTCCACTTAAGGCACAAGCTTTATTCTGCAATGTTTCCTTTTCTGTATTTTTTTTTCAGTGAGAGAGAAAATTGGACCAATCGCCACGCCGGACTTCATCCAAAATGCTCCAGCACTCCCAAAAACTCGCTCAGGTAACAGCTCAACACCTCTTTAAACCAACATCCTCCTCCTCTACTCTCCCCCTCAGCACCATCCTTCTCCTCTTCCTCTGATTTCGCTTCATTTAGGGAAGATCATGAGGCGAATCCTCCGGCAGATCGCACGCAACGAGAAGGATCTGGGCGACCTTTCGACCCTGGCCGACCCGATGGTGGTGGAAGTGCTGTTCAGCCAGAGATGTGAAGCTGCTGCCTGAACACACACCTCACACCTTTCTTTCTTCTTGCTATGCAGCGGTACGGATGATCACAAACTGCTGGTTCTGGATCAGCGTCTGGGTGTTTGTGTGCACTCTTTGGGACTGAATGAAGGGGCTGGGATCAGAAAAATTATACCGCTGACACTGAGACATTTAAAATGGTTATGTGGAGAAAAAGATAATAGAAAACAAGTGAAAAAGTCAAATCAAATGTCATTAGTGCCATTTGGTGCCATATGATACGTCTTTTAGTTCCATGTCTCATCGTAATTCTTGAAACAGAAAAGTCAGCTTTGCACAGCTTGTTTTTGACTGACGACTGATGTATATTTTTAATATGTGATAGGCTACATTTCCATGACCCGGGAATAAAGTGTTTAATCTGTTTGTTCCCTTTGTCCTTTTATTTTATACTCAGCAGCTGATTGACGCCCTCATGTGGTAGGAATCATACTCTACAACTGCTATCTGATGGTTTGCTGTAAAGAGCCTTTTTACTCCCCTGCCAAGGTTTTCTACCGTTTGTAGTTTAATGATGCACGGAGCGCAGACACACACACACGCACAGCTTTGATGATGTGAAGTGCAGCAGGGAGCCTCGATTATGGGGGGACAGAAAGATCGAGGGGTGGAGGGAAGAAGAACAGAGAGGGCTGTTTCATCTTAAGTGCACTCGGTTCTTTGGAAATTACAAGCATCAGTGGTCTTAAAGGAAGAGAAAAAAAAGAACAATAAAGTGTTATTTTGGGGGATTACATTGCAGCAGGTTGTTATGAAAGTAGCTCGGAGGGACTGCTCTCTCATCTTACTGTTAATGTTGGGTCATGTTCAGTCTGTGGACTTCCTTTGTTGTCTCCTTTACACCACTCTATGTCACATGCATGCAGCGATGTGTGTGTGTGTGTGTGTGTGTGTGCATGCGTATATGCGCGTGTATGCGTGTAGGAGGGAGGACAAGGAGAAAAGAGCCCAGAAACACAGTGATAGGCAATATTACATCATCACCCCCAGTAGCAGAGGAGTGGTTACCATGACAACCCCCCCACCTACCCACCTACAGACACACACACACACACACACACACTTCTTCAACTGCCCCTTTTTTCTTTGTCCACAACAGCAGTCTGGAGATGTTTTGCAGAAGTCTGCAGCTCTCCTCTTGGTCTCTCTCTCTCTGTCTCTCTCACACACAGGAAGGTTTCAACATTTTCTGCATCTCTTGACCTTGGTGTCATTGAAACCAACAGCTTGGCAAATGTACAATTAATATCATCATATAATTTAAAAAGGATGGCCGAAAGCTGTTTCAGAGAGGTGTTGATTCAGCTCTCATTTAATTATTGATAAGTCATATTTCAGCCTCCATATATCAAGACATATAAAATCATAACACACAGCCACACACAAATAGAAATGTCCATCCAAACCTGTACTCTTCACCCCCATGCCACAATATAAAATAACAATAAAGCTGACACAGGAAACATATCAGGAAGCAAACACACAAACGATAAAAATGACCTTTTTTCAATACTAAAAATCTGACTTTGACTGAGTACAACACAAACACGTAGAAAGCATTGCAGTACATTATGTTCATACAAAGTACGTGTGTAACTTTGACTAAGATTTACTTATCTATTGTTAAAATAGCATTTACTATCACAATGCTCATTGTTCCTAATTGATCATCGCTGAAACATTTGTTGTTGTTGTTTATTTGAAAACTTCAGAATTACCGCCCTAAGGTAGCTCAGTGCTCTAAAAACTGCAATGATTACAGTATGTACAATACTGTAAAACACACTACGTGATTACCATCCATAATTACATTGCTAATTTGATGTGGTGATGAACCCAATTGGTAACCATAAACGGTAAAAATGGGTGTCAGCTCCAGCAGTTTCTTTCAGCATGGAGCAGAATAGACAGCAAGGCAGTGGAATCAATCAGAGGGCTTGTGGACAGGCTCAGAGAGGTGGGCAAGGCCCCTGTCAGAGAGGACAAGCTCAGATTAGACAAACCTATATGTTGTGTAATCTGTCTTTTACAGTATACTGTAGCACACCGGTGTCAGCACTTGTAAGACGATTTGAAGCATATTGCATTGTTTTGTTGTTGGATTCATTGGTAGTGCAAAATATTAGAAACACCTATCAGTATATATTTTCAATGTCATATCCCAGAAAAAGTAGAATACTAATTTCGGTTACTAGAGATACACATTTAGCTATTGTCAAAGTAAAAAGCTCCTCTGTATTTCAGTTATTCCCTGATCAGTTCTCACAGTTCTTATCAATTGTAAAATTACAGTTTTTGTTGATCGCTTTGGTCCTATTATCACATGTATATGGTCAAAAAAAAATCACAACTCTTATTACAAAACTCCAAATTCATTACACATATAACACAGCCAGTCTTTTGTTCAAAACTTGCCATTGTGCATTCATTTGGATTGTAAACATCTCAAAGTTTCTCCTGAAAAGTCATGAGAACATCTGGTTTAATTACCAAAACACAACATAAGGATATCTTTTCAGTTTAGTCGTTTTAACGATAGATAGATAGATAGATAGATAGATAGATAGATAGATAGATAGATAGATAGATCTTTACGATGCAGGAGCAGTATGTCATCATCCTCTGTTGTTTGGAGTCTGATGTGCTGTCACTTTGTCAGGACTGCTCTGTCAGCAGTGACCACCGATGCTTCAAAGTCAGAGCTTGTGACATTCAATCTCCTTAATTTAGTTACAAACACAAAACCGCTGTGTGTGTTAGACGACAGCAGAGGCCAACATTTGACTGTAAAATATATGACAATTGATATCAGATATCCGTGTGGTCCACCTTTGATATGATAGATGTGATATTACAGTTGTGTTGATTAGCCTGATATTGTGAGAACTAATAAATATTTGGCAACAATCTGAAAGAATGCAAATGTCATCATGATTATTTGATTATGTCTGATTTTCTGTTCAAATCTGGTTGTAGCCATACTAATAGTGGAAGTAACAGCATCCTGAGTTTAGGTTTTACATTTAACTGCACTGATTCTGATCAACCTGTCAAGTCTAAAGGTACTGTATGAAAATTATTAGTGGAGCTAAACACTATTATTCACTTTTTTAAAAAGCAACACAATCCTTTTTTCCATGCATGTCAAAAAGTGCACGTAGATTGTAAGATGGTGTATTCAAATTTAGTTAAGTCAGTTAAGTTAAATTTGTTTTATTTGAAATGGACATAGCAATAGCATTAGAACTGCAACATATAATTATGCACAAGTTTAGCACAAGCACAGACACAGGAAACTGGAGATTTTGGACCCATGCGCAAAATACCAGTTAGAACAGGTTCAGTTACACTTAATTGTAATGACAAACACACCAGAGGGCACAGGCTTACGGTAAATGAGGCAGGCAAGGGGTAAAAACAGGTAAGCAGGCCAGAATTGAGCCAATCAAATTCAGTAAACATTATAAAATAATCCAAACTCCAAAAATCTGAAAGTAAGTCCGACAAACCAGACAGAGGGGAAATTACACTGAAAAACACTAGCGATGGCGCTGGAAAGATAGACAGACAATGAAAGACGATCTCACAACAGACAATGAGGAGTCAGGAGACACACACATAAATACCCAAAGTGGGGTGGAGATAACAAGGACAGGTAGGGACAGGGCAGGGGCAAAATAAGGAACCTCATGCTGTTTGACATGGAAATGGTCAAATGTACAAGGTACTTAATATTTGATATGTCACTTATACCACTCTAATGCACATTTGTGTATTACACGGATTGTGGGGACAATATTTTGGATACACCTTTCGGGGACTAACCCCCCATTTGGAGACAAAAAGCTGGTTAATGAGCAATCTTTAGGATTAAAACTTGTCATGTCCCAATTCCATAATAGACACTATAGCTGTGAACTAATCTTAACAGTATGCTGTTTTTTGTACAAAAAACATACTGATTTATACCAACAGGAAATTATACAATACCTGTGCTGCCAGACATCAATAAAAGTTTTACTGCAGCAAATTAAAAATGTTTTTCCAAAACCTTCATAGCTATGTTTTGTTTTCCGACTTGTTCCTGAAGCTGTTTCACCACAATCCACAAATTATTTTCAGCTGTGAGCACCTTCATAGCATTGTGGGAGACTACCGCACATCACCAGCACACTCAAATGTGTTTCTTAGTCAACTGTTTAGCATGTAGTATAGATTTGAGACATGGCTTTGTTAAGGTTAGGGAAGAGTCAGGAGTAGTCTATTGCAAATACATTTTGACCTTTCAAATGTACATGTTTCTGTCCGAATTTTGTAGGAAAAAGCAGAGCATTATTGTGTGGGAAGCACTGTAACTCCTTTCCAGCCTTCCTCAACCCCGAGCCGCCGGAGGATTACGGCCCAAAATCCCTCGTCATTGTTTTTGATGTGGTATCAAACCGGTTGAGAGAGAGAGAGAGAGAGAGAGAGAGAGAGAGAGAGAGAGAGAGAGAGAGAGACTCAGCCTCAGATGTTGTGGGACCCAGAGGTTTCACCACTATACTGCACATCCCGGCCTGTGCAGAGGCAGAGCCCCACTGTGAGTGGCACAAAGATGTGAGCTCTGTGTGTGTGTGTGAGAGAGAGACTGGGCACGTCCAAAGCAAATTATACAGACAAAAGGGGAATCAAGGAGGCACCAAATGAATGGCGTCTTTTTGTTTTTTGCTCTTCAAAAGACAGACAGATGGTCTAACTGAACTTGACGCCTGCTGGACATTAGTTATTTTGAAATGGAACTGTATGTTGAAGAAGAAGCGTTGTGATGACCTGGTGTGGGTCAATCATAGGTCACAGATCAGCCAAAATATGAAGCTTCTGGTTGTGTGTGCAAGTTTTAATACTGAACAGAGTGCAACAAGTTTATTTGGTAGGTATAGTTACAAGTTATTGTAAAGATTCAGGTCCTACATAAAAAATATGAGTTTATATGTTTGTATTAAAGATTAAACCAGTTATTGACAACCTTTTTAGCTTGCAACCCCTTACAAAAAAGCAGCGCCTTGTTGTTAGCAGCTCCACCAAAGCGACATTTTCCCTTTAAAGGGAAGCTCCACTGACTTTACACATCACAGGTCTTTGGGACTACTACTACACATGTGTAAAAAGTTGTATAAAAAGCCTTTCGTGGCTGCAGAGAGAGCCAGTATAAATTGCCTAAAGTGATGTCATTTGAGTCAATGTCAGTTAGGATTACAAGTTTGAAAATGAAAAGAAATCTGGAGGTGTGGCGTTAGCGGCTCAAGGCTACATAAACTGCTACTAGCGTACACATCTCAATCTCTGGCATAACTGTTGGTGATCAAGTTCCAAATACTGCCAACACACTGATGCATCAGTATCATATGATGTCATACGTTAGTCACAGGAGCCTCTTTTCTGCAGAATCAGAACTTTTACTTTGATATTTTAAAAGAGTATTCCAGTGAATGAGCATTGCACTCCTATGATATTGTTGGAATCATGATGGACAGTTTTTAAAAAAGGGCTCAATATCAAAGTAGCAGAACTTGAGATATGGTCTTTTTTATTCCATGCATTTGCCATAACCTGGTGCCTATTTTCCACAGTGATCCAGTTTTCAGTCACAAAAGGTTTTATACAACCTTTTTCACATACACAGTGGTACTCCTGAGGCCTGTAAACAGACTTTAATGTTTACTATCCCCCTTAAGTACATTTTACTGATAATGCTGTACTTTTAATTAAGTAGAATTCTAAAGCAGGACTTTTACTTGGAATGGAGTATTTTCTCGATTGTTGTATGGGAACTTGTGTTTAAGTAAAGGATCTGCATACTCCACTATTCAGTCATAAATGTATTCTGCTGCATTTCTCATCTCTTGTCCAGCTGGTCTCATGTTTCTGAAAATGTTTTCCTTAATGGACATATTGTTTCTGATTTCACGCCAGCCTGAGCGACAGCCCCGCTGGTTTGGTTCAGGGTTCAAACAGTCGTCACACTCTTCAGCACAATGGGGCTGTCTGTGTACGCATACAATAGTGCATTTCTTGTGGAGCTAAAATTCCCCCCCAAAAAAACTTGACACCCAGCCTCTGCCACGCTGTTTCCCCAGCTTGAACGCATTGGTAGCTGCTACCGCTCTGGTCTGCGGCCTCAACAGGAGCTTTAGGAACAGGACAGGCTTTTTTCCCCCACACATGAATAATGATGTAACACAAAGTGAGGAGAAGTGAAGGGCCCCCCGGCAAAGCTCTCACTCAATATGAATTCTCCTCAGGGCCAACCATTTCCCTGCGTTTTTTATCGTTGGCATGACAACCTCTCGGCTAATGGCACAGCCAGGCTCATTGTGCCGCTCATTGTCTGTTTGAGGCCTTCGCACACAGCTGCAGGCATGTGCAATTTGGGGTCCAATTTTTGACAGATTGCACGCTGAACGAGGCAGCGAGGAGCCTCAGAAAGGTTAATTCTGTCAGCAGGACACACGGAGAACGAAGGCAATTTAGTAGATGTCAGATTGTACATGCTGCATCTGTATAACTTTTAATACATTTAAACAGTGAACAAAGGCACTGATTCATCTACTATCCAGAGAGGATTGATGTATTCTAGTAAGGTATACCTCATGAAGGTTGTTACCAATGGTTTATAAATGGTTAATAATTTTGTAATCATCCTTATAGCTCAGTAATAAGCCATTAATAAGACTACATTTGTGTTGTGAAGTTGTGAAAATCCATTTGACTGGTGTCTCCTCCTGATGCATTAAATTGCAAGATAAAAACATTTTCACAACCTGGCATCTCCACTTGGCTTTATGGAGCTTCATATTGAGTTCATTATTTAGCTGTCTGGCTGCAGCTCTACTGATTTGGTTCTCTCACTGCTATCTAGTGCTGTTCACCTGCAGCAGGCGAATAAAGCTCTAAAAACCCACTGTGTACAACATGCCCAGCACCAAACGGCAGACAGAAACAGTTAGCGACTGGCTGGGAAACATAGTGGAGCACTGAGTAGCTAAAGAGCAAGATATTCCCCTCAGGAGTTGGTGAGGTTGAGACCAAAAACTGAGCAAAAGGAGGGTGAATATCGAACTTAAATTCATCAGTAGGACAGAAACACAACTCCAATGAATGATAATGTTGCTTTGCTGGATGTGTCAATAAGCAGCTGTTTGCTAACAAGTTTGCCACAATCAACTATAATTCCAATGTAAATAGAACAACTTTATTTATTACCGCATCAGAACAGGCGGGAGCTGTTTGGCCACATTGGTAGTAAAGCAATATTGACAATCTAGCCAGTGACCAGAGTGACAAGGTACATACCTGTTTGTAGAATGTGGGGCTAATGGGGTACTGAGGAGCAGGTGTGCAGGGAGGAACAGGGTCAGGTGACTCGCAAAGGCAGGAAACTCTGTGAGGGCAATTGTGGACAGGTGTGTTATGAGGTGGGTGACCGCGAGACTTAACTTTGAAAGGTGAAGGTTTAATTTACGTGGCCCTTTTCTGACCTGAATGTCATCATCTTTGGGGTTAGTGTGGATGTGGTGATTTTAAAAAAATGGTGTGTGCCTGTCTAAAACTTTTTGCTCTGAAGTCACAGTTTTTTTAAGGATTACAACATTTCCTACCAGATATTCTTTTGTCAATACGACTTGATGGGACACTCTTCTCATCTGCAGTCCCACTTTGTCTGTTAGTAGGACTAGATGATGCATTTATACTTATATACTGCAAAAGAAAACTGTCTACCTTTACAGTGACCACAGATTGGTGTGATATCCACTGGACTTCAGCCCTGCACATGATCCCCAGTGTTTAGATTTAACTGTCAGCTGAGTCCACAGTCAGCAGCTGCAGACTCCACAAAACAAAGCAAACGAGGAAACGAGTGTCTTGTCTCATCTGTTTAGTCAAACACACAAAGATTTGGGAACATGAGGGAAAACTGCTCAAAACAATCTGACAGAGACGCCCAGACAGCCGCTGCTGCATTATTCATCACAGCCAGAGAGAAAAACATTGCCCTTTTTATCTTTTTCAATCACAGTCAAATGTCAGAGCAAATATTCAAAAGCAGCTTCATTTAAAGAGGTGATTTAAAACTGAGGGAAGTTAGACACTCACGGTTTAACTCAGTATACTTCAAAAGCCCACCTGAACTATTTATCACCTCTGATTTGACTGGAAAAAACTAATTCACATTGATTATTCTGTTATTTTTCCTACCAGTGACATTAGATTATATTTGCAACAAGCGTCCTGCAGGTTTGATTAATTCATAGACACACAACTGTTTGCTCCACATGATAAAAGCAGTAAAGACAATGCAGTGACCCATTAGAAAGTCTTCACAGGTCTGAAAATACTATGACTCTGTCACTTTGTTTAGTTTTTTTAGAAAACTGGTGTGTCCCGTCACAGACACAATAATCACTTTGGATCAGCAGATCTTTGGCACTGAATGTCCTGACAAACATCCAGTAGCCTTTCTGATGCATCGCTGATGTTTCTTATCATTTAATTGGATCAGTTTCAATTAACTTTGTAAAGTAGTGTGTAAATTCAGAGATGGAATAAACTGTGAGGTTATGATAGATGTAAAATCACAAATATAATCCTATTTTTATACCACTGTGCAATCTTTCGATTCAGAAACATATAATGATATATAATAAAGAGGAGGTGATGGCAATAAGCTGAAAAGCCTCTTATCTTTGGGAGGTCAGCACTTTATTTTGTATGTATCCTTTATTCAACCAGCACTTATTTTTAGATATATAAAACAGCTTTGAGGAGAGTGACAGGCCAAAACCCTGCGTTTGTGGCATATATGATCAGATTTAGAAGCACATAAAGAGAAATCATCTTAAATCATAAATCATCACATAAAATAAGCTGATTTTGGTTCTCACTGTTGTAGATTTATATCTTAACAGTGAGTTAACCCCCTATGCAACTTTTTCATTTTGAAATCAAGAAACAGATTCACCAGTTTGATTATGAACACACACCAATTCGCAAATACAGAAAGCACAAGAAAACACTGAAAAGCTGCTCACTGCAGAACACAGAGTTACAGCACAGAAGAACTTACGAGGGGACACTAAAAACTTATCAACATGTATTTTGTTTGTTTTCGCAGTGTGTTGAGCTTTCTTGGGCCACTGTACATGTTACATTTCTAATAACGAGGCATCTGGTAAATCTTGTCCAGGACAAAACTTGTCTTGCACACATGTTACATGAAACTCTGATCAGACAACCAAGGTCAAAGGAGAATAACCAGTAGCAATACACAATCTGGCAGGGTACTGTATCATGAGGGAATCAGGAACAGGTGTGCAGGCGGGTGTGAAGACGGAAATGAGGAATGAGGGCAGCATACTGAGGACTACTGCTGGATGGGGGGGGGCAGATTCTGAACTGACTGAAACATTGTGGCCATAACGTGTTAGTGCAGTTGAGTAATTTAGTTGTAGTGCTTTACATGTGACTGAAAAAACAGTCGACATATGGGTCAAAACTCCAGCAACACCTGTAGTATAAAAAACTTTGTTGTGAGATCAAATCCTTTCTGGTGGTGGCTGTCGTCAGGGTCGTCCAACAGCCGAAACATACAGTATAAAAGTAATGCAACAGGAGACTAATGCACACGATAGTTAAAGTATTCAAACTTTTAAGCAGAGAAGGGACAAAGTCACAAAGTCTACAGTCTTGGGCAGGAAGTCTTTAATCAATTTACAGCTTAAAGGTTCAGTGTGTAAGATTTAGTGGCATCCAGCGGTGAGGTTGCGAATTGCAACCAATTGTCCATTCTACCACATCCCCCTACCCTTTCAAAGAGGGTAGGACAGCTACGGTGGCTGACACAGCACAAAAGGTGTTGTCTTCTGAGACAGCACAGAGTAGCCAGTCAAGAAATGAGGTTTCTTTAGGCAGATATATTAAGAAATTATGTTTACTTAAGTAGTGTGAAACACTGTCACACAAAGACGTAAATAAATAAATACTTTGATAATGTTGCTGAAATAGCTCTCAGTCATGGCAGCAACAGCAATTCACATAATCACTTCCTCTTTAGTGGTTTTGCTTGCAAAATAAAAGTGTGAGAAGCTTGTTTGCTGTAATGCCTTATTTGGAGATGAATTGAGAGCTTTTACTTAGAAAAAAGTCAGAAAACATGATTCCCCTAAATGTCCTCTGCCTGGAGAAATGAAAAAGCGTCCCTAGGTTGATGGATGCGGATCAAACACGGAAACACACACACTACAGCACATGCTTTAATGTGAGTCTGAAAAACAGTCGCTTGCAGAATCCATTTGTTGAAGAGATAAAATGTCCCAAGGTGGGATCAAACACAGAGCCTTTAAGATGAGAGTCTTGCACCAACTGTGCTAACCAAACACCATAACCATAGTTTAGAATATTATGCCTTATATTCTCAGCCACCATCTAAAATTGCTCAGATGCAAAACTTATTTGCCGACAGCTACTGTATATTACTACTTCTTCTTCTTCTTCAAACATATGTATTCAATGTAGTGATGAGTGTCTACACTGCCTGAATTCTACAAGAAGAACTTAGTGACAAAACGCGTTCTGTAGCGCAGTTTGTCCATTTTGGGCTACTGTAGAAACATGGTGGTGCGACATGGCGAAGTCCATTGAAGAGGGGATCTGCGGTTGTGTAGATAGAAATGGCTCATTCTTTGTAGGGCTTCACAATTAATCGCAATCGTGATGTAGTCATGTGCGATTACATGACTGCAAAAAGTGCGCAATGGCTCGCTGCCATTTAATGTTTGCTGTATCTGTGCCTTTTATTGTTCCACATATTCAATTTTTCACAGAGCCAACGTGCTTGTTAGTCACTGTTCGTCAACCGACATTAAAAATTTTTTTACGTGCTACAGCAAATCATTAAATGTTGAACAATATGATTATTGACAAGTTGGTACTTAGTATTAACAAATTAGAGACCAATGTAGAGCCTTTTTCCTGCACAAGGATTACATTTTAAAAAACAACCCACAAAAATGAAACAGCTATAACTTGTTTTAATACTCAACTAGTGGTAAAAAAAGTAAACTATTATATAAAATTCTAATGAATGTAGTATTTAATATATAATATTTAATATTATTGTTATACTAACAGTAAGTTATTAACTAAACATATACTCTTATACACTCATGTACAGTTCCTCCTCCAGGTTGTGGATAGAGACTCTACATTAGACAGATGTACATTGAGCCTGTGTGCCAATATTTGCTGCTTCTAGCCACCTCCTCTGTAGAGCAACACACTCTTCTTGTTCTGTTTCACATCTTGATTACTTTTTTTGTTAAATATTGCTTAACTTTGTTCAAGTTGAAAAATACACATTTCAAAACGTCAGTATTTCACGCATTCCTTGATAATTAAGCAAGTAGACTCATAGTACCATTTGTTCCATTATAATCAAATTGCAATCACAAATCGCAATAGTGTCCACAGTGATCGCAGCAAGATTTTTTCTCCAAATCGTGCAGCTCTAATTCTAAGGTAATAAAAACATAATGGTTATTATGTAAGGTCTTTATACATCACTGAAAACATACTTATGGATCTGTCAATAGATCCTCTGAAATATTTCCCACTGGACCTTTAAGACCATGCCAAAAAGTTTGTGTTTCAAGGTCATTATGAAAAGTTAGATTAACTTTATAGATGACAGATAGCTAATATTAGAAAATGCTGATTGTTTATACAAATGTTGTCTATACAGTGTTTAGGAGTGTTAATATGGGCAGAAATTTGTGTCAGAACACAAATGTTCAAAACAGGAGTTATGTGAATCTGCACTCGATTGCTTTTCCCGGGGCCGGATGTGTGTTCAACAACTTGAAGTTAAATTGTGAGATCTGACTTTGAAAGTATAGAAAGAATTTAATTTTCAGTGACTATTAAATACAGTTCCAGAGCAACTGAATTCAATTTCATAATGCTACATTCAGTTTCAAGTCTATTACAGGCAGTTCCAAAATAATAAATTAAAGTTTCAAATTATGCTATTTAAATTCCATTTTTAATGCAATTATTGAAGTTGAGCAATTCAATTTCAAATCTAAATAATTCAAATTCAGTTTCTAGTGACACAGATTTCTGCCCATATAGTCATCAGATTTGTCTGTCCATTAATTTGCATATAAGATTTGAAAAGACACTTAAGGCATACCTTTGGAGATATTCTGTATTTTTCTTATTAAGAACAAATCCCATAAAAAGACCATAACCAACAATGAATTGATTCTACAGCCCCGTTTCCAAACATGTTGGCATGTTGTGTAAAATCTAAACAGAAACAAAATGTGATGTCTGGCATGAAATTTAAAATGAGCATATAATTTTCCAAAAATAATAACATTTCTCAGTTTCAACCTTTGATAAATTGTCTGTTATTTTAATGAAAATATGGGGTTTCAATGTTTTACAAATCATCAAATTTTGTTTCTATTTTCATTTTACAAAGCGTGCTAACTTTTTTGAAAACGGGGTTGTACAACTATTATCTGTGTATACAAAGCATGATATATATTATTCCTCTGTGCCATAGAGCCCCATTTTTAACACATAATAATAACACAACACAATTAGTCACACCGTTAAAAAAAAAAAGAAACTATATATTTGTGACCTGTTTTCAAAGATTTATGTCTTCACTGGGAATAAATGGACTTAAAAGACTGATTAATTTTTAGTTTTGGTCACTTCATAGGATTTGTTGAAAAAAAAAAAAAATAGAATAATGCCAGTCTTGTTTTTCAAAAGAAAACTAACAAAAGAAAAAAAATCCAATCATGCAACAAAACACAAATGTCTTTTTAAAAATATAAACACTTTCAGCTCCCCTCTGTTTCTCCGGGAGGCTGTTCCAACACATTTAAAGCAAAAAAGCACCAATTAATTTAATTCATAAACAGCAGCAGAGGTTTGTTTGTAATGAACTGGCATCCAGCCCAAGTGCCACCTACAGAAATTCAAACTTTATTGACTGAAAATGTCACACATTCAATTTGAAGTAGTTTAAGACTTGCCCTTCTCCATATTGGTTTCAGGATATCTTTAGTTGTGACTTCTATTTCACAGAGGTCACACCCTTCTTGTTGCAGCTGACATCAGACAGTAAAGCAGAGTCCAGTGTTTAGAGAGCAGATCAGTGTGTGTGTGTGTGCAAGGACTTCAAGGCTGGTGTAAATTATTCAGCAGTGGTGGGTTTCTCTCAGGGCGAATGGAAGTAAAAGCAGAGTGTCTTCTTCTTCTTCTTCCCTCCACTGACCCACTCAGTGCCATCAGCAGCTCCCAGAGTGCAGCTGGGCCACATTAATTATTCATCATTATAACTCTGTGAAAGGTATACAGAGGCCTTCAGCTCACTGCCTCTCCCTCTTTCCCCCTCTCTGACAATCAGCTTCTTTTCCCTCAGTGCCGATAAAAGCTTGGAGTTGCCCAATAAAACCACTTTAAATGTCCTGATTTAATTCTTGTGCCGTATTTTCTCCTCAGATGTGAATGATGAAAGATGTTTGTTTCAGAATGCTTGACTCACCCTCCCTTCCCATTCCTCCTTCTATTCATCACTAAATACATCCACCCAACCCTTTATCCCTTCTTCCCTCCTCCCTTTATCCTTTCATACCTCCAAAAACCTTTAATTGACATATTATCGTGGTGTGGTCCTTGCTAGTGAAAGCATACTTTTGAACATTTCTGAACTGGATCGTATTCTGTAATCATTTACTACAAGTTGATTAAAGCTATGAAATCTGGTCCAAGTTCTTGACTGTACCAACTTTTTTGGAAATATAGCCCTACAGCACCAGTGTTACAAAAAAGCTAAAAGCTAAATATGACACAGATTGCATACGACTGTCAAGTATCGACCCCACACTATGAAAAACTCAACAGCAACTTCTATTTCCGGTCTGGGAAGTCTGTGATTATTTAGGACATTATTTCCTAATAGCTTTTTGACTGTCAGTCTGTCCTCACCATCACCAGGAGACATTTTATAAGGCTTGAGCACAAACAATTTGTGCATTGCATTCAGCCACATTTGTAAGAGATTTTGACAGTAGAATAAGCAGGTGTAAATGATCAAATTAACTATGGCTGATTTCCATTTTACCTGCTTCAGTTTGAGGGTCCTGGTAATGTTCAGGCCGCTCACTGTCATGGCTTACCTGTACACTTTAATAGAAACGAGCCATCTTTTATGTTATTAGTGACACATGCTTCTCCTGCTGTCAAATTGTCTGTTGTGAAAAAGGTCTGTTGGTTTGGTGGCAGACGTTTTAAAGGCAGGCACCTCAAACGTCTGGCATTTACAACCAAACATATTAATGTTAATTATTAAAACAACTAAGGGCATGTTAAGAAATTGCAAAAATAAGCGACTTCACAAACTAGGTTTATATTACTTGTATTTATGTTGCGTGACAAGCTGAGTGACATGAGTAAGGTGGCACATGTATGACCAATGATGCAAGAGGATTTGACTTCCGAGAGGACACAATCTTCTTATTCACATTCTCTATGTGTGTGTCTGTCCCCCCTGACCCACTGTAATCCTATGGTCTGCAGCTGTAATCCACACACACTCACACGGTTCAGGATCAGTCTTTGCCAAGGACACAAACTCAGATCTAATGAAAGAGCGTATAATCTATCATGAGCTGTATCTAACCTTTCTCATGGAGAGATAAATATAAAACACGACCAACAGATGCCAACACAGAGGAAGAGGTCTTGTAAATACACATTCATGTTTATTACCATTTATTATTTACATAAGACTATAGATCGTTAGACTTTTAGACATAGACTTTTCATTTAAAACATTCATATTTTTTCCCCCCCACAATCCCTTTTTCCTGTCAAAAGAAAAAGTATTTCATATCCAATAGTAACAACTGTACAAAGACAGCCTGGTAGGTACAATAATACACTTAAAAAGTTTTCTTATTTTTGTCAATGCAAATCATATGACAACAAAAATCAACAGCTCAAGAAGTTCCCATCACAACAAGTTTTTTCTTTTCCCCCACAGGGCAGCAGAGTGATCACACATGACTAGAGCTTGTATGTACATGCACTAAAGTGCTAGTGTTCAAAAGGCATGCAAATATTTGTATGATATTTGTACAACTGCCTTCCAAATATGCATAAAGTTATTCAGTTTGTTGTCACCCATCTTCTACATGTTTACAGAGCCAAACATTCATCCCAACATAAAAATAAATAAGGACATTAGCATCAGAAATGACATCATGTCTCTCTGCTTCAGACCAGATGAAGCAGAAGTTGTTGTTTTTTTTTGTTTGTTTGTTGTGTTGTCTTTCTTCTCTTTGAAACAAAGCAGAAAAAGTCAAGCTTCAAAGGCTGGCAACTAAAAAATAAAACAACTGAAAGTAGGCTCTTATTGACAAAAATGTTTTGAACATGAATTGATGCAGGACAACTTAAAAAAAATAAGTGTAAACTGATGAGAAAATGTGGTGTAAACTTCATACAAATCAGCTGACCTACAGTTTCACCTGAAAAAAGGTTCAGAATTGTGACTAAAATATACATGTATAAATATACATGTATATATGTGTGTATATATATATATATATGTAGTAAATACATATATACACACATGTGGGGTGATGAGTAACTCAAGTGTGTGCAGGCACCTCTTATGGAAATTTTTTTGATGATATTACAGTACATTCCAGGTTCTTCTAAAAAAGGAAGTTCTGGTTCCTCAATGGTCAGCTGGTGCTACTGGGTGGATCGCAACCCCCCCACCTCCATGCGCCATCTCTTTGGAGTCTCTAGATTTAGGGAGGGGGGTTTTGAGGTACTGGGTCTTTTAGGCTGAGGTGGAGGAGGGTGAGAGGAGGTAGAGGATGGCCTCACGCTGGCTCCTCGCCCTCCAGGATGGGCTTTCGGTGTCCCGGCAGCGGAAAGGTGAACCTCCTCTTCGAACCCTCGCTCCAATTGGGGGAGGAGGTGGGAGAGCGGGCAGCCCAGCGCGAGGGGGGTCGTCGGTTGGCCGGGCGGGCCGGTCTCAGGAAGCAAGAGTCCAGGGGTGGAGCCACCGGAGAACGGGGCAGGTCCTGCCAATGACAAGGAGCTGTCAGAGAAGGGGGGAGAGCAACGAGGCGTCTGCGGCTCGTAGGAACCAAAAGAAACAGGAAGTGAACAGATTTAAAGTGAGAAACGAGTGAAGAATGAGAAGGGGGCAGATGTATAAATGATGTTTACAAAAAAAACTAAATGGATTAATCTTCCACTTTAAACATAAAAGGACTGAGAAATGTGTCACAAAAGAAGAATAATGCTCCAAACAAACGAGTAAGTGGACCTTGAGTTGAGATTATTTGGTCAACTGTGTGTTTCCAAGGTCATGGAAGGTTGAACTGTCTTTCAGCTAGGTTTTAGTATTTTTGGTTGATATGTTAAAGGTTTTTAGACATCCAGGTTACATAATACAACCATTCTTTTAATTGAATTTCACCACAGCATGTATTTAGGAGCTGCTACACAGTGGAAAATTTTATATGGAACCTAGACATCTAAAAGACTTTTGCAAACTAATTTTGAAAAGGCAAAGGCTTTGTTACATTTGCATATTTACAGTTACATGTTTTGACCTTCAAATAACCAACTCAATACTCAGTAGCTTCTGAGGCTGCAGTACATGATGCTCAGACATATTTCTGATGTTCATGTATGTAAATGAAGGACAAAATAGTAGAGTCACTTTTAAATTATATTAAGTATGTTTAACACAAATAAAACTACACAGCTTAAATGAGCTCGTGTTTACTTGCCTAAAAGAACAGAACAGAACAGAATAAAATAAGTGTTTTAACACAAGAATACCTCAATAAAGGTGGGGAACAAGGCTCATGCTGCTTTCATTCATATAGTTAGGATATAATTTTATATTGTCTCACACAACCAACTCTGCACTCATGCAACCATCTTGAGCTGTGCATTGACATGAACAAGTCATAACCATGTGAATGTTTCCCATCGCTATCATCCACTCCACACGGCCGCATCGGGCCCGAAACATGGTCCACGCAATGTGAACGCAAATGACAAGGCCTGCTTGGGCAAGCTGGCACAAACACACGACCCCAGTTAACATGCTCGGAGCGTGCTCTTACACAGGAGGTAACAATCGTCAGTCCTCAGCGGGACAATATAGAGCTAATCAGAGAGCTTCCATTACCACATTATATACCTTTTCAATTGCAATCCTGTCTTAATGAAGAGGTGACAAAGTGTCATAAACGTACCCTTGCATACAGGTCAGCCATGTTTGTTTTGAGTAGGGCTGCAACTAACGTTTTTTTTCAATGTCGATTAATCTGTCAATTATTTTCACAATTAATCGTTTAGTTATTGCTCTATAAAAATTTTAGAAAATGGTGAATAGTATCAATCAGTGACGTCCTCAAACGACTTGTTTTGTCCACAACCCACAATATTATGTTTATTGTCATCGACACTTAGAAAAATTACTCAAACTGATCGATTATCAAAATAGTTCAAGGATCAGGGTTTTAAGGATCTATTTATTATCCCCGAGGGGCAAATTGTTGTACAGGCGGTGTATAGCTGACAGCTAAACTGGTACAGCCCTAGTTTTGAGCAGAAGTGAATCAAAGTGGAAGGGGTAGGCTTTCTCTTGTCGTTTCATGCTATAGCGCACCCTAGCTGCAACGCTCAGACTGTTAAGATTTTAAGGTGAGGCCCTTCAGTATGCAACAACTCGTGACACCTATCTTGTGTGGCCTGAAGTGTCTGCATTGGCGTATTTGTGTGGAGCATGTTTGTGTTGGTGAAATGTGAAGGAAGGAGCTGATTCACAATTTAATTCAGTCTAATACAACCCTACCACAAACTACAGCCTCAAAAATTACTATAGAGCTGAATCAACATGTTTCTGTCAAAGTGCTGCTTTAGTGCTGTTAAAGGTCACTGCTGGAGTCAGGTGACAGACAAAACAGTCCTGCTTTGTGTCTTATGTGTTCAAAGTGCAGAAATGTTTATGCACCTGTCCCCTAGATGCAAAAGAAAAGTGAGGAAAAAAAGGGCGATGCAGAAAGACAGAAAAAAAGTGACTGTGGGTTTCTTCGCCCTCAGAAACATGTCAGAGTGTGATTGGGTGAATGATCACATTGGGACATCACACCACTGGCCTGATTTAAAAATAGTTCATCTCCAGGCATTAGATTTAGAAGGATGGAGGGACATCGAGCCCGTAAAAGCAACAATCTAGTTCTACTAAAAATACAGGGCAGTCAGGCTGCAGTGGCGTGAGAGGATGAACTGAAGGAAAAATAAGTCAGATGGATGAAAAGACAGATCCATCAGAGAGTGATGTATTACACAACCTGCAGGAAGTCCTGATGAACGGGCAGGAAAACAAGTCATGGCGACGGATGGGTAGCGTCTGCGCCATTTTGACGTCTCCATCAATAAATCATTTGTTTATGAATACAACTGATGGATTGTGTACACACCGGAAACACAAAACAAGTCGTTGTTTAGTGGGCAGCTTTTGGGTCAATACAAGATTTCCTATGTGATGCTAATACATAAGATCACACGCCACAGATCATGCACCAGTAATGTTTTACAGAGAGTCAGTGTACAGCAGTGGCTACTGGAAAACAGCAATGAGAACAACTTCACTTCTCAACTGACTTCTCAGTAGACGCTTCAACCTTAAAGGAGAAATCCACCTTAACACACTTTGACACTGTCAAAAAAGATAACGCGATTGCATTTGTGGACACATTTTGTGGCAGAGAGCAAGATTTCAGTGCAGCTACAGCTTTCTAAAACATAGAAATTATTTCATGTCATGCTATTTTGATGATCAAGTAGCATTATACCTGACAAAAAAAACAAAAAAAATAAAAATCACTGTAACATGTCAGGTTTCGGTCTCAATCAGAGTTTCCTCACGGACATCAAACATCATTAAATCATCTCAGACTAGGCACATCACATCACAGAAGTGGCTATTTCTTCACCAACAACGCTAATATACTTGCTCCAATTTAAGCCCATAAACGGTCGTGGGCAGAATATCAGGAGGTGAACTAAAGGCAGCAGCAGATCATAGAGAGATCATACCTGCTGTCACTTTTTTCTTTTTTTTGCAGAAAAAAACAAAAACAAATTTACATGATCCTTTTCACAATTCCTTTCCCACGATTCCTTTTTCATGTTATTTGTCAACAAGTTCAACTTCCTGACCGCTTTAACAAATTAATACAATGCTTTTTAACAGACAACTCTCAAAGCTTCTTCCAAGCACTTGAGCTCATCAAAAAGGAGTTATCAAAACTCTTTGCTCCAGCCACACACCTTAACTAAATGCCAAAACTAACTATGTTTTGTCCTGCATATTTTGTTATTCAAAGCAATTTTATCAAATGTAGGAAATCACTAATTGAATTACAAGTAGGCAAAGGAGGTAGAGGCTGATAATACATTGTATAACAGTGTAAGAGTATCTGATGGTGGATTTTTCCTTTAAGCATGCAAAATGAACCAGAGAAACCAGTTAATGTCGACTGGGCATCAAAACACAAACCCGACAGGTGATTATAGAAAGTGATGAATGTTAGCAGCTGTCTTCTTCTGTTAGTCTTTGGAGGACTTGTTAGTGTGAAAGGGAATGGCTGGGGGAACTGTAAGAGGAAAGAAACCACTGTATGGTCAAAATATGTGAGAAAAGTAAAACATCTCAAAGGAACATCACAGTCCATCCAGTCGCACAGATGATGACACAAAGAAGAGGACCTGGTAGAAACACAATGTTAGAATAATCCAGATAAAGCTGTACAGGGTCCCCAAAGACAATAAACAACCTGCGCTGAGGAATGTGTGAAACGTCCAAAAGGGTTGTTGTTTTTTTTGTGTCATGTTTACTGATTCACACTTTGGTGCAGCATTTACCAAAAAATGTGCTACGGTTAGTAATCAAGACACAATCTGATGACTCCTTGAGTTACATGAACTGAGTCTGTGAGTTTGTTTTAAAGGACCATACCGGCGGTTTTGCAGGATTTATACCATTATTGGCAGATTACACATATTTTCCATTACCAGTACTCTGTTTTTTATTTTTTTATCTGTTTGGTATGACAATCAACTTGTTGAAACTTGAAAGCTGCTTTAGATGCATACACCATTAAGTATCCATCTGAATATTGCCATCACACGCTTATCTAGTGCAGAGAGAAGTAATTGTACTGTAAAATCTGAAAAGGGTCCTTGTGCTTTGATTAATAGAAGTTCATATTCACATTATTGTCTGAATATTTATGTTTGCTTACAGTTTGTCTCTAAGAACTAGTCTTAACTGGCCAATGTCAGCTGCCTACGTTAGCTAGTAATAAAACATTTACATGTCAGCTCAGGTAAGACTAGCTGGCTAATGTCAATGTTAGCTGACATTAGTTATGATTTTTGATAAACTACTGTACCTATCCATAGTAATTTAGTTAGCCTACCCTTAGTAGCTTTCGTTAACTAATCTAACCAAGCAAGCGGCCTAAGCTAGCATTCGACAATGACTAAAGGGCTAGCGTAATATTAGCTCACAATAATGTGTTTACTTGAAATAATTTTTACAAACAGACTGAAATATATGTTTGCCATTCTGTAGTTTTGTTTAGTGAGAATGATTAAATCCTATAGTGGACTGAAATTATCCCAAAATGCAGCGTAATAAGAGGTACACAATCGAAAGTCACTAACCAGGATTTAGCTTATACCATGCATTCTGAAGTCAAAAACAAAGCAAAACTTTTAGTGTCTAAAATTGTTTGTCTCTAAGAACTACCCTTGGCTAATGTCAGTGGCCTGTGTTAGCTAGTAGTCAGCTCAGCTAACGCATGCTGGCTAAAAGTTAGCTCTGTTTCTTTCTTACTTAACTGTGAAAAGTGAATCAGGTACTGGTTTCAGACACGGCTAATATCCTTAACTCCTTGTTATCATAGCTTATGAAGCTATGCTGTCAGCAACAAGAAGATGTAGGAAATCAGTTGCTGCTCTCAGACACAAGGGCCCTCTTCGATTAAGTACAGCTTAATAAATGTAATTGATATCTCATGCAAGTCTCCTAAAGTTGATTTTCATACCATACTGGCCGAAAATTTTATTTAAATCTAATAGTCAAAACATGTATGGTATGGTATTAAAAAACAGTACATGTGATTCATGATTAATGGACTAAAACATGCAAAAACACCAATATGGTCCTTTAAAGAAACAGATGATCTATACCAAAGAAACTGAGCATGCGTGCATTAACACGAAGAAACAGATGGATGGCCGTCGCACAACTTTCGACACCACTCCGATGGCTTCACACACTGTCACTCTGCTGTCCTGTGAAACATGCATTAATGAAGAGGGTGAGGAGGGGGAGGTCTGCAGAGGGCGTGAGGTGAGAGGTCCATATGGCCGCCAAAGGTCGTAGAGGAAGAGGAGGAGGAAAAGGAACTTACATCACCGAGACAAGCAGAGTTAGAGTCCCCAAGGAGTTGTTAGTATGACAGGGTGGTTCTGGATCAGAGCACAGCGGACAGGGAGGAGGAAGGAGAGATAAAGCCCAGAGGGGAGGAGAGAGGGGGGAGGAAGAGGGGAGATAGAGCGGGAAATGTTAATCGGTAAAATCGAGAATAGAGGAAGATACACGATAAGTTTGGCATATCAAAGTCAGAGAGGTTGACCGGGAGAAACAAGGTGGCTGATTTCAGTCTGCAGACAGCAGTAAACACACACCCATTCACTTTAGACCTGGAAAAAACACAAGGGGAACTGGGACTTGATGTAGACACAGGATAGAGATAACCAGGCAATCAATATGAACAAATAAACCAAACCAAGGTTGGGTGATATGACAATTTAGACCGCAAGGCAATAAAGTTTTGTCTGTCGGGAGGAATTTTCCGACGCTTTTTCTACTGACGTCACAAACTCTTTAATATTCTTCAGGGCAATATTGGATTTAAGGATTTTTTCCCTCAGTGTGATGAAGTACCGTGATTTGACAGGTATTTCAGTCACTGTATTGCTGAAATGTTGAGTTAATTTATCAATCAGTCGATCGACAGAAAAAGAATCGACAATAATTTTGATAATCATTTGTCATTTATTTAAGCAAATATATAAAACAGTTGCTGATTTAAACTTCTCAAATGTGAGAATTTGTTGTTTTTCTCTTTTTTATACTGTATCACTGTATATTGAATACCTGTCAGGTTCATTCTGCTTGTCTGCTGTGAGAGAAGGAGTTCACCTTGGGCTCCGGAAAATTTTGATGGGCAGTTTTTATAATTTCTTTTGGACGATTAATTGAATAATCTAGAATAATCTTATATCGGCTTTGCAATTAAATTTCTACTAAATCTGCTATATCACAATACATATCCAGAAGAAATTTTAAATGGTTTAAATGGAGTTTAATGGAGAATTTATTATAGTTCTCTTAGAGGTAAGACAATTACTCAACATGAATTTTGATAACTTGATCAATTGTTCAAGTAATATATCAAGCAAAAATGCCATATATCTGCTGGTTACTGTCTCTGTTTTATATCACTGAATCAATTTCAGTTCTTGAATGTTGATTAGACAAAACAAGCTATTTGAAGATGTGATTGTGATTTATATGACATTTATAGACTAAATAATTTAACAATTAATTGAAATTGAAATGAAGCTAAAAACAGACATTTTGACATAGTAAACTCATTTATCCTGTAAAGTCACTATTTCACGACACATCTAGCTATCGCAATTTTAAATTACAAGTACCATAAATTATGACATAAAATGATATCTTTATCACCCATTCACACACTGGTGGATTTAAATGTAAATGTAAATATTTTGCTTTCCCCCCCTTCTTTTCTCTGTCAATCTACTCATTTTAAGCACACACAAAAAACAGCAATATATGATTCATATCCAGGTCTATAATACAATATTGACATACTTCTTAAGTTTTAATCTTCCTATAGAGACTTAAATCAGATGCCAGTAAATTCAATAAACTGAATGTATTTTTCTTTCTGTTTCATCATTTAAACATGAGCAGAAAGATGGTTTACTGTCTGTCATTTATTTTTTCCACAGGTCAGCTGAATGGGTGGTGAAAAGGACCAAACTGACGTGTCAGATTGCTCATTTCATCAAGTAAAATTAGCATTTTTTATTAATTATTTTGGTATAGGGAAGCTCCAAAAACTGGAACCGTTTAAAATTCTGGTTGAACATTTAATTGGAGAGTGCTGATAATGATTAAGTATGTAATTGTAACTATGATCCCACTGAGAGATCATTAATTTCACGCAGACACATAAATCAGGTTTCGGCCGGGCCACAGTGATAGTTGAAGCAAAGAAATAAAAGTAACACTGCAAGAAAGTCACTACAGTGAAGGAAAAAGTACAGAAGAAGAAGAAACCTCTACATACATCAATGTATTACTGAAGAGGGTCAAATTTTTTGACATTACCATTGCATCAGTCAGTGCTTTCGATCTGAGAAAAAAGCATTAACATTAACATTTTTAGTGATGTAACAGTTGACTGGCCTTTTCTCTGATTAATCACAGATGCCTTCAAGTTTGTCTTCCACCATTACAAGAAAAATCCAAGGCAAAGTCATAAATATCTTTGCATCATAAAACATGGGCCCCAGATCAAATGAGTGATGAAGCCATGAATCCAGTGCGTCTGCATATTTACCTCCATACATCCAGACTGCCCTCTGTCTGAGTCGGCCTGCCTGCTGCTGTCTCTGCTGTGGCTGCTCTGTCCTCCAGCCTGCAGCCTCCTCTCCTCCCTAAAGTTCTGCTCCTGTAGCTTCTTATTAAGGATGCGGGCTGTGTTTTCAGCCAGCGTGTAGCCCGGCGGGGCCGACAGGTCCTGCCGTACGCTCACCACCTCTGGGTTTTTGTCCCCTTGTGTCTCTACTATAAGCTGCACGGGGCTGGGCGAGCGCCCGCGAGCAGTTCGCATGCACTCCTGTGCGTTCCTGGGGTCCGAGGCAAGAGCCCCTTGCGCAGAGCTGGGCTCGGTGGCGGAGGGAGGGTTAGGGCGAGAGCGACTGGGGGACTTGTTGAACTTCTGTATGGCGTCGTAGACCACTGGGGTGTGATCAATGATGTTGAAGAGGCTGGAGAGGCCGTCGTTGATGGTGGTATGGACGGGGCTGTCGCGAGTGGTGGTGGAGCGGGCCCACGCCGACTCATTGTTGCCCTTCTGCGGTGTGGTAGGGGTGGGAGCACGGCTGGTATTGGGTAGCTCAACCTTGTTGCATGTGGACAGTTTGCGCTGAAGCTTGGGTGAGCCGTACTTTGGCGAGCAGCAGGGTCGCTCAAACTTGCTCTGGACGACAGGAGAGTACTGCACCTTCCTCAGACTGCGTGACGGGGAAGAAATAGGCGTGCCGCCACCTTTTGGGGTGAGGCAGCGGTGGGGGCTGCTGGTCAGGTTCCTCAGCAGGTCTGTTTGTAGACCCACACTGATGGTCTGGGTGGTCTGTGTGCCTCGTGTGGTGAATCCGTTGGTCTGGCAGGCCGTGTCCCGGACGACCGGCCCTGGTGGAGAGCGGATGGCGTTCCTCACAGAGATGGCAACTTCCTTCATGTCGTCACTCATGTTTCTGGACAGCTGAAGCTCCAGAGAAGCGGTGTAGCCCACTGTGGGGCAGATGGGAGACTGGTTAGGAGAAGTCATCAACCCCCCACCCTCCAAAAGCCCACATGGCCACCTCCCACTGCTGAAGACCTCATCTGGCCCGCTGGCTCCCACCCCAGATTCTCCTCCGCCCCCGGCTATGGTCCCTTTGGCGTACAGGAAGTCCGGGTCTTGGGCAGTAAGGAGCTCAGCTGCCCCAGGTCTGGTGGGGCTGTGGAGGATGTGAACCCCGCAGTGATCCACTCCCACCCCTGTCGCCCCTGCTCCGTTGCCCCTCAGCGGGGACTTGTGGCAGTGCTCAGGGCTGCTCAGGGTGCTGGTGGTCAGGGTGGCGCTGGTGGTGAGGAACCAGGAGGCTGGCTGGAATGAATCAAGAACGGGCTCCCCTCCCCGGGCCTTGGGGGTTTTGTCTGTCCATACTTCCCGTGCAGGGCCCGGACCAGAAGTGGATGATAAGTCCCAGCCCTTATTGTTGAACTCCTCAATATACTTGAGGTCGTCAGGGGACAGAGGTGGAGTGACGTCGTCTTGGCCCTGATCATCGTGACAACTCTTGTCGGGGAGGAATGGTGAGCTGTCCATTAATCGCTGAAAGTCGCTCATGGAGCACACAGACTTGGCTCTGGACAGGACACACACACACACACAAACACACACACACAGAGTTCTTTAGAGAGGTGTATCAACTTCAGCTGGGACAATGAAACCAAACATCCCAACTCAATCATGATCTCATCGCTGCAGAAAACAATCCTAAAAATTTGTGTATGTCTTTTTGAAAAGCAACTTTACGGTCTAAATTATTTAGGAGCATAGTGAGCTGGATCACTTCTTCGCCATAAAAGAAACTTTAATAGAACAATCACCAGGGGGAAGCTCACCGTCACTTTAAGTAACAGTTAATAGAATCAACAGCTGATCTCCAGAAGGACCGATGTGTATGTATGAGCATCAAAAATACAGCAGGAGGCTGAATAATCTGCAGCCAGTTGCGCCAGTTGTTTGTGATTGTATTATTGTTGACATCTATGAAAATGCATCAATTTTTAAAGAATAGTTTGCCCGTTAAAAACTCTTTGAACTCAGTTTGACTAGAAGCTTTGTAATGAGGTTACCTGAGCAGACTCCCACTGCTCATTTCCTCGTCTGGGTACTCAGGATCACCTTCTCTCTCCGAAATCTCATTCAGAGCCTGAAACACAACAATGAAATCATGCAGAAAAACGTCAGATGATTTATAGGCAGTAGGTTTTTATGTGCCTCAGATTTTAATGTACTTTTTAAGTCCTTAAAGTCTTATTTGATGTTAATAGCTTCTAATATATATTTTAGGATTAAACCTCAAGATCTTAAGTTACTTCAATTTACTTTGGGGCAATAAAGTGAAAATGAAATGAAAATACAATGAGAAGAAATTAACTAATGTATGTATACTACAACCACAATTAGTAATGTAGATACTTTACTCGGCTAAAATTAAAACATGCTCTAAGGGGTAAGTTCCAAAGACGAATTAGATGAATTAATATTCAGAAGAAGAGTCTTCCACCTGAGCACCTTATACTCTGTTTTCTCTACAGTAGAACAGTTTTGGCTAAAAAGCTGTGAGTTCAGCTTTAAACATAGTTGTGACAGACACAGGATGTAGAGATAGATTAGGGTTAGAGATAGACCAATTAATCGATACCTGCACTCACAAGGCTGATATATCATCCTAAATGACAGCTAATCTAATCTAAAACCTTTACTGGCAAGCGTTAAATATGTATTGTATTACTGTAGAGAATAATGCAGTTGAATGATGTCACTTCTGACCAACTATACCCTGCTCTCTCTTAAATGCCACGATGTCACGTTCTGAAATCCACAGCATAACCCAATGTATTTTTCTATTTCATTAATTAATAAAAATTACATCTAAAACAACACGTTACTAGCTAAGATAACCATGTTATATTAGATCGTACTAGATTGACCTGATGAACGCACTAGATGAAAATTTCAGGCGTGACAAAAGTTCTTACATTACATTACAAGTTCTTACATTACAAGTTCTTTCATCCTGAGGAGGAGAAGAATATCTGAACCAAAATCTCATGGCAATCCAGCCGATAGTTTTTGAGATATTTCACTCAAAACCAAATATGTCATCCTCACGTTGACACTAGTGAGCAGATCACCAGTCAATAGGGTTCATCCTCTGGGGATCATGAATGTCTGTCATGTGTAAAGCACTTTGCTAAGAACTGGTTTTATGTGTTAAAGCACTCCATTAATAAAGCCTTGACGTTTCGTAACTTGACAGATGTATGTTACCTCCTTCATGCAAGGGAACCTCTTCTCACTCTCCAGTCTGGAGGGTGGTGGGACCTCCAGGCCACTGAGGGGATCCAGAGACAGCGCGTCCAGGAACAGGCTCTCTGTGGGGCCTTTCAGCCTCATCGCGGCCCCTTGCTCCTCCAGCATGGCATCAGAGTCAGAGTGGGAGCGCATGGGAGGTGCAGCGGACGTACAGGGGGAGCGTGGGGAGCGAGGTGATCGGGGGGCATTGCAGGGACTGTCGTGAGGGGAGAACACACCTCTGTGGCCTGAGGTGCCATCTTTGACGTCTATGCCCTCACTTCGCCGGGTGCTCAGCTCTCTCTGCATCTGCACAAAGAATGACGTATAGGTATAAAGTGATTAGTCTGATGATATTTAAAGACTAGTGTGTAAGTGCTTTATTATCATATTTATTACCAAAATAACAAACACAGTAAAACTGTAACTATTAAACTAGTTAGTCCAATAATAATTAAATTTGGTGAAATTACGCATCGGAATAAGTTAAAAGATCCTTTATGTCAAATTCTCCTTCTGCCTGAACCCCCAGAAAAAGGTTTTAAAATTGCATAAATATATGGCTGGTCTTTAAATAATTGCTGCTAATATTTTATCCTTATTCACCTGACTTCCTATAGGGATAGTTCAAAAACTGGAGGTGGTCTTAATCTATTATTTGGTAGTTTAAGATTGCTCATATTTATTATTTTTAGTTTTTGGACTTCTTTACATTAGGCAGTGTTTAAGATGTCGAATCATCTTCTAATGTTAGGTAAGAAGATTGATAACACTCTCATGTTTGTACACTAAATACAAACCCCTTGACCGCTGACAAATAGCCAGGCTGGCTGCTGCCAGTCTTTGTGCCAAGCTAGGCTAATCAGCTGCTGGCTGTAGCTTCATCTTTATTGAAAGAGTGGTATCAATCGTCTTAACTAACTCTCCACAAGAAAGTGTTAAATGTTAAATCAAAGTTGCCTGCATCATTTCTGGGGGATTACAGTAGCAGTTTGTCTATTTTCTTAAAGAACTACACTGGAATTTATAAATCTAGTAGTTTTTTAACTAAAAAGGTTTTGTATTTGCTTGTTAATGGTCTAACACATTAGAGCCAGATTGACACTGGATTTATGACCAATACTGATGTTGATTTTAAAGAGTTAAAATCTGATAACAATATCAATGTGGGGTGCTGATGGAGCAGTGGATATGACACATGCCTTTGGTGTGAGAGACCCGACGGGTTCAATCCCCCACTGTGACCCATCCACCAATGTGTTCCTGAGCAAGACACTGAACCCCTAGTTGCTCCAGAGGCGTGCGACCTCTAACATATATAGCAATTGTAAGTCCCTTTGGATAAAGGCGTCAGCTAAATGAGCGAATATATAATATAACAATCTATTGGCCAAAAATCTTATTTCTTTTTAACATATTTTCCCCCTCAGTGCTCTCTGGTGGCAAATTGGACACATTGTTTCAATAGCCTAAAAGATCATCTTTGGCCTTTTTTACTGCATTTCTTGTTATTTATTTGTACATATCTATATATGGGCAATGAAGAAATAACGTCCAATATATTGGTCCAGGTGATTTATCGGCATAACCCCAAGTATGGTCCTTTACATGTACAGCATGCTTCAGTTATGAAGGGAAGGTTTTGGTCACATATGAACACCTTGCTTTCTTTAATATAACAAACAAGTCTCCACTGTGTTCCTTGACTGTGAGCACCTGGGTAATCCACCTGCAACATTCGGGGTTAAGTGCCTAGCTTCAGCCACATCACTCATTCACGTTTCACGCTGCCTGTCTGAGCAGTTCAGTTGGTGACCTGTGCTTTACAATTTGCTGCAGTGTCGCTGAATAATGCATCTCAGCTTCCTGTTCTGTGTCTCCGTTCAACTGTGCATCAGCAGTTTTTGTTTGAGCTGGTAATAGTGAGCTGTATTCAGGGTGTGTTTCAGTTATTCCAGTCCCTGCTTTATAATACTCTCACCCTCAGTTTGTCTAATTAAAACTCACAAAGGACATCAATTATTCAGTAATCCTCAGTATTTTTTGTATCTACCTTCGACTATTCTAAAGTACCAAACAACAGAGAAGATTAAGTGTTTTGTCACTGTTTCTCTCTCTCTCGTATGTCTTCGAACACACGCACACGCACACACACACGCACGCACGCACGCACGCACGCACGCACACACACATGCTTGTCAAAACGTTAAAACGTGAAAATTGTGGGGAAAAGTCTGAGGATGTCTTTAAATGACTTCTTCTGTCTCATCAACAATCTAAAAGATTTACAATGATATTAGACACAGAAAAGCAGCAAATCCAGGGCTCAATTAGTTGTCAGTAAAGTAATTTGATAATCAATTAACAAGCAAAAAAAAGCCAAACATTTGCTGGTTTCAGCTTCTCAAATGTAAAGATTTGCTGCTTTTCTGTTGTATATGATTTAAAATGAATATTTTTGGGTTTCATAGTGTTAATCAGACATAACAAGTACCATGAAGATGTCACATCGTGACGTCAAGTTTTTTACGATCTCCTGATATTTTATAGACTAAATAATCAATCTTTAAATAGGAAAAAGTTATTATTATAACAGGTTATTGTAAATCGTTACCACAGATCTTGTGGTATGATTTGTCAACTGCTGTTTCCAAGGTTTGAATGCAAGAATGAACTTTCACTCTCACCTATGAAGCGACGTGGAAGACAAGTTCTTAAAAGTATTCAGAGAAATAGAAACTTGAACATTAACAACTTCACATCAACTGGGCAAACTCCATCTGCTAAGGAGCGTATGAGCCTGACTTGACTTTAACCCTCTCATTCATGTGCTTTTCTCTGTTTCTCCACCTCTTTATCCTTTCCCCTCTCGACTTGGTCCGTCCTTCTCTCTTTGTTTCTACTGTTACTCTTCTCCCCTCTGTCTCTTCCCATCTTCTCCCGTCTCTCACCCTCTCCATTTTGCGGTGGAGCTCCCTCATGCTGCCGTCCCATTCCTGCCGTTCCCGGTCGAAGTGCTCCAGCAGTTCGGTCCTCTCACGGCCCCACCTATTCTCTCCATGCTGCAGCTTCCAGCGGAGGTCCAGGGAGGTGCTGTGGCTCTCGGCCAGGAGACGCCTGTGCTCCTCACGCTCCTGCTTCAAGGCCCACTCGGGGTCCAATTCCCCTTCACCTCCCTGCGCTTCACCGCGCACCTTGCCTTGCGCCTCCTCCTCCAACTGCTCAAAGAGCAAACACACAGTAATGTTGGGTTGATTAGTCATTATTATGCTCAACAGTATATAATGAAACATAATGAAGACTAAGAAAAAGAAATGGCCTTGCTATAAGGAAATGCCACAGTAATGAACAAATAATCTGGACCAGTAGGTTTGAAAAATGTTCCACTTAAAGGGCTGATTCACTCAAATTTCAACACAATTTTTATTGGATCTACTTTGGACCGCTGTTAAAGTATAATTCTATGCAAAAAACAATACTATCTGCCTAATGCTGGAGATACATGAGAAAATATGATTTTTGGGTGAACCTCTGCTTTAATTTGAAGTCACAAATATTCAACCAAAAGAAAGAAAAAGGCAACAGTAAACAGATTGCCCACAACAATGTTACGATAAAAAGAGCCTCTACCAACTTATTTTTCATCTGCCCCGCTCTCACTTTTAGATCAATATGTTTTTAAAGTGCTGAGATGCATCAGACAGTCTTTCTCTCTTTTGATCATTATTTTATGATCTTTTAATCTGTTTTTCTGTTTAATAAAATAAAATAACTGAAAACAGAAGTGAAGTAAAATGGTCACACGGCTACAAAATAATTAATAGATTAAAGCAATGAACGCAATTTATGAACAAGCTAGTGAGGAAATTACTCACTAGGGCTGTTTAAAGCTTAAATAAATATATAGAGAACAAATGGAAATGGTACCTCTGCTTTAGCCGCATGAAGAAACTTCATTGGGGGTGCTAATGCAGGGTCATCCAGCAACACAGTTTATTGCAAGCCCGCATTCCTGGTACGTTCATTTGTAATGTAAAGGCAAACTTCTACCCTTAACTTTGTGATTGTTTTGTCACGACAAAGAATTGCAGCTGTGACTTTGCAGAGTTGTAGAATTCTGTCTTGTAATATTACCCCCCTGCGCAGTGTTTTGGCATTGGATAAGCCCTCAAATTTACGGATCTGTTACTTAAACTGGACTTCCTGGACTGTTTTCGGTCTGAATGCCTGCCACTACAGAATAAAACACAGAAATACAATGAGATTACGAGAAGGTATCACAAAGCACCAGCAGTTTTTTTGTAGTTGACAAGTTCAAACTTGAGCGGGGTCTGCCCTCACAAATTTATATTTCAAACCACTTTCTGCTGGGGGAGGGGGGCGGGGGGAATGAACCCAGGACACTGCAGAAATCTTCAAAGCTGCAGAGGAACAGAGTGAAGCTTTGGAAGCTTCCCTTCTCTGGGCAGAATAGAGCTTTGTAACAGGCTTTGATCGTGCAACATAATGGTACAAACCAGAGTCTGCAGCACTGGAGCTGCGTGAAGGGTGAGTCAAGGTTGCCTTTGAGCATCAGCTTACATAACTACTATTCACAAATATTTGTCTTGCATGCTTTTATGGTGGGTTTTAAAAAGGGTCTGATTACACACTGGAGAGGATATCATGTACAGTAATAGCTGCTGACAGAATGCTAAGAGCCAAGATGTAAGACATTATAAAAACAGACAGTTACTTATGAGGCATCATACTGTGCCAGTGACACCAGAGTATGAAACATGAGCCAGCATTAATATCTTGTAACAGTGACTCGAAAAGTAATAACTACACATATTAATACACAGGTGAGCGTCATTTCCAAATCTGCTCTGCTCTGCTGGGCTGTGTAATAATAATAAACAAAATAACAGCAGTTTAGGGGTGTATTTCTGAAGTCTTCATCAGAACGAAGCACAGTGTAGCAAGAAACGGGCTCAACATGGTGTAATCAGACGAAACTAAGTAAATTACTGCTCACTGAGGCCCCTCAGCGACCTCTGCTTTGTGAAAGGATAAAGGCTGCACAGAGTTTAAAAAGATAATCTTCCTCCTAAAACTCAAACTGCTTAATTGGTTCCCAAAGCTGCAGTTTTCCTTTTTATCAGATATACAAGAGAAAAGACACCGTGGGTTTCAAATTTTATCTTCCAACACAGCGGTCAAGAAACAACACATTCAATACCCTCAAATTGATTGGAACCTTTGTTTGTCAAGCCATTGTTGACTTTGATCGTGCTCTGCCTCTCAAAGGTAAAGAAAAATCTCGAGTGTAAACCATGTGCAGCAGAGGGTCCGACCGCGATGCCCATCTGTACCACAGAATACACTCTTAAAAACAACATGGTTTCAACATCCCTCTGTGCCACACTGTTGTACCTTTCACTGCAAATTCACTTCCTCTCCTTTCTTCCACTGTATCTTTTCATCTACCATGAAACTGAAATGCAATCCAAATATGAAGAAGTGGGATGTAAGGATTACAGGACATTTAACAACAGGTAGTCTAGTCATGATGTCCACTGACAATATAATTAAGGTACATCCTGACCACAAGTGCATTGAAACAGTCTTTACCTGCAATGAGATTTAAATCTAAAGCCACTATGTGTAGGTATATGTAGCTAATTTGATGATCTAAAAAAAACACTAAGGAAGATGGGAATGCACACAGCTAACACTACCCCACCCCCACGAATCTGACCCGAGAACAAAAAGATGAATGGGCTAAAAGCAACACATACACTGCACTGCACCAATTTTCACTGGGCTTGTCACATTTTTTTGCAAACAGATAAATTAATTTGGAAAGTTATCACACTGATAATGCTTGTTACCATGTTGCAGAGTTGTAAACTCCTGTCTCACAATATCATAAACTGCTTTATTGTGTTCTGGCATCTGATAAGTCTTCAAACTCATGGATCTGTTACTCAAACTGGCCTCTCTAGGTCGTATAACATCTTAGCCCCTTGTGTTTTTAAATGGTGTGCTGTGTTTTGGTCTGAACACCCAGAAACACCATTAAAAAGTTTATTTTCCTGGGTGTCAGTGAAGAGTTTTAGTGTCCCACAACACTGTAAATGCTGTTTTATAAGAACAGTTTGGAAGAAACAAAGAACAACTGCAATCTTGGAGGCCTTTGCTGTAATTTCAAATGACATTTTTTTGATATTGACCAAAAAAGCATCTATTAGCAGCATCTGTAATAAATGATTTCAGCTTAATGTATTCATATCAGTCCATTCCTAATCTACAAACTATTCACATACCCATTAGGAATATATAAGACAGTGATTTGACAGCTTCATGATACATGCATATATATATATATATATTCATTCATAATTTCTTTGTCTTTTTTATGCTGTCCTTGCTTGGCTAAAATGTCAGGTCAACTAATAAAAAGTGTTAGTGTTTTCGGCTTGTTACCGGTTTGCCCTGAGAGCGATTTCATCCGTGGAAAAGGCAACATGTTTACTGTCACCTTGCTGCTTATTGAATGCACCACTAGTTTTCTACACCAGATTGTGCCTTGTCCCTTTAAGGTGGGCGCTGAGACGCCATCTGTACCTGGGCGACCTGGCACTTCATCTCTGCCCACTTGACCTCCCAGGCGGCTTTGTCATTGGCATAGGACTGCTGCAGTTGGCATCGCCGTGTCTCCTCCTCCCGCAGCTCCTCTCGAAACTCCTCCAAAAGCGTCCGCAGGGCCTGCAGCACCTGCCGGTTCTCCCCAAACTGCAAGGAGGGAACAAGACAATTAGCAAAAACACACATTTGGGAAAGATTTATCCAGCAAGTTCCTTCTTTGTCATGATGGGCTTGTCTCTTGTTTTTATCTGGGTCTGTGTCTTTTGTTTGCCTTTAAAGCATTTTGGGATGAACCTGCTTTGTAAGTGCTTTATAAATTAATTTGATTTGAACTTCTCCATCCTGTTTCCTATCTGTCTCCTTGTTCTTTCCCATCAATCCTTTCTTGACTCCCGCCATTAAAGAACTAAAACATGTACACATGGTAGGTGTAAATATAAAGTTGCATTCCTAATGATTCCTTAGGAACCTCTGAGTAGGACACTAATTAAAGCTGCAAAAAAACTGTTAGACAAATACAATGCTGATTTATTTTAGTCCAATTGCAGTGGGTTTGAGAAAGTTTAGACTCAAGATCTGCATTTGGGTTTTAAGGACTTCAGGCTATATCAGCAATGACACTTACTGGCTTTTAGTAAATAGAACAATGTGTTATTCCTGAAGTGTCTGCTCAGATAGCTGGCTGAAGAGCTGTTTGTCTCTGGTGGAAGTACAAAGGAATGTGTGAGTAAAACATCACCTTGAGGTATCACTAAAGCGCCGCCAGATCCGCCAGCTGGGGTTGAGAAAACAATATAAGCTCAGGTGATAAAAGGCCAGTGCACTTCAGTCCAGTGTAAGAATGGAACAGTGGAACTTGTGTTTGTTTTGTTTTAGGGGGGAAGATACAGCCACAATAGACTTTATTATGTAAGCAATTCTGGAAAAATCCAGCAGCATGACAAAAATCATGATATTGACCGAACAACGACACAGCAAGTAATGTAATTAACATTAGCTTATTTGTGGGTTAGCAAACCGTGACTACAGTTGCTGCTGCGAAGCTAACATGCAGCGAGGACGAGATCCAGCACAACAGCTCCAAACAGCGAATTCACAACTTTCCTGCTACTGTAGCTAAAATCACAACAGCGCCATGTCTTGGCAAACTAGAAAGTAAGCTGAATGTCTGTGGGAAAGTCATTTAATGTCACCTAACAACCAAATCATGGCTAGAACTGCTGGAATAGTGTTGTGTGGTGGGATGTAGGCCACTTTGTTTGTTTCCCATTTATAGAGCAAGGTCAGTGTAAACACACCAAGTTTTTTTTTAGTACACACATAGAATGGACAGCTAGTGGACCTTGAGGAGATATTCGCTGAATTTGACAAAAATACATATTTTGGATTAATTTTGCATACCCCAGCTTTAATGGATTCCTTGAGGAAATGATATCTGAAGAATTCCCCAAAAATCGCTTTTTTTGCAGCAACCACTTGTTTAGCTTGGTAGCTAGCTAGCTTACAAGCAAATTTATTTTAAGTTAAAGGTACCCTGTGGAGATTGCTTGTAAATACAAAGATATCTGTACATTCTTGTGTATATCCCTGAGGCCTAACAAACACAATGAGTGCCTTTTATAAATCATAAATCATTTGCAAAGCAGATTTTTAATATTTTTGAAAACCTCCATTGTTTACATCCACATTTGCAAGCTAGCAGTAGCAAAGGCATTCAGCCTGAATAAAAATAAGAGGCGAAAGAACTGAACTACTTTACATAATGGTATGCATCTAAACCACTTGGACCAGCAGGATGCCCCAACCAGCGGGCAGACTTCTTCTCTGTTCTATTGAAGCACAAAATTAGCACCACTAGTGGTTAATAGGTCCACTGGGTACCTTTAATCAAAAGCCATTACGTGTAGAATTGAAAGGTTTCCAACTTTGGCACGCCAGTGGCAATACAGGCTACTATTGCACAAACGGATCTGCCCACTTGACCTCCCAGGCGGCTTTGTCATTGGTGTAGGACTGCTGCAGTTGGCATCGCCGTGTCTCCTCCTCCCGCAGCTCCTCTCGAAACTCCTCCAACAGTGTGATTGGCTAAAAGCAACACATAGACTGTACTAATTTTCAAAGGGACTGTCTTATTTTTCTACAAATAAAAACGATTGGCATTAGAAAATGCTATAATCACAACTTTGTATAGGCTTTAAGCTAATATCTTTCCCAATGGGGAAATTCATCCTCTATTTAAGAGCAACGGTCAACACCCAGGAGCTTTGCAAGATGCAGTGACACAAATACGTTTAGTTATTCACATACATGTCTATTGATTTGGGGGGAAACACATCACATGTTACTTCTGACACAGAAAAGTCCCAGTCAGGTTCAAAGTCAAGACCCTCTTGCAGTGAGGTCACGGCGCTAACCAGTGCACCACAAAGCTAAATACAAAATTCAATCTAAAGCTAAATTTAATCCTTGGGATCCTGTTCCACATATTTCAAGCTCATTTGAGAACTGTTATGTCAGTGTGAAATCCTTGTTTAACTTTTTAAAACTTGTTTTACATATATTTTAATGTACTGAGTACAGATCGTTACACTAAATGTGATGAAAGTTCACAGCGCCTGTGGAAAAAATATCATCACCTCATCTATAGTATTTACAATATTCATATATATATATACCTAAGCACTTCAAAATTATCAGACATTGGCAGTACCAGAGGAATGGATGAATCAGGATTTTTCCCTCACCAAGCTGCCAAACTACCTAAATTATTATAAGTCTTCGCTGAAAACTTCGAATGACCTCTTTAAGGCTTAACATACTATTATCTCTCTGGCTGCAGGAATTATGATCTGTGCACTGCTCTGTTGTAATAGCCATGTGCAGATGCTTACTAAAGCAAGTCTGCATTTCTGCTCTCATGCACAAAGCTTAATATAGTCTAGTGGGCATGCTTGTTAAAGCACCAATGTCAGATCACTGTGCAAACCATTTTTAAGAAGTTATGGGAAAATCAAAACACAGGACAAAGTAGAGCACTTAGGCTGCTTAATAATGCATCCAACCCAAATTGCTTACATCCATATCTTTACTTTAACAAAGGGGCAAAGTGGTCGACAGACGTACGGAAAGTAGTTTCCAACACGCGCTATATTTCCTCCTCTGAAACATTCAGCAGCCTGAAGAACACAGCTCCTTTTGTTTCCTTTGCATGTAACTGAGAGTCTATGTTGTTGTTTGAACAATAAGCCTAAAAGTGGATGTACTCAAAATAATTACTGCCTCTACCTAGTTATCTAGGCCAAAACTGTCATCTGCATACCATGCCAAACAGCTCTAATGAACGGCTGCCAAACATTCCTTTGAACACGATTAAAATTAATGAGAAAAATAATTAATTCTACAATACTTTTACTTGAGAACAAGTAAGATCCTACTGATTTATTTCTTTGCACTGTAACTTTACAGCCTTATGTTCCATTATGTGTGTGTGTCAATGTATTTATATACATGTAACTGTATAATATCTTATAGTGTTTCTATTGTATTTTACTTATTTATTTCTATTTCAATCTAATTTTTTATTTATTTATATGTTTTATGTGTGTAGTATGGATGGGCAACTGCATTAAACTGTGCAATCCTGTATTGCAAAATGACAATAAAGCTAATAAACCTTGAACATTGTTAGATGATTGAAACAATTAAAATTTTAACAAATATTAAATATTTAATTGAGTTTGCTGTTTTTTTCTTTAATTCGAAGATTTACAAGTTAAAGCATTTCGAGTCTGGGATGCCTGAGATTCCATCCCTCCTGAGTAAAATTAAAATTCCTAATTCAATCAAATCTAGGAGTCGTCCATGGATGGAATTGTAAATGGCCAAGTATCCTCGTGTGGACTAACACACATGTTGATCTAGGCTTCAGCCCAGGGGTCCGCATATCCACGGGCACTGGCTTGGCCAGATCTTCAAAAACAATTTAAATTTAATGCTTGATTTGTATGACGTTTTGGGAGGGATGTTTTTCTTAAGCAATGGCAGCTCTCGCAAGGAGCAGGCTGGACCAGAACTTGACGAGTTTAGGAAATTACCGGTTTCGTTATAAATCAGTCCTGCATCGAATGCCATCGAATTCAAGCTGTTGGTAAGCCGTGGTTTTTCACAATAATCATCTCCACTGTGTTTTATTTTTCATCATAGGTTCAGGCTAATATGAGTTAATCTTCCTGGAGGCTTCTAGATCACAACATGGCTGATGAACTCAAAACGTTACTTATGTTCAAATGCAGGGGAGTCACTGTAGTTGCAGTTTTCCCTAATTTTTTTATAATAAAATTCAGCCAAAAACCAGTGGAGGAAGTGTAAATTTGCGCGTACCTGTCTTTGATGCTGCAGGTGTCGATCAGGTGACGGCAAGGGGATGATGGGCCCAGTGTCGAGGACGTCCCCTGGAGTTTGCGGTAAACACAGTCTGTCGTCTCGATCCGACTCCCCCTCCGCCTGCTCCACTATCACTCCCAACTCTGGGACACCCTCCAACTTCTCGAACTGGAACAGATGATACGGCCATGAAAAGCCTGAGTTTGATTTCAAGCCCACATTTTTCTGTACCAACACATTTTGTTTCAGGCTCACAGTCATTGAGCCTTTCCCAGCATGCAATGGGTAGAAGGGAGAGAAACACCCTGGATGATTCTCCAGACTTTCACCCGGCTAATAAACACAAACAACCTGCCAAATTCACATTCATACCCTCCAATTACAGTCACACATGTATGTAGTTTGAGATTCTTTGGAATGAAGGAAACAGCAATTAGGTTTTGATGCTCCATAATAAACCAAAAAATCCACAATGGCCCTAATGCACTGTGGTAAAGAACAGAGCCCCGTAAAAAGGTTTTTAAAATGCAGCAGGTATTAAAGTTGAATCAACTGAATTCTTTGGCTGATGTGAGTCCACCACTGACTTTTGTATTATATGTACCTTCAATGTTTTTTTGCCTTTATCCCGTAATGTGGTGTTCAATTTTGATTCAATGCTGATTTAATGCTATTGTCTTTTAACTGTTTCAGCATTTTATTCGTATTAGTTGCAGCTGTGTAAGTTTCAATGTCATCAAATAGTTGGATTTTTACTATGTAAACAGAGCTCAATGCAAATAAGAGTGAAGGGCTTTCATTAGACCACCCTTTATAACTAAAGGTTGAATAAAATTACAGTAAACGTGTTCTTGGCAGCCTTTCCCCTATGTGTGTGTTTTCAGACTTCCTTTGCCATCGCGTTTAACATTAGAACAGTCTACAAAAGCATCCTTTACACAGTGTGATGGCTCTGAATCCATGATGACTTATCAGGAATTAGCGTCTGTGAGTCCATAAGGGAGGACACTGAAACTGGGCCATTCTTTCTTGTTTTCACCCAGTTTTCAATATATAATATATTTTATTTTACTGTATCTAAATGTGAGCAGTGTGAAACACTTTGAAACTGTAACCGTGATTGAGGGCTTTAAAAATGAAATTGACTTTAGAAAATGTTCTGTTGGGATTCAATGTCAAGTCAAGGAGGTGTGGTAAACATGCAATAAGGTACATGTTGGCTCCTCGCTGCTGCACCATCTGTAGGCGCAAATTAGGTTTCATGACACGATACTGCATGAATAAACTGATGAGTCAGAACAGAGTCAAGAGAAATTCAATTAATTTTTAAAGAATTACAGAAAAAATGCCCAGCCCAAGATATATGAAAAAGTAAGTGATATTCTAAAAAAAGCAAGGTGATATATAAAGTATATATTATGTTTATGATAGGTTTAGTAGGAACTGGGTAGACAGTTTAGGCTGCAATACCCAGCACAGCTGAAAAAAGATCCATAATTACAGCAACTCATCTCCTCCATCAACTGAAACTTTAGTGGAAATAACTGCTCTGTGGTCTCTGGAGAAGTGCAGTGCAGAGCTATGAAAGTCACTTGAACATATCCCTGAAAAACAAAAACAAAACCAGCAATACCTGAATCTCACAAATTACGAGTTTAATCAACCAGGAGCCCGAGAAGATAACAAGAAAAAGTGAAGTATCGACTGCTAGGTCAATAAGCTGAACAACAAATGGAGTCGCTCGATCAGCCAGCAGCCAATTAACCAGACTATCAATCAGTCCTGCAGAAGTACCTGCATCCCAGTGGAAAGTATGCGCCTCAAAGTGGTACAGGAACAAAAGGTTTTCAGGATGAGTCAGGGATGCGTTTGTCATCTCGTTCCTAATGATCGAACCACAATCTGGTTTGCTTTCGTGCTTTGTGGATTAAGAACTGAGCTGTGCCTTTTTGGTTTTAAGGGTCATAACCTTAATTACATGTCTGAATCTGCAAAGGCATTAAATAAATGTTGTGGGGTAAAAAGTACAATAGTTCCCTCTGAACTGTAGTGGAGTAGAGGAATAAGCTAACACAAAATGGAAATACTTAAAACCTATGATCCACCAGATCCAACCCAGCATGTCAAACCTCTCACCTCCGGGTGCACCGTCCCCTCTTCGGAGTCGTCCTTGCGGCCAAGCCTCCAGTGCATAAGGATCCACCTGAGCTTCATGTAGAAGATGATGGTGTTGCGTCTGAAGAGGCGGAGCTCTTGTTGCATCATGGCTCTCTCCTGAGTCCAGGGCACCTCATGACTCTGAAGTCCCTGCAGCTCCAGACCTCCACGCTGGGCCTCCAGATGCAAATGCTCGTCTTCCTGCTGTAGATGGGATCAGGCAAAAGATTAAGTGAATAATGTATGTAATGTGATTTTTGGCCATCATTTTGGACATGCAGCTAATTCCTGAGTAGGTCTATTTGGTTATTTATTGAGCTCATCTGTCATCATTAACAGATTGAATATATTTTATAATTATTCTGTCCCAAAAAATGGCAGAAAATTTAGAAATTTAAATAGCTTTTTTTTGTCTGACCAAAAATATTTCGTTTAAAAAAAGTAGGAACATTTTACATTTCAGAAGCAAGAACCAGAAAACTGTATGTTTTGTGTGCTTAAAATGACAGAAAGCTTCTATTTTAAAACAAAGGCCCATCCATTTCATAGTTTTTTAAAAGTATTTTTAAAAGGATCATTTTGTAAGAGTAAGTGTCACGTTGATTATATTCTGAATATCATGTTTAAATGAAAGAAGTCAGGTTTGCATGTTACAAGTACAAAAAAAGTTTCAGACTGAAGACCGTGACATCAATCTTAAGCCTGAAACAAAATTCTGGTGCGGATATTAAACCAAAACTTTCTTCCCTCTCCAGTGGAGACACTTAATTAAAAAGTATGTTAAAACTTCAGCAAAGATAGCAGAGCAAGTGAGGTGTGATACCGGTGATCTTATGCTCAAAATCTAAAGGCATTCAAACATGGCGTTATTATACCTGAGGCAGACAAACGACAGCCTCCCGTTCCTCCGTCGCCGCTCTCAGCCTTCGTTCATGATCCAGACGAAACTGGATGTCAGAAGCTGGCGTGTCCCGGAGCTGAACCCACAGCAGCACAGCACACAGTTACGTTACCAACACTTTGGATAAACTACATCACATACTGATGTCTCACACCGATTCTGTTTGCCTCTCTGTAAAGCTTTATTTGAGATGATTACACTTGATTATATTTGCTCTCTACAATTTCCACTGCAGGACTGAAAAAGCTCACATGAGATCTGAGTATGACACAAGCAGAAACCCATCAAACCTACTTCTGCAACATCTCAGGAAATTATAATAATTTAATGCTGCACGACTTGAGCTGGAGTACACGTCTTTGTCTAACAGCATCAAAGCTCTCTGATATTTACCGCAGAGATGGGAGAGTTGTATCAATCTTCTCATCTAACTCTCAAGTGTAGTTCCCAAAATCAAAGTCGAACAATTTCTAACACACTAGCTACTTTTTTTCAATTAACAGAATAGTGACTAGAAACTGTGATGGGCAAATTGATACTGTGATAAACTGTATAAATACCTCTACTAGAGCTGCATGAAGACTTCATTATAACTTGAAAACTAACAGCTTCATCTAAATTATGGTTTCTATCCCCAATAAAACATAACGAGAACTGAGCCCATGTCAAATGAGATGCTTATGTTTATGGTTTTGAATGTAATGATTCTTCTTCATTATTAAACTTGTTCACAAGACGTCCCTGTCTTTCTAAAAACAACTGTGCAGACTCTGACAATTTAGAAACTGCTGCGGTTTATAATGCAATGTCTTTCTCCTATCCTGTGTGCGGGAGTTCACTGTACCCTCCGACAGTAAGTTGAGCTGTTCAGTGTGTACTGACCCTAGATCACCTCTCTGTCAGCCCAATGTCAAATGCAAATCATACAGGCCTACAGGGCATTGCTAATCCTACCATATCCAAGCTGCTTTCACATTCATTCATCTCACCTCACGGATTATACTGCAGCAGAAAGCACAGGGACACAAAGAAGTCCACACGCATGTGCCATAACTGTAACTGTAATAGTAATGTGTCACATCACCGCTGGCAGTACTCTGCATTACATAACAGCGGGCAATTTCTCTATGAACACAAGCATGAGGCAGCGATTATGAATCCCGGTGTCCTGCGATTACACAGCGGGTTTATTAAACAGCCGAGTCACTGAAGGATTTAACAGATCTGAGCTGATGTGTGCGGCAGCAACGTTACCACTCGCCTCGTTGATTGTGCTCTTTTTTTTTCTCACTGGGTGTGTTTAAAGTGTATTGTGACACTCCTGTGTAAGCTGCACTTTTACATGCGTTTAATTTGCTGAGTCGAGTCATGACATTGCAGTCGTTAGTGATGGACCGGTGCCAGAGTGCATGACTACAGAGGCCCCTGTGTGCAGACTCAGCTGTGATACACTGAGTGCATACATGCGTCTAACAAGTCAGTATACTGTAGCTGTGCATGGCTGCTGTGTCATACTAATTTAAGGGCAACAAGCTGTCTACCAGCAGAAACACATTTTATAGCACAACTTATAATTTAAATTAGCTAAAATTGCAGAGCTCTCGTTAACTTCGGAGCACGATAAGATGTACTTTCAGTCACACAATGTAAAGGGGGCAAATGGTATGGAATTTAAAAAGCAGTAAGAAAATGTTAAATGTTGAAAAAAAATACATAAATAAAGATCAGTGGCAGTAGGAGTGATATTAACTGTGAAAGTAGAGTGGGTGTATGAAGTGAAATCGTGTTTGGCATCAAAAAGTGACTGTGGCTGGAGTGTCACTAGACATGCTGGACTGAGCGGCCTTCTGATGATAACGAACCTTTTGTTAAAATTGTAACCCCTGTTATTTGAAATCATCCAAATGTAAAGTTTATATTGCTCAGAAACACTTCTCCAGTAAATAAACTGTAAAGTCAAACTCCTCAGAACTGGCCAGTAAATGTTATCAGTTGCTTCACTGTAGGGCAGGTTAAGTCTTTCTTGCCATGGTGCACTGCTTTCCATGCCAAAGACACCAGTAACATCTTTTTTCAGTGAAATGACCCTCATTCTGCACCATCATTTATTTATTACATTTTTGGTTTGATCATTATTGTCATGACTTTAGATTATTTTAATTCATATATTTGCCTGTATGCCTCTTGTGTCGATTATGCAACAGGTTGCATTAAATTAAAAGATGCTTTTTGAAGCGTCTACAGGCCCTGCAGAGCTATATTTCACAACAGCTCACAAGAAAGAACTAGTCGCTCTGCAGAGAAGAAACCAAACCAGGTTTGTCTTTGAATCAATTTAACTGATTAGAAAACAGAGTCCAGGTCAACAAAAGGCTAGTGTCAACTCAGTCCTACAGGTGGAAGGGAGATGGAGGAGGCACTGACCTCTGCTCTTAAAGCCAGGGGCCTGTGGTACCTAGTGGGTCCCGGGGCTCCCCTGCTCTGGGCTTGGCCCCCACCCTGGCTCTGGCTCTGGGGCTCCACGCCTCGCTCCTGTCCTAGACGCCACTCCAGCTCATCCCTCTGACCGGACTGTGAGTGACGTGGGGGAGGGGAGGGGAGGGGAGGGGGGGAGGTTTGTGGACGGTGGGTGTAAGGGGTTGGGGGGATGTGTGACAGGTGCAGGATAGAGGGGTGCAGGTGGTGGTGGTATTGGGAGAGATGTGTGAGGTGGATTGTGGACAAAAACAGACAGAAGACAACAAGCGGGGTGAGGGGACGAGGAAAGAAAGCGGGCGGGGAAAACAAACAAAAATAAAACAGATAATGGGTAAAGAATATAAGCAGAAGGGGTAAATTAACTAACAGAGTGTGGAGAAAAACAAACGGACTAGAGTACGAAGAAAAGCGCCAAGAGAAAGACCAACTTAAAGATGACGGCATATGAGAGAGATGAGAAGAGGACAAGAATGAGGATGAACAAAATCATGGGCTGAAACATCTGGCGGGAACACAAAGAGGAACAAAGAGAGGGAATCGGGGGGGAAAGAATGCAAAACACTTGTTATGAAGCGCATGCAATGGGGGATACATGAGTCCAAACCAACAGCTGAGAGATACCACGGCAAACTGCAGAGCGAGAGCTAGCACGCTAAAGGTTTTCAACACATGCCGGTGCACAGCCGTGTGTGTTATAGAAGCAGTCAACTAAGGAAAGTTGCATCTTGAGCATTGAGCATTGTTTTCAGACATTACAGCATTTAAAATACACTGGAGGCATTTGAGGCTTCAGTTGAGCATAAAAGACAGCGCCATGCTAGTTGCCCCCTTTTGTAGCAGTGCCCACATTCTAATTTCTTTAAATGAGGATTCTTCCTAGCTAGCCGGAACGTTATGCTATCATGCCATGTAGGAACTACAGAAGTGCATAGCCTTCACCAAAGCAAAAAAGTTGGGGACATATTCTCTGAAGTATGACTTCCAAATCTTGTAATTATGACTTAGCATCTCGAAATTATTAGAAACTATTATCTCGTATAACAGTATTAACTCCATCAATTCATCCTTCATCAACCACTTAACCTGTGTAAAGGGTATTTAAAAGAAACTATTAATCTCATTTAGTACATAATTATCTTGTAAAGATCTCATGGTCACAATATTCAAATTTTACTGAAATATCATTAATGCAAGGTTACTGACAGTGCGCAGGATTTTTTGGTTAACTCAAGATCTGCATCGTATAATTACAAGATAAGAAAGTCATGCTTACAAGAAAACATTTCCAACAAGATAATTACCAGATCAGAACCTAATTACAACATACATATTTTGTTATTATGAGATAAACGTAATTTTGAAATGATGGGACTTAAGTTGTAATTGCAAGAAGACATCTCGTTTTTGTATCTCTGGTGAATGCACTTCTGTACATATCTTCATTTTAAAATGTATTATATACTGTATACATTGACAATATATCCTACTTTTTGCTGTTGCTGTGACAGTTTTTGCTCTATAGCCTAATACATATAAAACCCCACGATTCTACAACTTTGATCATCTTCAACAACTCTCAATGGACGAGGGCCTTGTTTCTTTGAACAGGTGTGAGTTGTTAGTACAGTGGTTAGCTTTGACTAATCCACCCAGCTTCACCCAGACTAACCAGTGAGTCCTACAGGCAGAGGAGCAAAGCAGAAACAAGGCATTGGGCAGAATGAGCATGGAGGGAGCTTCAGTCTATTATCTCTACAAAGCAGATTAGGTTCTCCAAGTGAGAAATGTTTGAAGAGCTGTTTGTTTTATTCCATATGACAATCTGGCTGATAGAAAAGACATCCAAGATGTCTGCCTGATCATGCAGCACAGAGATAATGACCCTGATTTGGAAGAGTACACAGTATGTTGATATGTTGACTGAGCTGCAATAATACAAGGACAGAAAGCAGGAAGCCAGCCAGCGAGGTTCTTCCACAGGCAACTCACACAGCGCCATGCAAATCTAGTTTATTCTTTTTTTTTTATTGAACAGAGGTTATTTTAGACAGTGCACACATTTTTATGGTTGGTCTCCTTGGCAACACCATGGATTAACCAATCTCACGTATGTCTGTGTTGGTGTGTATGATGATATATTGTGCAAACATATTTGCTACACCATTTATTTGTCATAATGAGTCATACAAATGATAGCATGATGTAGCAAAGCTGTAAGGAGAAAAATATTTACTAAACTTTGTCATGCAACAATTCACTAAGTAAAGAAAAGCTTTGAATTAAGCCAAATGGAAGAAGCTGCCACAACTCCTTTAATATTTCACACCAAGCATCCTTTCAAGCACCCTCCTAAGCACCCTTGGCCCTGGCTGACTGGAAGCAGGGCAGCTGCAGACAGTGAGTGCAGGGAGAAGGAGGCAGGCAGGGCTGCTGGCTATGAGGATGTGCATGGAGATGCAGATGTGAATGTGGCAGCAGCAAGAAGGGATGATGGTGGCGGTGGGTCAGGGGAGGGGTGGCGATGATGCCAGTGTGGAAGAGCTGGGTGGCTCATGTTGTAGCGGGAATCCTGCTATGTCACCCTGTGCTGGCATCGAAGGTCTGAGGGTCTAAAGAGTCACTTGAGGTTTTAAATCATAGGTTCGGATTTTTTCGAATCAATCTAACCTGTCTCATAATCGTCTAATTTCCCTATATGTGGGTGACCAATCCAACACTTGGTGAATGCGCTTCACAAGGATAGGACTGAAGGACCAAAAAGCAGCATTGCTGTTAACATTTGCCCACCACAATCCATTTATCCCTGTGGTAATTCACTGACACCCCCTGCTTAAAAACCAAAAAAGTCAGGATCATTCATACAGAAACTCAAAATCAAGCAAGCTTTTGCCCTTCTGCTCCACTGGAGGTTTCTCTCCTTCCTTATCTCGCTTTGTTACCATTTGATAAGTGCACCGCCCCAGTCAGACTCCACACATGTTGTGGCTCAACTCCACTGTAAGAAACTGGGGACAAAACCTGGAGTTCTCGCTCTGTGCAAAAATGCATTCTTAAGTTTAGACAAAGCTAATGTGTGGCTTCAGCAGAGTTAGCCGAATTAAGTTGGTCAATTTGTCCTGGTAAGACATTTCCCTCCACCACATCTCAGCAAGGAAACACAAACATGCAAACACAAACAGGGAAATTCGTACAAAATATGCCTTAACTTTTGGAAGATACACATTTGATTTGGCTAATATAGGACTACTTAAGCATTATATTAGCTTCGGCTAACATTAAAAGGGCACTCAGCTGATTTAGCATTACACTGCTATAACATTGCCAGACTTGTGTTGAACAGTTTTTAAAAGAAAGGATCAAAATTGATACAGTTGAACCAAAGATATTGTTTTTTTACTCCAGGCATTCTTCTTCCTTGTCAATACCCACAATGCAACACAACCTTCGGCAGCTCTGTTGGAGATATCGGTTTGTGTTATGCTAGAAGCGGCTAATGCAGCCCCAGGCCCCTAGCCTCAAGAAGAGATGAGGAGGGCGCACTTGTCCTTTAACACATTAAGAGAATACATACATACATTTTTGCACGGAAGAGAACTGTGGATTTCCTCCACTATTTCTTACAGTGGATTCACCCTGTTGCCACTATGGATAGGAGGAATGATTACACCCATAACTCTCTTAGTGTTCATATGGGCATTGGGCAAGTGAATATTGTATTAAGATAGAGTTGAAAAATTCCGAACCTATCCTTAAAGCTATGTTTTCCTACAACTTAATGAGATTCCCATTGACAGGCATGGCTGTGGACTGTATTTGTTCTGCCAAAGATGGACAGCCCTGCCACTTTCTTTAATTAGAGCAGATTTTTTGCACAAAGTGCTGACTTAGGATCTCATTTAGTTTATTTTAGACTTAAATGCTCTACTAATGACTGCACACTTAGGGCCATTTAAATCAAAGCAAAATGAATTTATCACATTTATAAATATACCAGAGGGTTTTCTCTTAGCTACCTACATGTCTGGATTCTGCCTGCTATTTAACCTTTCTTTCCTGCGACAACCAGGTGGGATGCTAATCAATGTCCTCATGCAAGATTTTAAAAGAGCTTGTTTGTGACGGTCTAAAGAATCTAAAGTATTAACTTTTTCCCCATCATGGCTAACTGCTATACTGGTAGACAGGCCTTCCCCCTTGGTATTAATATGTCTCTTTTTGCAAAGGAAAGCAGCCACAGAAAGAAAACAACATGTACTGAGAGATAGATAGAAAACAGAAAAGGTCACAGGACGTCTATCCATTGAACTTACCTGGAAGTCCGTCACCAGGTCTCTTCCAAAGGTGCCAATGGGAGAGTCACGGGACATGGAGGTGACTGTGGACAGGAAGCTACTGGACTCTGTGAGGTTTGGCATGGGTGACAGATCGTCCGTCCTTTCTCTCAGCCCCTCTCCTATATGGTCCAGCTTCTCCACGAAGATGTGTAGCTCAGTGCGGAAAGCCTTCATGCGAGTGTTGATGGTGTCCAAGACTTGGGTGTCTGGTTTGTTTCCAGACGCCGCCCCTCCTCCTTCCAGGCTCTCTCCTGTCGTCACCAGCAGCCTGCCCTCGAAGATCAGACTGTCGGTGTCCGTGATCAGACGGTCCACGGTCTTCCCCAGCCTTTCTGCCTCACGTTTCACGTTGGTGAATGACTCCCGTTCCTCCCTCCTGCGGTTGGCTAGTTCAGTGGCGCTGAGTTCACTACCATCTGACGGTTTCATGCTTCCAAACCCTGAGGTGGTTGTTTTCTCAAACAGGTCTTCAGAGTCACTCTCTCCCCCTATTGGGCCCTCCCTCTTGGGATGGAGGAGAAGAAGTCGCCCTGCCTCCTCTTCCTCAGTGGCTTCTCGCCGACCTGCGTCGCTCTCTGCATCGCTGTCTCGGGGGCTGCCGGAGCGCAGGCCCAGGTGTGCAGCCAGGTCGCAGCGCTGGACGTTGGACATGAGGACTCTGTTCTCGTACTGCAGCTTCATCACTTTTCCACTCAGCTCATTGATCTGCATCCTGGCTGACTTAAGCTCCTCCATCAGCATCCCACTGCTGGAGCTGTTACCGTTCCCCCCATTACCAGTTTTAAATAATCCTCCCTCACTACCTTCCTCGCCCACAGGCACAGGGCTGCTGCTGGGGCCGAACTTGAAGCGATTAAGTTCAGATGTCAGCTGCCTGTTGTGGTCCTCAATCTCAGAGATGGAGCGGCGCAACAGCTCGGCCTCCTCCTCCACAAATTGCAGATGGCGACGTAGCTCACTTGCGGACTCCAGCGCATCACCACCATATGGCGACGAGGGCATGCTGGAGAAGGGTTCCCGCCCAAAGCAGTCTCTTTCATATTGACAGCGGATGTCTTCATTTTCCGCCCGCAGGCTGCGGTTCTCCACTTCCAGCTCCACGATCTTCCTGCCCAGGATGTTAGCCTCCTCCTCCACCAGCTTGAGCCGTAACCGCAGCTCAGCCTCTCGAGTGGTGTGAGGACCACCACCAGAGCACTCAGCCAGGGGAAGAGGACTGTCCACGTCCCCGTAAACTGACTTGTATTTCTGCAGCTCCTGCTCCAGTTCGTCCTTCTCCCGGCCCAGCTTTGCCATCTTTTTTCTCATCAGGCTGGACTCCTCCTTGGAAAACTGGAGCTGGCACCTGAGGTCTGCGCTGTCCTCCTAGCAGACAATAGGGATGAGGAAACTTTAACAACTTTAATCGAAGGTGATACATTATACTTTTGGTATTGTCAACAAATCCCATTTTTTAAGAAGGCTACATAATTTCCTAAAACTCCTGTAGTATTTAGCAAATGTTTTCCAAAGAGGTGTTAATAGTGCATTTGTTAGGGACTATTTTCAGCAGTGGAGTAATCCACATCTGCTGCTCTAGAGAGTATTTATAAATGCAGGGCAGTATATTTGGGATTCACTGAAATTAAACTAGTGTGAGCATTCATGTTAAGGAATGAACATGTCACCCAGTGCAATGATTTGGCTCATTGGTGTGTTTTTAATAGTTTCTGCTTAATGGCTAAGGGGAATAAAATTTATCAGGCTTTGGTTACATGCCTGTAACACCTGTTAGTGGAATCAATTCAAATTTGGTCTTTTTATGGGATTTGTTTACAATAAGAAACATAGAATGTCACCAAATATGGCCTTTAATGTCTATAACATAGATTTTTTTTTTTTTATAATTTTGAATTCAGAGGAAATATTTGTATTATTTTTACCTGATTGGTGGATTTCTTGTCTTTAAATGTTTCCCTGCTTCCTCGTCTCCTCAGTGCAGTCTGCAAACAAACAAAGAAAAAAAAATATACAGCGTGTAATCATATACAATGAATTGATTTTTAAATATTCCTCCAACATGCAGTGCTGCTGCAAGAGGAAAACAGAGAATCACAACCAACACACAGCACACAGATAAAAAAGCAATATAAGAGGCTTTGGAAATGCAACAGTGAGGATTTTGGCAGTTTTAGGATGCTATTGATCATATTACATATATCCAGTATTTATGCAGACATGTGCAATAACTGACATAGAAATGATGGTACCACATAACATCAATGCAGTGGAACAAATGTGTTCGCTAACATGTACGCCAGCTTCCCTAATGTGAAGCAGACTCAGAAGAACAATCTATGTGGACATCTTACATAATTTCCATCATCAGGTCTCTAATGCAGATTGCAGATCACATGACTATCTAATTACTATCTGATTCATGCACTCAGGAATGGTAATAGCCCGTATCAAAGGCCAACATCTGGTTACCATGACTGTGAGCGAATGGAGGGGGAGAGTGAATGGACACTAGATGTTGTAAAGTGAACCGTCACTTTTATGCTCAATATTAAGTTCCGAGAAACTCAGATTATGAGAATGTTCTGTCGTGTCTTTTGATGTATGATGCACCAGGGTGCTTTAGATCCCATTCAGAGCTCAGTGTGACAGACGTCTTATCCCGGCTCAGGTTCTGTGACACATGGCGCTTCCACAACGCTGTGGGAGAAAGCATCTGCCTGTCCAGTGGTGAAATCTGCCCTGTAGCTAATACCAGGCACTGCACGAAAAGCCTGGATAAAAACAGGGCCTTCTGCACGCCAGCTTAGTCTTACCGACTAATAAAATCATTCATTTTTTTTATCAAGTCTGTACTCTTCCTCTCACCATCGGCTGCAAACAGAGACAAGATTGACAACCACGTGAAAGGAAAGAGAGTGGAAATGAAGACAGGAAGAGGGAGAGGCAGAAATCCCCCTCTATAAATGCAGAGTGCAGAGCTTTCAAGAGTGAACCTTTGAACGGATTGCTGCCCTAGCAGAGTTATTTAAAGGTTGTGATGATCAGTTAAGCCGGGCTCCTTTCTAGGAAGCATAACATGATATTAAAATTTCCGATCTCAGGCTTGCAATCATATTGCAATTCAAGAAGTCAAGCAGAACAACCACAGGCTGCAGTGAACCATTATTTTATATAACTTTTTAAGAGTAACTGTTCAGTCTACAGTATAAAATAACCCCCAAATGCCTTGGTTTGTTTGACCAACAGTCCAAAACACAAATATATTCAATATACAATTAAACAAACAAACAGAGAAAATCTGCAGATTGTCACATTTGAGGAGCCAGAAGCAGTGAATGTTTGTTTTTTGTATTGATAAATTACTTAAAGAAACTAATGATTATTAAAATTGCTGTTGGTGAACTAGTTGAGTAATTGTTTTGGAATAAAATTGTCCTTTGGAGAAGATTGGAGAATACTGACGTCTTACATTTGTCTCATTTAAAATATTTGAACTTCTCCATGTTGGCAAAACACAGAGATGCTTTTAACAGATGAAAATTCTTCAAATCTTCAAAAAGGAACCTATGATCATCATAACATCGTGATTGTTTTGCACACTGCACGCAAAAACATCCTACATGCCTATCCATGAATGTGACTGCACTGAGTTCAGGTTCAGTGTTAATGACACGTGTTATAACAACAAGCTAATGCCATCAGGAACGTATTGTGAACAATCAGAAGGAAGTTTGGTTTTACTCCAGAAGACTCTTGAAGTACAAGAGATGGTGTGTTTACTTGGGTACTGATTGATAAAAGCACTTACACTTTTGACATAATGTGCCTTTGTACTGTTGGATCCTGTTGGCCAACTATGGGCTGGCCACAGCCATCAACCCTTTTGTATTTCATGTTTTATTTTGTATTTTTAAATCAGACTTTTTTATTCACATGAATAAACTGTTTATCTGTTTTTGTGTTTGTAAATTCACTGGCCCCAAATTGCTGCTTTAGGGATGAATTAAGTATTTTGTATAGACATTTTGAATAGAGAATGTTCCCCAGTTTAGACCGAAGTCAGTGAACAGAATATTATTCATCAGCATTTCAGCTGCTGCTGTTTAAGGATACAATGATCTCCTTCTACTTCCCTTTGTTTTACTTTGTAAAAAGCAAACCCTTCACTGTAAAGGCGCTGTTGCCAGCCAAAATAGACCAGTAGGACAGTGTGAATCATTCATGGCCAGGCGTACGGAAAGTGTGAGGGTGAACCCGTTTTGCCCGGAGCAGGGATGGACCTTGACTCAGACGCTGGCTCTGCGATAGGAAAGGAGCGCCCGCATAGAAACAGCACCAAAACATGAACATAACCACACTGTGGGCCGCCATAGCTACAGAAAGAGATGTTTGCCTTCTGTTTTGTGAACTGGATTTTTGATGATAAATTCCCTGAAGCACTGATTGTGCGGTACACATACAACTTAATTTAGACAGGCTGAAGATATATACTTTCTTGTGTTGCTCAAGAGACCTTCTCTCTCTCTACTTCTCTGTGATGGTGTGTTTCATGAAATATTTTCTAAATTGTCTTTAATCAACAAAATGACACACATACATTTTCGACCTTCATAGTCTCTTTTGACGTTTCTGTGCCCGATCCAAACTCAGCCTATGTGCTGGTGCACTCGACGAGGGCAATCCACTCTGAGCTGAATGCTGATAGGCCAATAGTACATGGAGATTTTTGGGCAACTCTTTCCTGGCATCAATTACATTTTGTGTTAGACATGTTGTTTGATCTCGTCACGGCACAAACTGTCTGGTTTTCCCTTCAAAGGAAGGTAAACAGATTTGCTTATTCCCATATTTAAACTTGTGAAATTCAATTTTGAAGGTGTCTCAAATAGTTCCATGTCAAAACGACTGAGAGTGATGACACATTGCCGTTGTTTACCTCACGGCAAACTGCACCTCTTCTCATCTTTTCCTATAATCCTCCCCATAAAGATCGGTTCATTTAACCCACTTCAGCCACGAGAATCCTCTCCAAGACTATAATTATTTTTATTTGATGATGACAGACTGTAATTCATGGTTTACTCTAGTTATGCATTTACTAACTACATCAGATGAGTGAATCTACACCAGTATCTGCTCTGCTGCTCTTCGCCTTCCCCCCAGGTCCAGTCTCAGCTTTGTGTCTCTGTCAGTATCTCCAACACTAGTTGTGGTTTAATTCCCAGCCCTTGTGACAGGGCTAATCTCTCTGGGGAGACAGCGGATTAGACGGCATCTTGTGCAAAGCTCGTCAGAACCCCAGAGGACCAGGGATCCCTTATTACTGTATACAGAAGTCAGTTTGAGGCTCGGAGAAAGAACAGTGCGATCAGAGAGTAACAAACACTAATAACCTGTACAACCAACTCATTCTGACTAGGGATGCACCAATCCAATACTGCATTGGCCCAATACTAACTCAAATAGCTGGATATGGAATTGGTGACAAGTGGGCTGATCTATTGGACAGATCTATTCAATTCAATTATGCGTGTACTACACAATTTGCCAGCAAATCGAAAAAAGCAACTTCCATTTTTATTGTCAGCCACTTGGCAACAGTATTGTCACGACTTAAAGCGCTTGGACACCAAGCATATCATGTTCTCTGCTAATGATTTTAAGCTTTAGCAATGGCTAAATCTAAAAACTTGGATTGGACAAATTGTTGTCAGTTGTTGAAAGCAAGCGGCTACAACTGTCAGCAATGCTACTGGGATTATATTTTCCAAGGTCCTTTAGTCGATTTTATGCCAAATATAAATACACACACGTAGTAGGTTTGAGTTTTAGTACAGTAACCCACTTATACACCCACAATCCTAATTATCCTGTACAGGATCAATAAGATTAGCATTTCACATAAACAGTGCTACAGAGAGGTCATAACGGCAGGTTTGATGATGAACAGATAGTGAATCTCTTTATGTAGAAGTATCTTAAAAGGTAAACGCTAGAACTCTTCCTGTGTCACCACCACTGTATGATGCAGTCCAAACAGTGTGTCAATTCACTAAAAAGAGGACTTTAAAAGAGGTATTTGGTCATTTGTTTTAGCATTGCCCTCCTGGAAATCTGTTGGGCAGTTTCTTTAATTTTTTTTGCTTTTTTTTATTCCACAGAATTTTCTTCCTTGTCAAAACCTGGCCCCTACATTACCCACAATGCAACTTGGCAACCGGCCGTTCAGTCTGCCCTGATCTGCAACACACACACAAACACACACACACTTCCCTGTTCATTGTGTGTCTTTCTTCTACACAATTGCACATGCACACCACAGGCACAAACACACAGACATCTCTCTTCATCATCATCTGAATGTGCTGCTCTCACAAGCCTGTTAGCATGGGTTAGTGGCAGTCAGTCATGCAGTCATGCAGGCTGGCAGGCAGCTCCAGCTGGTGTGGGAGCAGGCTGTAGTACCAGTGCTGCTGGTCTTACTCCCCTGGGTCTTTGCCAGCCTGCAGGGTTAGCAGATTGTGGTGACACAGTCGTTACCCTGCTGGGACTGAATGAACCAGGCGCCGTTGGTCTCGACTGACTGACTGTACTTCTCTGGCCTTCTCCTGTATCTCCTTCCTCGACGCCCCATTCCTTTCTACTTGGTCTCACTCTCCCCCAATTCAATCACTCTTCCTTTTGTTCTCTCCCTCGTTTTTTCACATGCCTGCCCTGACTACATCTGGCCTCACATATGTCACCATGGCGGACATCTGAAACGTAGGGGAGAGGCGTTCTCACCAGTGTGTTGGTCTATCCTTCAGAGACCGTTATCATCAAAGTGAGGTCATTGTAGAAGCCTCATGTAAGGATTATGGTTGAGAATAAAGACTCGATTAAGTTTAAAGTACAGTTGAGGTTGAGTTACGTTTTGGATTTGAGTTTAAGATAAAAGGCTAGAGTTAGGACAAGGTTTAGGACTGTGTCTGGACTGTACTTAACTAACTTAACTTAATTTCTGTGGTACTCAACTGTCCAATATGCCATATCAGTGTTTATGTTAGAGTGTGTGGGAATGTAAGAACATCTGTGGAACTGTTTTGTATTGTGCCTCTCCGTTCCCATGTGAACTGGAGTTTCCATGGCCACTGTTGTGAGAGAGCAGTCTGCCTGTCCTCTGCTCGGGGCCAGATGTTCGAATCTGCCCTAGGGAGTAGACCTCTGGTCCAGCTGATGATCAAGTACTTCCTTGTTTCTTTCTTTCTTTAATAAATACCAAAACTGTTTTTGCAATGTATTTATTTGTTCAATTCTGCACCGGGAAATAAACAATTTCCAAGACAATGCCCAGTTTGAATAATATATCCATGCAAAACGCTCAACAGCATAGAATATTATGAGAGGATTGTCAAACTCTGGGAGGCTGTATCACAGTTCTTATCATTTCTCCTCCAACTTGGGTTAGGGTTAAAAGTTAAAAGTAGAATTACACTCTTCAGGAGTTGCTCTTGAATGTATTTCATTGACTAACACAGTGCACTACTGGATGACGATGTGTTGTGCCACGACAATAGCCAAGTCAGACCTTGTGTTTTTTGCGTAGACACCAATGCTGTGAATGCAGACTAAAGATTAACGGTAAGGATTAAAATCTGAATTAGGATTTATACCAAACACCAAACAAGGTTTTTCACATTTTTTTATTTATTCTGCTTTTGTTTTACCATTGCATAAATTAAATAGTCAAAATGTGCTTTTTACTCAGTGTTTCCCGCAGGATTTGGAGAGACTATGGTGGTGGGTCCGAGGGCTGAGAGGGTTTAGTAAAAAATAAATAAATTACATGTGTCCATTTACTTTTAATGGACACATGTAATATGTTTTATACTTTCTGTGAATATAATCCAATTAATCTTATTTCTATACTATATAGACACCTTATGTTGAAAATCAGACGTTGTCACATGTGTATCCTCACGCTAAATTCATCAAGTCTGACCCAACATGATAAATGTTGTATGTGGTTCTCATATTGCGCAACATGAAGACTTCATAGCCTCTCTTCAGGTAGGACTCTCAGACTGCAACACTGAAACACACACAGAAACTGACAGGATAAAGTCGCTAACCTGCCTGTCAGCTCGCATTGGTCCGTTTCAGTGGATTTACCATAAAGGCTTGAATAAGCGTGCACTCCAAATTTATGTGCGGCTAGTTTAATCGCCTTTTCTAAGAAGTCAGCCACTGATGGAGTGGATGTGCTAGGAGACAATTCCGCAGAACAGTGTCTGCAAATGGCGATTTCTATGTCTTTTTCTGACACTTCCACACTGCTGACATGTCAAAACGTAATTGTTCCGAATATTCAGTGCTTCCCTAGATTCAGCTGAAGTAGGGTTTCATTTAAGGCAAAATCAGTAAGGACCTGGCTTTAAATCGAAGGTAAGTGGTAGGGTTAGGTTAACAAGAAAAGGATTTAACTTTAGGCAAAGCCTGAACATCACTCGAAAGTCCCTTTTCAAAACAGTCTGTGGAAGGTCCCCACAAAGCCAGTTACACAAATGTGTGTACACATGCCTGCTGTGTCCTTGTTAGGGTATGTTTGTAGTAGAAGTAAAGCTTTAAGATGATGCCATTCGACGTGCATGATGTGTGTGACAGTGTGTTTATGCAACACATTACTTCCAGCATTGCTCTACCCTGCACTACAATTAGTTTAGTGTCACAAGTCTGCATTAACTGTATGGTGTGGGTTTGTAAGTGTGGGACTGATTCAGGCATCCATTATTGTCAATCCAGGTCTCAGGGGAATATATTCAACAGAGTAAAAGCACATTGTGACAATAGCTGGGTGAAGGTCTGCTGCTGAAAGGAAAAACACGCTGCTGCAAAAAATCTTGCAACACGATCCTGGAAAAACTGGTGTGTTCACATGGGAGAAGGAGACTACTGTGTACTCAGGCATGCCTGTTTGTGGAAGACACTGAGGCATTTTTGGATCAAGTGCTGGATGACATCGTACAATGACATCACCAAAAAAATCCCAGTGTGGGAAGGAAAAAGTATTTTGGGGGCGGAGGATGAGTGAGAATGGGAACACGACGAGTGTATTTTCGGCAGCATCTGTACTCAACAGCTTGGCCTATTTATGATTTTGCTCAAAGACTGTAACACAGTGCAGAGACCAGCGTCTGGCTCTGTAATGGGATTTAACAGGAAGTGTGGTGTGACCAGCGAAATAGGGCGGGGTGGAGAGCTAGAGGGAGGGAACGGGGGGAGTCGAGCACAAAAGGAGCTGCGATGGCGGCTGGATGCAGATAAACCCCTTCTCAGCCCTGACAGAGGGGCCTAAGACTCCATCACAACAGCATAAATATGGCTCACCCGGCGGGAGAGCTCAGAGAGATAAGTCGCTGTGAAATGTTTAGAGGCAGATTATATTAGTGAGATCTGGATGAATGAGCGCTCAATCTGGACTGTAATCCGTTTCAATAAATTAATTAATACAGCACACACACTTGAATGAATGCTCAAACCTGTCACATGCTCTCATTTTATCGTTTAATTAAATTTTTCTCCATCCAGGGACACATTCTGATGCATAAGTGTTTTCTTTTAAAGCTCCTGCTACACCATGATCTCTGCCGCTGCGTTATTTTTATAAGGACGATAAATCTTTAGCTTGCAGCACCTGCAGTAGGCATAGACAGTCCTAAATATGCTGCATCTGGATATGCTCCATCCGCCAAATATGAACCATACAACCCATTGGAATTCAATGCGCCATTAAAAAAAATGGTGTACAAACCCCCGTACTGGCTACAGTGAGGCTACAGTGAATAGCGGTGGCAGTGCCATTTCAAAAAGCCCTAAACCAATCAAAGCTAACTAAATTAAAGTAATCCGGTAGAGTGCGCTGCTCAGCTGATGTGCACACCACACGTGTGCTTGTCCGTACATGTGTGTCTATCTGCAGTCATCAGTCTCCCACATGTGTCTGAGAACGTGTGGGTGTATGTGTTTTGTGCTTTTGTCAGTGTGTGCCTGCCTTATTTTCCTGCATGTGCGTACGAGGCCGAGCGGGTTTGTGGGTTTACATACATCTGCCAGTGTGTGCATTTGTTTAGCAGTGAGACAGGCTGAATGCAGCACTCTGCGAGGTCATTCCAATGTCAAGGCCATCCCCAGTGGATGTGAGCATCTTGTAAACAGACTCTGGCCTCGCCCCTGTATCTTGACATCAATAGCTGTCAAGAGATTGCTCTTCACCTCTGTGGTGAATGTGAAATCCTTAATGTTAGAAGAGAAGAGAATTGCTTCCTTTGAATGCAGGAGCAGAGCTTCGGAGAGGATGCCAGGCATGGGACTGCACATCACTCTTCCCACACATCAGTTTTAAGGACATTACAAAAATGTTTATTTGGTGAAATTGAAAATGGGGACGTTTTGGCATTAAGCACCCCACTGCTCATAATATGACATCATAAATGTCCTTTACACACGATCTTATGCTGCACTAATAAAAGCTTTTATATTAATGCATCAAATGACTATATGTAATGTGAAAGGGATCGCTTGTAGTGACAAACTCACAGAGAATTATCATCCGACCCTGTGGTCCCCCTCTGTAAATATAGGACTTTTGTCAGGAGAACACAAACTTGACTCCAAGTGAATACTTAGGTTGCTCCATGTCTGCTGGTTGTGTAAATAAGCAACTGTTAGCTGACACGTTTGCCGATATTACGTGATAACAATATGTGAGTGTTATGTTCACAGCTGGTTCCGCTGCTCTAAGTACAGACATCATAGCTATATGTCCATTACGACCATTTATGGACAACTATCCATCCCAGTGTGCCTTCCAGCATCTGAAGAGCTAAGTTTTTGAGGGAGACAGCAGAAAGTTGAAGCATATTTGTGACTTTAGTTGCTAGATTTAGTGTGATGTTCTTCTGTTTTCAAGGCCATATATGTTCATAAACCTTCATAGTGTTATTTCACTTTCCTCAAATCACAAAAAAAAGTTTTTTGAAAAACATCACTGTCATTCAGTAGGTAGACCATGAAACTGACTGCCAGCTTTCAACAGTCTATTTATAAACTCCATTTATCAACATTTCTCAATAGCAGAGTGAGGAGATTGTTTCCAACCATGGTAAATGTGCTGCCTTGTGTGTTTTAAGATATTCCACCAAGTTTTATAAATTTAGCAAACTAATTGTATTCTTAATGCATCCTCAGTAGAGCCATGCCAAACACTTTGCAACACAAGCTGCAGCCAACTTTTTTATCATTTGTTGTTCAGGTAAATTTTTCGTATAAAAAGAAACTGGGAATTACTGATATTTAGTCCTGGATGTCAGATCCTTCTTTCAGTCCTCGAATGCAGCAAACTATTTATGGCTGAAATGCGATAATCGTATAATACGGGAAATCTATTATCCATATCATCGCAAAAATTTAATTAACTGATTATTTGACTAAGGACTATCTGTCAACCGTATTTCAAAGAAATTGAATTATAACTTTTCAAGATATCTTGATGACAGACAAAGAGGGGTGAAAACATAACTACCTACAGTAAGAAGCACATTTTCATTGTAATTTACAATACAGTTTATTGATGCTTTTGCAATAAACATGACAACAAAGGCTGTAGATTAACAGGTGTTGTATATGAGGTGTCAACAGTGCTGCTATTCTTAGCTGCCCACTAAAGACTTGTAGGTCCTATAGCAGATTGAGAAAACATTAATTCTCCTAGGAATCGACACTGGTAGCTATAGCATGCTCACATGCACAGGTCATATATCATCCTGTGCTGCAACATGAGCACAATATGCCTGCCTGTTTGTGTGTGTAATTTAATATTTGTGTATGTGTGTCTGTCGGAGGTTGCGTGTGAGCAGCGGCGGGTCACTCCCATACTGTTCCTCTTCACTGAGCTGGTCCTGACCACAGTCGGAGACCTGACATGCATTTCAGAGCAGCACAATAGAGCTTTTATGGGGCATGTCACTCCTCTTTCACTTACGCTTTACAAATATCCCTGAACAACCCAACAGCCTGGCATGCTGCTCGCAGAAAACATGATGCCACGGTGCCCACTGGCGCCAACCAAAGACACAAGGTTGAGGCAACTTTTTGGTGGAATAAGAGATTTTCTACTAATCCCTTGTACAGAACAGAGCCGTGCTGATTTGCAATAACAACAACAGGATACAGTAATTTGCTGCTAATAATAATTAGCAATTCTCTTGATTAGAGGATAAGAACTAAACAATTGAACACATGAAGAGAGAGATAGTTGTCCTCCACAGTAAATCAGGTTTAACAAAATATCCAAGAATCAGCCTTGTGATTAGTCATTGTGTGTCTGTGAGTGTGTGTATGTGTGTGTGTGTGTGTGTGTGTGTGTGCGCGCGCGTGTGCGTGTGTGTGTGTGAGTGTTGCGCAAGCATGTTACATTAACTTGATGGCAAACTGTGTGTGGTGTGCTGAATCAGCAGAACCAGCAGTAAGGAGAAAGTAGGAGAGAGGAGAGGCTACACTTCAGTAAGCGCTCCCATTAGCAGGTTTAGCTTCTCTGAAATGTATAATCACAATCAGCTCCACCTCAGGGTTCCTTCACGACACAGCGACTGGCCAGATTCATTCATATTCTGTCATTTTAGCTGAAGCTCTGCCCAGCGTGTCTTACAGTAAAGTAATCTGCATTTTTCTGCATATAGGCAGAAGTAACAAACGATGAGGAAAGCAGCAGTTCTGTATGACAGGGCTTTAGCAATATATATTGGGACCCTTTAATGATGCACAGTAGAGAAAATGGCATTAAATAAAGCAAAGAAAGAGGCAGTGAAGATTGTGTGTTATCTCTGTGAAGATAACAGCATATTACACCAGGTGGAGACAGATAAGAAGGAGGGCATGTAAAACCCTCTTTTATCAACCTTTTGGAGTGTGCGACCTGCACAACTCCACCAATAATGAAAAGAAATGTGTGACAAGCAGCTGTTTCCACTGCCAACAACAACAGACTCTTTTGAATCATAGTAATTTTATACTCCTCAGATTAATATCTAGATATATGTTATGACTACCTGAAATTAAGGATCGTCTACTTGCAACCCCTTGTCACATGTTATATGTCAATAAGTGTTTGATTTGAATAATACCAGAGGCCTGAGGAGGTCAAAGTGTCCAGTTGTTCAAAAGAAGCCTGTCCTCTTCTTTCCTATCCTGTAAATCATACTGAGACCCCTCAGGTTTATCTTATCTTTATCTGACCCCCCCTGATCAAGATGAGAATTTTTAGGCTTACTGGATGACATATGTACTTTAATACCAAGTAAGTAGACTATTGTATATTATCAAAAAGAAAAGAACTGTATTGATTAAATACAAATGCTTTTGAATTCTTTGAACAATTAATGGTAACGATGTCTCTGCACAGAAGCTACGCCGGTTGGTTGCCTTGTGAACAGTAGTAAAGCCAGAACATTTTCTCACAGCAATTAATGACCCATCGCCTGGCTGGGCTGTCCATCTCTCGCTGCCATGGTAATGGATGGATTGAGACGGGCAAATCGAAATATCTGACCTGGAAATAGAAGGACTGAGAGCTCTGTAACACAGAGCTCCGACAAATTGATTCAGTGTAATGGATACAGTTACACTTTAAGTATTACAATGACAGTAACATTTACTTATACTTATATTCTACAGATACATTTTTTTTTTCAGGGGATGAAATCCTTTTGGTAGTTGAAAGTGACCTGTATTCATGCTTGCGGCAGCCACATTGGTGTGTTTGCGTTGAACAGAAGGAGCAATTATGCTTAAGAATAAGAACTAAACTAAAACTTAATTTGCAGAAAATCCAAGGAAAAAAAGATACCACAGCACTGCCCTGATACTGTTTGACTGATAGATGTTGTTTGTTAAGCATAAAAAACACCAGAACAACCAACTTCCCCCAAAAATCACTAGTCACAGTTTACCGCAGCCTGTCAAGCTTTCCGTTCTCGTACGGCAGTTCACACAGATAACGAATGCAGATTTAGCATTGAATTTTTCTATAATTTTTAAAACTAGGGGTCTTTCATATCAGAGGTAGAGTAAAGCAGGATTCTCATTACTAGCTGTCGACCATCGACTTTGCTGGATGAAATGACAACTGTGGCTGGCAGATTAGATCAGATGTTGCTGGCTTGCTTGCTAATTAAATTAGCTACTTCAATTATTGGCTGAAAACGCCATCTCTGGCTGACTTTTTAATGCCTCCATTTGACTCCTTTTAAAGTGAGAATCCTGTATCTTTAACATGCTTGTGATTGCTACATACATGGTAGTCTTATAAACTTTAAAATTAAAAAAATGAATGTGCTAGCCATGAACTGGACCTTATTTTAACGTAACCTGTAACCTGTAACCGCACATCTAAATTCATGTAGGTATGATCGTCCTTGGCCTTGGAAGTAATTCTTGGTTAATACTGTAGGAAATTAGTTGGATATGCTAATGATTGCAGCTTACATTATAACAGATAAACACACCATTTAATCCATCCCTTATACTATGATAGAAAAGCAATCAACATTGGACTACACCAAATTATGTGCTGTGGCTTACACAAAAGTATTTTGACACTTTTATTGTCATGGCTTTCAGTCTTCGGCAATAAGATCTCTGGCTATGGGCTGTTGGCAAGTTGTGATCACTACTCAGGCAATTTAATTACAAAGCACTCTAATCAATCCCTGCTTGTGCTGTTATTAATAATGTTTTAACAGTATGGAATATATTATCCCATAAAATGTGATATTTACACTGTGGGATGCCCTGACATTTTCATCAAACACTGTGGCTTTAAAGAACAAACTGACGGACTAGACGCAGCCATGATAAACAGTGAGCTGCTGTGGACCTGATTTAGCCCTTTCGCTGATGTGGAGGGTTGACAAGCGCAGAAGTGGCACCTCCACCCCGCCGGCTCTGTGGTGAGAGAGCTGGCTGGTGGTGGAGTCTAACAGGGTGACAGGTCCCTGAGTACTAGAGGCCAGAAAGGAGAAGTGGTGATTGATATTTGTGTTATAAAAATGGACATGAAGAAACCACCAGACGGGATGAACCGACATCAGTGAACAAGTACATTTTGAACAGATCTCCAGCCCTGAGACAAGAACTACTACTGTACTACTAAATACATCTTCAAAAAGTAGCTTTTTTATTTTATTTTCTGGACTTAAAATACGGTACGGTAAAATAACGAAAACAAGAAAGATTAACCCCATTAGACAAAAGTGTGGCGGGACGTCCTGGTAGCTCACCTGGTAGAGTACCGCAGTGGCTCGGGTTAAGTTTGGCATTTATTTTACCAGGAAGCTACAAGTCCAAGATGACAATAAAAGCAGAGTTGCAGATGGCAACAATAGCCTAAAGGTAAGACGAGGATAAAATCAACTCTGAAACTAAGAAAAATGAATGAGCAGTCCAGGTTATAACATTGCCCTTGGTGAAGCCATGAGTCCGTGGGCAGCTCCCAGGTGGGAACATGTGTAACTATGAATGGGCTGCAGGTCGGTGCTTTGTAAGAGCACGCAAATTCAGCAAAACCCTTCCCGAGGGAGAAGCAGTTGACCAATATATCTGAAAGGCCTTCACTCCACTGCTTTGTCTGGAGGTCATCTAATGCACATCGGATCTAAAAAAAAAAAAAACAGACTGCATTCTCAACGACAGTTCACACTCGTGACTTTAAGTGGAGGCTATAAAAAAAAATTTCAATGTGTCACAAGAGTCGGCCCGTTTGTGGAGCTGCACTAACAGCTATAAATGACACTGTGGCTCAGACAGGCCAGGAGGTGGGAAGAGCTGCCATGTCATCTGCCTGCAAACTCCTCAGCAGGTCTGTAGAGTATTCTGGGAAGGCAGCCTGGCAGAGTGCCAGTGGTGTGTTTTGTGCAGAGATAGAGAGAGTCATGTGGGGAGGGCAGGGGAGGCGAATGTCGCTCTGCTCTCATCATAATGTACAACAGAGGAGACGGAAAAGATCGGCGAGAGTTAGGCTTGACTGGAGCCCCCAGGCTAAATAATGCTGACAAATCACAAGCAGTAAGAGATACTACATTTCCCATGCGGTTGCTGCCACAACAGATATCACTGGCTCAGACATGTAAAGAAAAGGGATCAACTCGTCTTGTATGCAACCTGTCTTGAACTAGTTGATTCAGCTGAGATTCAGAATTTCTCTTTCAAAAGGAGGCTTAAAGGACAAATCTGATGTCACCCTATCTCCAAATGTATTGTCCAAAGCGACATAAAAATGAATCTCTTTGCTGCCATCAACAAATCACACTGACAAGACGTTTGTGTTAGCTGTGTTAGCTTGTATTTGAAATCACTTGAACATGGAAGAAAATGAAACATTTGATCAGCATGAGAGAATCTGGGTGATTGTTGGCTCTGGCCTGTTGCAGTACCTTTTTATCAGCCGATCCACTTCGATCAAAGCTGACTGATTTTAAACAGTTGCGTTGATGCGGTTAGCCAATGAGCTAAAGCAAGCATCGTGAGCAGCAGCAGCATCTTCTTTTGCTTATTTCTCTTTACTTGTGAATTAAAGATGATGATATATACGTGACCTAAACTTTCAGCCACTACACAAGCTTTGCAGAGGGGAAGTTAATAATCTATTACACTCCATGTCTTGTACTTTAGAGTGGGCATTCAAAAAATGATCTGATCTACTGCATGCTCTATTTACCTATTAGTTAACTAGATTATTGCTCTCTTCCTTAAAGGCCTTAAAACCCATTTTCTCAGCCAGCTTTTTACTATGAGTGATAGGGCCCAGCATGGATACACAATCTTTTGGTGACAGTTTTGGTTATTTCACAAGAGGGATTTCTGTATTTCTCTGAGCTCTTCTCACTGGTTTGAAGTGGGTGGGGCATAGTCGGAAAAAAGGTGTTGACACATACTTCTGTAAACCAATCAGCATTTAGCAACATTTGAATCCCGCACCCACACCACCCTGATAAAAAAGACTGACTTTCTTTTAAACACCTAGAATATACCTTAAAATGTTTTTTTTATATTTGATATTTGCTAATCTTACAACAAATATCAATGTTACAGAGAAATACTTAAGCCAAGCGAGTCTTGCTGAATCAATAATCAGAACACAAAACCTGGTGAGAAGTAATGTGTGGAAACATTCTGGATTCAACACCATACACAACAATATTTGGATAAGGTTAAGGCTGTTTGCTAACTTTGTAAAATGCAACATGGTAACAATACCATGACAACATATCTGTATCACCTGTTAGCAGGCTGATTATATAATTGTCAATAAATCCTATTAAAGGACCAAAAACAACAATGAACTGACCCTTTTCCAAGTATTGTCTGTATGTTCAAAAAACCCGTATAGCATTTTTTTCAACAACTTTATACCTTCAGACATCTTATTTTAGAAACAGAGGTTTGTCAGGGGTCAAAATAATTGATTATATGCATAAATAGAAAATACCTTGATAGAATCACATAGATCAGACAATTGAATTCACTGGATCAAATCTCATTCCAGTATAAATGTGGGAAAAAAAACACAATAAGCCTATTTAGTCTGTGCTATATCTGATTGTTTCTGTAAACAACAGCCTCTGAAGATGGCTGCCGGGCTTTAATTAAGCCTTTATCAGCGGCTTATTAAGCTTCAGCCTGTGATTATCATCTAGCTAGGGACTGCAGCCATTTCTAAGATCATCTACTTTTCATAATTAGCATGAGCCAAGTTGTTTTTCAAGAGTCTGGTTCTTAATTCTATGATCATTAAGTATGTTTATGGTAATAAGGAATAACTAAAACCGTATAACTGCATGATAATAAACTTCTATCAGTCTATCTGGGACTCTGCAGAGGTAGCCTGGACGTCCCTCCCACTGGGCTCCAGCCATGTTTCTTCTGCTCACTAATGGGCAGCAGACAACAGAGCGTTATTCTCATCTGTGACTGGAGCTTGGGAGGAGGAGTGTTGGAGGAGGGCGTAGGATGGGGGATGAGTGGCCGACAGGGCTGTCCAGCTGGCTGATAATGAGGTCGTCCTCACCCCCGCACCAAACAGTACTTCACTGTCCCCTTGTGTGTGTCAAAAGGTTCACAATAGGTTGGTAATAAGAGGGAGGGGCCTTCACTTCTGCACACATGCCGTCTTTGTGGCTTGAAAATAGTAGGAGGGGAGCCAATAAAGGAGGAAAGTGAGATTTGAAATGCTGTGTTATTACCCAATCCCAGTGGACCACTGAGAATGTTGTAAAAGATAACGAAGTCTGAGCTCAGGTGGCAGCAGAGGCCCAGAGTAATCTAGAGAGTCGTTACCCGGACTCGTTATCAGACAAATGGAGATTCATATCATAGGGTTTGTGTCCGTAGGTGCATGCAGTTACCAGCTAAAATTTAGTTATGAAGTGTTTCTGAATCTGTGGAGGTTTCCCTCCCTCGGCTGAGCTGGGCCTTGTAAGTCTTAAGAAGGAATTAAGTAGAGCAACAGCCACGGTCGCCCCTCGGTTGCTGCAGAACTAATTACTACTACAAAAAACTAAGGAAGTATCAAACATCAAAAGGTGATGCACAGATAACCTGAATAAAATGTTTGCCTGGATCTTGATATTTCAAAATTTTTATTTTTGTGTTTTTGTATCATGCTTCAGTTTACAAGCTAAATAACACCTTTTATCCTATTAAGCTTTTCTCTCCATGTCCTCTTTACAAAAAGGAAGTGTAGCATTTAAATATTTGACCTACACCAAGGTTTCAATAAAAAATATATTTTTTAAAAAGAACCAATTATTTGTGGGTCAATGCCAAGGTTTGACTCTATGTGGGTCACACTTAAAATACTATAGACTATTTTGGATAGAATCATCCACAAAATGCCATCCACTAAACTATTACTTTAATTAAAGAATTCCACTTAGTATTTTAATTTATTATGATCAGTGACATTTTCACACACATATCTGTTTTGCTACTCAAGTGTTTTGGTAGTGGCTTTACTGCCAGGGATTTTATGAAACTATGTATAGAGGGATTCAAAAACCAGTCAAACATCTTTATCACTATATGTGTTAATGCAATTTAACATGCAATCCTCAAGCTAATTCTGTATGATGATTTATCCTATTCTCTTATATTTTACAGCATTCTGATATTCATTATTAGTCATGGTAGGGATCACACAAATCCTGCTGGAAGCCGTATGAATGCTATATAAAAACCGAGGATGATAACGAAGACGTTTTGGGACACAGTTCATGTCTGAAAAACATAAAACAATAAGGTTTAAATATTAGGTTCAGGCTGTTTTAAAAAATCAGCAACAAAGCAGCACTGACAAACTCTATGTAATGATTGCTTCAGTGAGAAGTGGCATGGTAAGATTTTAAAGAAACCGGATAATGGTCCAGCAGAGATGAGAAAAACAGGAAGAGGGGATTATTTCTCAAAAGAAGAGCTATTGAGCGCCAGTAGAAGAGGTGGATGGAGGGATAAGATTCACTGAGATGTCACAGCTTTTGATGAAGTCTTGCCTTGGAGCGTAACAAGCCGCGTAGGCAGGTCTCTGTCTTTATTGCTGAAGTCATCATTTAATCACGACTGCACGCAACATACAAACCCTAGAGAGATGGGAGTGTCAGCATCTCTCTGCCTCCCCCAGTCTTCCACTCCTTCTTCTCAGCTTCTATAACGAGCGCACTTCAAACGAAAGCATGAATCGATAGGCTTCCACGTTGCTCACATACATGCAGCTACATCTACTTCTTTGGAGAAAACACTCAGGGGCCCATGCAGCTTCCAAGACCGGTATATTTCCCGTAATAGAGCTCTTAAAGAGGACTAAAAACAATACTGCAAGCTTGACCAAGCACAGCTCTGTATTTTTTTGAGGAGCTTATGTGCTCTTGGACTGTAAGAAAGTTAAAAGTGTGATGAGTTGTTGTAGAAAACAACCCAACTCACATGGGACATCTGCTCAGTTTAAAGTTTACATTTGGCTGGGTATAGCTTTACTTTACGTTACAACGTTAAAGATACTTTAATGTAACATCTTGTACAAAAAACATTGTTTCATTTAAAGCTGCACTTTCTATTTACAATAAAAAAAATGACGATCACCAATTATCAGCTCTGCAACTCCCCCTCACTGCTAAAGAGAATTTTTCATTGTTTTGGTTTTATAGTCCAACAAAAAAGCTCTAAAAGTAGACTGTACACCGGGGTGTGAATCACCAGAGGCCCCACAATACGATATTATCAGGAAACTTGTGTCACAATACGATATTATTGCGATTTTAAACATATTGCAATATATTGCAATTTATTACCTTTTTTCCAGCTTGTGGATTGAAAAGCAACTAATTTTATTATTATACAGTACATGAGAAGTTTACCAAAAAGTAAACTTCTCATATACAATTTATATAATAAAAGATTGTTACTTGACTTGATGTGTATCGATACAGTATTGTCATGGAAAACCGTGATACTATGCTGCATCGATTTTCTCCCCCGCCCCTACTGTACACTGCACCAAATTACAAGTTAGAAACTAGCTGGTGAACAACTCCAAATGAATGCTGCTTCTTGTCTGCTGGATGTATAAATATGTAACTGTTTACTAACACCATATCAACTTTATGAGGTGATAAATATTAGGAATAACCAAGTAGTGTGTGCGTATTTTTCCATTTCTTAACCACAACCTGCAAAGGCTGTATGAATGTGTGTTCAGTACAGTTTTAAATAATTGGTACTGCAGTTGCATTTTGTTCGGTACCAAAAGTTTTTGAGGTTTGAAACTTGCCCCAACTGTGTGTCTGATGTACTGCTTCCATATCTGTTTTTTATGACAAAGGATGTGATATTCTTCTCAACTAGACAGCCTGTAGGATCCTCCTTTGGCGTCTACACATGTCTGTTGAAGCAGCCCTGTATCATCCTGCTGCTGTTGGCCAGAACTATGTGACAACCCTGTGTGACTCAGTGTCTAACCCCTGCCACATCAAATAAACTCTTTTAGTCCATCAGACTACAGTGGACCTCACTGACTCCACATACGCCCTGTGGTCTCATCTATAAACAGGGGTACGCACTGACACAGAGAGAGCCCACACTGAACATGTGACCGGGCTGGGATTATTTACAGATGCAACGTAAAGTGAGAAGCTTACATCATCATAGTTTTGATTTAAAGGAGTGCTGTTCTGAAGCCTCCTGATAAGATGAAACACTTGGTCAACAATGTGTCTAACATACAATACTTACTCGTTGTCAGACAAATGAAGATTAAGTTGTCATCTAAGTTTTTTAACTTAAATTACATTTAGATGTTTCCATCCTCTGAAATGAAAATATTCCCTGCTTTACTTTGTCCTATATTTTGGAAAATTAAAACATTTTGTTTGGGCAAAACAACCAATTTAAAGAAGCTACCCTGGGCTCTTCTGATGCAATTTCTCCAGTATTTTCTGACATTTTAAAGTATAACCAATTACTGTATTAAAGCGCAAACTTTTCAACAGGTTTTTATTAAATATGCTTACAAAATTAACCCACCTCACATAAAGAAAACATAAAATATTGATTTCTTTGGTCACTATGGGCAGAAGGCACAAAGTCTTGCCATATTATGGCGATGGCTCAGTGTGTAAGATACATGACTTAGGTGTGGGAGACCCAGGTTTGAGTCAGCTTTGTGTCTAACTGGATGAATAACGTCCAATATTATTCACCTCACCTACTCCCGAGAAACAATTTGTGTCTCTTTAGCTGCTAAATGCTCCACTATATGTTCAGCATGTTTATCTGTTTGACCGCCTTTTTGTTCAAATAAAAATATTAACAATAGAGCTTTATTAGTAGAAATAGCCTACAAGTGATTCCACAATCGTTCCACATACAGCACATAACTCGGATCAAAACTGACTCTGTACCTGTTTTATTGAAGACTATATTTCAATCAAGGCTATGCCCCATAATATGCTACAGGGAACTCTATTTTCCTGATGGCATGGCTGTTCCTTGTGTTTGGAGGAGAGGTGAGAAACACAATGACTCAGTCTAACTTACAGCCTGCCAAGCTGCTGTCAACCTCCCTCAATATAACTGCTAATACCATTTGTTACAGTGGAGAAGAGAAGCATCCAAGAAACCAAACGCGGATGGGCACTGTGGATGTTCTGCTGTTTTCAGATATAGGTTAAAAGATGAGCAGCGTACTGTGGTATGATGAGATAATGCTTTTTAGCTATGCTAGCGGCATGGCAGTCTGTCTGTCTGTCAGTTGGTCCACCACTTTGGTCCAGCCTAAAAAATCTACAACAACTACTGGATAGATTGCCATGACATTCATCATTCGCACTCGGGATGAATTTGAATAACTTTGGTGATCCTGATTTTTCATCTAGCCCCACCATCTGTCTAACTGTAAAACGGATGACATCAGCCTCAGTGGGACTTGTGTTTAATGCTAATTAGCAAATATTTGCATACTGTCACACTAAACAAAGATGGTGAACATTCAACCATTCAACATGCGTACCATCTGCATGTTAGCGTTGTCATTTTGAGCATGTTAGCATGCTGTGAGTAGCATTTGTCTCACAGGCTGTAGCCTCTTAGTCTTGTTCAAATATATTTCATCTTCCTGCATTAGATTAAAACTGCCTATTCCGGAATATCTGTTGTGTTAGGGTTAATTAATCACCTAATAGAAAAGCTGCTGGATTATATTTGCCTTGATGGGCCTTTTTTTCAAAACTATTTTTTGGATTGTTTGTATAGAATATACATCACTATAAACATCATCACAAAGGGATCTAAAAAGGTGACAGCAACTCTGAACTTGCACCAGTCATGAAATCAATGGTGGAAACAGGAGACAAGCATGTAAAAAGCAGCTCTCCAGTGATGTTTGATTCAATAAACTTAATCTGAAAATTTGTATATATTTAGAATATTATCATATGTTTACTACTTAAAGAGAAATAAAAAAGTCAAATGGATGTTGAATTTTTACTAGCTTTGATACTTTAACTGGTACATTAAAATGAAATGCGAAAGACGAGTCAAGTCTCAAGATTTCTGAAGATTGTGTTTAGAAATGTATTTTTGAAATGCTTTAAAATGTCCCTATGACCTAAGGCATTTAAAGAACACTTTTAATTGCTGCCACCGTGAATGCTTCAGGATGTTTTAGAATTATAAAGTGGCAGCTTTGATGCTTCTGTAAACTAAAACACTTTAGTCCTCTAAATGAACATGTTAGAAACATGTTCATACAGAGGAGGAATTTCATTTTTCAGGGCTTTTAAACTTCAAAAGACAGCACATCAGAATCAAAACACATCACTCCAGGGTTTCCTGCAGAACTGATGACTTGCTCTGCAGGTCATTTTCATATTTCTTGGGCGTGTCCTAATATATTATTTTACTGGGTAGATGCGGAAACAGAGATCATATCAATCATCAGCCTGGGCTTGATTTTAATTTTAGTGTTAAGAAACTTTCCAGCTGGGCTGAAAAAGCAGGGCAGATATGTATTATAAATACTATTAGCAGGTAGCAAAAAAGCAATAACCAGGAAATGGCTGTATAAAGGGCCTCCAACATGAATAGCAGAAATAGTTCAGGAAATTTATGTTATGGAACAATTGACTTTGTCCCTTACACTTCAATGTAACCCAGCATCCCCCCTTTTTTATACAATACAGATAGCGTTATTTTTATAACATTTTCACAACACAGGTCTGACCTTTTAAACTTCAGTGATCTCTACCTGAATAACAGCAATATCTTATCAGTATTCACCTTCTCCTTTCCATTGTGTGAATGGAGAAATCGAGCAAACTGAACAGCCGCTGTGTGATGATAAGCTTTCCACGGACGCGTGTCACTGCAGCAGATTTCGACTTACAGCAGAGTCCCTATGCTACTCCTCTCCTCACGCCCGCTCTCCTTCCCATTGGTGGAGTCAGACACAGGATTTTAAATAGGTCAATGAGATTCCTTCACACTTTCCCAACAGGGAACCACAGCAGAGGAGAGGAGAGGATACGAAGGAGAAGTGAGAATCAGGAGATTCTTCAAAGCCACCATTTCTTCTGCTGAGATCTTGTGAGAAAGAAGTGAGAGAGGAGCACGAGGCGGACGGCTCTGACATGAAACAAACGATGTCTGCAGTTACTCTCACTCAGGCATTGTTGACGTGACTTGTTAAGAATGCAGGCATTCCCCTCTCGTGCCTTTGTAGTAGTGAAACACAGCAACAAAAGATGTTTCAGCAACTCTTGGAGTTACCCTTGATTCCTGTTTTTACATATGCGAAAAAAAATTATATTGCCAATACAAAAAAAACAAAAAAAATACAGTGATAGTTTATGTTTTAATGACATTGTTAAGAGGATGGCTACATCCTACTAGAGGGGTTGGGGAATTTTGTTACCTTTGGACAAAGCCAGGTTTCCCCCTGTTTCCAGTCCTGATGCTAGGCTACGCTAACTAGATGCTAGGTGTGGCTTTAAATTTACTGTACAGATATGAGATCTGTATAGATTATTAATCTGCAACTATTCTGAAAATAATTGATAATCATTTTCATTCTGTTGCATGGGGGTAACAAACTGATATTTTTATTTTTAACAATTGCTTCAATGAATCACTTAATCGTTTAGTCCAAAAAATGTTACCATCCAAGGTGGTTTCTAAATTGCTCATTTTTTCAATTAACCAAAAGATAACTGATTTACAATGATACATGACAAAGAAAAGCAATAAATGTCTTCGGTGGACCCATGAAATATTCTGCATTTTCCCCCCAGTTTTGCTTGAAAATTTATTAAAATGATACACTAATTATCAAAATAGATGCAGATCATTTTTTAAATAATTTGTCACATTGGGCTCTGCCCTTCTAGGCAGCCCTACTAACCATGGAATTGAGAGTTTTGCTTTACTTACCATTTAAAAGTAAAAAGAAAAAAGTGGGTTTCCAGAAACAAAGTTGTAGTTACTCAATTACGCGCAGACCTCAACGTTTTTATTGGAATAACCTTTTATCAAAGGAATACTCCCTATAACAGCTGTCTACATGGTGTGATACTGCTATAGCTGAATGAGAAAATATTTTTGTGATTTGGGTAACTAGCTCCTTTAAATCATTTGAATATAAAGATGCTCTTAGTGCCAGCAAAGTGATTGTACTCCATATGTAATAATGCACATACTCCAAAGGGGAGTGTGGTGTTATAATGGATCAGCACAATAAAATACTCCTACGCTTCCAAAATGTGTAGTACATTTGTAGATTTTGGCTTTGTATTGTGTGGTGTACTCATAAGATCTGATGTCCAGTCAATGCTTCTGTATGTCAACAAATCTGACATAAGTGGTGCTCGCTAAGGAGGAAAGGCACAGATTATCATTTTGCCATAATGAAAGTTGAACTTCTGTCACAGGGGACAGAGAAGGCCTAATAAATCACCTGATGCTCCTGTTATGCACGTTGACATTTCATTAGTTCCATTTCATTACACGTATCAGTGGGCCTTTCATCAAATGTCAGAGGAATAAAAAATCCCTCGACCAATCGTTGTTCGCCTTCCTGCTGACCACACAGACACAGCAGGAGCAATTTGCTCCTAAGGCCAATACTGTAACAACAGAGGGTCCTGTCAACCAGCCCCCCTGAACTGTTTAATGTCAGGTCTGTAAGCTGTGGAGCTGTGTTCGTATCGCAGGCAGGCAGGGCCTACAGACGTCTGATTACAGCCATTCTCCGTCACTCTGCCTCTCTGTCTCTTTGTCTCGCTTTCCCCCTCCCATCAGAGTGCACCAAAACACGCCAGGCTGTTTTATAACAGGCCTTCTTGTTGGATTAATCCATGCAGAGGTGCCAATCTCTGGGCCAGAGTCACGCTGTGTCGCCTCTGATAGCAGAGAACGGGCACAGGAACAAGAGGAGATGGGTTTTAAAAGGCCAGAGATGCCTAAACTATCAGGGGCCAGTTGCCCTTTTGCTACTGAGTAGAGAAAGTTTGAGAGGCAAAGTAGCTCACGAAGCTTGTTTGCATTCTAAAAGTATGTTACCACTTCACTTTACTGATACAAGTAAAACTAAATGGAAGAAGACACATGTGCCTCTTGTAGAATCCTAAAAACTAGTAAAAATCCAAAGGAGTTCGGAGGATTTTCTGCTTTTCACTGTGTTACAATACACCTGGGTCACAATTTACATTTTGTAATTAAAGCAGAAAGGGAAAGAAACAATGTTTCAGTCAAGCTGAGCCACTTTCTTATCAGTAAAATATGCTCCTCCTCTCTCAGAAATTTATCTCTGTGATACAGTCTATGTCTGTGACTGAACAACTCCAAGAGCAGACGGCAAATTCTTTGATTCATTCATTTAAATTCACCCTTAACTAAATGTTTGTAAACACTCTTATCATTCCCTGTTATGAACAATAAAAAGAATAAATGGGCTACCCACGGTGCATTATGAATTTCACAGGAATGAAAGACTTTCAAATGAGTACACGGTGATAAACTGCCGGAGAAATCCTGGACAAAGAAACTGTGCAACAAAAGGAAAATATCGGGGTGCTGCATTATAAACGCACTCCGCTGGTGAAGGGGCGGGGGGAATGCATCATGTGATGTCGAAGTGCAGATCCAGAGACGGCTTGTGTTTTTCTGGGACAAACCTCAGGGGAACACACACACACAAAAAATCTGCAATCATTTGGAGCATCCGCTGTCTCAGCCTCTCTCGTACTCCCTCGCCTCTTTCTCTGTGTACAGGAGAGTCTGAATCATCCTGTGGTCTGCTCAGAATTAAGGGTCTGGAGCTACCACCAATAATATAACTGCTGTGCAAATTTTAACAGCTCCTCATGTGGCCTGTCCTCTCACTTCCGTCTCACTGCTCGCCAATCATTTTTCTTCCAAAAGGTCAACAGTGTCAAACAACAGCAAACAAAAAGTTTGCATTTGCTGCATTAGCACATCAACACTAGACATGGATTTTCCGTCTTCGTCTGTGCACATGCAGCTCATGAGGGGCAGATAGGATGCCTTTAAAAAAAACAACAATGTTGCAAGCACAGATAGTTAAGGTCACAAACTGCTTCCGAATATAGATTTTTAACCAGTGGAAGACCTACAGAGGCATGTAAGAGAGGTCAAACTGGCACAAGCTGGGAATTAAACCAGGTGCATACAATAAAAGAGAAGTCATCCAGCTGCCAAGAGAAAGCCACATCTCCGTACTGAGTGGTCTGGTATTAGCCTACTTTCTCTTTGTTGGCAGACGCCACGTTACCTGCTGTTGTCAGAATCGATTAGTCTAAGCAGCTGAACCAAAGAAGCACCGAGAATAGCCTCCGCTGATCTTATTACCGGTAAGAAGAACCTTACTGCACTGCTATCAAAGGAAATACTCCACTGAGCAACATCAGAGTTACGGTGATACAACGCCTCATAGACAAAAGTCTGAATTCTATAGCTACAGTAGCAACATAGGACTGCAAATACCATCAGTACCTCACACTGCATATATTCAAGTGATTTAATCTGAAATGTCTGAACAAATTGAAAACAATATAAATTGGAAGTGTGTCTGTAAATCCATACTAGCTAAGGAGAGATGACTTTCCATGGTGCAGAGTCACCAAAATGTAAACAAATAAAAGCTAAAAATTGGGCTCAAGTGAATCCAATAGCAATGACTCTATGGTAACATTATACTTCCTGTTACCATTACCCAAAGCAGGATTGGAGCTGTAGTCCCAAAACTTAAAACATAGTCAGCAAAATCGGAAAACCAAGTGGCAAAATATATGAAATGTATGTACTGTCTGTTAATTTACACTGACATTCCCATCTATCCACTAAATCACCCATTGTCCATTTCATCTGCAACTATTCCACCAGAATTAAGCTGTAAATAAGTAATTAGGTTTTAAAAAATAACATGTATGTAGAGTTGCACAGATAGTCTGTGCATTATTCCACAAAGCACTGGTTTTGAAAGGGCTATCAGGAAGCTGCTTTCTGACTGATGGAATGAATTCACTGCAGCGACACGGCTGACCAGGCCGATTGATCTGACATAGCATCACGTTAACTGGGATTTCCACTTGTTTATATGCAGGTAGTCAAGAGGCCACAACACTGACTAGCATCTCATTGTAGGCTGGAGATTCATAATGTGGAAACAGCATAGCCACCAACATTTGTGAGAATCACGTCCACCACAGTTATCATTTTCACTACTTTTCTGATGACTGCCACAACTCACTCTCAATACTCTCTGATGCTCCCATCGTTCATTCACCACTAGGCCCTGCTCATCTGCTGAGAATACAGCTTTGTGCACGTGAAAGCAAATGTTTCCCCATGACCTGCAACAGCCTCGTATTCAAAAAGCATCTCCGTTATTGTCCTCTCACCTCTTTGGTCCTCTCCAGCTCGTTGTGCAGCGCCTGTTTGGAGATCTCCACCTCGATGATCTTTTGTCGAAGCAGCTCGTTCTCATCCTCGGCTCTGCTGCGTTTGTCCTCCACGCTCTCCAGCTCGTTGTGCAAACGCACCGACACATCTTTGGCCACCTGGGATCACAGTGACAGACATGTTCAAGAACAAACAGTTCAAACAGATAACACAAAATGGGTATATTCATAACACACACAATACACCGATTAATTGATAATAAAAATAATCCTTAGTTGCAACCCTAATTTGCAAATTAATGATTCACTTACTGTTCCCAGGGTTTTCCCAGCACTGAAAAGGTGCTCTGGGTCACTGCTTTAAGAAACCTCTAACCCAGTTAAGAGAATGTATTTCATTAGTCTTTAATGAAAGCTTTAGTGTATTTAAGATTCTGTATTAAAGATTTGCCAGGTTGAAGTGATGAATCAGTCAAATCTCACAACACTGAATGAAAACACAAAGACACAAACATACATACAGACACTGACACACTCTCACAGACCTTCAGGTCCTGTTCCAGACTACGGAGCAGCTCTCCGTCCACGTGGCCGGTCTGTGCGACCCGCAGGCTCTTCTGCTCAGCCTTTCGCAGGCGGTACTGCAGGATGCGGCAGTTCTTGTTGGAGCGGTCCAGTTCCCTCCGCAGCTCCTGCAGCTGGTAGACCTCCTCCTCCAGGTAGCTGTCTCGTATCTCCTCCATCTCCGCCCGCAGCTCGTCCACTTCATCCTGAGAGACACACACACAGGAATACAGGGCCAGGCTGAAATTCGGCTTCAAAACCACTTCCACACCACCACAACAATCAATAATGTGCTATTTCCAAGTTTTCTTTTTTCATGCCAGTGAAGGTTGGCAGTCAGTAATACACTTTGTTGACTCTCATGTTATAATGTTATAATGTTTTAATGTTTTTATATTAGTATTTTTAGGTTTTCTGTGTATAAAGGTAATAGCTTGGCTTTATGTTTTAAGGAAATATATATCTTTAAATGCTATCATTGTGAAAGATGTACCATCCACTTTTGTCAAAACAATACTCTTGTTGGTACACAAGAATAAAATCTCCTAAATCTCTATTTATGAGGCAGTAATAAAGGACTTCTGGTCTTTACCACCTTTAGTAGCCCATTTATGGTGCCATGTTTATGAACTATAAGTTGTGGACACACGAATAATAGGCCAATACTGATATTGAAGTGGTAAAAAAAAATCAATAAAAGGACAGAAAGTTATTTGTAAGATATTTCAGCTCCTCCTGTCAGTTTCCATCTATGTCTGTGTGTCTTCATACTTGAATATTACTCATTAGAAAGACATATTTGAGGTTGGCGCTAAATGATAGCTAGTGGAGTGTCCAAAATGTTCAGCTTCTGGGGAGTATGAATGTGGCAATCTGCTCGTTAGATTTTAATATTTCATCTGCAGATGCAACAAAACCATCCAGCCAGAATTAAACCGGGGACATTGCTATTTATGTATAAGGTGAGTGCATGTCTTAACCCCTTGGCCACCAGGACATAACTTTCATTTCTTATGTGAATTAAATTTAAACAGGAAAATAAAGATTCTACTCTGCTTCACGAAAAGCTAACGTGGTTGACAGTGTGCTCAAACACGGACATACACATTTTCAGTGACAGCAGAGGGACAATGTAAGGTGCTTACATTTTTCTAACTCAACAACATAACTTGAAAGATTACATCTAATTTCTCGTAATGCAAGTAGCGCCGATGACGTCACAGACTGGCTCAAAACGTCTTATCTCCTGGATGGGATGTATTCATATTCTTATCAACATGAAACATCCCGGCCTTGGATACACAGAAAAAGGAGAAAGAATTCTCTGTAGCACTACGATAGTTTGTTTGGTAACCCTGAGGGTATTCGTTCCATCCTGAAGAATCAGTTTGCTCAGTAGATTTCCCCTGGGATGGATTTTCAAAAGGTTTGACTGGCACCTGATGAAAAGACAACTGGGTTCTGAAGGAAGGTATGGAAGAGTGTGTCAATTAATGAAAACTAAATCTATCCTCGTTTGGAAAAACACAGAGCCCATTGTTATCCGAGGAGGGCCCTGGAGGAAGGAGATAATGACCTCGCGCAGGGTCGGCCCAATCGATGGCCAGGTTAAAAGAAACTGAGCCAGAGGCAGAACAGCATCCTGGGAGCAGATTTATGACTGGTGTTCATGAGTGTGCATGCCCAGTCATCACCAGTAGTTAGTCATCTCTTTATAGGTGTTGGGTGTGGATATCTGTACCGAGCAGCTGCTGAAATGAAGCTAATAATTGTTTTCAGTATTGACTTGTCTGATGAAAAAAAGTGCTCATTACAATTTCTCACGCCCCCAAGATGACGTCTTCACAGGTTTTTTTTAACCGTACCAACAGTCTGAAACTGAAAAATAATCAATTAGCTTTCAAATGTGACAAATAAAAGCAGCAAACATCTGAGAAGCGGGTAGCAAATGTTTTACATTTTTGCTTGAACAATGAATGAAAATTGATTAACCTATCATCAGAATAGTTTGCTGTTAATTTTCTGTCGATGGAACAATCGATAAATGGACAGCTCTAATCATAGCAGCTCTAAGAAGAATTGTTAGTTGCAGCTCTCACTCTGTAATCAGTGTCTTGGTGTTATCCTGGTAGTGCAATTATGTAGACACAATAACACAGGTTGAAATCCCCGTCATGACTGCATCTTTTCGTTAGCTCTTCTCTTCATACAAGAAGCAAAAATACAGAGAGGCATCAAAGTAAAATAAATGTGATGGACATGCTTTTCCATGAGCAGCAGTGTTGGCAGTGGTGGGGACTCCCAGCCACAACAGAGGGGGGGAGGGGGTTAGTAGAAGAGTTCACCTAAGAGTCCCAGCTGGCAGACTGACAGCCAGGCAGGAGGGTGTTTGAACGAACCCCACACACATGGGACATCTGACTGTTATCAAGTCCTGTGGGATAAAGCCATTACAGCCGAGCCAGTAAAGCTGATTAACTCTCGTGTTTCCACGGAGCCAGAGAGAGACCCAGACATGCGTGATCAAGTTTGAAATAATACTCAGAGTGACATGCAAAGAAACCTGCCTTCCATCTAAAAATAAATAAATAAATTACCTGGAAGATTGTTTGCCGCATTATCTGTTTGCCTCCCCTCCCCAACTTATGGGGATAGCCTACTTAAAGAAGGGGGGAGGTGGATGCTGCATGAAACCTTCAAGCAGGAAATTAATGCAAAATACATGAAAGGCTGGCAAACAAAACCCTGATTAAAAAACTACTGAGCATCACTGAGGACAATCCATCTCTCTGTGTGTCTAGAGTGGGGACAAAATGAAATTTGATGACTTGATAGCAACTATAACTTATAAAAAACTTAAAAGTCTAAGGATGCACCAAAATAAAGCTATTATCAATAAAACTCCAATCAATAAAAGGTCAAATCCGCAGGGAAACCCGGAAGGTTGAAGAGATGACATGATGGATGGAGAGAGGACAGAGCGACTTCATGAGGATGACAGCTGGGCATTAAAGCAAAAGTGTTTATATATAATTATTTATACATTTAAATTATGCTTTCAATTTATGAGCAGGAAGTTGCCTTAAGGACACACACACAAAAAGAGGGGTGATGGCGGGGATCGAACCCCTGAGCGTCCTGTAAAGAGACAGTTTAGGGTCCCCTTTGTGAATCAGAGATTATAGAGATTAAAAGATCCAGCAAAAAAGGTGGTGTATTTGTGTGTGTTTGTGTGTGTGTATAAAGCATTTGCAACAAATCAGCATCGCCATACCTTGAGGTAGTCGTTTTCAGATCTCAAATCTTCCACTTCCCTCAGCAGGTCCTCCTCAGTCACATCCTTGGTGCCTGGCAGTCTGAATTGTGCGCCGGATGAAGGTTTCTCCTGCTTGTGTTTCTCTCCGTGCTCCCCAAGAGCGGTCTGAGCCTGAGACATGCTTCCCTTGGCGGCGGAAGCCTCGGTTGTGCGCAACGGAGCAGCGGCCGCTCCCGCCGCTTCTGCCCGCAGCGGATTATCGGCGCCCAGCTGATCCCGGTCACTGGAGCCGGTACCGGATTCGGCGTCGCTACTAGCGGCCGCCGCCAGCCTCTGCTCGTCCGACAGCGGCTCGGACGGGCAGTCTGACAGGTCTGAGCTGCTGTCGGTCTGGCTGACCCGGCCGAGAGGCGCTCCGGTAGGTACCCGGATCGGGGATCCATGGCTGGGAGGGCCAGGGGACCCGGAGGCTAGTTTCCCCTTCTTGCTTTTGGAGAGGATCGGGCTGCTGGTGCTGTCCGGTTTGATGCTCGCGGCTTTGGGCTCGGTTGCTGCATGCTGGGGCGCCTTTGTGGTCTTTTTGGCCACAGAAGACTTGGTATTACTTTTTGCCGTGCCTGGTTTTTCTTTCGCCCCGGTTGTGTTGCGCCTGGAGCTGCGGTTCGGATGGCCCAGGGTTAGTGTGGCGGACTGCTGCTGCTTGTTGAGTTTGGGGGATTTTGGTACGATGGAAGATGGTTTGGTGGAGCGGGAGTGCACATCCTTAAGGAAAGGTCTGGCCGGGGAAGGCGCTCGGTTCAGTCTCTTCTTCTCCAAGTGGTGGTTCTGCGGTTTGGTGTCGCTGCCAGAGCCATTGGAGCTCTCCATTATACACCGACACCGGCAGCAGCAGGGCGATGAAGGAAACGATCAATCCACAACACCGCGGAAAATCTCTGACATTCGACACCAGGAAAACAGCCAGGTTTCTCTACCTTCTTCCTTGTCGGGTTGGGGATGCGCATCCTGCGTTGTGCCGTGTCTTACTCCATCTCGTCTGCATTCACCAGGTTGTCATTGTAGTCCCCTCTGCCTGTAGCCCCCTTGGAGGAAACGCTACAATAAAAACGGGATTACTGGAACGGGTGGGATGACAGACGGGTTGCATCTGCAGACAGGGCTCGTGAGTCTCAAGTTGAAAATAAAGGAGTGAGTCGGAGTCACATTAGCCCTCTTCTTCTTATGCAGATCGGGTCTTAATCCCACGGTTACGTCGGGCTGTGAGTGCTGGGCCGCCGTGCCTCGTTCCCCTTCCCACTCCTTCCTATCTGACATGCAAGATCTGCAATCGCTGCGGTGCGAGGCTCGACGCCCGTGATTTTCTGCGGGGCGCATGCGCTGATGCCTCACAACCACCCAAACACACGCCTTGTTTTCTCTGGGACCGGGTCTGACAAGCACTGGTGCGCATGCCCTAATGACCGACACGCATACAGTATGGAGTATTGAACGCCTTCACATGAGCTGCAAAGATGGACTCAGGAGATCCCAATACTCACCTCTTCCTGTGGAATCTGATGCTTAGTGCAATGGTTTTATCCCCAAGACCCCGATCTACAATTTCCTATCTGTAGCTTACTGTAAATAAAGAAAAAGCAACTCTTCTACAGCATAATTTTATGACTTGAACCTCTGCAGTGAGCAAATAATCATTTTGGTGTTCCTGAAATCCTCTCATGGACCCCTGGGACATCAGAGAATCTCTTTGGAAAGACACAGTCACACAGTAAAATCAAGACCAAGATCATAATCTGGTAATAAATATAGATATCTTTAATTGCATTTCATTAGTTCAAGAATGCCACAAGTTATAAATACCACAAATCCGCTTTAAACATGCCAAAACTTCAAAGACGTATAACAGGTTTAATACAAAGTACAGTCTTCCATCTTAAAGAATACACATTTCAAATAAAGTTTTTAAATTTAAAACACTGAGTAGTAGTAAGGCTTGGCTATTAAAACAAAGACCACAGGGTTAGTGCGAAATGCTAAAAATCGAGGGGGGAGGGGTTAAAAAAAATCAAAAGAAGTTCATCATTTCAAAACACAAGTAATAAAGTTGCAGATAATCTGTGTGTGTGCAGGTCGTTTGCTGGCTGATGATCTTACTGCAACATGTGCTTGGATGTCAGTGACTGTTAAGTTAGCAAAAGGTCTCACGTTTTTTTGTTTTGGTATGAAACTATTCATCTGTTAGAATACATGTGCCATTTCAAGTCCACAAAAGCTTGACCTTAACATAAAACTTCAAACAAAAGATCAAATTAACCGACAGTCAGTTTAAGTCATTTTAAATCAGGTCTTTTGACTGGGCTCGTCTTTCCTCACTCACAGACTTTTACCATATTCAACATATAAAAACAAAACAAAGACTCAAAGTGCTACATTAGCCTATTGCATTAATTTACCAAATAAGACGGAAGAATTAAATGATTATTCATGTCTATGAACACAGGAGGGCTTAACATGCATAGCCTAGTATTTCTGAAAACGTGCGAGTAATGGGATATCCCCACTCTGGTCTATAACTGCCAAATCATAAATTAAAAACAGCGGACCTCCTCTAAAAAAAACCTAATGTTCCCTTCAAGCAAGAGTTTTATAAAGAGGTTTATTTATTATAAAACCTGATCAAATCTGCAATAAAAGCCTGTCAAACTGAGCAGTTATGAGCCGATCAAAGTTTCCTGAGCCATTCAAATACTAAACAAACCTTCCTGCACTTTTCACCCCAAAAAGGGGACACTCAAACATTCTTCTCTTAGCAGTTTCTGAATTCAGAGGACAAACATCAAAAAACAAAAGACTTGGCAATATTAGTAACAAAACCTAAACAAAGGCTTGAACCACGTGTGTGTACTCGCTACTTAATGTCTCTAGTTCCTCTAAAAAGCCAGCACCACACCTGTGAAAACACCAATCTCTCAAAGACTACATTACCCATCTGCCCTTGCATCTTGTCCCACTTCAACAGGGTGAGGCAACATTGATCTTCACTAACGCTAAACTACAAGTCGTGTGCTTTCTTTTTCTGCATGTCAGTTTAACAAGGTAAGATGGATTGTAGTGCAAACTATTACAATTTATACATGTGTGAAACGAGCCGTTCCAGCCACTTTATTACCTCAAAGCAAAGGAATACAAAGAGATATGATCGCCGCCACACAACCACCTACTGCTGGCCACAAAAACCAGCACCTTGTCCAGTCATTATAGCAACACACAATATTTACATCATGTGCTTTTGTTTACCTTAAGTCAACTGATCACTTGGTAATAAAACCTATTAATAAGAATATAAAACTACTGTACCTACATCCAGAATTTAAACTAAGCTGAAGTGATGTGAGATACTGTTATCCCTTTTCTGTAAGATAGATGATGCAGAAATAACATACCAGCGGAGGCAACTCAGACAATTCCAATCTTAGTGTACAGTATGTGTGATGACTTTTTTTTTGTTCTTCAGAAAACAGGAAAAGAAAAAGCTGAAAGGGCCTCAATAATCCCCCTCCTTATATATGTGCAACTGCTACCAGAGGGCTCTCTACCTCGAAGGCACCTGCGGGGCACAGCTAGCCTATCGGTCCGAGGAATGAGGTAGTCTGGGTCAAGTGTAGACAGAATGGTGGTAAGAAGTGGGTGGTTCACCAGGCCTAAACGTTAGTGTAGTACGTGTCATAGTGTACAGTTACAGAACAGGAGAAGAAACAGGGGAAGATAATACTGGTTGGTGAAAGAGTCCATGCAGTCACTAAGTCAAAACTGCTGCTGTTTGCTGTCCCCTGGTGGCCAGATTGGTACACTGTGTGTGTGTGTGTGTGTGTGTGTGTGTGTGTGTGTGTGTGTGTGTGTGTGTGTGGGGGGGGGGGGTTGAGGGACCACTCTGACCCTCAGCAACAGCGCATGCGGGGAGGCGGCAACTCCGGAGGCACTTCCGGTTCAGGCTGCAGAGACAGGACGCTGTTGGAAAGCTCGTTGTTGGGAACTTCCAGAGGCATCTGTTGTGTCAGGAACAAAGGACACGTCAGAAAACACAGTTAATGCATTTCATATTTGGGCGGCTTAACTTAACACAGTGACTTATCGAGTGCAACAGCTGAATCATTTGTAGAAAAGAAAGATAACAGGGAACCATGCTTTAAGGAGCACAAGAATCACAGCGTCCTGATAATATTTCCTGCCACTTTATAACGTTTGTGAATCAGGGAAATGCTCTGAAGATGAGAATTCCGAAAGGAAAGAGGGAGAACAGGGTGTTTTTAACTAAGTTCATAATATAGGCAGAACAAGAGCCACAAAGGAATGTGCTTCCAATTCATTTGAATGTAAAATAGGGAAAACATACTCATTTCCTGCCCCGCCTGCTTTTGACCGCACATCGCAAGTAAATGTCAGCTGGTGTAATTCAGTAAATACTACACTGTTAACAAAAGCCCCACCAATCAACCAGTCAGCCAATATTATCAGCTGATATTAGCTTATCACAATCTATCACATAATCTTCTTACTTCTATTGATGTATAGCAAATATTTGTACATTTGTTAACTGTGTTTTATTTCTTCATTGTTTTTCACCTACCTCCTGCATGTTTTTATTTAAAAGTTTTGTATGTCTTGTAACTGTGATTGTATTTTTATTTTTTATTTTATGTAAATCACTGCTACTGCACCACTAGAATTTCCCCTCAGAGAGTAAGTAAGTAAGTATCTATCTATCTATCTAAGTAAGTATCTATCTATCTATCTATCTATCTATCTATCTATCCATTTATCCTGCAGCACAGAAATGCCAAATATGTTTGCAGTAATTTAGAAACAGTGTCACCGTTACAGAGTTTGTCCACTAGGAAGAAGGGCTGGGTGATAAAACGATAGCAATAATTATTGCATTATAATTTTCCTCAATATAAAATCTAAAACATGTTGAATCACGAATGAATCAGCACTCATATTTGTCTATTTCGTTTGGGGGGAAAAGACTAAAAGATACTTTCTGTCATGTTCTCACCATAAAGAAAAGTTTAAAACCACAATGAACTTTCTGGTTCAAGAGCAAAACTCAGCCTTTAAACTTGAAAGACATAATGGTTTCCATTTATCGTGATAAGTATCGATATCGAATGATACTACATTTTTTATTGTAATAACATTTTTTGTCCGTATCACCCAGCCCTACTAGGAAGCACTTTACAGTTAATTTTATACAGTTTTGGTGAGGCTTCACTGACAACATCCCAACCTTGCTAAGGATGTCATCCACAAGCTTCAGGAAGATCTCGTCGACGTTGAAATTATCCTTGGCACTCGCTTCGCAGAAGCGCATTCCACTTATCCGAGAAGCAAACTGCAGAGAGAAAAATTAGCTCAATGTCAGCAAAGAACGATTTAATAATTCCATATGACCAGAAATTATGCTGAACAATGCAGAACAAACTCCCTCAACTACTGGAAAATTCATGAAAAGGTCTCCTCTCTAGATTTAATGGAATTGTTTTAATAAGCATGCTGCCATGCTACACATAACGCCAGTTTCTGGAGGAGGGCATCAGTGTTATCAGTGAGTCTATCTGCCCTACATTAATGAGGATATTTTTTTATCTCCCTGCTCTCGTTTGTGACTAAACTTTCAAGATGTTCTGCTCATAATATATATGAATATATGAATAGATTGTTTGTACTGCTGCATCTCTTTTAAAATACTTTGATCTGTTCAGTTTATAGAAACTAAAAGATGTGGTTTGTTGATATTATGACAACCCACCCTCTCTCCCTGCTGTCTGGAGATGATACGATCAGCCTCACAGTCCAGCTTGTTCCCGACCAGGAGAAGCTCTGCTTCCTCTGAGGCGTACTGACACAAAACAGAAAGCAGAGTGGACGTCAAACCAGATCACTGCGATGGTATCTGTCCCACAAACTGTCACCATGAAAACAAGTTCTATACGACAGAAATTAAATAGGAACTTCACAAAAGTGAGCTTGTTGTTCTAAACCCAGAAATGTTCTTACACATGGGTTTTCAACAACTTTATGCAGTGTGATCTGGCAATAATACAACTCGCTGATTGGGAACTTCACTCTGGTGAATACACCTAAGAAGCTACAGTAAAAGGGCTACAAGGACACAATTTGCTTCCATTCTATCTGATGCTAAGGTGGGACCTGCAATTAATACTGAATATTAATGTCAACACGGGGGTATAGCTGGGTTAGCAACATTATTGGATAAAAGTGTTATGTTAACCTTACTGCCAGACGCATAAACAAATCCAAGGAATTGTTCTGTCACTGCACAAGAGAAAAGGGTGGACTTGCAACAAACTTTCTGACATGTCTAGCATAATAATAGTAGAACAAAAGAACATACAAAAGGCACGTTTCATTTTAGACCCTTAAGAAACATTTAACTGCCCACAGGATTTCAGCAATCTGACAACATGTTTACCTTGTCTATCATTTTCATCCACTTGGGCAGGTCATCAAACGTCTCCTGCTTTGTGATGTCATACACTAGCACTATTCCCTTGGCACTTCTGTAGTAGGCTGAGGTGATGCTGTTGAATCTCTCCTGGCCAGCAGTGTCCCTGGATGCAATTGATGAAACTCCATATAATTAAAAGTCTGTGCAGTCAGTCCAGGGTCACCAGGACTTTTCAGCTGATTGATTATCTGATTATCATTCATTAAAGATGACTATGAGGAAGAATCCGTTTTTTGGCAAGCTGTAAACAATTCAATGTCATTCATCTATAATAACAATACATTTAAAGAATTAAAAATTTTTTTAAGTTAGTGTGTGCATCATTCTTTTCATAACACTGAATTACTCTTTGTCCACAATATCATCTGGTATCTAGCTATAAAATATTTGTATAGCTGTATGTTATTCTGCTTAGCAACAAAATAGCCATCTACAATTTGAGGGAACATAACATCCCAAGTACTGCTGGAAAATAAATGTTAACACTTTACTTTAAACCCCCTTATTATATTATTTATAAGCAGCATAAAAACATTTAATTAATGGTTTATAAAAGTACTATAATGTAGTTGTACACAGATATGAAGCAGAAGTGTTTATTGATGCATTTGTCAACTACTATAATAATAATAATAATAATAATAATAACTAATAACGTAAAATATGCCTTCAGAGGAGAGGTTATAATTGTTAAAATACTGCACGTTGATAAAGAGTTATAAATGTCCTTATATCAGCTTACAACTATGATTTAGTGTGTTATAAACTGTTCATTATGTTTATATACTAGTTTTAAAGCAAATGCAGCTTTTATAGGTCAGTCAATAAGCAGACACTTGAAATTACATGTATTCAACCAAACTGATTATTATGCATTTTGGAAATTAGCTCTTGATTTTAAAAATATAAAAAGGCATGTGTGGATTCATTTTAGGTTATGTTATGATTCAGCTGATCATATGAGTGTGGGTTGGCAGCATGAGAAGCGGTCTGAGCTCCACTCACAGTGCAGTGTTACTGTACCTTCAGCCACAGCTAGTCTCCCCATGTGAGTCACAGTCAGGCTTATGAGCAGAAGAGCGGACAGAGACACAGCAGCACAATGGCAGGGTTAGGTAAGGCCGGGCGCTGCAATGATGGAGCTTGATGTGAGCAGTTCAACATGAGAGACGAGACACAGTGAGGACGGCCATCCTGAACGGACAGGTCGAGGACGGGCAGAGGAACGGGGATAAAACAGGGAGCGGTAAAAGAGAGGATGTGAGGTGGAGGTGGGAGCATGGGTGGGGTGTTAGTGAACAGGACAGATGCGTTTAATGAAATAAGCGATGGGAGTTCCCACATTTTAGCCCCACAAAATAACTGCAGTCATGTACTCAGTAAGTGCAAAAGCTTTCCTAACTGTAAGTTGTGGCATGTTACTCAGTTTTTCAATTACTGGAAAGAAACACTAGATGCTTTCAAAACGTAATTAAGGCCTAGTTAAAGTCACAAGACACAAGCAGAGGCATAACATACTCCCCGTCACTAGTAGTCTATTTGAGCAGTAATACTGGTGGTTCAAGACGCTCTGAATCTCTGCCCACATCTCTGATATTTACAATTCAAATAGTATATTAACAGAATGAAGTCAAACAAAAAGGCAGCTCAGTGCGATTATCAAGCTACAATAACGCTGCATGTCTCCAGTGACCAGCTGCTACAACAGCTGACTATTCACAGGCATTTTAAAGTATCAAAGTATCACTAGCTGATAGATGAGTGTATTGTGACAAAAGGTGTCTTCTTATTAGTGTTATAACATACTGTTTTCAGAGTAACTGATAACAAAGAGAAATCAAATGTACAGGGTGTTGACGCTAATTTTGTTCCATGGTAATAAATTCTGCAGGGTGGTTGGTCAAAAATGGGGTTGGCTTCCATGTACAGTACTACAGAGTAGTTTCCAAAAATATTAGTCAAATTTGGGTGTACACTTATACATGTGGTGCTGGTGATCTCCCTCTAATAACTCCCCCAGCAAGGAGCTTCATCAGGAGGCCATATTGCATACAGAGAACCTGTCCTGACAAACAAGCAGCAGTTGCTAGTCCAACGACAAGAGCTCTCACTGACGTCCCACTCGCAAATGCCACTAATAACGGCAGTGACTGAAAAGTGCAACTAAGTCGCAAGTGCTACTGACGGTGCGTGAACGAGGTTTCCGCGATGCAAGTCATAAATACAAATTAGGGGAAAATACTAAACATAAAAGGTAACAACAATAGTACCTGAAGTAACCAATAATAATGTGACAGACTGCATCGTGGTGAGTATGATCACGTGCTGTTCCACATGGAGTTAAAAGTTATATTTCCACTGAAGCCACAGGTTTTTAATATGGGACTTTCGATAAAAAAAATCTCATGGCATGTTTTGGCAATCCAAAACATGCAGTGGTGAAATCTTATTTGCACATGCATTACCCTACCGCACAAAGCTGAGACGCACCCAGTAAGCCACCAGAGGTTTTTGTTAGAGCAGCCTGCAGAAGGGTTTACAGCACAGACACAGGAAACGCACCATGCAGAGGAGTAAAGGAACTGGAAACGTCTGTCCAGTTACTCACCATATCTGTAGTCTGATCTTCTTCCCTCTCAGCTCCACTGTCTTGATTTTGAAGTCAACTCCTATGAGGGGAATCAAAAATACACATGTGGACACGTTCAAGTACCAGCATTTTCCGTGCTGGTTTGGCTTTACATAGGTGTAATTTCAGTTAGTTAGTTGGTTGTTTGGTTTTAGAACAAGCTGCATGAAAAAACTGACTTCACTTCTTTGAATTGACAGGGTTATTTGTGTTTGAATTATATCTTTATTTAACGGTAGGTTTCCTTGGATGATAGCTGCAAAACAATGAGTAAAGCCGTTCTATCTGTTATACTTTTAAAAGCTGAGCACGATTGTAGCAATCTTCTATGATAACAGGAAAATTATGAGATCAGAAAACATTTTCAGACTTGAGTGACTATCAAACTGTTCCCACCGTGGTCTCTGTGATCAGAGAAAAACAATATTAGTGAGGAGCTGTGTCACAGGAATGACAGGGCACAAAATGGAGCTGTACCATAGCAGCTGCTTGTGTGTGACTATTTTGGGATTGGACACTATGACGGACTGTTGTAATGGTCACAGGACTGTTTACCCAATTCCACATATATATAGTGTTTGAAGTATTTTAAATACCCATGGCAGAGAATTGTGTCACAAGGTACTTTTAACATAAGACCAGTGATCACCCAGTTAAAGTGATTGTTTCTTTATGGAGATATATAGCATGTTCCTTCGTGTAGAAATATGAAAAATGTCTGTTCAGCCACTGAGTTTGAAATCGACAAGGCAAGATTACCTTATGCCTTCAACTAAATAAACAAAAGAGGCCCACCAGTAGGAAATTTGTTTAATTAATTAGTCGATTGCTGCAGATCCATGCTATCCAGGTAATAGGTTATCAAGCCTCTTCCTTTCTGTGTTGGGCAATAAAATCCCTGTCGCAACAACGACCCAAGAGCCAAACGTGTGTTTGTCTAGTTTCTTCCTAGCAACAGAGTCTAAAAGCTATGACTGTTTCGTTAGCTACAACAGTGCTGTTGATACAGTTAGCTTCAGTTAGCTAGTTAGAGCCAGTAGTGTAACCTCTGTTCAGTCCCACTGCACAGTAGGGCAGGAGACATGATGTTTATAACGTCCAGTCCATGGTAGTTTAAGTATCTTTGCTCCAGTAAGTAGACAGAGCCCTGCTAAATGCTGTCAATAAAAAGTTGACAAAAACAAGTCCCGTAAACGCCTCCTGTCCTCACCTACGGTCGACTTGCAAGCTTCGCAGAAAGTGTCGTCGGTAAATCTCTCCATGATGCTCGTTTTACCAACACCACGGGAGCCAATAATGATAATTTGAAGTTTGAAATCAGCGGGTCTCGGAGGCATCTTCCTGCGGCGCGACTGAGCCCCCAAAGCGGGGGACGAGTTCGCGGAGCCCCCGCCGCCACCGGCGGCCCTCCGCGGCACGTCATATCTCAGATCCATCAGTAATTCCACATTTGTGATTACAAGATAACAGACGAACGCGCCTAAACTGATATACAACCGAAACACTTAGCTACTTCCAACTTTCTTTTGTCTCTGTAGAAGTTTGGGAAAGTTTGTCACTCGCCGACAGTTGTTGTTGTCCAGCCATTAGAGACCAGAACCGCGATGACGTCATTAACCACACAACACCACGTTTCCGGTTCCGTCCCCCCCGCTATCGTTTTCTAACTTAACTTTTTTTTTTCCTAAAACAAAGATTTCTAAGATTTCTAAAACAGTGATTTTAAAACAAATGAGCTGGAAGGAGCTATCAAGCACATTAAGTGTGCTATTGTAAAACTCATCGCACCACTCCCCCTCCACCCTCCTCACTATACTTTCACTGTACTGATTAATCAGGTAGGTAGTTATTATTACTTATTTATATAAATTAAATTAACTTCAATAATAGACCACTCACAGATGTTTGGCCTTAAGTGCAGAGGCCATGTCCAGCTGAAGTCCACCCAAGCCCCAACTCAAATGATATATTCAACAGGTGCTTATAAACAACAACAACTACAACAACAACTACAACTACACACAACCTACTTAGAATTAATATGAAATTGGAGCACAGCTATTGCTTTACCTTAAGGAGGCAAAAAATGAGCTGCTGGGGCTCTTTTAACCTGCTGTTCATCTCATTCTGTGCAATGTGTGCAGTGTTTCTTAGCTGGAATACCTGACCCCAGGGGTTTGTGGTGTGGTTCTTTTGTGGTCATTTATTTAGGACTATACAGCATGTAAGGATAAAACTGAAATACTAATGTTTTTAAAAGAAGATTTTGACACAGGGACTCACTTCTTGTCAAGTTCAAACCAAACTCAGGACATTAAGGCCCTTCTCATGTCAGTTGCTATTGTGTGATTTTAGTGCTGTAAATCCCCAAACAAATATTATCGATCAAATTATTTTAAACCACTTGACAGGTGGACAAGCATAATTTTGTCTCAATAGTACAATAATTAAGTTTGACAAAGTACGTTTTATTTATAGACCCTAAAATCACAAATCACTGTTATTTACAAAGGCGCAGACTCCCACTGCATTGCACTGCAGCCGGTGTATTTTGTCCCTAGCGGCACCCGTAGTCTGCGACACGGATGACGCTGTGGCCGAGAGGAGTTCCTGTTAATCCAAACATCGACGGAACAACATCCATCGCAGTTTATCGATAACAAATTCGCCATACCTCGTCGAGTTAGTTAACAGCATGGCTGCTCAGAAGATAAACGAAGCTCATGAGCACATAGCGAAAGCTGAAAAATGGTGAGTTACGATAAAAAAAAATCTCTCTTCTTTCCTGTCAGTTTGTTTTGCTACCGCTGTGTTAGCTAGCTATAGAGGCCACTGTGGCATTTTCAACAGGGGTTATATGACATTCATGGGCAGTATGTTTGGGTTGTCAGTTCATTATAGTCGGATTTAATAAATAAATAATAAATAAGTGAGCCACAATTTTGTCTTGTGCCATAATTGTCCGCAGACTGCTCATGTAGCGGATTGTGCTCGCCTTGGCCGTTTATGATTTGCTCGTCATTATGTTTTTGTAGCTTAAAGACAAGTCTGACAAAGTGGAAGCCTGATTATGACAGTGCGGCATCAGAATACGCCAAAGCAGGTAACTTAAAATATATATTGTATCTTTATATGACGCAGTCCTTTAACACATACCACGTTTTAATGATAGCTAAGTGTTTGTGACCTGTTTTCAGCTGTGTGCTTCAAGAATGCGAAGCAGTATGATCAAGCAAAGGATGCTTATCTGAAGGAAGCTGAATATCACACAGAAAACAAGACGTATCCTCTCTGTGTTCTGTCCAGAGTTGTATGACACGACACTGCTGTGTTTTGACCCTATTTTGTAATTTCCTTAACTTGTCCTACAGGCTATTCCATGCTGCAAAGTAAGTATCTTGTGTTACAACCCCAGCAATCAGTCAGTAGCAAATATTAAAACCCACATATTTTATTCAAGCTCTCGTCTCTATTCCTCAGGGCTATTGAACAGGCGGGCATGATGATGAAGGCGAGTACAGCCAAAGCGTAAACATTGTACTCCTTGACCGGTAGATTTAGGTAAAGTGTTTGTAACAGAGAGATAATTTTGCTGTTTTTGCACTGCAACAGGAACAAAAGAAGATGCCAGAGGCCATCCAGTACATAGAGAAAGCTTGCATGATGTACATGGAGAATGGGACTCCTGACACCGCTGCCATGGCTTTGGACCGGGCTGGAAAGTAAAAAAAAATCACTTATATTCCTGTTTGACCTTGTATTAAATTTAAATTCCTCAAATGCTAGGCGGTACAATTGGTACAGACAGGATAGAGGTTACTTTTTGTACATTATGCATAAGTGTGTATTTTATTTGCATATTCCGTTTTGAGAATTATTACAAATGTTGTTACCCATGTATCGTGTATTAATGTGTTTATTAATCAACTTAGAAGAGCCTTATTACTATCTGGCACAGTACCTTTCACTTTAAATTAAAATCCTGATACTAAAAGGAAATACTGATGCAATAGAAGTCTAGCTCAGGGACTAAAAAGGTGGACTTTTCATTCATCTAAAAAAACATTTCTGTCACTTTTTTCACAGACTGATAGAGCCAATAAACCTAGAGAAAGCTGTGGACCTGTATCAGAAGGCAGCTGGCGTGTTTGAGGTGAAGCTGAGCGTCCAACAAAAACTGAATGAATCATTCAACTGATCCTCATTCAGTGATGTTTATTTACTTATATACATCCATGTTTTCCTTCTGTAGAATGAAGACCGCCTACGCCAGGCAGTTGAACTGCTGGGAAAAGCCTCCAGACTTCTGGTCAGGTTAAGAAGGTAAAGGAAATTAAGTTAAGTTGGAATTGTAGCCACAAGGTTAGTTGTAGCTGCCCCTTTGTGCTGTTTTAGTATTTGCTGGTGTAGAAAGTTATGAAGCAAGTTGAAAGAGAAGAAAACCCACTTAGAGCTCTCCCATAAATAAAGGTGTTAAAGCTGAGTTCATGTCATTGCCACTTGACTTGAAGAGGTTTCTATTCCTTTCAGTAATATCACCCTCACATGTTTGGATTCACCTGCAACCGTGACGAATGGACACAACAACCCTGAAGCTGTTTGTCTGTTTCTTTAAATAATATTAAACGACTGTACCTGCTCCTCCTCATTCCTCACTCAGGTTGGATGAAGCAGCAGTCGCTGTGCAGAAAGAGAAGAACATGTACAAAGAGATTGAGAACTTCCCCATGTGCTTCAAGGTGGGTTACTTTGTTGTTTTTTTGTGGTTAAATTCTCTCTGCACCTTAATCAAACTTGACAACGTACAATGTTGTCATCAGCAAGAGGACATGGCTCCAAGTCCTTCAGTTTGAAATGTCATCAAGGAAACAAAAAGTCCTGTCGGGGACTGTTCTGGAGCTAACCCTGACCTCTGTCCTCCTAGGAGTGGAAACTTATCAAAATAGAAGAAAACATATTATTTATTGAGTTCATATTAATCATACATGTTGGTCTGTGCTTTTCATTTTTTAGAAAACAACTGCTCAAGTGCTGATTCATCTTCACAGAGGGGACTTCGTAGCTGCTGATAAATGCGTCAGAGAAAGTTACAGGTGTGTTTTATCACGTTCTGTCATTTCTGCAATCTGTGGCCTCGTGTTCATGGTGTAACACTTAAACTGAGGACCATTACATGAAGTGCTGCTTGGCCTCCAACAGTCTGCCCGGCTACAGTGGAAGTGAAGATTGCGTTGCCATGGAGACGCTACTACAGGGCTACGACGAGCAGGACGAGGACCAGGTCTATCGTGTGTGCAACTCACCTTTACTGAAGTACATGGACAATGATGTGAGTACTATTGACACATACAACGATATGTGGATAGATACACACATACTCTGCCTCTTATTTAGCTAACAGTATCTCAGCCTTCTGGCTTGAGTTTGACACCAAAGTTTGACGTGTTAGTTGACTTCTAGCCACAAGTAAAGCTATTGTTTTTCATTTTTAAAGCAAACACTTGATTGTTTATTATTTACAGTGCAGAAACTGACAGAAATGCAGAAATCTCTCATGTAGAAAAAAACAAGAAGTGTTCTAGCTTCTGCAGAAAGTGTGTTCATACAGGAACCCCATCGATCATAGTTTAGAAGCTGATATAGAAAATACCTTTTCAGGGTCTTTCTAAATCTGAGCTCTGTCACATTTTATTCCCTGGTGCCTCACAGTACGCCAAGCTGGCCATTTCCCTGAGGGTACCTGGAGGAGGAGGAAAGAAGAAGAAGGCTGGTGCTGCTCCACAAGGCGGCGCTAGCGGGGCACCAGCTGCTGCAGAAGAGGACGATGATTATGAGGGAGGGCTGTGTTAGCCTTCAGTCTCCGGAGTGCCGACTCTACCCTTCTGCTGCTCCACCACTACACCCTCTGTGTAACAGTTATAAACCTTGACAAACCCTTTCAGCTCTGAAGCCAACACGTGCGGCTGACGTTTTTATTGTGCAAAACATAAGAAAAAGGCTGATTTAAAAATAAAACCCCACATACAGTAGGTGGAGAAGGAAGAGTCGACCGGAGTTTAAACAGCCTTTTAATTTGGGTTTCTTTGAGGTTGATTCTCGGTGTAATGCAAAATCTTCAGTGTTCAGTAATGTATGAGAGCCTGTTTATGTAAATGTTCTATTATTTCTTGTCTCAGTGGAGCTGTACATTTTTGCTGTTATTGTTTGTGAGTAGACTCTTACAATTGCTATAGACATATTAAAATCCGAAACACTCTCAATATATCTAATGGGCTGATCAATGTATAGGTGTGTATTTGTACAGAGTTAATTTATTCAGTATTCATGGCTCAGGCCTGTTAAATATTACTGGAACAATATGCAATCAATGCATGTTTGGAATAATGCAACGGTAAATCAATATCAAATCTATGAGTTTGTGAATATGAATGCTAAAAAAACAATTGGCACGGTTGTTTTCGGCATTAGCACTTATTCAAGTTATTAACTTTAAAGAACAGTAGCGTTCCTAATGGCGCTGTAGACTGTTTTCATTTGTCTACCTCGAGGTTCCACATAAAAAAACTTGTCATGGCTTTATTTCTAATTTCCACAGTACAATCCTAAAATTAAAGCGACTAAAACATGATAAAGGGACCATGCAGTGAGAGTTTTCTGTGCATTTTCCCCAGTCGATTGCCTTGTTAATGCTGAATTTGTGTATTTGTGATTTAGCTTATTGCTCATACCGTAAATGTGAGAAGCTCTCGATATCAGGACGAGATCATTTACATGCCAATTAAAATTATTCAGACAGCACATAACTAAAGATAATAAAGGGACTGTTTACATTTTTTATTTGTGCTGTTGCCCACTTCTTGTATATTCCTAAAAAGCATATCTTCAAACGTTGCACATGCATTAATAAACATTTCCATTGTGTGGCATTTTATGGTCTCTGTACATTTTCTTAAATGAATTTGTGGAAAGATTTTCTACAGCTGCAGACGTCTGCACCAAAATGGCCCGACAGTCATGTAATGACTGCTTCCTAAAACCTATTTATCTTTGATGAAGCTAATGCTCTCTCCCAGTTAAGCGATATTTAATGCACATACATTCATGCTGCTGTTGTGATGCCCTCCCTTCCCAAATGACTGCATCTGTGCATTAGCAAGCTCAGAACTGGACACAAGTGTTGCCACTGGTGAAAATAAAAAGGCTAAACTGTTCCTTGTGTGGGTTATTAACTTAAGAAAGACTTCATTACATGTGAGCTGACATTGAAAAGTTTTGAGAGAAGGATCACACTCCTACTTTTGGCCCCTATTTATTGTATCACAATTAGGTGTTAGAAACTTAAAACTCACTCGTACAACATATGGATTCACAAAGTATGTGAAGTTAATGAGATGGAACCAAAGCGTATGCACAACAGATCCAAAAGCCCAAATTTAAAAAGACGAGTCCTGCAATTGTCCTGTCAGTGCAATGCAACCTATTCTACACTCTCTTAAACTTATATGTATAACATACCATAAACAGGTGCATATCAAAAATATTTAATATAGTCGAAAGGTTCATTGAAACTTTCATATGTTCTAGATTCATTACACATGAAGTGAAACATTTCAAGCGTTTTTTGTTTTATTCTTGATGATTACGGTTTGCAGCTCACGGGTTGCATGGTGGTGCAGTGGTCAGCACTGTCACCTCACAGCAAGAAGGTCATGAGTTCGAACCCTCGTCATCCCTGGCCTTTCTGCGTGGAGTTGGATGGACTGGAGACCTGTCCAGCGTGTACCCTGCCTTTCACCCATTGTCAGCCTCCTGTGGTTGATGATGGATAGACATTGATTTAGTGTACCTCCAACACAATTTATGCGATTAGTCCACTACTAAGTTTTTTCTTACTTATATCCCCTTTTTATTCCATATATTTGTTTTTCCTAATGGTTTTCCTTCTATTGTTCTCCTTTATCACCCGCTGACACCACATATTAGGGTGCTGTCACATTGTATTATAGTTATGAAATGCAATAACAATATAAGAATGAAAGTGTTAGCAAATAAAAAGAGAGAGAAAACTGATGTTAAAATTTGTTTATGCATTGTATTAAATAAAATCCAAGGTAAGAAAGTAAGGTTGATACGGTAGGTGTGGTTAGTGGTGGCGGCCATCTTTAAACCAGAGGATCACAGGGTCAGTCAGCTGCAGCTGTTTTCAAAATCCTGTTGAAACACTCGTGAACCAACACATTGATTCTCCACAGGCAAACAGCAGCTGAAAGCAAAACTCAACACCTTTCCAGACGTTTTATTTGCAGATCTCTGAACCTCTATCATACCGCATTAGCCTTAGCATACAGGCAAAATTTCACATTTCATTCCACCCTGACCTGTCCCCTTAAACTTGTATGTACATGTAATTAAAATTAGTCATGACAATAATGAAGTTTTTCTATCATGCTACAATGTCCTCTAATGCATAGTTTGAACCTAAGGGCTTCGTGTTTCAGCCCTTCATGTGAGGAATCTTTTTTTTGTGTCTGCTTGTTTCTTCCTTGACAACTGAATGCACAGCCGTGGTTACTCAGTGTTCATCAGTATGAATGTTAAAAACAGCGAGAGGTTCACAAGTGATGTGCAAGAGTCTGCCACCCAATGCACGTTTTCCTGATTCAGAAACAGCCCTCTGCTGGTCTCGACTCTAGCCAACCTGTAGCTGATTCAGAACACGGACGCTTGGCAATTAATCTGTGAGGGAAACAGTACACGGCGATCCATTTATTTATTTTTCAGACGGCCTTAAACTGTTTCCCTGTCCGTCTGAGCAATATCCACGTAAAATTTCATGCCATTTAAATAGTTTTCATCTTTTCTACAATCTCGTACTTTTAGATCCATCAAAGCCTACATATTGTAACATAAAACTCACACGATGAATATCTGTGAAAACTGCTCTTCCTGAGAAAGATAGTTGAGAGTTCTTCTCATACAAACAAAATAAGGCAAGAAAAGATTTGTCTCTGGAGAGGCTCCCATGTGGCCTCTGACGTAAAAAAACAAACAAAAAAAAAGTGGTTCATGTATCTTGGTCAGAACTGGCCTCTTCCATCAGTCCACATCCTTCGAAAACTTGGAGAAAATGAGAGCTCAGTATTGCACAGTCCCACAATCCAAGTGTTCCAGTTTGAGAGAATATTAAATTGTGCTCATTATTGTGCACTTTATTTGATGGTGGGAAGCCCTTGAAGATTAATGTTGCATTCAGTTTGAGCTTCTCTTTATGGTGAAAATGTTGGATGCAGGCGTAACGAGCAATGAGGGCTCTTTTGCATTTCAGTTTACATTTTTCCGTCTCCGATGGAACGCCAGCTGCTGCTATTTTATCCACTCGATGCCAAACTGAGCCAGGTTTCATGAGAGAAATACAGCACCGGCAAATGTTTGTCCTCAATTGTTTGTAATATGACTGCAATTATTGTTACTTTTAATCGGTAAATAGTAGAAAATATCAGTTTATAACTGGAAAAAAAGTGTTTTAGTGTAAAGCTAACAATGTTTCACTGCCAGCAGAGCTCAGTTTAAGAGGACAGGGTTGGTCCTCAGCTGCTTTGTGCTCCCTCAGCAGGTGAATGGGCTGAAATAGCTGCTCACACCAACAGAGACAACCCAGTTATTCCGCATGAGCGCTCCCGTCCAAAAAACTCGCCTTCATTAGTTAAAGTCCCCTTTCTGAGTTTCACTGAGTTTTCTCTCGTGTCCACTTGATCATAGTCTCTGGCGAGCGGTAGAGGAAGATGAGTTTGGCGTACATGTCCTCCTCCAGGTCCAGCTCTCCTGTCTCTCGGACCAGGAAGATGTCTGTGCACAGCTTGAGAATGCGGTCCACGTTGGGCAGCTCCTCGAACATGATGGTGTGGGAGATCCCGCTGAAAAACTCGCGCACAAACTTGCCGATGACCAGAACCACAGAGGCATACAAGCCCATGATCCTAGACAAGAAAGAGAGAAAGGAAATCAGACAGCATATAGAGTCTGGATTTCTTAAAACTACTCCTTCTCTAGCTAGTAGATGGCATACAAAGGCTGTGAGATTTGCAACTGTAGGAGATCCAACATGAGACCCCTGCAGGCATTGCTAGTAAGTGTTAAAGGAAATCTCCACCATCAGATACTCTTTGACTGTTCTTTATTATAGTTCTCAGCACATAACATAAGGTTATTCTGTGAAGTGTTACTATCTAGATTATTTTGTGCTCACTAAATCTTCCACATCTGCTTCCAGTTCATTTTATACCCCGATCACACTCAACAGTCCAACTTAATAACTGGTCCTTTGTTTTTTGTCTGTGTCTATGTGGGATCATGAGGCACAATCTTCCCGCCACACCACGGTTTTAAACGTGGATGAAAACGTCTGTAAGGTCATCACTCCTCATCGAACCCTTTTTTTTCAACTCTGCTGACCTTCAACTCATCTGCTTAGCAACTCAGCATGCTGGGTTGTCACTACATGTGGTTCACATGTGCTGAAAGAACAACAGGATAGAAAGTGTAAAAGTGCAAGAGGCTGATAATTGGGTTACAGATTCTTTGGTGAAGTCTGCATACAGGCCAATCTTTCCAATGAGTGGCTCCCAAACTTTTTAACTTGTGATCACTTAAAACTAAGCTTTGTGTACTTAAAATTGTTTTATTTCAATACTATGCAAGGCCTGAAGAGGAGGAAGAGGAATAAAGATCATCCATCCATCCATCATCAACTGCTTATCCTGTGTACAGGGTCGCGGGGGGCTGGAGCCAATCCCAGCTGACATCGGGCAAAAGGCTGGTTACACCCTGGACAGGTCTCCAGTCCATCGCAGGGCCACACATAGACAAACAACCACTCACACTCACATTCGCACCTAAGGACAACTTTGGAGACACCAATCAACTTAGCCTGCAAGTCTTTGGATGTTGGGAGGAAGCCGGAGCACCCAGAGAGAACCCACCCACTGCACCACCGTACCGCCCAAAAGAAAACTAAATAAAGCATAATTTTCTTTTACTGCTTTCCTATCCTGGTAATCACCTTGTGATCCCTTGGTTGGGATTCAAATCACCATGGGAAAAGGGTGAATAACCACCAAACACTGACATCACTGGTTGTACAGTTTGGGATTACAGCATCAGATAATGACTAAAATCTATAAACGTGGACACTTCACTGAAACACCAATCTCGCCACGTACCCATATCCAGCCAGAAAGCCCAAACTGGGCGGGCTAACTTGGTCGCTGAAGATGTAGACCTCCAGGCCTGCCTCATACTTGTATTTTGGATTCCTCTTTTCTATCGGGCCCAGCTCCGTCTGGTTGACGATCCACCACTCCTGGATCTGATCTGAGATATTCTGAGCTCGCTTCAAGGTCACGGTTATGTTGAACATCGTGTTTTCATCTGCAAAGACAAAAAATAATGTTACAACTTCGGTTAATTTTAGGCACTACAGCCTTTAAAATGGAGGCTCCTGAGTTTCTTTTGCGGTCACCAAATCAAATAACAACGCAAAAGGCCACAGTCAGTCCGATCTATATAGTGATAAAGATGCTGACGTTCACCTTTATATAGGGGCCCAGCAGGCTTGGCTTCGGAGTCACTGGGGGCCCGGATATAACGAGGGAAGGTACTCGCTAGCGTCCTGCAGAGGAAGAGAGGCTGTTATTGCAGCAAAACACAGTTTGTGTTACTTAGTTTATCAATGGTGAAAAAGAGAAAAAAGCGTTGTATTCTGGTGTACTGTAGATCTCATTTTGTGTTTAATGGTGTAGAAAATCCACTTCATCTTATCAAAGTACAGGTTGTATATTCACTGCAAGAATCTGTGATATTCAAAAAGTAGTTCCGCCAGATGGATGAGATATGAGAGATATTATTATCAACTAAAAAATTGAAGATTAATTTTAATGACATGCCATTTTTTGAGTTGTAGAGAAGAAAAGTATCTTACCTGTGACTGATAATGAGAATTTAGATCCTGATTATCACAACACAGTAGAGAATTGCAGAAGAAGAGAGAAGACAGCTAAAATATACTCACACTTGTTTGTCGCTTCCTGTTCCATTTAGAAGCGCTATGAGGTTTTCCTTTGTTTGTTTGTCTAGATATGTCACTCGTTTTCCAGACGCTGTTTCAGCTTTGGCACCAAGACTGAGGTTTCTGACATCATAAGAAGGGAGAAGAACATACAGAAATGAATTTGAAGGATTTCAACTCATGAAACTGCAGCATTTGCTTTTGGCCATATACAAGTATGTGCAAGCAGTCCCTTCTAAAAAACCTGTGATATTACTGAGGGATTTTTCATATTCTTACTGGTCAGCTTTTAGAATGATTTTAGAAACAGAATACAATCTGCACGACAAATATATAACATTTTGTCTGGGTGACATTAATGCAAAAACATCAGGAGGAAGAGCGTGTTGCCTGTTAATTGGATGATCAGCAGTTTGATCCCCCGGCTCTTCCAGTCTGCGTGTCAAAGTGTCCTTGATGGGGGAATGTGATGTAGTGTAAAAGCGCTTTGAGTGGTTGAAAGACTAGAAAGGAGTTTTACAAGTACAGACCATTTTCCATTCAAAATTTGGAGATACATGCTTTTCAATGGACAGGACGGGTGTGAAATTGTAATTTGAAAAGCTGTCAGACAAATAAAGTGGAGTAAATAGCTCAATATTTGCCTCTGAGATGTAGTGGTGGAGAAGTATAAAATTGCATAAGATAAACATAGCCTACTCAAGTAAAGTAAAGTAAAGTAAAGTACTTGAATAAATGTATTTGTTACGATCCACTGGTCATAAATCTGTCAAAGTGTCAGTTAAGCTGTAACTGCTATGGGACCTTGTAAAGTATTTTGTGTGGTGCTAATTTGAGTTTCAGAAGTGGGACCACACATCAACCACGTCATCGCCAGCATTTCCATAAATACCCATACCCCTCTTCTTCTTCGCTCGTATCCTGCATCCACCCCCCCACCCCTTTCTCTGTCCTGCCTCCTGATCTCCTTCTTCCTCTCCATAGGGTTATAAGGGGGTCCGTCGTGCCCGGGTGCTATGGCGGATTTCCCTATTGTAGCTTCCCCACAACGCCTCGAATGTCTATTCAGCAACTGCAAGCCTCGTACATCTTTCTGTTTCGATCATCAATAAATCACTTAATCATACCTGTTGATTGTGTGGTCCTTCCTAGTGAAATGTATATTTTGAATCACCAGGAAAGGCTTATTTAAACATGTGAGTTTGCAGTTTCAATTTAAAAGAACCAACAAATGTCAAGGCGTCAGGGGAAAGTAGTGTGCGCGTAGGTGTGTAGGGATAAAGAAGATCGGATACGTAGGGCGGTGCTACGCCATGGAGAGATTTATAAACAAGGAGAAGTATTTACGTTAAAGTAAACGCGGTATTTAACTGGGAGCCAGTGCAGTTGCTGAAGGGTAGGAGCGATGGCCTCCCAGGATCGCTTGTGACAGAGAACTCTTGCAACCGTGATTTTATAAAGGCGTGGACCAGAGTGGGTCAGAGAGGGGCGAAGTCTGGAGATGTTCTTCAGGTGAAAAAATGCAGTCTTGGTGTAGTTTTGATGTATGTGTCAAAGGGTGGAGTCAAAAGTTACACCAAGATGTATGACCTCAGTCATAATGACTTTTATAGTGCTACGTACACATAAAAAACAATCTGTAACCCTGGTTTAATGTTGAGAAAAGCTTTAAAAATTAAGTGCAACATCAATATGAAATAACATTCTGTCATTGCGTACCTTTGCACAGACCAGGACACAGTGGTGGGGAAATCCTCATTACTGCCCAACATCTCTATCAGGTTGGTCCTGCTGGGTGGACTGATGGTCCACAGTGAGTTGGAGCTGCCTTTAAGCTCTGCGATGATCAGGTCCTCTGCCATGTAGCCCTCCAGCCACTGCAAGGCTTCCTAACCGCGGCACACAACCACATAGTAGAACACGAATTTAATAGAATTTCACTGAGCCATTTCACATTTAGGCTCTAAGTGTTGGTCGGTTTGTAATAACTTTTGTGATACCCATGCTGTCATTTAGAGGCAGCATCAGGTCAAATTTTACATGTGTAAAACACTTTATTTTACTTTGTTTACTTTAAGCAGCATCAATTGTACCCTTTTTCCACATTTTTAAATCCTCCATATGCTTTACAAAGTTTTAAAGTTAACACCTACACAAATTACATCCTCTGGGGAATATGAATAAGTAAAAAGATCTTCTCAGGTCTGTATTTACTTCCTGGTCTAAAACGTGGTCATCAACCTGAATTATGATAAATGTAATCTCCATTAATGTTTTTAAATACAGTGAATTATACAACATTCTAATTACATCACCTGACGCCTTGAAGTTGAAATGTATTTCTTGTACTTACATCATCTACATATTTCTTCACAAACTTTTCATATTCAGTGCGTGTCACATTCTGCAGTTGTTTTTGCTGAGCGCTCATGGTGAAGATAGGCTGTGAGAAGAGGAAATTTATTTTGAAAATCAGAAAAAGCCTTGTTATGGCTGAAAACACATATTCGGAACTTGTTTTTCTTCAGTTTTGTTGCTGGAGACCGTTTTTTTTTGTTGTTTCAGTAATTTCCCAGATACACAATCAAACATTAAACCCTGCTACCAGAATACTCACACAACTTGAATGAAATGAAAATTAAATGAATCACAGGTTTATTTATTCACTTCATTTTGAAGAGATTTGGCTTTGGGCAGAACATCTCTTTGGTCTCTTGTAATTGAAACTGTGTCCACACCTGAAAGCCGGCCAGGGTGATTTCAAACGAAACATCCAGCGGTGGGTTGGTGACAGCTACAGACTTCACGAGGGACATGAAGAGCAGCGGGAACCAGACGATACAGATCAGCAGCGCTACAATCATCCCTCCCATCCCGTACTTCACCACCTTCTTCTTCTTCTGGCCTCGCGGCTGGGGATACCTCTGCAGAAGGAAGACATAAAGGAGAGTGAGATGTATTGTGCAGGACAAAACACCAGTTTTTCCTGTAGCCAGTCTTCACGAAACTTTGCAGTGGTAATGGCTTCATGTTTTCTATGCCTGAACAATTTTTTTGTAAATCCATTAGAATTAGTCAATTAATTGGACCAGGGTTCTAACAGTAAAGATGGAACAAAAACTTTCAAGACAGGAGGTACTTGCAGACTGCCAACTGAGTGGTATTTATTATAGTGAGGCGTAGAAGAAGAAGAAGATATTTTTGTGCACTATTGGGAATATTGGAAACCCCAGCAACAGTATATCTTTTTTACCTACTATACACTTCATGGCAGAAAATAAGATCCGAGCCATCGCCCAGCCACTGCAAGTCAGAATTTAAGCTTCCATAAAAAAGAAAGATCTCCTTCAACAAATCATAGTAAACTAAAAGTAAATCAAGTCAAGTAAATTTTCAGCATGCCAGACTTGTGGCTGTGATACCACAATGATAAACACCTTCTCAGACTCTCTCCAGCATTTAAGGATAAAGATGTGAGCGTAGATGTCCTCCACACAGATCCAGCTGGACAGAGACAGCGAGGTGTCCGTCCAAACCCAGTCCATCACGGCTCGCAGCTCCGTCAAGAACGGCACCAGGCGAAAACTACAAACCACGGACAAATCTTAGTTCTTGTGGCAAAATATGAGACTCAATATATTTATTCAGAAATATATGAGAGTAGGGCAGGCTCAGGTCCAGGTTTTTTGGTCACTGATATATTGATATGTTTTGACATCATGAGCTCGTGTAGATAATAATAAAAACATTCATTTGGTGGGTTTGTGGGCACTTATACTCCAAAATTGGTAGATTAATATTTACCAGACCTTAAATAATCTTGCATAGCCAGATATCTACTAGTAAAAAAAAAATAGTCTGGAGAAGTTCAAGCAAGCGGGTTCAAGCTGGTTAAAATGGTACAAAACACAACAGTCTGTGGCTTTCAAAAGAGCAAAACATATATGATACTTATTTTTACTGTAACAGAAATTTAATCATCCAAAATGCATTCAAATGAATAATAAACATTACATAACATAAAGTTGGCATGACTAGGGTTTCAACTAATGACTACTTTTATTATCTATTCATTAAATGAACGTTGAGTCTACAAATTGTCAGAAAGTTTTGAAAAACGCCCGTTTGAAAAACGCCCGTGTACAGAGCAAACCCTCACATTTGAGAAGCAGCATGTGTTTTCCCCTTACACAAATATCGTGTTTACAGATATCTGAAATTAATAGCTCCTGGTATAATCTTGTCTGTCTCCTTCCATTCTTGCAACAGCAGTTAGTTGTCAACCCTGACGTGACCAGAGCCTTGGACCTGTTTGCCCAGCTGGAAGAAATGATACTTTCTTCAGCGTAACTCACCCTTGAAACAGGAAGAGGTTGACATAATTGTAGCTCTTGGTGAGGAAGTTTCCCAAAACGCGGGTGGGATAACCACAGCGTATCTGATAGGCTGACAGCCCAAAGTAGATGCACTTGACAAAATACCACATCTGAGCGACTTTGTTCTCGCTGAAACGCCTGCGAGGGGGAAGAGAAGGCATTAGTTTGGTTCTTTTTTTCATTTAGAGGCAGCACAAAGACTCTTCTCTCAATAACTTGATTGCAAAGCAAAGCAGGACAAAATAAATTTATTTCAGCTGTAAAACATTCATTATCAAACTTGGTATTAATGCAGAACATAGTTTAAACAGGTTTTTCTTTATTTGAATAGTAACAGACAGAAAAGGCAGATGAATGCATCAAAGATCCTAAGCTATATTTTAAACCCAGGACACTATTTTTTAACCAGGGCACCTCAAAATATTGAACTTTAATCAATTTAATCAGGAAACCTAACGACTTTAGGTTATATACCAAACATATCTAATGTGAAGAATGGATGATTTCTTACTTTTCTGTGACTATTGGCAGGATAAAGAACATCCAGAAGTGGATGCCAAAGAGCAGGATGACCTGGAAGATGACCTTGCCCACGACAGACTTTCTGAGGTAGAGGGCCCTGTCCACCACCATAGTCCCAAACTGGATCAGGACCATGACCAGGAAAGGTCCCGGCACCTGATCCTCCGACAGAGACGACGTGATGTCTGCAGCAGAGTGTTTCTAGAAGCGATATACAAAGAGATGTTAACTTTGTCAGAAGTCAGATTTTGTTTATGGATTCAGGTGAAACATTTATTTATTTTAAATCTAATTTTAAAACCTACACCAAATGCCCAGAATCCGAACACAATGATTATGAAATCCACCGTGTCAGCGAGGAACATCAGCACATAGACGTCTGTGACTGCACTGTACTCTGGATGGATCAAGTTATAGAAGAACTGCTTCATAGGAAGGTAGATCTCCATGAACCTATAAAGAACGGGAGTAGATAAAGAACATTAAAAAAAGAAACAATGTTATTATGAGTAATTACACAGGTGGTGAAAATGGTCCTGTCATCCCTCACTTAAACAATAAACCAGTCTGTAAAACAATAAAACAGTCTGTAAAATCTGTCAACAGCCATGTACTACATTCCCAGGAGTTCCTCAAGTCAGAACTGAACTGAACCCTCTGCCTGCAACCTTCTGCAGTAGCTCTAAAAATAATTGCTGCAGGATTGAAACATGTCAGGACTGCAATGAAGCACATAAAAAAATAAATACAAAAATAATGTCAGATAAACATCAATAACAATAAAACTGGTAAGACATGCTGGAAATAAAAACAGTATGCTAATAGTAATAAAAAGCCTTTTTTTAAGTTAGATTTTGAGAAGTGATTTAGAAAATGATCATTGATTCTGCGATCCTAAGATCCTCTCATTATCCTATTATCTGATTCTGATATCTGATTATTATCATCATCATATTTTGTGTTCTCTGTCTTGTGTTGTTAGTCTGTTCTTGGCCTATGACATAATTTCATTTAGGACAATAAAGATATTTAAATATCACTGAGGCACTGATGGCTAAATAAAAGTTAAATAACTACATCAGTCTGTCAGACAACACTGGCCTTAATTTGAGAGAACATAAATGATGATGTTCGCTATGTGTTTCAGCTACTGTTCTAGACGTAATGTCTCAGAAACCACTTGTTCCACTGTTATTAAATTTAGAACAATAACAATAACAGCACTCACAAAAATGACACTGACTGGCCTAACGGGAATGCTGTAATTAAAGGTCTAAATTTAGAGCTTTGAAAGGTTTTAGCTGCTGTATCACTGATATAATTATCCACAGTGCATCCTCCATTATTCGTCTAGAATATTTGCTGAGCACAGTTCTCATCAGTGCCCTCATAAAGTTACACACTTTCTTGTATAATCACAGTCATGACTGTTGGCCGGTAAGCAGCTGTGGGTGGAGCAATGAGAACCACCAACGCTTCACCGTACCGCTTTAGGATGAAAGCTTTCCCTTTGAGGAGCTGCTCCCTCAGCTTCTCCATGATCATCTGTTTGCGGGTCTTCTGATGGACGCTGGCCTCGCTGCCTTCCTTGCGGCTGCTGTTGTGGGAAGCTGTACTTCCTGTGGAAACAATTTACATTTCGAGCTGTAAATGAACCGTGACGAGGCACTGAGTCACTGATACAGCCTGAGATCCACAAACACAGAGACCTAATCCAAGGTTCAGGGCTGGAGACCACAAGGAATTGTGTTTTTCGTGATAGTAACCCTTCTATTTCCTTCTATTTATTATTGTTGTTGATTATTATTGAAGAGTAACATTTATGCTCACTAGAGAGGAGAGTTAATTGTTGAACCAGCTGTCTAGTTAGTACTAGGATATAGACAATAGGCAAGGATCTTCACCTCTCTTGGACCTTGCAGAGGAGTGGAGAGATCGGTGAGAGATGTGCGAGCCTCCGCTGGAACTCTTGCGGCGCTGGTAGGTCTGCTGTTGTGGGAGGTGCACCTGGACATGTCCTGAATCAATGGAGGTCCCAAAGCTCATGGATCTCAAGGTGTGAGTGGAGCCTCTTCTCTCATTGAACAGTGAGGACTCAGTTTCAGACTCCTTTTCACTCTGCTCCTCATCTCTTCTCTCGTCCTCTGACTCACTCTGACGTGAGGGCTCTTTCCTTTCTTTGGGGTCGTCCTCGTCCCATAGACCGTGGCACTGGAAATGCAAAGAGGAGGAAAAATTCAGGGTTTTTTAAGACCGTGTATGTCCAGTTAATTGAGAGTCTGGCACCGGGAGTGCAGTTGCATACACACACGTTTGACAGTACATCCCAAACAATCAGTCACGGTGTTCCATTAAGAGCTAACAGGACAGTCTACAGAGTTTCTTTTATTTGTTGAGAAAGACGGAAAACGGCAACAAACAGATGGAGAGAAATCTTCTAGATATCTCTGTGCAGCAGGGACACACACATACCTAAATCTGCTAAATATAGGCCTTTTATTTAATATTGGAAATAAGCCATCCTGTGTTGCTAAAAACAAATATAACAGGGGTTCCTCCCTGACGACAGATACATAACCAACCAGCGAAATGTCCTTTTGTTAGCATTTTCCTATTTTTCTTGTTGGTTTTCAGTTGTCTGTAAATTAATTCTTAATAACTCACTATATTATTATTTAAGCCAGCGGTGTGTTGGAAATATAGAGTATCATCAGCATTGAAGAATAGGTTCACAAAAGTTCAAGTTTGTCTTAGTGAGGTGCCCTTATGAACACTGCAACAGGTTTCGCTTGCTGTGTTAATTCTTCCTGTTAATACTGGCCATTAAATGATCCCTTCCTAATGCAATTCCAGTGTAACACAGTTCAGAGTCCTCATTCTGAAATACATCAAGTGGATATCTTAAAGAAGTTCCATAAGAACACAAAGAGGGACTTTTGTACTAAAAAGACTGTAACTGTCGACGACACCCATTAAATTTGATTTACTGGTGAAGCTTCATATTAGCTTCACATAAACTTTTGATTAAATATTTACACAAAAAAAGATTTTGTTTCCCATCACTTGGAATGTCACATGTTACATGGCACAATACTTGTTCATTTATTCTCGTCATTGTTGGTTTTGGTCTTCAGACAACAACTACATTAAGAAAAATGTAAACTATCACCATTCATATCCTTGAATATGATGCACAAATTAATATTTAAATTATATTAATATTAAATATTTTGTGTTTGCAGGCACCTTCAGAATGGATCTGTGGAAGAAGAGAGCCAGTAACTGGATCAGGTCGTAGTGGACGTAGCCATCCTTCTTCTCCACACCGATGATGTTGGGAGGGTGATATGGTTTATTCTTATCTATCTTGTTCTGGTTGAAGGGGAAGAAGCCAAACTGAAAGAAGTACTTGACGACGATTGTGACCTAGAGGGAAAATGAAAGTAATGTCGGTGAAGCTGTCGGGACTATGTCAAAGTTTTCCAATGAATCATAAGAGAGACTGCTGTATAAAAAATAATAAGTGAACTCTGATCTTACTCTTAGACTTTATGCATTTGTCTCTCTCCTGTCCAGCCTAATGCAACTAATTAATGTTTATACTCCTACCTTATAGGTGTTATTCATTCATGTTAGTCAAAAAGTGTTAAAAATATAACAAATGCTTTCAATGTTTGTCTTAACTTTCTGCCAATCATTGTGGACAGCAGAAACAATTTAGTCCAGATCTGTACGAGAGCCTTGTTGTTTTTGAAAAGTTGTTGTTTTGGAAATTACATCTTTGTATCCGACTCTACCTCAGTATAGACGATGGCAGTCATCCAGTAGCGCTTGCTGGGCCGGGGCACTGACAGCATGGCCCAGAGGAAGATGGTGATGGGAAGGACCAGGGTGGCGCAGGAGGCCGACACCATGTGGTTGATGATGATGACCAGGTAGCACACCATCTCTGAGTTGGCCACCAGCATGTTGTAGAGGGCGTAGCAGAGCTGGAGGATCAGAGGCTGTTTTTGGTAGAACGTATCTGACTGCTCCAGCTCCTCATCATAAAACATCCTGGACAAACACAGAGAGATGGATTCGTTGTTTGATTACTGTCCTGATTGTAAAGCATGAGAGAAACATGAATAATGGATTTATTATTTCCTTTACTTGGCGCTTTGCAATTATTCTAATCTTGCAGATTATTCTTGTATTGAAAATGCCTGCAATCATGGATCAAACTTCTCAAATGTGTCAGTGTTTCAACCACACATGAAGGTTGATAAAGTGACAATTAGTCTAAAGTGTAATATCATTTTTTCGAAGATTGCAAAGTTATGATTTAAATCAGGTAATATCTGATTGATAAATAAAGCATGAAATAGCAACTTCGACGGTTTTGGATATTTTTCAGGAAGTACTCAAAAGGAAAATAGTTCAGTTTAAGGTTTTTTTTTTAATCATCATGAATCTGCAGCATCTCAGGCAAATAACTGTTTATTCTGTTCTGGCTTCATGCTAAACAGGCTTTAGTTGTTGTTGGACTTACTTGTTGAGCAGCAACTCGCTGGCGGTGAGCTCAGTGGTCATAGAGGGCAACATGATGTCTGACCTGCTGTCTGAGCGGCTGTCAGAGGTCATAACCATACGCCTCTTCCTATCCATGTCACTCTCGTCGTCACTAACTTCTAGACGGTCAAAGCTGACTGCCTTGCTGTAGCTGGGAGGCACGTCCGCATCAGACGTTTTAGAAGCATCTGTATCAGGGGTGTAGAGGAACCCTACTCGTCCCCCTGTCTGCATGAAATCCTGATGTCCTCCCTCGTCCTGAATCTCAGTGATGTAGTCCTTCTCCTGGGCAGAAGCGGCAGACTCTGCCTCCTCCGGCCGGAGGGAGGGGCCCTCATCTAGGCCAAAGGAATCCCAGGGAGCCTCTTCTCTGTCTTTTCTCTCATGGTCCTTTGAAACCTCTACTCCCTCCTCACCTTCCAGTCCCTCCTGGCCCTCATCCTGTCTCTCCATGGGTTCTCTATCACTCCAGGGGCCGCCCTCAGCCCCCTGACTCTCACCTAGCTGTTGGGATTCACAGGGAACCTGCTGCTTATCTTCCTCTTGATCATGCTCGTCCTCCACTTCTTCTATGACGTCAGCGGTGCCCTGTCTGGAGAAGAGCGTGACACACTGGGTCGCTTCACTGCAGGAGACAAAAACAGCGGGGATTGTATCAATCTGTGTTGGAGTCTTTCGGTTCAGTGGAAATTTAAAAACTGGACGTCTGTCTCGCAGTGCCAATATACATCGGTGTATTGTTATAATTTACCAACCCAAATTTATTAAACCCTTATTTTTAATCCACTTGATTTACTGGAATTAGATTTTTTATGCGACACCCTACCCACAGATGAGGTCAGGGTTTTTCTTTTTAAAAAGGAAAAAAAGCTATAAGCATTATATAAAATAAACATTTTAAAAATGCTATAATGTAGTTTTAAGCAGATATAACATTTAACTGCGCCTATGGGGACATATTTTATATAATTTCTGTGCTTTACAGTATTGTATTGTCACTGATGATCTGTGTTACAATTGTTGACAAATACATTCATAAACATTCACTTATTAAATGTTTATATACTGTTTATATATGTTAAATAGGAGGGTTAAAGTAAAGTGTGACTGAATAAATGGGGTGGTGATGGCACAGTGCAATGATTCAACTGAAAATATTTTGATAAAGAGGCACAAACAGGAGATGCAATGATCTTGTTCATGCTAGTGGGCGATGTAGAGGCCAGGCACCTGGACATGAAGCTGCTGCAACTGTCCATTGATGAATTGGACATGTCCAGGCCGTACATCTTGCGCAGTTTGGGCCTGGCGCGCTCGCTGGTTTTGGGAATGCACTCTGGCATTCCATCGAGGTCTTCCAGGGTGGATTGGCGAGAAAACAGTGTGGTTGCCTCGGTTTGGGCACTGAGAGGGGGTGAGAGTGACAGATGCAATGATCAGTGGTGAGAAAAATGAAATGGGATGTACGTTACGTTACACAGAAAGGGGATTCCCTTTATGCTGTGTAAAAAAAAGACAGACAGAAAAAGGATGCATTTAACCCAACCTTAACATTAAAATGAGCAGGGAAATGATCTTCATGTTTACTTCATCACATGACCATAACAAACACGAGATGCAGCAAAGAAGGACATTTTTCCATCCATATCAATACAATGGAGGTAAAAGGAATATTGTTTGTGGCGCTCACAGCTTTGAAAGCTCCAATTCACAAATGTTGTTGGCAATTTTAAGTGTTATTTTATGTCATGTTGCCATTTAACCAGGACAAATAAAACCAAAACTTTCAGCATATCTTGATAGCACAATAGGTAAGTAAGACAATATACTTTTTAGTAATTTCAGTGACCATCTAATATACTCCCATGTGAATTTATCCATATGTTTTCCCTCACTTCCTCCTTGGCAATGAACTGAATGAAAAACATGAATCTCTGTATTCGTGATGCAGGAAAATTGTAACAAATCTTTACTAATGCATGGCTGGGCATGCTGAAAACTAAAACATATCGTTGTCCTGTCCAGACATTCCTAACATGTTTATTTCATTAAAATATGTGTTTTGATAGCTTATTTAAAATTTGCTTAACCTTAAGACCTGAAAAAAACAACAACAAATGTCTCATGCCTGGAGAAAAAGGAGGCAGAAAGTTAAGGAGGGAATCTATTATTTCGTTGTCTCTTTCAGGACTGGCAAACATTCCTACACACTCCCTATAACATTTCACGATGGGGACTCATCTGGTATCCAGTTTTGCCTTGCTGAGGCTCTGTGTACCTGGATATGCTGTCTCTGGATGCTGTGGAGTCCTGGCTCTCCATGCGGTAGCCTCCTCTCCTTCTTCGAACCCTGTTGGAGCCCGAGGCGGATTCGTCCTCACTTAGCTGATCCATACTGGCCTGCCTGGACATGTTGAGCCTCATGGCCTTCTGGTAGTAGACGTGGATGCTCTCTCTGGACGGCACATTGCCCTGGTAAGAGGAGAGAAGTTAACCATGTACTGGTTCTCTTAATCACACTAATATCCTTGAATTAGCTTATGAATTATTTTAAACAAGGCAAATTCAAATTTAAAAACTGCTTTTAAAACCAAGATAACTCTTCTTCTACATGTCAAAAGTCGATGCGGAGGTTCTTGGTACCTTTTTGACCTCTCGGGTCAGCATGCAGCGCTCTATACGCAGCACAGTGGAGATGTCGATGTACTCCCTGCACATGTCGTTCATCCACTTGGTAAAGCTGTCCACTGTAGTCTGGAAAAGCACCCAGGTGAACTTTATGATGTTGAACACTCGCTTTATGATGTTATCTGAGGGAGAGCAAATGACACAAATGTAAACTGAAGAACTCGCAAATTAGAGGCTCCAAATAGCAGTGCGAAAAAGCAGATTTTTTTATGTATGATATGAAGAAATTATGCAAACTGTCATTACTGAACTTCACAGAGCACACTGATAATTTCTCTCATGATCTGTCATCAGAAGGAAAGACAACCAAGGATGTTAGGAATGTGGTTTTGTGTTCATGTTTTTCCTGTTTTAGTCTGTTTTATGGTTTGGGGTTCTGTGTTTCTTCGGTCCTGTAGGCGCGGTGGTGTGAACAGTGGGTAAGACACACGCCTTAGGTGTGAGAGACCCGGGTTCAATTCCCATCTGTGACACCGTGTCCACCAACGTGTCCCTGAGCAAGACACTTAACCCCTCGTTGCTCCAGAGGTGTGCGACCTCTGACCTAAATAGCAATTGTAAGTCGCTTTGGATAAAAGCGTCAGATAAATGTAATGTAAATACCTTGTTATTCTCATGTTCAGTTTAGTTCCCTTTACCAGTTCTGTCTCATTTCCTGTTTTCTTATCTTAGTTCTTAGTCTTGCGTTTTAGTTTTGTGCCTTAGTTCATGTTTTAGTGTTTACCCCTGTCTGTGTACCCTGTCTGTACTGTCTGTTTTGTTTTCTGTGGCCTGTACTATGAAAGGAGTATTCAAACCTACTCAGAGTTAACCCAGGGTTATCAGACGTTGTTGTTACGCTGGTGTTAAACGGTAACACAACGGTGAACAAGATGTTGTTTGGTCTGTGTTAACCCGCTGCTAACTTGGAGTTGGTGCGCGTTCACATTAAAGGGGCGTGTTCGGCCGTGCAGGCAGAGTTTTTTCTCAACGGCGCATGCTCCGTATTTCTCCAGAAGAATGCACGTTGATTGTGTCAGGATATGATGAATGTAAATACATGTTAATGGAAAAATCTAATACTGTGGTGGCCGACAAAGCCAGGGAGGCTTGTTGGCATCGCATGGAGTAAATGTGTAGCCTAATTATCTTCACAGTGTTCTTATTGTACTTCAAATGTATTTTATGGGCCCTTCTTGTATGTGTAATATGATTAAGATGTAAATGTACATTTGCACATTATGTCCATTGTAACAGAAAAAAAGGAGCCAGTGGAGTGTTGTAATAATCAAAATTCGAAATTTAATTTCCACTATTATACAAGTAAATAACTTGAATATTCTCACATTTATGAGAGAAACTTCACTTTGCAAGTCTGCAACATCACACACACACACACCTCTGCAGTGTATTATGTGCAGTGGAAAGTTATATTAGACTTCATAATCGGATTTAGCAGTGAGGAAATACTTGTGAGTTTAGCCCACAATCACTATCATGCACCTTAGTGACTTTGCTGTGGATTGGGCATATTCAGATGAAAACACCAGAGTGATTTAGATTTTTTGTGACTTTAATTTCCGGGAATTTCGGACTTTTTGTTCTTGTAAATTTGACACTCTCATCTAGGGTTTTTTTCTGAATTTATTAACCCCCAACCTGGCTCCGTATTTTTGGACACATAAAATAGGCAATCTAAATATGTGAAAATACTTTCAATTATAGCCTACAGATGAGCTACATCTAAGAAACTGTCCTGTTAATTAATCACAGAGGCTGCAGGGCTCGCTGTATGAACGTAAGTAACTTCATTTCAGCTGCAATCGCAGTGAAACAAATCAGGATGAAACCTAAATATATTTTATCAAGTGTTATGTATTAATATCCAACTTCTCATCATTAACACTGAGTACAGATGTGGTGTCTAGTCCACGTACACAGGGTAACCTCGAGTTAACCACGAACAAAACCAGCTCGGAGCAGTTTAGAGATGCGGCGTAAATTGCCATGGCGACAGACCTCGGTTAACACCTATCCACCTTTCGTAGTACGGCTTAGTATGGCTTATATCACAGCCAAAGAAAGATCAAAAGATCAAAACAGACATACAGTAGTGATCAATACCGCATTTAGGTTCTTCATGATTATATTCCTCATTCAGTATCTCGAGTCAGGCGCTAGAGCATTTTCAGACTGAGGAACTCAACAGCACAAAATCAAGTCAATATTTTTCTTGAGGAGGAACCAACCTGGAGCACCAGACTTCTTGTTCTCTTCTCCTTTTTCTTGCCCATCTGAGAGCTCACCAACCTCTATGGCCACATGACCTGCTGAAGTACAGTAAAGACAACTCACGTGGTGTTTTGTGGTGTTTTTAAGTTTGTTTCACAAGTTTCTTGTCTCTAGAACTTGCTTACCATCTTTCTTGCTTTTTCTGTGTCTAACTCCCTTGGTGTATTTTTTCCAGAATTTGCGTTTCTCTTTGCCTCGTGCCCTCAGGGCAGCTTTGGGATCTGTGATCCAGGCGTGATAAAGAAACTGGAGAACAGAGAGAACGAATTTAGTATTTATAAAAGGATGTGGAGAAAACGTGTCACTGAGGTTTATCATGCAAGGACAAAATAAGAAAAAGGAAAAATACCAATGCATGGTGGTTTTGCACGTTTACGTCTATTAATTACAAAGCAGGTAGACTTCATATTACAGACTATTTTCAAAACAGTACCATGACTTTTCAAAATTACCTTAACATAAAATAGTAGCAGTAGACTCACATAGATCCCTTAAATGCACGCAAGAAAGCTTGATCAAAACAGTCCAGTAAAAACTTTATTAAAACAACAAAGATGACCTAATATTCCCGGTGATTCACTGCCTATCTCAAGCAAGTTTTGATACTCTGCAGTCTTAAAATGCATGGTATCCCAAAGAAAATAGCTGTCAATATTATCAAGAATGAACACTTTTTCTGTTAATACAGTGAAACATGCACAACCACCAGTGTAAGACAAAACACATAAAATGTAAATGGTCTGTATTTGTAAAGCGCCTTTCTAGTCTAGTCCAACCATTGAAAGCGCTTTACAATGTCATATTCACCAATTCACACACATTCATATGCTGCTGGCAGAAGCCAAGGTGCCAACTGCTCATCAGAAACAGAAACATTCACACACAGTTTACAATTTGGGGTTCAGTATTATGCCCAAGCACACTTTGACATGCAGACTGAAGGACCCCCCCGTCTCTCAATAGAGACAAAGCCAAAATGCTAACTGCTAATACTGTGGTTGCTACACTGATCATAACTCACAAATGCTCTAGGCTCAAAGCAGTAGACCAAAGGGTCAAAACAGACAGGAAACACATAACACAACCAAGACCATTTCAGAATAAAGCTCCAGTTCATGCATCCAGTCCAACATCAAGCAAAGGAGCAGAGGATGAAGCATTTCCATTCCAGTTTATGATTTATGCCAAATTTGTGTTCGCATGAACGTGAGCTGGAAAGGAGATTTGCTGACATTTGCTGACGTGAAAGTGACAAGTGTTCAGACAAGCTGTGTTAGGTGGTGAGTACCTTGCCTGCCTTGACTACATACTGCAGTATAGTTTTAGGCAGCTTAATGATAGACTTGGGCAAAGCCAGAACAGCAGAGACAAACTTCCCAATAGCTCGCTACAGAAAGACAACAAGAGTGGGAGAAGATTAGTAGAAAGTGATTTTTATATTATTAGAAACAACAGAAGTTAACCTTGTTAGAGACAGGGAACAAGAGAAGACTTCTAGTATAGGGGAAAATTAGCAGAATGTTAGTATTGAAAACTTTTACCTCTTTAATCGGTTGTTAAAATAGCAATTTCACAAAGTAAAATAATCCATTAAAAGTCACTTTTTTAGAATTAACAGCAAAATTAACATGTATGAAAAGCAAAGTTCAGCAGTATTTTTAACTTTGCAAGCAATGCATCCTATTCTCTTAGTTTATTGAATGAGGGAAACCGTGTACCTTTTACTTCAGTACATTTAGCTGACACCTGCAGTTACAAGTTTCTTTTCAGATTAAAATTTTACATTTTGCATAAGCTTATAAAAACAACACATTGTTAATGAACTACCAACCTGCCTACCTGCTTTGTGGCAGTGGTGTGGACAGAATTTGGGTCAAAGTGGGCTAGTTTTAAATACTTTATATAGTGTTCATTTATTCCAGGAGTTGCCAACCTAGGGGTTGGGCACTTCGAAAGGGTCACAAGATAAATTTGAGTGTTCCTGAGATGATTACTGAGAGAGGAAAGAAGAATAGACAAAGTTCCGATTCTCTAATCTGCTTTTTTGTGAAATATTGGATAGTTTTACAACTCTTGGCTTCAAACTGTTTAGATGAAACAATGCATCTGAAATGTGACAAGTCACAACTAAACACTGGTTTTATGTTTAATACAGTCCTTTAACAGCCACAGATACCAGATTGTTTTCATTTTTGCGTCAGAGCATTTGATTTATTGATTGCTGCTGGAGGTATAACGAATTACAACAAATATAACAACACTGCTTCTGGAATTCATTGGTTACAATAGCTTCAAGTAGGACTCTAAATTCAGGACTTTTAAATTTTTTTACATTATTGTATTGGTACTTTTACTTAAGTAAAGGATCTGAGTATTTTTTCCACCGCTGGATACAATAAATGTAATGGAGTAAAAAGTACAACATTTCCCTCTGACGTATAAAGTCATACAAAATGGAAATATTGAAGAAAGTGCCAGTACTTCAACCTGTACAGTACTTGAGTAAATATACTTTGTTAATCAGTAATAAAAAATTATTAAATTACTGTGACAGAGACAGAACTAGAATCTTGTTTCACACTGAAACTGATGGAAAAATGAGCCACTACTTGAAGTCACCTGAAATGCCGACTTCTTGGGCAGTTCATCGTCTTTTTTCTCCTCCTCCTCCTCTTCCTCCTCACTGTCAGTTTCAAACAAGTAATAGTCTCCACTTCTAACCACTGAGGGGCGGAAAGCAAAGTTTAGTTACATTTAGTCACACAGAGGCTGAAGTAAAAACACCGCTTTCACAACATTAAAATGGGTCCCCTGCTGAAAGGAAGACGCAGGAAAATCAAACTTACCGTTAAATTCTACGTAATTCACCACACATCAAACATCTAGCTGAGAATACAGTAAGTCATGATATAGACACACATTAACTTCAAAGACATTAGAGGATGAAACAGAAAATGCCAAATAGAAAACACACAACATATCGTAAATGTTAGTCTGGCTGATATAACTATGAGCACAAAGCACAATAAAGAATGTCTATTAAAGACTATTATTGTAGTAGGCTCAGTCACCTTTAAGCTACTTGACAGAGCAAGTGACTCCTGTCTGCTGTAGTTAAGAGTTAGAAGCAATGGGATAGACAAGGCTGACTTATGTCCTTGAGCAGAACCACAGTGGGTGGGAGGTGAGGGAGGATGCTGGGATATGGAGATGAAACATCAAATGACAAAGAGATAAAATGGAGAAATAATTTGAAAATGTCATGTGGGGGTGGAGTACGATATGAGACATGAGTGCAAACCAAACAGGCAACCACTGTATTGACTCAGAAAGATGCTGGTGGGGTTTATTGTATTTACCACAAAGAGACCGTAAAGGTAGTCATTTTAGATATTCACTGACTGGTACAATCATTCATGCTGTTGTCTTTTCTCCTGGGTAACACCTGTTTGGAGATCATGTCTACGGGCAAAGAATGAACAAACTCTTCATCCTTTATTCCAGTACTGAGAATAAAGGCAAGTCGACTTCATATCTTTGCATGAAAATGTTTTAATAAAAAGAGTGATTCTCTACTGTGGGCTCTTTAGGTGAGACCAATGATAAAGTTTATGTTTTAAACAATGTCAGCCGCCAGCCATTAGTCATTTTCTCTTCATCGTCTCATCGTGTCTATTTAAGGCAACCCTGCACAAATACTGACAGGGTTTTATAGATCACCTTGACACTGGAGTGCCTCTCCACATACAGTGTACTGTTACATGAGAGCTACATGTTATAAGGGCCCCTAAATAGAGACAGAAAATGACTGAAGTCTGGGTGGAGTAATGTTATGTTGGCGCTTTCAGAGCCCAGGGGCAGTATAGGAATCCTCAGTGTTCTGGTCAAGGACACAAGGGCCAATCAGAGTCTAGGAAGAGAAAAAATGAGGTTGGGGTCAACCTACTGGAAGCATGGTCAACCCACGGCCTCCACCACTGCTTTTTTTTGGTCTTGGCTTTCGTTCGCTGTGCTCCTAAAATTTCACAAATACAGCAATGCAACATTTCATAAGAAAATTAATTCTTCTGCAAAACTTCAAGGCATATTTTTACACTTTTAGGTTTCTCTTTTAGATAAAATACATTAATCATTACACAACGTGTTTATGTATTAGGTGGATTAGGCATTAATACACTCTTTAGCAGTCATATAACCTTAACATCAACTTTTCTAAGAGTCCTGGCAGCCTTCATCATACCATCATCATCATCCTCCTCGGGCTGGACGAAGGTCTTTCCTTCTCCAGACTCCTGCGCCATGCTCAGCATCCTCTCCTTGCCCCTCTTAAACTTTTGCTGCCTCACCTTAATGCGTTCCATCCTGATTAGATCAGAGACAAAGTGAAGAGACGCAAAGTATGGGCACAGAGGAACATCACTGACCATAAACATCTACAGACTTCGTATGGAACATAGTGTACGGTATGGAACAGCAGAGTGCTCATTACAGCGAGTGAGTGGACATTATCAGAGCATAGAGGTAACTCCTGAGGTAACTGTAATTTGTGGAAATGCATTGACATTAGATAGTATGATATACTAAGCGACGGCTTCCTGGAAACAGTAAAGACGGAGTCAGGAGTTTCTTTTAATCCAGAACTGATTTTAAATGGTTTTCTGAGTCATGTTACTTCCTCATGGACTAAATCAGCCCTAATGAGACTCAAAGATACTCATCAAGAAATAGACTTTACCATGTATGATGTTGTGTAAGTGTAACTCAAGTGATATTCTATATTTTTCTCAGCAAACTCCATGAAACACCAATACCAACAATTAATTGATACCACTAACAAGTATTGCCAGAACACATATGAACATACAGTGAGGAAAATAAGTATTTGAACACCCTGCTATTTTGCAAGTTCTCCCACTTAGAAATCATGGAGGGGTCTGAAATTGTCATCGTAGGTGCATGTCCACTGTGAGAGACATAATCTAAAAAAGAAAATCCAGAAATCACAATGTGTGATTTTTTAACTATTTATTTGTATGATACAGCTGCAAATAAGTATTTGAACACCTGAGAAAATCAATGTTAATATCTGGTACAGTAGCCTTTGTTTGCAATTACAGAGGTCAAACGTTTCCTGTAGTTTTTCACCAGGTTTGCACACACTGCAGGAGGGATTTTGGCCCACTCCTCCACACAGATCTTCTCTAGATCAGTCAGGTTTCTGGGCTGTCGCTGAGAAACACGGAGTTTGAGCTCCCTCCAAAGATTCTCTATTGGGTTTAGGTCTGGAGACTGGCTAGGCTACGCCAGAACCTTGATATGCTTCTTACAGAGCCACTCCTTGGTTATCCTGGCTGTGTGCTTCGGGTCAGTCATGTTGGAAGACCCAGCCTCGACCCATCTTCAATGCTCTAACTGAGGGAAGGAGGTTGTTCCCCAAAATCTCGCAATACATGGCCCCGGCCATCCTCTCCTTAATACAGTGCAGTCGCCCTGTCCCATGTGCAGAAAAACACCCCCAAAGCATGATGCTACCACCCCCATGCTTCACAGTAGGGATGGTGTTCTTGGGATGGTACTCATCATTCTTCTTCCTCCAAACACGGTTAGTGGAATTCTGACCAAAACGTTCTATTTTGGTCTCATCTGACCACATGACTTTCTCCCATGACTCCTCTGGATCATCCAAATGGTCATTGGCAAACTGAAGACGGGCCTTGACATGTGCTGGTTTAAGCAGGGGAACCTTCCGTGCCATGCGTGATTTCAAACCATGACGTCTTAGTGTATTACCAACAGTAACCTTGGAAACGGTGGTCCCAGCTCTTTTCAGGTCATTGACCAGCTCCTCCTGCGTAGTTCTGGGCTGATTTCTCACCTTTCTTAGGATCATTCAGACCCCACGAGGTGAGATCTTGCATGGAGCCCCGGTCCGAGGGAGATTGACAGTCATGTTTAGCTTCTTCCATTTTCTAATGATTGCTCCAACAGTGGACCTTTTTTCACCAAGCTGCTTGGCAATTTCCCCGTAGCCCTTTCCAGCCTTGTGGAGGTGTACAATTTTGTCTCTAGTGTCTTTGGACAGCTCTTTGGTCTTGGCCATGTTAGTAGTTGGATTCTTACTGATTGTTTGGGGTGGACAGGTGTCTTTATGCAGCTAACGACCTCAAACAGGTGCATCTAATTTAGGATAATAAATTGAGTGGAGGTGGACATTTTGAAGGCAGACTAACAGGTCTTTGAGAGTCAGAATTCTAGCTGATAGACAGGTGTTCAAATACTTATTTGCAGCTGTATCATACAAATAAATAGTTAAAAAAATCATACATTGTGATTTCTGGATTTTTTTTTTTAGATTATGTCTCTCACAGTGGACATGCACCTACGATGACAATTTCAGACCCCTCCATGATTTCTAAGTGGGAGAACTTGCAAAATAGCAGGGTGTTCAAATACTTATTTTCCTCACTGTATATACTGCAGTTTATTTTAAAGGAGACCTATTATACTGCTTTTCCAGTCCAATATTGTTGTTCTGTGACTCCTGTATGGCAGCTTTGCATGATTCAAAGTTCAAAAAAAATCATTTTCTATCTTATAATGTCCCTTCATGTAGGCCTTCATTTCTGAAACAAGCTGTAGATGCTCCTGTCTCTTTAAGGCCCCTCTCAAAGCCCACTGTCTTCTGATTGGCCAAGACCTGAAGCATGTTACCCAGCTCTGGTTATTGTTGAGCGGTACAAACGGACTGAGCGTAAAGTCCAACAACACAAAAACTACAACAGTTTTTTCCCCCAGTACTAAAAATGTTTACCACAAGTGTATTTAAAATTTGTCTGATCAATAAAAATCTTTTGAATTTTGAATTTTCTCACAAACTGAAATCATATCATCAGTGTGCATGCTCTTTGTCCTCTTTCAGACACAATGCTTTCAACTTAATTGGTCCCGGAGTATCTCTAAATAAATCTGCTGTATTAACTCTGTTTAATCTAAATCAGAGGACAAAATCTGCAGGTTTTATCTATGTCAATGAATACATTTTACAAGTTCATTGTAAGACCTGGGCAATCCTTTCTAAAATTTACTTTTCAAAATGTCCCCTAGTGTTGCCTATTTTACACAAACACCCAAACCACAGCATCACACAACATGGAGTGAGTCAAATATTTGGAATCTCACTGTCTTTTCAGCTGCTCCACAGATTTGCTCTCCTCTTCCAGTCTGGCTCTCACTGCTTTCACTATGGTGGCCTGAAAAAGCTCCGCCCCTCTGAAAAACACAAGACACACATCAGTGACCAATCAAATGTTCAAAACATCCAGCGTCAGTCAGTGTGTGAAGGTTTGATCCTACTTTACTATTTAATGACTCAAAAAAAAAACATTACTATACCAACAGTATCCGTTTACAATTTCAAAAACAAAACCCTCAAGAAGTACATTACATATTTATCTTACTATGACTATAACCCTGGTAGCTCACCCGTTAGAGAGTGTACCACAAGGCCGCAGCAGCCCATATTTTAGTCCAGCCCAGGCCCATTGCTGCAAGTCATACCCAAATTAAAGACAGCATATTAGATTGCCGATTACATCTTGATTGTTTAACCCAACTACCCCCATCCCTATCCCTCTCCACACCTCTCCCCTCCACTAACCGATAACATAGTTATACCTCCACAGACAGAGCATAGTTCTCATAAGTGAAATATCAAATTTGTCCACACTAAAATTGAACTTGCTCGTGCATCGTTGACTCTTACAGATGATAAGTTTCTTGAAATATGATTAGGAGGTTTTAAATGCTGGACTACAATCATCTTGGCTGCAGTCAGGCCTGCTTGTCAGACTTTTACATAAGGGAATTTAGAAGATGTACAGAATGGTCCAATGAAAATTGTACCCATGTTAGTCCTGGAAGGCTATTAACAACCAAAACCCAACATCTAAAAACCCCTGGACACTCTAATACAACAGGTATAAAAGAGCCAATGGTTAATGTCAGATATCAGTCCCATTTTAAGTCTAATTATCTGTGTTATATATGCTCAAAGACAAAATTTCAAAGGACACACTCATGATTTGGTTTTTTTGAAGTACCAATAGCATTATCCCAAATTGCATCCCAGTCTAAGACTTGTCCCAATTCAGACATATCCCTTTCATTCCTGATGTGTTCGCTTGATACACATCACTGGTTTTCCTTTTCTTCCTTTTCTTCACTGTCAAAAGTATGTCCACCACGTACTATATATGCTGTTTGCTTACTGAAAAAATTTCCAAACCTAAGTATAGATAGTCTTACAGCAGCAGCAGTGCACTTGTGTCTTTATTCTCAAGAACAATCAGATCTCTTTGTCATGTCATGGCAGGAAAAGCCCTGCAGCACTGACAGATACAGAAAGCCATTAAAAATACTGTATAGCTTAATTAGGGACTTCTTTTTTCCATATCCCTTGAAGGCATACAGTAATAACACTGAACTAGTAGAATCTGAACATGGGAGCAGCACCCCTGGGCCTCAGCTGTTTACCTGGATGCGAGAATCTGTGATGCCCTGATATCAGCCACCACATGGAGGAAGTAGTAGCTCATAAAGACTCGTCTCTGCAGCAGCAGGAAGGCAAAGCAGATACTGTCCCAGATGATCCCGGCCTCGTTGCTGGGCAGCTCACAGCGCTGATCCACATCTGGAATATACATACAACACACTTGTACACAATCTGATTGACTCAAATTAATTCTAAACTACTGACTACGACATTTATCAGTGTAAATTGTACAGACTCTCAAAGATGTTAATGTAATGTAATGTTGTCTATATTTTCTGATGGTGCATAAATCTTACTGTTTCACTCAGTATTGTGGCAGTGTTTTGTATTCAATGTAAGTCAGTCGATCAGTAGGATTAAGATAAAAACGGCACTGAACTAAATTGGCCTGAAAAATAAACAAGGGTGTGGCTTTAATTTCAGCTTCTTGCAAAACACACTCTTGGATGCACACTCTGGTTCCCTCGAATCACACCAGCATGTCAGCATTTTAGCCAAAATGCATATTTATGCTCCTAACATTGAAGGGGATATCTCTAACCTCTTGTGAAATGTATGTTTTCCAAAAAAAAACAAAACAGTGGCAATCGTCAGATGTACGAGGAAGTAAAAAGTTGAGTCCACTCACCTAAATTTTCTTGGTCGATGGTGATTTTGTATTCTTTGATGGTGCAGGCCAGACTGAACAACTGAATCAACCAGCAGTGGTTCTTTATCAGACTGTTGATGTAGCCACAAGCCAGGATCTAAAAGCAAGATATCCTTTATTATATACTTGAATTCGGTTACTACATTTTATATATTTATATATTATATTGTATGTGTGTTTAAATATCTTTGTTAACATCTTTGATTTCACATAACACACAGGCAGTGTTAATATGAACTCTGTGTCCTAAAATAGCACAAAGAAGTTTATAGTGAAGGTTTTTCTTTTTGATGCTTTATAATCTAAACATTACATATATCACCTCATGTGCACACTGTCTATCATTTAGTCAATAAACTGATCCTGCTATACAATTTGAGATTAACTACTCACAGATAAAATGTTCTTCATGGTGATTACAAAGATGTTGTAGGCGATGAGGAAGTCCCAGTAGTGGAGGATCTTTTTTATTGGTTTGAGCAACAGCTCACCACCAAAGAGCAGGAAGTAGAAGCAGGCCACCAGGTAGCCCATACAGAAGACGCTGATGCGTGTGGTTCCCGTGATGAAGATGATGGTGAGGACAAACCAGAACAGGTAGCTAAACATGATGACCTTCAGCATGTCCAGGTAGGACCTAAAGGACATTGATGAAACTGATATGTCAGCACTATTTTTACAAAAGGATTCCAAATTCAACAGATCAATTATTTGTTTTTCAGAAGCCTTGGCTGCTGCAGGTGTCATATCATGTCATGAAAGGGAAGTGTTCACACATTGTTCCAAAACCCATCTGCTGGAGTCATACCTGATACATGGAAACAGCCAAAATTAGCTGTTTATATTATTGTACATACTTGTGCTTCATTAACAAGTTTAACAAGGTATAAATGTGTGTGCCAAATACCTCCTTTAAAAATGGCTGTATTGCTGGTATCAGAATTAATATCAGATTCTATGTACATTGAACTGTCACCGATGGTACTGTTCTGATTTCTGAATATTTTTGGGAAGAGGAACCACAGATGGGTTTTGGGGTTCTTCAGGAATTCCGTGATTTCCCGGCTGAACAGCTTTTCCAACCAAGCTAACGTATTCACAGTCTGGGTGATTTAATGCGAACACGGCATCAATCATCGTCACTCCCTGTAGGCAGAGAGGTGTCTGTATCCAACAATTTTATTTGAATCTTATATCATCTCAATTAGTTTGATAGAGTAATCTTAACTCAGAGGCCACTTACTAGCTTTTCCCAGATTTTTTAACTGTCACTCATCAACGGCAGATGAAGACCATGTTAACCACTTATTATTATTACGTGACCAGAGCGCCATATTCTATATACAAGTTCAAGTACCTTATGACAACAGGCCCAACTCCATGACACCACAGCAAACTCTATTTGCTGAAGAGCCTGATATGTGGTTGAAGCTATTAAGTGGACAGTGGAAAATATATTTCCCAAGGTCAAGAATGAATTTTCATGCCCACTCTGAATTAACGCAGAAAGATAGATTTACATTTAACATAAACATTTTGCCTAATGTGGCTTTATTGTTTATGTTTAATTAAATTTCTTCTTTATTTGTCTGTGAACAGAAATTTCATTTTAGTCAGAAGGTGGAAGTAAACAGCACAGACCCCGGCCGGCTGAGCTAAGTTCCTAATAACGATGCATGTTTACCACATAATAAAAGTCAAAACATTTCAGTTCATTCGGTTGCTGTGTGCTAAATCCACCCATCAATCACGTTTAGTGTATCACTTAGTGTCAGGACACCGGCAGGAGCCTGATCAATGAATGTGAACCAGAGCTGAAACCCGACTCCTGTCACTGAGCACAGGTATACTAACATATGTCCTGCATGTGTCTAACATGCTAAAAGCATGCGTATGGATCCTGAGTTGTCATGTGAGAGGCCATTAACATGATGTGTGGAGTGAAAACATAGGAAGCAATGTACTTTAATTTGATGGAAAACATGGGACCACAAGAGCAGCTGTACTGTTTAGGAAGCTGCTCTGATGAAGTGGGTTTGGATCGGACGAGGCGATGATGGGCCGGAATAGCTGAGTGAGTGTCCTTCATCAAGGGGAGAAAATACCTTTTCCATACTTGAAAGCTATTTATTGAGTTAGAGTACAGGGCAAAAGCGTCTGAGTCGCGGAGTGACGGACAGAGTGTTTTTGTGGATTATGGATTTCTCCCCCACTCCGTATCCGTAATTCGATCCTGGAGGGAAACGATGGAATAAGTGCAGAGCTGCTGTGGCGTGGACAGACGGGCTGTACAGCTCTCTTTCTCTCGACTAGGGCTTGTTGATGGACACAGAGTGCGGTAATAAAAGACTTGTCCACTTTGCGCATCAAAACAGTGGAATGTGAAGAGCACATAATCAATGACTGTGGACAGGTCAGGATGCTCTCGCCGTCTTTCCAACTCGCTCTGTTCTTCTCTCTCCTCTCCTCACTCTTTTTTATGTGCAAAGTCAGTATCTAGCTCTAGATTCAAATATCGGACGGCAGCCAAAATTCTGAATTATGTCTACAGTGGGTATTCAATAACAGCTCTCACTAAGCTACTGACATGAGCTACTGTCATCCCTCAGTTTATTTCTTACCTTTATTTATCTAGGATAAGGGATTTGCTGAGCGAGTCCTAATAGGAATATAAAAAAAAAAAATAACATACTTGGGCCCCTTCCTGCTGCAGTGGGAACTAAGGGCGCAAAAACAAAACGTGACAATATTTCTCGTCGAGGTGAAAAGCTGTCTCAAGATATAAGCATGATGAGTGTGTGGATGAAATTAGCACAGAAGATGCCCCCGCCACTTTTAAACTGTTTGTGTGGCAGCATTTGGGTACCAGGTGGAAACAATGAACGCCGACGGAGTGACAGACAAGACACAAACAATATGTAAGATACATTTCAAAATGCACCTGTATTTTGTGACTTTCAGTCAAATAAAAGATTGTTTTTCCAGTCATTATTTCATCTCACCCACTATCTTGTTTCGCCTTGTCTCGTGAATACAGAGCATGATGTCAGTGTAAGCTGCTGTACCTGCAGTGGATGAAGTCCGGGACCGGGTTGTGGACGCTGAAAGAGGCTGCGTCCAGGTCTCTGCAGATCTCCACGTTGTCTCCAGCCATGATGCGGACTGCAGCCTTGTTCTCATCATCAAAGACCTGCCTCTGGAGAGAGGCACACAGCAGCAACATGAAGTCATCTAGAAAAGAGGAGAGGAGAAATCTAATTTCTGCTGAACATAAATACTATTATTATAAACTATATTGACAATCATCAATATCAATATCATAACCACTACATATCTACAAGTTACAAAAAAACCTCATCTCTATAGCTACGCAGACACACGTACAGATGAGGAACGCTGAATTGGGCTTGGTGAGGAAATCTGGAGCGTAGAACCACTTGACCACGTTGGAGTCTGTAGTAGAGTTGGGAAACCTCCAGGGATAGTCTGAAATTAAAACATGCACCATCATCATGGGACATATGGGTAAACAACATAAAAATGGCAGGTTTATATGTGGTGCGCTTTAGAATGACTGGACCGGCAATAAGAGCCATGACATGGTAACAAATAAAACAGAAAAAGTACATCACAAAGACAGAGAAACAGCTTTTATGTCCTTTACAATACATTTTGTAACTATGTGAAGCAATTTAAGTACTCTGGGACATGATATGGAAGTTTTACACAGATGTGTATTTTGTGATTAAAATCACTTTGATCCTACAATGTAATTTACAAGTAATACATCGCTAATTTTGAGACTTAGAGCACCTGGAAAGATCACCATGACACAAAATAGATGGTGTCAGCCAAGTGATAAATCATAGTAGGGCTAAATGAAAAGTTAATGGACAGAAGATTCACTGACAACAATCTAGATAATCCATTAAAATACCAAAAATTTGTTGCTGTCAGCTTTTCAAATGTCAAAGATGAGCAGTTTTTTTTGTCATTTATATAATTATAAATACAATACCGTGGCTTTGGGACTATCAGTTTACAATGTTTTTTACATTTTATATACTAAATGATTACACAATTGACTAAAAATATATGTATTTATTCAATAATAATTGATAATGAAAATAGTAATTGATTTTGGACTGATATCATAGCAACTGGCTGTCAATCATTTTCCAGTGACTCTCTGGTTATCGTTGGTACAATCTGGCAGTTGATCACACAAACCTTTACACGCTGCTGGTGGGATCCCAATGCAGATAAAGTACTGGAAAGTAAGCATGCAGGCCAGGAAGCAGCAGTACTTTGGCCAGATCTCAGCAATGGCTTTCCTCCTGCGTTTATACATCACTGCTATCAAAGCGAAGGCATGAAGCATGGCATAGAAGTCCATACGCTGTCCGATTACATTGACCACCAACAGCAGGCACGTCTGAGGGAAACACATGAGGAGTATACACATAAAGCGACGGAGCTAACAGTGTTCAGATAAAAGATGTATTTTTAGCTCTTTTCACTTGTCTCTACCTCAAGTCCAAACTTGTAGAAGAAGTAGTTGATGAAGTATTTGATGAAGTTGATGATGCCAATGTCTAAATGCTGCCGTGTGATATCATGGAAGATAATCCTGGCAGCGGGAGGCGACAGTTTGTTCCTCAGTCTGAAGTACTCCTGATGGCGATAGATGGTCACCTCGAATGCTAAGACAGCCAGCATCAAGAGGTTGTTCTGCACAGATGGTGAAAGAAGGTTTTTAAATATGTATTCCTTTTGTTGAAAATACACAATGACAGTAATTCATTGACAGAATTTTGAAATTATTTTAGTAATTTATCAAACAAAAACACAAAACTTTCTTTGATTTGAAGTGTGGTATAAGTTTGTCCACTGGCTGGACTGGACATCTGTCATATTTTCTGACATTCCTTAACCAAAAGCTTAAATACCAGTATACTTATTGATCTACTTTTTTATCATGCAACAATTGTTACTTTATAAACATAATATTTGAGGTCCTTCTGATTAATCTTTGAGGCTTTCTGGGGGATAATGTGAGCACTGTTTCTTAGCCGGGCACAGTGACTTCTTGGAGTCATAACCGCCTTGTAAAGCAAAAAAACAAATTTTTACACTTCAGTTTTTGTACAGATAAATAAACAAGATATAAACTTGTTAATTAGTGAGCTTTAGAGCTACTGGTTTGCAGATTTTGTTAGTTCTGGACGGAGCCAGGCTAGCTGTTTGTCCCTGTTTTCAGTCTTGTGCTAAGCTAAACAGTTGCTCACTCCAGCTTCTTGTTTAACAGACACATTTGAATAAGATAGTGGTATTAACCTTCTCATCTTACTCTCTGCAGAAAAGCAAAAAAAATAATATAATATCAATATCAAATATCCTGATAACCCGTGTATAATGCAAGCTTTCAGTTGATGAATGTTTAAACTCTCACCCTGAGGTAGCCCAGCAGGTCATTGGACTTCTCCAGGCCCACCCACATGGCTGGATCCACAAGGCCCTCATACAGCACAGACTCCTTCATCTCTTTCTGCTTATTTTCTGTGTAGCCTAGGTATTGTTGGGTCTGACAAAAATTTTAACAAAATGTTACAAAATTTATTGTGCCATACCTTCCCAGCTATAATATTTATCATGAAATACGTAAACATAATCTGGATGTAGGTGTGTAATTTTGTGATGTTTGTGTGTACATTATGCATTTATGTGGTGTGTAATAAATAGGGTTTGTTTTAGATAGGACTCTTTTGAAACATGAACAAATTTATTCTTCTGTTAGGCAGTATGTGTATGTATGCAGCTAGGGTCAAAAAGTGTGTTCTGATTATATTCACCGTCGAGCAGTTTGAGGAGTACGATGGCGGGTTTATAGACTTGAGCTGGTACAACATTTTGCATACAATGATGACACACGTCCAGACAGTGCAAACACTGGAGGCAAGGGGCCGATACCGGCTGTAGGGCAGTGCGAAGGCCCAGGACACCACAAACACATAGTTGAACAAAGACACCTGCACAGGAGACAATACAGGTGTTGAGGACAAAAAAAAAGAAACCAGCTCACACTAATCCCTTTTCCACTGACACTCTCCTTTTCCTTATTACTAAAAGATTACAGTACATGTTCCAAAACATGTTTACACAGCACTTGGTAAAGAATAATCTGAGGCAAGTCAAAATAAATTTTAAAAAGCACATAAAACTTGAGGTTACAAACCATAAAAGAGTCTAAAAGACTATCAAAGTGAGCATTAATATAAGATTAAAAACCCTCTGTCAATTTGCTCCAAACTCAAACAAGGAAAAGAAACCAAGGCTTTGTTTCCTATTCAGAAACTGTAACAGCTTCTATAGTTTGCTCAAATACCCTCCGACAATTATCTGGCTAGTCTGCGGTGCAGTAGACAGTCCTGGTTAATTTCAACTTGGTTCAAGTTGGCTCAGTGTTGAGAGAGGGATCAACTTATATTATACAGAGTCTGAGCAACAAAATCAACCAAGCATTGCCTAATGTACCTGTGATTTATTTTTATAGCTCTTCACCTCACAATCATATGAAATGTGCTTATTGTGGAAGATATTGACATTTATGTACAAACAAATAAATGCCACTGTCATTCTTTTTACATACTGAGTCTGACTACAACCTACTAAAATCTATGAAAACAATGTCTGTTTTACATTGTGCCAGTGTAGCACAAGAATGTGAAAGCACTGATATCTTTGGATAAAATCCACTTTGCAGAGTCAGGGTATCTGGCACATCTTCCCCTTACTTATAAGGTGCACAGAAAAGGTATAGCTCTCTTAAAGAGTCCAAGCCAAATAAAATCCACTGTTAACATCTTACAATCATAAAAATACCTTTCATTTACTGTTTAAACATCAGCCACTGCACCAACCATGTGCCAAGTTAAGAGCGGCGCACAGACAAAGCAGCAGTTACTAATATACACTAACTAAAAATGCTACATGTTGTGGATTTAACAATGACATTAAACTCCTGAATGTGTATTTCTCCCATTACACACATTAAGAGAGAAAAGCTTTGTGGGTAAGATTTCCTTCATGATTTGGAATACAAACTCAAGGTTCAAGACTAAGAAAACAACTGCAAGAACATTTGGATGCCTTAAACGTTACCACCTGTGAGGACGGGCTACTGTAAAGCTGACCAGTCAAATCACTCGACCAAACTCAGATACAATTCATTAAGCGGTCATAACCACCTGTTGATGCAGATGCTGAGTTTAGCATCTCCCTGTCTTTAACTGTACCTCAGCCATTCATACCTCTTTGACCGAGACCATGAAAATGTAGCAGGACACGATCTTGATGATGTGGATCTCAAGCAGCCACCAGATGAACAGCTGCAGTTTGTGGAAATACTCCAGGAACTTGAGGAAGAGCACAGTCAGACGGTCGACCACCAGGTGCCATTTGTTCTTCAGATCTGAAGAGAGATAAAAACCAGATACACTTAAATGGAAAAACAATAAGACTGAAGAGGTGCAAATGGAAAGCGTTTCCAGGTTCCATCTCTTAATTACAGCAGCGTATCCTCTGTTTAAACACTATTATCTCTCTTCTGGCATACATGTCTTCTAAACACCAACTCAAGCTGAGACAGACTGATAATATGATTCTCTCTTTACACTTCAGGAATAAGTGTCAATAAACCATATGAAGATACCAAATAAAGTAATGTCTGAGTAGCCAGAGCCTAATATATCTTATTCCCCCTGTGCCAAAAAACATTAAAGGCAGATACATTGATCAGCCATTACATTATGACCACATCCCTAATATTGTGCCCTCAGGAAATACCGTTTCCATGAAAGGGTATAAATGGTCTGCAACAATGCTTAGGTAGGTGGTATGTGTGGTATCATGCTGGTGCCATGTGTTCCCCAGGTAAGCGACAAACGCTCACCCAGCCATCCACTTGATGTAAAAGAAAACGTGATTCATCAGACCAGGCCACCTCGTCCAGTTCCGATGCTCCCATGCCCATTGGAGGTGCTTTCGGCAGTGGACAGGGGTTGCTCTAATCCTCACATCAACTTTGAGGGCCAAATGTTCTCTTGCTGTTTATCTTATCAGTGGTCATAATGTTATGGCTGATTGGTGTAAATGAGCCACATTGTTGAACTGGTGACGATATTCTTTATTGACATTGTACTAATTGTACTTTGTTTTGAATCAGTACAGTACTGCCATTAATATTAATCCAAGTATTAATCCACAGGTGAAAACAGACCCTGTATTTGCCAGCATTATCCTTTAAATTGTGTCCTGGATGGTTAGTTAGTATTTAAATACACATTTTTCAATAAAAAATAAACTACTTTTCAACAAGCTACATCTAGAGTTTGTCAGCCCTACAAATCATCTCTGATATATAGGAGGTAAGTCTGTGGAAATTAAAACCAACCAGCAAACATGCAAATCTAGAATTTAACGCACGTGCTAAAGGATATGTATATTAATTTAATCTCTGGTGTTATTGGGACCAATGTGACAGCTAAATTCTGAAACTGTAAAATGTTTGATTTCCCATATACAGTATGTAAAGGCGTATGGAAACATGGCTAAAATCTGCATTACAAATCCAAAAAAACGTTAATTTTATTACCTGAGAATGAAGCCTTAATATATGGTTTTATATTCTCGCAAAGGATATAAAAACTCAAGCCACAGTTTGGTGGTGGGTAGAAAGCCATATTATCTTAGGTTTCAACAGAGGCCTCATTGTTTGGATAAGAAACTCTGAGAGAGCATATAGCTCATATAGCTTGCAGCTCATTATAAATCCAGAGGCCCTGCAGGGTTGTGTTTTATCACCTATTTTATTTTCTGTGTATATAAAACCATTTTAATTTAAGACCAGTGTAACTGTCTGTGTAAATATACTAATATTGAGGTGAAAGTTGGCCTTAGCAGGGTGATGTAAAGGGTGAACGTCAGCACTTGAGCTATGCTCTGCATCAGAAGAGAAAAGTGGAGGTAAATCTTGCTTTGGCCTTTAAAGATTGTATGCAACATACGTCTTCCGAGCCGACTAAAGAGTTACAGGCTGAGAGAGATCCAAGAGACACACTCGTGACTGAAATTGCTCTGCACTGCTACATAGCAGCGCATGAGGCTCAGCTGTAAACACAGTGCGAAGGGGAAACACGGCCATCAGTGAGGGAAGCTTGGAGGAAAACAACAGCATCACACACAAAAGCTCATATAAGATGCTGGAGTGTTTAAATACAACTCTCTGCCACACAGCCTCTCGATGATTTTTCACACATTAATCGTAGTTTGGGAACCTTGGGAGAGAGAGAGTACTAATATGCAACACATTCAAACCCATATGCCGGTGTGATTAGTAAACCATCTGTGTGCCTGAATGATGCATTTAAGAGTAATGCACGTTCTTCAGAATCACACTGTGCTGATTTAATAAGTATGTGACAATAGCATTTTATTCAACAATATGCTATTCTAAAGGGGTACTAATTAGTAAAGTACTACACTGGAGTGCATTCTGTGTTTTTGTACCCCAGAATCCTCAGTCACCACGGTCAACGAATTACTCAACAGCAAAGCTAAAAGAGCCGCAGATTCTCATTCAAATACACAATGCACAAGTGTTGTTTTTGTTTTGTTTGCAGACTGGCTGCATTTGCCATCTGCTTTCTATGATGGCGTGACTCTATATCAACTGACGGGGAGGAAGCTAGAAAGTTGAGTTTAACTGAATACTGTAGCTTTATATTGTAGGTCCCACTATTTACTGTAAATAATTACATTACCATTACAATCCAACCTATTTCTTGTCTACAAGTTGTTGAATTTCCTAGAATTACTGATTTACCTAGGTGTCTCATACTCATCTTGACAAACCTGCATCTCTGACAAAAATCTCTGAAATTTAAATTGGGATACTGATACCTTTGGAAACCCTGGTGTCCGTGAGCTTGAGAGGGAGATTTGGCTACAAAATAATCAGATGATGAATGAGTTACTCTAGTTGACTAGAAGACAATTAATCAACAACTTTGATTTATTAAAAAGTTGATAGTAACATGATTGGAGATCTACAGCACCTTCTTTTGTTTGCTTTGAATTACTTTTAAGGCCAGACATGGGCTTGCACCTTCATGTAAAGCACTTTGTTACATGTATTGAAAAGTGCTATACAAATAAAGATATTTTATTAGTTGTAATAATAATAATAAAATATGAGGTTTGAAGCTTTTCTGTTTGGCATCATAAAGACAATATCTTTAGCTTTTTAGCTGTTAGTTGCATTTTAAGACGTCACCTTTGGCTCTGGGATAATGGGATTCTCTATTTTCATTCATTTTCATTTTACAGACTAAATCGCGACTTACAACTCATTTTTACTCCTTAGCTTTTAATCTAATATGAGAGCTGTATGTTGCTGTTTTGTTTTGGTGTTGTATTTTTGTCTATTTCTTGATTCATGTCAATGTACAGCACTTTGGCCAACTTGGTTGTTTTTAAATGTGCTTTAGATATAAATTTGGATTGGATAATTATTCAATTGATTAATCAAGAAAATGCTGTAATATTGGAAATAAGACTTTGTGTCAGCTGTAATATGATTCACTGTATCTTCAATGTCTTGTTGAAGCTTGTGGACCTGCTCAGTACCTGAGCTCTGCTCGGTGCTCGGCTCTGGCTCGGTCCTCGCACTGCAGTGGTGGCTCTCCTCTGTGCTGGACTGCCGCTGGCTGGAGAAGCTCTTGGGCTTCTCGTCGGTCACGTCAGTGTCATACATCACCACCACCAGGGCTTGGTCCTTCTCCTTTTCCCTCTCCTTTGTCCCCCACTCCCTCTCCTTCTCCTGCTTTTCTTGCTCCTCCTGCACCCCCATCTCCACCTGCTCCTCCTGTGGCTCTGGCCCCCCTCTGAGCATTATTGCCTCCACTGAGCTGGCGCTGAGCATGGTGAGGTCTGCCAGGCTGCCGTCGGTTCCCACCAATCTAAAAACATGTGAGAAGTTCTTACACACAGAGATATATGCAGACCCACACACATATATGTATTTCTATACTTATAAGGACCATCAGTGACTTTTGGATTCTTCTTCTATGACTTTTTTTACCCACTTGATGTTTTTATTAGCCACCACAAAGGTTAATTTAGGTCATATCATACAAGCTACCTCAGCGTAGGACGTTAGCTCATGGAATCAGGCAAGTGCAAATGTTCAAATTTACATTTTTCTGAGCACTTCTCGTCCATGTTGCCTTAAGCTGAGGAATGAACTTCAATCTCAGAAAGGAAGTAACACATTTGCATTCTATTTCCACTATTCAACACACAATTTGTGGCAAGGATATTATTAACTTCATTATTTTGCTAAATAATGGCAGCAGACTTATTAATTTACTTATATCATATAAATGGCAAGTTCCTTTCTCTTTGTGTCTCTTACTGAAATATATTGGCGGACCCACCACTTGTTTTTTTTGGAAGTATTTAAGTTAAGTATTGGGCTCTTTATTAAAGACAGTGTAGAGACGACATGCAACAAAGCTCCCTAGATGGACTTGAACAAGAGAAGTGGCGGTTCATGGTCGTCATCTTTACACCTAAGCTCATTTTTTATGTGAAAACGTGGCCTACTCCTTTATCATTCCAACTTTCATGTCCTGCCACTAAACTAAACCTTTACTTCAGTCTGAATCTAATCTTAACACTAAACCTTAAAACAGTAATTTAAAGATATCAGAGCAGTAGGGAAATCCACATCTTTAAGGGTGTTCCTCACATTCATTCATTCTTTTTGAAGGCATTCTGTCCTCATAAGTATATAAATACAACACATAAACATGGTCCAGGTGATTCTCGAAAGGCTCCGATGATGCAAAGGTTGGGATGGAAATCAACAGCTTTGTGTCCGCTAACCGAACAGCAGAGCAGCATTTAATCAAGCATTGTAATCGATAAGCAGTGCACATTCCTTTTGCATTCTCTAAAACTTCATTTTGTTTCGGTGTTTCAGGGATTTTCTGCTTGCAGCAGATACATGGTAGCAGCAGAAGGGAAGCATTAACCCTTTAAATCCTTCTCAGGCATGGGAGCGAGGTCAAAGGTCGGGTTTGGCTTGCAAGAACTGGCCGCATTTCAAGGCAAACATTTTGTCATCCAGTGGTCACACTTACTTGCTGGGCTGAGAGGAAATTTTTTGCTTGATGCTGCTCAGAACAATAAAGTTACACAGAAGTCCAGATGAACAGTGAGGAGAGAAACCGACAAAGGCAGGCTTAAAATGACACTTGAAATCACTTTAAAATATCCACGTAGCTTCATTAAAATGCAAAAAAATGGCCAAAAGGCTCCTGTCGTTTAGGGTAGGCAAGCTCTTTTAGGAAGGGGGTAATTTTCGGGGGTTCAGTGCAGAAAAGGGGTGTGGATCACTGGAAAGATACTGGTTCTTTCAGATTCAAACATGCTTGTTTGACAGTTTGTGAACGTATGGAGAAAAGTAGTATTATTTTATTGTGGAAAGAGCCAAAAAGAGAAGGCTACAGGCAAAATAATAAAATACAAAACCTGAAAACACACACCATTCATATCAGTAAAATACTTAAACACCAGGAGTAAGATATTTCAGAAGAATGTGTCATCATCAGCAAAAACAGGGTGACAGGGACAAGTCAGTGGGGGAGGAGAGGTTTTATTGCAACAAGAAGAGATGAAACTCAGAGGTGAACTGGGATGGTGATGGATGCCACAGAAAGCAAGCAGATACCCACCTATTCATGATCAGATAGACACGCCCATTGACTTTAGCGTGGCTGTGTGACAAGGGTGGCAGAGGAGAGATGGCAGCACGTCACAGAGAGAAGCAGAGAGCTATGCAAGCGGCAGCGAAACAATGGAAAATCCTCAACACGACAATAAAGTTAAACACACCACAGACTGTGAAAATGTGAATGTTGTAACATTCAGCACACAATGGCAGATGCGTGACAAGAACGCTTGTTATGACGGGCGTTTAACAGGGTGTGTGAGTGTGATCATCCAGAACAGTGTGAGATGAAGAGGCATGAATGATTTCACCTCACGCTCAACTAAGGTCGTCGGGTTGAACATGCATTCATTGTCATTTACTATTCTTGAGTAATGGGCATTCTTGGGCAATAAGTCAGTTTTATTGTTTATCAATGACTCCTGTGGTGCTGAAGCCAGTTTATTTCAATCGAGTGACAGAGGAAAACAGCTGTTTTTCTGAAAGAAGCAAATGTTCCACACTTCATTGTGTTTCTTATTAATATCATCTTGATATCTCCCAGCTCTAGGTGCAAGTATAGTGTAAGTATTTCTTACAGTGATTTGAAGAAATTAAGGGAAAAAACAGAGAACATCTATGTTTCATAGGTTAACCTGCAGTACGAGTGCATTGCATTACAAACATAACCAAACTGTCTTGTGGAGTGATGCTCATTTTCAGCTGTAAGATCGCATGAAGAACTATTACTTCCTCAATTAACAGGATGTTGGGGTGTGACTTGCAGTAGAGAGCGAGGGATCAATAATCCATGCAAACCAATGGCCTACTAGTTACGGAGAACAGAGGAGGAAAGGAATTTGAAACAGAGACAGGATTAAACAGGTTGAAACATGATTGATTAGACTTGTGCAGCAAGTTCAAATGCTCGTTTTTTCAGGATTTTTGACACCAAAGATTGTAGACAAATCTTGCTAAGTAAAAAATAAAGTGACGGGAATTAGATCTGGCAGGTTGTGTGGGGTCATCCTTGTTAAAAATAAAAAGCAGTTTGTTTGTAGTACAGCTGTATCAACTTAAACAAACCAAATACAAAACTCAACTTCTCAATGATGATTTGGGCCAAAGAAAACAAACGTCGTGTCTCACCTGTATATAGTGCTCTGCTCTTTGGCCACTACAGCCTGGAGATCGGTGAGCTCGAGGAAGCGGTCGTGGAAGTAGTGCAGGTGAAGAATACACACCAGCAGGAAGGAAGTTGGGATGAAAATCTTGATGAACAGGTCAGAAAGTGAAAACTTCTCCAGGCCTAGGTCGTTCAATCTGCATAGATGGAAAAAATCACAGGAAACAGAAAAACATGAGACTTGAGTTTACATGTTGTTGAGGTAACCTGTGAGCTCTCAGGTGTGTTTGGTGTAGGTCAAAGTTTTTTTTAAGTGTGAGGCTCAATGAATTGAGTGAAAAAATATAACATTAGTTAATACATTAGTTATCAAAAGGACATCACATATATCACATTTATATAGCCTGACTGACCGGTGTTTTGGGAGAATTAAATAATCAGTGAAGTTACACTGCTGTGCCTCGTGGATAAAATGTGTACAGGGTCACTCTTAATGACACTTCAACCTATTTTACCCTCCGCAACCCATCCGCTATTAATCAGAATGTTCATTTTCATGAACCCGATATAACTGCGATAAGCGCATCACTGATGTTAATGTTTCTGAAAATGAGCTCCTTTTCTTTTTGTGTATGCCTCAAAACTCTTGGTCTTGAACCAGGTAATGGTCAATAAACCTGCACTTTTGCAGGTCTGGGCTTAAGGACTTGTTGCTCTGACAACAGCTCCAGATTCATTTTCTTTAAACAAGCTATAAAGAACCAAAAGATCCAGACTCATGTCCAGTTATCATTTGTATCAACATTCATATCTGGAAAACTTGGAGGAAAGGTGCCCTGTGGTGCTCAGTGGAGCTCACCTGTCTTTGTCCATGCGCAGCTTCTTGCACCAGAAGGAAGACCAATTGTCAAACTGGAAGGTGTAGACCAGGGTGAGGACCAGCATGGTGTACATCACCACAGACATCCAGAAGTACTTCAGGATCCTTCGCCACCACTCAAAGTGCACCTAGATAAGAATAATAGATATAATTGTGTTTTACGGGTTATTAAGTCTGACATTAACAGTTGTAAGGCATTCAATTTAACATGGTGCACATTTTGATTTAGGGTGACTGCTCTGTTTTACTGTGGAAGGGGTTATAAAACACTTGAGAATACACTGTGGATTATGAGCCCGCTGTACACAAACTTTATGACATACTTAAATTGTCAGCACCTTCTGTCTTTGGGAAATTGAATTTGGAAAATCTGAGATATACATATACAGTCAACAGCCTTATTTCAACTGATGACAGCACATTTTTGAATGCATCCAATTTCAAGATTTGTGCATTTGAAGAGAAATTAAGTTTTGTAACATTTTGTCAAGGTCCAAAATATTTCATGGATATTACATATGTTTGTCTGAATTTTGTTTAAATGTGCACTGTATATCTGTAAATGTGTACAGATCTGACACATCAACGCAGACATAAAAAGATTTAAGATTTCAGTCAACATTGTGTGTATTCAATCGTGCGCTTGAAAAAGATACAGCATATATTTACAGAATGTGGAAAAATGTTTTGAAGATAAATCAGAGTACATTTAAGAGACCCTTTGGGTAATATGTGGCTACAAAAAAATAAATGGTGCAGACGTCAACACGTCTGACATAAGAACAAGGCATTCTCAATCACTGATGAGTTTTGTTACCTGATAGAGCGCCACACAAGAGAGGAACATCATCATGTAGATGATCTTGTACATGACAATTCCCCTGGTGCCCTCAAAGCTCACGATGAAGAACATGCCACCACAGATGTAGATCCAGTATTTAACCAGCAGAGCCATTACCATGTTACCCAGAACATGCATGGTGTCCTGCTCCCCTTCTTCCTCTAAGTCCTCTTCCTCTATAAAACACAGCAGTGAATCAAACAACTCGTCAATTCAATTTCAATTTCAAAATGGCTTTATTGGCACAAAAGTATAATGTTCATATTGCCAAAGCAACATAACAATACAATAAAAGGAAGGAAACAAAAACAATACAACAACCATAACAATAATAACAGTGTTGCTATAGTCTGGTATGATGGTTTTATATTTGTGTTCCAATGGTTGTACTCAGGTTATGGCATAATAAAATCTAAATAAAATAAGAGCTTACCCCTGCTCTTCTGATCTTCCACATGAACGCCTGAGAGAACATCACTGTCTTCCTTTTGTTTTTCCCATCTCTCTGTGAGCGTTTGTCTCAGCAGTAGCCAGAAGCTCAGGAGACACAGGACCTTCACACAATAAAACATTTTTAGACAAACAGATGACCAGCGAGGCAAGAAAAGATGAACTAATAAATCAGTTGCATTTACTTTAACTTTCTGACACCAAAATATGTGGTCAAAACAACACAAGGAGATATGTATAAATCAGATTTGAGTTTCTAAACATAAATTGGATGGTCTAAACTTTCAAGCATGCGTTTTATAAAAAAAAAAATACAGTTTGACAGCAGCACAGGTGATAAAGATCACAATAAGGCTGCTGCAAGTCAGTGGTGGCCTACTGACATAGAAAAAAACAGACTCAGTTAAAGTCTTTGAGCTATTCCAAAACATGTCAAAACACTACAAACCTGATGTTCTCCTTCAGGAGTACATTGTACGTCTTATTTTTTTAATTAACTATCAGAGAGACAATTTGACAGTCTCATTTAGCTGTTGCTGTTGTTAAAATCAGATTTGTGTTTTTGGACCACAGGTTGTATCTCAATCTGAAGGTCAGTTTTAGTCATGGAACAGATTTATAGTAGACTGAAATACATTGCAAACATTGTCAAAATAAAGAAAATGATTTTGCTGGTAATTTTCACTCCATTACCTTGGATGAAAGTGAGTGGAAAGGGTTGTTCTTCTTTACAAAAAACCCTGAGACTTCTGTCATGTTCTCAAAAGTCCAAATGTACTGCAGAACTATCATTAGGTTTCCATAGGCCACCATGAAGGGAGAAGACAGCATGGCGTAACGTCTCCGGTCCCTCACCATCCACAGCATGCAAGACCAGATGAGGAAGACAAACGTAAGCCAGCTCACGTATGTGATGCTCCACACCTGAGGACAACAAATCACAGAAAATGTAAATGCTGAAACTCTGCTGTTTTTGAATGACTAAAGAAGGCCAAATACAAAGATTCGAGGACGGACCGTTGACAGTTTTTTTTCTCAGTTTTCACTCCTTTTATTAACAGACATATGACATATCATACTTCACCATCGTTTTATAAGTTGCGTGTCTTGCGTGTATCACCACAGATCTGCAATGTCCAATAAGTGAATGACAAGAGGAGAATGTGTCATCTAAAACAAAGCTGAATTTCAAGGAATAATTCAGTCGTGTGCCTTTCCTTTTTCCTTTAGTCTTTTGGGATTTCGTCTGTAAGATCAGTTCTCATCATGCTTTGTGTGACACCGATGTGTATTGTTGACACTAAGTCACACAGTTAGCTGTTTACAATGCAACCACGAATGTACAGACGATGAGGAAGTACAGACTACTGTACTGAATTTGATTATTTTGCAACCCAGACCCAAGACCTTCAATAGAAAGTCACTAAAATTGTAACATTTTACAAACTGCGTAATATTAAGTTGTATTTAAATAAAGCAGATCTTTCAAAAAAAAATTCTGAACGGCAACTGCTTTTAAGCACTACTGCAACTAAAATAACTCTCTTTAGAACTTTGGCTGTATTTTTCCCATAATTACTACCAAGTTTATTAGTTCTTTCCAAGGCAAGGAAAGTTTATTTGTATAGCACATTTCAACAACAAGGCAATTCAAAGTGCTTTTTATAAAACATTAAAGCAACATAGGGAAAAAAAATTTCAGACTTAAATAGAAAATAAAAAAATTATAAATAGAAGAAAAGACAAGAAAACCAGGGTAAAACAGAAGAGTAAAAGCTGCAGTGCAATGTAAATTATTAATTTACTTCCTTAAATTTGGGTTAATTAAACACAGTGGTAAAAAGAAAAGTCTCCAGTCTTGATTTAAAAGAACTGAGAGTTTCAGCAGACCTGCAGGTTTCTGGGAGTTTGTTTCAGATATATGGAGCATAAAAACTGAACGCTGCTTCTCCATGTTTAGTTTTGGGGACCGGATGGTTCATAACGTAGCAGAAGATCAGAAATGTATTTTATAAACCAACATCAGGATTTTGAAATCAATTCTTTGACGGTCAGGAAGCCAGTGTAAAGACGATGTGATGTGATCCACTTTTTTGGTCTTAGTGAGGACTCGAGCAGCTACGTTCTGAATCAGCTGAAGCTCCAAGTAGCTTCCTTATTATTTGGAAATTACAGCTAGGTGTTAATCAGTGTGAGGTCTAAATATCTAAATCATCTACATGCTACAGAGAATAAAACTCTGTTGTAGAAATACTACAATACAGGAACTTAAAATCCACCTATAATCAGACTAAAAAATATTTAAAGGTTTTTATTTGTAAAATTCCCCTAAAGTTGCTAAAACTCTGACCTTTCTAGAAAGGACAGCCCTCAATGGCTCTTTTTTATTACTACTTTCTTTATTTCATTACTATTTTTCTTTGTTTACATGACTTCTAAACAGATATATTAACTTCTGTCCTCAACACAGGGAGAAACTGCTGTCAATAAAAAAGTCACCTTGAGTCCAGCAGTAACTGATTGTGCATCATTGTGCAACATCTATGTGTGAGTCAGGACTCTGAGAAGACGCAAGATGCAATATTTAAGGTGAAATGCATCAATTATGTGCACAGGGTTAATTTGATCTTATTCCATATTAGTTTTTTTGTAGCCATGAACAAATGTAAACATGGTTAATTGTATTTAAATAAAGATCCACTGTCAATTTGCCATTTAATAAATTACAGTTTGTGTGTAACTAAGTCATAATCAAAGTCAAACTAAGTAACTGTTACTCAGACGTATTTAACTATGATTCACCAAGGAATGTTTTAACTGAGAACAGATGCTCTCTTTTAGAAATATGCTCCCACACCTTCAGCCGTAGAAGCTGCCCAGTACAACCATAGTTTCCTACTGTTAGTCAGCCAGCTGTTCCACTGGAGCAGAGAGGGCTTCGGTGCCTTGCTCAATGGTATTGTTAATCGCTGTTGATTGAGGAGGCAGGAGTGTTTGGCATTTACTTACTACACTAACGTTTGTGTTTCCAGCAGGTCTGTGGGTTTAACCTTGTTACTTTCTGGTGCGTTCATGTCAAATTAAACTGAAAATTTATACCTGGAAAACAACAGTCACATGTTCATTGCGATGGTTTTAAGAAGAAGGATGTGTTTTTTGTCAATTACATTCACACTAACATAACCATTATACTTACAAAGTAATTTTTGCAACTCTTTATCACTTTCAAATGAACAAATAAATGTGATGTTGGAATTTTTCCTTTCTGAATACAAATCCAGCATAATCCAGCTTCTGTAGCTCTGTGGGCTGATTTACTCACCATCATGGCTATGAGAGCACAGATGTAGCTCTGTTTCATGATGAAGTGGAAGATTTTGACCATCGTACTGAGTCCTCTTTTCTTCATCCTATCTTCGCCTTCCTCAGACTTCTCCACTCCTCCCTCCAACAGCGAATCCTCCGGGGGCAAACACACTTCATACACACACTCATCTTTCTTCTCTGGTTGGACACAGATACACACCTCACTGTTAATAATAGTTACAGTACTCTGTGACATTTTTGCAAGACACAACTTTAAAAAGGAATAGTCAAATATGTGAGGAAGATGCCAAGATACCCTGACTTTTTCTCGAGCGGGACAAGCTCTTACACATCTTTCAAACTCCAAGCCTCAGTTTGTAGCGCAGGCGTGTTGTTTACAAAGACTAAAAGTCTGCAGCCCTGCTCTGTGAGGCTGTACTTTGGCACAGCAGACCTTTGAGCTAAATGCTAACATCAGCATGCTAACATGTTCACAATGAGAATGCTAATATGCTGATGTTTTGGAGGTATAATGTTTACCATGTTCACCATCTTAGTTTAGAGTGCCAGCATGCTAAGATTTGATAATCAGCACTAAAGATAAAGTAAAGTGGGAATGTCATTAGTTTTTTGGGTATTAAGACAAATCAAAATTTTAATCTGACTATGATAGATGAAAAGTCAGAGGGTCACCTAAGATGGACATGAATGTATGTATGGCAACCCATCTAACAGTTGTTACAATATTTCACTAAAAACCAGAAATGTAAACCTCACTACTGCCACTAGATGAAACATTAGGTGATCACCAAAGTCAGTAGGATTCATCCTCACATTTCATGGCAATTCATCCAATAGTTGATGAGATATTTTATACTGGACCAAAGTGGTGGACTGACCAACCAATATACCATCCTGAGAGCCATGCTACCGACTACTCAGACTTTACAAAAGTCATTCAGAGTCACAGGAGACATTAAACAGCTGTCTTGAACCCCCATTCCTAGGAAATTGACTGTGACATGTAAAATCAGTGAAGTGCACCTTTAAGACAATTTGTGAATTCAAATGGGTGTGAAAGTGAAAGTGCAAAGAAAGAGTCAAGACAGTTAAGTGACATCAAAACAACCAAAACAAAGAGATTATCTCAAAGTCAACAATTAACTAACTCAAATATTTTCTGATGCAGTTCATACACAAATAAACTGAAAATATGTCAAAATACACAAAAACACAATACAGTTTTTTAAACTGTTAAATTTGAGTTTATAATCCTTAATATGCATTACAAGGTTTCGACATGGCAGCAGAGCTAGTTTAGGATGTAACTAGAGACAAGGAATGAATGACTTTATTATTTTATAGTAATTTAGTGAAGTATTCTTTCTACTGTAGTCCCGCATTTTCACATCATTTGTCTTTTCAAGGACATTTAGAGAGAAGACACAGGCAGTAAACATGTAAACAGCTCACCTGTACCGTCACTGGGCTGGTCCATTTTATACTGGGGGGTTGAATACAAGTCCAGACAGACTGGACCGTTCTCAACTGTCACGAAGTCAAAAGACGTTCCGTTTGAGGTGGGCACAGCCTGTAGATTACCATCATTTATTACTACTTCGTTTCAGTAACGCAGGAACAGATTTCACTACTGTACAGCTTTCTGCACCACAAACGCAAACAGAAGTAACTGCGTGTGTGCTATTAAATGGTTTACCAGCTGGATGGTGTCTTTTTTCACCAGAAAAAGTAGATTATACATGTGGTCTTCTGGTACTTTCAGTTTGTTTGTAAGCCATTTAGTTAGCACACTTTGTAGTAGGAGTTTTTGTACTTTTCACACTGCACAATGTTTAATTTATCACAACTTACCCTGTACCCCAAACTTAACAAGCACTTTATAAAATACCTCTGGGATGAGAGACAGTATTGGGAAAATTAGTTAAACTTGAACTTTTAAATGCAGGTTAAGGATAACCCTGTTCTATGAGGGTGCAGCGTGAAAAGCACTTTGCATTGATTTGTTTTCTTGCAGCAAGGCTGAGGGGTGAAGGGGGGATAAAATGCACAGCAGCCCCCACCTCGGTTGTACTGATGCCATCCTGGGTGGAGAGCAGCTAGGAGGAGAAAAGAGCATACAAGGCAAGGTGTGTTATCGATGAGCTGTTGAAGTCAAAGGCCTCCTTGTTCTTTATAGTCGCTGATAAGCAGGAACAAAGTCGAGCAGCACTACTCTGTAAATCGAGCCCATCACTCATCTGTGTCTGCACACCCTAAAAGCTTTTAAACCTCAGGAGGTGGCCGGTGGAGACAGACCTTGATATAGGAACAAGGTCAGAATGTTTGCGTGTGTGTGTTTGAATTTCCAGCTGTAATCTTTCCAGGGATGAGTCTATTACGAAGGTGAAAGCTCGGGTAAAACAGGATGTAAGCTTGTGAAAAACAATAAACAACTACAGCTTGATTTTACACTCAAACAAAAAAGAGTTTTTCCTGTTTATTGTTTATTGCACTAAAATATTACAGGAGTTTTTCTTTATTATTGTTTAATACCTAAACCGGATCTAATTGTTCCAGGCCAACATTAGTTATGAGTTGCAAGAATGCAGGACAAATGTGAAATGTATTCTTATGAGTTTTGTCAAGTTTGAAAGAAGTTAGGCACTTCAGAAGTTGAAGAAAACTATTCTAAACAGATCTTCATGATATTGTCAAGGATGTTTGGATTTGCCATTTTCCCCACAATTTATTAAGCATGTGCCATATACGCATTGCGCAATAGCACGCTAACCTGAGGGTAATTACTTCATGATCTGTCCGATAATCAATACTTTTGTTAGTCATGTGTGTATTAACCCTGACGTACGTTTTTCTCATCCGTGCCCTGGCGTGATTCCCACCACAGCTGCCTCTTCCTGTTGGCTGAGTTATTTGTTTTGTTTCCGACCAGATCTTCCCCCTCGCACATATCGCCGTCCTTGTCGTCCTGAAAAAACAAAGACAGTTTAGCTGATATATATCTTTACCACCCGACTTTGAAGTCAGTCCACTATTGTGCAACAGAGATGATCACAGTTTTTTTAATCATCTTCTGTTGAACACTGTTTTTACAGCGCAGGAGTGCAGTATCTCAGCAGGAGCAGGGTGAACTTTGAAAAGAGGTATTGTCGTTTTACTGTAAATTGTCAGCGTTTCTTACCATTGATTTTTTGGTATTTTATTCAAAATATATAATTTGCCACAAAATACTGAAAAAACTGCAACTCCTCAGCCTTCAAGACAAATTGGTAAGTAAATTCCACTTCTTCTCAGCACAGTTTACTGTGTTTCAGGAATTTTGAGTGTCACTATCTTCAAACAAGACAGAATAATGCTGTACCAGAAAATGTATATTTTTAAAAATATATATAAAAAAATATTAATAACAGGTTGTAAAATATTAGCGCTCAATAACAGATACATTCACTTGTTAAGTCTGCTATTTTCTGCACAAAAATCTAATTTTTCAGTAAAATCTGAAATTCACTTTGCAAAACCCATTAATGTAGGTTTATGCAACAGCAGTGTCTGGGAAATCATTCCAGTTCTAGTTATGTTTCTTCTGCTGCTAAATGTGTTTTCCTTAGAGATTAAATAATCACCCACTTGTAGATACAACACAACAATTTCTTCGGTCAGATATCACATAAATTCCTCACGTCTCATTCCTTTGGAAACCTTTCTAAAAAGTTAGATTGCATTATTCTGTTTTCACATATTTTACTGCAATACTGCTAAATAAACGCAGGCGATGAACTGGTCTTGTCTTTCTGCTGATGATGAGCTCCGTCATAATCTGGCATCTCTGCCATCGAACAAACCTGTCAGCTGCTGATTTACGTCAAACTCATGTTTTATTATTAGCGTTGTCTTAAGTATAAGAGTAGGTGAACACACACACACACACACACACTTCTCTCTGGAGAGATCAATAATACATACAGCCCCACAGGTTTAGTAGTGTATTGACCCCTCTATAAAAACACTAATCTATAACTCCATTACAGGACAGAGGAGCTGAGCCTGGGGCTCTGAGGTGAAGGAGGATACATTCATGTGCATCTTACCACGTTGTATGACACTCCACTTCAGTAGGGGGAGTTGAGTTTGTATCAAATGTTATATTGTCAAATATGATTAGATACTTAGGCCAGTCGTTTTAAAGGTCCAGTTCAACCCAAAGACATATTTTCTCATTTTGGTAGTCGGTCATGCAGATAGTTTTAGTTTCATAACTAGGTTCTGATCTGTCTCTGAGATTTTTGCTGCCGCCACACAATGGAAGTGAATAGAATTTTGCAAATTGTCTTTTCAGAAACAATGTCCCAATTTAAGTTCAGTCCAGATCAAGTGACATTGTAGTTCTGTTCATTCAGGGTTTAAAGGTTTGACTCATAATTACATTAAAATGAATCCTGATGAGGACTGAAATTGCTGTTAATTAATAATAACACAAGTGAACAACATCAGTGTGTGGGACTTCTGTTTTTTTCATAGTCAGAGTTTACAGTCTGATGCACCTGTCAATTAGTCTTTCTATTGTAAAACTTTAAAGTAGCTGACCTCAGTTTAATTAGAATTATAAATATGACTTTACATTACAGATACAGAGTGAATCCTCTACACCAGTGAGTTTAATTTGTAAACATGTATACAATAACTACCACACTGCATCTTCACACAAGTCATCAAATTTCTTTTACCCCTACAGAGCACTAAACAACATGGAGCCATGATGCATCCTCTCTTCACACTTTGTCAAAATTAGACCAACAGTGTCTCAGCTTACACATGAGCTGCTGCGGACAGATCCAGCCAGCCATCGATTGTCCTGGAATCTTCCATCAATAATTTCTCTGATCACGAGGCCACCTAGCTGCCCACTTAATTCAATCTGTTTTCTATTTCAGTTCACTGTCTGGAATTTACTGAGGAGCTTGTTTGGAGGTGTTGTGCGCCGAACTCAACTAAACATCTTTGATACCCACTGGAATTGCAACAGTCCACCCAGTTTTTTAATTCACTGCAAATCTAGCTTTCTCTAAAACGCAGCTCATTCAAGCTTAACAGCGTAAATAATCCCACACTGTTCGTGAGGGGAAAGGCACGTTATTTTATCTGGAGGTGATAATCTAGGTCCATTCTCTGCATTTCACTTTTCTGTTCCACTTCAGGGTTGTACTCACATGCACTACACTGCCATTTTCATTTTCATTTTGAGGTTTTGTAATTTGCTGTTTGTTCCACACATTAGCCCTTTCTTGTCTTGTATTTTGTTTGGTCGCTTAATTGCTTGGCTGTCTCCCAAAATCCCTTTGCCCAATGCCCAGAAAGCAGGTGTGAACCTGGTGCACTTTGCGTGAGTTAAAGAGAGCTATAATGAGCACTGAATGATGTCTTGAGGCTGCATTGCATACTTGTCTATTCAGGCTACTGCATCCTCCACCAGTATATTTTTACTCTATGATTAAAAACCAAACAGTAAATCAATCACTAAATAACCAAAAAAAAACTTCCATTTCCATTTTTTTCCGATTTATTTTCCCTTTAAGACCACCTTTTTGACATTATTTTGCAGTGTGTGATGTGATTGTTTTTTAAGTCAAAATCCCCTAATATAATCATCCTGTGGACAAAGTATTGACATATGTAACAATAAGAACGTCACAATGCTGTGATCTAAAAAAGTGTTTTCATTGCATTTCTGTCTGCTGTCCTCACCGTCAGCTGCTCAACGGGTTCCTGCAGCCAGAGGCGGATGAGCGTGGCAAGAGTGTAGTAGAGAAGCAGCAGCATGATGGGACTGACAAAGTGATACCACTTGCGGTCCGGGTGCACCATGAGCTTCCATGTGTAGGAGCAGTTGCTCTGAACAATGGGGGAGATGCCAAATACACTGCAGAGACAGACAGACATGTATATGAGGAAGGGAGAGGCCAAAATCTGAGTTGTAAAATCAGGAACTTTGAGTGTACACTAGCAAAACAACATCATTGTTCAGAGATGTACATACAGTACCTACTGGCCACAAACAAAGCATGAAATTTTGATAATTAAGGTCAACATAAACAGTCATTCTGGTGAAAGTTAAGATCACACAATTTTATTCCCAGTTTATTTTCTGGTCTAGCAATGGAACAATTAATTTAATGTTTAATGTAATATGATTAATGTAATTTATGTTTAAATTTATCATGCAAAAATGTATGGTTGGTTGGACAAAACACGACATTTGCAGATGCTTCACCTTCGGCTTTAGGAAATTCTTATGGGCATTTTTCATTGTTTTCTGATGTTTTACAGAACAAGTAATTGATCTATTAACTGAGTAAAAAAACTGGCAGGATAATCAATTGTGAAAATAACTGTTAGTTGCAGCCCTCTGCTAGTTTTAGTGTCTATCCTAACTAATGAAGCTGTTTCATGCCTGACAAAAAAATAGAACCCTTGTTCATGAATTCATCCTTGAAGGAGAGTTTACTCTTTTTAAATCTACAGTAGCTAAGAAAAATAGACTGGCTTTCTTGAATAGAGTCCCCCCCTTCAACAGCCATGAGAGAACACAAGAATGCATGAATACTCTGGTCATCAATCAGTGGTTTCAACTGTTCTCATCGAGCTAAACAAGCGGATTGTTCAATTCATTACGTTCAATTCATCATAGGAGGCCTTGGGTTCTCCATCTTTAAAACTACTTATCGATTCCAGAAACAAAGCCAGGATGGATGAGGTGATGTGAATGTTTCAAAAGATTACAGGAACTGCAGAGTCATGATATCTGTGCTGGGTGGTCTGTATTATCACTGGTTCCCAACCTGAGGGTCGGGGCCTCTCAAGAAACATGATTAAAGGGATAAGGAAAAAAAACAATACAATGCTTCTCTTCAGGTGTATAAAGACAAACAATCTGAGATGGAAAAGTCAGTCTTTCGATAACTTCTAATGTCTACACTGAGGTCAGATGCAATTCACACCATCACAGTTAATCATAAATTATTTGTGACAAACTATCACTGTTAAAATAACATCTTGTCTAAATGTCGGTAAAGAACTTAGTCCAATCGACACATTAAATGCTTATGATTGATGTCTGTACATCTATTCAAAAGAAGATGTTTTATTAAACACTGTAGTACTCGTACTATTATTGTTCATGTTATTTATGTCGTCAGTCATGTTCAGATAATAATTTGTTATGGTAATGTTACCTTACTACCGGAACTAGGGGGCATCTAATTTCTAGTTCTGATTGGTACATGTTGTTGTTGTGATCGCTTGCTGGCTCTGGTGTGAACTTGAAAGTTCGTCTGCACTGCTTCCTTTTTTAAGTGTGCGTGGTGTTAATGGCCCTAGAAGTGCGTCTCTGCTCTTTGCAGGTGATGTGGTTCTGTTGGTTTCATCAGACTGTGACCTTCAGTGCGCACTTTTGCGGTTTACAGCCAAGTGTGAAGGGGTTTGGGATGAGGGTCAGTAACTTAGAGTCTGAAGCCAAGTTGCTCTGTCTGGGTTGGGCATTGTACAGGACCATGATGAGAGAGCTTAGCCTGAATACATTCCAACCCTCATCTATGGTTACAAGCTTTGGGTAGTGACCGAAAGAATGAGATCACGGACACAAGCAGCCTAGATGATTTCCCACCATAGGCTGGCTGGGCCTCAGCCTTAGAAATAGGGTAAGGAGCTCAGACATCCAGAAAGATGCTCAGAGTACAGTTGCTGCTCCTTTGATGTCGAAAAGAGAAAGTTGAGATGGTTTGTCCATCTGATCAGGATGTCTCCTGGGCACTTCCTTTTGGAGGTTTTCTGGGCATGTCAAACTGATAGGAGAACCCGGGGTAGACCCAGAACACGCTGGAGGGATTATATATCTCATCTGGCTTGGCAACGCCTTGAGATCCCCTAGGAAGCGTCGGAATATGTTGCTGGGGAGAGGGATGTCTTGAATACCTTGCTTAGTCTGCTGCCAACACGACAAGCACCCTGGATATGTGGCCTTATATGATAAGTCCAATTTTGCCACAGTTAAGTTTAGTGTTTTTATAATGGGGTGTTGCTTCTTTACCATAAGTGTAGTTCTTAGGGCCATGATGTTCTAAATAAGCGGTATATTATCATGATTAAAGTTACATCAATAACAAGTTACATCAATAACAATGTATCGTACAGTTGACTTGCCCTCATGCAAACTTTGGAAATTATGTGTATTCACTGACATTGAAAGTGACTTTCCTTGGAATCTGTGAAATGATGTTAAAAATTTGTTTGTACCACAAAGGATTCCAAATGATTAACTCCTTTTCCTCTGAGAAGAATAAAGGTCAACTACTCAACAGGAACTGCACTGACCACACAGATTTAGATGCCCCCTGAGTCTTGTTTTTAATGCCATGTGGAGGAGTGAGCACCCCCTCTAACTCTATCACACTTCCTGAACGGTTTCTAGTTGCAGCTGGGGAAGGCCCATGGGTCACATGACTGGGGACTTCCATTGTAAGGAGGGGCGGCAGGAAGTGGAGTGGAAGCCAGGCCTCTCAACAGTCTCATTCAACACCGGGCCGACGGCAAGGCCAAGTCACTGTCAACAAGCACAATTAGGCCAGGCACCGAGGTGGCCTATTGTCCAATGGGGGTTGCACCTATTTACATCTGTAAGAGTTTCCCCCTGACCGCTCGAGGGTGTGCAGAAAGGAAACAGGCTGGATCAGAGGAGAACATATTACGTTGGGCCTCAGTTTTAACACAGCGGGGACAGAAATACCTCAGCGCTAGGGAAAGTCAACATGGACGCACAAGGAGACAGATGAAGGCAGATGATGAAATAGTTGGCCTGTTCATGTAAAGAGCTATCAAGCAAGAATCAGAGCTGTGGTAAACTTTCCAAATTTTGGACTTTTGGACACAAATGAAGAGCTTCTTTCCAAAATGAGTCAAGTCCACTGTTTAAAAAATGACGCCCACTTTGACATATTTACTGCTCGAAACTAAATGAAGCAAATTTAAAAGTTAGTGTTGAACTTACAGAGTCATTGGTGATTTTCTTTTTGGTAAAATTTACATTGCTCAAGGGTCCCAACCTTTTTGCCTTATGACCCTTTAAAATGAAAAAAATATCAACTTGTGACCCCCTTTCCCAGGTTATGTGTGTCAATATTTTAGAGGCCCAAAGAAGTATGCAGTTTATTCAAAAGTTTAAAGATCTTTAGAAGCCATAAGAAGTGAAAATATCCAGTATTTTAAGTGCCGACAGTAATGGCACCGCCAGGCAAGGAGAATAGCAGCATACAAGTGTTCTCATATTAGGCTCTGTCACGTTAAGAGGGTAACCTCTGACCCTGAGGTGTGACAGACTATGATTTTTATTTTAGGAGTGGCCTCCGATTCGTCCTGTCCTGTCACATTTTTTTTTCGGAGGACACCGAGCTGCAGAAGAAAGAAAAGTCTAATTTAATTAATGTACAGAGACAGTTAGTAGCCTGGCTAGTTTATAATAAGTTTGTCACACTGCTACACAGTCAGTTTTGTGTATTGTACTGTGTGTGAGAGTTATTAGTCCGCAGATAGCAACAGGTTAGCACCATCGCTACACTGGAGCTCCTGACAGCGCAGTGTGTGACCAGCTGTTAACGTTATGCTACACCTGTGCCTGTTTTCATCTTTATATTTATGTTAGGATTGCAAAACGTGAGAACAGCGGGAGTCACCTGGACTATGCTGTGAAACTGGGCTGCACCCAACAGGCGCTCCATTAAGCAGCACAACAAACACTGCGGGGCCACGACGAGTCGGCGGACTGTCTGAAAAACTTCACCTAGAAGTTTGCCCAGAGGCAAAACTGCCATGCCGCCTTTCTCCTCGCGTGAGGCCTTAGCTCTGGTGAGTGAAAGCTTCTTTTATCATCCTGATTCTGCTGCTGGTCCCTGCATGGGCAAATTGTTGTGCTGGATCGGTTGAGACTAGGCTACGGATTACGGTTGTTGTCATGATGTTGTTGTCATATAGCCACTTTTATACTGCCTTATTATTCAGGATTATTAGGCCAGTTTGCTGGCTCGCTGCGCTGTATGAAAGGTACAGAGCTGGGAATGGGATATATGTTGGCCGACATTCTTTCCATTATGATCGCAGGATCTCTGGATCCCTAAAACCTTGTCTGTGTGCGTGGTTGTTGACTTCAGTGGTGTTGAGCTCACTGCTCTTTAGGTTTGTGACAGTGGTACTTTAACTTGTGTCAATGCACTCCTCTCTCTCTCTCTCGCTCGCTCTCTCATTCGCTCCGTCGCTCTCTTGCTCTCTCATGTTAAGTGTTTTATGGAGCCATGCTGTTCGTTGACATGTTAAAAAACACAGAAGCAATAGAGAGTATTGTAGTTTTACTGGTATCTATGTTTTGAAATGGTTGGTGCCCCACTATTTTTACATATAAATATGACACTGGTCAAATCGGTTGTTAAAAAGTGGGATATTTCAAGAATAACTACCTTAGTTGTTTGTAACAAGAATAACACCAAACTTAGTATGTTAACAAATAATTACACAACTCCATACAGACACATATCATAAATTTCAATTTGAATTTAAAAAAAAAATATTCCATGATAACTGTAATATTGACTAGGCTTGTTCCCAGTAAATGTTTTGTTCCTCCCCATCAATGCACGTATTTGTCTTTTCAAGGAAAAGGTCAACTTGCCTATTTAAAGAACAATTAATTGCTGAACACATACAGATAACACAGGATAACAGATTTCTATGGAATGTTAACTGAACTGGTTTTAGTCTATGGACATTAGACAATTTTAACTGTAAAATAAGAAACCAAAGTAATTCAGTCTGTTTTGTTTAATTCCTTAACTCATATTTTTATGTAGTATTCCACTAGTCTATACTGCATAATAGAATTACTGAAATTAAGTTATGGCTTTTGGTTTAGTGTGCCACCCCAGGATTTTCAGTGGCCCCATCTAGCCACCCCTTGGAAAATTTTCTGGGGGCGCCCCTGGTCACCAGAAGTAAAAATAACCCTTGGGCGCCTTGCCCCCATTGCTGGAAACCACTCACTTTGATAGTACTCCTACTGTATAGTTACTACAGCATGCAGTATAAATATACTTTTATTGACTGTGCAGATGGTGTGAGAGGGCTCCATTTATTCTAATTCTAATGAGTTTGTTTTCTGACGAGAAGCCCATCAGCGCAACACTGTAATCACACCATTTGAACCAAGACAAGGATGCAGAGGACACAAGGTTTGTTGGAGCTATACATAACTGCAAATAGCATCGGCCCTGACACACAGCAGTACAGCTTTCAAATGAGAAACCGTGAGATCAATAAACCCCTGCAACACTAAAGTCACTCATTGAGACAACAGCTACAGTTCTACTGGTCAGGTTTAAAAGACATCATTATTAAAGCATTCAGATGAGGTGCTACAAGTTAACTACTGAATGGACGCATGGTGATTTTAATATTCATGTGTTTCAGCTTACATGTCTTTGGTCGTTGGTCGTATTAAGCAAGTTAACGTAAACGTACATTTGTGATTTTACTCTAAATGCAGATACAACAGAATATGTTTTCTGAATTGTACACACTATTTGCTGTTTGTTTTATGATTTTACCTATTTGACAGTTAACTGCCAATAAATAAATGTACATGTATCCCATTATTATTTATCAATATGTGTATTCTGATGCAGATTCAGACCCAAATGGAGAGGTTATATCTCAACAATAATATACAATTTAAAGGATTGTTATTCACTAAATATTTATAATTATGGTGCATCTCATATGGCTAAATGTTCCTTTTTTGTCAAACATCTAGGGTGGTGGCCTTGATGTCTATTTTCTGTGATTAGTAAATAAACAACATTCTTTGCATTTCAGGCTGTCAGTCAAACACAATGAGCTTAGTGACTTGAAGTAGTCTCCACTATAGAATTTGTATTCATTACAACTGTGGCTAACATATGTTGGCAAGATGTGTAACAATGTGGCTTTACTCCAACCTCAACGTTTCACCGCTGCAGCCACAGACAGCTGATTGTCTCCTTTCTCATGCATAATAAAACAACACTGGTTGTAGTGGAGAGCCTAAAAGCTCTCCTCCTGATATTGATGTGTCGTGAGTAGGAGTCTGATATATCTCCCCTCCAGCTGGATTTGCCTTTTCGTTTGCCTTCTTGTTTGTAACAATAGTAAATATTTATAATGGTTTAAACAAACTTGCCTTAGGCGCAATAAATATCATCGAATCACAGGAGCTCTGGCCGGCCGAGCTCTGTTCACGTCATGTATTTTCACAATATTAAGGAACCAGAGGCATTACTATGGGTGTGTGCTGTTTAACTAGAGAACAACAATTTATCAGACAGGAAAATCTAATGCCAGTACATTTAACTTTCTGTAGATTGAGCCATTGCTCACTGCTGTTTGTAGGTTTGAGTCATGTCGTTCTGTAGGCAAAACGGCCTAACAACAAGCTTTTAATAGGGAAAATAATCCAAATCTATTGCATTTTAATCAGCAGATATATGGCACATTTTACAGTTTCAGTGACTGGATTCTGTTTTTGTTTTTCTAGATATTAACTCCACATGTGTCTGACCTGATGTAGCTGTCGTCTGGTGGGATAGCCTCCTGGAAGAACTGGAACTGGTAGAGGTAGAGGACAATGATGTGTCCAGCATTAAAGATGGCCATCAGGACACACATGCAGCTGAAGATGAGTGTGTTGAAGGTCCGGCAGAGGGACCACCAGGTGCACAGGAACAGGAAGATGAAGAAGTAGACAGCCGAGGTTAACGAGGGTAGCATGATGCCTGCAACAAAAAGGCCGTGGATATAAAGTCAGAGGACTGTGGTTTACTTATCTGATCAGGATTATATACTGTATCGTTATCAGACTTTGTTTTGTCCCAAATAGAGCTGCATATTTGCAGGATACACATGTATAGATGTCAAGTAAATTGTTAAAATCTAAGAAATGTTAACTTTCCTGTAATTGCCTAAACCCAATGGCACTCAGTTGTGATGAACGTGGCAAACCTCACAAGTCTTATATATATCTATATACGGCTAAGAATTATTTGCAAATGTTGTTTGACTCAGATTTGTTTGTTATCCATCTAGTTTTGCATATTTTAGCCCATTAACTATAATTTAAAATATAGTCCACTCTTACATACCCTTACATTTCTTTTTAAACCACAGCTTTAAAGAGGTGGTATTATGCTCATTTTCAGGTTCAAAATCCTATTTAGGGGTTGTACCAGAACAGGTTTACATGGTTTAACTTTCAAAAAACACCATATTTTTTGTCACACTGCACATTGCTGCAGCTCCTCTTTTCACCCTGTGTTGAACACTTCGTTTTAGCTATGAAGTGATACATCTTGTCTCTAAATGATCTTTGGGAGTTGCACATGCGCAGTTCCTAGTTAAGGACTACTAGCCAATCAGAAGCAGAGAAGGGCGGGTCAGTGAGAAGCCCGTAAACAGCTTTGATTCAGCTGTAGGCTACATGTTGCCGACCAGCTTAGCAACATAGACTGTAGCAAGAGTTTCAGAGTGGTGAGTTATTAATCTGTAACAAATGTATATTTCATCCATAAAGTTTTAACTGAGTGCTGTCTCTACATCACAGTAACAACTTTATGTCCATTGACTGCCTGGAGGGTAGCTAGTGTTTGGAAGGGAGAGGAGAGGTGTTTGTTGCAGCTCAGTGTTTTTCCACCGGTATTTTTGAGAACCTATTACATGCACAAAAAAGGTATATAACTCAATAAAGGAGAGGGAAAAAGCCAAAAAGCATAATACCACCATTTTAAGAAGTGGTTCTGGACATCCCAAAAACTGGTGGCAAGATAAATCCACAAGAAGTTTAACATGATACGAGAGAATGAACAAGATACGCTAATCAAAGTGTTTGTTTTTCAGACATTACTATAATGTTTGCTTTTTCTGCTTGTGAATAAGTAGATCATTTAAAGACTTGTGAACCGAAACCTATACCTGTCTGGTTGTTAGAAAATCAATCAATAAATCACCTACATTTTCAGATGGTAATGGTAAAAGATGAAGATGTGGATTCACAGTACAGCACATTAAGCTGCTCACCTGTCATGCCCAACAAGATGGTGACCACCACCTTCCCTGCAGTGGTGATCAAGTTCCCGATAATCTCCTTCACTTTGGATGCAACCTCCGCCACGTGCCGCAGGATTTTCATCTTAGTGCTCTCCTTTGCCTCCTCTTCCTCCTCATCCAGCTCCTCCTCCTCTTCCTCCTCGTCCAGCTCCTCGTCCTCCTCTGCCTCGTAACCCGCTTCCAAATCCTCCTCTAGCAGGATGTTGTCATCCAGGCTCAGCTTCTCCTCTTCGTCCTCGGGGTTGGATTACAGTGACACGTTACATTTCAGTTATGAATGATGAATGGTGCAGTTTGGAGGTGCGAGCTCTCCATGGTGCTGAAAACTGCTTCCTACAGGTAGCGCTTGCTTTCTGGGAGTGTGTTTTAGCATGCAGCACGGCATATTTAAACACATATGTGGTCTGTGTGGTCAGCTTGAGACATTATTAGTGACCCTTGGCAGATGTTTTTCTCTGGATGCACATGTTGGCTTGAGATCACATCCAGTCACTAACCCTTCCTTGGATAACCAACTATATGTCCCTCTTTTCCTACAGGCTCAATAAAATAGAGACATTAAAAACAAGTGAGCCATTCACTGTGATTTATATATATAACACATAAGGCACAGGACAAAGAAAGTAGCAGGTGGTACAAACCCTGTTTTGAATCAAACAACAATTTCAGCTCTGATGGCTCACTGAAGGAAATAAAAGCCTGAACACAACGCAGGCTCAACAGATGAATTCCTGGTGTTTCTCTGTAATGGGGAGCGATGCCATCTGCGCCAGCGTGAGTAGCACAGTCGAAGTGAAAGTGAATGTGGATTTAATTAGCACTGAGTCATAAAGAGAAGGGAGGACTTGCCAGGGGATGGGGGCTGTATTCCAAGTCATCAGCACTCACAGGGAACTCTCAATACAAACTCCTGCTCTGCTTCTTGTGGTTTATGAAGCTCAATGTGGATATTACAGAGCAAAGTAGAAAAGACTGTCCACTCTGCTGGCCACTTCAGCCAGCTATATATTAAATCTGAGCAATTATGACTCCCAAAAGTGGTACATTTTGTTTGTATGCATTAAATGTCAGTGAACACACAGATATATCATCCATTACCAATATGAACTGTCAAGAGACCTGAACTACAGTCTGGAAATTTTGACAAGCTCATAGACTGAAAAATAAGTTGTCCCTTTCCTCGTCCAGAAATCTGAACTCAGTTTGTGTAAAGATGTTTACATTGGGATTTGTGGGCATCTGAGATGTTTGGAGAAAGTTACTCCAACCAAGTGGAGACTTTTCCTCTTTATATCTATGAGAACATTCTGATCAAGACATGTTTTACTTCTTCACTTTAGTTTAAGCATAAATTAATACTTAACAAGAGTTTTTGTGAAATGTTATTGACAATGTACATCTTGGCCAATCCTTAAAGCATGCTTTCAAAGGCTCAAAGCGTCAAACATGTTGTTAATTGTTAAGAGATTGTTAATTTATCAAGAAGAAATACTTCACGTTTGCATTTTCCTGCTACTTAAATTGTGAAGATTTGCAGCTTTTCTCTGATTTATGTCATTATGAATTAAAAATCGTTGAGTTTTGGATGTTGCTTGGACAAAACAACTTTTTTTCATTAATTAATTGTAAAAAATAATGGGCAGATTAAATGCAGATTAATGTATTATACAACAGATGAATCAATTCATAGATAGACAGAGAGAATGATAAATGGATAGATGGATAGATGATAGAAGATAAATAATAGATGGATGAAAGTAAAAGTCAGACACTGTTTTCAGGACACTGCAAGTTGACACAAATGAAACCCACTTGTTCCTCTGCTTCAAAGTCGGCGTTGTACTGGGCCATGTCCTCAGGCGGCCTCTTCTGGACCAGACTGCGACACAGCAGCCAGATGGCCAGGCCGGCTACGAACATGCCGATGTCGGGGATGAACACTCGAATGCCGTTCCCTGCATCTGCACCAATAACACTAAGGACAAACAGAAAACTGAGGATACACATTGACAAAAGGCAGACGCATGTTTCCTGTAAGTAAGGATGAATCCCAATATCTCCGAAAATTGTGATTTGGAGCAATCTTGCAGGCTGGGATCAGAACCAAATGATGGAAAATGGGACAGAGTACAATAAACTTAACTGTCCATGGAAGATCATTTCTAATCTGAAACAGAAATCCAGGGACTTGTGGTTGCTCGTTTATTTCACTTGGATAAGGCCCACACATAACTGTGCTGTCATGTGTTTGAACCTGGGATATTTGTCACATGTCATGTCCTCTGTCTCTCCCAATCTTTCATGTCTCTCTGACCATTTAAAAAAGCAAACTATATTTCAATACGCATCATTTCCCTACAACCTGCGTTCATGGAGACTGGAGTTGGATATTATTACAGCAATTATATCTTTCAGAAAACACTACCTGTTCACATGAATACATGGGAATCTGGATTTTTCCATGACTCAGCTGTTCTTTTAATATGTGTTGTGTTGAATACTTCAGCTTTTATATGGAGTACCACCCTCTTTAATGAAATCAGGCTTGCCGGTTTTAAATGTAATGAAGTGAGTAAAATTCCATTCAAACAAAAAGGCTGAAGTGTGAAAAACATGTTTACTCCCTTGAAAATTGCTTTGTGCATGATAATGTAGTGTGAACAATAAGCCCTCTTTTTCCTCATTAAACTGCATAAACTAAAGTGAAAAGAAACTACAGATTTTCTCTGATTTAATGTGTTACCTGTGAATTCTCTTGTGTGCAGATTATAATAATTTAAATAAACAGATAACATTCATCCCCTTTCTGGTCTGCGCAGTGTGTGTTTTTCATCCATTGATGAAAATATGACTTGTTTGATTTGTCTGGTGGTTACATCGCCGTAAGCAAACAAAGCGTTTGTAACATTTGTTATTTGATTAGTCGGCTCACCTCTAACTAAATACCAAATGGGGTTGTTCAAACAGGATGCTAACCAGTGGCAGCCGAGTGTTGCCATGACAGCTACAGTAACGTCAGGCTTCAAATGATCCAGTGGGATGTATCTATGTTGCCTGAGGACAAGTTTTATGAGGTGTCATGATTGCATGTACAATTAAAGCAAATAAAAATTGTCCTTGAAATGGCTAACAGGTTTCAAAACCTTTAAAACTCACTTTTATCGTCCAAACCAATTTCTATTTCAGTTTTACAACAATCACACAGCATCCTGTGTTGGGCCATCAAGTGTTTTCCTTATATTTCTTGCTGGGCTCCAAGTGTAATTAAACTGTACTGTTGCTTCTGTGGCGCAGGCTTCAGAAAAAAGCTGACCAAATGTTTTGATCGAGTAATAAAGCAACTGGTCACTTCAAACAGAAATCAATGTCATTCTGGCCTTGAATGGATATAATGCTTATTAGATTTAACAAGTTGAAAACAGAGTGCTAATCAACACGATGGAAAACGCACACTCAGATAAATAGTTGGGCCTTTGGCTGCTGTTGGCGAGTTTAATCTAATCATCGACGTCTGTTTCCATGTGCTTTACTGTTGTGAAGCTCCGTGCACCCTCACATGGATGAAAGAGATGGAAACTGTCAGAGCCAGACAAGGTTAAGCCAGCAACTTTAATGACTCCTACTTTCCCCTGCTTATCATGTGGGAGAATTATATGAGCAGTGCTAAGACCTGTCCTTTCTGCCTCAGGCCGCAGGGATGAGGCATCAGTGAAGAACTACAAATAAGGGAGCCTGCAAAATATGTTCCAAACCATATAAATATTTGGTATTTATAATGGATTTGAAAAGGTCAGCCTTCTGGAAACTGAAGGATCGGTATGGGTGAAAAGACACACAACATACAGCCATAAATATTGTATATATTGTACATGATCCTCAACACAAACAGGTAAATGCAGGCGGGATAAAATGTTTATGGCTCTGCTTCCGCCACTTACAGTACACTATCCACCGAGGGCTGTTGAGTACTGGAAAAAGGATGTGGCTGAGTTTGGACATTCCCGTACTTAGAAAACCACATCTAACACGGTCATGGGGGTGTGAGGAGACAGACACAGCAGCAATAGCTTTGAAAAGTAAGCCTGTCAACTGATTGTCAAAAGTAACTGGGTTTAGCATTCATCAAGAATCCACATAGGGACAGGTTAGGAGCCTTTATAAACAGTGTCAGATGATGAGCCAGTGTGGCTAAATGCAAAAACTGGTGTTTAATTTTATTGTGGGGCTGCTATATTTAGGACACTTTGCACAGACAATGCAACCTGCTACTTGTAAATACAGTGGTAGAGAACCACATGTCTGATATTAGACAGGTGTAACATATGTCTCTTGCGTGTTACATTAAAAGCATATTTTGAGCTTTAAATGTTTACTATGTCTAAATCTTGTAATATAGAGTTTTATTTTTTCAGTAATTATACATTTATTCATATAGTTGAAAGGTGTGCAAGTTTGTGTTATTTTTAAATTGTTATGCTGTTATTTTATATTTTATATTTAATACTAGGCTACACAGTATTGATCACCTGGGGAAAGTGAGTGAATTACTGTTAATTGAAAACCTGTAAATATAAATGTATAGCTTATCTGATAGAGACAGTAACTATGTTGACATCCAGAGTAATGATCTATGTGTACTGATCTTTATCAGTAGTGTTTTATGTAATTGTAATAGAAGTCTCTGATCCTGGTCAAGGTTAGACTGTTGGCCATATAACTTTTCAGTTAATGGTTATTTTGATTCAAGATTCAAGATAACTTTATTGTCATTAAGACTATACACAGAACAAGAGCACACTGGAAACTGAGGAGTATGATGCCTATTGGGAAGAAGCATTTTTTAGAAACATGGCAGTTCTGGCCCTTATGTAGTAGTAGGTTTTGTATTTGTAGTATTACATAGTATAGTATTTTAAGTTTCCTTTGATTATGAATTTCTTTTATACTGAAAAGTTTATTGAGACCAGGTCCCAAAGTGATTATAAGCGATAAACAAATTATCATTGAATCGACACCAGAGCTGTCTGTCTGTCCGTTGGAGTCTGCTAGCTGACTGTCAGCGGTTAATCGGCAATTGAAAGAAATTCAACAAGGGTTTTATAAACTATGTATAGATAGTCAACAGAAGATTAACCCACAGGTTAAATAGAACGGCATATTTTATCATTCTGATGATATTATCTTACCTCTCAAAGCCAATTTGTCTTATGGTTTTCTCCCACGTGGAACCTGGACAGAAACATTAAGTCAGTAAGTGCATACTGATGTAGTTTTGCAAAAAAATACACATCAACACCTTTAATAAAACTTTTATATCATAGTTATTAAAAACAAATGGTGGTGTTACAGACCGTCAAGCAGCGGTTTCATCCAAGTATGAAGGGATGATTTCCATTACGGTATTGAGAATATATACAACCAATAAATGCAGTTTATTATTCACTATATCTATGATATAAAGAATTAAGATCTAGTGTGTAAACGAGCTGCTGATCTTTTTCTGCCTTTGACAAAACCATTAATAAACCCTTAAAAAAACATAAAAAACATTTAATGTGAGCTTTGTTTCCCCAGCTTGGACAGGTTTAAGTGTTCCTGAATGTCACTCCAGCGCTCAGAGAGAGATTTCCAGGTATTCAACTGGTACACTGAGAAGAAGTGCCGAAGTTTGACTGGCCTTTGTTCTACAGCCAGAGAAAACACAACATCAGCTTGTGACTTGAGAATCTCGACTCAACATATCCGGTTGGTTTTGCAACACCATTAGGAACTTAGAAACAGGAAACAGACTCTGAATTCCATTTAAGGTGCATAAAACAGTCTATCAGTACAAACCCACATGACTAATACCTGAAATAATCTCAGACATCAAAACTTCCCCCAAAATCCTCTTCCAACTGAGCTGTTACTATGAGACACTAGAAGAATCCATCTGCCTCCACACATCAACTCCCATTTTCAACTGCTCAGTGATAGAGGACAGATACTGCTCAGACTGACCAAAATGTGTTGCAACAAATAAACACCTAAAAAGACAAAACAACCAATACAACTCAGTTATAATTCTATACAGCAATGCATTGTGATATATCATCTAGAGCTGGGTGACAAATGACAATGTCTTTAAGCAGTGGTACCACTTGGTCATCACAGATCCTTACTGCATATAAATTTGAATTATTTTCAGAAAAGTATTGTCACAATTATACATTTTCACTTAATGATGAATCATGAAAATAAACAATATTTCTCTCTACTTTGGCCTCCTCTGTTTCACTTAATTCATAGCACCACTTAAGGACAGGAAAAAAAAAGTTATACTCCACTTAAATTACTCTGTGTAATATAATAGGGTTGTTAGTAGTCCCGAATCCACTGAGAATCAACATCTAACTCTGCATCTATAAACACCATTTGGCTACTATTAGGCTGATTGTTTTGGTTTTATGGCTTACACATACACTGCAGGGTCTCACTAATCTTCAACCCCAAATTAACCATAGGTGGCTAATATCAGATAAGGCAAATAAATACTACCTGGTGGCGGCTGGTGAGGAAAGCTGATTATTTAGCTAGCAAGCTAAAGACAGGAGTTGGTGGGAGCTAAACAAGACACCAGAAATTGTACTCCAAGTAGTCGAGTGAGTTTGCTAACATGTTAGCCATATGACTTGATAATCCAATGGTATATTAGCTCTGTTTCTGAGAGTTTGTTTTAGAATCATTCTGTCCTTAAGTGGTTAATTTAGGGGGCTTCTCACAAGCAAAACCAACAGAAACAGAAAACCACCACTGTCAGTAACTGTAATCCCAACCAGCCAGTGGTATATAAATTTCACTATACAGTTTTTGGGCACCTGGTCTACTTAGCTACAGTTTGTGTCATTTAAGACAAATAACATGAATAAGTGAACATCATGAGGGGCATGCCAGAAACTTGCAGAGGAGATAAGGTCAACTTAGGTTGCAATCCCTAATAATCACCCACAGAGGTTGATAAAGGTCATAGATTATTTAATGCCCCATTTCAATGTTCAAATATAAATCTTTAAATGTCAGGCCGGTGACCACAGGCAAAACACAGTCTGTTTCAGTAATTCGCAAGTCCAAACATCTGCAACACCTAACTTCACCCAGCCCAAACTGAACCTAGAGGTGTCAGAGGAAACCCATCCTGTGTGTTACATCAAACACAAGAAATGCCAGAGGTGAAGTCAAGCCAGGCAGATACATAGGATGAGGAGGGGGATATTGTGTAATACAGTCTGAACTCAGCAGGGAGACTTCTGGAAAAGAGTGTGAGAGTTTCTGCCCGTTGAGGCGAGGCACATTTCCACCCCAGCTGAGAACCAAAAATACCTGTCCTCAGACTTTATGTGAACATCATAAAACACCCTTTGTTCTTGCTGGGCCGTTAACCTCCCAGCACAGCATTTCTTTGCACTCTCTCTTCTATCTCTGGGGCCTAATGGCAGTTGCCCTTTTCTGCAGAGACTGGTGATATGCAACGTCAACATTTCAGCACATCACAACTATAATCGGACAATCTGCAAGCAGAGGAGGAATTCAGTGAATGTCTCACATTTTGGGAATGGTGGACAGGATATGTGTGAATACGGAGGACACTAAAGGTCAATAATTCTGTTTTTGGGACTTTATGAAGACTATCCATGAATAATTAAATAGACCGTTTACTCCTTATGAGCTGGTGAAAAATCCATTAGCATCAGACATGGACCGAATCAAACTTGCAAATTCTTTTTTTTATGGTTTGTGTTAACGTACCAGATAGGTGGTGGCTGCCACTTAGGACAATGACTGCCAAAAAGTTGTCACTATCTGACAATTTATTTGACATTATCTGTAGTGTAGTGAGCTCCACATTTGGTGCTCTTTGAGAGTTAATACAAACGTTTGTGAATGTTTGTAAATGCAGTTCCCACAGTGTCAAGTCCACACAGAGGAATGACAGATGACTCAAAAGGAAGCCGGCCCCAGCTCATCTGGTGACCAGTAACTGACCTGCTCTAACAGCTGGAGGTGGTAGCTTTTTTGGAAAGGTTTTCTCATTCATACTCAACTCAGTTTACTGCTCTAATGGTGTATTTGGCTTCGACGAATAAAGGAAATTATATTAAGTTATCTGGAGGGAGGATAACCGCCTCACCGCAAAGGAGGACTCTTTGTTTATCCTTGGCTGCCAAAAGGAAAAGGGTGTTAAATGCCAGATATAGAAACCAGAGATAAGGCATTTACTCAGAATGTAGGCGGACAATAAAGGGGACAAAGAGTAATGTTTAACTTCCTGTTGCATATGTAGCCCAAAAATAAAAATAGGATGGCTTTAACTTCAGGAAGTAGAACTCCCAAGAATATGTATACAAATCATCACAGTGGGGCAACATACATTTCAAATATATATGTATATAAAATATTGTGTGTCTTAATAATCAGCCATGTGCTGACAAATTAGTTTACAACACAATACTGCCATTTTTTAAAGTCATTCTTTAGTATCTCTTTAGCTCCATATGATGTTTTTCATTGTGTGTGTGATGTTACATTTCTCCACCCTGTGCCTCATTAATTTTCAAATGACAGCCAGGATCCACCAGCTGTTCACTATAAAGCAATTCCTGAGCAGCCCAGTGCTCATACAGTCCACAGGCACTTTGCTGCTAAATGTTGCAGATAATGACTCAAGATGTTATTCACTTAAGTGTCAATGGATATTTATGATATTAAGTCTGAAACAAACTCCTGGATGCTCTCATTTATTAAGTCTATGATATTTAAAATCCCTTGAAAATACCAAAACCAATGTGTTTGGGGTCCCAGACTACTTGTGAATACTCTGCGAGACTGCACTTGGTGCTCAGAGCTCACACTGACTATATGCTAACATGCTGTTGTTGACAAAATACAAAGTACAGCTAACCCTAAATGGAAATTTTGTTCTGAGGATCACCAGAATTATTACAGTTTATCCTGAGGGGTGCACGAATGTGTGTAGAATTTTTCATGGCAATCCATCCAAGTAGTAGTTGAGAAATTTCACACAAAACCACAAATATCATCAACATGGTGGCACTTGAGGGAAGGTCAGAGGATTACTAAAGTCAGCATGATTCCTCTGATGAATGTACAAAATTTCATGGCAATCCATCCAACAATTTGGAACAAAGTGGTGATCTGACTGATAGACCAACACAACTATCCCTAGAGCAATGCTGCTAGTATGGCTAAAAAATACTCATAATATACAATATACTTCATCTTCATCATGTTGGCACTGACGTTTTTAGCGAATGTCAAAAAAACAGGAGTAGTGTGTTTTACAGGACTATTTTCAGCTATGAATTAATACGGAGTATTTACAACAGCCCGGATGGTGTATGTGGGATTGACTCAAACCAAACAACAGTGTGTGTGTTCATGGTAATGAAGGAAGATGTCACCCAGTGCAACAGTGCGGCTCATTGATGCGTTTTATTAGTATTTGGACATCAATAAAGCTCTATGGCACAGATGAAGAAGGTATTTATAGGGTTTGGCTAACAAGAATACTTGTTAGTGGGAGCATTTATATCACCAAACTTAACTTTTGAAGTTGTCAGGATTTTTTATATCTTTGAACCATTTTGGTAATAAATGTCTTACAATCCTACAGACAGATAGATAGATAAATAGATAGATAGATAGATGGAACCAGTAGATGGATAGAATTTATGGTCTGCCAAAAACTGCAGCCCTTAAGACCTCAGTAATAAAGATTTCCTTGAGTGAATATTTAGTCTGCCCTCTCTGAACAGCTCAGTGTGTTACTGCCTGAGGCGATAAGGTCTGTTCAGACTTCTGAGCAAAGTTGGCTGTACTTCCACACTGGAAAGCGAAGTTACTTCCATTAGAAAGAACAAGCCATCAGAACACAAAGTCAGAGTCTGTCCCGTCTAGACACATTCAAATTTTACAGTTTGATACAGAGTTTCATGAGAAGCCCAAGGCCAACTATTAACACCTTCCCAACACTCAGTCAGTAGCTTAGTGTTTGCTTTACCTGCAGCAAGAATTTCCCTTTTTCTACATCTCCATATGGCACAAAAACAATAATTACATTGAGGAATGTGTTAGATTCATAAATCTTCATCATGTGACAAAATGCAGTAAGAGTGAGGATATTGTGAATCATTACTAGTGAGCATATTTGACCTACTCCTACAAGTGGAGCATGTCTTCGCTTAGTTTTTCTGGAGGGAAACTTTCAGGCTGTAAAAAAAAAACGACAAAAGGAACGACACCTCTCTGTTGATATACAACTCTGGGACACTGCATCAATCGCTCAGGTCAGAGTTTAAACACAAAATGGCCTGTGTGATGGATGGGACACACGTGTGCACACAATCTGTCATGAACATGTGGCCCAACAAGTAGAGATCTCACCGTTCTGGCTTTACATGTGTGCTCAGAGTGAATGTTTTCAGAATGCAGTAATCAGAAAATAAATGAAAGAAGGTAGAAGAAGAAAGGTACAGTTACTATGGGGAATATAATTAAAAATTGATACAGTCCAATTACCGTACAACGCATCCATCTAGTGTTGCTGGAGTGCTATAAACGTGAGAAATCGGATTTTGAACCACAAATAAAAACCTATGCCCTAGGACTTTCTTCATCTTTGCATTAAGTTTAAATCCAGCTTTAGTATGCCTATAGCACTTGGTTAAGGTTGGGGAAAGAGGGTGGTCTTGTTTAAATAGTATATAACATACTTTTACACAAAATAACTACAATCTCTCCCTAAGCTCAACCAAAGTGATAATGATTAGTGAAGTATATGGCAAAACTGTATATATAAACAATACTTTTAAGGACTTTTAAGGCTGCAACTGTCACAATTGAACCAATGTTAAAAATGTTAATTTAAAAAGGTTGATTGTAGCATTATTAGTCTGTTTACTTTTCATATATGTCTTTCAAAAGGTTCGCAGACAGCAAATACTGAAAGAGACGTCATCAGTCAAGCCCAATTTGCACCATTTTCACGGATTCTTGACCTGTGAGTCGCTCTGATTTATATGGCACCCAACAAACCTCACTACCTTTACAGCCTTGACCATAAAGGCTGCAGTGTACTCACAGTTGAAGTCAGAGGAGATGGTGTTTCCTGCCAGGAGGCTGTTGACGGTAATCTGATAGATGATGTGGAGCAGCAGGAAGGACATACTGGTGAAGCAGAGGGACTGCAGCAGATGCCCTGTGTGGCCTGGAGGAAGAGAACAGGTACAATAAGCTCACCACCACCACCATTCAGTTCAAGAATTTCACCTTTATTTCAACCGTTCAAGCACTGAAACCCAGAAAACGTCTCTCTCTGCTGGTTACGGTGAGAACTTTGTCCAACACATGAGATGAAATCATTTTTGAGTTGTACAACATTAAAAAGTGACTGAATCCTTACAGTATACTCTTAAGGCAAGGAGAACAAAAATAAATATTCATGTGATCAGCTGTGAAGTCTGGAGATGTTTGGATGAGTTAGGTGACTGGGACAGCAACCAAGGGAGATTTTCTGTGGATCACCATGCATTACCTGGTTAAGACCTGGCAACAAATACCATAAAGCAACCCTTATTTCTGTTGAAAAGTCAAATAAACACTGTGGTGTATTATAAGACCTCTAATTCGTCATAGAAATAGCAAAAACCAGCCTTTATAACCGATTAGATTTTTTGATTTCCGGCTTTAGTGGCGATTCATAAAATTGCTTGTACAAGACAATTACAGCCAGCATCTTATACTGTAAATGTTCTTCAGTGTAGGTAAGGAATACAGCTGTCAGTGGGCAGTACTGATCCTGGGAGGGAAGGATGAGAGCAGTCTGAGGAGCTGCCACAGCTGTTCCACACATGGCTATTTTATAGTGCACCTACAGGTATTTGGGGTAATTTCAGGAGTTGTTATGGTGATAATGCTCTACTGTAGGATTCTTCGGACCCCCTCTTATTGCGAAAAATTAAGAAGAAATAACAGCTATGCCCTGAAAGATGAAGTTGTCTCACATAGTGTTTGGACCACTGGTTCTTCACAGGGCAACAGCTCCATCTCATTAAATTTACTGCATCCTTGCGGGGAACACACAACAGTTTTATTATAGCGTATGGCACAATATGCTGGCTAAGGTGAAACCCTACTGCTGAGCCTCAGGCCGTTGAGGGCTAACGTTATCAAATGTGTGCAACAACAGACCACGGCAGGCAAATTAAATGTTAAAGTGAAAACAATTTGTGCTAATTTCCCATTGCAATTCCCTGGGCTTTCACAAAGAGGGAAAAGAATGCTTGTAAATATGAGGTATGAGGACTGTTAGCGAGCTTCTGCGTCCCAACTGGTCCTAAGGCTCTGGACAACATAACTGCTTTGGCTCTGCCCGCCTTTTTCCTATTTGTAATAGAGCATTTTTGTTGTGTGACGGCCATCTGTCTTGGTTGCCTGACGCTCATCTTGAATTAGTATTTTGCTTTGCTTCATTATTCAGTCTCAAAGCGCCGTCCCCAGAGTACTTTTTAAACAGAAGGCATTGTTCAGTTTTAACAGTTGCTGCTTTTTCCCCCTAATCAATCAGAGAATAGTATCCATTTGACAACAATAATACCTGATTTAACAAGATGGTTTTGCCAAATCATAGTGTCAGAGAGGGCCAATTAAATGCAATCATTTGGTCTTTTGGAGAAGTCCCGGCAAGACAATACAAAGGACAAATTTCTCTCAGGTCCTGAAAATGTATGATAAATATGGATAAAAAAAAGCTAAAGTAGGGGATGCGTTAAAGCCAGACACTCTCTGTTAGAAGTCTACTAGCTAAAACATAAACCTGGTAAATAATCCATAACATCAAATATTTATACAAATTCATGCAACAGTACTTAAAGACTCCCCAAAGGGAAATTGTCATGTCGGTGCCCATTCAACAAGGCATATAGTATCCGCTGTAAAGGCTCTTAAAATGCGAGTGCAACAGTTTAGATTTTGTTCACCTCCACTGAGAATTGAATGCATTCAAGGGGATGTGCAGCCAAATACTGCAATTACGAGATTAGAGAGTAATTCACAAACAACAACAAGTTGCATAAGATATTGTTAGTCTCCATTTTGTATTAGAGTCTTGTGTACTGACTTATCCTTGGGCACACCACACTGCTGTGGCTTTTTAAAGCAAATTACAACTAATGAATTATTCATGTATAACATTTGGTTTAAATTATCTTTACCAAATTAACTGCTGCATGTCTTTTAAGATTCAACAGACAAAATGAAACAGACCATCAAAACAAAGCACTGAATTTAGCTCAATCCCTCCACTTATTCCCTCTAAAACAATTCAAAAATATAGCGTGTGTCTCTTTTCTTCACAATGGGTATTTGTACATTTGTGACATTTGTCAATGTGTTTTCTGGATTGTTTTCATACATTAATTACGTGGACCAATTTAAATGCCAAATACCACGACCAGTAGGGAGGAGATAAATGTCAAATTGTAACTCTACAGATTATGATTATAATCACAAAATAATTAATTATTACAACAGCATAGCTGTGTATTACTTTAAAACAATCTGAAGTTAAATGTACAGAACAAATTAATTTTGGAAATACTATCACAACCATCCTCAACAACATCCAGCTGCTATTCACAATAATCCTCAATCCTCAATAATCTGGCAAATATATACCTTAAATAACCTGCAATGATTATAGTTTCCAATCAGTCCAAAATAATCCTGGTATTAAACCTGCTCATTGAAACTTCCCCATGCTGCAGCTCTTCAGCCTGCAGTTTCCCAATGACCGACAGTTGAGGCAGACAGATGGGATATGTTCTGGCAGGTGTTACACCTAGAAGAGCCTGTGGCAATTTACATGTGTAATGTTCACTTATTTTGTTTTTATGCTTCTGTACATGACCCCTCTACAATAAACACAACAGTGTCTGGCTAAAGGTTACATAAACGTAAGCTGGTAAAAATGTTTCCCATAAACTCCTGTTCACAAACAGGGCTTCCTGGAAAAAAACTGGCTCTGCCTTCTCCCCCATCCTCTTGTTTCTTGTGGTTTCCCCTTCCCGTCTTTGTCTGTCTCTGTCTGTCTGTCTGTGTGTGTTGTGGGCATGTCATCCTGGCTCCCTCTCTCTGGCTCTCCACCTGCAGCTCCACTCACCTGAGGTTCATCAAATCAAGAATCAACCCACTCTGTTAAAATCTTCAGACACTCCCTGCCAGTTCGTCAGTTTACCTACTGTGATAACATGCGTTTCAATCCTCTAAGTTTTGTCTACCGCAGAAGTGATTCTTGTTGCCCTTTTTTGCTAACGCCCGTTTCCCTTTGCCTGTTTGCAGTGAGAGACCTCAGCCGAATTTGGAGACATTGCCTGCCATCGCTGCAACATTCCCAAGTTAGCCAGAGAACCCTGCTCCGTCCCGCGCGCTCGCTTCCCCTCAAGTCCAGTTACCTGTGTTCTGAATAAAAGTGAATTACTGTTCATCTTCTTGCTGGTCCGCTCTTTGAATTGTTTAAACTAAAACCTAACAAAAAGATCTTCATTGCTTCACTGGAATTTTTTTGTTTTCTTATTTTTAATAAAAATTAATGGATGACCTTAAGACTTAGAGCATTTAAGAGGCTGTGAGTTGGGATATTGTTCTTCTATTTTGATTACCTTTAGATTTGCCCTCTCAAACACTCTGACATTTAAATGTTTTTATATGTCAGGGGAAAAAGTTATACTGGCAAAATGGAAACAAGGCCTAGTTCAAATATGTCTAAAAGCTGGGAATTGTTCTTAATTATCCGACAGCCTTTTAATAATTAGCATACGGCAGTTGCTTTTATTTCTGCAACCTGTACCACCTTTTGAGCCAGGAAACACGTCTTTGAGGAAACCCCAACTTGCTGATCTGGAGGCACCTGCTGGGTGCTGCAGCTCCTTAAATAATGCTTGCATCTGAATGATGATCGGCAGGAGTGTGATGATAAATGCAGTCATTTATGCAATCTTAACCCTAAATGCAAACTTTAGTGAATTACTATGTACCAAAAGCAATTACGACAACCCCGGCTGTGAACAGGCTCGTTTAAGCTGCTAACTTGAGAGACAAAGACTTATGTCCCTTATTCAAAATTATCTTACATTATACTGCCTATATCAAACTGGTTATGTGGAAATAAGAGAAATAAACTACTAAACAAAAATGACAAACTGGGAGCAGATATGTACATAACATCACCAGTAGCTGTTCTAAAGAGTGCTAAAACATTTTTGTAACTTTATTGTTTGCTACAGCAGAATCCCTAAAGATACTGGGAGATATAAAGGTCTGGATACGAATCAGAGGGTCTGTAACTACTGTTACAAAAACAGAACTGTCTGTGAGGTGAGTATAACAATGTGAAAAAATGTCCAAATGTCAGAATGCAAGTTATGTAAAGCAGGTGCCTTCTTGAAGATTTTTCTTTACCTTTGTTCAAGTAATTTCTTAATTTTTTCCACATCATTCCTGTCGGGGGCCATTGTTTGTGTTGTATCATATGTCGTTTGTACTTCATACCATATTAACATTGTCATAAAATCTGATTCTGAGAGATAATAGAAACCACATAACTACCCACGCAGTAAAACCTCAAAATTGCAACTGAAATTGCCTTCCAATGGGAGAATAAATTAGGTAAATATTGTCACTGTAATAAAATTATTTTGCAATAAATGCACACACTGAATTAACCTTTATAAGCCTTATAACCCAGGAAAAAAAAAACTTTATTTCTTATGCTAAAACATCTTTAAGAAATAAAACATTTAAGCAGCCTTAATTTCTCTTGAAGTTTGATTTGTCATTTCTTGTCGGTGTTGAAGTGTGTATCATATATTTGGGCAACATTACATAATCTCAAATAGGGGGAAAGGACTTTCTGCCTACAGGCTCAGCTCATGTTTTATACTAATAAAAAATATATTTATAAAAAAAACATGTAAATTTGAACTTAACTGCCATGTGGTGAACCACGTTAGAAGTCAACAGCCACCACAATGGAGCTTTACTAGAAGACGTCTCTTTAACTATTGATGAGAGAGTAAGTGGTGCACTACCTCTGCTCCCTCCTGTAACTCTCTTCCTTCTTTACTTCCTGATTGTTATTTCTGCTGCATACGAGCAGAGACAGCTTAGGACTGGATGTTGTTCCCTCCAACAACACAGGTTTATGTATTATTAAACACTGCATGTGGTCTTCTCTACAGAAGCCCATATTATGTTTAGTATCTTTGCGGTGAGGGTGAATGCTTAAAAGGCGCGGCTGAAGTTGCCGACCGCAATCCCACATTCATCATCCGTCAGGAGAACAGTCACCTCAGTCGCTTCTCATAAACCTCAGCATCAAGAAGTCAACTGTGATTTATATTTCTTTGGAGGTTAAGTAGTTGTCGAAGGGTGATATGTAAGCTACTTCACCAACTTTTGGGGTGGCAATAACACTTGTCAATTACATGCAGATCATGAAACCCATCTAAAGAATCAGTGGAGCAACTTTCATGTCCCCCTTTCGATAACTGTGGTTAGCCAATATAAAAAAACGCCCTCATCCAAACGTTTCTATTTTTTTTCTCTGAAAGACATTTTACAGGCTCTTTTAGGTTTCTTTTTTCAACTGTAAAGCGTGTGTGTTCCGTTTTTTTTTTTTCATTTTTATGGCAATTATCTGTGCAAATATACCAAACCTAAGCCTAAAATGTTTGACATTAGATCTGGCCTTGATGGAGCACGTCTTTCTATCTCAGATCTGGCTAGCCATGGATCATTTTTATTATAATAGATGGACTCATGCCCACACTAACCAATATTACTTTTCATGGACTGGACTATGTGCCAAATCCATCCTCATCTCAAGGAAATTCAAGTCCTCTGGAGAAGGGCTGGTTTATATTACAGAGAACAGTATTGCAGTTCAAACTGGAGGCTTTTGGGAAACATCCAGGGGATAGACACAGCCAAAGTCATCGAACATGTGAAGCTTCAAAGAGAGTTACACTTACCCTGCATTGTTGTGCTTGTGGGTTCTGCGAAGAGTGGAATAAGGAGGAGATAGATGAGGTAGACAAAGGACAGGGCATTGTACCTGAACAGGCAAGCTGCAGAAACAAAGACATAAATACAGATTTACCAGCCAACCTTTAGCTTACCTTTTGATCATAAAAAGCAACGATAAAACGATAGACCTTAAATTCAATTGTGTCTTCATTGCTTTGTGGGGATTAACTAACATTTAATAGTAATAAAGTGCGGAAGCTGGCAGCGGTAACAAGCTTCCTGGTCAGGAGTCGTCACTGAGATCAACTAAACACACACTTGAGAGAAACATGTGCTGAAACTCATTAAAATGTTCCTGGTGTAGCAAAGCTGCACGTAGTAATAAAAAGCCAGAACATTCCCCAAACCAAACTTTACACTCACAAACCTCATTATCTGGCCTGCATCACAAAAAGAGCCTGAGCTTAATTTAGTCATTCAGGGAATTGACGTTTGTTTTGAAGTACAGTAATCACCCGATAGTCCTTGGGTGTTAAGAGAGACACTTAACTGAGTGAGCAGCCTGCAGTGAGCTCTCCCTCTCCATGCTGCACAAGTGCCTCACAAAGATATCATTTTGCAATATTTCTCCCATAGCATTTGATGGATTGTGAGCATTACTGAAACTGGATATTTTTTTAAGATGAAACTATACAAAACAACATCTCCACAGGTTTTGCAACAGAACGGCGTCACACAGCAGATGCCTGATGTTCCTCTGAGTTTTTAAAATAGGAAAATAACTTTTGGTTGCCAAAACTTTAAATGAAACAAGCCACATGGAGCCTCCAGAGTCTGACATGTCATGACCAGTGACTAAAACTAATGTTTGGTTTTAGTCGTTTTGATAAAAGGACTAAAATGAGATTTGACAGCTAATGTTCATTTCAACTTTTTGTAATATTTTCACTGTAATTCTTGCATTTTCAACATTCACTTAATTTAATTTCATTTGTGTGAGCGATAAATGTAAAGGGCATAAATAAAATCTGTCAACTTAAGAGACCAATGTAGATTTTTGTTTATGTAAAGTAAAAAAATGTATATTTTCTTTCCTTTAGAACAGCAATGATTATTCAATTAATTAATAATTAATTAGCAACTATTTTGATAATTGATTTATTGTTTAAGCAAAACGATCTCTGGTTTTCATTTCTCTGTTTTATATCACTGTAAACTGAATATCTTTGGGTGTTAGACTGTGTGCTGTGACGGACATTTCCCACCTTTTTTTCAAACAATTAATTGAATAATGAAGAAAATCTTCATCAGATTAAACGACAATGAAATAATTGGTAGTTGCTTTAAATTCAGTCCATCCTGAGTTTAATGCACTGTTCAGTATTTAGGATGTGTCACTGCACATGACACTGAATTATATAACACTACACACTCACCCTTTCCCGAACCCTCCCCCCGTCGCACACACAAACACACACACACACACACATAAACACACTACATCCAGGCACATGAAGGAAGTCCTTTGAGCTCATGATGAAAGTAAAACACTTAAGTGCAAACACGACTTCCAAAAACCATTCATTGATGTATTGATCCATAATGCAGCTCACTTCCCAGAGTCAGACTGACCATCTGCCCTGATCAGGGCTTTTACCAGTTAAACGGCTAACATCACCTGCTGACTGAACATCAATTAACGCATCCAAAATGAACCACACTGCTGTAGACACTTACCTATTTCACCACTAAGGCCTAAGCATGAAGCACATTTTGAGTTTTTTAACAACCTGGTTCTACTTTTTTTTCCCACAACCATAAAATCTGCTCAAATACTATTTCACATAACATTTACAACTCACAGTTTGTGCAAAATTTGTGATTACTCCCTTTCCGCCTTACGTTTCTTTGAACATTTTTAGGTCAGGGGGTAGCGCAGTGGGGAGGGAAGTACACAGTAACCTTGTACAAAATGTGGACATACAGTCTGACCTCCCAATTTTCTCTTTGCGGTTATATATCAACAAGCACAAAGTTTACAACCCGGTCGGCTGCATGAGTTACCATCTCAGTCATAGAGATTGGCCCGTCTGGGCAGCTGCTACTGAAAAATTACAATTAACTGCTGAAAATGGTGCTTTTATTTATCTTTGCACACTCAATGGACCTATTCATTGACATTTGACTTGGCTCTGAATTCTCCCTTGCTGGAGCCCTGCAGTAAGTGAACCTCCTTGTTTTCCCTGTGCTCAGATACAGACCAATGAAAACTAACAAAAGTAAATAAATGTTATGGGGGCTGTCATCTTTGAGAAAGCCACCAACATCAGTAGATTATCTATGTGATTAAGTTTAAAGTATGCACAAATGCTTGATACGCCAGACACTCAAAGCACCAAAACAACAACATACAAAAGCACTTAATCATCATTGTTCATTATTTTTTGTAGCCTTTTCAAACTTTTCAAACGAGTGAAATGAGATACTTTTTCAGCCTAAGCCTCTTGGGTGATTGAGGAGGGAATGACTCACAATCTTTAATTTTTGGTCCACACAACATTTCTATTCCCGCCCACTGCATTTTATCTTCGTTGAATGTGGCATTAAATGAGCTCTAAACCTGCCTATTTTGCCCAGGTTGGCAGTCTGGAGCCTGCTGCTCCCATTATTCATCGGCACAGAGTTACAAATCTAAAGACAACCTGTAGTATCTTTAGTTAGACATACAGATAATCTATCTGTATCTGCATGGCTCGGCTCCAGCTACTAGCCTGCAGACATTTGACCGCAGTCTTCCTGACCATTTGCCTCTGCTGTATGACTCACCATCTGAAGATTTTTACACAGAGAATGAAAATAAACTGCCGTTGTTTTCAGACATCAGATTACTGCAGGAATCCCCATTTACATCTGAATCAGGCTTTTGTCTTTCCAAGTAAAAGCTGCTATTACAGAGCCACACAAAGCCTAAACACAAGAGAAGCAAACCAGCCTCAAATGTGAAATCAAGGCCAACTGACTTCAGAGTTTGAGCCCAAAAACATAAATGTCATGATAAAAGATACGGAGGTGCGGTGCCTGCAAGACAGAGCACTGGGAGATTACAGAGGAATTTAAACCCCTCCAAGAAAATATTAAAGAGCGTACCACATCAAATCTATACCACCACTGTGCAAAGGTTTACAATTTTCAACAGAGCATGAAACTTTAAGTATATTAAGTGGTTGGTAGATGCCATACGCATAAGTACATGACATACCACAACTTCTTAGAGTAGCTAATTTCATTCAGGGCTGCAACTAATGACTATTTTCATAGTATATCAATTATTTTCTTGACTGATCATTTGGTCTGTAAAATATTCAACTAAGTGTGACTAGTCCAACCTCCCTGAGGTCAAGTTCATGTCTTCGTTTGCCTTATTTCCTTCGATTAACAGTCCAAACCCAAACATGGTCTGTTTACTATCATAGAAAAGTTTTTAAAAAACTTAAAATAGTCAATTTTTTATAAACTGTAAACTTTGATTTTGTGCAATTTTTGTTTTAAAAATTACATAAAAGATTAATTAATTATCCATCATTGTTGCTAATTAATTTTCTGTCACTTGACTTCATACAATTTTAGCCAACATAACCACTGACTAGCCATCTACTAGCTAACTAATCCAAAACTATGCAACTGTACAGTGGTCCAGTAGATATATATAAGTACGCTACAGTAGCCACAACTGAAAGTTACAGTATGGTAAATAGCCTACTATTTACAAGTTACAGTAATAGCAGCATAACAGTAGTACAAGTAGAGAATAACACTGAAGTCAACTGAAATTTGCTGACATTCATTTACTTAACCTTAGCTAACAGTGGCTAGGATAAGCATGTTATGGCAATTAAAGTGTACTGAATTGAGCAAGTGGGTGTTTTATTGTTTATAAATGTCAGTAGCTTTGTTACATTAGCCTGCTAGTTTGCTGCTAGCTAACAGCCAAAAACTAATATGGCATGGTTTGTTTGGCTCTAAGCTACAGGTGTTAATTTTAGTGTTTTATACGTGGGTTACACCACATAATCAGGTTATTTCAATGTAAAAATACATCTTTTTTATTAGACATTTACTTACAAAAGTGTATTCTCCTGCTCTCCTTTTCATAATTCTTCTTTTACTCTTCAACTACTACTTTTTTTTTTTTTACCTCTGACATTTTTGTTTTTTTTTCTCTGATCTTGATTGGTTTACAGACTGAACAAGCACAGTGAAGCACTTATTGACATTTTTCTGATTCTTGTATGTTTAAGAATGATTATGGCTAAAAAGAATTTGCTGCATTTGAGTTTTCATTGTATTGTGTGATCAACTCAGTTCAACATTATGAGTTGTAAGCACAGACAGTAGGTTGTATGGCAGGGGCACATTTGACAGTTTCTTTCTAATAATTTTTATGTTAAACAATGGTAAAACATTTCTAAATGTCAGTAAGTTTGCTTTTCTTCACATGACCTTTGATTTTAACTAATCCAACAACACACAGAATTTCTACTACATTTTCTGTTCTGATTCTGCTTGATTTAATGTGGTTTTGATTAAATGGTTTTGCTCCCATGTGCATTGATATTGGATAGGCTGTTTGTTATCACAAGAGACAAGTACAATTTCAGGGGGTTTAAAGCATTATTTTTCCAGAACCACCTCTCTCTTCTGGACCATCATGATGGTGCCAAAGTGTCTACTTCAAGATTTGTGATGCAGCACCACAGCACACAGAACAATGTTTGTACAAATGTATTTTGTCTTCAAGTTCAAATTTAAACCTAACGCAGCATGAACAGAGTGATGCTCCGAGCAGCTAAGCATCTGCATGTGCACCTCTGTTTGCTTCAGTGCTTTACTCTGCTGCAACCTGCCAAACTCAACACAGCTGTCCTGTTGTACATTCACACTACAGGTTTAATACCAAATCAGACATTTGGTGCAAGTGCATGCTCATAATTATGTTCACACTCCAAACTCTGCCAGTAAACACATAAACAGCGGCCTATTTGATCAGCAAAACTGTAGCTGTGTGTATGTGTGTGTGTGTGTGTGTGTGTGTGTGTTAAAGAGACTGTGTACACATGGGCCCAGCAGTTCTGTACTTTTCAATAGAGGTGCTGTCAGATGGCCAACAGGAAACACAGGCTATGTAACGTCAGTAGACAAGTCTGTCACTAGGATGTGAGAAAAGCAACATATATTACACTACTGATCATATACAGTAGGGGTAACAATGTAGGTGTAGGTGTCGGATAACATCTACGGTGCTGCTGTGTGATTCCTCCCCACCCACTGGGTGGCCAAAAAGTAATATTTTTTTGCCCCAGAAACACACGACATGAGAACCGAAAATATGGACCAAAACAAGAGGGAAGAGAAATGAAACCTATTTACCTTCCAGCCATGAGTTACAAATAATAAAGAAATATATGTATAATAAATAATAAATACATTTATAAATAATCTGTTTTACATTGTCTGTGAGCTGATGGGTTTATGGCTTATGGCTATTGATTTACACCAAACCTATTCAGTTTTAATTAAAATGTTACTGTCAAACAGAAATACGTTTGAAGGAAATAAGCCGCTGAGCAGGTAGTGCTGATGACAGAAATACCTTCTCTCATACCTAACGCTGCCTGTTCCCGTATACCTTCCCTGCTTTCCACTTTACATTTCCTTCATCCTGTCAGTTACTGTGTGCAAGCTGCAGTGAATGACAAGTGCTCATTTGCACTTTGAAAAAACATAAAATATTAAAAGGTATGTTTACGATAAAAGGGAAGGCAATTCTTCTCTCCCTCACAACCGCATTATTAATTCATACTGTTAAAACGACTTTCCACGAATTAATGGAGACAATGCATGGCCTCACAATTGCTTTTGGAAATAAAGGGGGCGTCTGGCTGTCAAGTGATGCATTATGGTGGTACTGAGTGGGTCTTATCTATAGAAAGCATGCTGTTAGCCTTAAAATTACCTCAGCCCCATAAGTCTTACACATATACCACAGTAGAACCCGAGTGGCAATTAGACGCTAATCATTTTTGACTTGTGGCTTACCACAGTATTAAAACAAACTCCATTTAATAGTGTCTGCAAGGTGCAATCATACCCCGAGCTTCATCTCCACAAACTCTAAATCAGCGTTTAAGTGTGTGCCTTCTTCAGTGGAACTTGTAATATCTGAGCTCTAAAGGTAAGACTCTCTGCGTCTGTTTAAAGTTGCTTAGAGTCTCTCCTTCGTCCAAATAAGCTGCCAAGTTTGACTATGAGTCATCTTCTGAATCTGCATTGCTAAAGAGTGAATCAAACAAAACACTGACTGACACAAGAACACTAACTTCATCTGTGTAGAATGCTTTTCTTAACAAAGTTACGAATGCTGTAAACAAACCAAAAAACTCCACCACTGACTAAAACTCAGAGGAATGTGAAACAACACAAGACATGTAGCTCCAACACTCTTAAGGCAATATAAATGGTAATTAACAGTATAAACACTACAAGTGTGCGCTGAATGTCCAGTCAGCAGCTAAACAATCAATAACAACACTGATGATTAATTTATAGGCAACAAGAAAAACTCCACAGAACCACAGCAACTAATTAACGCTATAATAAGACACATAATACAGTTTAACTCCAATTTGACTTGCTGATTGAGCCACATAGATAACCTGTTTTTATTCAGAGCAGAGTCAATGAGATTAAACTGGTGTGTGATTTGATTATTTTAAGCATTTCATACTTTAATAAATAGAAAAGGATGCATTTAATATTTGTCTGGTTTTTAATATAAGACATTTTTTACACATACAAACTGGGACATAAACAATGTGCAGAGTGTGTGGACTCCAAAAGGGTGCTTTTGACGCATACTATGCAGTGACTGGATGCTCTGTTGTTAGCTGTGTATCCTTTCCTAAATCCAATAAAAGATGACAGCTAGCCAGGTACACCACTGTCCTGGTTTGTAATTTACACACCATCTGTGTCTTTTGTTTTCGTTTGGTCCCCAGTTTTGAGAGCACAAACCTCAGTAATGACAGGAACGAACTGTGACCTCCAGCATCAGGTCAATCTCAAATCATCATAAAAAATATTAAGTTTTCACACAATCATGCATTTGATTTCTGTTCTTAAGACTCTGCATACTCAGATATTCAGGTTTGTACTAGTGTACCTGAGATTTTGAATCAATGTCACAGATTGTCATGAGTGTAAGAATGGAAAACTAATTTAGCTAAATAAAAATAATGACAGTCACACAGTTAAATATAACCTATGACCTTGCTTTAAGGTCACAGGTAAGTACAATGTGTTGACTTATAGGACAGTATCAGATAGGGCTGGGCGATATGGCCAAAAATGTTTCATATTTCATATCATTAGTTATCGATAATTATCACGATAAATGTCAAAACATTTTTTTCTTTCAAGTTTAAAGGCTGATTTTTGCTCCTGAATGAAAATTGAAGAAAAGCTGTGTGGTTAAACTTTTATTTACGGTCAGAACGTGATAAACACTTGATGCCAAACAGTGGATCACTTCACAAATCTGAGGTAGAACATTCAAAACAATTATGATAAAATCTTTTTTCAACAAATAGTTAATAGTTTTTCAGTCCCTTTTTCCTCAACAAAATAAATATATTAATAGAAAAATTAAGTGCTAATTTGTTCATGATTCGAATTAATTCAATACATTCAACATTTATTGACGATATATTGAACATATTGTTATATTGTTATTAAGGAAAATTATATTATCATTATTGTTTTATTGCCCAGCCCTACTATCAGATAAACTATTATATAAACTCTTGATCAATCACCAACCCCACCTGGGGTTGACATGAATAGCAGTATAGGCAAAACAAGATGCTTAAAAAGTGGGGATAAAAGAAAAAACTTACCAGCTGCAAGACACAGTGGCAGCAGTAACCTGAAGACCAGCCCGCACACCACCTCAGAGGCCATGGCTCCGGGCAGCCCGTGTTGAGTCCAGATAAAAGTAGCAGAGGATTGTCTCTACGGTTTCTCTTGCATCCCACACTCCTGCGCTCTGTCAAAGCAGCTGACATCAAACTGGTGCGCTCCTGCAAACGGCCACATCAGCTCTCCCTGATGACACCCGGACTCCCGTGATTATTCCACAGTGAAAGATTGCGCACATGCATACCAAGGTTCGCCACAACAGGCATGTCACCGGTAACTAATGTCACCCTGACAGTTTAGTTACTCAGATGAAATAAATGTCATGTTGACGGTGCGCAAACAGCTGCGCTGGCACGGCGCGTAAAATGCCGGAGAAAGGAGCCAACAAGACCTTAAGTACAATTAACCTCCTTTTTAACTACAAAACCACAATAACGAAACGTTCAAAATATAAGAAAGTCTAATTTTGCTTCATTACTGTGAAGCGTGACAGGTAGACACAGAGTAACGCCGAGTAACCGGAGCGTTTACCCTTCCCGTTATGTCCCCTTGCTGAAATTTAACTTTCTGACTTCTGGTGTGGATTGTATTCGCCAACAGGAGGCTACAGGACCAGCTTGTGATTGACACCTGATTCAGCCAATCAAAAGTCTTCCGTCTTGTAACCGGTCCAGCCCCCTGTGATAATTGGAAGCAAGAGGTGGGACGCTGAGATAGATGCAAATACCACAATTAGCCTATTAAAAGATAACGTGTCCCAAACAGCATTAGTTTCATAAACGCTAAACAATATTCTCAAAGTTTAGTATTTGGTCTGCATATTAAAGTCTTTAAACATTAAATAAGCACGATGACTTTCAGAAAGATTTTATAAATGTCATGAGACTTTTACTGCCCGTTGCATCTCTTCAGGTCTGCTGTCCAGCTGTTCATCAGAGAGAAACAGCGACCCCTACTGGTCGGAGAGCAGCCTGCAAAAGCAGCACATCCACTTCAATGTAATCCTCCTTACCACAAAACAGGCCTGTCAGATTTCTCCTTGCAGGCAGGAACATTTATTTTACAAAAATGCTTTCATGTCTTGAAATAATTAAGAGCATTGTAGCGAAAACATCTCTGATTACATTTAATCTAGTTGTATGTTGAGTAAACAGAAATGATTTTGTGACTCAAACCTCAAGTTGATTTGCGTCTTTGTGCTAGTTGTCAGTGGGATGACATGCAGAGGTTATATTCCTGTGACAGCTGCTGAAGTGTCTTTGAGAAAAAAAGAAAAACTGAATCCCTTCCAGCTGCATGCCACCTAAGTCTGACCTCTGAACTCACTTTTGAAGACAACAAGCAAGTAGACCTTCAGTGGGGTAAGTAAAGCTTCAATAAACAGAACAATTTAGAAATATGACTTTAACACATTGACCATAACAATTTATAGAGGCACTGGTTTTTATAGCCTATTTTAAAACGATCTAGCTCATTATTGTCCATTAATTTAACTGTTGAACATATCAGCCCCAAATCTCCAATAGGCATTCAACTGTTTTGAGATCTGGTGCCTGTGAAAACCATATCATATGATGAACAGGATTTTCATGCTCAGACCATTCAGTGACCCTGAATGGTCTGTGCCCCTTTACTTGAGAGATTGGCACAAAATTAGATTGAGTAGATAGACTCTTGAGTTTTCTCTTGTGCCTGCATAAGGTTCACATAAATGTGTGTTTTAAAGTGAAATACCTAACATGCTAAACTAAGATGGTGAACAGTGTGACGAAAACTATTGTGAGCTGGTCAATTCTAGTGATGAGGAAGGATTCAGGAAACTCAGGGTGTCTTAAGCAGAGGTGTTTATTGAAGCTCGGTCAAGGAGAATGGCAACAGCAGTGCAGAGTGAGGACACAGTGTAGGGCCAGAACCAAATCTGAAGGTTTCTTCCTGACATGGAATATTTGTCATTATTTCACCTAACGATATTCACCACGTGTCCAAGTACATGTGTGGAGATTGTATTGGATGTTGGTTCAAAGCAAGACACTATACTTAAGTTAGCCTAAGTCACGCCAGACACGAGGGGAGACAGAGTTTAATTTATGTTGCTGTGGAGAGTCACAGGCTGTGAAGTTTGGCTTACTTTAGCTCTGCAAATGACCCTAACGTGTCCTGGGGAAACTGTGTGTGTGTATTACCATTAAAGAAGGATAATTCCTTCACAAACATGGTAAACATTATACTAGACTATTAGACTATCTACTAGACATGTTAGCACCGCCATTGTGTGCATGTTAGCAAACTGAGGTTAGCATTTAGCTCAAAGCACCACTGTACCTAAGATCATGCTCACAGCATGTCTGAAGTCGTTTCTTATTTGTACTGTGCATGACACAGAGCATGATATGATGGAAATACCTGTATTCATCATGTTTTCCCACAATTAATTTTTTGGTTTGAGTCATTGAAATTTAAACATTTGAAAAAAGGTCCCTGTTAAAATGTCATTAAGACAGATGTCTGTAGAAGCTCCAATGTTTACTGAGAACTTGTGTTGGCTCACATAACATTTATTTGAGCTTAATTTTAAAATACTAAAGAAGTATGTGCCAATATACACAGACATTTCTAAGAGAGTCTAAATATAACTGTCGTTTTCATTTTCTATTATCACAGATAAGTTGTGTGCTTATTAGTGTCTATTAAAACATAAATTCATCTTCCCACTTGCAAAATGATCTGATATAAGACAAGAAGTGTATGTTTAGATAGTCCTGTTTGCTGTGAAGGGTACCAAAAGACAATTTAAAAAGGCAACCACTACATTTAAACTAAATATAACGGAATACCCTTATTTCCCAAATATAAAAAAAACCTTTAAAACTCCACTAAAGGTTATTTATCACCACTGCTAAAAGAAACTGCATTTCAGTAAACAAGGAGTGCTGACCTCATGTTTACTTTTTGTATATAAGATGAACCTGTGCTGCCAAGTTTTAACTGGAGCACCAACATAGGCTACAATAAAAACAATCAATCATACCTGCTTTGATATATTTAATGACTATATAGACAAGAAAATGATCCATGCTTTTATTTCCTCTGAAGTGCATTAGGCAGGAGGAAAGCAAGGAGGTAAGTCTTCAGGACCGAGCCAAATGACCCTCCTCAGCCGCCACGTGGAAAACAGGGGGCTCTTAAAGCAGCAAAGGTCCCACTTGTGATTGGCCTAATCACCAACATGGATTCAGTTTATGAAAATAAGAAAAATAAACAGCGAAATGTTGCTGAGGGGAAAGCTGACTTTGGGAGACCATCAACATGTCAGCTGCCAACCTCTGCCCTGAAGCATCACTTTTCCCTGGAAATCCAGACTGGCTGGATGCTCTGCTGCAGCGGCCACGTGGGAGCAGTCAGAGAGTCCCCCATGAGATCCTGAACTGAACCAGCCATAATCAATAACCAACCTCAAAACATGTCAGCACTTGATTTGTTTCTGCTATTTGAAGTGCGGACCTGCTGATCTAATCCCTCAGATGAATGTGAATCTTAAGTAGCTTTTCTTTTTGATCCATTATTCATCCGATTCTTGAGAGGGAGTTATTGATAAGTTCTTGAGCCAAATGGACACGACAGTTTTACACAGTGAAGGTTCTTGTCAGTTGTTCCCGACTGACCTGCCTATCTGAATTATTGTAGCAGCAACAGGAATTATTTGTGTTGCTTTATACTTGATCCTTGTTCTTCTGAGACCTCCATGTCACTTCCAATAGCTTAATGGCAGTGAGGCTCAAACTAGCTGTGAAGAATGATTTAAGCAAGCAGTGCTTTTTTAGTTTAATTCATACTGAAACAGGAGTTGTCACAGTCACAATAGCTGCTCTGTGAAGCCGTACTTAAGCACAGCACTGCTTGAGCTAAAAGATAATGTCAGAACGCTAATATGTTCATAATTATCAATATTATCAATCATATCTGATGCTAGGCAAATATAATGTTTACTATGTTTAACATCTTATTTTACCATGTTTGCATGCTAAAAGTACAACCAAATTAAAATTCTGACCCAATGACGCTACTAAAGGAAAAGTCCTGGGATAGCTTAAGTTATTACAGTTATTACACATCCAATAACTGTTCAGAAAGTTCAGTCTGGACCAAAGTGGTGTAAACATGTATATATACATACATACAGTACATATATACATATTTTTTAAACTTTTTGTCTAGTCTGTCATGCCAAAATTACATTTAGAGTAGTGACTGAAAATCAAATAGCACAGAAATCGTTAAATATTGACGTGAATCTGGTGAAAATCTTTCAAAATGCTAAATTTGTTGTAATTTCACAAGACCTCCCACACTGCCCGTTTGCTGCAGCTTTTGCCAAGAAGAAAACAGAAGTGCAAATGAGATTAACGTCCAGATTGCTTCAATATTGATCCGTGAGTGAAATCCAAACTGTGTGTGTTCAATATTTACATGGATGCACTTTCCATGCACTCTAAAAAGGTGCCTCTGCTTAAGTGGGCTTTTTACTGTCTTTCTGCGGTGGCTGCGGGCAGATCGTCTCTTTTGGAATTTGACAGATATACTGTATATCGCTGTAGTCATATGAAACCTTGTAACTCCAGTTTGTGCGGTGTTCATGGTTTAACTGGACATATGTGAATTAAGGTTTGGTTTATTGTGTACTAACTAACTATATATAACTATATTGGTTCAATATGCAAATATACCGTTATCACCCTGCAAACCGGGCAGTTTTATAAAATCACTAAGAATCTACAGCTACACTGGCGGATCTGAGAGGCTTATGAGAATGTCAGCACTTTTGTGTGTATTTGGTCACACAAGTATTGAACAAATTGAAATTTTGACCTGATTATGGCAAGTCAGGGCATCACCAAAGTGATAACAATTCAGTGTGAGGGGGATATCAACATCTGTACCAAATACTATGGCAATCCATTCAACAGCTGTCAAGAAATTTGACTCAAAACCACACTTGCACCAGAGTAAAAGTCTGGGGATCAACAAAACGAGTAGGCTTCGTTCTCTGGGGACCATGAATGTCTGACAAGCTTCAAGCATTTAGAAGGCGATCTCAGAATGAGGGACTGACTGGACGTGCAAGGGATGCAATTGTTACTGACTACGTTTGAATGGTTGACCTCAGATGATTGTTCCTTTGTAATTAATGTACAGTAATAAGGGACAGTTTAAATTAAATATATTGTTTTTGTTTTGACCCAGATCAAAACCAGGATTAAATTAGGTGATGTGATCTGATTTCAGAATTCTTTTTCAAGATTTGATCCAATCCGACAGCCGAAATCCAATCAGATTACTGGGCCCAGGAGACAATGAATGTGTGTACACATTGTTGTGCCAACCTGTTAATGTTGAGATATTTCACAGGATAGGAGAAAATTCTACCTGCTGGTGGCAAAGTCAGTGGGATTTATCCTTTGGAAACCACGAATGTCAGTACAAAATTCTATGCATATTCATCCAGCAGTTGTTGAGATAGTTCACTCAGGACCTGCCGACCAGCCAGGCTCCTCTCGTTGCTTAAAAACCTCAAGCTTCAACTCTCACACTGGTGTTGATTGAGATGAGTCCCTCCCTCCCCCTTCGCTCTGAAGTGCTCTATCTAAGATAAGGCGCTATATAATGTAATTCATTATTATAATTACTATTAAACAGTAATCACATGAAAAGATATTCCCTCCAATCACAAAGAGCAGTCTCAATTACTGATGTGATATCTAACTTCTGGAAAGGTGAAACAACTGGACAGAGCTAAAAAGATTTAACTGCAGCGACTGCATGATTGTCTGGTCGTCTGCCTGGATGTAAAGAGACCATCCTTAGAAGCTATTTTATTATTGAAAGTTGAAGGATAATGGCATTCACTCACTGATGACTGAAGGTATGTTTAGTGGTGTCATAAAGGCTCATATCTCCTGAGCATTAGCAGGCAGGAAGATGCTCATGTTAATGCACACAGGATGGCGGCCTCATCAGAGAAGAACTGATATGTTGACAGATGTCTTGTATTACCTCTGGGTTGTTTGTACCATTACATCCTGAATGATTTACAGCACTCACATTGAAGAGCAGCTTTATCCTGTGAGGTCATTTATTATTGAGGACTGTTTGTGCTTCTGAAGACGCCTCAAAGCAGGAAGAGTTTGGCTTTTAACACAGAAGCAATGTCCTAAGAGGTCAAAGGTCATCCGGACTTCATTCCTCTGCTCCTGAAGGAAACAACAGCCTCTGTGTTTCATAACACAATGGACTTCTTAGGAGGAGTAGGCGCTGTCTGCTCTCAGAGAAAACACAGAGTAAGTGATTTGATGAGGAGGAACATTGTGATCAATACAGTTTTAGTTAATAATATTCAGTCAGAGGTTGATGACTTTTCAGCCCTGAATTACAGCTGTTCACTCTGTTATGCTTTTCCAGCAGCTTAGGTTAAGTTTGTAAAAGGTTTTAGAAGCTTTAGATGCAGACTAATAAATTACTTGAGGTTAGTGACTCCTTCTGGGAACAACCTCCCCGTCCTCGCTGTCACATATATCATCATTTTGTGATGTTCAGAGTCATCTTTGTGATGAAGTGCTGTTTATATTTCCGTCGGTATCTACTTTACTTCAGCTTCTGTCAACAACCTGTACTGCAACCAGTGAGTTCCTATGTTTCTCAGAATGACATTCAACATTCACCTGAAGAAATTGTTTTCAGCCGTCGCTTATATGTGAAGAGCAAAAAGCAGAGGAAATGCATGCCCCCCGACTGTTATATTAGGTTATGATGCATTCATTTCCAAGCAACATTTTACTACAGTTACAGTTGGATGAGAGGGACCTATTTTTTTTAATACTATTTTATTTGCCACAATTCATGTCATTACAATTACCCAGAGCCCAAAGTGTCATCACATTTGAGAAACTGGAGACATGAAATGTTTTTGTCCATAAAAAAGGACTTTTAATAATGATTTACAAAATAATAAATTTTCTGTCTATCAACTAATAATTTCAGCTCTATTTAAATATACTGCTGGGTAGTTAAATCAAGAATAAAGCATCATATTTAAAAAGTTCTCAGTCACATTTTCATTTGTAAAGTAAAGCTGATAAATAATAGTGTTCCAATACTCCAGTCCAGCCTTCTATAGTTTACACTGACAACACATGGAACATGTTTATCTCTTTCTGCTCACCATCTTTTATAGTACATCAACTGCTCAGCATCACCATCATCAGGAGAAAGACCTCAATCTGGAGATTGATCACGCAACAAAAAAATGGTGAGTGAGTTATCTAGTGTTCCTGTTGAGGGTTCATTAGGTGCCTAATGCACATCTAATCTGATTCTAGTTTTAAATCATTAAAAGCACAAAACAATATTGCTTCCCCTTAACAAAAACAGACTATGATTGAAGTTGAGCTTTCTCCTGTGATACAGTAACCTTGTTAGGAGCTACATATTATCCATAAAAAAAACAACCAATCATCAGGTCCTGCATTAGGTGTAATGTGATTGTACTGTAACTGGGAACTGAGTATGTTATTTAAAAGTTTCTTGCTGACTCTGCAAAACCTGCACTGCCCTAACACCCATTTTTATTTAGAGTCAAAGGCAAGGAACTGTAAGAATAAAATACATGATTTCTGAAGTATTATACAATACAATAATAAAATTTTACAATTGGTAAAATAGAATACATGCTAATATTTAATTTAATGGATTATTATTTAGTTGATTTCTACTGGCAATAACATGGTTAAACATGGATTTCAAATGTTTGGGATGCATCAAAGTCTAAAGAAATGTACATGTGAAAAGGTGTAAATCTGTTACTCTTATGAATAGAAAATTTATGTGTGAAAAAAACATTTGCCCCTTTTTATTTTCAATAGATGTTCAGATTTTCTATTGAATTCTGTCAATTCCTTTCTGTGTATGTACATACACCAAAACCACAGTATCTTCTAATATCTAAGTATTTTAATGTGAGATCTGGGCCAGGTGGGATTATATTGTACTGGGGAGATGATATTTGAATGTAACCTGCCACAAACGACAGCAGTGAGATAAAATACATGGTGTATAAACACTATTCCTCTCAAATGTAGTAAAAGTGGGGGAAAGGGGGAGATATTCATGTAAAGTAGTACCAGTAGGCATATCTTGTGTATTACAATCCACCTCTGCCTTCACAATTTACACAAATACATTAAATATCTTATTGGCTGCATTGTCACTGCAGGGTAACAGGACCACAGAAGATAGGACCCAAATGGAGGAAGAGCTTATGAAGTTCGGTCATTTCATTAACACAGGGAGGTAAAGGCAAGGAATAAAGAAAGTAGGCCAGTAAATATGATGAGTGGCTGAGGAGGGAATGAGACGCCGGTGGGGTAGATGAATGGGAAAGTCCAGGTGATGAGGAAAGGAGAGAAAGTCCGAGGACATCTGGTGGACAGCAAGAGAATGGCAGGTCTGGGGAGTTGAAGGAAAGAAAATTGCCTGGAAGTAGAGAGCATATATATATATAAATCAAGAACAAAAAACAATTGTTAAACCTCTCTCAGCTGAAAACAATATGCAACCACAAATAATCACAAAATCTGGCTCTCTTCTGTTGCACATTGTGAAAGACATCTGTTTAACTTTCTTTCTTTTTATAGGCTACTATATTTTAAAGCTTTAGTTAGTAGTTAGCCTACAAGTAAAATGTTTTGTGTAGGGTTTTTATTTGTAATTCTACATTCTACATTGTGTTTTGTAGCCTATTGTTCATTGTTAAAGGGGGTTTTTGGGGGGGGGCTGCACACACACTTCTTGACAGACTTCACATACATGTACAGTTATGGCCCTTCTGTCATAAAAGCATCTTTATGACTTATTACGGTGTTTTAAGATTTATGTTGAATTTTAGTCAGTCTCAGTGCTGATCAGTCAGTGATGGTGTCTGGCGGAGGATGTCGTGGTAGCGGGTGACGACAGGGGGCGCTCTGTGTGTCCGTCAGATGAAGGAGGCGCTGCCAACATGGCGTCTTCACTGGCTGGACCGCTGCTGTTGTGTTTAGCATCATTTTCTTTGCAAAGAAGCTCTTCCAGATTTCTATCTGAGCCCTGTTACAAACCCATCAGCGACAACATATCAGACTATGTCAAGTAAGTGACGAGAAAAGGTGCGTTTTCTACCGAGTTTAATCACTTAGACTTGTTGTTTACCTCAACGATAACCCTCAGTTGTGATTTGGAGGTTTCACATAAAAAGTTGATGTTATGGAGAATATTAGTTAGAGATGAACCGTGTTTCACGCATGGTTTCACAGACATATACAGTCCTATTAGTATAACGCTGGTAGCAAACGTTAGCTTAGTTAGAAATTCTGGGAAGATCACATTAACATATGGGCTTCCGGGAGTTCAGGTTTGTTTTCTGTACTTGCTACTTTTACTATATTGTAATGTCTATCATTATTCATTATTTTATATTTATCTCTATATATTGTTTTTTTCTTAATGGGATTTGCCTGATCAAGTGGAAATTTAATGTATAATGCAGCTAATTATTTGAACAAAATACTACTACTGCTATATTATTATGTGGTATCTTAACATTACCAATCATGAGGACCAATGTTACATAATAAAAACGCCAGTAGGGGTATCATAAAAGTAACAGTATCACAGGGAATGGAAACATTTTTCATGCCTTTTCTGCACAGCTGGCTGCGTAATTATTTTCAATGTGGAAAAAGATCCGTTAAAGTAATCAAAATCCCTTTAGATGATCCCTAACTGATTATCTGTAATTATACTAAATTTGCAATTAGTTGTAATCAGCAAAAGCAAATTAATTAGATTAAATGTATTTAATGACTCTTTGCTTTTTTTTACTTTGTGACTCTAAAAACTAAAAATTATAGCTGATGTAAAGAATCAGAAGGAGCTTTATTGCCAAGTAGTGTTTTACACATAAGAGGAATTTGCTTTGGTGATAAGGTGCTACATGTAGACAAACATTTACATAAATAAATGTAGAAATATATGAATATGGAATAAACAAATGCATGTTATAAGAATAATAAAAGAATAGAGAAAAATAATACAACTTTTTGTGAATTTGTGAAACTTTTTGTGGGATTGTGAATTGAAATGTGACTTGTCTGTAATATTACGTCTCTCTATATATTAACACAGATTTTCTGTTCCTCTGTTATTACTAGTAACATTACTGTGGTTCTTCCTCAAAAGTACCAATCGCTCGGATTTCTCTTGCGTGTATTAACAATCACTGTCAGATATGAGTCTCATCTTTACATTTTTTTAGGACACGGGCGCGCCCACACGAGTATGTGAAGGTGTCAGACCTTCCTCTGTCCTGGGACTGGAGGAACATCAAGGGGAAGAATTATGTGAGCGTCACACGGAACCAGCACATCCCCCAGTACTGTGGGTCCTGCTGGGCCATGGGATCCACCAGTGCACTAGCTGGTAAACATGGCAACAGAGGGAGGGATGGTGGAGGGAGGGAACAAAATAGAAGAATAGAGGGATGGATGTATAGAAGATAGGATTGATATTATTATGTAGATTTAAAATATATTTATTATTACACAGTTTGTAATATGGATATTATATTGTGCAGGTTTTATGGATTACAGAGTATCGCATTAGTGTGGCAGCATTGTCACAGTGGGCTTGGGGAGCGGCATCCAGCACATACCAGCAGACAGGCAAGAGACAGAAAAGACTGTGAGTTTACCATTTCAACATGGTTATATTTGTTATTGTTATTCTTTCCTCCAAGACCGTATCAACATTAAGCGTGGAGGAACGTGGCCGTCGGCCTACCTGTCAGTCCAGAACGTGATAGACTGTGCGCGGGCAGGCTCTTGTTATGGAGGAGATCACCTGAGAGTCTACGCCTACGCACACATGAAAGGCATTCCTGATGAAACCTGCAACAACTACCAGGCCAAAAACCAAAGTAAAAAACATCTTTTTTCGGACCACTCTTTCTGCTGTTAATTTATACTATATGGCCAAAGGTTTATGTTTGTTCTGGGGCCTTCTTTTCTTGATGGTTTGGGCTGCACCCCTTAATGCTACAGCACTAAGATTTCCAGCAGTTCAATTTTAAATTAAAGCGTGCTTCCAACTTTGTCCCATCAATTTGGGGAAGGCCCCTTCCTGTTTCAACACGACAACACCCCCCTGCTCAATGCCTGGTCCATAAATAAATGGCTGTATCAGTTTGGTGTGGAAGAACTTGAAGGGCCCATCCCACATATTCAGGATGAACTGGAACACCGATTGCCAGCCAGGCCTAATCCCACACCTCACTAATGCTCCTGTGACTTATGAGTTTGGAATGAGGCGTTAAACAGTCTCACATGTGTGTAATGGTTCGGTGTCCGCGTATTATACTGTATATAGTGAATATCCATTTTAGTGGGAAAAACATTAAAACACAGCTCAATAGGGATGTGTTGTTGTCAAGTGATGACTTGTAGTGTTTTTTATATAGTCATTTGTCAAATGGAGGTACTGTTTTTTGGAAAGAAAAATAATAAATAGGATTTTAGGGAATAGGTAAAATGCAACTAACATTGTGGGTTTCAGTGTTTTCTGCAGCTGCACTGAGTCTCAAACCAAACAAATGTTCACAATCGCAGCGCTTTACATTACACTACAACAGTACACTGGAAAATTTACATTGAAATTAATTGTACTTAAATTTTGTGTTGCACTGTAAATCGTAATAACTAATCTTCTCCGTTTGTTTTAGAGTGTGAGCAGTTTAACCAGTGTGGCACGTGCTCCTTCTTTGAATCGTGTGCTGTTGTCAAGAACTACACTGTGTGGAAAGTGGGAGACTACGGAGAAGTTTCTGGAAGAGATGAAATGAAAGCTGAAATTTATATCAACGGGCCCATCAGGTAGAGTAAGTCGTACTCCCAAGTCATTTATACATATTATTCCACCTACACCCTTCGTGTGAAATAAGAGATTCAGCCTCAACTTTTCACAATGCAATTCTTAATCATAGTCAAGTTTTTATTAGTAGATACATATTTAATAATTCTCAAAACCTTTGGGAAACGTAACGGCGCTGAGTGTAATTTTAATAATTGAAGTCTTAAAATTCAGTAAATTATAGGAATTTAAAGTTTTAAGGTATTAATCTTATATTTTACATATACATAGTATTCACCACTTTAATTAACATCGCTGAGCTTTATGTCACTGAACAATTTACCGATGTTCTTTTCCTCCTGTCCATTTACAGTTTAACGTTCTCCATTAGCTTTTCTGGCTTTGACTGCTTTTATATTGTCTTTAAATTAATGCCGTGCAGTATTAACAAGGTCTTAAAGTCTTCACTTTACCTTTTTATGTACGTGTTGGATGAAACTTTTCAAATATTTTTTATTAGTTGACATTTGAAATATTTGGGATAAAATAAGTGTTAATAACATTGTCACATAAAGAGAAGCGCCGATATGAGCTAATTGCAGATAAATCCGTATCAGCCGATAAAAGTTCATTAAAAAATAAAAATGAAAAAAATGGAGAGACTCTTCTGTCATGTTGTGAGTGTTGTTGTTGCATAGTTTGTCTACTAGAGGGTGCTTTGCAACTAGACTTTATAAAGTGGACATTGTGACGTCGCCCATTGGTTTGTGGTCTACTGTTTTGAAGCCTCGGAGAGGGTGGCGCAAACTACCTTTGTTAGCAAAGTGCATCCGTAATTCAGTTAACTGTGATACTAATCGATTTGAGTCGCCTGATTGACAGGTCACCATGGTAGCGACCGATAGCCACGCCCTAAAGCATCCCCAATTTTGCTCTTAATGGGACGATAATATGCTTAATGAATGCCATGCTGCGTTGAAGAAGACTTGAAACTAGTGACTGAGACCATAAACTCACTAGGAAAGTGTTTTTTAAAGGTAATAAATCAAGTGAGGAATAGACAATTCTTTTTGCAACCAATGGAGTCGCTTCCCGCCTGTCGTTGCAGGTTTAAAGCATTTCCGCAGTGGCTTCTCTTTTCTGCTGTTTGTTGGCAACACACGTTTTTGGAACGCCCTAAATCCACCACCAAACACAGCATTCAGCTGTACTTGTGTTCAAATTACTAATTATAACAATTAAAAAAGGTTATTTTTAAACTGCCGGTCCTGCTTTTACAGCCGAAATGCTCACATTTCTCTCAATCACCACATTTTCAAGATAATGTGAAAATCAAACAAAAAGAGAGGTGTTTAAGATTTGGCTGCAGCTGATTGAAGGACTTCAGAAACTCTTTACTCTGTCTTTCAGTTGTGCCCTGATGGCCACCGACAGCCTGGAGCAATACTCTGGAGGGATCTTCTCAGAGTTTCACATCCTGTCTATGCCGAATCACATTGTGTCTGTGGCTGGTTGGGGTGTGGCGGAGGACGGGACTGAGTACTGGATCGTCAGAAACTCCTGGGGAGAGTTTTGGGTTGGTCTCTCTCGCTCTGCAACACACCCTACCTGCTCAGCTGGCTCAGCCTCACATTAAACACCTTTCTAGCTACAATTTGAACACTTCACTCCTTTGCAAGTCAAGGATTCACTCTCTTATCCATTCCGTTTGTTTCAGACAGGAACAGCTAGTGTTTTTAAGAAGTCATTTTCATTGATGTTGTGTTTTGTGCATTCAGAATAAATAATATTTATTTTGTTTTGTTTTCAGGGAGAACACGGCTGGGCAAAAATAGTTACCAGTGCCTATAAAGGACGAAAAGGCAATTGGTTCAACCTGGGTATTGAGAAAAACTGTGCATATGGAGACCCTATTGTAACGTAGATTCCTAATAAACTGATAGAAAGACTCAACAAGTTTTGTTGTTGATCATTTTGAAAAATAAAAGGAATAGTTCAACATTTTAGGAAATAGGTTATTTGTATAGTTGAAACCGAAAGTTTTTGGGGGTTTTTTTGCCAAACTATTTCTTGGATGGAGCAGTAACCTCCTGGAGTCTCAGCTGGTTGCCAGGCAACTAGTTCAGGCCAAGAAATAGTTTGTCCCACCACTTCCTGTAAAACCACAGGGTGTCATTTTTTAACAAAGTAGAGGTAAAATCTTCATTGCTCTAGAGGTTCTGGTTTGTGCATTTCTTTAGCTTTGAACAGAGCCATGCTAGCTGTTTCCCCCTGTTTCCAGTCTTTATGCTAAGCTAAGCTAAACGGCTGCTGGTTCCAGCTACATATTTTCTTTATGGAGAGGAAAATATAAGATTAATGAATACGATTATTTCCTAAAATATCAAACTATTCCTTTAAGTTAAAGGAGGAAAGATTAGCTCCATTTTGATGTCTGCTCATGTTAAACCTGTCATTAACGCATTCATTTTTCATAATTCATAGAAACACACATGTAAAAGCTTATTGGAGCAGCAGATTAAAGTACTTTTAGAACTATCCACATGGATTTTACAAGCTCGAGCACATTCAGACACTAATTTTAAATAAATATTCAGGTCAGTAAATCATTTCTGATGCCTGGCAAGGTCCGAAAATGCAACCTGGACAGACATTATTTAAATTTTAAGCTCAAAATAACTCAGTCTGCAAAAACTGCAGGCTCTTCATTTCCAATCCATTATCATACATTTCTAAGGAAACTATTTATTCCTTGAAACAGCCGGTGAGCTGAGTCACACGTTTAAATTCACCTGTGGTGAAACTACATTGGCAGGGCTCAGGAAAGGGGAGATTATACACATTTTTCACATTGCATAACATCTGCACAAACCTGACTCATATGGAAATGTATCCTTGTCGCCTTCATTTGTTATTCTAATGACTGCATGGATCAGTGTTTACTGCAGATTTGTATAAAAGAGGGACATTAAGGACACTGAGGTCATGTCCTCCCCAATTTTTTTCCCCATTTTAGGTTTTTGCAACCTAAGCAGAACTTCCTATCCTTCCTTCCTACAAATAAAAACTCCCTCATGGTCAATGTTATTGTTTTTAGACTCAGCTGTTTAATAATATTGTGTAGAACTTTTATTTCTCAACATCTAAGTGCTGTTTCAAAGCCTTTTCCACAATGCCAGCAATACAATTCTTGATTAGTTAATTTATTTATTTATTAATTAATGTTTGGTGCGGCTGGTGATGTTCTGTATGTTTCCTTGAAAATACTTGAAAAGAACAAAGCCAACAATTAATTGACCCAAGTACCTCTTATGTTGCCTGATATACAGTATTTTATTCCTCTGTGCCATGGAGCTCTATTGTTGTCAACTGAAAACACATCAGAGAGCTCAGTGTTGCACTGGGTGACATGTTTCTTCATTATAATGAACACACACTGTAGTTCTTTTGAATCAATCAGTCAATCAATGCACTGTCCTGATGCTGTACAGACTCACTACAGTACCAAATGTGTATCAATCTGAAAATAGTCCCCAATAAATGCGCTATTTTTTCCTTTTTGAGTAACATTTGCTAAAAATAGAGTGTCCGTTAGTAAATTTAGGAAATTATTTAACTTTTTTTTTAAATGAGACTGAGTATTTATGACCCATTTAAAGATTTACCTCTAAATAGCAAATCAATGGGAATGGGGTTGAGATACACAGACAGGGAAGAGTAGTCAGAAAGTATTGAGAGACACTAGTTTTAGTCTGTTTTAATGGCATTTGTTGACAATAACACTAGGGTAGAGTATTACCACACTTATCCTTAGAATAATATTTATATTTACATTTACTCATTTGGCAGAGGTAACCAAGGCCTGTACCAGAAGCTGGGTGGCATATTGTGATTTTTCTGATGTTGAACAACATGGTCTGAAAAGGATAGCTGGTCATCAATCATATTATATGCAGTTATTATAATTTCCTCATTAGCATTAAAGGAAATGTAGGTTTGTTTGACCTACTAGGCAGCAAAGATTAGGCTACCACAGGTAAAGTAACTCTGGTAGGCAGTCTCATAAAGCTTTAGCTCTGTGTGTAATTTACATGCAGCCTGTTACAGCTTTTGAGTCGGCATGAGGCCGCACAGATTTGGACCACTCTTTTTCTGTTGTTGTTGTTGTTGTTTTAGTCTTTTACCCTTTTAAGGGTGATACAAATCTCACAACTATAAAGTTGTATACAATTAAAGTAGTGTAAAATGAAAACTCAATTGGAAGCTGATTCATCCAAAATAAACATCACAAACATGAAAGAAAACATCAAAATAGGCAAATAAAACTGCTAAAATATCTACATGCATTCTTTTTTTCCATTATTACACACAAACATTAATGTCTGTTACAGTCGAGACTATGGGAAGATATCAATAACAAGTTATATCATGAATACATTTAAATGTACTGCATATATTCAATGTATTTATTGTCTCTGTACCCTGTACTTTGAATTAATGTACTAGGAGTCAGTGTGCTCCTACAGTGATATGAATATATTTACGCTCCTTCAAAATAAAAGTTAAAATAATTTAACAGTTAACTGAATACACTTCCTGGGGGGGATTTGGACTCATGACCTCAGTATGTGTCAAATCTTGGCTGCAGCCCTGGAAAGAAATTAGTATTTTAGTAAACAATTTTGCATGACAACAGGGACCACAACCTTTAACGTTTTATTTCCTAACATAAAAGTCTAAATTGTGTTTTAAAGCCCTGTCAATGGTGCCAGGATGTAAATACTGACTACTAGCCTAACAATCTGACATTAGCATAAAAATTTTTAAGGTCCCCCAAGGTTGCTATCCCTCCAAATTTTCAGAATAACCTTCTGAGTACATGACCTCGGTGTCCCCAATGGTGGCTAAGACCCTGACTGTGAATTTAAGCAGGATTTTTAATATAAAAGAGTGTGAACCGTGTTGCTTGGTTGTTTCAAAGGAGAGTAGATCCAAATTAGAAATTCAAATCGTTGGTGTGGTGTTCGTTGGAACTTTTCAGTGATTTCTCACTCAATTTGAAGGGCAGATTACAAATAACTCTTCATGTCCTCATCGTCTGTTGTCAGTGGAACAAAAAGCCAGGCTGCACATCTGGAGTTTTGAATCTCCATCCTGTTTGGTTTCTAGAGACAAAAAAGTTTCTTCATGATGGCAAATCATAAGTGGGAAAACTGAGATGCCTTTGCCTTTAATCACACTGTCATGCGTCTTTTCCCCTGCTGCTGCTGCTGCTGCTGCAGTGCTCTACTTTTTCCCTCCTGCACGAATCAGATCTTACACTGGATGTCTGCTGCTGGAGCAAATGTTTAAGGGTCAGGGTGAAGGACAGGACAGGACAAGAGTAAAGAGGCGTAAAGTTGCTCCTCCTCTTCGCACGTGAAAGCAGAACATGTATGGCCTCTAAACTAACTGGTTTAGCAGGTAAGACTTTCGTCAGAACCATTTCAAGGGTGAATCAAATTCCTCCTTGGTTTCCATAGATGCACACACATGCCAGTCTCCTGGTGATTGGATTTCTGCTCTCATAATCCCTTAATCCCAGTTGTCCCATAGTTTGTGGCACCTTTCAATTTGTTAGTACAGAAGCCAGGTTCTCTCATCACTGATCAGAACAGTATTTATCAATATTTTTGTACATTACAGACTGATAACTTGGATCTTTTAAATAAGTTTTAGTACTCATGTTTTTTTAGTCTCTCTCTCGCTCCCGCTGAACTCCGCCTCCACCTGTCCTCGCCTCCGCGCGCACACGCACACGCACAAACACGACGGTCAAGTTAGCAGGTGTAAGGGAGACAAACACCGGAAGTTGGCTGATTTTGCTTTTAAGTTGAGTTTAATTGGCCGCCGCTGGATAAAAAGAATGTTACGTAAGTTGAACGATTTACATGAGTGTAAATGAATCTTCTAAACAGCAGGTGTTAAACATTTGACAAACCGCAAATTGACAGGCAACATGTTTTCTCCTTAAAGATCCATTTTTATTAGCCACAACCAGTGCTGGGAAGTATAAGTAGGCTACAAATTTGACATATAAATGTTAAATTCTATTATGGGCTATAACTGTCTTCATGTTTCATACATGTTGAGTAATAATTAAAGGTACTGGCCTTAAAATCTTACTTCATTACTTAAAGGTAGGCCTATAAATGTCAGCAAAATGTTACCCACTTGAAGTATCAAAAGTAAAAATACTGATTGAAGTTTGAATACTTTATGATTGTACACTACATTATTGGATCATGATTACTCATGTATTGATGTAGGCCTAAATAGAAGATAAGATAGAACTTTATTTTTCCTGTGGGACATTGTTGTGCAGCATTTGCAGTACAAAATAGGAAAGAGTGCAAATCAAAAAATATCATTAAAGGTGCAAGTATAAACATATTGATAAACATATATCCACTAATCCAAAAGATACAAAATTCCCAAAAATAGAAAGAAGGAAAGGTTGATTATTGGTGCGTTGTACATAGATATGTATGAGAAGTGGCACATATTGTAGCTATGTATGTACAATGTCAGTCTCAACAATAGGTAAGTGTTTTTGGTGAATTAAAATGTCCAATGATTATGTTCATGATATTACATATTATGTTGTACAATGGCACCATTTACTGTTGTAGATTGTCGATAAGGATGCATTTTAAACTCACATGTTGTGGATGTAAAATTTTTATCATCAAATTAAAAGCTGTCAAATAAATGCAGGCCTGTGGAATTTTTGATGGCTGCCTCATGTGATGGTGCGCATTGTTTTGTATTTATTGCTTGCTATTTCTCTTTGCACACCCTCTTTGTTTCAAAGAGGGTGTGCTTGGCAATAAACATGACTGAATCCCATCTGAAAAAATCAGCATTAAATAGAAATAGCTTACTCAGGTAAAGTACAAGTATCATAAAATTGTACAGTAGGCCTATTTGAGTAGGCCTACTTAGTTAGCCTACCAAAAACAAAACCACATGCCTTTGATTTGAAAAGCGATCTCCGGAAATGTTTCCAGCTTGACGGGTGAGGAGCTGAGAGGAGCTGAGGTCGAGAATCAGCGGCAGGTTGCTCCCCTCTCACCACAAGCAGGGGACAATTTAAACTTTTTTTTTTAAATCTCGTATTGTGAATCACCTCCACACGGACCCTTTCTATTTTATCTGGCGCAGCCTCAGAGCAACTTGCCATGAGCATCACACGGCTGGAGACCTAAAACAGTCGGGTCTGGAAGAGGGGAGAAGATGCCTCATGGACCGCTCCATCACCGCCAGTGCGCCAATTCAGGGCATCCCAAACGCCGAATAACAAAGAAATGCCGAGGTTTAGCGTCAGATGGATGGTTGCGGTGCTGCTGACTTTAGTGGTCGGTGGCGCTTTCTTCTTCTGCGAGTTTCTCATCTACTACCCGACCATCCTCAAGTGCGCCTGGCCGAAGATCAGCCATGCACGGGGCGGAGAGGGCATCGACGGCCAGCCGATGGACTCAACGGTCCGCGCTATGGTGCTGTCGGACACCCACCTCCTCGGAGCCGTCGGGGGACACTGGTTCGACAAGCTGAGGAGGTATAATGTCATTTTCCATTCAACATCACGATTCCTCTCTCTATCCACCCGTCTGCGCTTCGGGCTCTGCATGAGTGATTTGTAAACAAAAACAACAAATAACGCGTAGCCCCCTTGTCTCCAAACGCACAGGGAATGGCAGATGGAGAGGGCTTTCCAGACAGCTCTGTGGCTGCTCAGGCCCGAAATAGTGTTTATTCTCGGGGACATCTTCGACGAAGGCAAGTGGAGCTCGCAGAAGGTAACGTAGAACCCCCCTTTTTTCCCTTCTTGCTTTTGTCTGCAGACCCACAGTGCTCATTATGATGATTATAATGATAATGCCGATGGTGGAGGTGGAGGTGGTGGTGATGCTTGTGAGAGAACATTGTGTGGATGCAGAGCAGAGGCCGTTATACTCTGGTTATCCTCATCATCTTGTGCCATCCAGGCCCGAGAAGCTGCAGGGTTTGAGGAAAACACCACCAACAACAGCAGCAGCAGCAGCAGCAGCAGCCTGCAGCCTCTCTGCCCTCCAGGGTTTGTCAATCCTGCTTTTGGGGGTGGGGGGTGAGAATCCCCTGGGAATTCTCACACATCTATTACTGGATTGTCAAACGGGATCCATCAAGTCAGATAGAAGAAAGAGGAAGTGTTGAGCAAAATCTCCGCAAATCTACTGTGTTCCTTCATCAGCGACCTCCTTTATTTTCTCTCTTGGTTGGCAAGTCTTCTGTCATTTGTAGCCTATTCTGTGGACCTTTTGCAAGAGGAAGCGCTCAAATCTTTGAATTTGCAGAAGGAGAAACACTGAAAGTAGGTCTGCAACTAGAGATTGTTTTCATTATGGATCAATCTGTCCATTACTTTCTTGACTAATGATGATGTCTTGAAATTGTTTATTTTCTCAGAAAATCATTTTCATTTTCTAATAATCTGTCAGTTATTTTCTTGATTAATCGATTAATCATTTGGTCCACGCATCAGAAAATTGACGTTCCCAAAGTCTTTAAATTGCTTGTTTATTTTTACATTAATTCATTTAGCTGACACTTTTATCCAAAGCAACTTACAATTGCTATTTATGTCAGAGGTCACACGCTTAAGTGTTTTATTCAGGGACACATTGGTGGATGTGTCACAGTGGGGAATTGAACCCGGGTCTCTCACACCAAAGGCATTTGTCCACTGCTCCATCACCACACATTTTTCTAAAAAACTGTCCAAAACCCACATATATATATGTAAAATTATGCAATCTTTGCTTGATACATGACTTTGAAGATTCATTGATTATTTACATTACAGTAGTTTCAGGCTTCCTATTAAAGAATTAAAAGCTTTGAATTCACAGAAAGATTTACTACAAAAAGGGCTACAAAGTAGGGCTGCAACTAATAATTATTTTCTGACAATGCTCAGAAATAGTGGCAAGTAACCATCACAATTTCTTAAATCCCAAATTGACGTCTTCAGATTGCCGGTTTTATCCGACCAAGTGTCCAAAGCTGAAACATATTCAATTAAAAAGAAACATATCTGCAGATCTTAGCTGCTAAAATCAATAAATGTTTGTCTGTGATGAACAGTTTCAGCTAAAAGTAGCATCGGGGAGTCATTTAGAGATACATCAGTATGAAAAACATTACATAAACACACAGGAGACTTTGGGCCCCTGCAAGTGCATCTGAATCAAAGCTGCTGGGTGACCTTCAGAGACCCCATTAACTCTCCTGAGCTTCCCGGGGGAACTTTGTCTGTACTGAAACCTGCTTCAGCTGTGTTTGTGTTGTTCTCTCTCTCTCTCTGCAGCACTGGGAGGACGATGTGCGCCGCTTCCACAGGATGTTCAGACACACCACTGACACAGAACTGGTTGTGCTGGTTGGAAATCACGACATTGGATTCCATTATGAGTAAGAACTGGTTTCCCAGCCTTCTTGTTTTCACTGTTCAACCTTTATTGTTGGTTGCTGGCTGATCCACTTTGAGCTGTGCAGGGTTCAGGGAAGGACTTTGTGAAGGGAGTCGTGATAAAATAAGGACTTTGATTTCACTATTTCTCACTTGTCAGACCTCAGAACACCTCAGTATGATGTGTTATTATTCACTGCCCCAGTTACAGACGCATCTGATAACAGACGTCTATTTCTCTTTCACTCACAATGTTTCTGTAACTGGAGGAGACAGGGATCCGCTGTCGGTTCAAGCCTCATACTAGCACACTGCAGAGCCAGCAAACAATTACAACAGAATGACTTTGTCCACATAGCATGACCTTTGAGGAAACATTTGATTATTGGCCTAGAGAGATCTTGTGAGGTTGGACACAGTAAAAGCAGTCAGGTCTGTAGGTACCTGTGAGGAGTTTTTAAAGGACAAATTAAAAGACAAACAGCCTTATTACAATCAAGTGGGCAGTGGACTGTAATTAGAGTTGATTCCTCATACACCTTCCGGCCAAATATGTATTAATCCACTGTTAAAAATAGTCCCTGACAGATGCATATTATCTCCTGTTTGAGTGCCTGGCTGTTTTAGGAAATTTCTTGAGCCTTTTTAAAAAATGACAGAATTTATTTGTGAGCCAATTTGAGAGACTTATGCCTTTAGTAGGAAAGTATGGAGACACGGAGTAACAGCTTGTTGGTTTTGGTCTTTTAGTGGTATTTCGTGACGGTAAGAAAAACACACATTAACGCCAGCTTTATCCTTTAAAGACCCAAGGAGTTTACATTCTACAATAACATAAAAACTTAAAATGGTTGATTTTTTTTAAGGCCAATTTTGATTTTTTTTTTTTACTTAGTGTCCTTAAATGTGACTTCTTATAGGCAAAGATTATAATTATAATTATTATTATTATTATTTTGTTATTATTAAAATTATAAAAGCAAAGATTGGGATGATTTCATTGTTTTGTGAGTTACAGGTAAGCCCTGAGTCCTAAACTTTGTATTTTGAGTCCTTAGCCAGTCATTATGTGCGCCTCAGCAAATCTGTTGCCAGATTAAACTATTAAATAGAAAAAAATGTATCTGTATCTACTATATATTGAACATAAAGGTTCATTCTTAGCTTTAGAAATATAAGTTTTACAAGAGGAAATCATATATTTGTCTGTGTTGTTTGTGATGAGAATTTTGTTGTTGTATGTATTATGTGTGTTTCTAAGAACGTTTCTGAGTTTATATATTATTCCTGTGACACAATTACAAGTGTCTGTACATCAGATACACTCACCTAAAGGATTATTAGGAACACCTGTTCAATTTCTCATTAATGCAATTATCTAATCAACCAATCACATGGCAGTTGCTTCAATGCATTTAGGGGTGTGGTCCTGGTCAAGACAATCTCCTGAACTCCAAACTGAATGTCAGAATGGGAAAGAAAGGTGATTTAAGCAATTTTGAGCGTGGTATGGTTGTTGGTGCCAGACGGGCCGGTCTGAGTATTTCACAATCTGCTCAGTTACTGGGATTTTCACGCACAACCATTTCTAGGGTTTACAAAGAATGGTGTGAAAAGGGAAAAACATCCAGTATGCGGCAGTCCTGTGGGCGAAAATGCCTTGTTGATGCTAGAGGTCAGAGGAGAATGGGCCGACTGATACCCCACCGGGTACCACTCATCTCCACTACAAATAGGAAAAAGAGGCTACAATTTGCAAAACTACAATTGGACAGTTGAAGACTGGAAAAATGTTGCCTGGTCTGATGAGTCTCGATTTCTGTTGAGACATTCAGATGGTAGAGTCAGAATTTGGCGTAAACAGAATGAGAACATGGATCCATCGTGCCTTGTTACCACTGTGCAGGCTGGTGGTGGTGGTGTAATGGTGTGGGGGATGTTTTCTTGGCACACTTTAGGCCCCTTAGTGCCAACTGGGCATCGTTTAAATGCCACGGCCTACCTGAGCATTGTTTCTGACCATGTCCATCCCTTTATGGCCACCATGTACCCATCCTCTGATGGCTACTTCCAGCAGGATAATGCACCATGTCACAAAGCTCCAATCATTTCAAATTGGTTTCTTGAACATGACAATGAGTTCACTGTACTAAAATGGCCCCCACAGTCACCAGATCTCAACCCAATAGAGCATCTTTGGGATGTGGTGGAACGGGAGCTTCGTGCCCTGGATGTGCATCCCACAAATCTCCATCAACTGCAAGATGCTATCCTATCAATATGGGCCAACATTTCTAAAGAATGCTTTCAGCACCTTGTTGAATCAATGCCAGGTAGAATTAAGGCAGTTCTGAAGGCGAAAGGGGGTCAAACACAGTATTAGTATGGTGTTCCTAATAATCCTTTAGGTGAGTGTAATAATGAGGCGTCATCTGTTGTCTGTCTGTCTGCTCTTACAAACGCATCTCTGTGCAGTGTGAATGGCTGCCGATTCAAAGTATATTTATTGTCAGGAAAATGAAGAGCTTTACAACAAAATGTTTAATTTAGGGAGGATATCAGGGCATCTCAAGTCAAAAGAGCAAAGTCAGAGAGAAGTCACGAGTCAACCATATTCTTGCATTCTGTGCTCCTAATTTACAACCGGATTTATATCCTCAGATTGTTTAATTTGTCAACAAGTTTAAGAGGTTAAAACTCTCGGTATGTTGCAAGAACAAAGCAAAGATAAATCTCCAAACAAAATAAACATTATTTTATGGGGCAGAGCGTTTTTCTTTCCTCCTTCTCACATTAAATTTGGTTTGGAGGAGTCCTACTGATTTCAATTTAGATAATCATTTAAGGAGATAACATTTAAATAAATATGTGGATCTGGAGGGTGGATGTGAACTTGAAATGTTAGTGCAATCGAATCACAGAAATTAAGACACTGCAGTAATGGTAATAAAAACAATTAACTGATGATAAAAACAATTTTCATGATTTCTTTTTGTATGTAACAGATTTTGTTTTGCTATTTTTCTAAAAGATAAAGTGAGAAAGCCACATAAACAAATCTGGAAGAAAAAGACCTGGAAGAAGCACACATACAATTTTTAAAGCAATCTAACGCACGATGCTCCTGTGGAGAACTCATGTGATTAGTTTCTATAAGATTGTATGGCAAAGCTGTGTATGTTTGTGGTGGTGTTGTACCGGTTTGCATTTTATTGTCGAAATGTTGTTGTTGTTCTTAATTTCTCAGGGGAAGAAGCAGTGAAAGCAAATACAGTGACATGCAGTTTAGCATTTGATTCCTGCGATTCAGAAACGTGGGATTATGTAGACATGCAGCAGCTCATGTGTGCTTTGATTTGACTCATGCTCAGCAGGAAGTGAGGTGGCACAGCTCTTATGTAACGGCATATGACAGACAGACGTGACAGACTGAGCAGCAGGTTTTTGCTGCGGTGTGACGAGCGCGTTGTGTCTCCCTGCAGGATGGACTGGTTCAAGCTGCAGCGCTTCGAGAAGGTCTTCAACGCTTCCTCCACCAGGATCGTCACCAAAAAGGGAGTCAAGTGAGTGACAGGAGAATGCAACATACAGGATAACCTGCGACACAGCTGCAGGAAAGTGACTCAGCAGGCTGGAAGGTCACAGGTTTAATCCCCTGAGGCAATTTGCAGAAGCAAAAAGAAAAGGAGCTTTTAAAAAAGATAACAGAAAGTTGTTCCAGATATCTTAAATATCTGCTAACAGGCACAAATAACAAACTGCATTCCTACTCTGTTCACACTCTCTTGTTGAACATACTGTAGTTGAAATCAGTGTGGATCCACATTAAAATCTCAGCCTTGTTTTGTTTGTCATCGTGCCCTGAAAGTCCTCAGAGTTTGTAACTGAGTCCTGACTTTCCTTAAAAAAGTGAAAAAATCTTGTTTCCACTGCAAATCAACTTATTTCAAAAGAAAATTTTAATATTTATCAATTCTGCTGCGGCGAACTACCTTCTTTTTTGTCTCAAGATCCAGATATTCATTTCCTTGAAAAAAGGTGATTTGTTTGTAAGGTTGAAATATTCTTTTAATCTAATATTCTATCATTTATTTCACTTTATTTAAGAAAATACGGTTTGACAACTCCAATATAGACAAATAATTTGATATGATGGAGAGTTTTCTAGTGGGATTACTATAATGCACAAAAATAACTCTATAGTTTTATATATATATTTATATATAAATATATAAAGGTAGTAAAACATGATACAAGTGATATATTTTTTCTTTATATATTTAGTTATAGTTTTTGTCCTTTGTCCTTACTTTATACATTTCACCCATGCAAAAAGCTATTAAACATTATACCTCGTTGTAAAGATATGTATTTTCACAATACTGTCTATAAATGCCTTTGAGAAGCTCACATGAGAATAGGTGTGAATATGATACGATCCATATTAAGGAGCAACTGGAACCAGACAACCTTGTTTGAATGTGCTGGGTGTGGTTTTAAGCTCAACGCACTATCTTTAAACCTCTTTAAAAACAGGTCAGTGCAGCTATACAATAAAAAACATTATGAAATGATGTGTCACTGCAGCCTCACTGCAGCTCTTCTGTACTTCATGCCAGAGTTACTGAGAGGTTGTTTTTTTTTTTGCCTCCCTTTTCAGTTTTCTGCTGGTGAACAGTGTGGCCCTGCATGGCGACGGGTGTCCCATCTGCCAGTCGGTGGAGAAGGAGCTGATCAAACTCTCCAGAGACCTCAACTGTTCTCTTCAGGTGGGAGGAACATTTCTGGAAGTCAGCAGCACACTTTTACACTGTCAGCACCTCGAGCGCACTCATGAAGTGTAAAAGACTCGAGTCAAGTGAAGCAAAATGAAAAGATACACTTTTATGCAAAGCTCAGTCACACCTGGAGCAGGTGTTCGGTCCTTTTTACACATGCAATGTTAGTAAAAGCAGTAAGATTAGTGCAGCGGCAGATTGCAAACAGCACAAGTCTTCTTGAAACAGCAGGAGTGGGGAGACATGAAATAACAAGCATTGTGAGCTTGTGGACAAGTCAGGCGATGACTTCTTTATGTTGTCTCTTCTGCAGAACTCTCAGTCCAGCAGCGGAGTGACGGACAGCTGTGAGGGCTCGCAGCTCTATCCTCCCACACCGCCCATCATGTTACAGGTAAACACCAAGTGTACTCTGCATGTGCTCTCTTGTCTGTGTGAAAACCTGAAGCTGAAAGGGCTCCACTCGCTCTTCATGAGAAGCTCTGATGAGAACATTTAGTGGGGAAAGAATTTGTGCTGAAGCAATTTTCATTCTGCTGGGACTTTTGAGTTCAGCCCTCTGTTTCACATCATTGTAAATCTAATCCCTTTGGGGTTTTTACAGTACCATCATTTGACAGATTGTGTCTTAAGCTTGCTTTCACCCTCCCCCCTGTATAAGCACACATTGGGAGCAATTCTGCCTTTTGCTCAAGCAAACATATGGACAGGAGAGGCCTCAGATTGAACCACCAACCCTGCAATTATTGGCAACAAGAAATCCTTAAATTACTTTTTTTTTAACGTTCACACAACATAAGCATTTGAAGGCATTTGTCATTATTTCCTGACAGTTACAGACCCAACAATGAACAGATTCATCTAATAAAATGTACCGATCAATGAAACAACTATTGTTAAAATAGTTGTTAGTTACAGGTTAAACCCGGCTGACAGTACACACTCAACGTTGTGGATCCAAATACTGTTGAAACCCACAGAAATTTATTTTAAACTTTGGTGAAGATCCAGAAGTTTCTAAAGATAACAAATATGTCAGGCTGAATTTTTGAAGAAACGTGTATAAAAGGATGCACAAGACATCTAGAATATGTAATCCTTTTGATGGAGTGCAACTGCCAGTGAAACATCTTGGGTTTGAATATTTCACTTAGTGTAAACATCATACTGTTTATCGCAGCTTTAATGAAGCGCTGGAACAAGCTGACGCAGAATATACATGTGAGATACAGTCAGACGCTACAGAATAAGATGAATTTAACAATCTTTTTACCCACTCATGGCTCAAAAGAGGAAATCTAAAAGGAGTTACAGAACTGAATTTTGGCCACTCTGCCTGATGTTAAACATGTGGCTGTATTGTTCATGTTTTTTTTTTTGTTTGTTTTATTAATTAACCCACGGCCAGCTCTACTGATTACTATTGATTAATCTGTTGATTGTTTTTTCATTTAACTGATTAATCATTTGGTCTTTAAAGTGTCAGAACATGGTGAGAAACGTCCACTGAGACAAGTTCCTAGAGCCTAAAATAACGTCGCAATCGCATAAACCATAAAAAAAAGCAGAAAATCCTCATGTATGAGAAGCATGAACCAGCAAACGTGTGGTATTTTGCTTTGATAAATTACAGAATCAATAACTCGGCTATCAGATTGATTGTTTAGGATTGACTGTCAATCGACAGTTTGTGTGGCATTTCTGCCCTGTTAGACAGCCACAGTAAAGAGAGAGGGATGACCTGCAGCAGTGAGTGGTGAGGACGCAGCCCTGAAGCGTTATACGTGCTTGACTAGGTGAGCTACAGGGGTCAGGGGCGTAGGACTGGGGGGTAAAAGGGGACTGAGAATGCAAGGCCCTCATGTGAGGAGGGCCCACAGAGATACTAGAATGAATAGCCACCGATATCAGAACAGCTGAAGAGATGGTAATCATGTTTTCCCTGCTCTCCAGCACTATCCTCTGTACAGAGTGAGCGATGCCGGCTGCACAGGAATGGATGCTGCACCGCCTGAAGAGCGACACCTGCTGTTCAGAGAGAAGTATGACGTGTTGTCTAAGGAGGCCTCACAGAGGGTGAGTACTCTGCAGTCTCATCACACCACCTCTGCTGGGTTATTTTCCCCCTTCTCTCTCAAAGCACGGATCTCTTCTGAAGCGGTTTCACCCAATGAAAACACAATACAACAGTCTGCTGTCAGAAACATTCCCATACAGACACAGCAGATGATGATGATGATGATGATGATGATGAAACTGATGATGTAAGCGAGCGGCAACTGGTCTCTGAGGTAGATGTGGGTTTGTCTCTCCTCAGCTACTGCAGTGGTTTAAGCCCCGCCTCATCCTGAGCGGGCACACCCACAGCGGATGTGAGGTTCTCCATGACAACAAGTACCCAGAAATCAGCGTGCCGTCCTTCAGCTGGAGGAACAGAAACAACCCCAGCTTCATCCTGGTGCGTAAGAACAACATCCACCGAGGAGTTCTGCTCCAACATGGATTATTAATAACCTGATAACCTGAGATAACCTGAACAGATGATAGATTAGAGTGTGTGAATTCATTCTCTGCGTAGAAAAATAACACTTTTAAAGCAGATATAATCAATATTTTTATAGAAACAAAGTGTTAAATAACAGTATGAAAGGAGGTCTTCTCATAGTGATGAACCCACCGGGAATTTCTACCCAAATCTCTTTATATAGTGAGTTTCAGCTCACTGTTTAGCTGTCTGGACCGCAGGTTTACTGTCATGGTTCCAGTGGTGTAAAGTAACTACGCCCTAGGAACATTTACTCAAGTATTAGCCTATACTTAAGTAGGCTACAATTGTGCTTCACTTGAGTAATTCCATTTCATTATACTTTATCTGAGGAAAATATTGTACTTTTTACTCTTTTACATATAATTAAAGCTGTTTTACTAGTTACTTTGTAGATTCAGATTATTAATACATAGTATATAATCTACAAATAAACTGTGATGTATTACAGATTAAACTAACCAGCAGTGTATAAAATAGGTTAAATTAGCCCCACCTGTACCAGCTAAAACATTAAATTGATTCCAGTAATATAATATATATATATGTTTCTAACATGGGCCATTATGAATATATATTTGTACTTTTGGTAATTTAAATATATTTTCATGCTATGCATTTGTTGTTTTACTCGGGTAAAATTTTGAATTTGAATATCTACAATAAATGTAACTGAAAGCTCCAGAACAGCTACTAAATAAAATAAAATATTTTGCCACTCCTCCAAAAATGTGTTATTTCTTATTATTCCAAAAAACTCAAATTGTGAACTTCACAATCAGGGACTGCAATTTTCAATACTACAAATATGCAGCAGGAACCAAATTAGGGTTCACATGTTCTGTTTTTGGAGGCCCACTGGTGGCTAAGGGGCCCTAAGCAGCCGCCTGTGCTGATATTAACACTGATTATCACCATTAAAACGTTTGTTCTCCTTTTTTCTTCCCTGCCCTCTCCGCTCTCAGGCGTCGGTGTCACCGGGCAGCTACACTCTGTCCAAGTGTTTCCTGCCGGAGGAGAGCACGGTGATCAGCGTTTACTGCTCGGCCGGCGCCTGCCTGCTGCTGCTGTTCCTGGCTCACTGTTTGTGGATGAAAGGCCTGCTGCAGTGTCTCAGCCTCTGCCTACTGGGGAAGCACAAGTCTCTGTGAACTACGTTACCCAGAGCGCACCACATCCCAGCGCAGAGCCCATGAAGGAGAGTTCACTGTAGTTGGTAAACACCTGATGTGAGGATTTGCAAATGTGACATTCCTCTTCTGAACGGGTCAGAAATCTGTTCATACAACCTCGATTTGTTTGTCCGAATGTTTTGCGACACTGTGAAGGACATGAATATATATATATATTTTAAATGTCTTTAAAGGACCAAATGTTTATCACTACTGATGATGATGATGAAGAACATGTGGGCCAAATTGCTGTTACAAACCATCACTTGTGTTTGTTTACCTTCCTTGCGAGTGCCAAACAGGTGGAGCTTAATGCATTACCAGAATGAAGAATCAGGAAGTTTTCAGTCACAGAAGAGTCACTAACTTTACAAAAGCTGGCTGAATCATTATGAAGGAAACACACGTGGCATTAAGAGAGACCAATCAAACAAGTACATATGTAAATACTAACCTTCTGTGGTCTGAATTAAGGTGGTAAAGTCAGATGGTGGTTTATTGTTGACTGTGATCTGATGTAAACACACTGATCGTCTCACACTCTGAACACTGTTTATGTTATTGATGTCCAATAATGTTTTTATGATGCATATCTGAATCTATTTATTGCTGACTTTCTGTGCCAAATGTTTGTGAGGGTTTTTGCCAAATTGTGAAAACGTTTCTGAGGAATTGTAGATCATAAATCAGAATCTTAGGGTCTGTTTTAGAGAGTTATAGTGTAGACTAGAGGTCGATGTCCACTATGGCTCGGTATAATCTATCACCTGAAGCCATGTCACTCTGTGGATGAAATGTTAAATATTATGGGATGTTAAAACCTGGGGAGTGGCAGCAGAGATGGACACGTTGTGGAAATATAATGAATGTGATTTAAACACAAATATGTGTTTGCAAATGCAAAATCATGTTGAATAAAAAAGAATACATATAAATATTGGACATGTTCCTGATACTGAGATACAGTCCTCTTTTCACATTTGACTTGTCTTAAAGCTTAAAAAATCTTGTTCTTTTCTTTAGGGTTGGAAAATTTGAAAATGTATACTGTGAGATATAAATGTGTCAGCTTCTGACATTTCATAATGTGCTGGCACTCACTAATATCTCTGTAATAGGCCATATTTGTAATATGCAATGTTGCCAATCAATGAGCAATATTGGATTTTTATGATCTTTGCATCAATATGATGAAGTACTTGATTTTTCAGGTATCTAAATAACTGGATTATTCAAGAATATGGCTGCAACTGACAGTTATATTCGTTATCAATTAATCAATCGGTTCTTTTTGTCTGTAAAGAATCCTCACATTTGAGAAGTTAAAAACCTTCCATCATTAACAAGTTATTAATTAGTCACCAAATAATTGTTTGATGAACTAACTGATTACTCAAACAACTGATTACTCAAACAAACCTGTAAAGCTAAAAAAACCCAACTGTCAATACATTTGTATATATGATACATATAGTTATGTAAAATTATACATATCCTGATGGGATCACTTTCTCCATATTGTGCACTCCTGATCTTCTTTGTGCCTGAGACAGATCTAATCTGGAAAATAGGTCAAAGATATTAACCTGGATTTAAGGCATTGGTCCGCTCCATGAGAAGTGCAAAGGAAAACGCTTTCTACAGTTAGTCAAACTGACGTTCACTGGAGACCCTGAACACCTGCAGTAGACCCGCACAGGTGATTTCAATTATTTTGCTTGATTAGACCCCTTTGACATCTCCCTGACTACTGTTGGCTCAGTTGCACCTACATTACACTTTTGTCAGACGTGTGTACATTGAGTCCTGGGACCAGCTTTAACCTGAGCTGAGGTCTAATCAGGGCCTGAGGGGGCCTTTAAATAAGAATAACCACATCATATCAGGATATCTCAATATGCCTTTTTCACAGAAAACACTTTGACATGTCACAGTAGGAAAAGCACAGGTGGAAATAATAAAAATGAATGATAGCTGAATTTCATTTAGTTGCTCCAGTTTCAGGGTCCTGGTATTGTTCATGCTGCTCACTGTCACGACTGACTGGGACACTTGAATAGAACATCGTTAATGTTAGGTGATACCTGTGCTTTTCCTCTTATAACAAGTGAAAATGTGAAAAGGGTCTATATTTATACCAAAGTAATTTCACTGGAACACAGTAAATATACTGAATGTACCCGGCCCTACTCGCCCACTTGTACAATATCTATGTACAGTACCACAGTGCATCCATAAAAGCAAAACAAAAGCAAATCTCATTGGTAACAAATTTGGACACAACTGGACACCAAGATGGAAATAAAGCAAAGTCCTCTAATGTGCCTCTTTATTTAAAGAAAATAAAAATGTCATTTAATCATCCTCCCAGGCCAAACAAGGTTTTTGCACCTCCAGTCAGTTCACTCGCTTTTGGGGATAGACGTGTACTGTAGCAGAAGAAAAGGCTGATGCTGTTTGTACAAGGAGAAGAGCTTGTCTTGTTGGGTGCTGCTCACACATTCATAGTGCCTGTGCCATTGGGTATGGCTCCAAAGGACCAAAGAATTACTAATATTGCACGCTCTCATTTATTCATCTCCATTCTAAACATGCTTTCCTATGTGTGTATGTATACATATTTACCGTATACATACATAGGTATGTACACCTAGGCACACACATAATTAAACATGTATAAGTGTACATATATATTTATATAGACCTATAAATTTACATGTACATACATTTATAAAATTTTACACACAGCGCACACTCACACTCACACTCTCCCTCACACACACACACACACACACACACACACACACACACACAATGCGTCTGCGAGTCTATGTTTGTTTTATGTACACATGCGCACAGGCACGCACATCAGTACAGATCTCAGACACACTTCATATTGAAAAAACGTTGGTTCCTATTAAAACAACACCAGGTTGCAATTTGGACACTTTCAATGGATTTCCAATGTTTGTTTAAAGCTGTGAAGTTCAAAAGAAATAAAAATAAAAAGGAGGAAAAAATAAAAACAACAAAAGAAAAAAAAAAAAAAAAAGGCATGGCGCTGCAACATCTGGTCTTCACTGCAGGTAAGTGGTTAATTTGCATAATGTATACAGGTTTTTAGGATTTTTTCCCTATTTTTTATTTTTTACTAAACAGCATTTCCTTTTTTTTTTATAAACCAGAAAAAACTAAACTCTACAGAGAAAGTCCCCTACCCGCAGTCTTCTGCTGCTGATAGAGATTGACATCAAGCTGTACAGCGCAGTCGAAAACATACTTACATCTGAGCTCATTTACAGGTACAGCCATAATCAAGGCACAAAGATCTACAAGTAGATTTGTTTTTCTTTCAATTAAGTTGTACAAAATAATATTACATTTTACAGTCTGTACAGGATAATTCAACCTTGCACAGTGTACAAGTTAACAAAAAAAGAGAACAATACATTTTTCTCCCCCCCACCACCCCCCTCCCCTCCCCTCCCCTCCCATCAGTATCTCTAAGCTAAAAGGATGGTTTGTGTGGAAAAAGGAGGCAGGTCCGAGTCCGTGGAGGCATCAGGGCTAAGGTGCGGAGAGCTCAGTCCCTTTTCCTTCATTTAAATCAGTCTTCATGTCGTCATATATTTCCTGCCCCTTCCCACTTTAATCTTTCGCTCCACATGTCTCTCGGCTGCTCGGTGCACCCTGCAGCTCGGCAAGCTAACATCGTGACAGGGCAATAAATATTGTGATGCTACATTGTGTGTATGCTTCCTCTGGAGAAAAAACAACAACAACAACAACAACAACAACAACAGCAACAACAGCAACAACAACAACAAAAAAAGTTATTAAGGAACCTGATGCAAAGTGCATTTATCTCTTCATCCACTCGGTTCCCCTGCATCCACTCCCGTTGCTCTCCGGGTTTTGTCGCCGTCCAGTCGTCTTCCACGCGGAGAGAAGAAGCAGGCCGGAGGGGGTGACGGGGCAAAATTTAAAAAAAAAGAAAAAAAGAAAAGAAAGGGTAGGTGGGGGAGGGTAAGGGTCATGGTGGTGATGCCAGCTTTAAACCAGCAGGTGACACACAAACATGAACACACACATGCGCGCTTATATGGCAATCCTCCGTCTCTTCATTACATACAAACACACGCACGCACACTGCCTCTACAGTGAGGTCCTGTAGGTGTGTTTTTATGTATCCACACCCACCAGTCCAGGTCCAATGTCAAAGCCAAAAGACAGACAGACACAAGGGGGCAAAAACAAAGGAGGTAGCCCAAGGCTTAGTGGAATGACAAAAATCAAGGCTTTCAAAAGGAAGGATTAAAAGTAAAAGAAGAGAAAAAAAAAAATATAGCGGCACGCAACAACTTTGTTCCCCAATCTTCCTTTCACGTCGGTGAAATGGGGATGAATCGGTCTCAGAGAAAGAAAAAAGTACAAAAAGCTAAGAAGTTAAGAAGAGGAAGAGGATTTGACACACTTCAGTAGTACTTCATAGTCCTCGACAGGAGGGGTGGTCAGGGTTGTTGAGGGTTTCTTTGAGGGAGGAGGGGTGAGGGGTTAGGTGGAGGTGGAGGAGCTGGAGGAGGAAGGGTTCGTCAAGGATGCAGAATGGTGGAGAAAAACACAGAAGGCTGACGGAGGCGGTCTCCCATCACAAGAGTTCGTACTGCCGCAGGTGCATTCTCTGGATGATGTCCCGGCAGTCATTGAACACCCGCCGGATGTTCTCTGTGTCCACGGCGCAGGTGAAGTGAGGGTAGCAGTAGTGTCTGCCGTCGCCACTCGCAGTGCTGATCCGCTGAGGGGAACAGACAGGACAGACGTTAGGGGGATGAAATATAACCTAAGCTCCTCTGATGGTGATTTTTAACCCTTAAGAGTAGTCTCTGAATTCCTTCAATCCTCACGTCTGTCGCTGCTTCTGATCTTTGACCTTCTGAAATGCACATTAGTTTAAGTTTCAAATTAGACTGCTTCCTGTCCCTGTGACTTTGTGAGTTCTGTGAGCTTTGAGGCGTCTGAGCAGTTCATTCAGTCATTTACCATCTGTGGTTTTCATATCAAGTGAGTCCAGACTGTGGCTTTCCTCATTTACTTTAGCACACGCCCACTTTAATGTCTACTGTCAAGGGCTGAAGTTTACCCATGATTGTAAAATTATTACTTTTAGGAAATATTTCACTTTTATCCCAAGATTCTTTGCAATAAATGAACAGCACCTCAGATAATCAAACATCTGTTGTCATTCCTTCATTTGTGGCATTTTAACAATTCCTATTAAAAGTGGAAAAGGCCAACCTTAAAGAATAATTTATCGATCTATTTAACAGCTGATTGGTTATTTGGGAGCATCTGACCATCCTAATAAATCTGACCTGGTGTTATTCTGCTGCAGTGGACTATACAAACAATATGACGAATATATGAAGTTTGGAGAAGGCGTGTTTGTTTTAGTACAAATTATATTCTGTATCCAAGCGCACACAGACATCCAAATACATTCATGTAAAAAATGTCAGGGTCTTGCGGGTATGTTTCCCAGGAAACAGGAGCAGATTTTGGTGAGAAATTTACAGTATTCAACTGTAGTACCGCCCTTACTAGAAACTGAGATAACTGATTTGACCTGTGCTAAATACGGCTTTTGTGACCACAAAGGAGGCTAACATATTTCAGACAATAGCCCCACATCTGGTGCCAAGAGGCATGTCCATCAACATGACTGGATGGTAAAAACTTTGTTCTTCAGCAGCACATCTACAGACAACTTGTCCTCATGAGACGGTAACAATCAGCAGAAATATTTTATCAAGTTCAAAGCAACATAAAATGTCTGCATTTGTGTTTGGCAGCACCACGTACAACACTGAGTTGTGAATTAACAGGACAAGGCCGTTCATGGCAGGACACCCTTTAACTTCAGCTCACTTCAAACTGTCCAGAAACAGGGATATACTTACAAGAAACTCGTCTCGGATGAAGAACTTAGCTCTCGTCACTCTTGGGTCTTCACCAGGTTCAGGAGTTGCTAAAAGGACAAGGGATTCACAGTTAACACTGACCGACGTAAAGAGAAACCCTATTAGTACTTCTGGTATTTCAGTGGGGCACAAACCTTCATTTGGTATGGTGTAGCGAGCATATTCAGGGAAGTAGTCTTCAATTTTGGATTTTCCAGCTAATACTTTCTCAGCCAGCATGTCCTGCTTGTTCAGGAATAATATGACCGATATAGTGCGTAACCATCTGAAAAAACAAATCCACAAACACCATTAAAGAAACAGTAGAAGTTTCTTTCATGTGTGTGAATACATCAGAAGGGGAACGATGGGATTTGCATTTCAGCTCTCTGGACTTAATTAACAACAACTGAATTATGTAGAACACAATTATTCAGACATTTCTCATGGACACTTTTTGGAAGTAAAACAGTTCAGACCCCCTTTACTTAATTTCCTCAAAGAGAGTTAAGAGTCAATCCTTAGAACATGAGTTTAGTTTCTATGACATGGGGATGTGTTAATAATGCATCTTGGGAGGAACTCTTTTTTTTGTTGCTGTTTTTAAACCATCATTAGCAAGTCTGACAGTAAAGACACAAAAGGAAATTATGGGCGAGAGAGCTGGGGAACGGCACACAACACCTAGCTGAACTCGAACTAGGAGCAATGCGGATCGCAGCCTGCGCCTTTACTCCTAACCATGAGGGTACCGTATCGTTAGGGAAATTTGTTTTTTTTCCCACTTCTAGATCAACTTACTGGCTGACCAGCATTTTGTTTCAACAGCTACAGGGATTTCCAAAAGACGACTTTCTTTCTTTATATTTGGTTGGACTCAAAGTGTATAAAACGCTTTTCTGTTAAATTTAAATGTTTGGGAATGCTGCAGGAGGCTTGTGCATCTTATCCCTATCAACTTGAGTCTGCATTTCTAAAAGTTTCTTTAATACAATGTTATTATGGACAGTTGTTAAAAAGAACAAAAGACAACAGTACCTTGGTTGACAAATACAGAGACGTCCCTTTTAGTTGAGTTTTAGAGATTAAACCGTTGAAGTTGCCCTCATTTGCAATAATGTCGAGTTACATACGAGTTAAAAATAAATAGGACAAACACAGATAAGAATAAAAATCTGTTCAAATAGGCAGGGAGTGTTTTTTAATAAATCTGAGAGCAGAAATATAAACCATGTCTAGGAGTTTAAGACTAGAAGGAGCAGGACTTCTATAGATGACATCCCCAAAATCCAAAACTGATAGGAAAACTGCCTCAACAATCCTCTTTATATTAATTCTAAGGAAGATGGTTCTGTTTCTGTAAAAAGGAGACGAGTATTCAAGAGAAGAATTTAGGCTTCTAACTTAGTTCATGCAACACCTTTAGACCTCACTGAACTTTGTTGTTGTTGAACATTGTTGATTTAAGAACTTGGACTGTAGTAAGCAAGATAAGAAAGGAGCAACGCAGCAGCTGGACCCGACATGAGGCTTCAGATGAAAGGAATGAACCACTCGGCTCAAGCTTCATTCATGTTTCTCACTCACCTGTTGTTCCAAATACTGCGGAAGAGGTCCAGGGCTTCCCGTAGCCTGTTGGTGTTATTGTCTTCCCTTATTACCATGTTGTAGCTGCTGCTGGCCACCACGAAGATGATAGCAGTGACGTCTGGAAGGAGAAGAGAGATACTACATCAGGACAGATCAACCCGACATTAAACATGTGTGTAAGAATAACCCAAAAAATAATAAAGTGACGTGATGCTGAAGCTGGTAGAAAATACGTGGCAGGAGGTGACCGAGTCGTTGGGCGAGGACGTACAGTGTGGCTATTTAAAGAAGAACAAGAACAAAAAAGGCTGAAAGTCTCACCATTAAAGCACTGGATCCATTTTCTCCTTTCATCTCTCTGGCCCCCAACATCAAACATGCTATGCAGGAGACAAAATACTGGGTCAGACTCAGAAACAATAATCAAAATGTAATCAAAGAGTTCATCTCTCTAGTGTGACGGTCAGGTACATATTGAACTGTAGTTGGCCAGCCTGAGAACATTTGTAAGTATTCATATACAGATACTTTTTTTTTTTTAATCATCACAAAAGATTTTCTGTCTTGAGCTAATTCTGCTCCTAATCTCGGATGTGGTAAACGAGATCCTAGATCTTAATGCGACAAGTCTGGAAACATTAAAAATCAATTTGGGAACAAAGAATATGAAGAACAGCATTATATGCACGTACTCAGTGGCCTGTGTGACCGTGGATGGATGTTTGGAAGTCATCAAAGCTGAATAATAAAAAAAGGCACACCCAAAGGGAAGTCATGTCCCAGAGCTTTTATATCAATCATTTGGGATGATATAATTTGATACAAAGGCCCGTTTCAGATGGTAGAATAAGTCTGTTGTGTCTGTGACTGTGGAAATGGGTCATCTCATCTGACATCATCAAAGCAGTTACGAAACATTTACTCTAACTTTTTTTGGCTGCTCTTATAACTTCAACCAATGGTCAATAACGTTCAACTGGCTCAGAAATCACACCAGTGGACCGCAGAGGATTAATTTAACATTTCAGGCACTTAGATGACGTTCTTTTCCACCTCAGCTTCCAGCCGCAGAGCTGGTTGGGGTTTAGTGTTTTGTTCCAAGGACACATTGCTGTTAGGGGGTACGAACTTATGACACTTCAGGCTCTTAACACGAGGCCAAGGTAAATATAGCAATAACACCCAGGGGGGGATTCTTAACTGGGATTATTGGTACAACCGCGCTAAATTATTTGCAGAAACTGGAAAATGCCAGGGGAAACTCCTTTCCAGGAATGGGTGACTGGGTTAGGAAACGTTGCTGCATAGGAAAGAATGCGGACAAGACACAAGATATTTCCTTAAGTTCGGGCACTTTGTCTTTGATCCCTCTTGTTTCTGTTTTGGTGGCTGACTCTAGGAAATTCGGATGTTTTGTGTTTGGAAGCAGGCCTTATCTTTTCTGATTTATATTACTGATAATATTAGTGATAAAAATCACAAGCCATAAAAAAGTATGTTTTCCAGAGCTTCTTTGGTCATATTATATGATTACAAATGTATGTAGGCAGAGTTTTTCTCAAATTATTAAACTTATATATAAGCTGCAAACAAACTAAGGTGGCAAATGAAAAATGTTTGGAGAATTATCAGCCTGGACGGAGCATGTCTTTGAATAAGCTGACTGTTCAGAAAAATGTGATGCAATTAAGAATGAACTATCAATCGGTATAATTAGTCAATATACTGGCATATTAAAAACATTCCTTCATTGTGTGGTTTCACTTCTGAGGGAAAGCTGAGAAAGACTTACTGGAAGTTCACTTTGTCTACTTGGAACCTCGTCTCGAAAATCCCTGAAGTTAACACTCGGCAGCGTAGCAGGTCCTGTAAAACATGGAAACGAAGATGTATCCAATTCAGTAAAGCAAGCAAGCTTTTGGAGGGGAATTACAAACTACGAAGTTTGCACATTAAAGGGACGACGCACCTGGTCTGTTGGTGTGTAGTCATTCTGTCTTACAGAGTCAATTCTGTCCAGGAAACTGCAAAGAGAGAAAAAAAAACAAATTTAGACTAAGGTCTATACTTTAATATCAGCTGTAGAAATGTGATTGTTATTAAGATTCAACTACATAAAACAATTTGTCACTACGCATGAAAGCTAGGCAATTAATGAGATCAGTCTCCCTAAATACTGATTTCTAAAAATAATTTCATAAGTCTGATATACTGAATCCAAAACAGTCAAAACCAAATAACAAACAGGGAACCAGAGCTCCTCTCACAGCTATCTATTAATTAAATCTGATCATACGTCACGAATGCTACATCATTCATTAGACCTATCTGTTGTGCTGCGTCAGTTTGAACAGTTATTTAAACGTTCATGTGAGTTACACCGGATGCTGCAAAAGGCAGCCGCCATGTCTGACTCCCTTTGGAGGCTCAGTAGGCCGGTGTTAAGTCAGCTGGTTGCCACAAGAGGGCAGGGCTGCTCAGTCTGGGCTATTTTGGTCTGTCTCTAGCCAGAGTGATTACATAAGGCGGTTATTGTGGAGGTTAGACAGCTTGCTGTTGCCATCTCTTCACTACTGAGAGATGTGCAGCAGTAGCAGCAGCAGTAGCAGCAGCTGGGCCTCTCTGCAACACAGCAGGCTCAGGACAACGGGGCTGGGGACACACGGTCACACAGGCCCCGTTAAAGGAAGGCACCACATAATTAAAAGGACTCCTGCAACGCTGGTCAAAATGTATATAGACTTTAATAAACCATTATTGGTATTTGCAGAGACATGGTTCATTATGATATGATATGCTTTACATCTGGACAAATAAAAATAAAAACATACCATAAAGCAACAGTGGACCATTACAGAGTTCGAAATAAACTGAAGCCCCAAGCCAAAATGCCCTTAAAAATACATATGTTACAGATATGTTTGCCAGCATGAAAATGTGTTACTCTCAAAAAGACACTAAGGCTGCGTTCAGACTGCAGGCCACAGTGACCCAAATCAGATATTTTTGCTCATACGTAACTCAGATCAGATTGTTTTTTAACAGTGTGAACAGCCCGAGTCACATGGAACCTGATCTTTTCCAGTTTGGATTTGGGACACATTCATATGTGGTCCAAATCAGACACAGGTTGGATTTTCAAAAGTGCTACCTCAGTCTGGACAATCAGATCGGAATTCATGCGACTCTGAAGTCGCTCCAGAGTCAGAAACTGTAATGATTACAATGACAAGGAAACAAATTTGGGAAACTTTGCCATAAAGCCGCAGAAATGGGACCCTGGAAGGAAACCGGGAGAGGGCAATGAAAAATGGAAGTCTCCCATGAAAATCGAGAGGTTGGCAAGTATGAGCTTTTCCAGGCAGTGACTAGTTCCAACTGGAGTCCGATACAGGCCACATTTGAAAGATAATGTGAACAGTGAATCAAAAAAAAAAAATTCTCATTTGGGAAATAAATTGGAGCTTTAAGGCCTGCAGTGTGAACAAAGCCTAAATAACACAAAAAGTAAATAAAAGAAAAGTAAATAAAACTACAGTGGAGAGAATAGTGCAAGGTATATTTTACTATGAAAGCAAATTAAGCAGACAACACAGCAGAGGAGATAAAGGTGCGTCAGGTATTTCTGGAGGAGAAGAGTTCCAAGCCTAAAGCTGAAGTTGGTGAGTGAATCCAGTAAGTAGGACACAGATGTGGACCAAACAGCCTACATTTTTTACCCGTACCGTTTGTGGCTTCAGCATGTCACAAGACAGTCAACACGGAAACCTGACGCAAAGAAGATCAGTAACCAGGGTTTCAGCCAGGGATGGTTTGTCATTTCATTTTCAATTCAACCATAAAAAGTAGCACACCGAACACGCCCATGTAGAGCTAAATAACAGACAATGAACGCTCTATTATGAACCATTAGATAACTGAGACTCCGCTCATGTGCTCTGACAATAATGTTTTCATCACACGACTTCATTTCGGCCTCTCACAGTCCACACAAAAGGAGAAGTAAGGCTATTTCTGAGAGAGCACTAGACTTTCTCACACAGAGTTCATATACAGTAGATGCATCTACTGTAACACCAGATACACCACATACGGTATGGAGGAAAGGAGGGGAGCATTTAAAGTTAGGTCTACAACTGCATACTATATTACACTAATGATTAATCTACAAATTGTTTTTATTGACTTGTTTAGTTATCAGAATGTCACAAAAATGACAAATGTGGCATAAAGAAGTCCTTATCTATTATTTTAGTGCACACTACACTATGTACTTATTAACTAGAGGAGGTACATGTGCTAAGTCATCTCAGAGGTCTAATTCAGTATGAAAAATTCCCACAAGGGGTCCACACCTTGTCTATTAACTTACAACTTGACCTTTGGACGGTTGTTACTTTTGCAAAACTGAACTGATGATTTAGACCTTAAACTCATCCTGAACTTTAACCTCTCTAAAAGACCTTTAACACCAAAAACCTGAAGCTTATAGGCAGCCTGACGGGTTTATGGCTACTAATAGCACTACAGAGTAATGTTTTCATAAAAGGTTTTTGTATCTGATGCTCCCAAACTTTTTTCCCCTTTAAAACAAAACTATGTCTCCTGGCACCCCCTCATAGTAGTTGTTAATCTACTATGTTTAATTTTCCCTTATCAGATTTCTTCATGTAAAGACCTTTAAGAGGTCTGAAGAGGTAAAACTACTTAATATTTCACAAGAAAGACAACAATTTGTTGTGTAGAATTAAATCTTTTCTCATTTCTCACCTGGGCAATGGTCTCATTAACCACTAGATTTAACTAGTAACTCCTAGTGGGCTTCCCAACACTTAGGTTCGGAACAGAGTGACATGATAACTATATCTATTGACAATAGAAGTCAGTTATGCCTAGAGACTGCTGGTGGTACCCAAAAAGGAAGCAATGGAAAGAAAAAAAACATGAACAAGTCTAGAAGGTGAAGAAACGATGTAGGGTTAAAAATCATTCTCAGAAAAGGCTTGACAAATGTTTTACAAGGTGGGAAATGTGTTAAAAATGTATGTTCAATCTTACTGGATTACAGCAGCAACAAACGTTTTATTTATTTTTCATCATTCATTAGCCTGCTGATTATGTTCCTGATTAACTGTTTCCAAAAACCCAAGGTGATGTCATCCAATTGCTTGTTATATCAGACAAAACCTAAAGATATTCAGCTATCACCATATAAAACAAAGAGAATCAGGAAATTACTGCTTGAAAGTCTGAACTGAATTACTATTACTATCGACTAATAAATGAGTCAAATTCTGTTTCAGCTCTATAACACAGATACAATATACAGATGAGTATCTCTCACACACACACACACACAAACACACCTCTCTCCTCTGAGCAGAGCAGACACAGACATTTATTCACACACAAAACCTCCAAAAATCTTCTGCCCCATCACTGCAACAATGTGGGAGTATTTTTAGTCAGCCTTGCAGAAACCTAGCTAGGTTATAATTACTGAGCGCTTTCTGACTGCCATGTGACAGAAGTACTATTGGTAGAGCACTGGAGAGCCAAATATAGTCCTCGTACGCAGCAATAAAGAATAAAAGAACAAGGGTCCTGGATCCAGGAAAAACGGCAAAAAAGATAACATTGATTACCGAGTGGCCATCCAGATAATGCCCTATCAAAAAGTTTGGGTGCAGTTTTCTGTGACTAAGGCTGTTCTGGTCGAGCACTAAAAAAAGACGAGCTGGGTTTCAGGACAAGGGAAATCTGTGGCTTGCGTTGGTTTCTTCAATTTCTTCCCAGAACTGTTCTCCCCTGGCATCAGGCATCAGGATGTGATGTGGTCTTTTTGTCAAATTTGTGGATTTGAGGGATAACATGCTGGCAATTCTTCCACTTTGTTCTTAGCACTTCTACAGCACATGTATGGCAAATTATGATTTATTCTGTTATGAATTTGTCACAGTGTTTGTGGGTTTTTTTCACTTTAAAGTCTGTTATTAATCCAGCTGTAATTTCTCATTTACTTTTTATCCTCACACACTACCCCCCTCTGCTATAAAGAGGCACTTTATTATTCTATTTAATTGGCAGGTTGAATAAAAAAAAAAAAAACATTAAATAAAGAACTCCACTACTATCTTGTCTATTACAGTCTCTCTCTCTTTCTGTCTGCAGGGCTGGGTTGTCTCTGTTTTTAGCCAAAACACATTGTACTCGTCCTGCGGGCCAGTCTGTGTTGCTATGTATAGGCTTTTGTTGTGGACAGTATCACTTGACTTGGCCTGGTCTCTCTGTGTTGTTGGCCTCATCTTTCCATAAAACACAGACACAACCATGAATATACACACACACACACACACACACACACACACACACACAGTCCAGGTCACATGTTGCTGCCCATTGAGCAGATAGGGAGGTAGAGGGAAGATGGTGATGGTGGTAGTGCAGAGGCGGGGGCATGAAAACGCTTCGCACCGGGGCTTGGGGACATGGGTCACCCACCTCCACAGGGGGGGCTTCTCCCTGAACCAGTGCACTGATACAAGCTCTCATTAGGTCGCTTTTGGAGAGCCACAACAAACAAATAAATAAACAGGCCTAAATACAAATAAAAGCTAAAAACAGAAGTAAGTAGAAGTGCAAAGAAGTGAACCAAACAGCAACAATTTCATTCACGTTTAAGTCAAAACAAACTGTGTGTATTCAGACAACACATGTCTAACAACAAAGAGTCAGACGTGAATATGTACAAAGAGTATAAAGACAGTGGGAAGTTCCAACAATGCTGGAATAAAGTCTGGAAAAACATCCCCTCAACAGGCAGGCAACCTTCACATCAACCAACGGCCTCATGCGCTCATTTGATAATTGGGTTGACTTTTTACAAATAGTGGGCCATCTTTAATTAGCAGTGCAGAGGATCCGATCAATAGTTTCCATATTTTGAGCCGCTCAGGCCAGCATAATGGACTTTCACTTTAGTCTCCAACTGACTGGTGACAGCCCTTTAAAACTCACTGCTGGACACAGAAGCAGCACCACAACACGGTTTCAAGCTGGTAAAGCTTTATTTAAATATTTTTAAAGGGCCTATATATATTTTTCTGTGTCATATATTCACTGTAATGTATTATGTTTTGTCATGACCCACAAGAACTTTTTAAAAGTAAACAATCCACAACATAGAATAAAAGGAGTATGAGCAGTACAACACTGCTGAATTACAAAAAGAAAAAAAGGTCTTGAGTTACTTAAGAGAGATCTTAAGTAACTCAAAGTTCATTGAGAGAACACCACACCACAACTTTCTGACAAACAAATGATTTTTGGGATGAGCAAAAAGCAGAAAAATGCCAGTATAAGGATGGACTGCTCATTACAAAACAGGACACTAAATGAACAGATTTAAAAACAAATAAAACAAACAGAATCACCATTTCAAATCATGCATCTACAAAGCACAATATAATTTCCCAGAAGTCAAGATGACATTGTTAATTTGTCTTGTTTTGTCTGACCAACAGTCCAAATCACAAAGATATTCGGTTTACAATATTTAACAGATATACATAAGTAATACATCCTCTGAAAACAGAGAATATTTGGTGTTTTTACATGAAAAATTACTGAAATTGCTTATTACTTTTCAGTCAATAAAATCAATATATCAATTACCAATTATTTTAGCAACAACTTGGATCATTCCTAAAATGATCTGTCTGTCAAACGTTAACCTAATATTTCTACTTGGGAACTTTTCCGTCATACTTCATCTGTCTGCTCTTACAAAACACACCCAGTATTACAACAAAACCAGCTGCACTACACAGCTCATCACACAACGCAGACCGTCAGAGGCGCTGAGCTGGTACAGCACACGGAGCCATGTGCAGCAGGACAAAGCGAAGGTGGAGCTGTGTAGGATCCTGGTCACCTAGTGGAAAGATCTGAGCCTGGGGTTCAACTCATCCATCCAAACAGGAACACTGTGCAGTTTGGGAGATGGATCTGAATCTAGACAAATCCATCAACGGCTCAGTGGGTACTTCCTAAATATAGGAGCAAGAACGGAGACACTCCTGAAAGTCAAACCAAATCTTGTGTAAACAAAAGTGCCTGCTTTATCTCAATTCGCCTTCCAGGGCTGCATCAAGTCATGGTTTTGAAAGGTGTTGTATAAAAATGTACAATACATTGTAATGCCCTTTTGTGTCTGCTCAATGTCTACATGGACCATTACATTACCTCTACTTAAAATAGATCAGCCCCCAACATCAAGCCACAGTGGGAACATGGGGACTCTGTCAGGCCTGAACCATGTCCCATGTGGAGCACACTGACATTGACTTATGGGTTTCTGTAAATAACATTGAAGCCTAACATCGATACACTATCAGCTACTGTCAGCTACTGAATTAGTCTGCGCCAAAAATAGAAAAACTAAATAAGTCTAATCAACAATATCATGAAGGTTTCAATTCTTTCGTCTGTAAACAACCACAGCCTCCATGTCAAATTAGTTGTTCCGCTTTGGAGTCAACCGATGACCCAGTGAAAATTAGCTTTTCCTCTTTTCCTCTAATCAAAAGTCAATAACCAATGACTAATATCAGACAGGGTAGTCTACAGTATCAGTGCAGATTGCATAAGCCTGAACCGAGCCATGCCGGGTGACCTGAACCAAATCCACACAGAAGAAATTTAATTTTCAATAAATAAAAGTTAATATAATTTTCAATTCTTATTTTAAGATGTTAAACATGCAGATTTCTCTGGATGAACACTCGAGGAGTTGGGGCCTGTGTGCTGTTTGTGTAGTATCACAAACTGGCCTCCGGGTGGCATCCCTTCGCTCCTGCTGCACACCGCCTCTCTTCCACACTGACCCTGCCTGCTTATAGCAGCTGGGTTCCCATAGCAACCCCAGTCGGTCCATACCACTCCTCTCTCGTCTCTCTCTATCAACCCCACCTCCCTCGTCTCTTCCTAAGCCAGGCCACACTTGTATCCTGCCATTCCCAGACTCTCCCATACATCAACACAAAGCAGAACCGTGCTGTGTGCTAGCTTTCTACATTGTATGTGTGTCACTGTGTGTGAGCGAGTGCCTTTGGTGGGAGGGCACAGCAAATGTAGGCTTATGAAGACAGATTATTTTAGAGTGCCACCGTCTCAAGCACACAACCAAAAATAAGTCACATTTTCAGTAAAGGGGAGGAATGTAATGTGTAGTCTGTAGGACGTAAAGAGACACTAAGTTTCCGAGTTCTGTCACAACCTGACAGACGCAGAGACAGTTGTGATAAATTAGACGCGCAGGGTTTATTTGAGTTGAGAGCTTAACAGTGGGTATAACTGATAAGGATGTTACAAGTCACAGAGCAGTCAGTGGGAGTCCCGTGAGATGGACCTGGCTACGGTAATGCACACTGGAAAATGACACTTTATGGCCAAGTGGTTACCTCAAACTGCGGTGATGTTGTGACAGCTTTGTAACTACCCTCTGTGGAGAAAGCAACACATCCTCCACCCCACAAAAAAAATATTTATAATAATTTTTTGTGCACTGGGATGCAGCTAGTCATCAAATTACCAGGTTAGTTTCTTATTTCTGTTTTACCAGCAGATCAGGGGAAATGGATTTGGAGTGATTTGATGTGTTGGTGATTAGAGGGATATCAGTAAAGAGTGTACAGTGTCATTACTTTGCCAATAAACAGGTGAGAACAGCAGCAAGGAAGCATTGGTGATATTGCAGATTATTCCAGTACTTCCTTGTAAAAAGAATAAGAAAAAAAAAGAAAAACACTACTCTTGGTCAATTGTCCATAGCTTTTAAGATGTGCCAAATCTAACGTCAATACACCAAAATCTACTAATTTTCTTTTCAACATAAAATCAAGTGAATCTCTACTTTCTATGTTGGACACTTTGCCTAAAGTTTCACGTAGAAATGCTAGTGGAATCCAGTCAAAGCACAATTAGCACTAACATCTTCTAAGAGAGATGAGGGCTGTATGTCTTTGAATGCGCATCGTGACATCATGTCCTGCTTATTTATATAACTATATTAATATTTCAGTCAAGTTTTCAGTAAAGTTTTAGTTAATGTAAACGTATGTTTGTAAGTTTCCATTTTTATTATTATCATCATAACAATCTGACATTTACTTTCTCGAATGGTCTAGAAAAAGTCAAAAAAAGCCTAAAGTCATCAAATTCTTTGTTTTGTCTGACTAATGCTGAAAAACTCAAATATACAAGTCTATAATCACATTAAACAAACAGAAGCACCAAATCCTCACATGTTTTTACTTGAGAAATAACTTAAATGATTTGCCGGTTGCTCAAAATCCTATATAAATATTAATTTTCTGTTGATCGACTAATGGATTTGCTTTAGCTACAGTTTCAGGTGGTTGTGCTCCAGAAGACACAAAGCGAAAAATTAGTAAGTAACATGCACAAAGGGACCTGTAAGTGCTTTACACCTTTGTTTAACTTGTAGCAACAGTAAAAACACATCAGGTGTGGACTGTAATTAAATTTCAAAATAAATATTGTTTTAGAGTACAGTATTAGAAAAGAAACCACAACGGTGTACAAAGAGGAACTGGATGTTCCCCTGACATAGTATATTCTTTCATCACGACAATTTGAGATGTGGCCCATATCTATGTGGTCAGCATGGAGAAGCTCAAGAAACTCAGGTTAAGAATGCCTACAACAATAAATCATCCAACCAAACCGCCCAACCATGGCTTGTGCTGGAGCCAAATGTTTACTTAAGTTAGCCTCCAAGCTACCTCCTTCAGCCTGGCCTGACGAAACAGCCCGCAGCTCAAACTGTCTAGGCAAACAAACTGCTGTGACAGAAAAATATAAAAGGTTTCTATAAATAGCTTTGTGCCCCCTTCTGACCACATTCCACAAGAGGTGAAAGTTGAGGCTTGTTTGACGAGAACCCAAGATGGAGGGAGACCTTTTACCTGGGTGTGGCTGGACACCGCTAACTGCTAGCCTCACTGCTAGCCAGGCCTACAGGCTACACAACCGCAGCTACAGGACACAACCAGGCTGAACTCTGAGCATGGGGAAGCTGAAATCCTCATGTGATCCAAAACATGCTAACTTTAATGCTAAACACACATGGTCATGTGCGTTTTGATTGATTTTGCGCGGCTCCAAGTCTGCTTCTGCTCACTCTGATGGGCCGGCTTGGCAGCAACAGGGAGAGTGTGTGAAGCTTGGAGCCCCTGTCATGATTAGACAGCAAAATGTCTCCTCGCGTGTCAAACCCCGCTTTGATCACTTCAGCTCCCCCCTCTCTGTCTCTAGCAGTGACAGAAATGGTTGAGCAGTGTGTGTGTGTGTGTGTGTGTGTGTGTGTGTGTGGAGTAGGGGGAGACAGAGCGAGCAGGAAAGCATATGGGTGCATTCATACACTCGCAATGATTTGTTTTATGGCAGGGCATTAAGAGAAGAGCAGGTATGGCCAGACAGTGTGTAGTCACTCACACACATACACAAAACCAACACAGAGGCGTTTTGTGTCTCACCTTCTGCTACTGACCTTCCCTTTGTTTACAGCGCATTGCCGGGATACTCCCTTTGATTCGGCTGCGCACACGTGACCCTCCGCCAGTTTCTGCTCTGCAGTGCTGCTGCTAAAAATAGCCTCAGCTTGCCCTGGCTCCACAGCTAGTTTACATAAGCTCTAAGGGGGGTGGGGAGCGACAGAGGGGGGAGAGAGAGGAGGGGGAGCCTCAGTGGGGGGGGGGGGGGGGGGGGGGGGGGGCTCTATGGACGACCATTCCGCAATCTCTGAACAGGGAACCTGCAGCGCCACTGTTGTCCTCCAGCAGTCTGTGCCTTTACACTCCTGGTCAACAGCAGGGTGTGTATGTGTTTGAGAGAGAAAAGGTATGTGTGTGCGTAGTCGGCACACAGTAACAGACTCGCAGATATCCGCCATTCACCAGCCTCACTCTGTCTGTCCTTTAAAATGGACGCACATTTTAACCCAAAAATAAAAATCTATTTATAGATACAATTCCCCTTATTTAAGTGGAACATAAATTCCCATTTTTTCTCTGCACACTGTTGACACACACACACACACACACACACACACACACACACACGTCAAAGAGACAAAACTAACAGTTAACTCAAACCTACAAACAATCCACAGGGAAAAGGGTGATTTATCTTAGTTTTTTCATACATTTTGATATAGATTTAGATTTTTTAGAATAGATCCAACTCATTGACTAAACTAAATACTGGCTGTCAGAGCCTCTGGTCTCTAGAAACACACTGGTGGTGTAGCTAATCTTGTGACAAGTAGCATGCTATGCTGGGCAGCTTTAGGCTCTCTTAACGGTTTCCAAACGCCGAGGCGAGCGGAGAGCTTCAAGAACTTTAAACTTCCACAGTACTTTAAAACACTTACCTAATGGACAGTTAAAGTAACACTTAATAATAGGTCCTTCCGTTAAACTTGAAGATATTAACATGTTAACAGCTCATGAGGTAAAGCGGTTCATCCACTAATCAGAACATCAGCGTTTTGACCCTCGGCTCCTCCAGTCTGCATCTCGAAGTGTCCTTGGGCAAGATACTGAACCCCAAATTACAAAGTGTGTGAGTGTATGTGAATGATGGCACCTTGTGTGGCCATCAGTGTATGAATATGTGTGAACGGGTTGACTGTGACATGTAGACTACAAAGGTGCGATATAAGCATAGTCCATTTATCTTTTAAACTATGCCCTGTCTGAAATATAAGGTTTACACACACGCACACTTTGGAAAAGACTTCATATAGAGAACCATGTGTTCTGCAACATCCTCTCCGCTGTTGCTTGCTGGCCTCAAGAGAGGACTAAATAGATAGACAGAGAGAGAGGAAGAGGGATAGTGGCAGAGAGAGAGAGAGTAGAGAGTCAGTCCCACAGGGGGCTCTAACAACCTTAAGGACAGTGGTTTGTGTAGATGGAGTCCCACTGAGCATCCAGAAGATCAGAGTCTACAGTTCAAAACCACTCCTTCTTTTCCTCAGAAATCATGCACACATCCACACACTCTCAGATATATTCACATGAACACACACAAACACTGCCATAGTACCCCCTTTGAGTATTCCTCAGTCAGCTGAAAGCAGGGTCATCTGATTTAAGCGAGTTACACAAAGGTTTTTGTTAATCTGGATTAAGGTCTTTTATGATTCTTTTCACGAAGAAAGTTTTTTGGGGTTTTTTTAATGGTGCAGTTATAAATATGATGTGAACTGCACTATAGAAAACATTAGAGTTAACATCACTGATCATTACCAAATTCACTAGAAATAGATGTACTAGAAATAGATAAAGAGATTTAATTAACCAAACTGAAACTACTTAGGCCATTTTTAAGAGTTTGTTTGCTGCAAGTGGCTAAACTAGAAAAAAAAGTGAGCATAGCAAAAAAATAGATAAACATTAATAGTTCAAAATGCATTTCAAAGCACTTAAAATTCTCACTCTAAATAAAATGTGTTTCACAAACATTTTTTAAGGTTGAATCTGCAATAAGGATACATCTTACTAAAACAAACGATAAGGTGTTTTGGTTCTTTCTTTTAATTACTCAAAAAGCTTTCTGTATACCTCGCTATCACTGAAGGTGTGTCTGGTTAACATCACTGACCCATGCTTTAAAGATGCATAAATTCAAAATGTGACTTCAGATTTCATTCACAAACTATGCAAAGCCCTAAACTGGACAAGACAATACAGTCCATGAAGGTTTAACACAATTTCAAATGCTGCTCTGGCTGCAGTGAGACAAACATCCCAGCAGAAAATCAATTTCTTATGCTTTAAAAGTAACCCAATAACCACTTTGAAAAAAGTTATTACACTGAAATATAAACACATAGATCAGTTCAGACATGTAAGTAGAGCCCAGACCCTGTCACAGCCAGCACCACTCCTTGGTATTATACTGTGTGTATCAAATCAGCTAAAACATTAAGATATGAAGCAACTTATTGGTGACAGAAAAAAGCTGCAGTGACATGCAGCCGGTGTATAAATATCACTCTCTCGGGCTCTTCCATGAACAGAAGAGGATCCTTATTGAGGAGAGCCAGTGTTTGCTAAGCGTAGCCCCTCTGTTTCTGCAGGCCCTTCAGGGGCCGGGGATGGCTGACAATGCTGGCCATTCTTAGCACTTTACTGCCTCAGATGACTGTGTCAGTGGCCCCCAGGCTGGTGACAGAGTCCCGTGACCAGCACTACACCCCAGCCCCAACCCAGGCCAAGAACCAGACCCAGCCTTAGATAAGTATGTCTATCCACAGTCCCATCTCCAGGACCTCGGGACTGTTGGAGATCTGTCACGTCCCAGCTGTACCTCTCCATCCTGGACCAAATACACCACATTACATCCTGACTGAATATGATCCTTGTAAATTTGAACAATTGGGATGCACTGGTTATCATTAAAGTTAAAACTGCATTCATCTTTTTATGCAGAAATTTTTGGAATTCCTATTTACACCTTCTTAAACCCTGAGAACATCAGATGAAGGATTCAATGTATTTAATAGCAAACAGTCTTTATTATTATTATTATGATGATGATGAGGAGGAAATAAATTCCTTCACCTGACAGGAGGGATGAGACAGGGTGCTCAAAGTCCTTACATTCTATATCTTAGAGCTGCAATGATTAGCTTGAGAAACGGAAGAGTAACTATTCCTATTTTGATAATTGATTCATTGTGTCAGCTCTTTTTTAAGCATAAACTCCAAACATTGGTTCTAAACTTGGTTCCAGCTTCTCCGCTGCTTTTCTATATCACTGTAAATTATATATCCTTTCAGTTTTGGACTGTTGGTCAGACAAAACAAGACATTTGAAGACGTCACCTTGCACTCTGAGAAACTGTCATGGACATTTTTCACCATTTTCTAGACAATGAAAATAATCCGCAGATTATTCGATAAAGATAATAATCATTAGATGCAGCTATGCTGTATTTCTGTATATAATGATGACACCTTTTTTCCAATCCACCCTGAATAGCCCCCAGGATTTGATCTTTGCCACTTCCATTTAATCCTCATTAGGGTCAATGGTGCAAAAAACTGTGAAACGTCCGACCTGAACGAAGAAAGAGCAGTAGGAAATGGTTGCATTTTTTTGTTGATCGACTAATCAATAAGTCTAATAATTGTTTCAGCTCTAATGACAAGATATTGCAAAACGTCAGTTTTTTCCAAATCCCATTATTCTTGTTATATTGTTATATAGCAGTACATCCCTGTGGATTAACAGCTATTATATTAATTCAGGATACACAAAGCTGCCAGATTAAACTTTTCTTATTAGTATCGCAGATTTCTAAACTACAATGATCACATTGCATTGAACCTTAGACAAAAAGCATGGTGTCTCTTAAATAGGCAGTGGTCTTTTGACTCAATCTGATTAAAGGGAAGCTACGTTTGTTGGCCACTCCATACGTTTTATAGGTACATAATTTATAATCACAAAAAATATGAATTATAAAAAAAGTTTACAGCATCTAAAGCAAATTCCTGCCTCATCACACATAAAGCCCAGCTGTATCCCTAAAGCTCATTCCTTCGCACTCCAACAATAACAATAATCCACAACAGTAAGAAATACCCTTAGTATATGAGTTGTGTCACATTTGGTGGGGGACTGCAAGAAACACTCACCGCACACAAACACAAAAAGCAGAGAGGCCTGGAAGTTCAGATTTGCATGTGAAAAAGTGTTTGATTTTGCCGTTGACACATCCAAGGCATTGTAATGGAACCAGCCCGCCGCTGCTGAAAATAGCTCATAATCAATCAACTGGCAGACACATATCTGTGCTCTTAAAACGTATAAATGTGCAATGCAGAGGGCAGGATCAATGGGTGACAGGATTCCAAAAGCATCGATATGGACATGCTCTTTGGCATAACAAACGCTCGCCATCAGCCCCCACTTATTTCCTGTGCCTTTGTCAAATGAGCCGTCCGGCATTAGGCTGAAAAAAACATATCTGCCAGTGGAGCAAGGTCTGTGAAGGACAGACAACACAGATGAAATGGTGGAGGTATACAATAGGCCTTCCCAAAATGTAAATACCACATATCTAACCAAATTTCCTTCCGCTGTGATCTTGTTTGGTGGACAATATTTCTATTGTGTTTTGCTGTAAGCATACAAGGTTGCTGCCTGCCAATCTGTTCCTCCCACAAAACAGCCACAGGTAGGCCAACTTCCTCTTTAATTTACTTTCACAGTGACTAAAAGCACTCTTATCACATTTGTGATCCAAGACATAGTCAACAACACAAACACAAGTCTGTGCAGGTTCCATACAAAAAAAGAGAGCGAGCAAGTGTTAAAAACAAAAGTTAAAGAATTGAAATGAAAGCTTCCTGGACTGCCTACAAGATTACAAGAGTCAGTGCTAGGTCAAAAGCAGCTAGCACTGAGAATAGGGGACAAGCTATGAGACAGACCCTTGTAGACAAACATGTCTTGTTAGACAAGTTAGACGAATAGCCAAAACAACACATTTGTTTAAATACAGCTAAAGTCTAAAGTTATGACCTCTGCTCTTTTCCTTTCAACCTAGTTGGCCACTGAAGCTGTCTACCAGTGTTTCACTACTTCCAGGATACTCACTAAGAACAGTTAGTATAGATTAATGGTCATAATAACAATAGGCGTGTGTGTGTGTGTGTGTGTGTGTGTGTGTGTGTGTGTGTGTGTGTGTGTATACACAGTGTGTATGGGGGGGCCCTTATACACAGACAGGTCTGCTGCCATGTAGGACAGAGTATCTATGAATGCCCTCCATCCACATAGTTCATTCAGAGGTTAAAACTGAGAGAGGAAGTAAGTGAGAGGCCACGCAGACTGACAAATTCTAGACATCAAACACTCTGACAATAGAGGCATATTGTGATGTTTCTACGCAACAGTGATATTTCTAAATGAATTGAAATGACAAGGAAAAGCACATGAGCAACTAGACACAACAGCTATCATTTAACTGAACAGCCATTCAAGTAAGAAAAACTCTTACTTTTGTAAACTAAACTAGACCGCGACCGATTTATCGGCCGATATGAGCTAATTGCATTTAATCGGTATCAGCCGTTTATAACAGCAGATTTATGACTACTAAAAAAGAAAGAGTCAGATGCTTCACTCATGTCATGAGTGTTGCATAGTTTGCCCACCAGAGGGCGCGCTGCAGCTCCCCCATTAACAACACTGCCTCACCACAAAAACCACAGAAGAAAACAAGAGGCTGACCGGAGTACACAAGAGCACAGCAAGTAGAAACAACATACAGAATGACTGTGTTAGCGGTGAGTTGATCATTTGTCACATTAATTACATGACATAAATTAAATAATAATAAAACAGCCCCAATCACTTCTCCTCTCCTCAAAACATTCATGACTTGCTAATCCTCCCGGCTCACCGCAGTATGTTTAATGTTATGGTAGTTGAGAGCTGGAGGCTACGCTGCTGACAAAAGTGATTGTAAATTTATTTCTGAAACAGTGTGTCAGTTCTAGCGAAGTGTCCTCATTTGTCCCTAGTTCATCACTTCTAAATATTCTCTAAAATCACGTAACGTTACAGCAGGTAACGCTGCCCGTTGCTAAATTAACCACAAAGCTAATGCTGTGTTTATCAGTGGTGGAGCGCAAATGTTGTTAATGAGCCATTAAACTATAGTTTCTGACGTAATCTAAATTTATCTGCGAGCCGTTTGTTTGTAGTTTTAGTCGTTGTGTCGGGAAATGATTTAACCAGAGCAGACACGTAAATATACGTGAGCTGAACAAGAATCAAACTGGCTTCCTGACAGACAAAGTTGCAGGTCCTTGTTGTAGACAAGTCATGTAGTATTAGATGTATTCAACAGCAGGTCACTGTAGTAACGTTATCGTAGATGGCATGATTTAAACAGATGGTGGTTGAGAAATGGTTACTCATAGCTTTGGTTAGAATTACAGAGTGCTGGTAAAGGGATAAACTAGATGTGAATATGTTACATTGAAATTACAGCAGATTATGTGTAAAGTGAAATACACATGCCTATTCCCTCTCACTCTCTCTGTTTACAGATGGCTGAAAAACTTGCACCTTCCAGCAGCAAATATTTATTGATGTGCAATTGTTTACATGTTAAGTTGTTGAGACTGCAATGTATTTTATTAACATAATCCATTTAGGAAAAGATTTTATAGCCCACATACAGAACAGCTTTCAACAGTGGCCATTTCTAAGTGTAGTTTACACAGGAAAGGGGTCTACTATCCAAATCATTCTGAAAATATAAATATCGGCTCATAAATCGATATCGGCATCGGCCCCTAAAAACCCTCATCAGTCGGATTCTACACTAAACCCCATGGAGCTGTGACTTATTATCATTTTTTATCTCCTTTACACACTAGTAATATAAATTTGTTAGCTTGATGATGATTTATTGGCCAAACATACAATTGTTCACTAGTTGTTAAACAATCAGGGGGAGCAACTTAACAGTCCAAAAGGCGGTGCTAGGACAGCAAGAGAAGCAATCAAAAGGGACAAAAAAATATTGAAGAGGAGGACTTTTGAAACAGGGAGGTCAACTGGGACTTAAAATAAACAATTAAGCATCAGTCATTTGGCAGTACTTTGGATTTGGAAGAGTAGATGTATCTTCCAGCAAAGAAAAGTAAAGACAGGAAGTAAAGCAATCAAGTTCAAAACCAATACACGCACTCAAACACCAGAGAAGTCACATATAAACCAGCACCACTCAATTTAAATACTATCTGCTTTTCCCTGTCTTCATTTTACTGTGTTAATGTTTGCTCATGTCACAGGGCAGCTGTATTTTGAGTGCTTCAGCTAGTTGCAACCCTCAGTGGTCTCAGTTATCACAATATAGAATATTCTTTCTGATTTCGACATTCAGAAGACCACTGTATTTACATAGTTGTAAAGGACATTCAGAAAGGATATTTTAAATGTTTATGATACCACAATATTATATGTTATCGTCATGATCCTGGAATATGGACTAAAATAAACACTTGCTGATGCTTTTTTACATATTGTGCAGTTGTACTGCACACAGACAGACTGACTTAGAGCAGCAAAGACTAACACAGGCCTTGGACTGTAACAGCTCCACCTTACAGATTCATGTGACTCTCCAACCATCACCTGACTATCTCTCTCCTTTCTATGGAAGCTGCTGTCAGGAAGGGTAACCAGGGAAGACTTGACCTGAAGTCAAATTTATGTTCAAGTAACGGAAGATATTCAGAAAAAGAGCACAGAGAACATTTGTCTACGTACTATACCATCTTTAAAACATCTCAACACTACACCCATGTAACACAGGCTTACAGATCGTTGACAACAAGACAATGTCCCCAGTCACTGATAAAGTGTGCCTTTGACCGGACCCTGAGAGATAAAGCAAGCCAACCTTTGGGACGGGAGGGGACAACGTACAGCGTGCTGCGCTTCTGAGTCTGTATCATGTACATGTCCTCATATTTACATGTGAATCCAGAGGTGAGTCAGAGAGTAAGCAGAAGGAGAACACTGTAATCAATGAGTCACTTTGCATAACCAAACTTCCTTTTACAAGCAACAGTGGGGCCCCTTCAGTGTGTAAAACCAGCACCCTATGATGGCCTGAGGTACTATAGGAGCCTTCCAAATAATCTGGGGCACCAGGCAAAGAGGCATAGGTTTCTGCACCTTGCCACACTGGAGTTATCAGTATTTCCTAACTACAGTATCTGGAATACAATTGTATTAGGAAAAGCTCTACACAGATTGCAGCTAAAATCATGACCCACATAGCTTTTGTCCAGCCTGAACTTTTGTCTATCAACTCCAGAGGTAGGTTATGACTTTTACTTTAACTACAGCTTTATTACATCTTTACATGTGTACAGACAAATATTACACTAATAGAATACCATGAATTCAACAGTTGGGCATTTTACTACAGGCCAGACAAGGCTTTGCATATTGCCATGGTGAAATGTCACACACACTGACATGAAGAGATATATATATCATTTTCCAAAGGACAGGATACAACTGCTGCTTGCCTTGCCACACCCAGAGTAAACACATCTCAGCCATATTCATATATGACATGACACCAGCACACAGCGCAGAGCTTTCATTTCGAGCATGACACAAAGAGGACGGCCAAAGTTGTGACAATCGTTTACAGCCTGTAAAGAGCAAAATAGCTCATTTGTCTTGTTCTCACTGTATTACAGATGCACAAATGACTGATTACATAATGTGTGTAGTTGTGACAATCTTTTGTAAACCTGCACGTATCCAAAGCTCAAACATCATACCACAAAATGCCTTTAAATGTTTGAACTCACTATTGTGCACAGTCGATGAGCTGGTACTCATTGGACCTCTCAAAGCATGCCTTCACTCCTTCGTCGTCCCACAGCTTCTTTGCGTGATCAAAGAACTCCTGAGGAAAAGAAAAAAACACATTAGAAAAACAGACAAAAGACAATAACGCCAACAAAAAGACGTAACAAACTTGGGAGTACAATGTGATGAAGGGAAGGCCAGGGGCTTTGAAACCATTCATATTGATCCATCTAAAGATACTTCACGAACAGTCTCCTTTGTGAGCTCATTTAAGTCGTCATGCTTATATGTGTAGTCCACATTTAACTTTGGAGGGAACAATTCTTTAAAGTATAACAGGATATTGTCCAGAGTGTTAAAATGGTCACTGAATAAAGTTTACTTCATTTAGAAACATTCGGAAATTCTAAACATGTACTTGGAAAATGTGACTTAAAGTGCTGCCTACGGCAGGGGCAACGTATCGACATAATTGATTACAAAAATACGTTGATTTGCATAATCAGGGTATATACAGGAATCCTGAAGTAAAATTCAATACCTTTTCATCATATTTTAAGACTGCTGCGCCACTTTGATCTGTAACCGGTTAAGTCTGAAGTAAATTTTTTTTAACAATTACTCTAGTAAAACAGATGTTGATGGTAAACATGTTGTTCTCAGGAGGGAGGAGGCGAGAAGGAGCACATACTGGCACCCTGGCATCCTGACTCTGGCTAAATCTGTCCATTGCAGATGATTCATCCACAACCTGAAGGAGGAGCTACTATAAATTAGTGTATTAGTATTATATAATAACATTATATTAAAAGTATATTGTTAATGTAATAGTATACTGGTGATAGATATTTTTTATATGATGTTAATATACTTCATATAATAGTAGCCGACATATATAGCTTATCACTATTATAATATTAATTCCAGTTACATCAGTTTCATTTTGGGCTTGTTTTTATTCATTAACTTTGTGCAAGAAAAATGCTCTACATGGTAGTTAGTCCCTTCAATTTTAAGTAGGCTACAAACTTGTCAATAATCATAACTATTTATGTGGAATGAGTTCAGCATTTGGAAAGTTTGCTGTAACACATCAAACTTTTTTTTTAATGTCCCACTCCATTCAGGCTGTGATTAGTCTGTTCCCAAAAAGTGACATTCACAAGCACATTGGCCTTATGAAAAGTGTAACGTGTTTCAATAAAAAGGTACCAATTAAGCTAAATAGCCAGCTAACGTTAGCCAAACCCAAACGCTGCTTATATTTTCCCTGTTGTATTCTGTCTTAAAGAATCAGCTGCTGGCAGTGCATCTTGATGTTGTTTTTGAGTAACGGGGTTGTTCGAGCAGCCACAGAGCTCAGTCCAACTAGGTTTTGAACGATTGGCATTGGGGGGTCCGACATGGTGAAAGATTACGGTCGGTTCGCACAGATCTATTTTTAAGGGCTTATGACAGTGAAATGCTCGCACTGTAGATCCCTGCACCTAACATTACACAGCAGAATCACACGTCGCTGCGCCCTGCCTATCTATTCATTTTGGTTGTGCAATATCATATAATAATAATAATAATAATAATAATAATAATAATAATAATAATAATAAATACATTCACCCACACTTTTAGCACATTATTTGAGCAAAACATTTTGTCACTGTGAAAATCCTATCTACAAAATTTAATACCTTGTTAAATGGCGATTAAAACTTTTTAATATTTTTTAATGCCCTTAATTTTTGCAAAATTGATTTATTACCTTTTAACACTTTTGAAGACCCTGCGGACACCCTGATAATGTGCATTAGCGTGTAGCAATGAAGTGCTGCATCCATCTAAGCAGGGATTACCCCAGAGAACAAGCGGCAGCTAAAAAACGTCGCTGTAAGTCTGAAGTCACCAAAAGTCTAAAGTCACCTAAAGTCTGGGAGTATTTTAGACAGCGACCCCACGACGCGGGGCTCTGTAAGATGTGCAAATTGGAAATGGCTCCTCACAGCAGCACAACAGCTATGCACGAACACTTCAAGCGACATGAACTCTTGAAGAAGCCTCCTGCAGCGCTCTGTCAAGACAGCAGCAAGACAGCGCCGCAAATCCGGTTTACTTTTTGTCTCCACACAAGCATGTTATAATATGATTGACAAAACGAGGAACGTGTTTCTGTTAGTAGTAGTGTTTCTTCATCGCCCCAGTGTAAAAAGTAATTTCTGTAATGTCATGGTAACGTAATGTTACACCATGCGTCATATAACGTTTGACCATTTTATATTTTCCGTTTAATTCAACGTATGAGTAAGAAAATGGCTTAAACTAACACTACAATCTATTTTTGCATCTGTCTGTAAATCGTTTCACTTATTTTCTTTCTATTTTCATTTCTACTCATGTAAAACTACATTTGCCAGTGATTGTCTTACTGCATATTACTCCAGTGATTAAATAAATCCATGTCTTAACCATTTTAAGTTTTAAGTACTTATTGCTGATTCTACAGTTCATGGAAAGGGTTAATTGCTGCAATCCTTTTGAACTTAAGATGAAGTATGTTTCTGATCAGGCATCTGACAAATATTGTCTGTTATTATTATTAACATCATAACAGCAGTGACGTGGAAATTAATTACTATTATCATTATTCTAATGTGCTTTATGTGTCTCTGAATAAAGAAAATACTGAATTATTCATTATATTGATCAAGTAATAAAACAATTATCTTTAGCATAATCAATAAATTAGTTGTTAGATTAATCGACTAATCTAAAAAATAATTGTTAGGTGCAGCCCTAGTGCTTTCGTGACAACTGGATCGATAAATAAACAAACAAACTGAATGGAAAATTTTATAGCCCATTTTGTATATACATTTATGCAAAGAGTATGAATTGGTCGTATATACAGTGTCTTATCTACACGCACCACACTTACAGGAACAGCTAGTTTGGTTCTGTCTAAAGTGAAAACATACGACTGTAACTATTTCCTGGTGAACAACAGCCAGGGATGGTGACCAGGGGCAGTTTCCCAGATTCTTTTTGTCAAAGTGAAGTTGCCAGGTTTGGTAGTGTGTACTGTACCATCGAGCCTGTTATAGGATATTCAACCCCATCTAGCAACCTGTGCTACAGCCGGAGATGCTACACAAACATGCTGGTGAAATAGTTCCTGCATGTAGCTCCCTGCCAAAACCACAAATTGTAATTTTTACATTCCTGTTCTGTTGTGCATGTGTTAAACAAACAAGATTCAACGTGTGAATTAGTGAGCTGTAGAGGTGCTGGCAGGTGTATTTTCTCACTTTGGACAGAGCTATGCTAGCTGTTTCCCACTGCTTCCTGTCTTTATGCTAAGCTTGGCTAAACACATCCCAACTCCAGCTACGTATTTAATGCCACCATTTCTTTTCACTATTTTAACACCTTCTCATATGTTGCCTTTCTAAGGAAAAGATGGTCACATCAAACATAATGTAATATTCTTCTCATTATGACATAACAGCATAATTGTAGGCCACTCTGTAAAAAGTACTCGCATGCAGCACTGCATCAAAAATCTGTAATATCTTCTTATAAAAGTACAAGAAAAAGCTAACACAAGTACTTGCAATTAGTTACTTTACACCTTTCTAAGCAGTAGCAGAGAGAGGTGTTGAGTTCTCCTTCAGTTCCTCGATACAGGTTTATCCAGCAGTTCCTGAATTGAAACTCATGACTTTCTGGTCACAAGCTCTCTTCTCTAAACTGTAAGCTGAAGAATCAAAAGTGGTAAACTTGGATGCTTAACTTAACTGTGATCAAATTCAGATAACACTGCAAAAATAAATAAAAAATAACAAATCGCATCTCCTAAAATATATATATAACCAGCAGCATCCAGAGGAATGACGCTGTAAATGACTATACATAGTCTCAGTGGGTGCATTATAAGGGGAACTCATCTTATCAATGACTTTGAGACATTTCCCAGGACTCTCTGTATGCCCTAAACAAAGATGATTGGGCTAATATCCCTCGTCGCCTCCTGTGCACATGTCTTTCTGGTGGGCTCCTCCTCTAGCCTGGAACTACCACATGACTCTCTGCACTCAGCACTGGCTCTGTGCTCTGACTGGGGAGAGGGTGAAAGTAGCCCCGAACCAGAGAGCGGGAGAAGGAGCCTGATAAATGATCACATGCTCCAGGAGATCTCCTCTCGGCAGATCCGGTGATCGTGGAGGAAATCCAGTCCGCAGAAGTCTCAGAAAAAGGAGACATTAACATTTTTTTGTTTTGTTACAGATGAATTAATCTAAACACAGATGCGATCATATTATCTGTGTTTCAGTGCGGTCTGCATATCAAGACATTATACCAAAGTATGAAACATTAACGCATTATTTTTCATTTTAAAACCATGGTTCAGTTTTTCCCTGTAACGCAGAATTTATCTGCTCAACAAACTCTTGGTTAGCAAAGAAAATGGGGCCATATTTGCTTTCTTGCCTGTGTTTGCTTCCACTTCTGTTACAGTCAAACTTTAACACCCACCTCAACTAATATCAATAAGACTCAACAGCACTGATTACATTCTTCTGTTATTAGTTCTGCAGGTCTCGCCACATTTTAACACCAGCAGACATCGAGGGCTTAAAAAACCCAAAGAAGGGCCCGACAAAGCTTGCAAGCGTTGGGGCTGGATGGAGGGAGGACGAGGGGTAGAGGGTGGAAGGGGCAGAGTGGGGAAGCAGAGTGTGGTCCTCAGGGCTCTTTTCCACAGAGGCGTGTGACACTGGGCCTTTGAATAAATGCAGTGTGTGCTGCAGTGCCCTACAGAGGAACTGATAACACAGAAAGAGACCAGGAGGGAATTTGCTTTAACACAAGCTTTTTTAACTCTTTCCTGTGCTCTTCCCAGTCCACTTCCACTACCCCTCCATCACCAACCACGAGATGCCGGATCTCTGGTGGCACTGTTAGGACCAGTTCTCAGCTCAGCCTTAGCTTCAATGTTAATCAAGTTGGGCGTGTGAAGTAATATTTCACTTGAATCATATAGGTCAGGCTAACACTGAGAACAAAATGGCCTAAATATGATTCAACTTAGCAAAACAAAGTTGTGGAGCAAATGGCTTGCATCTTCCATCACAAGGGGACACTAGAATTCCTTTGGGTATAGTTTTAAAGAGACATTTGGCCTTATAAAAAAAAAAAAAACAACAAAAAAACACAGCAACATCTACAAACCTCAGATCCCTCCATACATAGCCAGCCAGACAAACCAGCCAGCTCTGCAGTCAACAATCATCACCACATTTATTGGATTTGAATAGAATATCTGTGTTAGATAACAGTCACCCAGCACAGAGAGAGACCTGACTTTCATGGGTTACCTCAGTTAAAGAGTACAGACAAATTTAGAAAAAGAGAGCGCAAAAGCAAAGGAGAGAGGGGGCGACTGTTCGAGACTGTTCATCTTTCATAACATGGTTCCAAAAACAGAGCAGCCCTCCGTCCCACCCTTTGCCCCACATCACGGATCCTCAAGTAATCAATTACAGGAAAAACAAATCACCAAGAAGCTAACAACAAGGGATGCTATAAAAGGTGTTACCCTTCACGGCTGTAGTGAAGAACAAAAGCAGCACAAAGCAGGTCACGTTCCTTAATATTAAGTCCTAATTATTTGTCGGCCTGTAAATTGACAACATTACATAAAGTTACACTGACAGTTGCTGATGTGTACAAGTTTAGCCCCCGTGTAAGATTTAAACCATTCATTGGTACAGTAATTCTGCACCAAAACATAAAACAGATGAGTTCAGGAATGGGTGGGGCTGGACATAACTTGAAGCTCACCTTCCACAATAGACCGTAATTCATATCTTGAAGAGGCCAAAACCCAAGAACAAACTTTTGTGGACCTAATACATGTCTTTTTGTTGTGAGTGTATATAAATAGCACAAACGGGTCTCAAATACTACTCAATAGTTTCAGTGACCTACTTGTTTTAGCATCAAATGGACAGGATTACATGTACTGTAGGCTTTACCATGTGTGAGGGAGAGAAAGCTACATGGTGCAAAAACAGGGCCCGGGGCTCATTTGAATTTGCTCCACTTCAGTCGACGGACACTGTCGGGTGGCTAGCATAGCTACCGCAGTGGCATTTGTTTCCATTTGCATAGACGACCGTTTGTATCGGTGCTTTCCTTTTTTTCCCCCCTCACGGGCCTACTGTTATCCCATGCTACTATAAGAAATGTTTTACAAAAAAGGATGCTTTGATAATAAGAGTACAGGCCAGCAAAGCTAAGCCTGGTGATTTACATTTACACAACAAGAGGAAATTGTCTTACAAAAGGTTCCCAGTCATGATGGTGCATGCAAAAAAAACATCCACCACATATATACTCTGTGAAAAGCTCACACTTTCAGTCTTTTTTTGTTTAGAGGCATATACATGATCTATCTGTACCATAACCAGCTAAACATGTAGATCATGTGACTGTACATGAAGACATTTCATGGGAGTTTCACAGCAGAACGTTTTATAAAACACCACAGTAAATGTTGTGATTTCACGTCAACATGCCACACAGGAAGTCCCTTTAATCACTTAGAAGAGACACCAACTTCTCCAGCTTCCTATTTGACTAACCAGACACAGCACACCACAACATTGTTCGCTCTCAGGCTCTCAAATTTAGACGTCAAATTACGACATCCAATACTGTAACATAATTTGATTAAAAAAAACACTATATTTCCAGGACAGGACAGGACACAGCGATTAAGCTACGTAAAGCACATTTATTGTGAAATAAGTTCAATAATGCAATGTTTAGGCAGCAGAGATGGGAAATATACAACAGAAAGGTTTTTCTAAGATTTTAGCCAGTAATATTCCCGATACAAAATACATGTAGGTTACAGAGGCCCTTTATAAACAGTTTCAAAAAATGTGGCAGCCAAAAGCAAGCTTAATGATTCATCTCCAACGGTCACCACTATGCAGTAACGCATTTTTTGCATTTAATGGTGTGTTATATCGTCTCAGTAAGGTACATAATGACTTTTTGAGCATGATGATTGTACTGTGAAAATTAAGAGCCAAAATGATTAGTCGAATAATTGATTAATAAATCATTTGTCATCTGTCAAATGTCATTTCACTGCAATTCATATTTTAAACTAAATACTTTTGAGTTTGGGATTGTTAGTCAGAAACAAAGAGCCATTCTAAAGAGCTCACCTTGGGCTGTGGGATTTTTCACAATTTTCTGTTGTTACAGATAGAACAGCTAAATTTAGAAAACAACTGGCAGTTTAGCTGATGATAAGAATAATCTTTAGTTGCAGCCCTAGTAAAAACTTTCATAATTGTACAACCAAAGTTAATACTATCACCTTGTCCATCTTTACATATACAGCAAGTTATTCAGTGAAATGTAGGAAGTCAAAGATTATTGTCTCCTTCTTCTTCACATCCATCGCAATACATTATCACAAAACAACTAGCAAAACTGAACATAACATTTATCAAGACAAGATTTCGCTTAAAAATTAGAGTTCGAAATGAATGAACTTGGTCCACCATGACATCACCTCTCCAAAGGTTTCCAGGTAAAACATACTTCCACATTTCACAACGGCGCCAACAGGTGAAAGCCACAGGTTACCGATTGGCCACGTTCCTGCACTGCCGTATTGGATATCACGCCTGGTGGCACTGAGTGACAATGTAGTGGTGACACTGACGGCACAAGTGAAGCCTGAGACTGATGACAAGCACAGACACTCCAAACAGAGCCATGTTGTTCCCTTTGGCCTGGTCGGGCCTGGGAACTCAACGCCGGCTCTCCCCATGGCCCCGGCCCTCACAAAGCACAACATCACAGCAGCACAGACTACTGCTGCCCTGTTAACACTCTCACTGTCAGGAAATCTTTTTATGGGATATTCCTGTGACGTAGCATTGATTAAAGTTGCCGAGAGGGAAGCTGGGAAACATGCGAAAGGTGTAAGGTGGCAATGCAAAAACAACTCCACTTTAAGGACCGAGTGAAGTGATGGGATGGATAAGACCTGAGAGCAACTGCAAGAACCAAAAAAACCCAGTGTGTACCCTGTCCACAGGGCCTAAATGTTAGCTAGATTAAGGGGCCTTGTTGGAAAAGTCATATGCCAAATTGTGGTTAAGAGATAAAACACACATGTGAAATTGATTCCTCTTCATCCTTTTCTATATAGTGACCTACTGCAAACTTCATATATGAAGCTGAAGAACCAAAGATAAAAGAAGTAGGAGCTACAACTGATAATTACTTTCATTATCCATTAATAGATTTTTAAAATAGTGGAAATTGTCTTAAGGCTGCCATCTTCAAATGTCTTGCTTTGTCCAACAAACAGTCCAAAACTCAAAGACATTCAGTTTACAATTATATAAAACAGATATATGCAGCACATCCGCACCCTTGAGAAGAACTTGGCATTTTTGCTTGAAAAATAACTTCAACGTTTGATCAATATCAAAATAGTTTCTCAATATTTTTCTGTTAACTGACTAATCAATTAATCAACAAACAGACTCAGGTCTAAAAACAATCTTTTTATATTAAAATAAACAGCAAGTTAAACTTAAATGTTTAGTACCTCAGGTACAACATGATAAGAAGAAAGGGACCACTCTCCAACATAATCAACAGCAAAAGTACTGATCAATACACCACAAGGAGACTAATCATGCACTCATAAATAATAGCATGTTAATATTTTCATTTTTGGTTCCTATAAAAGCCCAAAGTGTTTTAAAACCTTCAAGAGTCTATCTACAGCTCTGTACTGTACTGATAGATATTTGTCATTCTTGTTTTGTGTTGCTGCAAAGCCAATGTCAACCAAGGAACACTTTCAAAATTATGTAAAACATTATCTACATTTCCAACACATGACCTCACTCTATCGAATGGCTGATCACACACTGAAAGGAATCCCATGTGCTCCACCTTGCATTCAAATCTACATACAGCACATCGGGTCCAGCTACGAAGGCTGATCAAACCTTTAACAAGCACTGCTAACTTGAATGAAATCAACAGTTAGTTGAAGAAACTAACTGTTGATTTCATTCAAGTTAGCTGACATTTCCATTCATAGCTTATTAGCTAAAAACAATGCCCTTAGTTTTGGTTTCTTAAAAAGGACCCCACAACATCATAAAAAGGAGTCAATTAAAGAAGAAAGGCAACATTAGGTCTGTTGTAGCAAAATTACATCAGACATGCCTGAGCTATATCAAGATCTACATTAGGCTCATAAAAACAGTAAATGCTCTCATCACATACCATCTAACACCAACGCAAACACAAATGCACGTTAAGAAAGACAAAAAAACAAGTATGTACTTTCACATCTGCACACACACAGAAACTTTATGAAGGTCTTACCTGTGAATAGTCAAAGTCAGAGAGAGGTGCTATGCTTTTGATGTATTCGATTCTGAATTGGTCCTCTGGGTTGGCTAGCGGGACAGGGGGTATTAAAGTGCTCATCGCAGACACTATAGTCTGCAAAGCAGAAGTTGTGTGGAAAAAAAAAAACAAGCATTAACTAGGATGAATACAGGGGGGAAAAATCCGTAAGCCTGTATAATAATCAGTAAAATGGGATTGCAGTGGGATTCAGTGTAACAACAGAGACATTGAGCGCATTTGGGAAGTGATACACATGAAACTTACCACTATGGCATCCTTCACGTTTTTCCGAATATCTTGGATTTTCTGTTTCTTTTCTCTGCATGGGGACAGAATAGATGTTTGAGACACTGGTTACGAAAAACACACATTAACCACAGTGGACAACAAAAACTTTATCATCAAGGTGGTTATGAGTAAGATAGGGGTTACTGCCAGGTTAAGACTGTATACAGTGGCAATGTATACAATTATAAAGTACAGGTATTGGGGCTGGGTGTATGTACCAGTGGAGCGCAGGCAAGAGTGAAATGCAGGATGTGGCTGAGTAAAATGCAAAAGTAAAGGCATACGATGGGCTGGAGCCAAAATATTTCTCTTTTGATAATCTTGAAAATGCTAAGTTATGCCTCCTATCCTATAAAATCCAGCCTCCCCTGGATAAATACTTTAAATGTATATGCATTTATGTATATGTATGTATTTTCATACAGTTACAGGACTCTGATGTACTAGGCCTGTTTAAAATAGACCACTGGTAAGATCAATGCCATGCAAGGCCTTGCAGCAAAACAAATCATCAATAGGCCTGTGTCGATCACAACCTTTCACCCTCTCACATGAAACAGGAAACAGTGAATTATTTGGCATCTGTGTGACACTGAGATCCTCACATATGTATGATAACTGTACATGTACACGAAGGAGGAAAAAAGAGAGAGGGGGAGAAAAGATATTAGCTGCTTTGCATGGGATACTGGGCCCAACAGGCGCTGCAGTGCCTGGGGAGAATCCATTCACAGGCTATATCCTGGCGTCGACAGTGTTATTCATTAGGAGATAAGCTATAAGAATAAGCATTAATGTAATATCTGAGCCGTTAATGTAGCTATTTAATAAACGTATTGAATAGCACTCACTCCGCGTTGAAGCCGTTGACGTGTAGAATCCTCATCTGCTTCACAATGGTGCTTTTTCCGGACTCTCCCGCACCTTCGAAAAATAGACATAAAAATATCACCAAATGATCACGAATAGATACAGCCAGGTTGCCGTTAAACCCATAAATGTTTTGGAAATGAAGCCAGCTAATTGTAGGCTCTGGAGCTTCGCTTCCATCAATATCCACCCCCATGACATATTATTGCAAGCGCTGTCAAATGGGGCTACGTGTTCGGTAAACGAAAGGGATTACGGTTAGCTTACATTTCAGATAGCCATCACATATAAATCAGCCTTACCCAGTAATAAGAGCCTGTGTGTGGCTTTATACGCTTGTCTTTCCTTTTGCAACTGTTTTTCTATCTTTTTATTAGCCTCTCGTTGTGCCTTTTCGTCGATGCGTTGATCTTCAGTCTTGCTGTTGCCCAAACAACCCATCTTCCGTCGCCCTAACCCTTCCTTGTGGAATCGTAAAAAATATAAAATAACACCCGGGATGATATTGTGGTGTAAAATGACACAGGAATGAGTCTAATGTAAAGTAAAAAAGGAAAAATCTCTGCGAGGCTTCTCCGTCGGAGGGAGGAATATGTTCCCCGTTACAATTCCGCTTTTAGCCGCAGCCAACCGTCATCCAAACCGTTTGTTAGTTCACAAGCCAACGAAGAATAACGACTCGCTTCAACGAAGAAATATCAAAAATACATATAAATAAGAAGAGAGAGAGAGGGTTTTCAATTTCTGGGAATCCAGTCAACTGTTCCTATCGCGTCTCCAACCACTCTCTTCTCTTCAGTATTTTTTTCTATCTGAATTTCTATCAGTATTTCTGTCTCTTTAACTCAGCACTGCCTCTCTCTGTGGCACCAGGAAGTAACCGTGGACCGTGGAGGTAAAAAACAAACCTGCGTTAAACTGTAACATTAACAACCCGCACTGATATATCATTTTATAACTTGTGTGGCTAAGGGAGAGGAGCCATTCCCAATTCAGTCCTTCGCTATCCTGCTATCAAACTAATCGGCAAAGGGGTGGAAACCCGGACGCCTCTCTGCTGGTTTACAGAGGGGCTGGGTCTCTTCTTCTTCTTAGCTTCCAGTGCCTGACCCAAACTGGCAACCCATTTACACTGTCTCTGTGTGTGCGTTGGGCTTTTCCTATCTCTGTTGTTCATACATTTCAGGTCTGGGTGCCATCATGGTAGTTGTACAGTGCAAGAGGACTAGTAGTACGTGGTGTAGGAAGTACTCAGACCCTTTACTTTAGTAAAAGTAGCATTACCACAGTTAAAATGAAACTACTCTGACTGTGCGTTGTCTTAAGTAAAAATACAGAGGTATAAGCAACTCAATGAACTTAAAGTATCAAAAGTGAAAGTACTCATTGTGCAAAATGGCCCCCTTCAGAGGTTTGTACTGTATTATTATACATATTAAATTATTTGATTACAATTGTTGTGTTGCCATGTCAGTAGTATTTTTAAAGCAAATTCAACTACTTCATCTTGTAAAATTACTTTTTACTCCACTTCATTTTTCTTACAGTAACTTGTTACTTTTCAAATTACAATTTTACATACAAAACATGTGATGGGTTTAAACAACCTAACAGTATATAAAATAGTTAGCTCCACCTCGAACAGCTACAACAGTTATATGCTGTTTACACATTAATATATCAGTAATACTAATCTAATATAAGAGTATAAAACTCACTTTTCTCAATTTTGAGTACCTTTACTTTTGATACTTTAAGGACATTTTGCTAATAATACGTACTTTTACTTATTTTCAATGCACTACCTATAATGGAGTATTTCTACTTTTACTTAAGTAAAGGATCTGAATGTTTCCTCCGCCACTGAGTAAAAGTAGTAATACCACTCAGTAAAAATTCTCAAGATTTAAGATTTTACTAAAGTAAAAGCACTCATTATTATCATTATATATCATATTATGGGATTATTATTACTGATACATTAACACCTAAGCAGCATGTTAATGTTATATCTGATAGAGGTGGAGGTCATTTGAACTACTTTATATACTGTTGGTTGTTTATCTAAAGTACTGCATCACATTATATATGTATTTTATATGATTACTTGTTTTGTTTGTAAAACCCACAAAGTAACAATTGCTGTCGAAGTATAAACTTGAAATACGCTAGTACAGTAAAAGTACCTCAAAATTGTACTTGTAATGTCAGTATAACGTAAAGAGACACTGTGCCACTGTAATTTATTAAATATAATATATAATAATATAACTGACAGGGTTCACTCTGTTGCATGAGTACTTTTACATTTGATACTTTACATTTGTACTTTTTCCTTAAAAAAAATTAAAGTGACTTTTACATGTAATGGAGTATTTGTACATTGTTGTATTGCGTCTTTTACTTGAGTAAAGGATATGAGTACTTCTTCCTTGACTGCAGTAACGACTAACTAAATGTGTGTCTATTGTAGGCTCATTAATCAAGCATTAAACTATCTTATAGACCGGTGATACCCAACCTGGGGGTCAGGACCCGTCCTAAAGGGTAATGAGATAAATTTAAGATGTCACAATATAATTAACAAAATCAGGAAGAAGAAAAAACATATTATTACTAGTTGAACTTTTCACGCTTTCTTCTTTTTTCTTGTGAATTCAGGATTTGACCTCTTCAAGCCTCTAAAAAATCTTCAGAATTAAGAACCTGAGAAGGAAGAATCGCATATTGGTCTGCTGATTGATTGTCATAACTTGTAGACATGCACAAACAGTGACAAGTGGTGGCAAGTAGACACAGATTTGTTTAAGGGGGTGGGGGAGGGTCCCTGTCCAGAAGAGTTGGGAACCATTGCTATAGATTAGGCCTCATACAAACCCGTAGTACCCAAAATAATGAATTTTTACCCTTGAGACGTAGAGCCCTGCAAAACTGGCTGTCCAACTGCATGCACTAGCCAGAGCATGAAAAGATCATTTCCCTTTGCTTTGATTAACAAATCATACAAAAAATCATAGCAAAGTCATGAGCTTTACAGAGTACATCATCTTCAAATTGTAGTGACACCAGGAAATCAGAAAGACATTCAGTTTCTTTAGGTCACCATTAAGTCATCATTAAGCCTGTCACAAAAATGGGTATTACAAAAATAATATAGTTATACCTAAGGCAACAAAAAGAAAGACCATTGATAAGGTTTACAAAAAACTCCACATGATAACACTATCAATCATTAATATACTTGTCTCACATATGTCCCAATTTTGCCAGTAAGAAAAATAATTGCTTTCAACACATCTCATGCCAACCTTTTTTCATAAATGTTTACCTGCCAGACTATGAAATAAATGAACGCTAAATTAAGGATTATTTGTCTAGACCTCACTTGGGGAATAACATTTCATAACACCTACTGTATAGTCACAGACATATTTCCAAATATCTAAAAAAATTAAAAATAAATAAAAAGGCCATACATCACAATAGCTACAATCCGGCAGTGAATTTCATGCGTTTGCCTATAAGGAGGAAAGAGAAAAACTGTCACTGTTGTTGTGATTATTGTCTGACATTGACGTCTAGTTTGCTGTTGTGACTTCCTCTTCACTAGACCAAAATTGGGTGTGGGTTTGTAAAGGGTTGACTTTTCATTCACCGACGCTGCACTTTACATTTAGGCTACAATTGTGTTCTTTGTAGGTAACTGTAGCAGACTTATTTCCTTATTAATGTCTCTCTCTGAGACAGAGAAGGAAGTCTTTTCCATTCAAAAGCAACTAGTTAAAGTTGGTAGGCCGGCCTTCACATTGAGGTAATGCTAGGCTAACATACAATACTACACTACTGCATTCAGGTCAGAAAAAATTACACATGTACTGTATTCTTATATAACAAATTCTCACAGAACCCCCCAAAACTACGAGCCATGTCATGAACTATTATTTGTATAACACATACAATGAGTGTGCTGTTATTGTCTCCATTATGCAAATACAGTGCAAATACTTGTTTCATGGAGGGACATGTGTGAAACAAATTTGTGCAGGCAAATCACAACTGGAACCCTCACTTCACCTATAGTGGTGTGAAAATATCACCACCCCCTCACACCCACCCCCGACCAAAAGGAATAGAAAAAATACTGTCTGCCCACCTCAGAAAGCAAGGTCAAAACCAAGTGACTGGCCCACATCACTCTCTAGTGGTTAGAGACAGCACCGCATACATGCTGTAACTACCCTATGAATGATACAGAATCAGGTTTGGTTGCATAAATTATCAACCTTTTTGATATTGGGGGTTTCTATAAAGATGTTTATCATGTGTACTGTTTAGAATGATTTTGTGACAGTACAAATTTAGAACCCAATCCTGGTACAACATGCAACTTACACAAGTGGGGTATGGAAAAACTTGAAGTATCTAGTGCACATACACTGAGAAGTGACTTTTCAGTGAACTAGGAGACATGTCCAGCAGTTAAACCTTTGAAATGGAAACCTCTTCTCTGTGATAAAACCATATCCGATTATTATTTAAGATATTTTATTTGTATATCTCTTTAAAACATGTATGGAGGGGAGCATTAAAGTATCGTTATGAGAGTAATAGTAGTTAGTAGTTATCTGTCATAATTAATGTCTCTGTCGGTTTACGTGCATGTGCAGTGTTGGAAGAAGTGTTCAAACTCTTTGCTTAAGTAAACATAGCACTGCAACAATCTAAAAATACTCTACTCTAAGTCATTTCTGTTTAAAGTCTGACAAAGATGTTTTTACTATTTTCAGACTGATAGTGGACCTGTACTGCAAAATGGCAGCCACACTGCCATTGTTTGGGGTTTGATTCCCAAACTCTGGCAGTTTAAGGCCCTTAAAAACAGCTGCTAATCAATGACCATCTCTCAACAATGCACAGTTTCATTTTGGAAATATAACAGAGGCTTTGCAAAATTATTGCACTTAAATAAATACATTAATATATAATCAAATACACAGGCTTTCTGGTTGGGTACAATAACTCTTACCACTTAAAAGTTCTTTTCTATATCTAAATCTTCTACACTTATTTACTAGTCCCGGCTGCAATTCAAGCACGTACTGTAGAAACGGGGCACAAATCCAAATGATATCCAGCTAAAATTAGCCTCCTGGAATTTTCTGAGGCTGGAAAGAACTTTATAGTACTCTCTTTAGGGACAAATGCTCTTGATAAAGTGTAAATTATACAGTAAGCAAAACCTGGAGCACAAACATAGTCCAATGTCTATGTCTGCTGTGGTAGGTTCACTTTGATTCAGCTGATACAAGTATCCACTATCAGTATCATAAATATGACAATAATTCATACTCCAGCACGTCCTGTTGGTCATTACATTAACTGGGAACTCTGTGCAGTTAGTAGCAAAGTTCAGCAATGGTCAATGATAAAACTCATTTAGGCAGAAGCAAAGTTCACCTGACTCTACATGTTTCAAAAGGGGAGGGCCAACAAGACTATACTTTCCACTGCGTGCTTCTGTGGATGAGTAAGCTTTTCCAAAATATGGCTTCACGTACAGGACAATGGCACAAAAAACAAAACAAAGAGGGAAAAAAAACAGACAAAACACGACAATTAGTGACTTCCAACAAGCTAGTCATTGCCCTGCCTACTTCATTTGAGTGATCATTTCTCTCAAGTGTGCTATATTGCTAGCAGACTGTTGTCCAGGCTCATGAAGGGTGATAAGACTGAGATATGAAATGGCCAGTTAAGGACATCTAGGAAAGCTGTAACAGATATTATCACATGGCCTGTACAGAATCTGATCCAAGAGACCATAAACAATAAAGGAACTTCCATTCCAAGAAATAATTGGAACTTGCCTTCCAGCTCCTGTCGCAGTATTCCTGTATTTATATACTTAAGTGTAAAGTCTAAAGTAACTATTAAAAGATTTCAGAATTGTCCTCTGGTGAAATGTGTTGAATAATAAGTTGTTAAAGCATTTCTACAGGCAGTTTTGGAATAACAGCGTTATATTAAGTAGAAGTCTTTTTATACCTTCCATGACTGTAACAATTTGAACACAAAATATATCATGTATCACTTCACTTCACATGTCACAAAGTTGTATTTGAAGGCTGAACTCCAGTGGCAACATCACAACCTTATTTTGGTTAACAGAAACCATCTTGCTTTGCAATTAATAGATGGCTGAAGGACTACATCAATCTGTTTAATTTGGAGAGGCCGTCTTAAAGACTTATAGGAGCCTGGCCAGACACTGGTACAGGTTCAGAAACGTTTTGGAGATGTACCCTAACATGTTTTTCTGTTATGCCATCAGTTATATGTACAAAATACTTAATGGCTAATTCATCTCCTACAGATTGACACATCGTTTAATCATCTGGTCATTTCAGCTGTAATATTTATTTAAAATGTTGTATTGCCATGTGGCCCTGCGATGGACTGGCGACCTGTCCAGGGTGAACCCAGCCTTTCGCCCGATGCCAGCTGGGATAGGCTCCAGCCCCCCACGACCCTGTACGCAGGATAAGCGGTTGACGATGGATGGATGGATGGTTGTATTGCCATACCATGTCTAACTAAAGAAAGCTAAAACAAAATCTTCTACAGTTTTCAAAAAGTTCAATCAGGCTTCCAATCAGGCCACTTTACTTTGAGACATTTGATTTATAAAGCTTCATTTTGGCAGGTTTACTGTACCAGTTTGAATCAGAGCAGGTGATATTTGTGCTTTTAAACTGAAAATTAGTTTTCACATTCAGTATATACCTATACTTTTAGAGGTATTTGTGGTTTATTTCCAAAGAAAAGAAAAAGGTTTGCCATTTCTGAACCTAAACCCTCCATTATTTGAAAACAAAACCTTAAAATTTAACAATATGAGACATTTATTATCAATTATGTTATGATTTGTATATGGACATGTTATAAAACCTATCCAGAATTTGATAAATGAACTATCTATAAAATGATCAATTGTCCACTTGTGTCGTATACTGTAAGATACCAAAAATATGATTTCATATGATCAGACATTACAAAATATATTAACTACAACAGTAACTATAAATATGACTAAAACTGATGGATTCCAACTCTAGCACAAGCCTAACATGGCAGACCGTTTAGGATAAACAATACTTCCTTATGGCTATCATTCAACTAAATACCTGCAGCAAATACAAACAGATAAAGTGACCCAGATTAGCTAGCATACATTGCCTTGAAATGTAACACTATTTGAAAGGTGTCCACTTTCAGAGGAACACAAACCACCTCAGTCCTCTGGCATGCAACAAGAGTCCTACTGTGAGACCTGGAAGGTATAAAGTCCCGAAGGCCTCTTAAGAAACATCAGAAGTGGCCTGCGGCTCGTGCAGAGCCTCCGGGGTGTATCAGGACAGACAGCTCTGAAAATAATTGTGATTCTGTTGTGGTAAAGAAAGCCGCCCAAACCATAATGACACAGTAACACACACTCTGTATATCTTTCAACAGTAGCTCATGGAAGAGTGCATGACACTTCCCTGTGTGACTTCATTAGGATGAGCCATTTCTTCCTGTGTGTAATTAGTGCAAGCTGTTTACTCAGGAAATTGAACTGGTAGCCATTTATTATATAGAGTAACAAAGCATAACACTGTTTAAAGGAAAGCAAATATATGCAATATGGTATTAAAGTGCAACTGTCAAAACTGAAAGTGGATGAGTTCTGTTATTATTTATTTATTAAACGTGTCTACATTTAAACATTGTTTTCATCATCGAGGTAGCTGTGATGACACTTAAGCTCCTGTTCCTAACCAAGAGTTTCTCTATTGAAAGTTAAGCAATGACCTTTTTGAACTTGTACTGTGGCAGCCTACGTGTAAAATATAGAGACGGTTACTGCATGTGTGATAAAAATAACACGCCCTGTTATTTATATGGACACAATTAAACCGATAAGGGCCAAGACACTTATTTTGAATGAATCAAATCAGTTAAGACTGTATCTAATTATAAATCAGTCTCTCTCTATAAAATGCCAAAAATAATGTCCAACTGACATTACAAGTTGCCAAAAACCTAACTGATGCCTTAAAATTGATTATTTATGGCAATATGACCAGAAAGCAGCTGACAAAAACCTCCATATGAAAATACTAAAGCCAGCTATTCTTTGCAAATATCAAGCTGTAATCAGGACACCCACACTAGTCTACTAGACTATAATCTATGTTACACTATGTTGTACAATACTCTACTGTACTACAGGCCACTATACTACACTCCAATCTACTATACTTTACATGTATTTGTTGAAAAACCTTACTACTATGTGTGCAACAGTTAGTTAGTTTCATCTGATGTCCCTGAACAGATCAGACTTGTCGCACCACACCACTGGCCACTATACTACAATATACAGTACTCTATCACTATCGCTACTAAAACATAAGTTAAGATAAATTAAGCAATACTATACTATACATTTATTTATTTAAAAAACTTAATATAAATGTTTAACAGTTAGTCAAATGCTTACTTCATCTGTAGTCCCGTACAGAGGTCACACCACTGGCCACTCATACCGTGTGCTTTTACTAGTTTTCAGAGCAAACATGACCCAATAGTCAAAAGAAGAAAAAGTGTTCACTATACGTTTTTGTGTACTCTATATTACACTACACAGCATCCTACTATACTATACTACGGGACACTATAATCAAATTACTCATACTGAACCACTAAGAAACCTAACTTTAAATGTGCCACAGTTCTTCAAAAGCCTATTATCCCTCTGTTGTACCTAGACATATGTCACACTACGCCACAGGCCACTGTACTGTACTATTCTATACTATACTACGTTATATTCAGGCCCTGTAGCCAAAGCTAAATGGTCTCTCTGAGTACATCAAAGGTAAAAACTACTAAACTATGCTCTATATTACACTATACAACATTCTGCTATACTATACTACAGGCCAGAATACTACAGTACACTACCACTATGCATTATTGATTGAAAACCCTTATTGTAAATGTTCAACAGTTAGTCAAAGTGCTAGTTGTCCCTGGGAGATGTCACAACACACAAAATGCCACTATAATTCACTTAATATCTACAATGCTGTACTATTCTACACTATAGGCTACCATATTAGGCTATACTATGTTGGTTTCCAGATCAACCCTTGCCCAGGAGTCGGAGTCTAAATATTTTTGTGCACTAAAGCATACTAAACTGTACAAGTTACTAGTCTATCCTACAGGCCACTACACTAACCTATTTTCTACTACAATATTGATTTGTTTGAAAAACTTGATCAAAAGTTCCTGCACAGACACACTCTTACTTTGTACTACACTATGTTAGTTTTTAGAGAAAACTTGGCCTTAAAGACAAAAGCTATAAGTGGTTTCTTTACATATTTGTATACTAAAGCCAGCTTAGTTATACTCTCAATAACACTATACAACACTGTACTATGCTACAGGCCACTACTACTATATACTCTACTATACTACATTGTATGTGTTGAAAAGAATTACTGTAAATGTGCCACACTTAATCAAAAGGTACCTGTAGGTCTATAGTCTACACTATACTTTACTTTCCTATAGGCCTACTATGAGAGTAAACATGGCCCAATAGCCACAAGCTAAGTTGTGTCTGTAAGCCTGGTCTTTATGATAGGGTACATTATGCTTAATTGACTTTTCAAAATTCCTCATAACCCCAAATGTAGCCTAAGAGTAACAGGACATCCGGCTCAGCTAAACGTCCATCTTCATCATTTGTCATTGACAGCCTTAGGGGGTAGTCTTCACTGCCAAGCCAACAGATGTGGCAATAGGCCTCGCCAGAGTAGTGACATAATTTGTGAAAAGGCCAGTACCTTTTGGATTTCTATTAATAAAACGGCTCCCTAGTCCAACAACAACATAGAGGGACACAACCTACCGAGCAGCAGCAGCCGATGCGTCTGTTTATACTCCCGTTTGAGCTCCTTCAGCGCCCTGTCAATATTCTTACTGACTTTCTTCGCCTCCTTCTCGGCCTCCTTCTCCTCCACCAGCAATTTGTCCCAGTTTTTCTGCTTTTGGGTGTTAGTCTTTTGCAACAGCTGTAAGCGTCGGCCGCGGTCCTTCCCTGTCCCCTTACCGCTGCCTCCCCCTCCTCCGCCACCACCACCACCTCCGTTTTGTATGAGCACACCGTCGGTACCGGTGTCTCCACAGCGGTGCTCCCCGGCCGAGAGCCTGGCTGGGTCCCCGGTGCGCACCGGGCCGCCGCCGCGTAGCGACGAAGTCTCCCCGCATCCCCCGGTGTCCTCCTGGCGAGCTCCCCCGGCGCGGGTCGGCACGGCGGCGTCCGGAGGCTGGTCCGAGTCCGAGGTAGCGTTGGAGATAGAGCCGCTCAGGTCCCCGAAGAGCCGGGGACGCAAACTGTAGCACAGCCCCATGTTGAAACCAATATTTGTCTGTGAATGTGATTTTTCATAAATTAAAATATCAAAAAAAAAATCGCCGTTACGCCACAAGCCCTAGCGAGCCATCGTCACATTGGAGCTCCAGCGGTGCGATTTAAGTCCGAATATGAGCCGAAAATGTGAATGAATTATGCTCCGACATTTGCTATATGTCATTTTGCATTTTCCCCAGTCAGCCTTCGCTTCGTAGTTAGTTGATCACCTGATCCTTTAGTGGACACTGCGGGTCCATCTTACCGTAAGTAACCAAAAGCACAACCTTGGGGAAAAAACGCTGCTATCCGCTGCGCAGACAGTCAACAATCTGACTGCACAGTTGTTAGGTGCAATGCACGGCACGTCGTGTTACTACAGTATGGCCATTTCGAGAATGCTGGTCATGATTTTCATTCCTCACATTTCATGCCTGCATGTCTAAAGACACACACTGCACTGTAGACAGTGAATCTGCTCTTTATTATCAGACAAGCGGCACACTGCTTTTACTTTCGCCTATATATTATTATTATTTGGCCCCATTAATGTTTTTAATAAAATTACAAGCCTAAAATAATTTAAACCTCTAACACAGTTTTTCAGTTGACTCACGCCCAGATTATTATAATCATTTAGGCATTAGTGTGTGCCCTAACACAGAGATCTTACACATAGACTGGTAGTAAAATGCTTTACATCAGCCTAATATCATTTGTTTATGTCAGCCTTTTGATTAATTATTTTGTTATTAATGCGATGTTTTCTAAATTCCCATAACCCAAGTGTTATTTATCAGTTCTATAAATATACAGGACCTATTTTGAGCCTCAAAGCAGTCCAAGTGTCCCTGTGAATATTTATATATTTATGGAACGCACCACATGGGAACGAAATATCTGGTCTACAAATTCGGGTCCTTGGACATTTCAAGGGTCCTTGGGTTGGCCTCACGTGCTTCCTATGAAACTAAGAAATTCTGTTTAAGTCAAATGCAGTAAAACTTACCACAATACATACATATATATTTTGATACTTCCTTCAATGTGGCTGTTTGTACAAAAACACACTGTTTTTGTTTTTTAGATAGAGGCCACTGGAATTAAGTACTGATCGGGGTCCATTGCCACATATGTATTCCTTATGGGTTAAAAAAACAAACTCGGTTTGTCTGGATTATTAGAGATCAAGTTAGATGCACGGTTAAATATGAACCACTAGATGGAGCACATGTAAAACGAATTTACAGAGATCAGAAAGAATCACAATCATAATCAGGTTTATTGCCAAAAATAGGCCTTCACATACCTTGGTATATTGGTGCAGAACAATAAACACAGTATGGAGAAAATTTAAAGAAATGTAAAGCAAGTACTGCAAGTCAGTAAGTATAGTATAACTATTAAACTGACAATAAAGTCAGTCAGGGGTAGAGCCAAATGACCTGTATATATATATATATATATATATATATATATATATGACCTACAATATATAAGGTAGGTTTATACAATATTATTTGGATCAAATAGTATGACCCATATGGAGTTTTAAAGTGCAATAACCCAAATACAAGGCTTGATTCCCAACTGGACCTCAAACACCCTGTGGCCCCTAAAACCCCAGGTTCATGCTAATTTACTTTTGGTAATGCAATTAAATTAAATTTTCACCACTAAATTAAAACAGCAACTGACCATTATTCCCTAATTTTGTGCCTGTATATTAAAAAGACGCTCTGTGTCAAAACCTTACTTTAACACCTTTATAACTTTAATTTAGTTTATATTGTGCTCACTTGTGGATGTTTTTTGTGGGAGGGGTCAATTGAGAGAGAGCCCCCTTACTTGTCCTAAATGTCATCATATGGAGGTCTGTAGGATGTTTTATATGCAGACTATGTAACATCCCTGCCTCTTTATCTTTTTATCTCTCTATATACCTATGCATTGTTGTAAAACTTGTAAAACTTTATTATTGACCTTGGAAGCACCACAGGGTCAATTTAGAAGCTATTCTGAAGCTTTAGAAGTTTTTGTCCATAAAGGGTGAGGCTGAAAGTCCCTTCTCCTAGGCTATTTTACATCTGTATGCTAGATACAGATGTGAGATACTATCAAGAGCTCAAGAACTGCTGGGAAATGGACTTTGTGATTAGATTGTTTTGTCAATTACTGTTTCCATGGTCAAGAATAAACTTTCAAGTTCAACTTTCAAGCCACCATGGACAAGAAAGTGCTAAAAGTGCTCAGGACAAAAAGCTCTGCTCAGCAACTGCTGATGAAGATTGTATTATACAATCAAAAGCTCCTGAACAGTAAAATGATTTCACATCATTACAGTAATGACACATTTACAATGTAATTTCATTACAATCACATGTTTTTAGCCTATTTATATTCCATTATATTTAATGATTTAATACATATACTGCCACAGTGCATGTGTTGAATGTATTATTAGTACATCAGTATGATTTCATTTTATTTTGTAAGTCAGTGTGTTGCCTAGGATGCAGGACGCCGCCCTGCAAACGGACAGGGCTGGCAGCGTCTCTCTCTCTGCAGCGGGCATCGTTATCTTCATCACCACAGAAATGTCTCCGATGGTAGGTATACTTTACTTAAGTGTAAAGATTTGAGACATAGTAAATATTCAGTAAAAACTGTCTTTTAGATCGCATGGTTGATTATTAGGTCTGGACAGGCAGGTAAGGTTAGCTTATTTAGCTCACTAGCTTAACTTACTGGATGTACTTGCTCAGGAGCAGCTTGCTAGCTAGCTTACAGTTCAGACACCGTGATGAAATGGTTATCAATTAGTAAAAGCGAATCTCGTCTCAGTTTAGCATCAACATGGTAAGTTTTGTGATGTGAATATTAGTCAAAATTAAAAACACATTTTTGTTGAAAACACAGAGAAAAGCATCAAATTTCAAGTCTTGTAGTATAATTAGGTTATTATAATGCTAGTTAAGCAGTTGATATCAAGTAACGTTAATATAAAACCCACAACCCTAATTCTAAAGCTACAACTTTCTAACAATTATATCCTTACACAGTGTAACTCATGACTATTAATAGTTAGTATATAGGTTTACTAGTGTTTTATAGATCAGCCATTAATAAGCCATTAATATAAAAAAACGTTTGGGTTGCGAAAAAATCAGTCTGGGCCGTTTATCCTCCTTTAGCAGGACATTTTTGTTGTGTCTTTATTTACATTTATTCATTTAGCTGACCCAAAGCGACTTACAATTGCTATATATGTTGCAACTAGAGGTTAAGTGCCTAAGGGACACGTTGGTGGATGTGAACCCGGGTCTCTCACACCAAAGGCATGCATCTTATCCACTGCACCATCACCACCCCTGTCTTTATTTATTTGCTTTTTTTATTTGCACAGGAAACAAAACAATTAAAGGTAATAGTTTTATGGATAAACAAAGACTGCTGGTCAGATGGGAAAAAAACACCAACACCAAATGACCTCCAACAAATTAATAAATAAAACAGTGACAACAACACAATAATAAAACACCTTAGAATAACAGAAAGATAGAAAGAGATACGCATACTAGAGACACATGTGAATTGCTGCTACTGGGCATGGCATAAGAGACACAAGTTGATAGAAGGCCACGATGTCTAAAGCATTTGTAAGTTATTGATTAACTACTAATAAAGCCATTAGTTACAACTTATAACCCCTTTAGAAAAGACACCTTATTAGAAAGAGGTACATCTACTATTGACCTAGTTTGACTTCTCTAACCTAGTATTATGTCAGTTATAAATACACTGGCGCTAGTTTGTTCAACTCTGGCCAAGGTGCACTTGTCAGGTCCTGTCCTGCTGGAAAATGTGGGTTAATTGGATATTAAAGAAAAGCAGGAGAAGTTTTCAACCCATTAAGGTGAGGTGAGCATCATTGTCAACAGCCAGATTATAGTACTTTGGTCAAAAAGCAACTTTTTGAAATAGTATTCACACACCTCTCAAAACCACTGGCTCACATATGTGTAATACATTTTGGACAAAGACAGGTAAAGCCCACTTTTTCTGGTTCAAATTCATGAATGGTATCTTGGTTTTTAAACACCACAAATTCATCCCACCTTGCACAACACAAATGTGTCACCATGGTACTATTTATAAACTCAGTGGACTTGATAGGTTAAAACCATGTGAGCCCATTTCCTGGCACTTATTCTTATTCACATGTGGACTTTAATCCACTTCCCCTAGAAGGGGATTGCCCTTCCTCTCTCCGTGTCAAGGCTTAACTTAGGATAGGTGAGACACAGTTCAACAGGCAGGCTCAAGACAGTGTCACTTTTTCATTGTCAGTCACCAGGTAAACTTCCACCCTTCGTCACCAATCTGCAGAGAGAAAGGTAAAGGATGAATGTTTATGTTTTATTTCTGTTTTTCTTGAGTAAAAGTCTTTGAGTAGTCTCAGAGTAGCAGCAGGATAGAGCAGCGTAGGGGCGTTGATCTGTGGAGGGATGTTACTGTGTTTATAATGACCAACTGTTGGACTGTGTGGGACTGTCAAGGCTCCCCGGTGAAGGACAGGCAGGGGTCTCTGTGGACGATGAACCGCTACACCACGCTGAAGCAGCTGGGAGACGGCACGTACGGCAGCGTGCTTCTGGGCAAGAGCAATGAGACTGGAGAGCTGGTGGCCATTAAGAGGTGAGTCTACCTCCAACAAACATGCCAGGGACATGCTACGTTGTTTTGTCTGGAAGCATTAAGCTGATTAAACCCTGAGTGGCCTCTGCAAGGTGCCTCGAGGCTCTATGCTCAAACATGTTGCGTCCTCACATGAAAAAAAGGAAAATGTTTTGAGTCAAAAGTTTTGCCTCAGTGCGAATCATGTGTAGGCATTTTAGGGTAAATAAAACACAGTAAAGAAAGACAAGGTTTAAGAACATTTTGAAGCTCAACAGATGCAGGTTTCTTGACAAACTATAGACACTCTAATACTTTAATATTATTATATATTTGCCTAGACCGCGTTTTAAGGATCAGCTGTTTAAGAATCTGTCTCTGGCAAGAAATTAATAATAAATGTTTCACGAGGCTCCACCAGGCACTGTTTGTAAATGTAAGGTTATAGTGCAAGCTGATACCACTGGTGACAGTGAAAGGAGTGAAAGTACACCACAAAGTGTTGCCCCCGGAGCATGGGAAACGCATAGTGAAAGTCTCCAGCAGTAAGAAAGAAAGGTTACACATGTAAAAACATTTCAATAAAGTACATTTAGATATAGCGGTGTTGCCCAGGATGCTGTTTTTACTACTATTATGGGTACCACAGTGATGCAACATTTGTTTGGCGCTCATAATCACAAGTAGCATCTATGCAGTGGTTTCCAACACATGTTACAAATAATACATAACTATGAAAACAGTAGTAAAGCATATAAGTTTACCAGATCTGGGTTTCCACAAACATTTTCATAAGCCATCAAGAATGCAAGATATGCATTAAAGCTGCACTAGGCAAGGTTTTATTAAAAAATCCCTGTTGTGATTAACTCAGCAGTTTATGAATGAACAAAGCTTTGTCCTAAAGCAAGTCAGGGCTCAATCTATTTAGAGGTGGACTCACAGAGGTTGAATACCTACTGCTTACTAAAGAATACGAAACAGAGGACTTTGTATTATATCAATTCCGGACATTTGGACCCTTCAAATACAAAATTTTAAAAATGAATAATAATAAAAAGTTTGGCGTTACATGTGGCTGCTAATATGAAACTTAATATAACATACATACATATAATACACAGTATAGATATTATATATTAGCCTAATAATCAGACTGAAAGGCCATTTTATATCTCTCAAACACGTGATGCAATTTAGTGGTCTGTGACGAGGCATTCGAGATTACTGTCTTAAAATGTCATCAATAATAATACACCTAGGTTGTTTTTTGCCACCCCAACAGGATGAAGAGGAAGTTTTTTTCTTGGGATGAGTGCTTGAATCTGAGAGAGGTGAAGGTGAGAAGTAAGACAGGAAATCTTCATATTTGGCAATGTGATCATTTTAAACCACCAGTCTTTCTGCTTGTAAAATCCTACCCTTGCTTTTCCAATATTCCTCCCTCCACTGTCTCAGTAATAAAGACATTTTGTGGTATAATTGACATTTGAGTGGAAAAGGCTCAGTTCAGACGCTGTGTTCAGACATTTGAGGTACTTTACTTACATGATGAGCTGATTCTTAATGACTCTGTTGTATGTGTCTCCCAAATACTTTGTGTTATCAGTCACTGAAGAAGCTGAACCATGCCAATGTGGTGAAACTGAGGGAAGTCATCAGAGAAAATGACTACCTCTACTTTGTCTTTGAGTATATGAAAGAAAACCTCTATCAGCTCATGAAAGAGAGGTAGGCAGCATAACATAACCATTCATTTATTTAGCAGTTGTGAACACATAGTTATTTCTGTGATGTAAGTCTGAAGTGTGTTTTTTTTAAATCACCATTGGGAATGTGAGAATTATTTGGGTCAGATTGAGTCATCATGTGCTGGTCTTCATTTTTGCAGAAACAAGTTGTTCCCTGAGTCAGTCATCAGAAACATGACATTTCAGATATTACAGGGACTGTCCTTTATTCATAAACATGGTAGGTGACTTCAGCAAGGCCTTTCAGTTCAGACTGAAGTAAAACTGTCCCTGCTGTCTTTCCCGTCTTCTAAAATGCTGTGTTATCAAGCTGTCAGCGCACTTTCAGTATGATTGAGTAAACAGAAAACAACATATCTCAATCTGAAAAGTGTATGAATGCTGGACGGTTGATAAGACATCAGGCGGCGCAGGATTTTCTCCAGCCAAAAATGACTCACTTCTCCTGTGTCGTCAGTGAGAAGAGGAGGTGTGAGTGGTACTGAAGCTCAACAGAACAAGTTTTTCTTCTCTGAAAAATAAAAATCAGCACCGTTTTTAGTGCGTGTGGGTGCTGGTGTCATTCTCACTTCATTAAGGCATGATTCTTAGCATTTTTTCTTTATCCCCTCTTTCTTTCTTTTGTCTCTTACCACTTTGCTGCTGCCAGGGAAGATAAGATGTTTTCTGAAAATGAGATAAGGAACATTCTGTTCCAAGTATTGTCTGGCTTAGCATTTGTGCATAAGCACGGTAAGAGACTCCTCCTGTCTTTCTCTTTTCCTTTCCACTTCCGTAAAGGCTTGGCTTAGTTGTGCCTTGTCAAGTTAAAACATGTTTTTTTTTTGTCAAAGATGTTTCAGATCTTTGAAAAAGTCTGACAAAACATCAAACTGTGATAGACATGTCATGATTAGTAGTAAAAGTGATAGTTGTTGTGATAGTAGTGGAAACTGAGATGCAATAACCATGCAAATGGACAAATCTCTGCATGAGCACGGGTTTATTTGTACGTCTCGTGTTTTTCAGGGTATTTCCATCGTGATATGAAACCAGAGAACTTGCTCTGCATGGGCCCAGAGCTGGTAAAGATTGCTGATTTTGGACTAGCCAGAGAAATCCGCTCGCAGCCACCGTACACTGATTATGTGTCCACAAGATGGTGAGACTGATTTGTTTACAAGATTATATCAGAGCAAGTTATTCCTGGAGATGAAACACTTTGTGATGGACGTTATTGATTTGTAGTCTGACCTGAATCAAACTTTTGACTCTCAGTAACACCTGCTGTAATATCACTTCGCACATAACACACCTACTGCTGTGATTACGCACAGTAAAAAGTCCCAATACGCCAGCAGAGCAAGAACGGGAGGGCAAAATAACTCACTGAGCAAGTGCGCAAGAGAGCCCAAGCTTACAACAGCTTGCAGTAGTAGGCTAGAACAGTTAAAATTTTTTCCTATATGTTGTCATGTATGAAAAGACCCACATTGAACACTGTAAGCGGACTACTTGATTAACAGCATTTGTATAGGAGTGATTCTGTCACAAGCTTTTCAAAAGACTCTTAGATTAAGCTGATACTGACTACAGAAGTTAATCCGTTCAGAAGATGGAGAGGAAGACAAATTGATAGACAGAGGATAACCAATGAAAATTCTGCAAATCATCCATAGCAACCAGGACATTGTTTCTAGAAAGAGATGCCACTGTTGAATTCTTTAAATCTAATTTAATGCCATACATATCCTCCTGTGCTGTTACGACAGGTACCGAGCCCCAGAGGTTCTGCTCAAGTCTAACTCCTACAGCTCACCCATCGACATCTGGGCCGTGGGATGCATCATGGCGGAGCTCTACACACTCAGACCCCTGTTCCCTGGCAACAGTGAGGTGGACGAGATCTTCAAGATCTGTCAGGTGCTGGGAACGCTGAAGAAGGTGAAACATCGCAACAGGGGTCCCAAATTATGGTGACACCCTCTGTTTTTGCACTTTTGTTGTAAGACACCAGTAACAAATGTCTCTGTTTTATGACGTACTGTTCAAAAGGTAGAAAGTTATTTGTGATTATGCATTTAACATTGTCCTGAATACACACAAACTCACTGAAGACTAATTTATTGTTTTCTCTTGTCTCTCGCCACATCAGTCAGACTGGCCTGAGGGCTACAACCTGGCCACCTCGATGAACTTCCGCTTCCCAAAGTGTGTCCCCACCAGCCTCAGATCCCTGATCCCCAACGCCAGCCACGAGGCCATTGCACTGATGAAAGACATGCTGCAGTGGGACCCTGAGAAAAGACCAAGCGCTGCTCAGGTACATTTAAAACCCATTAAGTTTTAACATAGATTGGTTGGAATAAGCACAAAACGTACAAAGATGAGGGTGAAGACAACTGCCTGATGTTGAGGTGACGGTGTTAGAAAAGTAACACAAGTCCTTTGGTGAGTGCTTTTATCCTGAGTACCTTTGAGTGCATCTATTTTTAGAGTGGGGATCAATCACCGTACCTTGGCAGTTACTGTAATACCGAACTTGACACCTGGATGTACTGCTGAGGCGATGCACGTCCACTGACTTCATTCAAAAACGTTTTAACTGGTGCTGAAGCTTGAAAATGACAAAAAGGAGAATGCTGCACACTGTTTCCAGCACTCCACATATTTATGAATCTATTTTGCCTTTCAGCCTTAAGCGCTGTGAAAATATGTGGTAGTTTGTCTCATTAGTCCTTTACAAGTTATACATCTTTCATAATATTCCATGTGCTATAAACAAGAACCCATGATCTGATTTCTATGTTCTGTACTTTTATTTTGACATGGCTCCATTTTATGTATCATATATTTTTCAGTAACATGTTGCAAGCTTCTTCTTCTTCTTCTTCTTCATGGAAAGTCTCAATCTTGAAGGCTGTGAAGATATTTTCCCTTTGGTTTGAACTGTTTGTGTTCCAGGCTCTACGGTATCCATACTTCCATGTCGGCCAGGCGCTCGGTGCTCCTCTTCAGTGCTCAGAGCGGCACAAGACTCAGGCAAACATGCCCGAGGCGCCTCTGTCCCTCTGTAAGATGGACCTAGAGTCCGGCGAGCCAAGTAAGACTCAGGCACAGCTGCAGACCTCCAACCAATGTCTCCACCAGCCCCTTCAGCAGATTATTCTACCTCAGGACAACATGGAGCCAAGCACAAAACAAGCAACATATTCCACCGCGCTGACAGAGGGGCAGCAGGAACCGCTCAGTCTGGTGAAAAGACAACCGATGAGCTGGCAGGCTGTAGGTATCACTCAGGTACAGCTTCTTAATGTCAGAATGGGAAAACCTTCTTGTGGCTTACAGAGCTTTAATTTATTTTAAAGGCAACAAGAGGAGCTCCCGCAGGAGCAGAGAACAGCTTAACTGGAGTGAGGACAGGACGCCGGCGATGGGGCCAGACGTCTTTCAAGTCTGTCGACAGCTGGGACGATGGCGAGGACGCAGATGCTGGCGTTTCCATCTCCAAAAAACCCACTATCAGCTCTCTGAAGGACAGGCCACTGGATGGGCGCGGCTGTCGGTTTCCAGAGTCAAGGAACAATACAGTAGCAAAGCTGCCGAGCAACAGCGGGCTGAACAGAGCTGACTCCACCGCCTTGTCCGCCAAGCAGCACTACCTCCGCCAGTCCAGATATCTGCCAGGTGAGAAAGAATGATCTACTGTGTCACAAAAATAACATGAACATGTTTCTTTTTGTAACACCTTTGAGGTCCTCTGCCTCCCCAGGTAGTGTTAGATTTACATTTCTTTATGTTACTTTATTAATGTGGCTTAAGTTTTACTCCAAACACTACAAACCAACCACAAACAACTCCAAGCACAACATCTCTAATATTGTACACATTGTGCTTTCCATATACTGGCATGGTTCCAAATCACAAATTGGTGTGTGGGCTCAGGTACAGTGAGTTCTTTCTGAGCTGTTTGTCCTTTTCAGGCGTAAATCCAAAAAACAACTCCTCAGTAGGGAGCCAAGTGGTCGGCAGAAACCTGTGGGGCAGCTCGTGTTTAAGCAGAGGACAGGGGCTGGAGTTCCCTCTACATAAAGGTATGAAAGGAAGAGTTCACAGTGTGAAAGAGTCAGTGAGTAGCCACACCATGAAAGTACAGTACAACAATAGATGATATGCCAGATGCAGTGCCAGTGACAATGCCAAGTATATATTTATTTTGCCCAAAACACGAATACTTTTTTCTGCCTGCCCTCTCCTGTACTGTATGTTCATATAAAAGTTGCTTACAGAAACTTACAGGACTCATCTGTGAAGTGTCACAGTAGACCCTTGTTGATTTATCTGAAAATTTTAGCAATTTTGCCTTTATTTTGGTGCTTCAAGGAAGTTCATTTGAGACCATGCTTTAAGTCTTCCGATCGTTCTGACCTGATGCAGCAAACCAATCCCATTTGATATTACAAGTAGTGTAAAAACACTTCGAATTATTTGTGTCATTTGGCTCAAATGACTCAAACCGCTAAACCAGTACAGTAAATGCTAGAAAAGCTGCGCGGGTTAAAATAGAAACGCTCCGTCACGAGGTAGTAAGTCTCAATAATAAATCGGCTGTAGGTCGGCAGTCCGGGGGGGACAGCGGCTGGGTCCGGATCCGGACCGCGGTTCGCCTATTAGTGACCTCTGGGCTATGTCTAATGTTTACCTTGACGTTGTTGTGGATTGATCAACCTCAACAACAGACAGGCAAACAAGTGCTCTGCGAGGTAACCATGGCAACGGCTTCTGTGTAACTGACGTGATCCCATGAAACTGTCGTGGTCGTCTCACGCACACGCCCGCCCGCTGCCAGAGTTGAAATGTGAAAACTTTCTCCTATAGTTTATCAATAGTAAGAGACTGAGCTGACTGTTTGATGTGAGTTTCCTGAATAATATAACTGTTTCTTTAACAGTTAGGCCACCAGGTATTAAACAGGCTGTGATCTTTGCTGCTGTCACTTATTCATTAAAATTAATCTATTAACTTCTACTGAACTAATTTGAAAATTAGTAGTTATATTATTTAGTTATAGAATCAATTATTTCATGTTGCATGTTGCACATTTAACTGTTGAAGCTTGGTAAAAAAAATTAATACAAAGTAATTATTATAGAGAGGTGGCGATGGTGCAGTGGGTTAGACATCTGTCTGTGATTCCCACTGCATCACATCCACCAAATAAGTTATTGTCATGGGTCTCAGTATATTTTCCTGCTTTTTTGTCCTTTGCCAATCACATGACTGTTTGAGACATTCAAGTTCTACAAAATGAGAAACGGCTTCCAACAACTCCATTATGATTTAAAGTTTTTATCACTCAATCCCAGCGCAGGGCAAGTGAATATAGAACTACAGCAGCTAATTACAGCATCGTGCTAATAAAAACATCAGGTAACATGCTACCAGTTTTTATTTCTTGTGCTTTTGTTTGTTCTTTTCATTATTGTTGTCCCAACAGTGTGAAAAGAGGAAACCTGTATTATTCATGAGTCACATGACACACAAAAAGCATGTATTGCTTTTCTGTTTATGGCAGAATGAAGCAGCCACAGCAACATTATACCTAAACAAAGACAGTGACTGGAAACGCTTCAGGCTTCCTATTTTCTTTTCATTGTTTCTGCAGCTGTTTCCTTCCTCCACTCACCCCACTCCTCTTGTCTTCCTATGTTGTGTGTTGTGCCTAACAGATAAGCAGCCTTTAAAAGAAAAGACACTGGAGGATCTTGATCTTTTCAAAGGTATCAAAATTTAGGAGCAGTTCACAGTAATTGCAGGTGTCTCTACTTTGCTTTCATTTGGACATTACTGACATTGTTGAAATACTGATCAAGAGTCAAAACACCACAAGGGAACTAAAGTCTATAAAGTACAATTCATCGTTCTGTGTGATATTCTAAATTCTCAAGGTGAAGGCATTGAAAAGTAACTAAACACAGACATCAGAAGAGGGGTTTAAATGACTGATTACAGTTTTAAGGTCATTTGTAACCTGTGATGGATGTCATTGTCCCTTCCAGAGACCTTCATGAGCAACTCCAACAACCCCACCAAGGCGTACATGTCTGCTTTGCCGAAGATTGAAACAGGAGCAGCTAGACAGAGGATTACACTGGCACCGATAGGAGGCGCCTCTGCTAGTGAGTCACGAGAGTTTTTGTGATTTTCTCAGACAGAATAAAGGTTGAGTCTGCGCATCACGAGTACACTTCTTTTAACTTTCTCTTCCATCATACTTTCACAAAATGCCCCCTGAATTTGGAAGAGTCACTATCTTCCTTGAAGACTGTGTCATGAGAGTTTTGTTAATGATCAAGGGACTTTTTCTTACCACATCTATCAGATCCTGACCTGCTGAATATGTTCAGTTTCTTGTCTTTCAACCTGAACTTTTCCCATTTTCTTTCTGTGAATCTTGCAGTTGATCTGTCATCTGCTGCTGATCTAAGAGTTGAGTCTAAAATCAAACCGTCCAAGTCCTCAAATAAACGTTTGCCCTCAAATGAAGGTAAAATCAGAACTATGAAGTATTGAATCTTGATGTTGCTTCCTGAGTAAAGCCTAAACACACTTTCCTTCTCTCACGATTAACTTCTCAGAATACGAAGGGAGGAAGAGCAAATCTCTGAATCCTCAGATCCCTGCATCCGGCGCTGCAGGAAAGACTGCCTTTTCAAGGAGCACAAACATCCAGCCAGTGCACGGACGAGTAGACTGGACTGCCAAATATGGAGGCCACCAGTAGCACCGCACCACCACGGTTCCACCTCATGGGAAAAATCCCCACTTCAGTTTTGCCAGGAAATAACAGACTTCAGAGGAGAAGTGTTTCCTGCTAGTCTGTTGTTACGTTTGCCATGCGATTAAATGTTCCATTGTTGTACAAGTGACCCCCTTCTACTGTCAGTATATTTTTATATAATAGACTAGAAAATGAAATAAAGTCAGTATTTTTTATTAAAGTGGATGAATTTATTATTTTACAGCAGCAGATACAGTTCAGATGTACATTTACACAATAAAAACATCACCTAACAGGATAAAAATGGCTTTATATTATCAAAGATAGACAAAACCCTTTCCTCTTTAATCACATATTTTATATTACATTTTTATACAGAAGCAGTCTGTAATAGAAAATGAGACAGTATATGGGAGCACAAATTAGGTGTCAAACATATGTATGGAACAGGAAACATGTATGTGAGTATTTTCAAGCTTCATGTGGCCTCTTTAGCATTGCCATGATGATGTTCACCAGCACCAGTCCACTGAAAAAAAATTACAAGATTTGTATCAGGATACGGTTTGAAAAGGGACTGAAAAGTAATTGCATTTCGGTTTGTAGAATATTTTCAATAGTTCAATAGGAGAAGTAATATCTGAAAAGAAGAAATAGAGTATTACCTTGCTAAAGCCATTAAACCCGCTGGCATGAACTTCCAGGAGTTGAGAAATCTCAGCCCCATCACCACAACCAGAGTTCCAGAGGTGCCTGCGTTTCCCCAGAGGAGGGAGACAGTTGTTGCCATGTTTGTTTGTGAAAGGACTGCCACAGTTAACATTTTTACATTACATTTAGCTGACACTTTTATCCAAAGCAATGGTGGATGTTTCACAGGCAATAATCTCATCAATGCACCATCACCACCTTGAGTTAAATAAACTATATTTGCTCACCTAGTGAAAGCCAGACATTCTTAGGATTTTGAGATACCAGAAAAGCACCGACTGCAGCCAGCAGGCCGAACAGCAGCCCTGAAGCCAGAGAGATGATGCTGCCTGTGGAGGAAACACAGTAAGGTTTCTATTTTGAAATGTTGAATTAAATTTGATGGGATTCTTTTTTTTTCTCATAAACTAATCACCCACATTTCCCAAAAGGCCTTTTAATACCTCAGGACAAGGTACATTCACTTGTTAGTTTATGAGGTAACTTATGCCTAGCTATAATAAAACATCCCTGCTTTAGTTGTTTGTTGGAGATGTGTTGATTAAATTGTATGATCATTTTGGATGCTGTAATTTGTGGTGCTGTCAAAATGTATTGTGTTACAGTGAGAGGTCTTTCTTATATGTCGTCCACCTCATTTATATCAGTGAGGTAAATGTTAGTAACAACTCAGCTATAATATATTCTATAATATTATATATCATTCACAGGGTTAATTTCTGCATTGAGTACTTTTACTTTTAATACTTAAAGTACATTTTCCGGATTATAATTACATACTTAATTAACATTTTCTATGCAGGACTTTTTTCAAAGTAGTATTAGTACTTTTACGATCAGAAATATCTGGTTGGCTACTGTGTTCATCTAAATACCCAATATGTCGGTGTGTCTCTCCTACCTGCTTTCACATAACCTAGGATTCCTCCTGTTACCAGCAGAGCAGCATAGCTGAACCCAATCCAGTCTACAGCCATGTCCACAAACCAGAAACAGACTGCTGCTGCTGCTGGAGTAAGACAGAGTTTAATTTGAGGAATCCTCGATTTACCAGCATTGTGCCACAACTTGTCAACAGTTAAACCGTTAAAAATGGCGACAAAGTACTGCCAATCGTTTTATCAAAATATTACACCAAACGTACTGAAAACTTAGCTAGTCATACGGTCATACCTGATTTTGAAACGAGTTTAAACCATAGACTATTTATAAAAAGGTTTAAACTAGGAACAAGTCCTGCACCTTCTGAACTTTACCCTGAATGTGTCACGTCCGGTGTCAAATCGCAGAGTTACAAAATAAAAGGATTCAACGTTTTTGAAATTACTTTTACTAAATAACGTAAGACGGCGTAGAAGTACATATAAAAAAATACGGCACGGGGGAGAGGGTCATATTTCGAGAAAACGAATTTATATTCTCAGAGATTAAGGAAAATAGTGTTGTCCGAGTTTTTATCATTCATTAATTATACAAAACAATTAGTTAGTGCAGACATAAGAGCTGGAGCTTTCAGAAAGGCAGATATGAGGGACTGCAACAAATCCACTTGAAAGCTTTTATCGCATTATAAGCATTTATAAATGTCTTGCAGTTCTTCCCCAGTGTTTTATGCTTTTGTAAGTTTGGCAGTAAGTATCTCATAATAATACTCGAGCAAGTTCAATCTCAAAACGTTTTGCACCGGTTTACTACGGTGTCTGATTGAACGAGACGTTCTGTTCGGAAGCGTCTTGCTGCCATGGCAGAAAGAGAAAAACGGATCAGTATCATGTTATAACATGAAAAGTTTGTTGTTATAACAACATATTTTTCACGTTATAACAAGATAAGTTTATTGGTATAACATAAAACTTTTCATGTTATAACATGATACTGATCTGTTTTTCTCTTTCTGCCACGGCAGCAAGACGCTTCCGTACTTCCGCAACGGGCTTCGAGGTATTTGGCGAGTTCAGCGCAGACAAAACGTAGCAACACGTTTTTTTCAACGGAAACGGCGGTTTCTTGACCCTGCTGTGTCCGCAAGCGCACTGCATTTTTAACACCGTTGTGTTTACAAACTTGTCACAGCTGATTGGGTAACAGACACGCCCACCAAACGGGAGAAAACATGTGGTTCAATCCAAAAATGTTGCAGCCCGGTGGAAAACGTTTTGAGATTGAACTTGCCCCAGGACTCGGCAGTGTTCCTGATGTATTCATAAGTTGTATCAGTAAAGCCTATTAAAAATGATCTAATGCGCGATCAAAGTTTCTGCCCTTCATCGTTTGTGTAGCGCCTCATAAAGCGCAGTTCTAACCGCATTCCTTAATGTCATTTCATTTTGATATCACTTATGTTGTTATTGTTGAATGTGATGTATGGATCGGCAGCAGGATCATTAAAATGAACACTGAATAGCGGCCGGCTGGGTAAATCGCCTTTCCAGAGACGCTGTGCGTATTTATGCACGAGCACAGCAACATAATCAACCCTACTTAAATATCTCCGACACTCCGACAGGATAGGTCAGGATCTAATGTTAATTCATGTTTTGTTTTCTACTACACATCCAAAAGCTCCCACACGCAGTCCAGGTTCATACATTGAAACTGTTTGGAGTAAAGCAGCCGTCGTCCTGATCAATCCTGAGCTCCATCGGAGCGTCTAAACATGGGTTAAAGAAGCTGAAAGTTTAATTCCTCTGCAGAGTTTTTTTTTGTGCCACGATATTTGCTGTAAAATTACTACACGGATAGAAACGTTTAAATGGCTGACAACAGTCTTTCTAATCATCAAAGTAAATCTTTAAATAAAGCACTCATCCATCAATATAACACTATGAAGAAATCACCTGAAACTACAGGGACCAGTGGAGGTGTGGTAAAAAGTCCATGCTGGTCTCTAAATCTGATAAAATAATTAGTTGATGGGGGCAGGTGGATGATTTATGTGTAGGCCTATATGAGTATTCCCTTCATGTCCGAGCCGATCCGCGCATCCCACCTTATATGAGATAAATGTTACGGTTTCATTTCGTTAAGGGACTGATGATGAAACGCTCACCTCATCAGGCTGAGGGCTTGAATAAACCGTAAACTTTTTCAGACAAAAGTCGCACCCCCAAAACAGTTACTGTGTTTCTGTGAAGTGAATTTTATTTATTTATTTTACCAGGAAAGAAATCCATAGAGATTTTTAACCTCTTTTACAAAGATGTCCTGGCCATGATGTTTATTGGAACCTCGAGTTGTTTCTACGTATTAAAATGTTGACAGACATGTTTCTGGATAGTGAAGATAGCCTATAGTTTGCAGCCTTTAGTGCCAAAAGATGGTGCTAAAGGCTGCAAATCTGACAGAGATCACAGCGCAAACAGAGATGCAGCTGTGCAACAGGTCATATTTAATTGACGTCGCTTTAAAATGACTGCTCTGAGGGAACTACATCTCATATCATTAATTGCCTGTTTCCTCCACTCCTCTCTCCTCGCGTTTCCTCCTGGAGCCCGCTTCCCGGGTGGGAGGGACTAAAACCATAGACTGTATCTGTATATAAAAAGCATAAGACGCGCCGCGAGGAGGCACAAATTTTGCCCCCTATCTTGTCACGAAGACAGCAAATATAAGCACAACGAGCAGCTGTGTTACCCCCCTGTGGTAACCATGAGTAAATGCATGTTAACTACATATACCAAAAACGGTCAATGATTTTTCATTTTTCTTCTTTTCCATGTTGACAGCAAATCTGCACACAAAAAGCAAACACATAATTGACAAATGATATGATAAAACTTATTATTTTCCATTTTATTTTCCACCATCCTTTTTCTTCTTTTTGGGTTTGCTCTCGTCTTCTAGAACGACTTCTTCTGTTGCAATTCGGACTCTCTTTGTCTTTGAAAGCTCCTGAGCGAGTTCTGTGGACCGATGCAAACAGATTGAGTGTGTTACATGGACACAGGAAAAGCAAGTTCAACTAAGAAGCTCTTTGTTTATCAAGATTCTGGTGGGAGAAAGCCGAACCACCTACAGGACATCCCTATCAACATGAGAGAAAAAAAAAAAAAAATCACCAGCCTCAGTACCCGCTTAATATTTATAGCTCAAATCTCTTAACACGATGATAGTAAAACAAAAGTCAGTGTTTACAAGACTACCTCCAGATGTTGTTGCATGAGCTGCTGGCTTCTTAGCAGGCTGCTGCACTGATGAGGGTTTCCACACAGCGAGGCACGTCAGTCTGGCTGTTGTGTTCACTTCCCCAAGGAGAGTGGGCGACTCCAAGTCCTGTTGGACAGCACAGGTACATTGTTCATCAACAGCAACAACAACTGCGTCATTTTGATAATCTTTTTCCTTGTAACAGAAGGTTTTGTTACACCTGACACTATTATCTGAATATCTTATTTTATTATTGCTTTTAAAGAATTTTATAATTCTGCAAAGTACTGCAGATGTATGTGAATAGCTGGGAAATGTTATTTAAAAAAAAGAAACATACACTGCCACTGCAAATGTAAAAAAAAAAGAAAAGAAGTAGCTTGTAAGTAAATGGCTTTATCAAATCAAATGTTCATAAATAAAACAGACGTGCCTCTTTCAGATGGAGTTTCCACATTTTCATGAGTCCGTCGTTTGAAGCTGTCACCATCACACAGTAATTCTCCATAAAAAAACTGTCAACCGCTTTCACCCTGAAAAAACAAAAGGAAGTAGGTTTGTTAGCTTCCATAGAATTTAATTCTTACAAAGACAAAAACAAAAATATGTTTTTAGAAATGGAGCTCCAAATACTTTAAATACATATCAAACACTTAATAACTTTAAAAACACACAGTACCTGGTTTCATGAGCCTTAAACTCACAGACCCATTTCTCTTTTCCAAGGTCACATAACCTCACATGTTCATCATCTCCTGCGACAGCCAGAATGGAGTTCTGAAAAGCAAGCAGGATTATAACATCTATTTATTTAATGTTACTTATTATTGTCATATCTTGGTGTAATAGCAGATCCCAATCATTTCAGCCATAGCAATCTCTAGATTACATATACAGTCAGTAATCAGTCAGAGAACTCACATTTAAGAACTTAACAGATGAGATCCTCTTGGGGTTTTTCATTGTTCCTGTCACAGAGGCTGTCTCCAGGTTGTAGATGTTCACTTTGTCATCCACCACAACCACATATTTATCCCCATCTGGAGACCATCTGACAATGTGCGCATCTGTTAAAAGTGTATGGACAAAAAGTCAATTCAAACATGCTAATATTGATAAAACAACTTAAAACTAGTCCATTCCTCAAAGAAACAATATGTCGTATTTTTATTTTAAAATAACAGTGTCTCTGTCATTGCCGGGCCTGAAGCGCCTGCTATTAGACTATGTAACACTGGAGTCCCGTGCACGAAACCCTTTCGCAACAATGGCATAATAATCCTCAGTATTCTCAGCAAAGAACTTACGGATATCGTTGCAGAGGTTGCGGAGAGACTGAAGAAGACGTTGTTGGAGGAAACAAGGAAGAGAAAAAGAGAAAGTGACCGAGCAAGAGACTGAACTGAAATAAGAGGAGGCTTACTCTGTTTTATGTTTTTGATGAAGGCTGATCTTCCGTTAGTTAGGTTCCACGTTCTACAAAGATAACAAGATGCAACAGTCATTTTTGATTCCCTGTTAAATGAATCACCTGCCTCACCGACTTTCAAGCAGCAGAACTGTGGATTTTACCTGAGAGTCTTATCTGTCCCGACTGTAAGTGCAAGTTTCCCAGATGGATGGACAGACAGCGATGTGACATGGCCTCTGAGGAGAATGAGAGGATTAAGCAGGTTACTTTGACACGTCCCTTCCAACAAAATACTAAGACAGCAATCGCACAGACGCAACCAGCACCTCTCTCTCTCTTTCTGTGCTTACTTGTGAGCTTTGATGGATTTCAGACACTCCCACTTTTTTGTGCTCCACACGCATATGATTCCATCCTCTCCTCCGCTCAGTAAATGAGACGTCCCATAAAACTCCAGGCAGGTGATGGTGCCTGTGCAATACAAGGAAGTTTGAGTCGGGTATGCACATAACAAGCTAGCTTCAATTTCTTTACGGTTTGACGAACTGTAAAAAGTAAATAAGGCCAATTTTTCAATGTTATATTATATACTTTTTGTTCCAGCAGCAAAGACAATCATGAGGCAAAATCTGTTTGCTCCAGTGTCTATACCACAAATGAGGAGAGCGGTCAGGAGAAGCTAGGATTAAAGAATGGGAGAAGAAAGAAAGCAGCTAGAATATATTTCCAACATAAATAAATACATAAATAATGGGACTGAAGAAACCAAAATCCTGAAAAGCCCAGACATTTCTTTGAGAATATAGTAGTCAGAGGACACATGAGTTATTATTCTATTTCACTGTGACTTTTTAACAAGCTAACAAGAGTCAAAATAAAGAGTGTATGTCACGTTCACAAAATATTGCAGCAGGTTTCCTCAATCATTTGAGGTGATTTAAATTAATCTTGTTGTGGTCTTGAAGAAAATAACAATTGTCTTTATCAAATTCCTTTCTGACCGTCCATACATCCTCTCTCTCGATCTGATCTTTTTCATGAAAAAAGTTCAAGGACTTTGTCACATGAATATTACCACAGTCCACAAACATTGTCCGACATCTTTAAATAGCCCCTGTGGGAATCAAACCAGAAATATTAGTACTAAACCACTATTTATACTATATTTAGTCAGTGTGATTTGTGCTTTGTTGATGTCAAAGAGCACATTTACCTTAGACACTCACCATCATGATGCAGCAAAGCACCATGTTCAACTCTCTTCTTCATGTCGTACAGCTGTATTGTCTCATCTTTGCTTCCTGTGACAACAAACCTCTCACTGGCTGCCACAGCTGATATGGATGCCGTGTGGGCGTGATGTGTGAAGTTTGCCATGGCTGTCCACTCCTGCATAACCCAAACAAAAAACACACGAAGTGACATAATGGCGACTCTTTGTAATAACTTAATTGCTGAAACTGAGAGGGAAACAAATCAACCTTTTGTCAGAGCGTTACACTTGAAGGTCAATAAATATCAGCGACAGCTCAGTTTAGTTAGTGCTAAACATAACAAGTATACACAGCTACAAAATAAGACACTTCAGCTTACTTTCTCGTCGGTTTTCACTCGGTAACCAAAGGTGATTTGCTCGTAGCTCCCAGCAATCAGCTCCAGTACAGATGCCATGCTGCCACCTGTAGCTAACGTTACAGAAGGCTAAGCTAGCTGGCTAGTTAGCTTTCTTTAAACTTCAGCCTTTGGTTTGGATTATGTCGCCTGGTTTGAGTAACAGCTAACAACTGCTACTAACCGTCCAACCAGAGGCCTACAAAAGAAACACAAACACAGTAAACCATGTAAACGGCATAAAACTATCTTTAACAACCTCTGGTAAACCCACTCTCAAATCCAAAATAACGTGTGCAACTATTGCGCTTGCGCATAAGTCTACTTCCTCCCTTCTGGCAGATAGTGGTTTTCAAAATAAAAGCCGGTGTTGTGAAGAGTTGGAGCGTCATGGGCCCAATCCTAACGTCCACCCTCACAGACTTTGAGGCGCGTTCCCGGCAGGTCCGTTAGGGCTGTCCCACTGTCAAATCATCAAATGCGCGGGGGCTCTCTGTCGGACATTTTTAACCGTTTTTAGACCCTTCTTCTTCTTCTTCTTCTTCTTCTTCTTCTTCTTCTTCTTCTGATTTGATTGGCGGTTGGCTGCCAGCATTTAGGAGCATTACCGTCACCTACCAGACTGGAGTGTGGAACAGATTGTGTGCAGACTAACATAAAAACCAAATAAACAAATAGAACAAAAAACAAACAAACAAAAAAATTTTAATAAATAAAAATTGAAAACCTATATCCTTTCCATTAATCCCGTTTCTTTAACGAGATGTATTTAATGAGATGCTTTAATATGCCCCATGCTTTATCCCCAAGGAGGTTCTCGACAGTGAACCTAAGCTCAGCTTTCTCTATAACTGCTGCTATTTTCCTCCTCGCCTCTACACTCAACCAGCACATGTTGAATGGTCTCTATACTATTACATTTTACACAGTGTCCAGTTGGGTGTTTACCTATTTTATAAAGTGAATGGTTAAGTCCTGTGTGTCCTATTCTTAGACGGGTAATGACGGTCTCTGTCTTCCGGCACCCACCCAGTTTTCTTCCCAGACCAACATGATTCTGTATACTGTAAAGATGTCTTCCAGTTTCATTTAGTTCCCAGTATTCTTGCCATATTTTTTGCACTTTCTCTTTAATGATTGTTTTAGCTTCAGATTTACTGAGCGGAACTTGTATATCAGCTGACTTTGATTTAAGTGCTTGTTTCGCCAGAATATCAGCATCTTCATTTCCTTCTACCCCTACATGGGCAGGAACCCAAACAAACCAGACAGTCCAGCCCTTATGATATAATCTACATAGAGAGCTATGAATACTAAATACCAGATCCAGCCTACAGGACTTAACAGATTTAATACTGGTGAGCGCTGCCCAGCTATCTGATGCAATGACCACCTTGCTTTCCTTATTTTCTTCTATCCACTGTAATGCCATCAAAATGGCCATAAGCTCAACTGTATATACTGATAGATTATCTGGGGTTCTCTTTTTAATACCTATTTTGTATGCTGGGATGTATATGGCAGCTCCTGTCCGTCCGGTCTCTGGATCTTTAGAGTCATCAGTAAAGACCATGTTGTTATCTCTATAGTGCTGCTCTATGTAACTTTCTGCTATTTTTCCCGTGTGTGCTTGCTTGGATTTCTTTTTGATTATTTGCTGCATATGCAGGTCAATGGATGGATTTACAAAAAACCATGGAGGAAGATCTGGATATGGGACTACTGGGATATATTTTATACTGCACAGGCCAAGGCTTTCTGCTTTCGCATTTCCCACTCATCCAAAACTGAAACAGCTGCTCTTGTGTTCCCAACATTCTTCTAGGTCGGCTTTAGCGGGGTGAGAGCTACAGTGTCCCTGAAGATTAGCCCAGTATGTTAGCATAATTCTTGTTCTTCTTATTCTTAGTGGCTGTTCCCCCATTTCCACTTGCATGGCAGCCACTGCAGAGGTCTTAAATGCTCCACTGCATGTCCTTTACACTTGTGCCTGTTCCACATCTAGTTTTTTAAGATGGCATTCTGCTGCTGAGATATATGCTATACATCCATGATCTAGTGTAGATCTCATCAAGGTCTGGTATATTTTAAGCAATGATGTTGTAGTGGCCCCCCAGTCCCTTCCTGACCTGATCTTAAAAGGTTATTGATTTTTTTGCATTTGTCTTTGACCTTGTCAGTGTTCTGTTTCCAGGTCAACTTTTCATCAAACAACACTCCTAACCGTCTGATAACTTTTACTTGTTCGAGGGTTTGATCATATAATTTTAAGGACACTTCTTTATGTCTCCTGGAAAAACATATCACTTGCACCCGACACCCTAAAACCCCAGTTATTTCATCGTCTGCATACAAGGACTTCCCAATACTTCTTTCCACTTTTTCAAAAATATCATTGATCATGATGTTACATAGTACTGGACTACACACACTTCCTTGTGGAGTACCATTTTCAACTTTATAGAGTCTTGAATATTCTGTGCCCACCCTGACCTCTATTGCCCTGCCAAATATGAAGTCCAACACCCAGTTGTTCCCTGGAGATGATTGTCTTGTCTTTGAGATAGCCCTCCTTAACTCAAATAAGCTAAATGGTACATCTAAATCATCAGTTGTTGTGCTCTTCTGTATATTGACACCTGGGTTCATGGCAAGAGTGTTATCTCTGCACTTTCTGGCTTCGACTAATAAATTATCTGAACTGTCTACTTTAACTAATGTTTCTGCCAACATTTCTACCTTCTCCACATTACTGATTGCTGTTTTATTGCCACTTAAGACTGGTATTATATAACACCTTCTGATTCCACTCATTTTTCTAACCATTCCCCATATATCAGCCAGTGATCTTATTGCAGTAATCCCTCCAGTATGCACGTTTTGCTGCTCTTATAATCTTCCGGACTATGGCCTGTGATCTTTTGTAATTAATTAATGTCTCTATTGAATGATGTTTTTTTAACTGCCTAAATGCCTTGTTTCTTCTTTTAATAGCTTTGCTACAATTTACATCCCACCATGGTATGTTCTTTTTCACTCTGCTCCCTGTACTTCTTGGTATCGTTTCCTCGTATCGTTATAATGACTCCCACCAACTTTTTATTACATTGGTCCCCATCTGATAAATCTTCTCTGATTAAACTCTCACACTTATTTTTACATAATTTTTGAAATGTGTCCCAATCTGCTCCATCTAGTTTCCACCTTTTTATTCTTGAGTTTTCCTCATGATGTATCTCTACTCCGCGTTTTTAGAACCTTTCGTAAGTCCGCATTTCTGCAGACTTTGCCTGAGGGAATTGCCCACAGTTCATAGCGGTATGACGTGACACACGGAAGTTACCAGGGGAAGCCCGGAAGCGAGACAAAAATCCCAGCAAATCTGCGTTATAAGAGAAGAAGAAGAAAACGGTAAACAAACAAGCATCCAAACTGGTGATGTTAACATTGTTAGAATTTTTCTTAACTTAAGATGATAGAACACATGAAGTCAGAGGAATGCAATCACCATACACACTTTATTCAAGTATTTATTTTAGTTTTTGCTTAATGATGCTGTTTTGACCAACAATAGTGTATTGATTATTGACAAATACATTTTTACATTTACCTCTCCTCCACTCTGGAGGGCAAGAGCCTGCAGGACTTAAAATGAGGCAAAAGCATAAAATAAAAAGTGTGCAACTCAGCATCCTCAAGGTAACCTGATAATGTGGCAAAGTGCTTTCCCGTTCCTGTTTACAGCATTTTGAGCCCTTGGAGCCAATCGCTTTCCAAGTGATGTCAGTAAAGTCTGTGAGGGTTCAGGGCTTTAGGGCTTAGGGGGACATTGGGATTGAGCCATGCACTCTGCAGACTTTTTTAATATCATATATGGAAGTTTCCGTCACGTTTGTCTGCTGGCTGCAGCTGGACCCTCTCCCACATAGAGCCCACCAGTACGCAAGAAAAGTCCCGGGACGCCAAAGAGCAAAATGTAGAAGTAACTTACTGGTATCGGTGGCCCACTTCAAGCACTGCCTATTATCAAAATTGACACCACTTATCTGTGAAAACCGTATTCCACCGGTGGATTACATTCCACAAAACTGGCCTGGTTATGTTGGCAAAGGTCCAGATAATCCAATCCAGTAAAGTATTTAGTCCAAAACGCATTATTATTTCAATAAATACACACGGACTGCTATTGCTTCGCTTTATATTAGCCTAACTACAGCTAGCATGTAAACAAAAAACACGTCTACATGTTGACTTTTTGAGTGACAACTTAATTGACCCAATAGAAAATTCCATGCCTTACAATAGCCAATGAGTGTCCATGTTGCCAGGAAGTGCAAGTCCCCTTTCTTTTGGTATCCACCAAGGGGGTAAGCCAGAGTTCGGACAGTGAAGCCGACCTAAGCCTGCAGGAGGGATCCATGTAGGCCCAAAAATGATGTCAAAACCCTGCGACACCCCGTTGCACATGAGAGATGTACCCGTATTGCTTAGATTATAAACTCTCGGCAATCAAAAACAAACTATCAGAGCAATCATCTGCTTTGGTGTTTGACAGGTGAACCTTGTAGGTGGGCTGATTAAACAGTGATGATCCGAGTCAAACGCACTGAGCCATGAAACCTTTTGTTGGCGCATTTGTACCGCTACCAGAATTACGGTGTTCCTGCAGTTGTTCTATGTATTTAATCCGCGGTTATGCTGCGCGATCATGCGCAGTAGACGCTGGTGCCAACAGGAAGTGGCCCTGTAGTAGGCTGCGTTCCGATCCACAGTGTATATAAACAGTAATCCCTGCTCAGGGAATGTCGGTTAAGGGAACAAAATGTTTCCATTCGGAACACCCTGCAACATCATCAAAGCACACGTAAGTTCCGCCGGATCCCCGCTGCTACTGTGAACATTTACTGAAATTAAATATTGAATATATGTTAAAACAAACTGATACAATTACAAAACTTATATTTCCATAACTTCTTCTATTTATATTCTATTAAAATGTATGTAACTTGTGAATGAATGTCATTGGATTAATTTACAAGATAAGCAGCGTCAACCTCTGAAATAATCATAAATAATGATAACATTAGTTACAATGACAATAATTACAGATATACAAACTCTGTGGTCTGCTCTATTGTTAGCTCCTATGAGGCGCAAAGGCTTATGGGTAATCTTTCTTATCAACTTCCTGCGAACTGATGAACCGTTGTTCCCTTCTTCCCTACACAGTTCACAGTGCACTTTGAAGTGAACATGTTGTGCTCCCTGCGGTTTGGAATCTCACTTAAAATGGCTGAATACCCTGCGTCCACTTAGCAGGGAACTACAGGGCGACCGGAACACTGCTCTCCACTCAAATCAGCGGGGTGGCCTCGTCCAGTAATATACTGTCTATGGTATACACCGACACCGAGCCACCAATTGTGCAGAGGAAGACTGGAGCATCACACACACCTAACACAGTTAAAAAATATGCAAGAATATTTTCCACAGACATATTTGTATATTGTTGAATACAAAAACGCCTCGCGCCGGAATTCTGGCACAGCGCGGCACAGAGAACTTTAAGCCCTGTAATAGAGAAACACATTTTGATTATCTTTAGCCTTTTATTTTAATAATTTAGCTGGTCTCAAATGTGACGTGATATGGCCACTTTCTTTCGTCTCTTTATTTACAGATACACCATGTAACCAATGAAAGATCACAGAACAGGTATCTGGACACACTGCAGAAATAGAAACTGAGGTAATGAGTTTTAAATACTTTTAGAAGGTGTGTTTTCATTAGAGGACGGAAATGCAGATTAAACCATTTTTAATTGTATTTAAAAAGGTGTAAATGTACATTCCACTGCCAGTGTCCACTAGTAACAGTGCAGGGGTGCTGTGGCGGTTCTGGGGGGGGGCAGGGGCCACCTTGGACCTTGGACCCCCCTATGGCCCCCACACTGAACGAAAAGTCTACAGTAGCCCCACTGAATTGGCAGCCGCTGGCCACATCCGCCTGAAGCATGTGGCCCAGCCCATAATCTAATATATATAACAACAAAAGTAAACTACATGTAGGCCTATAGTGAATGGAAGTCGCTAAAGAGTGAGCTATATCATTTCCTTATCATCAGGGTTGAGTTTCACATGCACTGTACCGATCACCGCCAATCAAGGCTCAACATAGCCTAACTGTCCGACCTGCAGCCTCTCCCGCTCCTGGGTCTGCAGAGCGCCTCCGCGCATGCGCACGTGCACACACGGATCGAAGTCAGCCAGCTGATCTGCGGACATTGACAACTACGCTGGTTAGTGTATGTACGTGGTGCAATAAAAACTTAGCAAGTAAAAAGCCAATTCTTTACCAACTCCTGTTTAATAAACACAATGTTTTAATCTGCTCAGTCTCTCATCCATCGCAGCTGTGTTTTGTTTTTCCTCAAGCACAGCGCTAGTTCGGATAATGGCTTATTGTTACAAACAAGCTACAATGAAAGTGTCTGTCTTTAGTAACTGTTCAGCTTAGTTTGCCACTTACATTAAAATATGGCACAGTATAAACTGAGCTGGTGGCTGAGACAGAAATTCCTCTCTACCACCAGCAGCAGCAGCAGAGGGAGGAGCAGGAGAGGAGGGACTGAGCTGTTCATTCTTTCTAAACTTCACTCAGTATGTTGATGTCAGGAATATGATTTATTTTACTGACATGTTAGATTTGTTTCCAGTGAGATATTAGTGACTTTGATGCTATTCTAGATACATTTAGTTAATACATTTTTTTTTTAATAATATATGCAGTGATTTAGTAATAAATAGGACTGATAAGAGCATCGATAAAGAACTGAACCAATAAGGATTACCAATACAAGTGTGTCAATAAAATCCTAATGATCCCAACTCTTGAGAAAATGTCCAGCCCATCTCTGTGTCCTGGTTTTAAAATCTGGTCCAATTGAATAGCCCTGGTCTACAGTGATCATAGTAATATATCTTCCTTGCAACGAAATGTACATTAAACTGTATGCAGCATTGTAGACAATATTTTGTCCTTGTAATCCATGTTTCCATTGCATGGATAGCCTTTGGAAATTGTTCTGAGTCCCCCTCCTTAAAGGGTAAATTATCATAACAATTTACATTTACATTTACTCATTTGGCGCTTTTATCCAAAGCGATTTACATTTGAGGAACAACATACAAGCATCAACAGAGCATCAAATAGGGAAGGAAGTAAGAGTTAACAAAAAATGCCATCAATACAAGATAAATGTAGGGGATAGAAGAAGAAGAGCACAGGAAGTGCATTTTAGAGGTTAGGAGTTAGAGGTGTTATAAGAGGAAGTCTTCTCGTTTTCAAGAGCTTCTTGAAGTTAGAGAGGGACGCCCCCGCTCTGATGGCGCAAATTTAATAATGCATTGCATTTAAACAGCACTTTTCATACACAAAAAGCAATAACAGTAGCTTTATACATACATACATACATAATTTCCGTGGAGGCGATGTGTTGCAAGTAGGGTAGCCTATTAATTTTAGTGAATGTAAAAATATCACCACAAAGTATGTAGGCCAACTTGCTCTGGCCTTTGCTCTGCATGAAGAGAAGGCTGAAACATGAGTGCACAGACTGTCCGTATGCGGGTTCATGACACTTCACGAGCGAGGACGTGGTGTTTGTCCTGCCTCTCCTGCACTGTGATTGGACAGCTGAGTAAAAAGTGACAGTGACGAGCGCAGCGTTTTTCCCAAAGTTGAACATTTTTCAACTCTCGGCAACCGGAAAAAAACGCTCAGCACTCAGCGCCTCGTCACGCTCCTGCCATTTATACCAGCTTGGAAAAACGCGGCGCTTTCATTGGAATGAGTTGACGCTGGCGTCAGAAAAAACGCTTTGGTGGACACGGGCCCTGACAACACAACTGGCCCCAGCCTGGCCACCTTAATAAAATTGGTCTAGAACCGCCACTGCAGGGCTCACATTGACCTCTAGGATGATGTTCGTCTCTTCACAGTGCTTGTACATGCCCAGAGTCACAGTTAAACAGGATCATCAGCATGGACACATTATCCAACCACATGGATGAAGAGGTTAAGGTCATAACACATTGGATGAGAGATCATAGTCATTCATATAATTCATCAACAGCTACATACTAGAAGAACGTAAGTGGATTAATGATGGCCGATTTTTTTCACATGGTACCACAATTCTTTCAGCTTTATTTAATTGTGGGAAATTTAAAGGTATCTTAATCACACTAAACACGTTAATCAGTTTGTCTTGCTCTGTAGCATCACATTTAGTTTTTAGATTGACAACCGCACATAACCAAGTCTGGTTTCAATGATATCTGACGTTATTTTTTTGCACAAATCTCAGTGTAGATTGCTCCTTACATAGAATGAGATGGACCTGGTCCACATGCAGCATTACTCCTGGGTTTGGAAGCAGTATATGTTGCAGGGCTTTTCCAGGAAATGGCTAACGCAAAAAATAGTGGCATCAGCAGCTAGCAGTGGGACTTTGTGTGGCAGCCTGAGATGCCACAGACTTACTGGGGCACTTGCTGCTGTTTTTAGCAACAGCTGCCTCCACGGTAACTACCGCTGACCTGCCGCTGTTTGTGGCAACGACCATCACTGCAGAGGAGAGTTTTTGAAACACTCAGAAGCATAGTAAAACCAAAGCAGTACCAATGGAAAGTTAGTCTTTTGCAGTAAAATAAAGTTTATAAAATAAAAAGTGAATAAAAATAGACATTGTCAAATTAAAACCATTAAGTGATTATATTTTTGAAAATGTGTAGAAACATACTTACTAACTTACTAAAGAAGAATCAAAATCAGAAACTTTTTTGCCAACAAGGTTTTACACATTCAAGGAATTTTCTTTTGTATCTTGGTACATAACAAAAACTGTAGTATTTAGAAAACAAGTACTGAAGGTCAAGAAAATATTAAAGGATATGTACTAACAGCAAAGTCTAGTTTGTGCAGGGATGTGCAGTGTGAGAGTCAGGTAAACTATGGACTATGATTTTTTTTATAATAAAGGTTAAAAGTCTTTGTCCGTTATGTTTAAACCCAGTGATTTAAATCCTCAAATGATGAATTGTCTTCAGATCGAAAGGGATTATATTAAAGACTTTCCAAAAATGCAGAAGCAACAAGTGTCTGGATTCAAGCTCTCTAAGAAACATGTTGAAAAAAAGTGTTTACAAATAAAGAAGATTGGCATAGTGATGCATGGTGTAGAAAAGATGGTGGAACTTTGTTATATCTGAAAAATGTGTTTATCTTTGCCTCTTTGTACAAAGTCTCTTTCAACCACAAGGTGGCAGCATTTATCAAATTATGTCCACTGTCGTCCTGCAGCTCTATGTGTGTTACTAGCTGGACAGAAAGTAACATGATGGCTGACAAGGTAATCTATAATTCTGATATAGTACGGTATATAAATATTTGTAAATATATAAATTAACATTGTATGACTGTTTTGTAACTCAAATACTACTCAAATACATTTGTGTTGTTTTACCCAAGTAATTATTAAAAATAGATAATAATATAAAAAAGACAATTTGTAAAGACTTTTTATTTTTCATTTTTATCTTCTTTTACAATGCATCTATAAGAAATTGGTTTAAGATAGTACAGCTTTAAGCTTAAAATGTTTTTCTATCCTGATATGCTGCTAAAACATGTTTCTTAGAGTACAGTGGCCGTTCTAGCCCAATTTTATTGAGGGGGCCAGGCTGGGGCCAGTTGTTTTGTCAGAGGGGCACATTTAACCCGGGACAAAGGCCATGTTCAAGCTTTCAAATATCTTGTTTAGTATATAATGTAATGTTTTAGTATGTTTCTGTATCAGTTGTTTGTTTCAGGTTTTGGTCCTGATGGACCGCAGCCTCCTGCCAGAGGAGGCAGACTGAAACAGTTTGTGTCCGGGATGGGAGGGGTCAGATGCAATCTTTCCTGCACGCCTCAGAGTCCCGGAGGCATACGGGTCCTGAAGAGATGGAAGGAGACAACCAATCACCTTCTCTGCAGAGCGAATGATACGCTGCAGCCTGCCCTTGTCCCTGGCAGTGGCAGCAGCGTAACAGATGGTGATGTAGGAGGTGAGGATGGACTCGATGATGGCTGTGTAAAAGTGCACCATCATTATCTTTGGCAGGCTGGACTTCTTCATCCTCTGCTGGGCCTTCTTGGTGAGGGAGATGATGTTCAGCTCCCACTTGAGGTCCTGGGAGATGATGGAGCCCATGAAGCGGAAGGTCCACAGTGGCAACTGTGGAGCTCCCAACTGTTCTGGCTGCACCAGGTCACCAGTTGGTCGATCTCCCACCTGTAGGCAGACTCATGAGATGAGCCCAATGAGGGTGGTGTCTCCATGATCTTGAGACTTTCCTGGGAGACACAGCAAACCTTCTTTCTACAACAGCACCGAAGAGATGTAGTACTTAGTACTTATTGATGCTACAAACAAACTGGTACCAAATTGGCTCGTGGACTAGTTAGTGGAATTCTTTGTCTCCATTTTGTTTAAAGACTTATTGGCTGGTGTCTCCCTGATGAAAAGATGGTTAATGTGGAGAATTTTGCACAATGTCTCAGTGTGGGATTGTTTGATAAGCAAACTAAAGACCAGCTACTGAGAATAGCAAAGTATTATGAAGTAGGCCTTCCAAAGCAGGGTCGTAAGGAGGTCATTGTGACAACTTGCCAGTTAGGACAACTTGAAGTGTTGCCAGCATTAGCAATCTTTGGTTTAAAAGGTGGTGTGCTGGCCACTCAGGAAGCTGCTGCAGTATCAGCAAGATAAAGAGAATGAGGAACTAGCACTTGCTCACGAGGAGCGGCTCCGTGCTCGAGAGCAAGCCCTGCAGATTGTGAGAAGAAATGCAGCAGCTGAAAAACAGGCAGCTCGAGGAAGATCCAACAAAACAGTATTTAATCTTTGAAAAGCATTTAGTTTTTTCCTTGACAGTAGCGTTCCAAGGTTTCAGTGTGATTGGGGGACGTGATCAGTGCATTTATTTCATTTCCTCTTAGAACAAAATGTGTGTAACTGCACGATTTATTGTGAACTGCAAAAACAGTATACTTTGACAATGCATGCGATTCCATTTGGATGTACTATGGAACTGGGGCACTGGTCTCTGCCTGTAGGAGGAAGATCTGCCATTTTCAAAGATCAAGTTTACACTTCCTGTTTACCAGTATTTTACAGCTGGTCCATGTTTTCCTGCTCTATATTTGTTACTTGTTCACAAACGGTCCAGCAACACCCACCAACCCTTAAAAGCAGTGGACCTCAGTTCTCGGCAACATATTATGTGTTCAGGATTTAAATATTTTAAATAACACCAGAATTTATTTATTAAAATAGGTTGTTTCTCAAGGATTGCTTTTCATTTTCCTATTTTTTTTTCTGTCTGCCGTCTTACGAGGCACTTTCTAGAGGTGTTTGAAAACTCCTGGTGTAACCAGTTTACATCACTTCTTCAAACAGCAAAATAGTGGATAAAAATGTTAAAACAGTTGTTGGGGTGTAAAGTTGGATACAAATAAATAATTTCAGAAATTTATACAAAGGAAACAACATCTATACACAGTTTACTGAACGTAAACATGAAAATAAAGCAATAAAAGCAACTGCCATCTAAACAAACGTGTGGCAAAAAATGAAAAATATAAACAGTTTATTTACACAGATAATATCTACTTAAAATAACAAACTATTGATGAAAACATTCTGCAATTTAAAAAACACTAATAAAATACTATAATTAAAGCAATTGCCATCTAAACAAACGTGTGGCATTAAATCAAATATAAACAGTTTATTTAAACAGATAATATCTCTACTTAAAATAACTATTAAATAACTATTGATAAAAACATTCTTCAATTTATTCTGCGTTGACGTGGCTGGAGCTTGGTCTTTCGCTCTCCCCTGGAGACAGCCGGCCTTCCTCCTTTGGGAGAAGACAGCAGAGTCAGTAGGTTTGTTGTGAGATATACAAATTTTCTTCTTCCATTGGTACGACAATGTCAAAGTTAGAAATCAGAGCTTTGTTTATTATTATTTTGTTCTTGTCATGTTTCCTCCCACAGCACAGTCCTTCTGTTCTAACCAAAGAACGGATGTATGTACTGCAACTGTACCTCTTTGGTGTCCTCCAGCGCTTGCATGATCGATGCGACCACCAGGTTCACCAGCACAAACTGAGCCATAACCACGAAACTGATGAGGTACAACGGAGAGACCCAGGAAAGGTATCTCATACAGCCGTGCTCATCAGGATGACATTCTCTTAGTGTGTCCTTGAGAGACACAGAGCAAGATTCAGAAAGGAAGAGGGACTGGCACACAGACTGGAGACAACATTACAAAATCATTCTTACTTCGAAACCACAGAAATTATAATAAACTGACAATTGGAAACTAAACGGTAGAGCAAAAGTTAGGATACAACATCATTGTAATGCTTTGTTTTATGAGTCTGTAATTTACTAACGATTCCCCAAATGATTCCCTGAGAAGTTTCATTGAAAGAACTGCTCCATTTTAATCAAATGTAATTATTCATTATTCATATATGTACTTCATATATGTTGAATTGTAGACAAATTGTTTAGCTGACTTGTTGTCCACTGACTAAACACTCCCGAAATTAATTAATTGGAAGTTGCCAGGGGGGGCAGTGGTTGGGGGATCCTATGCTGTATGTATAGAACTTGTGTGTCATGAGGGAGTGAGTACATACTTTCATAATCACGTTCCAGTTGTCTCCGGTGCATAGGCCGTACAGTGTGATCAGGGCCACCCCAAAATGTCTGAAGTTGGCTTCATCATGTAAACCCAGGCACGGGTGGTCATCACTGCATTCTGATAAACACAGAGGCACACAGCACAGACATACAGATATTGACTTCAGTGCACAGTGGACATGTTGGCTTCAACCAATTAAAATCCTTCAGATATGTGTTTGAGTCACTTTCTTATTTTAACATACTGATAGTGTGGCATAAGAGTAGGCCTGTAATATTTATCCAGATTCCTTTGTAATTTTAGGATTAGTTAATGGCTAAATGATGCTCTGGGGGGGGGTATTTACTAACAGTTTTTCGCATCAATAAATTCTCTTCTCAAACCTCCCACACATGCACATGCTGACACCAGTACAGACCAGTGCAATAGGTTCATGGACTTTTTCACCAACAGGGTGGCTTCCATCCGGTCCAACCTCTCTGCCACAGTTTCACCTTCCTCCAAAAATCAGTCTCACAAACCCATTCAACACATTTTCTGTCTTTTCACGCATTTCTCAGACAGAGGTGGAGAGGATCACAAAGTGCATGAGAACCTCCACATGCTCACTGGACCCTCTCCCCACACCATTATTAAAATCCAACATTACAGCCATCAGTCCACTGATCACAGCAATCCTCAACCAGTCACTCAAATCCGGTCAGGTTCCTCCAGCTCTCAAAACTGCAGTTATCCGCCCCCATCTTCAAATACCGTCACTTGACCCCTAAATCCTGGCTCATTACAGACCCATTTCAAACCTGCCGTTTTTGTCTAAAGTCTTGGAAAAAGTTGTTCCAGCCCAACTCCACAATCACCTTCACATCATAACATATACGAAAGATTTCAGTCTGGTTTTCGAGCAGCACACAGCACGGAGACAGCCCTGGTCCGCGTCATGAATGACCTACTTATGACTGCAGACTGGGCTCACCATCTCTCCTCTTTCTACTGGACCTGTCGGCCGCCTTTGACACCGTGGATCACAACATCTTGCTCCACCGTCTCCAGTCTGTGGTAGGACTCTCTGGGACCACACTAAGCTGGTTCCAGTCTTACCTCACAGGTAAGGACGGAGTATGTGGCTCTAGGACAGTCCCAATCATCACCCCACACAGTCAGCTGTGGAGTGCCAAGTGTGCGTCCTCGGTCTGACCCTTTTCACCATCTACTTACTACCCTTTGGTCACATCATCCATAAACACAAAGTTTCATTCCACTGTTACGCAGACGATACACAATTATACATAAAAATGTATACTCCACACTCCCCTCAGCTCTGCCATCTGCACTTCAGGTTTGCCTGGAGGAGATAAGGGCATGGATGTCTGACAACTTTCTTGAATTAAATAGCAGCAAAACCGAAGTCATCCTGATCGGTACCCCACACCAAACCCAGTCCTCCTCCCTCAGCAGAATACCCATTTTTGGTCATCACATTGCCCCGTCTACCTCTGTTACAAACCTCGGAGTCAGACTTCACTCAAATCTCACATTTGACACCCACATCCGCCACCTTTGTAAGATCTCCTTCCTCCACCTCAAAAACATTGCCAAACTCTGCCCCTCCCTCTCCCAACCGGATGCTTAGAAGTTGATCCATGCCTTTATCTCCTCCGGGTTGGACTACTGTAATGCCCTCCTCGTCGGGATCCCTAGCAGGAGCCTGCAAAAGCTCCAGCATATTCAGAACTGCGCTGCCCGAGTCCTGACAAGGAGGTGCAAAAAACTGCCCATTCAACACAGAATCCAGTACAAAATCTGTCTCCTCACCCATCAGTGCATACATGGAACTGCCCCCTGCCTTCCTCAGTGAACTCCTCACCCCACACACCGCCTCACGAAACCTCCGCTCCTCCACCTCTACCTACTGCCTGCACCAACCAAGGACTAAACTCTCCACTATGGGAGACAGGGCCTTCCAGGCAGTCGCCCCACGGCTCTGGAATGCCCTCCCAGAGACCCAAAGGGCCCCGCAAACTGTGGAGGTTTTTAAGAAGGTCCTAAAGACATTCCTATTTCAAAAGGCCTTTCAACACTCATGATTTTAATTTTATTTTTGTGGTGTTTTATTCCTATTTGTTGATTTTGTTATATTTTGGGAACTGTTTTTAACCCCCTGCTACTGTAGCACTTTGAGACTTCATTGAAATGTAAAGTGCGTTATAAATAAAATGTATTATTATTATTACTAGGCTGCCTCCTGAGGCTGACTCTCCTTGAGGATTAGCTAAAGGGTTTCTGGCTTTCCTTGTCAACAATGTGGATACTGGGCAAATCTGGGATCAGCTCTGTAACCATGATCCTTTGCAGTAACCCCGTGTGAAGGTGTGTGTTCTGCTAGTAGTGTAACTTACGTAGCTTACCATAGAGCTCCACTCCCACCGCAGCGTATATACCAAATGACAACATGAAGATCACACAAATATTCCCAACCTGGAATCAAAATCAGTGTTAGATCTGCTGCACAACAAACACTAAGATGTAGATACTCTAAATTCTCAACCACGGGCCGGGGCCATTTTGTACCTCAACTAAAAGGAACTACTTTTTTTGAAACAGGCTATGATTACACACTTCTTCCAACTTTTGAACTTAAAAGGATCGTATCCCTTTAATTGATCAGTGATCACTTAATCCGGCTGTACAGCCAACTTGAGTTTTATGACGGCCAAAAATTAGGCCCTATCTGATGTGATTAGTTTTTATTAACATGCAAATTTAAAAATAAAACTGACACACAGCACTGTCGCTGGGTTCCTAGTGTGTAAACAGCACACAAACAGAGATACCTCAGGGACAGATTCTTCATACTGTAATGTGGGTAAACATCAAGCACCAAATGCAGCAAGAGCAAGGTTATCCCTGTGCAAAACCAAATAATTTATATTGATTTATTTAGACAAAAAACTAAATAAATCCCTCATTGTCTGTGTTTACCTGTGAAAGAGTCTTTATGATGGTTTTTAGCAGAATTCGTAGCTTTCTGACCTTCAGGACTGAAGAGAGACACAAGAGTTGTCACAGATAACTTATATTTGTCACCCAAAGATACGAATAGTATTACGCTTTCAGTGTGTGTATAGTACCTGGTACTACTCTGAGTATTCTGCATACTCCCAGGATGCTGGGATTAATGGGAACTATGTCTGCCATATTTATCTGGTGCAAAACAATGCTGACGATGGAAACCACGAGTACAGCAACGTCCAGCAGATTCCAACTAAACACACACAAAAGTCATTGAACACTTTTCAGGCGCTTACACACAAATGCAAATAAGAGAAGCTAATTTCTTGCTCATTGTACTGTGTCACCTCATTTTTATGAACTCCCTTATGCCCAACTGCACAAGGTTCTTCATGACTTCAATAAACATGATGAAGGTGACCAAACAGAAGTAATACTGTGTAATCCTCCCTATATACTGAGCAGACACACAAAAGGTTTATTCTATTGCCTCAGAGTCAATGCAAATGCAAATACATTTTTTGAGAGTGATTGTGTGTGTGTGTGTGTGTGTGTGTGCGCATTACCGGAGGTTGATTGTAATGTTGGAGACCCATCATCACAACATTGCTGATAATAACGACAGACATGAAGTGGTCCGAGTTGCTGCTGCTACGCGGAGAATCTGTAGCTGCAGGATCTGGAACACACACACACACAAAGATGCATTCAGATGTACACACAGAAAAAGGAACATATAACAAACACTAAAAACATTTAGAGCTGCTCTAATCAATATTAGTATTACATCAACAATTACATCACATGGCTACAAAAAGATGCAAAAGGAGTCACTCAAAGTGATGAACCCAAAGAGGCTTATCACACCATTCTGCAGGTCATCTCAAGTCTACAAAGCATTTCAACGTTGGTTTTATGGTTCACACTTTATTGTTTTGGTTCACTATCATCATCTCATCAGCGTTACATACAGCTGCAGCAGGCAGCTGTTTTTACCTCTGTTAAACCCACTGGTCGAAACCAGTCCGAATACATGCATCTCCCTGGCCAATATGATCGGCCACTGTTTGCTAGACCTAACCAGTCTTTCTCGTTTGTTTGTTAGACTGTGAAAGGCAATGCTCAGAAAAATAGACCGCCAACAAGCCCCTTCATTCTCCTTACTGTTGCACTGGACTTTTCCTCCCTCTTCAAGTAACTCTCCATCGCTACTTTTTTGATTCTGCTGACACTGGTGGAAGGTCTCCACCATTACACTAATAAACATGTCGAGCAGAAAGAAGCTTATAATCATGAAGGTGATAAAGTAGAATAGCATCCATTCGTTGTGATTCAAAACAGGCTGAGAGGAGAAGAGCAGAGAGGAGACATCAAGGGCGCATTTATTGCACTGCTGTCAATAGAAGGCAAAACAACTTGTGTATAAATAACAGTGTAAACACATCAATAATTTACTTTGCTAGCAGAAATACCTGTTGGTCCACTCCCACAGCATCCAGCCCATCATACATGATGTTCATCCAGCCATCTTTAGAGAACATTACAAACAAGCTCATCAGAGCCTGAATGGGAAACAGAGAAATAAGTGGTAAGTCAACACTTGTTCCCCAGGTCCTACCATTTCTTTCACCAGTACGCACCTTCATTACTGTAGTGGATCAGCCAGTGTTTTTTTTTATTTTATGCGATTATGAGATTCCAAAAAATCTCCTTTGTCTCTCCCTGATGAAGTGGGGGTGGGGGGGGGGGGGCACTAGAGACAGGCTGACCAAAACCTAAAGTGAAAGGTCCTCCTCCCCTGGAGTTGACCTTTCAATTGTTCTCTCATGGAACCATTGTCCCCCAAGAGGACAAACTAAGTATTACATGCCATCGTTCTGAAATGCCGCCCCTGCTGTTTAATGTATTACTCTGTATTTCAATGTTCATAATCTGATGCCATGTTCGTGTAACTTGCTTATATATATATATATATATATATATATATATATATATATATATATTTAAGTACAAATGTTTAACAGCCAATATTATCCAGGAAATATTGAGTTAAGTCTCTTTCATTCTGAAATCGTGAAAATGTGTTTAACTGGTAACCATTCTAATATTACAACGATTAAGTAACTTTCCTTTCTTTTTTATCAAATGCTTAAAACTAAGAACGGTATAACTGTTTGACATTAAAGGTTTGATTGTGGGAAGATATTTGATTAAAATACGCGCATATAGCCTTTAGGACCATATTAAAAGTAGACCGGAAGCCAAGCCCCCTGGGGACACGCCCCAAGCGGCCAGACAGACAAAACAGCACTAGCTCAACCAAGGTATGATGTCCAATAGTCTGTTATTACATTAGCTTATTACATATGTTGCCGAGGACTGAGGTCCACTGCTTTTAAGGGTTGGTGGGTGTTGCTGGACCGTTTGTGAACAAGTAACAAATATAGAGCAGGAAAACATGGAACAGCTGTCATGCGCAGAACCGCTAAGTAGCACATCTCGATAGCATAAATCGACAGAACACCAGCCAGCTCCGCCAATTTTGAGCTTCATACATATTACTGGACGAAGCCACCCCGTTGATTTGAATGGAGAGCAGTGAAGCCAGTTTTGGACCAATAAAAAACTACTACAGGGCCACTTCCTGTTAGCACCAGCGTCTACTGCGCATGATCGCGCAGCATAACCGCGGTTTAATGACGTAGAACTGCAGAAACACCGTAATTCTGGTAGCTGTAGAAATTCGCCAACAAAACGTTTCATGGCTCAGTGTGTTTGACTCGGATCATCACTGTTTAATCAGCCCACCTACAAGGTTCACCTGTCAAACACCAAAGCAGATGATTGCTCTGATAGTTTTTTTTTTTGATTGCCGAGAGTTTATAATCTAAGCAATACGGTTACACCTCTCACAGGGTTTTGACATCATTTTTGGGCCTACATGCATCCCTCCATGCAGGCTTTGATCGGCTTCACTGTCCCTTCTCTGGCTTACCCCCTTGCTGCAAAACGGCTCTGCAGAAACCAACGGGTGACGTCACGAACGCTACGTCCATTTTCATATACAGTCTATGCCACAAATCACGTGAGGCGCAAGCTTGCAACCGTGTGGGCGTATCTCTGCAAAGTGTGTGTTGTAAACTCAGCTCTGAAAAAAGATAGTTTGCAATAGGAGTGCAAATGTAATAAAGTTTTGCCCTTTTGAATCTCAATTTTCAGATCATCATTTACAAGGTTTCAAACCTGGAAAACAAACTAATGCACTGGGAGAACAAAATTGTTTGTGCAACATCGTAAAAAAATGTTCTGAAGAAGGAAAACTCAAAAACAACAATGTTTGCAGGCTTGCAAATCTTAGTTTTCGATCTTACAAAACTTTGTTTTGTAAGATTTTGAGTTTTCAAAATTTTGAATCATGGCGGGATATTAATCCCATACAGACACAGACTGCACAAGATTAAAAGAGTCAATGAGGTGTAAAAAGTCTTTTGCCAGTGGGTTTTCAGGACAACACACATGAACATTAAAATCCCCAACAATGAGGACACGATCGTATTTACAGACAAGTCATTTACAAAGTCCTTATTGTATTTGGGAGGCCGGTAGACCACTGCACACAACACTGTGTGATATAAGCTCAGCTCAAAGCTGGTGACCGAGGATGATGGCGACAATTACATTTCTAGACATTCTTATAACAGCTGCTATATGCCTCCTCCTCTGGAGTTCAAACAGCAACAGTCATGCGGTAAGAGTTCAGAAAAGGCACTGGACTCACCAACACTCAGCCATGTCTCAGTCACACAGAGAAGAAGAAATCCTCAAGGTTCAAAGTTTTGTTTGCTAGCGATCTAGCGTTTATCAGGCCAATTCTGACAGGAACAGGCGGTTCTGCAGCGCTGATTTTCTGAGGAACCCGACACAGAGGCCGCAGGTTCCGCAGATTTTCCCCGCGCCAGCGGGGGCGAGGAGAGCAGGGGCCGCATGGCTGGAACACCTCATCTAGGCCGACAGCAGGTACCTACCAGGCGTCGACAGGGTCCAGCAATCGCCGAGGAATGAGGAGCCGAGGCACCGCTTGGTACTCAGCCCAGGAAGAAGACGCTAAACAGGCTTTCAACCTCACCAGCTGACCGCTGCGTTTTCCCCGGCGGCGGTAGCGCTTAGGCCTACGCCGGAGATGTGAAGCCTCAGAGCGGCAAAGGCAAGCAGGTATTCCCGATAGGAGCGGGGGCAAAGTTTTATATCCGCCATGATCAAACCTTACTAGATCTTTGGCAGAGAAATGAAGATCCAGTAGTGTTTGGCGATCTTACACCAATATTGAATCAACGTTTTGAACAGCAATTCATAGTTTTCAGTCACGTGACATGCACAGTGACCTGGAGGGCAAAACAACGGACCAACATAGCGGCTCACACCGCGACTCCCCCGTAGAGACGCAGCAGTCAAATTTTATTTGGATCACCTTTCAACTCAACAAAAAGAAAGATATGAACACAAACTGCAAGTGTTGTTCATATCTGATCCATACAACGTTACAGCATCCGCTGCCGTATTTCTACTGCCAGGTTCCGGCCACCGCTCGGACTGCGGAAATGTTTACTTTTACCTTCTGGGGAATCCCTCACCTAACATAGCTCAGGCTTGTCTTCTCGATTAGTAAAAGCACAAACAAGCATCCAGCATTTTGGCAACGCAAAAAGTAAAGCTGATGATACACAGAGCAACTTATAGAGCAATCGTGCAGGGCAACGTTGCTCAAATAGTTGCCCCGTGTATCATCAGCTTAACAGTGTATCACTTGCATATTGGTTGGAAGGCAACGGAAATTCTTTTTGCCATTCAAGGGAGCGTTTTAATTGGAGTGTGATGTCACGTGAAAACTATGAATCGACACGAACAGCACGAACACACACAGCACTGACAGAGAGAAATCTCATCTCATCCTCATATATAAACGTAATAATTAAAGATTGATTAGAGCCTACATAAACGTAATAATGTTTCTGGTCAATTTCAAACCAATACTAAATGTGACGTCACGATAATAAGGTTCTTTGACGTCCTACATTGATGTATTATTTTTTAAATCAGGTGTGACGTTGTGCTTTGATCTTTGAAGATAAAGGCAAAATGTTACACTGCATTCAAAATGTGACATCACCTGGCAGAAATGACCTACCCAGCTTCTGACTTTATATATATACATTAAGTCAGAAGCCCACGGTGATATCTTCACAAATCTTTTTCTCAAAGCAGGGTTTTTTTTGGCACAAGTTACAACAAAAAAAGAAGAAAAAAGTTCAATAGGATACTGAATGAGAGCTGGTGGAAACATTTAACTTGTAGAAATGGGATCAGCATTACCTAAACTAAAGTTGTATAATGTTATCAAAAGAAATGACAGTGTGTTGGATAAATCAAGATCAACACTGTATATTGTAAGAGGGGCCCTACATGATGGACGTACAGGGAAAGTGTTCCAGTGCAAACTATTTCAACAGGCCAAGAAGGACGTGGCTGTGAAGATTATGCATAATAAATTCACCTGGTCTGGTGAAAAGGAGTTGACAGCACTTAAAAAACTCAGTAAGCTTGACCCAGACAAGAACAGCTTGGTCAGGTTTAATAGGCATTTTAAAGACTTTCAACACGTTTATCAGGAATATGAACTGCTCGACAAAAGTCTGTACGACTTCATGAAACTACAGCACTTCAAGCCACTGTGTTTATCTGGGATCAGAGTAATCACACAACAGCTCCTGGTGGCTCTGAATGCTCTCAAGAGCATCGGTCTGGCTCATACAGACATCAGCCCAGAAAAGGTAATGCTTGTGAATCAGTTGCAGTCATTCAAGGTGAAACTGATTGGTTTTGGTGCAGCAGGACCAGTTTCCACATTCAGGTATGGCACCACCGACCAGTGCGTTGCTTACAGGGCCCCAGAGGACTTGTTGGGCCTCCCAATGAACGAGGCCAGCGATATGTGGGCACTAGGTTGCACTTTGGCCTTCCTGTACCTGGGACAGCACCTTTATCCAACAGAGTCTGAATATGAGGTCATGAGAGCCATCGTGCAGATGCAGGGTCTGCCTGATGAACACATGCTGAAAGACGGAGGAAGGACCAGCACATTTTTCACCTGTGAAAACTATTTATGGAGGCTGAATGATAAATATGAAAACTACCACAGAACAGGCCACCAGTTTACCAGTCTGGATGACATGGTGAAGACCCACTCAGAAGTGAAGAATGGTGCTGAATATGAAGACACACAGGCCTTTTTAAGCCTCATCAAACAGATGCTGCAAGTGAATCCTGAAAAAAGAATCACCCCCAGCGAAGCTTTAGAGCACAGTTTTGTCACAATGAAACACTTTCACACTAACGAAGACCCTTATGTGAGATCTGCCTGTTTGGCCATGGAAGACTGTCAGCAGGAGCATTCATTGGTTAAACGCAAACCCTTTGAAATATTCACTAGAGTAATGACTAATTTCACTAGAGGTAAGGAAGTTCTGCGTCATAAATCAAGACTGTATATTGTAAGGGCGCACCTGGCGAAAGGAGTTACTAGGCGTGTGGTCCGGTGCAAACTATTTCAGGATGGCAGGGACGTGGCTGTGAAGGTTTTGCCTTATATCATGCCTGATAAAAGGGAGTTGGCCGCACTTGAAGAACTCCGTAAGCTTGACCCAGACAAGAACAACTTGATCAGGTTCAATTGGCGTTTTACACACATGGCCCACATTTGTCTGGAATATGAACTGCTCGACATAAATCTGTATTCCTTCATGAAAAGGAGGCACTTCAAGCCACTGTGTTTATCTGAGATCAGAGTAATCACACAACAGCTCCTGGTGGCTCTGAATGCTCTCAAGAGCATCGGTCTGGCTCATACAGACATCAAGCCACATAAGGTAATGCTTGTGAATCAGTTGCAGTCATTCAAGGTGAAACTGATTGGTTTTGGTGCAGCAGGACCAGTTTCCACATTGAGGTATGACAACACCGATCAATGGCTTATTTACAGGGCCCCAGAGGACTTGTTGGGCCTCCCAATGAACGAGGCCATCGATATGTGGGCACTAGGTTGCACTTTGGCCTTCCTGTACATGGGAAAGCACCTTTATCCAATAGAGATAGAATATGAGTATGAGCTCATGAGAGATATCGTGCAGATTCAGGGTCTGCCTGATAATGACATGCTGAGACATGGACATAAGACCAGGCTATTTTTCCACTTTAAAAACTATAGATGGAAGGTGAATAATATATTTGCATACTACGGCATGACAGGCAACTGGGCCTCTTCCTCTTACAGCAGGTTTACCTGTCTGGATGACATGGCGAAGACCCACTCAGAAGTGAAGAATCGTGCTGAATATAAAGACACACAGGCCTTTTTAAGCCTCATCAAACAGATTCTGCAAGTGAATCCTGAAAAAAGAATCACCCCCAGCGAAGCTTTAGAGCACAGTTTTGTCACAATGAAACACTTTCACACTAACGAAGACCCTTATGTGAGATCTGCCTGTTTGGCCATGGAAGCCTGCCAACTGGAGCATTCATTGGTTAAACGCAAACCCTTTAAAACATCCAGAAATGGTTCGTCCATTACTAAATTGGATGATACACTTTCAGCTGATGATAGAATTGAAGAAAATGAACCACCAGCCACAGCTGACATTGTCACTGCTGGAACTAAAAACACTGGACTACCAGACAAAGTAGCCAGTTCTGGCTTTAATGACCCCAACAATGCTGGGACAGATGAGAAAGCATCAGGCACAGATAAGGCTGCTTCACCTGCTCCTGTTAGTCATAATTCACATGATAGAACTGTGGAAAATGAACCACCAGCCACAGCTGACATTGTCACTGCTGGAACTAAAAACACTGGACTACCAGACAAAGTAGCCAGTGCTGGCTTTAATGACCCCGACTATGCTGGGACAGATGAGAAAGCATCAGGCACAGATAAGGCTGCTTCACCTGCTCCTGTTAGTCATAATTCACATGAGGGCAACACTAACAATGATAAAGGAAACACACACTTTGTTGAAGTCAAATGCCGGAAGAAGTGGCTGAAGAAGATCAAGAGATTCTTCTCCAGGATGATCAAGCCATAAGTTGCTGCAAAGATTTTACTACACAGCACATTTTTCCTTTCTAAGTTGCACCTATTTATTCAAAAATTATATATTTTTTTTACATTTGTTTTTCAACTGCATGTTTAGTGCAACTGTAATATTGTAAATATTCATATTTTGTAAATAACTGCCACATTTATTTTTCCTTTCTAAGTTGCACCTATTTATTCAAAAATTATATATTTTTTTTACATTTGTTTTTCAACTGCATGTTTAGTGCAACTGTAATATTGTAAATATTCATATTTTGTAAATAACTGCCACATTTATTTTTCCTTTCTAAGTTGCACCTATTTATTCAAAAATTATATATTTTTTTACATTTATTTTTCAACTACATGTTTAGTGCAACTGTAATATTGTAAATATTCATATTTTGTAAATAACCATCACATTGTTATTTTTCCATTCTAAGTTGCACCTATTTATTCAAAAATTATATATTTTTTACATTTATTTTTGTCAACTGCATGTTTAGTGCAACTGTAATATTGTAAATATTCATATTTTCATGCTGCTCTACCAGACAACAACTTTTACGCCTTATTTGACCAGCACAACACAGATACTCCCCAAAAGGCCCCCTGTGATCCAGAAGAGAATGCACTCCAGTTGACGCACACACAGGTCCTCCGGGCTCTGAGGCAGGTGAACCTCCGCAAGGCAGTAGGACCTGACCGTGCAGCACGAGAGTCCTGAAGGCCTGCGCAGAACAACTAGCAGAGGTGTATACAGACATCTTTAACTCCTCTCTCTCACAGGAAACAGTTCCACGCACCTTTAAGTCCTCTGTTATTGTGCCGGTCCCCAAAAAAACAAACACAACGAATGACTTCAGACCCGTGGCACTCGCACCAGTTGACATGAAGTGTCTGAAAAACTGGTACTAAAACATATAAACTCTGTGGTTCCAGACAAAGTGGATCCCCTTCAGTTTGCCTACCGCTCAAACAGATCAGTGGATGATGCGGTGGCGCTTCACTCCACCCTGCAACACCTGGACTCTAACAACACATATGTACGGATACTGATGCTTGATTACAGCTCCGCCTTCAAATCAGACCGACTAAGCTGACTGCCAAGCTGGCAGACCTGGGAGTACCAACACCCACCCATAACTGGATCCTGGACTTCCTTACAGACAGAAAGAAGGTCTCTGCTGAGCTCACAGTCGGCACAGGAACCCCACAGGGCTGTTGTCTCAGCCCTAAACTCTTTTCACTGTACACATTTGACTGCGCCTCCACACAGGACAGTAACATCATCATTAAGTACGCGGATGACACCACCATCCTTGGCCTGATCAAAGGAAGGAATGAGTCATCATACAGGGACCTGGTTCACAAGATCACTGTCTATGTTGAGGACAATGATCTTGTCCTCAACATAGATAAAACAAAAGAAGTCATTCTGGATTTCAGGAAAAGAGCCCCCCCTCTGCAGCCTGTCATCATTATGGGGACAGAGGTTGAACAGACTGACAGGTTCCTGGGCTTTCACATCACAGAGAGCCTTAGCTGGGCTAAAAACACTACAGCTACAGTGAAAAAAGCTCAACAGAGGCTGTACTTCATCAGGCTGCTTAAGCGGGCCGGCGTCAGACGCCAGCCCCTCACCCAAGTCTACACTGTCAGAAATAATGTGCTAAATTTGTACCTTTTAGGGGTCCAACAGCTTGTCACTGGGGCAGTACCCTCAAAGGTACAACCATTGTACCCCTTAACATGTGTACGTATTGGTACCGTTACAGTTTGTACCTGATGTGGGCAAATATGTACCCCTGGAGACAAATATGGACCTAAATGTTATGGTACCTAAATGGACTTTTAGAAATGGTACAAATGTGGCCTTTTGAGGGTACTGCCCCACTGATAAGCCCTTTGTATCTTATGATGGCAAATTTGTAATCAAAGCATGTGAAACAGTCAAAAATAATGTCTTACCACATTTATTAAACTTGACATTCATTACACAATTTATCAATGACATTTATATTTTACTTCTAATACTTTCAATTTATATATTTTCAAATCATCACCCTTGACACACGCTGCATGTTTTTACATGCATCTTCACTCCCATGTACATTGAAAACCTGTAACCATCTCAAAGTCATCAAGTATGTTCTCCTAGCACTGGCGCATCTGGTGTCTATCGCTTAAAGTTTTTGCTACATTAATAAAATTTCTGCAGCTACTCGCAACATTCTTCAAATACTGGTGTTTGGCTTCAAAGCGCATACACCACAGTGAACGCAGGGGACCATGCATTGTAATGAGTCTGGGATAGTGAATCATATAATGACATTTTGGAGTTATGACATTACCAAAAGTATCTTTCATTTTTCCAAGGAATTCACAAACAAGTAAGCTTAATATACTTAGACTTTCCCCTGCAATACCAGAGTTCTGCATTAGTCGCTCTGACAATTGTACAGGTCTATTTTTCGCATCATTTTGACCAATTGAAAGTTGTTGTAGTTCTTCATTTATCTCTTGAATTGTTACGTGCTTTTCTTTGTGAGCTTGGCACACAACTAGTTTAATCGTAAGAGGGATAACTCCTTCCAGTAAGTCATGCATTATATCAGGTGGAAATGTTTTTGTCACATCAAAATACTTCAGTTCATTTAATGGAGAAGAACCATTTACTCCATATGTGCTCAGGGTTTTCAATACATGTCAGATGATACTCATGTGCCTCTGTGCTTCAAGACAAAATCGTCCTTGTAGAATTTCTCTTTCATCTCTGTATATGTTGCCACGCGATAGGTGGCAAACTCTGTGCGAGTTAAATGACATAGTAAAACCAGCCAACATGTGGGCTGAAAGATTATCAGCTGAAAATGTTGCCAGTGCAGCATGAGTAGTCTGCTCAATCCCATCCACGGTAATAGTGATACCATCACTTGCAAGTTTATTAAGATCATCTAACATGGGTTTTAAGATGGTTTGCAAACCACAACGTTTCACAAATGCTTGACCTACTAAAACCAGATGGATATGCTTAAGTTTGATCGATGTTTGCTTTCAAGGTTGCCAATATTATAATAGAAAGCACAAAGCTTGTGCTTGGTTCGCTTAGAGCCTAAGGGGTTGACAACTTAAAATTCCAAGGCATGTGGATTAACTTTGAAGAAGTTATGTTCCTTGAAGTAAGTACCATCAGAGTAGTCGCTTAAATAATCTGGATCTCTGGCCTTGAATCCGTTGGCCTGAATTCCATCAAGTATGTCCTCATGTGAGCAATAGTCTGTTAAAACCTTAGTGATAGGCACAAAAGGGTATGTACCTATTTTGTGTCCACTTTCTGACCCCAAAACATGATGCACAGGTTCAACCAATTTTAGTGTAGACTCACAATGTTCTTTCAACATGTATGGAGATTTAACAGCTGCTGAAGCTTTTTCAAAAAAAAAAAAATCAATAGACTGTATCACCTCTCTCAGTTCAGGACATTCCAAAATATTGAACCCATTTTTTTGAAGATGGTAAGTAATAAAAGCATTGTAATGTTCTTTAAAAAAACAAAATAAAAAGTTTTGGTCATTTACAATTCCCTGTTGGACAGCCTGTGGAATGTGGTTTCTCTCTCTACAGGCTGAAACTACAGAGATTGTCTTTAAAGTGCATCCATACTTGGTGGTATGTCGGCTCTAGGCGGTAGATCATTGTCTGTGCTCTCCGTGTCACTGTCGTTGTTCGTGTCAGTCCATCTCATTTTCATCGCTATCAGGCAGCACATGCTCCCTATGTTTACGGTACACATGACGCCTGAACGATTCATATACTCTAAAAGTTGACTTGCAGTCATGAAGTCCACATGTGATATTAACATTTATATGGTCGTGGCATCTTTAATAGAGAATGTTTATCATTCGAGTCACAGTGACGGGTAGGGACTTTTCACCGACCTCAGTAAATGTTCATAGTACGCTGGAGGAAGGTCAGCGTATTTTTCATGTAGGGTGGGTAAGCCAAGTTGAAAACAAAGTAGGCACAGAAGGCTGCAATTAATCCCTCTTCAACTCCTGCTCCCCTGCACAGATCCACACCATCCACTCTGACAGAAACTGGAACCTTCCAGGAAAATGCCATCTTCCAGTCGTTGTCTACCAGCTGTACAGCTGGGTAGGGACTTTCAGCGTCACACTGTTCAAAGAAAACAAATGTCAGAAGGTGAAGTCAGCCACCTAGACAACAAATCCAGCTTAGTGAGCAAGGTTGCAGACCACTCAGTGTTTAGCAAAAACAGGTTGAAAAGTTAAAAAGGCAATGTTCTAGAGAGAGACACAACCATGTGTTTTACCCCAAACCTCTGTGGACTAAAATTACTGCATAACTGCATACCTGTCCCAATGTGATGAACTGGTCGACCTTCTCTTTAAAGATGTAGGGCAGCAGGATCAGCGCAGCACGGAAGTCAACATCTGTAAGACAATGAAAGAAATCCTTAATTATTTATTTTAACATAAAAAAGACACTTCTCCAGTCTTCTCATTTCAATCCCTCAATCAAGGGGAGTTTCCATGTGCTCCCTCTTGTTGTCTTCAACAAAATACCCTTTGTCTCATTTAGAAAAACCTAATTTTTCAATGTCGTGCTTTGTTATGCAATATATTTAACATTCAAATAGATTTGAGTTTAGAAAAAAATCAAATGAAATGAGCTCTTCAAATGTGATTTTTAAGACCTAGTTGCTCTGCCACAGCGCAGATGGAAGTCTTTTCAGCAACATATTGACTTTTCAGTAAATTGAATGCACAAGTTTAATGAACACCTAGTTAGTTACTATGATGTTACCAAAAACAGCTTTTTGCCCTCCCCACTAATTTCAGTGTTTCCCAAGCATTGATTTGTGGCGGCCCACAACAATATAAACCTCGACCGACACATATGAATTTTCTTTTTTACTATTTGAAAATTTGATGAAATGCTTGCTCCCTTTTAACGGTTTCGACCTGGTTTAATCACTTATATCACAGTATTTCCACTGTGTAGTACCCTGACAGGCGCCACAAGTTTCAAATTGAACCAGGGAAAGACCTGAATATAGGCTATATATAGTATAGCAAATGTGATCCTGTTGAAGAGAGAGCCAGGTTAGCAGCATATCGTTGAGACGTAAAAATGCATCACCTGGGGAGAATGTTACCCTGGTCTCACCCAAAAGTAGTGCAAGCAGACTCATTTTGACCTGGTCTCCTAGAACTGAAGTCAATAACAGCAGATAAATCACCACACATAAAAATATTCTAGTAATGAAAACATGACAGGGGGTCTGGGTTTAAAGCTTGAATATCCAACAAGATCAGCTGTCATCTTTTCTTTGAAATGAATCCCTGTGTGTCATCTAGACTGTGAACACTGGGGGGCAGTAGACACCATCCATGCCTCTACCCCCTCCAGCGGTCCCACAGCAGCCCGAGGGGGATGGGAGGAATTTGCATCTGTACAGAGGCAGCTCTGCAGACAGTCAGAGTGTGACAGTGAGATTCCAGTCCTGTCTCTAATCACAGAGACGGTAAAATTAAAGCACATTTCTGTACACATTGTTTTCATTTCAGCACGCCATGTCATGTCCTCGTGTAAATCTTCCCAAAATCAAAAGGGAAAAGAAATGGACAGTAAATTATTGCCTCATTTCCTCAGAAGAAATTCCACACACAGATAAAAAATGAGAAAGTATCTTCCACCACAGCTATGGGCCTGTAGGTACATTGAACTACAAACAACATCAGCAGTCAACAGGCTGGTCTTCTCTTACAAATTATAACCTGTGTCATCTTGGCTGGGAACACTGGGTGGCAGTAAACACCTAACACGACCTCTGCTACCCAGCTGTCCTGCAGCAGACAGTGGGGGGTGTGGTGGAAATTTGCATCTGTCCAGAGGCAGAGACCAGCCAGTCAGCCAGCTTTCAGTCAAGTCATGACTTCAGTTCTACCAAACACAGAGCTATTGTGAGCTGGGTCAGGGGTCGTGTCTTCAGTTCTACCTGTTTCATCACACACACAGGAGATGATTAAAATTAAAGCATAAATCAGTGAGATCCTGGCAGTATTTTACTAGCAATCACTGAGTGGATGAGCATGTGTTTGTCATATTACTGATGTAAGCAGATATGCCTCAAATGACTCATGTTCGTGGCCCCTTCCACAATGTCTATGCCAACGCCGGGGTCTCTGGGATTTTACTGTGAGAAAATGTGGCCGTTTGGAGAGGCCCATAGTGAGGTACCCCTTATTTGAGTCAGACACAGAAACGGTTAATGTTAAATCACACACACTTTATTTACACGCATTCATTATACAATAACAACACAAGCTGTACAATATAATACAGTAAGACAGAGTCTGTCAGGGAAACTTGTCAGACATCCAGCCACTTCAGCTCCTCTTCCTCCCCACGAAAAGACCTCCTCTTCACACCGTGGTCGAAGCGGATCTCCTCGTCATGACAATGTCCTTTGTGGCCTGAAAGAGCAGGACGTGTCTGTCTCCTTCTGGAAGTGTCACTGTGCAGTGGCGTGGCTGCACGTTAAAGTTCTTTTTGGAGTGTCTGATCCATCTCCCTGCGGTTTCCAGAGACGGGTGGCACTCACAGGGGAAGTTCCAGGTTACACACTGACAAACAGGTGGATGAGCACTGAGAGACAAATATAATTATTAATATTTAATTAATAATTGACTGTTTCAGATGATTACATACCGTGTCAGGGAGCTGAGCAGGTTCGCGGTGCCACAACAGTGTCCAGGGTCTTCATCCGGTAGTGCTGGTTTGCCACAGCAGTCGAATGGGCCATGTAGTGTGCCACAGACGCCTTCTGCTCCTCCGTGAAGTTGGCAGCAGCATCTGTCTCCACGGTCCTACGAATTTCCTGGCTCTTGATGTCCGGCAGTTTGTAGCTGCAATGGGGAAGAAATATCAGATGAAGCTCCCAAACTTGAATTATATAATTTTCTTGAGGCTGATCTATATATTAAATGCACAAATCCGTTACGCTAATTCAACAGATATTTTTGGACCTATGGACTGCTGTTAATACTTACTCCTGACCTTTGTGCCCGCTGAGGACAAAAACAGCCTGTCTTCATTATCTTGACCCGGGCGGATCCACATGTAGTATGCGTCCAGCATCTGCAGAGACAAACAAAAAATATCTGTTAATATCTGTTAAAATATACAGTTAAAATATAAAATATACATAAAGTTGTGGTTTAAGAGGGAAGTATACCACTAGTTCAGTTTCCTTTTAAAGCAAAACCTCTCATACTGTAGTGCTACCAGAACTGGTTTCTCAGCATTCTTAGGACAGAGGCCTGAGGTGTGCTAAAGTGGCTGACCAATTCACACTTCACCCTTGACCTAATTAGGTCACCAAAAGTTACATGTCACTCCTTTGGAATCTATTTCACACGTTTTTGGGATGAGAAAGAAGCCTTAATTTAAACAGATAATAGAAAACTATCTTTGAGTTTGTCACAATTTGCTTATTATCACCATTAGTTTTATCCTGCTTTTATCCATATCATGTCAACTGAATTGTCAATAACAAGCACAGATGTGAACAGACACAACACAAATAGTAAAAATCCACTAGAGAAAAGAAATTTGAACTTACTTGTCGGCTTCTGCTGCCATTTTCCAAAAAAAAAAGAAGTCCTTGGAAAGGGAGTGAGAGTCTTGGGATGAAAGTATAGAAAATTCTGCCAAAGACAAGGAGCACAAAAACAGGAGTGTAGCTCAAGTTGAAAATGTCCTTGCAAAGGGCAAAAGGTGGTCTCAGCAGTCAGAATCGAAAACAAAGTGAATGAATGGTTCCTTACCTGCAGTATTTATTATCTGTGCAGCACCAGCTATGTGATGTCATGGTCAAGCAGACCAATCAGGTTGCTTACTATTGTTTAGCGGGGGCAGGGGGTTATTGGCTTTAAGAGAAACCACCAGAAACATCTGCAAATGCACAGAACAATGTTTCCCACAGAATTACCGTCTAACTGTGGCGCCGCGTGCGGGTGGGGGGTGCAATCGATATTGACTAGCAGCTATGTACAGTGTGCTAACCTCGACACCACAGCAGCTACCTATAGTGGACCTCATCACAGCCACAGAATCGGCCATTAGGAAAAACAAATTAACAGAAAAAGAAGCGGAACAGCTCAGACTAAAGGTATCTGCGGCCCTTTCTAATGCGAAGGCTCCCCCTTCCAACCGCACCATCCAAGAACAGAGTGACATCTCTGAGCAAGGATCAAAACATCACTATCCTACCTGCTGACAAAGGAAGATGCACGGTAGTACTTTACCAGAACAAGGTCAACACACTACTAATGGACACAAACACATATGAGACACTGAGGTGAGATCCAACCAGCGGATACAAGAAAAAGGCCATAGAATGTCTGCAACAGTTTACAGAAGGACAGCACCATCTCCCGTGAACAATATTACTGTATCCTGGAGAAGCCATTCCATGCATTATGGACTACCCAAGACACACAAAGAAGGAGCCCCACTCAGGCCAATTATCAGCAGCATCAACTCGGTCACCTACGACATTATGGACTACAGTTGAAAATTAGCCTGCTGGCTAACACTGGCACATTTACAGAAATGTTTATTAATGTGCACTGTCCTTAAATAAATAAATGAGAAATTGCCAAACATATTTCTACCATCTTAGCTCCCTTGGTGGGTAGCACGCCACACCACATCCAAAACTCCATTGACTTTGTCAACAAGGTTCAAGGACTGAAACTGGACCCAGATGAAACCATGGTCTCCTATGACGTGACTTCTTTGTTCACCTGCATCCCCACCATAGAAGCAGTAGAAACCGTAAGGAAACGGCTAACACAAGACCACACCGTGGACAACAGAACTAGCCCTGACCAGATCTGTAAATTACTCAACCTCTGTCTAAACACCACCTACTTCCAGTACAAAGGAGGATTCTCCAGACAGAAGCATGGCTGTGCCATGGGCTCACCGGTATCCCCGATTGTGGCAAACATCTACATGGAAGAAGTGGAGAATAAAGCCCTCAACTCCTTCAGAGGAACAGCACCGAGCCACTGGTACAGATATGTGGACGACACCTGGGTCAAAATTAAAAGCCAGGGAGTGCAAGCCTTCACAGAACACATCAACTCTGTGGACAGTAATATCAAGTTCACACGAGAAGATGTTCACAACAACAGTTTGGCCTTCTTGGACTGCGCTGTACACACTGAAGAGGACAGGAGCCTGCAGATTGGTGTTTACAGAAAACCCACACACACAGACCAATACCTACTCTTCGATTCACACCACCCACTGGAGCACAAGCTAGGGGTCATGAGAACACTGCACCACAGAGCGGAAAACATACCAACAAGCGCCCAAGCCAGAGAGAAGGAACAGAACCACCTGAAGGGGGCACTTACAGCCTGTGGATACCCTAAATGGACCTTTGTGAAAACAGCCACAAGATCCAAGAAGAACAAAACTACAGGAGATGAGGAAAAGAAGGTCAAACGCAACATTGTGATTCCATACGTGTCTGGAGTATCAGAGAAACTCAGGAGGATTTTCAACAAACATAACATCCCTGTGTTTTTTAAACCCAAGAACACAAAGACAGAAACTGGTACACCCCAAAGACCGCACACCCAAACACAAGAAAAGCAATCTAGTGTATGCGGTCTAATGCAGTGAGGAATGCACAGGCCTGTATATTGGGCAAACTACACAAATGCATGGCTCAACACAAAGGGCCAACTCCTCAGGTCAAGACTCTGCAGTCTACTTACATCTGAAGGACAGAGGACACTCGTTTGAGGACCACCAGGTGCACATTTTAGACAGAGAAGATGGATGGTTTGAAAGAGGTGTCAAGGAAGCCATCTACACCAGGGTTGAGAAGCCGTCATTGAACAGGGGAGAGGGTCTACGCCACCACTTATCCCCCACTTCCTTTCATCACTTCCCAGGAAACTCAACAAACGTAACCTCTTGGCCTCAGGTGAAGATACCAACGATGGTCGTTCAGTCTTGGCCTCCAGTAGTCCTAATGACTGTAACGACTGTCGTTACAGCAACCAGGAACACTAACGAACCAGCGGTATCGACGATGCTGGAAAACGACCCCACTGAGGTTAAATAGCTGAGTTTCCCTACCAGTCAGTCAGAACTGAAGAAGTCCTTTGGATGAGGGACGAAACGTCTTCCAGTAGCTTCAACCAAGTCCAGTTGCCCTTGACTTTAACCTTCTTTGGGTAACTATGACCTGGATGACTGAGAATCTTTACAGACAACTTGACAACACAGCTGTATTTTAACGTTAACATAGCTATCCTTATTAAGGGCAATTTATACTTCTGCATCAAATCGACGGCGTAGGCTACGCAGAGGCTACGCCGTCGATTTGACGCAGAAGTATAAATGCCTGACGTGCACCTCAAAAATGTAACTACACGTCGAGTCGACGCGGACAGTAAGCTCTGTGACTGGTCGGCTGGGTAGCCTCGCAATGCCTCCGAGCCGACCGGAAGTACCCCGCGCTTTGAAGTAACATTTACTAGCGGCCAAAATAGCGGCTGTAACACAGTGAATCAATATATTTGACCATCGCAACCTGAGCGAAATGACTCTCGTTTCACTATCAGAATGTGATCCATTCGGTCGATAACATTTGAAAAGGCTACACCAGCCGCACGTTTACAATTTTACCCCCCATTTACATTAGCGAAGCGCTAAACCGGAAGTTAGCCTGTTCGGCCGGCAAAAGTTAACAGTGGACGCTGTCGCACTACTGCCAACTAGCGTTTGGGGGTGTAATTGCAGAATGACGGACACACCTACACACAAGTATAAATGCATGGCTACGTGCGTAGCCTATAGCTAAGGTACGCACGTAGACCTTACGCAGGAGTATAAATGGGCCTTTAGCTAGGCTCCTTACATGCCTGCGTATAACTTCTTTGAAGGTGGGTCTCCGACATTGACAGTGCTGTGTTAAGAAAATAGACTGACTTCTCACAGCTCACTTGAATGCTTTAGCTTTTCATTAAACAGACGGCTCCTTTTCCATTTGTGTTTGCTCCGCAATTAATTATGATTTTACTCCTATTCTATTAATAGTACATGTGGAGGTCAGCGTTGATACTGAGGCATGTCGCCACAAATAACTCACTGAATGGGAAACACTGCCGTGTGGTGCAGATTCTAGAAACTTTTTATGTCATCTTAGTTTTGACAGTGAGCAGGGCTGGGTGGTATATCGGTATATAATGTATACCAATATAATTTTCAAAAGAGTGTTTCCCATACGTTCACTTTACTTCGGCGGGCCGCTCAGGTTAGGCGACACACTGTAGCATTTATCAGAGAAACACGGTGATTACGTTACAAGTCGCGACACTGTGGATAAGAGCAGACAAGGTAAAGCGACAGTGAACACACCAGTCAGATGTTATTCGTTAGCTACAGTTACATTCTGTGGGAAACACTGAAGATGCATCACTCCCTAGATAAAGCATTCAACATGCAGGGTGAAAAGAAGAGCTGCAGTAATGTGCAGTATGACGAAAAATATGTGTTTTTTGAAAATATAACCATGTAAACCTGTTCTGGTACAACCCCTAGATAAGATTTTGAACCTGAGCATAATACCACCTCTTTAACAAATCTGAGGCGGAACATTCAAAACTATAATGATGAAAGAGCAGTCTATGTGAAAGTTAAGTTAAGTTAAATCTTTTTTTTCAGTCCTTTTTACTCAACAAAATAAATATCGTAATAGAAAAAGTGCTAATTCGTTTGTGATTCAAATTTTTAATTTAAATTTTAAAATTAAATTGAACATTTTTATTGAGGAAAATTATATTAAGCAATAATTATCATTTTTGTTTTATTGCCCAGCCTTAGTTGGAGGTTGTAAATATCCAAATTCTGAGAGATCTGGAACGCAGCATTAGCTAACGAGCATACCCAGCAAGCAATAGCCATCATTTCACCATCTAGGTTTGTTATAGACCTGATTTAGTCCGGTTATGAGTAGCCCACTTCTAGCCACAATAACTGTACATTTGGTTACATGGTGTTTTTGCAAAAATCACTTGCACGGTGTGTGATATCCCATAATGTAAGCAAAGTCAACAGTGATTACAAGTTGTTTTGTTTCATTTCTCTCACATGTTTTACGCGCAGCCTGTGCATCGCCACGATTTAACTCATCGACAGACCGGCTATTTGTAGCCCACTTTTAGTCAAAAAAAGTCAAAAATGATTAATAGTGTTTTTTTGCCCAGGCAGCACGTGAGATGGTTGATATCCCATTATTTTTGCAATGTCAATAATATCTACAAGATATTAACTGTCATTAAATTGACTATTTATATATAATAATTATTTTTATTAATTATTGACATGGTCTATCTGTAGCCACGAATTAGCTCTTATTTGGTCAGGCTACGTGTAGTCTGCTTTTAGCCCACAGTGGCAATCAGTGGTCTAAAATCAACTTGGCTTGGCTGCAGCCCTGTTTCAGACCAAATAGGTTACATGTAGTTTTCACCCGATGCAGCTGTTGAGGTGCGTGACATCATATCATCAAATGCAAGTAAAAGTTTGAAACATTTAAATTGTCTTTATTTTCGCTGTAACGTTCACTAAATTAACTTTCATTTTAATTTAAAACAAGATGCAATTACTATTTTCAACCGCTAGATGGCAGCTGTAGCCCTACTGAGACATGACTACTGGCAACGCGAGACTTGAAAGTTAGTATACATCAAAGTTGCCAGATCTCACGATAAACACATCCGCCATTTTTAAACGAGGGATACGTTACAATTTCGGTCTTTAAACTTGTATTTGTAAGTGTTTCATGAGGTTGGTAACTTACCTTCTTTACACGCGGCAATGTTTAAATATAACGCATTAAGCCGTATTTTCATTTAATGTAGTAAAGTTAGCCCACACTGACAACCGTGGCTGGAGAGCACAGAATGTAAACACGCAACGTCAAACGTAGTCGCCTGACGCAGCATCGTCATCATCAGGGGACGGTTAGAAATTTGGAAAGTGAGCGAGTACTCCTGCATTGCAAATGTAAATGCTCCGTACTTGTATAGCGCCTTTCTAGTCTTTTCGACCACTCAAAGCGCTTTTACACTACATCTGCATTCACCAGTCATACACATTCATACACTGAGCCTAAGTGCTCAAACGGAAACTAACATTCACACTCACTCATACACTGGCGGAACAGCCGCCAGGGGCAATTCGGGGTTCAGTATCTTGCCCAAGGACACTTCGACACGCAACCAGGGGATTAACGGCCAACCCGCTCTACCTCCTGAGCCACAGCCGCATTCAAAACCTTTATGTTAACTAAGTAAAAGTATTCAAGTATTATCAGCAAAACGTACAAAGTATCAAAAGTAAAAGTATTGTTATAGAAGGTTATACTGGTTCTAAATTGGTTGGATACATGGTTACATAAATACAGATAGCAGCACCGTTTGTCCAGGAGCTTATCAATACTTACTTATGAGACTTTGGTACATTTTGCTGATAATACTTGCATACTTTTACTTAATTAACATAAAGGTTTTGAATGCAGGGCTTTTTTCCCCTCGCGGGTACTCGCTCACACACATTTATCAGTTTCTACTCTCCGTATAGCTAACTCACTATAAATATAACAATAACATTGTTTTTACACTCTTGGGATGTTAGCAAGTTATTACAGCCCCGTTAACTCTGTGTAAATTCCACAACTTACCTGAAAATGTGGAGAAAAATCAGGAGAGTGATGAGACGGTCCCTCCAGCTGTGTGGGTGGAGACAGAAGCAATCGATCTCAGAGCTCTTCTTCTTCTTCTTCTTCTTCTTCTTCTTCTTCTTCTTAGTTAATGGCGGATTGCAAGCAACTTTTAAGTGCATACCGCCACCTACTGTACTGGAGTGTGTAACATCATATCACTCAGCTATCAACCTCAATAAGGTGCTCTCATATTCTGTTCACCCACCCAGTGTCTTTAAGAAATTTAAATAATGCCTTCCTGGTGATTCTTATACCCTTTTCTTCTCCTTCTGTTCCCAATACCCCCATCAGATTCCATCCCCGGGCTGCTTCCTGAACCCTATCTTGAAATATCTGTCTTTCCAACTCAAACAATATGCAGTGCAAAATTATATGTTCAACATTTTTCTTTAACCCCACACTTTCCACACTTTTCACTATTCCTTTTCCCCAATAAAACCAAGGTGCCATTCAGTCCTGTGTGATCTACTCTTAGTCTTGTCATAATAATTTCCTCCGACCTGTTCCTTTCGCTATAATTTTTATTACTGACAAACTTTTGTATTTTAAAGTAACTCCTTCCTTTCCTGTCTTCCTCCCATCATTTCTGCCATATTTCAGTACCTTTCTTCTTAATGGCTGTTTTTCCTTCTCCTTTTCCTAGAGGGATTTGAACTGTTATTTCCTTTTGTAATGCCTCTTTTGCTAGTTTGTCTGCAATCTCATTTCCGTTTACTCCCTCATGAGCTGGCACCCAGCAAAACTGAACATCTATCCCTCCCCGATGTAATCTTAATAAGCTGTGAAACATTTCTATCAGTAGGTCTTCTCTGCCAGATGTCATTGACTGAATGCTTTTAATAACTGCTAAGGAGTCTGTGCATAATATCACCCTATCAGGTCTGACCTCTTCAACCCACTGTAATGCTATAATGCCACTATTTCTGCTGGATATACGGATAGCCTATCTGATAATCGTTTTGAGATATTTATTTTGAATTCTGGTATATGTATTCCAGATCTCAGATCTCAGGCCATCATATTCAGACCAACTTGATGCAGTTCAGTGATTTTATTAACACAAATAGGTACAAGGTCGTAAATGGGATGGTGAAGCAGGCAAGAGTCAAAACCAGAGATAACAGTCGAAACAGGCAAACCAATCCAAAAGGAGCAGGTACAAATCAAAAGACCAATAAACAAGCCCAAAACAAGTGACAGGTCCCAGGTTCACCTTACCACAGCTATGTGCACCACATTCTGATACAGTCTGCTTCCTTTTCTTTAATCTGCATGGTGTTAGATACGCTCTGTTTATCACTATCCACTAAATCATACATTTGACACAGTTCTACACCTGTATTATAGATTTCTGGATATCTTCCCACTTAGCTGTGAAAGGGATCTCTGCCATGTTATTCTCCCTGTATAGCAGCTGTAAGATGGACGCTTACAGGCTGAAGAACACCATTCACATCAGAATCCAGAGTAATTTATTCTCTACAACAGAGTAACATGGGACGCAGTCAGTACAGTGTACTCACTATTGTTGTATCTGAGTTCTGTAATACATATTATAAACTGTATGTAGTATTTACATGTATTCATACAGTTATTAAACTCACAATTATATTTACTTATACAGGAGATCATTCATTGCATGCACTGTTTGACATCAAGTAAACTGCACCCTTGGAATGCCAAAAAAAGTGAAAATGGTTTCCCAAAATCTCTCTAATATTTGTTTCAACATATTTCTTCCTGATTTCAACACATTTTGCAATGTGTTACTTTTGAAGAGTTAAGGTATTTTAATTAAACAGATTTTATTGCAAAACGTCATTATCATGAATAGAGCTTTAGTTGAACAAAAAAGTCATGCCAGTGGAAATAAAATCTTCAAGATGACATTTCATTCTCAAACCTCTGATTTCAGCTTCAGTTGGTCCTGATGAGAGTGAACAGCCACAAGATGGCAGTGTGTTCCCATTATTTTGCCAATGGTGTAACATTATTTAGGACAACAAGGCTACCACTATTAAAATTACCAAGTGCACTGCTGGCTCTCTTGATATTCAGCTTCTGTTATACTCATTGTAAAGGAATAGAAAGTCACATTTCTGTTTTCAAGAAACATTTTCAGTAAAACAATAAAATTCTCAAATCCCATACTGACATGAAAAAAAGTACCCACATATTTAAAGAGGAACATGTTTTAAAGCTGCAATAACTTAAATATATTTTTTATTTCTTGCTATTTGGGGGCAAGTTGTGGACACCATCATTGAAATATCACTTTGGGTATGGTGAACTTGTTAGCAAATCATTTGCTAATTTACACATCCATGGACAACATGGAGCAACATGCAAGTCCAATATTCTCTCTCTTGTAGCTCTGTTTTTGGTCTCCACCAGCTCCTGAGGAAACATGTGGCTCTTTAGCTGATAAATGTGCCAATATGTTCACCAGCTATAGCCTCTAACTGCGTCTGTTCGGTGCGGAGCAGGTCTTGGGTTTTTGCAGCTTCTGATCTGAAAACATTGAAGTTGTGGGCTGGACTGCTAAACAATGAGCTCGAACTCAGCATAAAACTCCATAAAGCAGAGGGGAGCAGCAGATTCAACTGAATTCTCTGTAGGTCACTACAAGCAATGCCCTTGGCCTTCACATTGTCATTCAGTATTACTATCATTACAAAAATACTGATGCTGCTGAAGAAAGAAGAGCAACTCAAACAAAGACAATAGAAACTAATCTCTGAACAGAATAAAAAAAACTGTTGTTGATAGAATACTTTTACTGTACTTCATAAATTGAGTTACAAAACATCTGTTGACAGAATCAGTCGTTTTAAATGTTGATCAGTGACCATGAAGTGACTTGTGTTGATTTTGAAGTAAAACACTTGATGTTTTACTTTCCTCTCATTTTCTCAGCCAGCTCGTATTCCTTGTTTAACCCCCAGGCTTATTACCACTTGAACTACATTGCAGTTCTCCACACATACACGCTCTGAAAGCGACCTCTCATCTTGCTCTAGATGGAAGTAAAAAAATCAGTTTTCTAAAAATGTAAAAACTATATACAAGTAAAAACTATTCCCTAAAGATTATTTAATTCTTTTTTTAAAATTTTATTTTACCTGCAAATAAAATGTCACTTGTTGAAAAGCTTAGGCTCCAATATTTGCATGAGCCTTCATTTCTGTTTATTTAGTTTTTTTTAACATGTGTAACCACTTTATGCCCGTATATTGTACCATCTTGAAAGGGTCAAGTCTAAACTTGCTGTATACATGCAGCTCTGTGATGCTGCTGTTTTGAATGTGAGTGTAGTTTCAGTCTCAGACCTGCAGCAGAAAGTCTGACCTGGCAGCACTGGAGAAACTAACCGTCTGGGCCAGTAATGTGAAAGTAATGATGATGGGACTGCTGATGCTGCCAGGAGCAGAGAGATGATGATGATGTTAACAAATGCCCTGAAGTGATGAAAACACTGATTTCTAAGATGCAGTTTTTTTATGAAGTTTTCCTTATGGATGAGGCCAGGTAGCAGCACACCTGGGTGGAGTCAATAAGCAGATATAAGGGTGTTATGTGGGATATTTGAACATCCTGAGCTAAAGCTTGTGGTTCCAATAGATGGTGGAGGGAGTGAAGGAGAGTGTTTATCCTCTTCAGGCTGGGAGTGGAGTCACAGGAAGCAACTGGACTTATGGGAAATGTGGTTTATTTGCTAAAATATATCACTGTTGTTTGTTTTAACCCTTGCATTGCACAATGACGGGGCCTGATTGGGATCAGACCCAAACTTTTAAAATCCTGCTCCAGTCAGCTGTGTGAAATTTTTACTCACCTGTTCAATCTGAGCCTGAGGTTGCAGAGGATTCCTTCTCTGTGGAAAACATTGTACCTGGTTCATGTTCCAAAAGGGAAACATCCAACAGAATCCAAGCATTATAGACCTATAGCCCTCAACTCTAATGTTATAAAGACACTCAGAAACTGGTCTTCTACATCAGGTCCAAAGTGCGCACATTCATTCACCCTTTACGGTTTGCTTACCAGCCTAACATCAGTGTAGGTGTCGCTCTTGTCTACATGCTCCAGAGGGTTTATACACATCTTGACATCTCTGATGCATCTGTAAGAATTATGTATACAACTTATCAAGTGCATTCAATACCATCCAGTCAGAGTTGCTGGGTAAAAAGATGAGGAGAGTGCAGATGGAGTCGGAGCTTGTTTCCTGGTGACTATTTATCTGCCAGACCTCAGTAGGTGCGGCTCCAAAACTGTGTTTCTAAGATGTTGGTTGCCATACACGTGCTCCACAGGGAACAGTTCTGTCACATTTTACTGTTTAGTCTGTACACATCTGACTTGGCACCTGTTTTCTTCAGAAATATTCAGATGGTTCAGCTCTTGTGGGCTGCATCAGGGGAGGATGTGAGGATGAATATAGGGGCACAGATATTGACTTTGTGAACTGGTGTAACAATAACCACCTGAGGCTCAATATCTCAAAGACCAAAGAAATGGTCCTTGATTGTTGGAGAAAGAGGCACAAACCACATCCAATCTCCATGCAGGGAACAGATGTGGAGCTTGTATCCAACTAACTAAGTACCTAGGAGCACAGCTGGACAACAAAGTTGACTGGTCCAGCCACATGGAGGCGGTATATAAAAAGGGTCAGAGCAGGCTATATTTTCTTAAAGAGGCTGCAGTCTTTGAACATCTGCCAACCATTGCCAACCGTGCACCTTCAATAAGACTGTTGTGGCCAGTGTTGTGTGCTGGGGGACGGGATGCTCACACATCTGACAGGAACGGACTAAATAAATTGATTAAGAAGGCGAGCTCCATTAATGGCATCATGCAGGACCATGTTGAGCCCGTGGCAGAGGTGAGGATGCTAAGAAAAATGAACAGTATCATGAACAATGATGTGCACCCACTAGGAAAAAGGAGATAACACACACTCCTGTCTACATCAGTGGTGCTGAGGTGGAGCAAGTGAATAGATTCTGGGAATCAGCATCACAGAGAACCTGACATGGTCGTCTCACATCTCCATGCTGGTGAAGAAAGCACAGAAACGACTGTATTCCTTGAGGAAGCTTAATGTGATGGCCACAGCCGTGGCATCACAACCAGATTAAGAGCGCTTACCAGTGTTGGATGCCACACCCAGGAGAGATCCAGGAAGCCTGCTGACTTAAAGGGTTGGTGCTCGGAGCGGGAGCAGCTTTATAGGAGAGGTGACCTGATTGGACACTACCACTGCTTGCTATGTCAAGGGGGGTGGCTTTATTCTCTCCTTAAATATTTTGGGGTTTAGATTTACATTATATTTGAGTATTTTTGAGTTAAGGTTAAGTAAATGTACATCTCTTGTGGAATAAGTTTTTACATAAGTTTTGTTGTGTTTGTAGTTATGATGTAGTGTTGTTGTTGTTAGTCTTCCCCTGTGTGTCAAAACTGGTCTGATCAGCCAATATATAAGTCCCCTTTGTTTGTTGTATAGTAGGTCAGTTGTATTTTTGAGTCTCTTATGTTCAGAGCTTTAGTTATTGTTTGTTTATTTGACCTCTTTTATGGGACCAAACCTTAATCTTTTGTTGTAATGATTTTTTGGTAAATAAAACCCTTTTTCTTTAAATTTCCCTCTTGACTCCTCATGCCTAACTGCCTGGTCCCTCACACTTAAGAAGGCCAAATTCCCATGCCAAGTTTGTTGTCCGGTTTTACAGAGGCGCAATAGAAAACATCCTGACTGGAAACATCACTAACTGGCATGGGATGTGCACGGCCCAGGACCGGAGGGCTCTGCAGCGGGTGATTGAAACTGCTCAGAAGGTCACACAGCCCAAAGGATACTAAAGGACAGTACCCACCCAGCCACAGCCAGTTCACCCTGCTGCCTTCTGGGAAGAGATACAGAAGTTTCAGCTGCCGTACCACCAGACTGCAGAGCAGCTTTTCCCCCCAAACTATCAGACTGTTAAACTCTAATTCATCCTCAGCACTGCGCCACTGATTATAGTTTATTAATATTTACCATTTTCATAATTGCTTCAGTATAAATGTAAAGTGTCTGCTATGTAGCAGAAGGGAGTTACAAAACTCAATTTCACCATATAACTTCTTATAAGTATTTCCTGCCTGCCTCCTATTAGGCTATTCAATAGGAAATAACTGTATGGGTATTTCATTGTACTCTGTACATTGTACACTTTACAAATGTGTCCTTGAGGTGCAATAACTTTTACAAATGGGCTTCTTTTATCTTTTATTCATTTTTATCTGTTTTTTTAGGACAATTATCATAGACTCCAATATATTCTAGCTTATTTGTTTTATTTTTTCACTTATGAAATTATTTCTCTTTACTTATTGTAAACTTTTTATTTAATAAAATCAACCATATAGATGGTGTTGCCTGTATGTGGTTGCTGCCACTGTAGCAAATTCAATTTCCTGTGAAGAATCAAATAAAGTATCCATCTATCTATGATGGACAATAATAAAGTATGTTGCTCTCATAGCACCATTGCCACTGTACACAATAGGCTACCTGCTCTGCAGCAAACAGCCACACGGTTTAGAGTCTGGTCAACATAGTGGAGCATTTAGCAGCTGAGACATACATTTCCCTCAGGAGCTGGTGGAGACCAAAAACAGAGTTAGAAGAGAGAAAAAGTTAATAAATATAAATAGCACGTAACTAACAATTTTACAAATGAGTAACGTGTTGCTACAAATGAATGCATGTTAGCTCAGACAAAAGTCTTTATGTTTACACCTGATCCATCTGTCAAACTTAAACAGTAATCTGAATGATATCTTAATATACAACATACCTGAGTCGGGTGGAGTCAGGTGATTCTTATTCGTTTTTAAGGGCTTACTTTGTGGGTTGATTCATGCACTAATATAGATAGATAGATAGATAGATTTTGTCTGGCGCCCTCAGACGTTTATTTTATCAGTTTGATTAAAAAAAAAATCATCAGGAGATTTGACTTTTTCCCCTCAAAACAGAAAAACTACTTTGTCTGCAGTTGATAAATTGAAAATGTTTGTGTGTTCAGGTATGACCGTTTTCATTCTGTCCAAAGTCACCTACAGTATAATCTACCTGTCAGGTGCATTAAGTCAGCCATAATTAACAAGCGTCAAACAGGAAAATGGATGATTTTCCCTACAAAATAAAGGCATAAGGCGCCTCGTTGAGGGAAAAAAGGAAGCATCAGGGTCTGCACTCTTTTTGTGAAATGTGTGTAACTACTTTATTCAGTTCATGCATGTATATCCATTGTTTCATGTTTGGCATTTAAAAATGATTAGAAAAGTCATATAAGTAATATTAAGTCACAATCATGAAATTATGGTTGTCCCCATTTAGTCCTTAAGCTTGGGACCTTTATTAAATATTGAGATAAAAAGTCAAAATTTGGACTGAGTATTTTGGCTTAAAACTCTGACTTACTATCTCAACATTTTGACTTTGCCAACTCATATTTTTGAGTAGGCTACTTTTTTAACACAACAGGAGCCAGATATTAGACGGACAGCAAAACATTCAGACTACAAGACAAAACAGATAGCTACTGATGTCACAAAACAAAGGTTATCCATTGAATTTAGAATAAATACAGTATAGGCTATTGATACAGAATGTTACCATGTTAATGGGAGAGCTGGGCCTACATGAGATTAAGAAGAAGAAGAAAACAAGGGATGTGAAGAGAAAGAAAGAAAGAAAGAAAGTAGGGTTGGGAGAGAGAAAAAGACAACATATATACATATATGAGCTGCAGTAGTCGTGTGCCGCTTCCTGCGGAGGTGCGGGCCAAACTGGCCGAGCTGGAGCTGGAGTTATCCGAGGGTGAGTACTTGAGCTCGGCGGCTCTGCCGGGCTATGCTGCTGCTCTGTGGGGTGTTTGAGTCGCTGCTGGTCGGTCTCTGCTGAGAGGACAAACCGGTGCAGAGTTTGTGCTGCGAGGAGGAAAAGTGTTGAGCTCCAACTGCCACTAGTTCAAGTCCATATTTGTGAAACACACACGCACGCACACGCGCGCGCACGCTGCCTTAATGACTGCTTAGGTTTATCTGGCTGTGATTTGGATGCAGGGGATGTGGTATTTGGTGGTATTTGGTGGTGTACAGACTTGGCTTGCTGTGGAAGCACTATAGTAGGCTATTCTTGTGATGTTCTCATGGTAGCCTATGTCATGAAAGATAACTAATCAGAAAGTACCCAAAAATCACATTTGAGCCATAAGCTTTACTGTACACTTCTCTAGCAATTTCACACAGATACAGAAAAATGGCATAAAGCACCACTCTATATTAACATAAAGTCCTTACTATGCATCAAAATAAACTGCAGAAGTAAAGGTGCTGCAGCTATTGATTATTTTCATGATTGATCCTTTCCACTTTATTAATTGATGATAAAGAAGTGTCCCCAGCTCAATTTAACAACTTCAAATTGCTTTTTGCCAATTGCAAAACCAAAAGACTCAGGTTACATTCATATGCAACAGAAAAGCAGCAAAAGTGTTTCGCTAAAGTGTTACAAATAGTGAAAAATGGCCATCTTGAGTTCCTAGAGCCAAAGGTGGTGTCTTTGGATGTCTTGTTTTGTCCTACCAACAGTCCCAAACCCCAATATATTCAGTTTATAATCATTTAAACTGAGAAAAACAGCAAATACTCACAAGCTGGAGCTAGATAATATTTGGTCTTTTAAGAATTGGTTGTTGCCCAGATAACAAGCTGTCCACCTCAACACACTGCAGCTTACACACACACACACACACACACACAGTCAAACACACACCCAGCTAGACCCACCTGACCTGCCGTGAGTTTTTGTATCTGTTGTATGTTTCTTGTAAATTGAGATGAGTTTCCTTCCCATAGCCCGCCTGTCAGTCAAACTGTGCAGGTTGGGGCTGTGTTGTCTTATTTACATTGTCGGTTACAGATTCTGTAGGTGTCACTCATTTCTGCAGCTCGGTTTCAGGTTTTTTTACCCCCCAATAACAATCCAAACAAAACCAGTTAAGTCAAGTGTCCTTTTCCCATGTTACAAATGCTTTAGAAAGAGGAGATCAATGAATCAGACATTTAAAGGGTTCAATCCTGTTCATACTTAAATCACCACTGGATAATTAATTAATTTCTGTCTGAAGTGTCCTGGCTGATGAAGTAATCAGGTGTTCAACCAGTTGTCTTTTTAGAAAGCGACACGAGCTGTTCAGACGTTTTGCTTCCAGGCTTTTTGAGTCACTTGTAGCAAACCATAGAGAGTCACACTTAATGGAGCTTACTGGAAATTAAAGGAGTATTTAGGTAAAACATAATTTCCTGTTGAAGAATCATTGTCATCATTGTTATCAAGCTAAGTTGCTTTAGCAGGAAGGCGAGGGCTGTTTGTTCATCAGCTATTTGTTCAAGTGACACTGCGATTGGATGAAAAACACTGATGCTCTGGTGCTCATCGTCCCAAACCTTTCTACTTTCTTTTCTCTGAATCATCTCACTTTGAATGTTAATTTATCGTCCTGCAGTTGTGTTTAAGACCTCTGAAAGTTCACATGACGCCAGTAGTGGCCCGCAGCCGGTGCCTGCTTTGTGCAGTGAAATGTGCATGTATAGAATAGTCCCAGTCTGTAGTGTTTATTACAACGGCAGGTTAATTTGCCTCTTTTCTGAGAAAGTCCAGTTATTCTGTCCCAAAAAATGTATGATGTTGCTTTTTTCCTAGTTATCTGATATGCTGGTTTGGTATCGACACTGTTATTGACCTTATTAAGTAGATTAGGTATCGTCCATGACATATTGATCCATCGTCAGTTTTTGAGCACCACAGTGATCCCTGGCCTTGTGTGAACTTATAACAACATGATTCCAGTGAGCTGTACACAGGGATGGATGAAATACCTTTTAAATTTGGTGCATGTTGTATTGGATAGGTGCTTCATATTGGTGCATCCCTACTTGACTGCCAGGCTTTGTGGAGAGTTTGGAGATGGGATTTTAATTTAAAGTGATAGAAAGCACTAGCCCAACAATAGTATTCGGCTAGCAGATTATAGTACATTCATTGTTAATTAATCTGCCAATTGTTCTTTTTTTTTTGTTTGGTCTATGTAATACACCAGACGGCAGTGGAAAAAAGCCCATCACAATTCCCACTGTCCATGTCTTTGAATGTCTTGCTTTATCAGACCAAATTTTTAGTTACTTAATGAAGCAGCCCCAGCCGTGCATTGCACCTAGGTAGAATTTGGGAGGCAGATGCATCATCTCTAGATCTTTCTAAAAAAAGCCTTTAGCAGCCGCTAAATCCAACAGCAGGTCACCCATTTTGAATTTACTGTGCAATTTGAGTGTATTTTGGACCATTTACAGGCTCCGTACTCCCAGAGAATTAATCGAATCGACTTCAAATTCGGGCAGTGTAATTTAAAGACCTGTGAAAGGTTAAATTGTGAAGCTTTTGAGTTTCCTTTAAACGGCGTTTCTGTGGCGTGGTGTTGAATTTAGATGTTCTTACAATTTGTATCTGTGCTACCTCTGCACCACATCATCAGATTTTTTCCAAATATCATGTGTGATAAGAGTCCCGGCCTGGGGATAGGTACATAACAATTTTGTGTCATAGTTATTGCGCCACCGAAGCAGAATCTGAGCCACACCTCCACACCAGAGACTGGTGAGAGGACAACAGCATTCACACAAGAAGCAGAGACAAACAAATACCCAGAGAGAGTAAAGCAGCACATTTTCATTTGAGAAGCTGGAACCATGAAATGTTTGGCTTTTTTGTTTGGAAAATGACTGAAACAGTTAACTGATTATCAAAGCAGCTGCAGATTTAATTTTCTGTCAGTCGTCTACTCAGTTAATTGATGACTAAGCGCTGCAGCTCTAATTCAGTTGCATACGTCGGTTCAGAGGCGTTCTAACTGTACTGCCGGCCATGTTGGGTAAAAATAAGACATTTCGGGTTGCAGTAAGTGTGGGTGAAATGTGAGCCTATTCGCAGCTGGTATCAACAGCTGGATTGTTTTAAAACTGAAGCGTATCTGTTCGGACAAACACGCTTGAGACACATGATCCAGCCATGTGACGGAAATGTGTTTGCTTCGAACGGGGGTTGTGAACACAGGTTGTGATTGTTGAAGCTACTTTGGAACAGTGTAAAAAGTGACTTTAGTATCAAGTTTTATTGTTTCATCCTGTCATAAAGTGAAATCTCATGCTCAGTTGGACTGATGTTGGAATGGAGCACCTCTTTTATAACACTGTAGATTTCCTTCTTTCTTCCTTCACTCACATCTGGTCTTGATGAAGATTCCTGTGTGAGACTTCAGCAGTCTGTTATTTTAAAGCTCTCGCTCTGTTCTCTTTCTTTCTCTTTCCATGAAAGACCTTTCTGCTCGTGGCAGAGCAGAAATAATTACAGCAGAGCCCAGCCTGTTTGAAAACCCGCTCCAGTGCCCGTGTATGATTGATCGGCCTTGTTCTGGCACACAGACAGGCTGTGCTTTGCTTTGAGAGTAGCTGTAAACGTGAATCTAAGCTCAGGCCGTCTCCTGGATCTGTAAGGTCGGCTCCCAGAATGCATCTCTCTAAACTTGTGTCGTCTTGGTTCACGCGGTTTCCAGCTGATCTGAGCTCAGAGAGACTTTTCAGGGAAAACAAAACTCTACTTGTTTGATATCATGTAGCTTTATTTCCAGAGGGCTATGCTGGAGGCTGTAACTAAGAATTTGTTTTATTGTTGATAAATTTAATAATAGTTAAGTCTATAAAATGTCATAAAATAGTACATAAAGCAGTTAAACTCAATTAACCATCGACTAACTGATTTCAACTATAGACTTGTATTTTGTGCCCGGTGAATTAAGACCAGCTTCATCTTCTATGAACCATGAAGGGGATGTTGTAGTGGAAAAGGACTGGTCTTCTGATGCTTTTGCAGTTTAGTCTGTTGAATTAGCTTCACACTCCTCACCAGGACAGGATGTGATGTGGCATCTCTGACAGTTATTCAGGAGATTCTCACTCAGTAGAGTGACAGCATCTTTAAAAGCTCTTATCCCATCTCACTGCTGACTGTGAGCTCAGCTGCTCGGTGTTTAAGCTGCAGTTTGTACTCAGCTAATGTAGTATTAAAGAAAACATGGTACACCGCTACTACAGTATCACTGACCCTTTTATTTTCTTTATATTTTAAGAGATAACTACCTAAAAAGACAACATTCTATTGTGGATTTACAACCTGCACAGAGAGAAATAAGTCTTAATATTGGAGTCAAATGTGTGTTTAAGGAAACAGAATCTAGAAACAAATATCACCCATCTTGAACACGTAAAGTATTCCACATTTATACATTCTTTACTTTCAATTAAAGATGACTACGTGTGTGCACTGTTAACCTCACATGTGGACTTTGTTACATTTATTTGAAAGAGTTTTAAAACTCTTAACATCCTCTGAGTACTGTTATTTTCTCAGTATTGTTGACAAATGTGTGTTTTTATGAAACACTGAAAACTATAAAATGTGTAAATAAATGATTGCCATCACAAATGCATCTTCCTTTTCAAACAAAAAACAGCTTGAATAAATGTCAACAAGTGTTCCACATTTAACTATGTAGCAGACCTAAAAATTTTAGTTATGCATTTTAATAAATTTATGAGAATTGATACCCAATTATGAATTAATATTCATAAAATCAAAATTTCCTCGTTAAGGGCACCACCGGAGTTGTTATAATCCTAGAGTCTCCGGACCTCTAGGTAGTTTTGAATAATTATTACTAGTGATCAGTTAGTTAATAATCACTCAATTATCTTAAATCAGTAGGTCTCATATCTAAAGGGTCAATTCTCTTGGCAGGAACTATAAATAGGCAACACACACAGCTCTTGATTATATTACAGTGAATTTATTCTCTAACTAAGGTGATAAAAAGATGGTTGGATACAGGGAACATAAACATTTGCTGAACAATGAGCCTGGAGGTTCGATTGTGGGAAGCATTTGACTCATACGGCATAGAAGAGCTAATGAAAGTAAACTAATGCTATGATTTTAGGAGTTAAAATGGACATTTGATCACAGAACGTGTGTTAAGTCTTACTGCTTGTCGACAGCCTGCTTTTGGCCTGTTGCACGGGTCCCACGCTAGCTGCCGATCCTGGCTTTTTGCTAGGGATTCTCCGGGGTTCTCCGTATCTGATTGAAAACGCCTCCTCCGTCTGGCAATTCGGCTGTTTTCAGATTTCCTTCGTTGTAGCTGGCGAGACCACGTGGCTTGGTCTGACCTCGGTGAAGTTGGCTCGACGAAAAAGGCTTAAAATGGAACTTGGTCGTTCCTGAATTAGTCCAGTGTAACTTAACGGACTGATAACTTTAACAAACAAAAGAAATAAAGAAAATAAAATAAACTGAAGGCAGATCGATGTCGCAGCACTTCAGGTGTGTAGCGAACAAAAGCCTGTTTGTCTCGCTGGCCGAGTCTGGGCGTTGCCTGGCGAGGCACGGCACGCGCGTGCCGAAGCGTCCAGCGAGCAGAGCAGAGTGGAAGAGCCAACAGAGAAGAGAAGAGCGAAAGGTCGCGTGTCGCTCTTTTGTTGCCTGGGGCGTGGTTCCCCAGGGGGCGTCTCAGGTTTCCCAAGGGACTGCCTTTCTAAACTGAATGTCTAAAGAAAAGAAATCTATTTGCACGTATTATAATCAAATATTTTCCACAATCAAACCTCAATGGTTGAACGGTTGTACTGTTGTAGGCATTTGGTAACAGGAAACAATTGTCACATTATTGGTCAGGATATTTATACATTTAACGGCATTTCCGATGAGGGCATGTAATACTTATTTCGTCCACTTGGGGGAGCTCAGGTTACATGAGGAAAGCTTGGATTAAATCAAAGATCGTCTCTCCTTAGGAACTGGGAATATTTTTGATTCATCCTTAAATTCAAGCTGGCGATTAAGAGTATAGTAAAACATTCCTTTGTCATCATTTCTAAGGGAATTTTGTAAGAAAGTATTATGAACAAGCATTGATTACATCAGATGAAGGAGTGTCTTGCTGAAAATAAAAACACTGCACAAATAACTTCTTTTCAGCACTAATATCAACAACAGATAGCAACAACAGTTAACATAACTACTCAAATAGAGGCAAACGTAATCAGGTAACTAAAGATTTAATTAAATGCTTTGAGTCTTTGGAGACTGCAGTCTTTACATTGAAAGTTCAGTGTCTGGACCATGTCACACTTGGGTGAGACAGGGGTTTTCCTTTTTGATGTGGTAATAAACAAAGAATAAGGTCAGTTGCCACGGAAACGTGTGTGGGGGGGCCAGTTTTGATAGGCTGTTCAGGGAGATGCCAATGGCTGGTTCGTGTCCCTTTGTCAGTTTAACAGTCAGGCCCCGCGTCATCAGCTTCGGAATCAAAAAGGTGCCAGTTTTATGGTCGGGCTAGCACTTAGAGAAAGCAACTTTGACCCCTCCCCATCTTCTCTGGGGAGGAGAAAGGAATTTAGGGTAGCTCCAAATTTATTCAATGTAAAATGCACAAACCCACACCGTTGTTCACTACAACTAATTGGTTACAGGTGTACATCATTCATGTGTAGTTCCATGGGATTGACTGTGACCTTTGACCTTTTGTACAGCAGAAAGTTATCTAAAAGTTGTGAACCCAGTTCAGATAAATGTATCCTTCATTGATTCATTTTTCACTTATTCAGGACTGAAACGCCAACAAAGATGCCATTTTCCTCTCTTACCAGACTGAACTGAGCTGTGGGATTTCTTGCTGTTGATAAAAAGCCAAACTCATTAAGCCTCCTGTTCTACAGTTCAATTTATTCAGACAGTGACATTTCACTGCATCCGTTACAAGTTATGGCCTAAAAAATTAAATCTTTTTATATTATGTTTCTGTCTTCTGTCTTCTGTTTCTTTTCTTTTTTAAACATCTTTCATTTCCTTTCTTTCAAAAATGCAACTGCTTTGCCAAATTGTCGTGAATTTTGCAGACTTGACATTTGGTAAAAATGAAAACATTGAGAACAAATTATTTCCAACAGAAATGTTCAGAAAAATGATAAACTTCTTATTTTGTGATGTCTGTAATCATTGGCTGTATTTCATGCATCATGGCATGCCAGTAATACCCCACCGCATTGATTATTCAACAAATGTTCAAATCATCACCTTACCAAATTTCATTACGATTCAGAGGGCGGCGATCCGTCTTTATGCATCTTTTTTTCTATGTGATTTCTGCATAATAACTAAGCATTTAATTTGCACATTAAAATCCAATAGAAAAATCTCCTCAATTGCTTAAAAGGACTAGTTTACATTACCCTAATTTACTTTACTAGCCTCAGCTCCTCCACGGTCACCAGCGTCTTTCCTTTAACAACCAGTTGTCAGACTCCTCTCGAAACTGAAACATAGTTTAATGATCAGGATGTACAGTATGCGTACAGGACACAAGCTTGGACCTGGTGTTCTTATTCCTCGACAAGTTAGGTAGTAATGACACGCAACTAATTAACATTACTCAGTACTAATTTAGCTAATGTTACATTGCAGCCATAAAACCCCAAAACAACAAACATTTTTGGAAACCCCTGCGAGGGTGAGGATTTTAAGAAATGCTGGTTGCAGTGTTTTGTTGTGTAGACAGTAAAACCGGTGTTTTTGCCTTGCGAGGTCAGTGTGTGCGGCACTATCTGCTGTGTTAGATGTCAGATAGTGCGCTACTGCCTGCTTTGTTTACAATTATATTAAGCCCCGATTGGCCAACACGGCTTTACGGTTAGTGTCATTTCGCAGACAGGCTCTTGATAGCGCGTGTTTTTTTTTTTAAATGAAGGAGGAAAAACTCCGGTTATAAAAATATCCGTGTCGGTGTGAACTAGGCCTTAGTAAGTAGTCAGTTTGGCAGTAAATGTGCAGTGCAGTAAAAAAAAAAAAAAAACATGAACTGACATCACTTAAGTTAGCAAATGTTACTTAGGGTTTAGGTAATTTTGCTCAGATGTTTAATACAATTTAACATTAATAATCTGAAAGAAATTGAAGATCTACAGTGTATCTTTCAGTGTGAGTAACTTCAGTGTAAATAACAAAAAAAACATGAACGTTAACCTGTCTGAGAAATAATCACATTTCAAGTTTTCTTCAGTAACAAAGTCATCAAGTGATAGTTGTCTGTACATCCGCTTCTCCATTGCAAACAGTATTTTTAATGGCATCAATTTGACAAAATATAAGCAAATATCGATAAAAACAGGAATCATATAAGTATCGTTAACGGTTAAGTTATAATGTCACCAGAAACTGCTATGAAAGTTAACTTAGGCTATCAATTTAGCTTAGCTTGTTACTAGAAGGGTGAAATATAACAGTAATTTTACTTACTGTAAAACTTTGATTAATAGCCGGGGCTTTTATTTGCTAAAATCACAGAATTGACCCTGCCTATAGGACAGGCGTCCTATGGGACAGGCCTTTGATACCTCTTGCACAAAACTGAAATAGGCTACTATGAAAGTATATATAACGTGCTTTATGAAATGTCACATAATTCACAAAATAGATAAATGTCAGCCCAGTGACTGTTACCTGACAGCCGGCTTGCCTTTCATTCTCCGGCACTGGCAGTAACTCAGCCTTCCGAATGATCAAAATACTCCGAGGACTGGACGAACAGTTCATGTCTGCTCCACATTGGCCCAGCTGTCACGTGACAAATGAACGTCTCAGACCTAGAGGCCCACAGTTGAGAGCTGTGAGCTAATCATTTCTGTTTCCTGTGCTTTCATATTTCGTGTCAGACGCTCTGTTTCGTCTCGTACAGACCGGAAGTGGCTAACTAGCTACGTTCATGTTAAAGGTGATGATAGTGCCTAAACCTAGGTCACTGACTTTATGACCTGCTGTGAGGCCGATGTGCACAGGTGTAGGGTTAGCCTCCTTTGTGTTGCTCCGACGTAGCAACACAAAGCGTCGGTAATGACGCAGTGAGATGAGGACGCATTGGTGTTAATGTAGCTCCAACATCTCCAGAATTAATACTTTCTCTACTAGTAAAACCATCTGCTGATCGTGTCATGTCTGTTTCAGTATTCGGAATCTCCCAAAAACAATCGTGTGTGTGTATAATATATATTTCGTGTGTGTGTGTGTGTATAATATATATTTTTACTACTGAAACTGTTGGTTGTACATTACATAAATAGGCCTTAGGTTTAGGTTACTTCAGACTTGGGAAGAAAAAAATCGAATTAAAATTGGATTTTTATCGTCTGATAATTTATTTTTTAATGGATATTTTCTGTACTTTAAAAAAAAATTTTTTTTTGTAGATTTCCTCCCTGGAAGCCATTTAGGTGGCGGGCCAACGGCAGTTTTTGTGTATTTAGACGATCCCAGTCGAGGGAGGACCTAGTTTTTTTGCCAACAACTTCTACAGTTTTCAACAAATGAAACAAAATGTGTTGCCACTCGTGCTTCTGGCATATTTTTTCTTTATCAGTAACTTTATCCAACTTACTTTTTCCGGCAATTTGAGCAGGCCTCTATATTTGGTGTCCGATATACATGATGTATATGTACTTGTCATCCAATGGCGTGCTTGGAAAACTGCCGGACTGCTGACAATAAATAACGCGCCGAAGCAAGTTAACTGCAGGTTAAATACGTTGATATAATAACTATAATTATTAAATCAATGAGTAAACCTGCGCCAATGCATGTAGTTTATGGGCTATTATTGGACATTTTACTGTCAACAAAGCTAAATTAAAAAATAGAGTGATGTCTTAAGCCTCATATGTGTAGCTTCATTGGACTTGCCTGTCGTCACATCTTGGATCTTGGATCAAATGGTCCTTCAAACTGCAAAAACAGCTAGAGGATAAATTCACGCTGCTTTGTTATTCACCTTAAAATGTAAATTGTTTTCCCTTATAAATCTCATGTAATATATACTTATAATTATATATATTATATAAGTTTGTTTGTTATGCTGAAAGTCATCAGAGCAAATTCCCTGAATGTGTAAGATTTTCTCACACATACAGCTCTATTTGGCAGTAAATCTGACGCTGATTAATAAAACCAACATGTCAGTACTTTAGAGGTAGTCTTCACAGTCATCCATACCTACATTAGAATTTACATTTTCTGACATTGTCCCTTAAAAGTTTTTTTTTATCTTTTACATAACATATCTGAAATCACAAACATCCGTTCCATTGTATTGTTAGGAAACTTTACCTGTCAATCTTAATATGATGAGCAACATTACAAAATTATGCCAACCACTAGATTGCTCCTGTACTCATCCAGGTTTGCTATTGTCACATCTATAAAAGAAACAGGGAGCTGTGTGCATGTACAGAAAACTGGACCCATCATTCCTTTTACAGACAGGATGGCAAAGTGTTTTCATTCAGTGTTTTTACGGAAAAATCTTGAAGAGGCAGTGTGAAGATACAATAAAACCTAAAAACCTCCTGCTATATCAGCTCGCACTGGCTATCCCAGGGACAGCTAGAGCCATTTCACTAACACCACAAAGACAAAATGAGCCCAAGAAAGAAGAGAGAAGGTAGCTTAATTCAAAAAGAAATGTAAAAGAAGGTTGATATCAAACATGCAATGCATATGAGATATGGATCTTGAACTTTAAAGCTGTTGAGGAAACAAAGAATGGAAATTAGGAGCAAGGTACAATATTTCACACATTAAATTTTGAGAACCAGTTTCTTGTGTGTAAACAAACTGTCACTCCTCATATTAGCAATATAAAACCCCAGCTGTACTCTTGCACCGTTGTGCAGTGAAAGAGAATTTAAAGCATTTATTGGTTGGGTATCTTAAAAATGTATTTGCACCAAAACCAGTACCCTAAAGTGATACTGATACATTCATTCAATACCTTGCATAAAATGCCAAGTGTTGAAGCCATAGTAGTTGATTGGTAGCCTAAAATTATGTTATTGTTGTTATGGAAAACCAAGGTGATCTATTTCTTTTTTCAAATAACTCCTTTGTAACATATTGGGAAATTGTATCAGATCACTTCTCATCCTACTTGGGCCATCCTCAGAGGAAGGACGACAGCATGGGAGTACCCTTCTCTTTCTCTCAGTGTGTTACTTGCGTGTTACACCAAATAGTTTTGTGGCGATCTGTCTATCAAACAGCAGATCAAATCAATTCAATTCAATTTTATTTATATAGCACCAAATCACAACAACAGTTATCTCACAGCGCTTTTCATAAAAGAGCAGGTCTAGACCATACTCTGTGATGTTATTTACAGAAGCCCAACAATTCCCACCAAGAGCAGCACTAGGCGACAGAGGCAAGGAAAAACTTCCTTTTAAGAGGCAGAAACCTCGAGCAGAACCATGGCTCAGGGTGGGTGGCCATCTGCCTCGACCGGTTGTGGGTGAAGGAGAGAGAGAGAGAGAGGCAGAGAGAGAGAGAAATGAAGTACTGGTTTGACTGGAGACGTTTCAATTCTACTTGATACTGGACTGTTTCAGTCGATACCATAACTGCATCGAGTAGCGACTCTCTCCGACTGCAGCAACAACACGGCAGCTAGCTACATGCCAGTCCCCTACAACACCGTAAAACAACCGGATCACAGCAAAACACAGGCTCCACGTAAGGATACTAAACAACAATAAAGGTTTATGTGCTGAAGCCCATCAGACCAAACACACTCAGATGATGTCGAGTAAGATCAAAGTGACGATTAGTAAAGCTGGAGAAAAACAGTGAAAGTCACGTTAGCTTGCCGGCTAACGCTGAGTAGTTGCTAATGTTATCCGGGGCAAAGTTATTATTATCGCTTTCCACATTACTTTACCAACTAACAACACCCATGTTACTATCCTGTGTACCACTGTTGATTTAGCCTACAAGAAAGAATGTAATGGTAAGAAAGCAAATGTAGAGCGTTTTTTCCAGCTGACTAGTAACTAAAACTGTCAGTTAAATGTAGTGGAGTAAAAGTACAGTAGATTTGCCTCTGAGATGTGGAGTAGAAGTAAAGTTGCATAAAATGGAAATAATCAAGTGAAGTACCTTGAATTTGTACTTAACAGTACTTGTACAAATGTACTTAGTTACTTTCCATTTCCTCTCCTCTCTGTCCATAACTTATATTGAATTACCTTGTTGTTAAAATGTGCTATACAAATTAACTTGCCTTGCCTAATGTGGTTTCCACCGTAATGAACCAAGCTGTTTCCCCTTCCTAACAGCAGGTGGCAGGATTTAAATTAAGGTATGGTTTTTGTCTTAATTAAATGTTTTGAATCCAGATTACTGATACAGATGTGTTTATTGTTGTTCATTAGATTTGGTTTTTGATATTTATGTTTTATTTGCAACCTAGTTATCACCCAGCGTTAAACCTGCATGCTCTTCTGTTCTAACCTGGTTCTAACACTGCTGTCAGCTTCTTAGCAGCTCTGACAACAAATTCACATCAGAAATGTCCTAATGTAGGCCATCTGGCCAAAAGATGATGATTTACCAGTGCACTTCTTCTCTTTACACATTCCAGTGTGTATAACATACAACACTCCCATTGTGTCATGCAAGTGAAGATAATCCATACAAGTCTTAAACATTTATTAAAAATATATAGCACATACATACTTTCAATGGCATTGAACGTAAAATCTATGGCTACAGAACATTGACTGTGAAGCCATAAGGTAAGTACATTTTACGATGTCCACAACAGAAAGTCCAAAAACATCATTACATTATTAAAAACAGGCTGTCAACGCTGAGTGCGTCTTCTCGGGACGTCAGTCAGGTCTCTGAGGCCATATTTAAAATGTTCTGGCGGATATTGTACGACTGTATGCTCACAAACGCAAACAAAAAAACAAAGTTAGAAAGCAAAAAACACTACTTTGACTTTTTAGTCGAACCTTGACCTTTCACCAAACCAATCATTCAATTGGGTTTGTGCTAGTACAGAGGATGACATTGGCTTCATAATGTCATCCTCTGTACTAGCACAACTGTACTCCGCTCTGTGCTCCGAGTCTGGATGCCAATGCTGGAATTTCATGATGATATGCTTTCACTGACCCTGCTCTCCGTAGAGCCCCCATTCCCAAGTAGGCACTCCAGACTCTGTGGCAGATTGGTCGCAGAGTGAAAGGTAGGACTCAAGAGCATCCAATCACAGTGTTGAAATACTCAACCAGGAAGTATTTGAGCTCACCAGAGGCCTGCACCACCTGATGCATCTCCTCCACAACCAAAGATCTGTGCATCACTACAGAGCCTCCTTCAACTCCAACCCAAATGGGGACCAAATGGTGTCCAGCCCTCCCACAGCCCCCAACACAGGCATGTCCTTTAACATAGCTTCAAACTACCACCTCCACAACGATCCTAGGAGCCACGACAGTGCAAGCCTGACCGCCATCAGCCAGTCTCAGCCCACTTTGTGCCTGCAGCCTCCCACTGACAGTGATGAATACTCTAGCCTTTCATCCAGTGCCCCTACAAGTAGGCCTAGATCCACACACAGCCAGCGGGACTCATCATCCAATACCTACACCTCCATCCTCTAAATCACTGTGATTGGATGCTCTTGAGTCCTACCTTTCACTCTGCGACCAATCTGCCACAGAGTCTGGAGTGCCTACTTGGGAATGGGGGCTCTACGGAGAGCAGGGTCAGTGAAAGCATATCATCATGAAATTCCAGCATTGGCATCCAGACTCGGAGCACAGAGCGGAGTACAGTTGTGCTAGTACAGAGGATGACATTATGAAGCCAATGTCATCCTCTGTACTAGCACAAACCCAATTGAATGATGGGTTTGGTGAAAGGTCAAGGTTCGACTAAAAAGTCAAAGTAGTGTTTTTTGCTTTCTAACTTTGTTTTTTTGTTTGCGTTTGTGAGCATACAGTCGTACAATATCCGCCAGAACATTTTAAATATGGCCTCAGAGACCTGACTGACGCACTCAGCGTTGACAGCCTGTTTTTAATAATGTAATAATGTTTTTGGACTTTCTGTTGTGGACCTCGTAAAATGTACTTACCTTATGGCTTCACAGTCAATGTTCTGCAGCCATAGATTTTACGTTCAATGCCATTGAAAGTATGTATGTGCTATATATATTTTTAATAAATGTTTAAGACTTGTATGGATTATCTTCACTTGCATGACACAATGGGAGTGTTGTATGTTATACACACTGGAATGTGTAAAGAGAAGGAGTCACACAGTATAAAGCGCACTGGTAAATCATCATCTTTTGGCCAGATGGCCTACATTAGGACATTTCTGATGTGAATTTGTTGTCAGAGCTGCTAAGAAGCTGACAGCAGTGTTAGAACCAGGTTAGAACAGAAGAGCATGCAGGTTTAACGCTGGGTGATAACTAGGTTGCAAATAAAACATAAATATCAAAAACCAAATCTAATGAACAACAATAAACACATCTGTATCAGTAATCAGGATTCAAAACATTTAATAAAGACAAAAACCATACCTTCATTTAAATCCTGCCACCTGCTGTTAGATAGGGGAAACAGCTTGGTTCATTACGGTGGAAACCACATTAGGCAAGGCAAGGCAAGTTTATTTGTATAGCACATTTTAACAACAAGGTAATTCAAAGTGCTTTACACAAAGCATAAAAGCAACAGGGAAATTTTAAAAAGTTTAAAAGCAACATAAAATATAATAACAGTTACAGTGTTACAATCAGGGTTAAAAGAGTTAAATGGAAAAAGCAATGATAAAAAGCTAAAAACAAAGAAAAAGAAAACAGGATAGTAAAAGTTACAGTGCAGTGTAAGTTACCAATAAAAAGAAAAATCTTAAATATTTAATTAAAAGCAATGGTAAAAAGAAAAGTCTTTAGTCTTAATTCAAAAGTACTGACTGTTTCAGCAGACCTGTAGTTATCTGGGAGTTTATTCCAAATATACGGTGCATAATAAATGAACGCTGCTTCTCCATGTTTAGTTTTGACTCTGGGAACAGAAAGTAGACCTGTCCCAGACGATCTGAGAGGTCTGGATGGCTGTAACGAAGCAGAAGATCGGAAACCATTTAGTGCTTTATAAACTAACAGCAGGATTTTGAAATCAATTCTTTGACATACAGGAAGCCAATGTAAAGACCTCAGAACTGGAGTGATGTGATCCACCTTTTTGTTCTTAGTGAGGACTCGAGCAGCAGCGTTCTGAATCAGCTGCAGCTGTCTGATGGATTTCCTAGGGAGCCCTGTAAGGACACTGTTCAGTGACAGTAGTCAAGTCGACTGAAGATAAATGCATGGATAAGCTTTTCCAGGTCCTGCTGAGACCTAAGTCCTTTAATCCTTGATATATTCTTCAGGTGATAGTAGGCTGACTTTGTAATTGTCTTAATATGGCTCCTCAAATTCAGGTCTGAGTCCATGACCACACCAAGATTTCTGGCTTGATTTGTGGTTCTTAACATTACAGATTGAAGTCGAGCACTGACTTTCAATCGTTCCTCCCTGTCTCCAAAAACAATAACTTCAGTTTTATCCTTGTTTAATTGAAGAAAATTCTGGCACATCCAATCGTTGACCTGCTCAATACAGTTACTCAGCGCCTGTATGGGATCATAGTCCCCTGGTGAAATGGTTATGTAAATCTTTGTGTCATCTGCATAATTATGGTTACATATTTTGTTGTTTTTCATAATCTGAGCCAGTGGAAGCATGTAAATGTTAAACAAAAGAGGTCCCAGAATGGAGCCTTGGGGAACTCCACGTCATTTTTGTCAGCTCAGATGTGTAATTACCTATAGACACAAAGTAGTCCCTGTCCTTTAAGTAGGATTCAAACCATTTTAGTACTGTGCCAGAAAGTCCAACCCAGTTTTCAAGTCTGTCTAGTAATATGCTGTGGTCGACCGTGCGAAGACTGAAATTTTGCGACTGTCAGTGTTTAAATGGATGTCTTTGAAGACCTTAACAAGAGCCGTCTTAGTGCTGTGGTGTGGTCGAAAACCTCACTGGAAAGCACTAAGCTGTTGAAAAACAGCTTTTTCAATGATTTTACTTAAAAATGGGAGATTTGATATGGGCCTATAATTACTCATTAGTGAACTGTCTAGATTGCTCTTTTTTAAGAGTGGCTTAATGACTGCAGTTTTCAGGGCCTGTGGGAAAAAACCTGAGAGAAGAGACCTCTGTTTTAACATTTGTGTGCACGTAGATAGCAATCTGTAGCAGAGCTAAAATTTTTAGTTATGCATTTTAAGAAATTTATGAGAATTGATACCCAATTATGAATTCATAATTGAAGATTCATAAAATCAAAATTTTCCGAGCAGAGGGCCGAGCAGAGTGGAAGAGAGCCAACAGCGAAGAGAAGAGAAGAGCGAGAGGTCGCGTGTCGCTCTTTTGTTGCCTGGGGCGTGGTTCCCCAGGGGGCGTCTCAGGTTTCCCAAGGGACTGCCTTTCTAAACTGAATGTTTAAAGAAAAGAAATCTATTTGCACGTATTATAATCGAATATTTTCCACAATCAAACCTCAATGGTCGAACGGTTGTACTGTTGTAGGCATTTGGTAACAGGAAACAATTGTCACATTATTGGTCAGGATATTTATACATTTAACGGCATTTCCGACGAGGGCATGTAATACTTATTTCGTCCACTTGGGGGAGCTCAGGTTACATGAGGAAAGCTTGGATTACATTAGATGAAAAACACTGCACAAGGAACTTTCTTTTCAGCACTAATATCAACAACAGATGGCAACAACAGTTAACATAACTGCTCAAATAGAGGCAAACGTAATCAGGTAACTAAAGATTTAATTAAACTTAATTAAATGCTTTGAGTCTTTGGAGACTGCAGTCCTTTGTCATCCAAAGTTTGGCGTCTGGACCATGTCACACTTGGGTGAGACAGGGGTTTTCCTTTTTGATGTGGTAATAAAACAAAGAATAATGTCAGTTGCCACGGAAACATGTGTGGGTGGCCAGTTTTGATAGGCTGTTCAGGGAGATGCCAATGGCTGGTTCGTGTCCCTTTGTCAGTTTAACAGTCAGGCCCCGCGTCATCAGCTTCGGAATCAAAAAGGTGCCAGTTTTATGGTCGGGCTAGCACTTAGAGAAAGCAACTTTGACCCCTCCCCATCTTCTCTGGGGAGGAGAAAGGAATTTAGAGTAGCTCCAAATTTATTCAATATAAAATGCACAAATCCACACCGTTGTTCACTACAACTCTCAAAGAAAACACAGGAATGATCAGAGAGAGCAACATCAGTCACCGCAACCTTGGAAATGGCCAGACCCTTGGAGATGACCAAGTACAAAGTGTGCCCCTTATTGTGTGTGGGCCTCGTCACATGTTGAGTCAGTCCATAATTATCAAGAACACAAAACAGTTCTTTAGTCCCTCTTCCCTGGGGGTTGTCAAAATGGATGTCACCAACAATAACTACACAGTCAAAGTCAATACAGATTATAGACAGCAGAAAACGTTTGCACAGTATTTAGGGGGCCTGTAGATATTTAGAAAAATAGCTCGAGAAGAGGAATTCAGCGGAAGAGCCACATATTCAAAAGAAGCAAAATTCCCATAAGACATCCTTTTGCATTGGAGGGAGTCATTAAACAAAATGGCAATTCCACCTCCTCTCTTATGCACTCTAGCTTCACTCATAAAACTGAAGTTGGGAGGGGTAGACTCGATAAGGACAGCTGGACTGTTATCTTGGTCCAACCAAGTTTCAGTTAAAAACATGAAATTAAGATTGTGATTGAGATTGAGATTGTGAGCTGACCGTGTTCAACAGATTATTAAAGTCCTCTTTCAACACTTCAGACTTTGGCTTCACAACATCATTGGTCCCGACGTGCAGTATGATGTTTTTCACAGTAGGCCACGATACGCAGGATTCTTTCTGCCAAGTCAGACACTGTATCCTTCGGAAAGCAGAGTACTTTGGTGTTCTTACTACACATGCTTCTTACATTGTTTACAGCAGAGTCACCCCCAATCAGAGTTTGAGGCCCAGTCGTCAGCTTTCCCTGTAGCCTTTTACTTTCTGATTTACTCTCAGTCCTTACCCTTCTGTGTGAGGACGGGAGGTTATCCAGGTCATCAGACGGAGATCCAGGGTCCTGCAATAGTGATGAAAATCTGTTCTGCTGTTGCACACTCGGTTTGTTGCTAACTCTCCCTTTCGCAGCTGTCCACGGCTGTGTCCTACCAAGAACAGGGGTTGAAGAGGCGCTCTGCCTGGATGATAATGCAGGCCAGCCAGTCGCATCACAAATCTCAGGGCGCTGGGTTCTGCCTGTTACTCGTCCTCCCATTTCCCCAGGAAATGATTTACTCTTAGGCTTTGCACCAAGAGCGTTCCAGGGAGGACTCCCATTTTTAGATTTATTACCCAGTACACAGGCCTCCTGCTTCTTGGTAGTCTTGTTGGTGCTAATTACCTGTGTGTTAGCCTGCTCTTGTCCACTGTTTTGGGTCCACGGTAAAGTGGTGTCATTCCCACATAATCCATTCACTTCCACATTCACTTCTAACCTGTGCATCTTGGTTTCCAGCACAGTAATTTTCTGTAGAAATTTGTAGAAGTCGTCCGTTGAGAAGGGGGGCATCTTGTTGCTAATTAACATTAGCTATAGCTCCAGCCACTGCAGTACAGGCTAGTGCTATTGATAGACCGCACTAAGATCATAAAAGGTTTTCAAGTATGGCAAGAGCCTACTTTATCTGACAGTCCCAGTGATTTAAAAGTATCCAAGAGCTGCTGATTTCTAGCAGGAAAAAAAAAACAGAGTTTAAGCAAAAGAATGCAAGGAGAGGCAAGAGCAAGCAGCAAAGCGTCTGCACTGTAAGCCGCAGCGCCCTCTAAATATAAATATTAATTTAATATTGAAAATATAGCGCTGACAGTAACAACTCTGTATACACAATCATTTCTTAGGTTAACCTATATTAGCCTACCAACTGTATTGCACTGTATTGTGACTCTTGCTGTTAACATGAATAAATACACAGTATTATAGTGCATGTAATCAGCTAGGCTACTGTTGGTTATTTGAAATTCCTATTTTTATTTCTCCGTTTGATGATAAACATTAAGAAAAGAAAGACAGGTGGGCCAGGTGACTGACAGAAGCCTGCTTTTGACAGGTTGATGGGATCATTTCTCCCTCCCTCCATGAGAAAGTTTGCAGAATCATACACAGCAAGTTCACAACGGCTCGCCAGAAAACCTGTCTATATGGTGTGGGGTGACGTATCCTATTCTCCCAACCATCAAAGGATCTACCCCATAATAATATTCATATGGATGACTGTCACCTCTCTGTGAGAACCATCTGTTTTGTGTTCTCACGCGTAAATCCACCCCTATCACTAACTCTACCCTCTGCTCTTCGCAATACGTAGTTCCTGATAACAACACTGCATCACATAGACCAATGTACCCTATATTACAATGATAAAGATAAAACATCAACGCTCCACATTCACAGTTTTATCCCGCAATACCTGTTAGTCTGACATTATGGTCTATGCAGAGATATACTGCTGTGAATATACAACTGCGTTCGCACGCTCATGTCAAACCGACAGATGTCTAGCTGTGATCCCATCCTATTCTAGCACATACAACTGAATCATTTTTGTTACTGAGAGTTTAACACAAGAACGGAAAAATAATCGCTCAAACATTTAATCATTTTTGTTACAGAGAGTTTAAAACAACAACGATAAATAATCACTCGTGCATTGAAAAAATTTGTTACTGAGAGTTTAACACAAGAACGATAAATAATCACTCGCGCATTGAAAAAATTTGTTACTGAGAAAGTTTAATTGTCACCATTATATGCTATAAGAAAGTTTAGCCACAGTTAAGAAAAAGCATACATAAAATCCACACTGAATCTCAACACACCCTCCTGACTCTACAGCACATTTTCACAAATATATGTTACTGCATGTAAGAGACAGAGGCTCACACACCCGCAATGCAGTCATTCAACACAAGAGGGAGCAAGATTTCCATGGCTTCCAGTGGAATTTGAGGACCTTAGCCTATCAGCTTTAAAGGCCGTCCCTCAGACATCCTGTTATGCAAAGCGGTGACTGGATAAGAATTACTGAAAAACCTCCTATTTGTATGAAATACAATAATTTGTTTTCTTAAATGTTTCCGGTTAGAATATAATGTTTTTTGCCGGTAATTGTCATTCCTATGACAGTTTACTATTGAAACAATGAGTGTTTAAGTTTAACTTTTATGGTTGATTGTTCAGTTGGTTTGTTAAAGTGCAGTTGTTACATTGCTAGCAAACATGTGTGGGCGATGTCAAAAGATAAACTCCAGAAAACAGTTCAAGACTCACATAATCAACAAGTTACCTGGGCCACAGACATCCAGCTGGGGAGGGGGCTGCTTCCCTGGATGTCTGCCCAGGGAAGGCTTCAGGATCTAGGCTATATATTGCCCTATCACTGAAGTAAATGTGATCCTGTTGAAGAGAGAGCCAGGCCTATGAGTCAGCAGCAATTCTGCCATCTTCGGTGAGACTTTGTAAAAATGCATCACCTGGGGAGAGGTTTACCCTGTACTCACCCGAAAATGTAAGAAGCTTCCATGTTGTCTTTGAATTCTGGGCCTGGGCTTACAGTACAGACGGAGAGCTATGCTTTAAATGTGTGTATCATTAACCATATATGTGAAAATGCTGGGCAGAAACAAGTTCATAGCAAAAACTTTAAGAAATCTGACCTCTGACCCCGGGCAGACAGGCATGCCAAATTGAGTCTGTCCTGGTGTATGTGGAGTCATCCAGTAGAGTCATCAGTCCTACTTGAAATTCAACCCCGAGTCCAACGGTGCAAACCGTTTGGCTCTAGCACCTTCCTATCAAAAGTTATCCCCCAAAAATTCACCCGACTTTTGACACTTAGAAATTAGCTGTTATTTTCCGTCCGCAATGCGGCATATATGCTGCAGCCGGGACAGCTTCTGACAGCTACTCTCCAATTTTCTCCAAAACACATCAGTCCTACTTGAAATTCAACCCCGAGTCCGAGTTCCTATCAAAAGTTATCCCCCAAAAACTGTGTGTCATTCTAATCTGTAATATGGCATTTACATGTTTTAATTAATTTACCCTGGTCTCCTAGAGCAGAAATAATGAAAATAATAATTAATAATAATTAAATGAAAGCTGGCTGAATCAGAGTGTCACACTCTCATTCTCACAGGGGAGATAACAAAAAATCAAAGACACTGTTATGTACATCATAAAATTAAAATAAGTGTCAAGTTAAAAACAATTGCAATGTGCAAACAACATGCAGTGTATATAGATTTTTATTGCAAGAGTGGTGAATGAATGGCATTTTGTTCACTCATCCAGGCAGTCGAGGTTCAGTCCTTCTCCCCGAAAAGATGTGCGCTTGACGCCGTAATTAAACAGCAGCTCCTCACAGATATCAATGTCAATGATAGGAAGTTAATGCTTGATTCTAATGCTAAAGTAATTCATATTAAGTCTTTTCAGGCTGCTAGAGAACTTAGTACAACCCCACCATCCCCTAAGTCTTGATTTACAATCATCATCAGTCATTCATTGGCAAAAGTCAAATAAATCATCAGTCATTCATTGGCAAAAGTTTATGAGGAGGTGCTGGTGTCCTCTGGGAGGGTGGGGGGGTCAATCATATTCAGCCTTATAGAGAACTTACAGCAGAGTCCTCCTCTGCGAGGGAAAATGTTGCACTCTGCTTTGTGGACGCTGTCAGTTCACTGACCCCCATTCGGATTCGTCCCTCAACATGCGTCTTGTTGACCCAATCTGAAGCCTGGAAAACAAATAAAGTGGGGATTAATGACATGACTACAGGGTGACTTACTGTACAGTGTTTCCTCAGTGTGTATAACGTCAAAGTACTTACTGTAAATGCCCTCACTGCTTCTGGTCGCTGGAAGTATCTCAGGACCAGGATGGCTTCGCAGAAGTAACGGAACAGCGTCCTTTGGTCTTCTTCCACATGCTGCTGATCCAGGAGCCTCCTGCGGATGTCCAGCATGTCCATCTGTGACACTCAGCCACTCGGCCAGTTAGAAATGTTTCTGTATCTGTGCCTGGCAGCGTTCCAAGATTTAAATTTAATGACTTCTGCTCCTCCATTCCAGGAGTTACTTAGTGAAAATCCTATAGTGACGGTGTCTGTCCCCCGACCATCGAAATTATTTAAAAAGGTAAACAGAAGAGGAGCTGTGCATAAAAACCTCATAAAAATTAAAACCACAAGAGCAATAGTGCAAATGAATAGGAGAGTTAAATGTGGACTCTTAAACATCAGATCTCTCTCTTCTAAAGGTGTACTAGTAAATGAACTAATATCAGATTATGATATTGATTTATTTTGTCTTACTGAAACCTGGCTGGGTGATGGAGAATTTGTTAGCCTAAATGAATCCACCCCTCCCAGTCATATTAATACTCACATTCCTCGAGGCACAGGCCGAGGAGGTGGAGTTGCAGCTATCTTCGACTCTAGCCTACTAATCAGCTCTAAACCTAAACCGAACTATAACTCATTTGAAAGTCTTGTTCTTAGTCTTTCGCACCCAAGTTGGAAATCACAGCAACCAATTCTCATCGTTATAGTGTACCGAGCACCTGGCCCGTATTCTGAATTCTTATCTGAATTTGCAGAGTTTTTGTCAACTTTAGTCCTTAAAACGGACAAAGTTATTATTGTAGGGGATTTTAATATTCATGTGGATGTTGAGAATGACAGCTTTAGTACTGCGTTTATCTCTCTGTTAGATTCCATTGGCTTCTCTCAGAGTGTTCATGAACCGACTCACTGTTTTAACCACACCCTCGACCTTGTTTTGGTGTATGGTATTGAAATTGAACATTTAGTGGTGTTCCCACAGAATCCCTCTTTGTCCGACCACTGTTTGATAACTTTTGAGTTTGTATTGCTGAACTACTCGCCATTGGGAAAAAATTTCTATACAAGATCTTTGTCTGATAGTGCTATAGCTAAATTTAAGGATGCGATTCCATCAGCTCTAAATACATTATCTAGTCACAAAGTAACAGAGGACTCCTATGCTAGTTTCAGTCCCTCCCAAATTGATCATCTTGTTGATAGTGCTGCAGGCTCGCTGCGAATGACACTCGACTCTGTAGCCCCTCTAAAAAAGAAAATACTAAAACAAAGACGGTTAGCTCCATGGTATAATACTGAAACTCGCAAATTAAAGCAAATATCGCGGAAACTTGAGAGGAATTGGCGTTCCACCAAAGTGGAAAATTCTCGTTTAATTTGGCAAGATAGTCTTAAAACTTATAGGAAGGCCCTCCGTAATGCCAGAGCAGCGTACTACTCGTCATTAATAGAGGAAAATAGGAACAACCCCAGGTTTCTTTTCAGCACTGTAGCCAGGCTGACAGAGAGTCACAGCTCTATTGAGCCAAGTATTCCCATAGCTCTCAGTAGTTACGATTTCATGAGTCTCTTTAATGATAAAATTCTAGCTATTAGAGACAAAATTCACCAAGATCTGCCCTCAATTGGCACCGACTTATCTCTTAACTCAGGAACCTTAGAAACGGCTGTAGAACCAGATACATGTTTAGACTGTTTTGCTTCCCTCAATCTTTACCAACTAACTTCAATAATTTCTTCATCTAAACCATCAACCTGCCTCTTAGACTCCATCCCGACTAGGCTGCTTAAAGATGTTTTACCCTTAGTCAACACCTCTATACTAGATACGATCAATCTATCTTTATCAACAGGCTATGTACCACAGTACTTTAAAGTAGCTGTAATTAAACCTCTTCTGAAAAAGCCCAAACTTGATCCGGATGTTTTAGCCAACTATAGACCTATATCTAACCTTCCATTTCACTCTAAGGTTCTGGAGAAAGCAGTTGCTAAACAGCTGTGTGACTTTCTACAGAGCAATAGTTTATTTGAGGATTTTCAGTCAGGATTTAGAGCTCATCATAGCACAGAGACAGCACTGGTGAAAATTACTAACGACCTCCTTATTGCATCAGACAAAGGACTCTGTACTGGTTTTATTAGATCTTAGTGCTGCATTTGATACCATTGACCATCAGATCCTATTGCAGAGACTGGAATATTTCATTGGCATTAAAGGAACCGCTCTAAGCTGGTTTAAGTCTTATTTATCAGATCGATTTCAGTTTGTACATGTTAACGATGAGTCCTCCATGCATGCCAAAGTTACTCATGGAGTTCCTCAAGGATCTGTCCTTGGACCAATCCTCTTCACTATATATATATATATATATATATATATATATATATATATATATATAAATATGTTCCATTAGGCAATATTGTCAGGAAACATTCCATAAGCTTTCATTGTTATGCAGATGATACTCAGTTATATCTATCGATCAAGGCAGATGAAACTCATCAGTTAGCTAAACTTCAAATGTGCCTTCAGGATGTTAAAACCTGGATGACCTGTAATTTTCTCATGTTATACTCAGATAAAACTGAAGTTATTGCTCTGGGGCCTAAGCACCTCCGTGACGCATTATCTAAAGATATAGTTTCCCTGGATGGCATCGCCCTGGCCTCCAGCACCACTGTGAGGAATCTTGGAGTTATCTTTGATCAGGACATGTCGTTTAAGTCTCACATTAAGCAAATTTCAAGGACCGCCTTTTTTCACCTACGTAATATTGCGAAAATCAGGAACATCCTGTCTAAAAATGATGCAGAAAAACTAGTCCATGCATTTGTTACTTCTAGGCTGGATTACTGCAATTCCTTATTATCAGGCTGCTCAAAAAAGTCGAGCAGCTGATCCAGAATTCTGCAGCACGTGTTCTGACAGGAACCAGGAAAAGAGATCACATTTCTCCTGTTTTAGCTCCTTTGCATTGGCTTCCAGTAAAATCCAGAATAGAATTTAAAATCATTCTTCTTACCTACAAAGCTTTTAATGGTCAGGCACCATCTTATCTTAAAGAGCTCATAGTACCCTACTACCCCACCAGAGCACTGCGCTCCCAGAATGCAGGTTTACTTGTGGTTCCTAGAGTCTCCAAAAGTAGACTAGGAGCCAGAGCGTTCAGCTATCAAGCTCCTCTCCTGTGGAACCAGGTTCCAGTTTGGGTTCAGGAGGCAGACACCATCTCCACATTTAAGAGTAGGCTTAAGACTTTCCTCTTTGATAAAGCTTATAGTTAGGGCTGGCTCAGGTGAGTCCTGAACCATCCCTTAGTTATGCTGCTATAGGCCTAGATTGCCGGGGGATTTCCCATGATGCACTGAGCTCCTCTCTCCTCTACTTTCTATCCCTCTGTATGCAACCTCATCCCATTATTGCATGTTACTAACACAACTTCTCCCCTTTCTGGTAGTCTTGTGCTTTCTCGTCCCTCTCCTCTCTCCTCCTATCACTTCCTGCAGGTTTTCTGGCTCTGGAGCTGTAGAGTCTGGATCTGTGGCTGCGGGTCACCTGCTGCCCCCGTGTTCCTGCTCGACACCCTCTGCTGCAACGACTATTGTTCCTAGTCTTACTGTTATTATTGTTATTATAATCATTAACATTACGACTGTTACCATTAACACTACTATAAATATCTGTACCATTTTTCATTTAGTCTATAGCAACCTTTACTGTCTGTACCCCTCTGTGTGTATTTTGTGTAGCTCTCTCTCTCTCTCTCTCTCTCTCTCTCTCTCTCTCTCTCTCTCTCTCTCTCTCTCTCTCTCTCTCTCTCTCTCTCTCTCTCTCTCTCTCTCTCTCTCTCTCTCTCTCTCTCTCTCTCTCTCTCTCTCTCTCTCTCTCTCTCTCTCTCTCTCTCTCTCCCCTTCACCCCCAACCGGTCGAGGCAGATGGCCGCCCACCCTGAGCCATGGTTCTGCTCGAGGTTTCTGCCTCTTAAAAGGAAGTTTTTCCTTGCCTCTGTCGCCTAGTTCTTGCTCTTGGTGGGAACTGTTGGGCTTCTGTAAATATCATCAGAGTATGGTCTAGACCTGCTCTTTTATGAAAAGCGCTGTGAGATAACTGTTGTTGTGATTTGGCGCTATATAAATAAAATTGAATTGATTTGAATAACAACTCACTTTTTGTTGCAAGTTTCAACTGCAGCACCTGGTGGTCTGTGACTGGATTCAGCAGGTGTGTCCATGGGGTCATTAAGAATTAAAAAATGCATGTCACGAAGGTCTTCCAGAAGAGCCTGTCTGGAAGCCTCATCGGGGGACCGCCTGACCATGACGTTGTAGTCCCAGGTTCTGCCTTGAAGGGTCCAGGCCTTCATCGACTTTTTGGCTCTGTCCACCTCTGCATTCCTCTCCTCATTTGTGTGGTTCTTCAGGCAGACTCTTAACAGGTGGTTAGGCAACAGCTCCTGTGGTCTGAAACACTGCAGACAGGAAACGATGCGGCGATCCTTGTCACTGTGAGAGAGAAGGTAGACGGTTTAGTTTGATTAAAATCGTTTCATAAAACAAAATAATCCAGAAAGACTTGAGATAAGGAAGTTTTTGATTTGGTGCTACATAAATAAAATTTAATTGAATAGAGTTGATGGGAAAAAAAGATTGGATTTGACCTAAATGGCACAATAATCAAAAAAAATCAGCTCTCACATTGCCCTATCACATTCTCAACACAGACATGTTTACTTATGTCATATAAAGAAAAACTTTGAAGGTGAAACAGATTCAAAAGGGAGGGGGCTGGTGTGATCCTAATACAATGAGGTCCAAATTGGGCACTCTAATTACAATGCCACAATGCAGTCCAGACTGCTGCCTCTGAAAAAGCCTTTGTTTTTGGATTTTAGGCCATGATCAAATATATGTTCTTGTCAAATTATTATTTTATGTACTTATTATTTCTAAGTCAGGGACAAAACACATACAGTGGGGGAAATAAGTATTTGACCCCTTGCTGATTTTGCAGGTTTGCCCACTTACAAAGAATGCAACGATCTATAATTTTAATCATATGTACATTCTAACAGTGAAAGACAGAATCCCAAAGAAAATTCCAGAAAATCACATCATATGAATTTATTAAAATTGATAACCATCTGATGAGGAAAAACAAGTATTTGACCCCCTGGACAAACAGCATGTTAATATTTTGTAGAAAAGCCATTATTGGCCAGCACAGATGTCAAACGGTTTTTATAGTTGGTGACAAGGTTTGTGCACATTTCGGCAGGGATGTTGGCCCACTCCTCCCTGCAGACAGCCTCCAAATCATTCAGGTTCCGAGGTTGTCGCCTGGCAACTTGAATTTTAAGCTCCCTCCAAAGATTTTCAATTGGATTCAGATCTGGAGACTGGCTAGGCCACTCCAGAACCTTGATGTGCTTCTTCTTCAGCCACTCTTTTGTTGCTTTGGCGGTGTGCTTAGGGTCGTCGTCGTGCTGAAACACCCATCCTCGACCCATCTTCAGCTCTCTCACTGAGGGAAGGAGATGTTGGTCCAGAATTCCACGATACATGGCCCCGTCCATCCTCCCTCAATACGATGGAGTTGTCCCGTCCCCTTGGCTGAAAAGCACCCCCAAAGCATGATGTTGCCACCACCATGCTTGACGGTGGGGATGGTGTTCTTTGGGTTGTACTCGGTGTTCTTTGCCCTCCAAACACGACGAGTTGCGTTGAGGCCAAAAAGTTCTATTTTGGTCTCATCTGACCACATCACCTTCTTCCAGGCCTCTTCTGAGTCGTCCAGGTGGTGACTGGCGAACTTCATGCGGGCCTGTACATGTTTCTTCTTGAGCAGGGGGACCTTGCGTGCGCTGCAGGATTTCAATCCATGACGGCGTAGTGTGTTACCAACCGTTTCTTTTGTAACTGTGGTCCCAGCTGCCTTCAGTTGATTCATCAGTTCCCCCCTTGTGGTTTTGGGATGATTCCTCACCGTTCGCATGATCAGGGACACCCCACGAGGCGAGATCTTGTGTGGAGGCCCAGACCGAGGGAGGTTGGCGGTGGTGTGGTGCTTCTTCCATTTCCTGATAACTGCACCGACAGTTGATCTCTTCTCTCCAAGTTGCTTTCCGATTCTCTTGTAGCCCATCCCAGCCTTGTGCAGATCAACAATCTTGTCCCTGATGTCTGTAGAAAGCTCTTTGGTCTTGCCCATGGTGGTGATGCTGGTTGTTTGGGTGTTGACAGGTGTCTTTTATACAGGTAACGAGGTGAGGCAGGTGTATTTGATGTAGATAATTGGTTGGGATTGGGGCTGTGTCTTAAAGAAAGACTAACTGGCTTGTAGGAGCCAGAATACTTGCTGTTTGGTAGGGGTCATATACTTGTTTTTCCTCATCAGATGGTTATCGATTTTTATAAATTCATATGATGTGATTTTCTGGAATTTTCTTTGGGATTCTGTCTTTCACTGTTAGAATGTACATATGATTAAAATTATAGATCGTTGCATTCTTTGTAAGTGGGCAAACCTGCAAAATCAGCAAGGGGTCAAATACTTATTTCCCCCACTGTACAGCTTGTAGTTAACTCAAAGTTAAGAAAAGAATAACTGTAGTAATTTAGTCATTAAGGAGTGTTTTGCTAGATTTTTGCTCATAGTATTGTCAACCAACAGGCCACACTGGGTACAGCAGTAAGGCTGTTAAATAACAAGAAATAGATTATTTACTTAAGCTTACATATGTTAGTACACATGAATGCATTCTTAAAATGTAAAGACAGAAAATACAAATGATCTGAACTTACCGCTTGGTTCTTCACAAATGAAAAAGCTAGTTTACAAACAAAGGAAAAATGCAGGAGGAATCTTCAGTGTTGAGGGAAACCCTTTTCTTGAAGAACTGAGTACATGGTGCCTCTGAGGTCTCACCTTATATGTCCACTTGATAGTCCCTCCCACCTTTCTGCAGCAGCCAAGAGGGGGGTGGGCTGACCATGACTGATTTGTTTTTAAATAAAGTAAGTCAAATGTAAGAAAAGACAAAGATGAGTTACATAACACATTTTATTACATGTTCAGTGTAGGGAAATCTGATTATTCTGATCATTACATACAATGTTGGCCTGAAATACTGAGCCTGACATTTTGGGAAATGTTTGAATTGTAGGCCTGGGCTTGCAGTACAGAGGAAGATGAAAGCTTTAAATGTGTGTATCATCAACCATATATCTGAAAATGCTAGGCAGAAGTACATACCAAAAACTTTAAGAGATCTGACCTACACAAGTTTCAAAATAAACAATGTTGGTCTCCAGTGAAAGGCCTGACTCTAGGCTATAGATAGTATAGTAAATGTGATCCTGTTGAAGAGGGAGAATGTTACCCTGAACTCACCCAAAAATGTAAGAGATACAGTACAAGCAGACTCATTTTACCCTGGTCTCCTAGAACAGGAATAATGACTTAAATGAAAGCTCGCTGAATCTCAGCCTGTGGACAGATGCAAATGCCCCCCTCCCCCCACAGGCAGCTGTAGGACAGCTATGACTGTCTGCAGAGCTACCTGTGCACAGGTGCAAGTTTACCTGGAATGTGGTTGTTTAATTTAACTTTCATCAGAAATAAGTTGTTTGCAGCTAACTGCATTCTGCTGTCCAGTCATGGAGCATCCAGCATACATACAAACAATTTGTTTCTGTCTGTAAACAACCTGTACAGTTAACACTCCTTAGTGACATGTAAATAGGTTTGACGTATGAATAGATCTTTATTAGCAACCACTCATAGTTTGACATGTGGGTCTATTATACTCTGATCAGTGATCTCAGAACAATGGAGGTGTGTTTTGGACACACTCATCAGTATGGCACACATGTCTCAGTTTTAAAGTTTTTAATAATCACATGTGATAAAATGTTAAGAAAGAGACTACATGAAAAAGTTAGTGTGTAGGTTTTTAATGAGGTGGAAAATCTTTAGTGTTAGCAATTCAAATTGCTGTTTAGATATTTCTTTCCTCCCTCTGCAGATGCTTTCTTCCTTTGCAGGCTGATGGTCTGTGGCCTGCTTTCTTCTGTCTTCCAGCACACTCCATGTCTTCCCTCTGCAGATGTTTGGAGCTCTGTCTTGTCTGCAGAATCTGTCTTGTCTAACTGAGTGTCTTGCTTACAAAGTCACACCCTCCTCCCCCCCCCTGCCCCCGCTAAACAATAGTAAGCAACCTGATTGGTCTGCTTGACCATGACATCACACAGCTGGTGCTGCACAGATAATAAATACTGCAGGTAAGGAACCATTCATTCACTTTGTTTTCGATTCTGACTGCTGAGACCACCTTTTGCCCTTTGCAAGGACATTTTCAACTTGAGCTACACTCCTGTTTTTGTGCTCCTTGTCTTTGGCAGAATTTTCTATACTTTCATCCCAAGACTCTCACTCCCTTTCCAAGGACTTCTTTTTTTTTTGGAAAATGGCAGCAGAAGCCGACAAGTAAGTTCAAATTTCTTTTCTCTAGTGGATTTTTACTATGAGTGCGGGCAATGACGTCACTCGTCTGCACGCACAGTAAGTATTAACAGCAGTCCATAGGTCCAAAAATATCTGTTGAATTAGCGTAACGGATTTGTGCATTTAATATATAGATCAGCCTCAAGAAAATTATATAATTCAAGTTTGGGAGCTTCATATGATATTTCTCCCCCATTGCAGCTACAAACTGCCGGACATCAAGAGCCAGGAAATTCGTAGGACCGTGGAGACAGATGCTGCTGCCAACTTCACGGAGGAGCAGAAGGCGTCTGTGGCACACTACATGGACCATTCGACTGCTGTGGCAAACCAGCACTACCGGATGAAGACCCTGGACACTGTTGTGGCAACCGCGAACCTGCTCAGCTCCCTGACACGGTATGTAATCATCTGAAACAGTCAATTATTAATTAAATATTAATAATTATATTGTCTCTCAGTGCTCATCCACCTGTTTGTCAGTGTGTAACCTGGAACTTCCCCTGTGAGTGCCACCCGTCTCTGGAAACCGCAGGGAGATGGATCAGACACTCCAAAAAGAACTTTAACGTGCAGCCACGCCACTGCACAGTGACACTTCCAGAAGGAGACAGACACGTCCTGCTCTTTCAGGCCACAAAGGACATTGTCAGTGACGAGGAGATCCGCTTCGACCACGGTGTGAAGAGGAGGTCTTTTCGTGGGGAGGAAGAGGAGCTGAAGTGGCTGGATGTCTGACAAGTTTCCCTGACAGACTCTGTCTTACTGTATTATATTGTACAGCTTGTGTTGTTATTGTATAATGAATGCGTGTAAATAAAGTGTGTGTGATTTAACATTAACCGTTTCTGTGTCTGACTCAAATAAGGGGTACCTCACTATGGGCCTCTCCAAATGGCCACATTTTCTCACAGTAAAATCCCAGAGACCCCGGCGTTGGCATAGACATTGTGGAAGGGGCCACGAACATGAGTCATTTGAGGCATATCTGCTTACATCAGTAATATGACAAACACATGCTCATCCACTCAGTGATTCCTAGTAAAATACTGCCAGGATCTCACTGATTTATGCTTTAATTTTAATCATCTCCTGTGTGTGTGATGAAACAGGTAGAACTGAAGACACGACCCCTGACCCAGCTCACAATAGCTCTGTGTTTGGTAGAACTGAAGTCATGACTTTACTGAAAGCTGGCTGACTGGCTGGTCTCTGCCTCTGTACAGATGCAAATTTCCACCACACCCCCCACTGTCTGCTGCAGGACAGCTGGGTAGCAGAGGTCGTGTTAGGTGTTTACTGCCACCCAGTGTTCCCAGCCAAGATGACACAGGTTATAATTTATAAGAGAAGACCAGCCTGTTGACTGCTGATGTTGTTTGTAGTTCAATGTACCTACAGGCCCATAGCTGTGGTGGAAGATACTTTCTCATTTTTTATCTCTGTGTGTGGAATTTCTTCTGAGGAAATGAGGCAATAATTTACTGTCCATTTCTTTTCCCTTTTGATTTTGGGAAGATTTACACGAGGACATGACATGGCGTGCTGAAATGAAAACAATGTGTACAGAAATGTGCTTTAATTTTACCGTCTCTGTGATTAGAGACAGGACTGGAATCTCACTGTCACACTCTGACTGTCTGCAGAGCTGCCTCTGTACAGATGCAAATTCCTCCCATCCCCCTCGGGCTGCTGTGGGACCGCTGGAGGGGGTAGAGGCATGGAAGAGGCATGGAAGGTGTCTACTGCCCCCCAGTGTTCACAGTCTAGATGACACACAGGGATTCATTTCAAAGAAAAGATGACAGCTGATCTTGTTGGATATTCAAGCTTTAAACCCAGACCCCCTGTCATGTTTTCATTACTAGAATATTTTTATGTGTGGTGATTTATCTGCTGTTATTGACTTCAGTTCTAGGAGACCAGGTCAAAATGAGTCTGCTTGCACTACTTTTGGGTGAGACCAGGGTAACATTCTCCCCAGGTGATGCATTTTTACAAAGTCTCAACGATATGCTGCTAACCTGGCTCTCTCTTCAACAGGATCACATTTGCTATACTATATATAGCCTATATTCAGGTCTTTCCCTGGTTCAATTTGAAACTTGTGGCGCCTGTCAGGGTGCTACACAGTGGAAATACTGTGATAATAAGTGATTAAACCAGGGCGAAACCGTTAAAAGGGAGCAAGCATTTCATCCTTTTGCACACGATTGAGTTTGACAGGTAAATTTATCATGCTATTCACTGATTTCACCACTTTCAGCACTGTTTAAGGTTGTTTCTGATTTTATTTTGCACTTATATTAAACACGCGTGCGTGAATGTAGCCAGTGTGCACACAAAACACATTTCCACGGCTGAAAAGTACAGAAAACAAGCAAAGCACTCATCCTCCGCGGGCACCAGGTTGAGATCCCCGGATTCTGCAGCACATGTGCTGCTCGTGCGGTCGTCAAAATTGTGCAGGCCGTTTGTGTCACAGCGGCGCCCTCGTTCGCAGATTAACATGTTGACAGGGAAGATGAGAGGGAAGTCACACTTTAATCCAAAATATTGCCTTAGTAAGGAGGCCGTCAACGTATGCGCTGCACTCCGTTGAGGCGATATGAGAGAATGTGAATAATATTTCCTCAATTGCCATTTATTAGAGACTAACAGCATATCAATCGAGGTCAAAGTATGCACGTGTTTCAGTCCCCTGGGAAATAAGAGGAGTGGGCACAGCAGCATATGTGACGTGCTCGAGCAGCCTATATGCTGTAATTTTTTGACAAAAATAATTGAAAATAAAGTATTTGCGAGACTAAAATCTCGCCAGAGGAAGGGCAATAAGACTTTCCTGAAAAAGACCAAGAAAGGTGGTGTAAACGGCCATGCATCATATATGCTGTAGGCCTGCAGCACTCTACATCACCAGTGCTGCAGACCCGCAGCACATGTGTTGTTTCCAACCGCCGAGTTGCTCCGACGTAGCAACACAAAGCGTCGGTAATGACGCAGTGAGATGAGGATGCATTGGTGTTAATGTAGCTCCAACATCTCCAGAATTAAGACTTTTTCTACTAGTAAAACCATCTGCTGATCGTGTCATGTCTGTTTCAGTATTCCGAATCTCCCAAAAAACAATTGTGTGTGTGTATAATATATATTTCGTGTGTGTGTGTGTGTGTATAATATATATTTTTACTACTGAAACTGTTGGTTGTACATTACATAAATAGGCCTTAGGTTTAGGTTACCACGGACTTGGGAAGAAAAAAATCAAATTAACATTGGATTTATACCGTCTGATAATTTATTTTTTAATGGATATTTTCTGTACTTTTTAAAAAAATTTTTTGTAGATTTCCTCCCTGGAAGCCATCGACAATCCCAAGGTTTGGTGCTTAAAAAATTCTCCATGGCCGGTGGGTCTAGAGTTCCCAGGTGCTGCAAGCTTGGCCTTAACCAGAGTATCTTGCAGCTTTTTATTCTTTCTAAATGCAGCTATGAGTCTGTGGTCCTGTAACAGCTGAGTTGTGGAAATTAAATTTTGGAAATTGTGTTTGAGTGTATTAACTAATTTTACTGCTGAGGGAGAATAGGTGGTGATGACTGGGAGTAAGGAATCTGTGGTGAGAGGTTTTGTGTGAAGGAAGGCTTTAAAGGCTCTCCGTAAAAAGGCCCTGCAGTACCCTCTGCTGGTCAGAGCAGAGAACAGCACCTTCTCTCTCACCTCTTTAAAATCCTCTGGTCTAGTGCAGATTCTGTGAAACCTCAGCAGTTGAGACTTGATTAGCACTGCAAAGGTATGCTTTGGGTGAAAGCTGGATTTATGCAAAAGAGCATGTGTGTCTGTTTGCTTAAAAAACATCTTGAGGTCAAGTCTAGCAGTTTGAGTGAATGTGGGACCCTTGAATGTTGTGGTATCTAAGAAGTCAACAGTGGTAGGACTTTTTATTTATTTATTTATTTTTATTTCAGCTTGACAGCAGGGTTATGGTGATTCAGAATGTTCACAAATTGGTCAAAATCCTCTCTCGAAAAGGGCCAGACCCCCCATATATCATCCAGAAAACTGTAATAGTGGAGTGGTTTTTTTGGGACAGGAATTTAGTGCAGTCGTTTCCCACTCTGCCATGAAAATATTAGCATATACGGGTGCAAATTAGCTCTGACAACAAACTCACATAAAAAATGTCCTAATGTAGGCCATCTGGCCAAAAGAATGATTTACCAGTGTGCTATATACTGTGTGAATCTTTCTTCTCCATACACATTCCAGTGTGTAACATACAACACTCCCATTATGTCATGCAAGTGAAGAGAATCCATACAACATTTATTCAACATATATAGCACATACATGATTTACATGGACCATAAACTATAGTTTGTTTTTTCGTTTGAAGCACAAATGAACCAACGGGAAAACCAACTTTTTTCATTGTCATTTCAAACCAAAAATGAAGAAACGGGAAAAAATGAGCCTTTTTTTTCCCTTTTTGTTTTCTGAATCCAAAACCGAAAAAGTTAGTTGTCCAGTAACAGCGTTAGGTGGCATTAAACAGGGCTGTCCTTTATCTGGTCAGTTGTATTCCTTGTCTATCGAACCACTTTGAGTGCCTACGCAAATGATGTCAGAGTTTTCATTAAACAACAAAAGGATGTCGAGGTTCCTGTTCAGAAAGAGAAATTCTACAAGGACGATTTTGTCTTGAAGCACAGAGGCACATGAGTATCATCTGACATGTATTGAAAACCCTGAGCACATATGGAGTAAATGGTTCTTCTCCATTAAATGAACTGAAGTATTTTGATGTGACAAAAACATTTCCACTTGATATAATGCATGACTTACTGGAAGGAGTTATCCCTCTTATGATTAAACTAGTTGTGTGCCAAGCTCACAAAGAAAAGCACGTAACAATTCAAGAGATAAATGAAGAACTACAACAACTTTCAATTGGTCAAAATGATGCGAAAAATAGACCTGTCAGAATTGTCAGAGCGACTAATGCAGAACTCTGGTATTGCAGGGGAAAGTCTAAGTATATTAAGCTTACTTGTTTGTGAATTCCTTGGAAAAATGAAAGATACTTTTGGTAATGTCATAACTCCAAAATGTCATTATATGATTCACTATCCCAGACTCATTACAATGCATGGTCCCCTGCATTCACTGTGGTGTATGCGCTTTGAAGCCAAACACCAGTATTTGAAGAATGTTGCGAGTAGCTGCAGAAATTTTATTCATGTAGCAAAAACTTTAAGCGATAGACACCAGATGCGCCAGTGCTAGGAGAACATACTTGATGACTTTGAGATGGTTACAGGTTTTCATCGCTCCCATTAGAGCTACAGAGATGTCTTGCTAATGTACATGGGAGTGAAGATGCATGTAAAAACATGCAGCGTGTGTCAAGGGTGATGATTTGAAAATATATAAATTGAAAGTATTAGAAGTAAAACATAAATGTCATTGATAAATTGTGTAATGAATGTCAAGTTTAATAAATGTGGTAAGACATTATTTCTGACTGTTTCACATGCTTTGATTACAAATTTGCCATCATAAGGTAGAAAGGGCTTATCAGTGGGGCAGTACCCTCAAAAGGCCACATTTGTACCATTTCTAAAAGTCCATTTAGGTACCATAACATTTAGGTCCATATTTGTCTCCAGGGGTACATATTTGCCCACATAAGGTACAAACTGTAACGGTACCAATACGTACACATGTTAAGGGGTACAATGGTTGTACCTTTGAGGGTACTGCCCCAGTGACAAGCTGTTGGACCCCTAAAAGGTACAAATTTAGCACATTATTTCTAACAGTGTAGACTTGGGTGAGGGGCTGGCGTCTGACGCCGGCCCGCTTAAGCAGCCTGATGAAGTACAGCCTCTGTTGAGCTTTTTTCACTGTAGCTGTAGTGTTTTTAGCCCAGCTAAGGCTCTCTGTGATGTGAAAGCCCAGGAACCTGTCAGTCTGTTCAACCTCTGTCCCCATAATGATGACAGGCTGCAGAGGGGGGGCTCTTTTCCTGAAATCCAGAATGACTTCTTTTGTTTTATCTATGTTGAGGACAAGATCATTGTCCTCAACATAGACAGTGATCTTGTGAACCAGGTCCCTGTATGATGACTCATTCCTTCCTTTGATCAGGCCAAGGATGGTCGTGTCATCCGCGTACTTAATGATGATGTTACTGTCCTGTGTGGAGGCGCAGTCAAATGTGTACAGTGAAAAGAGTTTAGGGCTGAGACAACAGCCCTGTGGGGTTCCTGTGCCGACTGTGAGCTCAGCAGAGACCTTCTTTCTGTCTGTAAGGAAGTCCAGGATCCAGGTATGGGTGGGTGTTGGTACTCCCAGGTCTGCCAGCTTGGCAGTCAGCTTAGTCGGTCTGATTTGAAGGCGGAGCTGTAATCAAGCATCAGTATCCGTACATATGTGTTGTTAGAGTCCAGGTGTTGCAGGGTGGAGTGAAGTGCCACCGCATCATCCACTGATCTGTTTGAGCAGTAGGCAAACTGAAGGGGATCCACTGTGTCTGGAACCACAGAGTTTATATGTTTTAGTACCAGTTTTTCAGACACTTCATGTCAACTGGTGCGAGTGCCACGGGTCTGAAGTCATTTGTTGTGTTTGTTTTTTTGGGGACTGGCACAATAACAGAGGACTTAAAGGTGCGTGGAACTGTTTCCTGTGAGAGAGAGGAGTTAAAGATGTCTGTATACACCTCTGCTAGTTGTTCTGCGCAGGCCTTCAGGACTCTCGTGCTGCACGGTCAGGTCCTACTGCCTTGCGGAGGTTCACCTGCCTCAGAGCCCGGAGGACCTGTGTGTGCGTCAACTGGAGTGCATTCTCTTCTGGATCACAGGGGGCCTTTTGGGGAGTATCTGTGTTGTGCTGGTCAAATAAGGCGTAAAAGCTGTTGTCTGGTAGAGCAGCATGAAAATATGAATATTTACAATATTACAGTTGCACTAAACATGCAGTTGAAAAACAAATGTAAAAAAATATATAATTTTTGAATAAATAGGTGCAACTTAGAAAGGAAAAATAAATGTGGCAGTTATTTACAAAATATGAATATTTACAATATTACAGTTGCACTAAACATGCAGTTGACAAAAATAAATGTAAAAAATATAAAATTTTTGAATAAATAGGTGCAACTTAGAAAGGAAAAATAAATGTGGCAGTTATTTACAAAATATGAATATTTACAATATTACAGTTGCACTAAACATGCAGTTGACAAAAACAAATGTAAATTTTTTTATAATTTTTGAATAAATAGGTGCAACTTAGAAAGGAAAAATGTGCTGTGTAGTAAAATCTTTGCAGCAACTTATGGCTTGATCATCCTGGAGAAGAATCTCTTGATCTTCTTCAGCCACTTCTTCCGGCATTTGACTTCAACAAAGTGTGTGTTTCCTTTATCATTGTTAGTGTTGCCCTCATGTGAATTATGACTAACAGGAGCAGGTGAAGCAGCCTTATCTGTGCCTGATGCTTTCTCATCTGTCCCAGCATTGTTGGGGTCATTAAAGCCAGAACTGGCTACTTTGTCTGGTAGTCCAGTGTTTTTAGTTTCAGCAGTGACAATGTCAGCTGTGGCTGGTGGTTCATTTTCTTCAGTTCTATCATCAGCTGAAAGTGTATCATCAGTAATGGAAAAACCATTTCTGGAAGTTTTAAAGGGTTTGCGTTTAACCAATGAATGCTCCAGTTGGCAGGCTTCCATGGCCAAACAGGCAGATCTCACATAAGGGTCTTCGTTAGTGTGAAAGTGTTTCATTGTGACAAAACTGTGCTCTAAAGCTTCGCTGGGGGTGATTCTTTTTTCAGGATTCACTTGCAGCATCTTTTTGATGAGGCTTAAAAAGGCCCGTGTGTCTTTATATTCAGCACGATTCTTCACTTTTGATCGGGTCTTCGCCATGTCATCCAGACTGGTAAACCTGCTGTAAGAGGGGAAGGCCCACTTGCCTGTCATGTTGTAGTATGCATGGCTACTATTCAGCTTCCATCTAAAGTTTTTAATGTGGAAAAATAGGTTGGTCTTTCGTCCATGTATCAGCATGTCATTATCAGGCAGACCCTGCATCTGCACGATATCGCTCATGAGGTCATACTCACATTCAGACTCTGTTGGATAAAGGTGCTGTCCCATGTACAGGAAGGCCAAAGTGCAACCTAGTGCCCACATATCGATGGCCTCGTTCATTGGGAGGCCCAACAAGTCCTCTGGGGCCCTGTAAGCAACGCACTGGTCGGTGTTGTCATACCTCAATGTGGAAACTGGTCCTGCTGCACCAAAACCAATCAGTTTCACCTTGAATGACTGCAACTGATTCACAAGCATTACCTTTTGTGGCTTGATGTCTGTATGAGCCAGACCGATGCTCTTGAGAGCATTCAGAGCCACCAGGAGCTGTTGTGTGATTACTCTGATCTCAGATAAACACAGTGGCTTGAAGTGCCTCCTTTTCATGAAGTCGTACAGATTTATGTCAAGCAGTTCATATTCCAGACAAATGTGGGCCCTGTGTGTAAAACGCCAATTAAACCTGATCAAGTTGTTCTTGTCTGGGTCAAGCTTACGGAGTTCTTCAAGTGCGGCCAACTCCCTTTCATCAGGCATGATATAAGGCAAAACCTTCACAGCCACGTCCCTGCCATCCTGAAATAGTTTGCACCGGACCACACGCCTAGTAACTCCTTTTGCCAGGTGCGCCCTTACAATATACAGTCTTGATTTATCAAGAATGTAATTTTCTGTATCGAGATGAGTCATTACTCTAGTGAATATTTCAAAGGGTTTGCGTTTAACCAATGAATGCTCCTGCTGACAGTCTTCCATGGCCAAACAGGCAGATCTCACATAAGGGTCTTCGTTAGTGTGAAAGTGTTTCATTGTGACAAAACTGTGCTCTAAAGCTTCACTGGGGGTGATTCTTTTTTCAGGATTCACTTGCAGCATCTGTTTGATGAGGCTTAAAAAGGCCTGTGTGTCTTCATATTCAGCACCATTCTTCACTTCTGAGTGGGTCTTCACCATGTCATCCAGACTGGTAAACTGGTGGCCTGTTCTGTGGTAGTTTTCATATTTATCATTCAGCCTCCATAAATAGTTTTCACAGGTGAAAAATGTGCTGGTCCTTCCTCCGTCTTTCAGCATGTGTTCATCAGGCAGACCCTGCATCTGCACGATGGCTCTCATGACCTCATAGTCAGACTCTGTTGGATAAAGGTCCTGTCCCATGTACAGGAAGGCCAAAGTGCAACCTAGTGCCCACATATCGCTGGCCTCGTTCATTGGGAGGCCCAACAAGTCCTCTGGGGCCCTGTAAGCAACGCACTGGTCGGTGGTGCCATACCTGAATGTGGAAACTGGTCCTGCTGCACCAAAACCAATCAGTTTCACCTTGAATGACTGCAACTGATTCACAAGCATTACCTTTTCTGGGCTGATGTCTGTATGAGCCAGACCGATGCTCTTGAGAGCATTCAGAGCCACCAGGAGCTGTTGTGTGATTACTCTGATCCCAGATAAACACAGTGGCTTGAAGTGCTGTAGTTTCATGAAGTCGTACAGACTTTTGTCGAGCAGTTCATATTCCTGATAAACGTGTTGAAAGTCTTTAAAATGCCTATTAAACCTGACCAAGCTGTTCTTGTCTGGGTCAAGCTTACTGAGTTTTTTAAGTGCGGTCAACTCCTTTTCACCAGACCAGGGAATTTATTATGCATAATCTTCACAGCACGTCCTTCCTGGCCTGAAATAGTTTGCACTGGAACACTTTCCCTGTACGTCCATCATGTAGGGCCCCTCTTACAAGATACAGTGTTATCTTGATTCATCCAACACACAGTTATTTTTTTGATAACTACAACTTTAGTTTAGGTAATGCTGATCCCATTTCTACAAGTTAAATGTTTCCACCAGCTCTCATTCAGTATCCTATTGAACTTTTTTCTTCTTTTTTTTGTTGTAACTTGTGCCAAAAAAAACCCTGCTTTGAGAAAAAGATTTGTGAAGATATCACCGTGGGCTTCTGACTTAATGTATATATATAAAGTCAGAAGCTGGGTAGGTCATTTCTGCCAGGTGATGTCACATTTTGAATGCAGTGTAACATTTTGCCTTTATCTTCAAAGATCAAAGCACAACGTCACACCTGATTTAAAAAAATACATCAATGTAGGACGTCAAAGAACCTTATTATCGTGACGTCACATTTAGTATTGGTTTGAAATTGACAACATTATTACGTTTATGTAGCTCTAATCAATCTTTAATTATTACGTTTATATATGACGATGAGATGAGATTTCTCTCTGTCAGTGCTGTGTGTGTTCGTGCTGTTCGTGTCGATTCATAGTTTTCACGTGACATCACACTCCAATGAAAACGCTCCCTTGAATGGCAAAAAGAATTTCCGTTGCCTTCCAACCAATATGCAAGTGATACACTGTTAAGCTGATGATACACGGGGCAACTATTTGAGCAACGTTGCCCTGCACGATTGCTCTATAAGTTGCTCTGTGTATCATCAGCTTTACTTTTTGCGTTGCCAAAATGCTGGATGCTTGTTTGTGCTTTTACTAATCGAGAAGACAAGCCTGAGCTATGTTAGGTGAGGGATTCCCCAGAAGGTAAAAGTAAACATTTCCGCAGTCCGAGCGGTGGCCGGAACCTGGCAGTAGAAATACGGCAGCGGATGCTGTAACGTTGTATGGATCAGATATGAACAACACTTGCAGTTTGTGTTCATATCTTTCTTTTTGTTGAGTTGAAAGGTGATCCAAATAAAATTTGACTGCTGCGTCTCTACGGGGGAGTCGCGGTGTGAGCCGCTATGTTGGTCCGTTGTTTTGCCCTCCAGGTCACTGTGCATGTCACGTGACTGAAAACTATGAATTGCTGTTCAAAACGTTGATTCAATATTGGTGTAAGATCGCCAAACACTACTGGATCTTCGTTTCTCTGCCAAAGATCTAGTAAGGTTTGATCATGGCGGATATAAAACTTTGCCCCCGCTCCTATCGGGAATACCTGCTTGCCTTTGCCGCTCTGAGGCTTCACATCTCCGGCGTAGGCCTAAGCGCTACCGCCGCCGGGGAAAACGCAGCGGTCAGCTGGTGAGGTTGAAAGCCTGTTTAGCGTCTTCTTCCTGGGCTGAGTACCAAGCGGTGCCTCGGCTCCTCATTCCTCGGCGATTGCTGGACCCTGTCGACGCCTGGTAGGTACCTGCTGTCGGCCTAGATGAGGTGTTCCAGCCATGCGGCCCCTGCTCTCCTCGCCCCCGCTGGCGCGGGGAAAATCTGCGGAACCTGCGGCCTCTGTGTCGGGTTCCTCAGAAAATCAGCGCTGCAGAACCGCCTGTTCCTGTCAGAATTGGCCTGATAAACGCTAGATCGCTAGCAAACAAAACTTTGAACCTTGAGGATTTCCTCTTCTCTGTGTGACTGAGACATGGCTGAGTGTTGGTGAGTCCAGTGCCTTTTCTGAACTCTTACCGCATGACTGTTGCTGTTACGTCGGGCAGAGGAGGAGGCATATAGCAGCTGTTATAAGAATGTCTAGAAATGTAATTGTCGCCATCATCCTCGGTCACCAGCTTTGAGCTGAGCTTATACACACAGTGTTGTGTGCAGTGGTCTACCGGCCTCCCAAATACAATAAGGACTTTGTAAATGACTTGTCTGTAAATACGATCGTGTCCTCATTGTTGGGGATTTTAATGTTCATGTGTGTTGTCCTGAAAACCCACTGGCAAAATACTTTTTACACCTCAATGACTCTTTTAATCTTGTGCAGTCTGTGTCTGTATGGGATTAATATCCCGCCATGATTCAAAATTTTGAAAACTCAAAATCTTACAAAACAAGTTTTGCAAGATCGAAAACTAAGATTTGCAAGCCTGCAAACATTGTTGTTTTTGAGTTTTCCTTCTTCAGAACATTTTTTTAGGATGTTGCACAAACAATTTTGTTCTCCCAGTGCATTAGTTTGTTTTCCAGGTTTGAAACCTTGTAAATGATGATCTGAAAATTGAGATTCAAAAGGGCAAAACTTTATTACATTTGCACTCCTATTGCAAACTATCTTTTTTCAGAGCTGAGTTTACAACACACACTTTGCAGAGATACGCCCACACGGTTGCAAGCTTGCGCCTCACGTGATTTGTGGCATAGACTGTATATGAAAATGGACGTAGCGTTCGTGACGTCACCCGTTGGTTTCTGCAGAGCCGTTTTGCAGCAAGGGGGTAAGCCAGAGAAGGGACAGTGAAGCCGATCAAAGCCTGCATGGAGGGATCATGTAGGCCCAAAAATGATGTCAAAACCCTGTGAGAGGTGTAACCGTATTGCTTAGATTATAAACTCTCGGCAATCAAAAAAAAACTATCAGAGCAATCATCTGCTTTGGTGTTTGACAGGTGAACCTTGTAGGTGGGCTGATTAAACAGTGATGATCCGAGTCAAACACACTGAGCCATGAAACGTTTTGTTGGCGCATTTCTACAGCTACCAGAATTACGGTGTTTCTGCAGTTCTACGTCATTAAACCGCGGTTATGCTGCGCGATCATGCGCAGTAGACGCTGGTGCTAACAGGAAGTGGCCCTGTAGTAGTTTTTTATTGGTCCAAAACTGGCTTCACTGCTCTCCATTCAAATCAGCGGGGTGGCTTCGTCCAGTAATTGGCGGGAGCTGGCTGTTGTTCTGTCGATTATGCTATCGAGATGTGCTACTTAGCGGTTCTGCGCATGACAGCTGTTCCATGTTTTCCTGCTCTATATTTGTTACTTGTTCACAAACGGTCCAGCAACACCCACCAACCCTTAAAAGCAGTGGACCTCAGTCCTCGGCAACATAATATGTGATTTAAATATTTTAAATAACACCAGAATTTTCTTCTCAAGGATTGCTTTTCATTTTCCTGTTTTTTTTTCTGTGTACCATCTGTCTGCCGTCTTACGAGGCACTTTCTAGAGGTGTTTGAAAACTCCTGATGTAACCGGTTTACATCACTTCTTCAAACAACAAAATAGTGGATAAAAATGTTAAAACAGTTGTTGAGGTGTAAAGTTGGATACTATATTCAAAAAATAATTTCAGAAATTTACACAAAGGAAACAACATCTATACACAGTTTACTGAACGTAAACATGAAAATAAAGCAACTGCCATCTAAACAAATGCGTGGCAATAAATCGAATCTATACATTACTCCTTAAAACAAGTAAATCTTCATGACTCTGAGGGTCCCTCTGCGTTGACGTGGCTGGAGCAAAAGTTAGGATACAACATCATTGTAAATGCTTTGTTTTATGGGTCTGTAATTTCCTAACGATTCCCCAAATGATTCCCCGAGAAGTTTCATTCATGTAATTATTCATTATTCATATATGTACTTCATATATGTTAATTGTATGCTCCCTGTAGACAAATTGTTTAGCTGACTTGTTGTCCACTGACTAACACTGCCTATGTTACACTAGCACCTAAGTGAAATAAATTAATTGGAAGTTGCCAACACTGTCTCTATCTTCCCTATAATTAGAACCAAACTTTATTTACAGAAAATTTCCCAGAAATTATTAGGAAATCACAGACCCAGAAAATAAAGGGTTAGCACAGTTTCTTTAATAAGGAAATGGGGACTTGATGTCCCATGAATATCTCTTGCTCATCAACTGACCTCATGCTGTGCACTAAATAAAACACCAACTACTGAAACATCTCACTTTTTAAAACAACCCTGCAAGTCATCCTATCAAATAACTCGGTCACTTTGGAGTGATCCCATTGGCTGCTAGGTGTGGATTAACTTTAACACACGCTGAAATTGTTTAGTATAAAAATAAATCGTGTTGTGCCGTGTCAGGAGTTCCTGTCCCCTACAGTGACCGCAAGTGTTTCTTTTGTCCCGCTGCTAATGTGGTGAATTTCTCTGTGTTGCAGCATTTATTAAAACATGTTTATGTCATATTATACCAACAGAATATGCCAATAGTGTCGGTCAGAAAGACAGAGGTCTGATAACAGCAGATGTTTGAGAAGGCGTTTCTGGGCATCTCTATTAGAAACATTAGTCTCAGGTCAGCTGATAAAGTCTCATGCCATATGCCATGCGCTTTGTTCGGATGATGCAGGAGGAGGCAGAGATAATTGGGGAGACCACAGGTACAGATCACATTATTAAGTCTACTCCTTGGACTAGGAAAGGAGGCTGCATGCTTATATTACGAGAGCGGCTGATATTTATTTTGGCCTGTCTCCTAAGGAGGTCAGTGTAGTAGGTGTCATTAAAAAGCACTCAAAATGCAGATCACTTATACTGTTCTTACTAAAACAAATTTAAATTCATTTAAAAATGTGAAATTTGTATAGGCCTATTCTGTAAATAGCTTTTTAATTTTTATCTTAATTATTCTTAATTTTATTGTTTATTTTCATTTTTGTCTTATCTTTCTAAATTATGTTTCATTTATTCACTGTTTCTGAAACTGCTGCAACATGCAAATATTCCCAGTGCAGGATCAGTTTTATTTTATTTTATCATGTCAGGTTCATAAACAATCTCCATCTAACCATTTCCCTCTGTTTTAGGTGCACACATTTGCATATTATATAATATATTTATAATATGCTTAATATAATATGAAATACTCTAAACAATTCAAATTTGGCTGTCAGGTTAAAAAGCAACCTGACAGAAAATTGAATATTTAAAAAAAAATTTATGTGTGGTTGTTTTTTTTTCATTTTATCTTCTTTTACGATACATCTATAAGAAATTGGTTTAGGAAGTGTAGCTTCAGGCTTAAAATGTTTATCTATCCTAATAT